>NW_026555329.1:41885000-43135000 GCF_021234165.1 Pteronotus mesoamericanus
TGGATACAGTGTGCCTATGGACTGACAAAGCTAATTACTTTAAGCAAGTATCTATTATGTCCAAAGGAAAACTGTCCCTTGAAGCAGTGGCCTTGTATAACTCTATAGGCAAACTCATATAAAGCTCTGCTTTGTGAACTTGCAGGAGGGCAGGGTGGAGGTGGCTCTCCTTTAATATCTACCACGAAGCAAATCTTGATTCTTTGAGGATGAATTTGATTTTTGAGAACAGCAAAAATTCAATTATTTCCAAGTCTGGGAATGAGGTCAAATAGTGTATTGGGTTGCTATTTTTTTTGTTCCAAAACAAGAAGTGAAGTAAATATGTGACTCACTTTCTTGTGTGACAAGTCAATTAGAGTACAACTTACCATGTGGAAGTGATTGTGTTGAAGGCCATCACTCACTTTGACATAGAAAATCTTGTGCTGGAAAAATAATCCAATCTTGTTTCCTTACCTATCTGATATTTGGGAAGGCTGATAAAAGAGCCAAATCTCCTAAGTAACACAATTCTTGTTTCAACATCCAATCCAATCTAAATTTCTTTAGAATTCCCGATGTGTACTGACTTTAAGCAGTAAAGAAATTACTGTATTTTTAAAATTTCTATAATAACCCCAGCTTGGGATCCATTTTGACACAATGCTGAAAATATGCTTAATTGCTCATGCAAACTAAAAAACTAAGATAGAATCTAAACTACATTTTACAATAACTGCTCACAGCTGTAAGCCTGCCTGGGTCAGTGACAAGCTGGCTCTTATTACAACATCGATTTCAGACATTAGTGCTGTATAATAAGAACCGTAACACTGGGTGCCCCACCAATCACAGCTGGAAAATTCAAACACACCCCTTCATGAATGGTACTCCATAGTCGTCACTGATGGGCTGCAGTAAATATTTGGAAATTTGCCTAAGGTTTTAACCACACATGGCCCATAAATTTTAATGGGAGTGATAGAAGTCCATTGTGTTTCATGCTTTGAAAATTCTCCAGTCAGTATTTTTAATCAGAATCTTCCTTTTCCCCTATAACCCATTCATGACATAATCACTTAGCACTAACTTTTTGAAGCAATTGAGTTTTATCCACTTCTGACTTCCTTTTCACAGAAGAAAAGCCTTGAAATATTAGAAACAGCTACCTTTCATCCCCAACTATTCAATTCCAAATTGCTTCCTTTCCAAGATAAACACTGCTATTTCCTCAACTATTTATCACATCAAGTGGTTTCTCAATTGTCTATCTGGATTGAAACTCTGTGTGTATACTATGATATTCTAAATGTAACTTCAACAAAAGAGGGAGATTGTTTCAGATTCATTCAATGATGCAGGTAAAATCATGAAATATATTTATTTCATTTGGCTTCAGTGCATCCATAAATATATTATTCCCAAATCTCTAGTATAAATATGGTTCAGTAACCGGAGGATCATCTTTGTGCATGACCTCAACCACCGACCCCAAGAAAAGAACTGTTTGTAAAAGTGCTACTAAGGCCTTCATCCTTCTGACATGCAACAAAGTGAAAAGACTAGCTGATATAATCCATCATGACTTTATTTTATTCTTTCTGCATTTTCAATACAGGTACTTCTGTGTACATTTGTCTTCTGAAATTGTATGCTCCTAAAGATCATGGCCAATTTCCAAATAACCATTGTTGGGCAGTATCAAAACAGCTAAGATTCTTCACACTTTTTTGATGATACTAAGTTTTTGATCCTGAAACTCAGTGACTTTTCAAATGTGCTTTTCCAGTCAATCACTGCCTTCATTGGTTTAGCAAAGTTATACTAGGGATAATTTAGGTAAGTTACAAGGTACTTTGAAATTTTTAAATATGACAAAATTTTCCTTTATCCTCTTCTAATTAATTGGAAAGTTATTTTTTATTTTTTATTATTGCTTATGCTGTTAGTTTCCCAATGTCCCCCCTTTAGCCCCTCTGCCTAGCCCACCCCAACTTCCATTGTTAATATCCATACTGTTGTCCATGTATCCTTCATATATGTCCTTTGTCTAATCTCTTCACCCTCTTTCAAACAGTCCCCACCTCCTTTCTCCCCTCTTACACTGTCAGTCTATTCCATAATTCTTTTCCTCTGGTTCTATTTTGTTCATTAGTTTTTTAGATTCCTCTTATAAGTGAGATGATATGATATTTGTCTTCTATCAACTGGCTTATTTCACATAGCATCAGTCTCCAGTTCCAATCATGCTGTCACAAAAGGTAGGAACTCCTTTTTTCTGCTGCGTAGTATTCCATTGTGTAAATGTACCACCGATTTTTAATCCAATCATCTACTGATGGACACTTAGCCTGTTTCCAGCTCTTGGCTATTGTAAATAGCACTACTATGAACATAGTGGTGCATAAGTTCTTTTGAATTGGTGTTTCAGAATTATTAGCCTGTGTTTCAAGCAGTGGAATTGCTGGGTCAAAAGGTAGTTCCAAGATGGTGGAGGAGTAAGTGGAAGTTACACTAACCTCCTCCCAGGAACAATCGGGAATTACAACTAAATTGTAGAGAAGAATCCTGAATAACCAACTGAATAGTAGCTGCAGAGAAGCCTTATAACCAAGGACAGATAAAAGTAATTACATCACCAAAATGAGATTGGCAGGGAATGCAGAGAAGGTGGGAGAGGGTTGGCTGGGCTCCCATTGTTGGTAGCTAAAGTGCTGGAGGGATATTCCAGTGGTCAGTGTGTTCCACCTGAGAAGTGTGGGGTCTAAGCCCCAAGCTGGGCTCCCTTCCCTACAGAACCAGAGCCAGAACGGAACCCAGATAACATCCAGCTGTGAAAAGCAGTAGGGTTTCTTTTTGCCAAGGAGAGACAGCTGCAGATGCAGAGAGCTTCTTAAAGGGCCAATGCACAAAATTCTGTTGGCGGCTACTTACCCTGGGCTCTGGCAGAGGGAGGGCAGAGTGAACTAGAGATACTTGAGGAGAGTCTGGGGTTGGTGGTTCTGGGGAGAGGGCTGAAGGAACAGCAGCCAGGATCCCTGTGTGGAGTCATTCCCCAAACTACAGGAGCCATCTTTCTCAGGCACAGCACTCCCCACCAAGTGGCATCAGCCTCAGGGTAAGCAATAGCCCCACCCACAGGAATTACTCTACCCCACCCTGTGGAGCTTAAGCCAGGCTGCTGATCACAGCTTGATTAGTTTAACAACTGATCAGTTCAATGATTGATCAGTTTAACAACTAAGTCAGAAAAAACAAAGTAGCAGCCAAAATGAGAAGACCAAAAAATAGACCCCAAACAAAAGAACAAGAGAATTCTCCAGAGGAACTAGGTGAAATGGAGGCAAGCAAATTATCATATAGAGAGATTAGAATAATGATTATAAGGATACTCAACAGCATGGAAAAAAACATAGAAAACATAAAAAAGAGCCAGTCAGAAATTTAGTGACTGACTGAATAAATTTCTGAATTTCTGCACTTCTTTCTCAAGTGCAATATCTTATATAAATAATACACTAGAAGGAATTAATAGTAGTTTAGATGAAGCAAAGAATCAAATCAGTGATTTGGAAGACAAGGTAGGAAAAAAGACACCCATGCAAAGCAACAACAACAACAACAACAAAAAGAATTTTAAAAAATGAGGAGAGCTTAGGGAACATTTTGGATCTAGCGAAGTATAACAATATCCACATTATGGGAATACCAGAAGAAGAGAGTGAGCAAGGGATCAAGAATCTATTTGAAGAAATAATGACTGAAAACTGGGAAAAAAAACACACTAGCCCAGGAAGCTCAGAGAGTCCCAAGCAAGCTGAACCCAAAGAGGCCTACATCAAGACACATCATAATTAAAATGACAAGGCTTAAAGATAGTGAGAGAATCCTAAAAGCTACCAAAAAAAAAAAAAAAAAAAAAGCAGGTAGTTACCTACAAGGGAGTATCAAATAGACTATCATCTGATTATTCAACAGAAACATTTCAGGCCAGAAAGGAGTGGTGTGAAATATTCAAGGAGATGAAAAGCAGGGGCCTACCACCAATGCTACTTTACCCAGCAGTCATCATTTAATATTGAAGGAGAAGTAAGGAGCTTCCCAGAAAGAAAAAGCTAATGGAGTTTGTTAACACCACACCAGTACTGCAACAAATGTCAAAAGGCTTGCTTGAAGGAGGAGGAGGAGGAGGAGGAGGAGGAGGAGGAGGAGGAGGAGGAGGAGGAGGAGGAGGAGGGAAGGAGAAGGAAAAAAACAAATAGTCTAACAATAAAATGGCACTAAATGCATATCTATAAATAATCACCTTAAATGTAAATGGCTTAAATGCTCTAACCAAATGACATAGCGTAGCTGAATGGATAAGCAAACAAGTCCCATATATATACTTGCCTCCAAAAGACCCATCTCAGATAAAAAGATACACACAGACTAAAAGTAAAGAGATGGAAAAAGATATTTCATGCAAATGGAAAGGAAAAATAGCTGGGGTAGTAGTATTTATATCCAACAAAATAGACTTCTAATACCAAGGCTATAGTAAGAGACAAAGAAGGACACTACATAAAGGGAACAATCCAACAAGAGGATATACCCTAGTAAACATTTATGCACCCAACATAGGAGCACCTAAACATGTAAAGCAAATCTTGATGGACATAAAGGGATACATTGACAGAAATACAGTCATAGTTGGGGATATTAACACTCCATTGACATCCACGGATAGATCTTCCACACAGAAAATCAACAAGGAGACAGCAGCCTGAAATGACACATTAGATCAAATGGACTTAATTGATATTTTCAGAGCATTTGACTCCATTTTTAATTTTTTGAGGAAATTCCATATAGTCTTCCACACTGGCTGCACCAGTCTGCATTCTTACCAATACGCACTAGGGTTCCCTTTTCTCCACAGCCTTACCAGCACTTGTTGTACATTGATTTATTAATGAATTATTAATTAATGATAGCCATTTTGGAAGGTGTATAGTAATAACTCATTCTGGTTTTAATTTGCATCTCTTTAATGGGTAATGATGTTGAGCATTGTTTCATGTCTAAGAGCCATCTGTATGTCCTCCTTGGAGAAGTGTCTACTTAGGTCTTTTGTTCATTTTTTTATTGGATTGTTTGTCTTCCTGGTATTGAGTCATATGAGTTCTTTATGTATTTTGGATATTAAACCCTTGTCTGATGTATCATTTGCAAATATGTTCTTCCCTACAGTTGGTACCCTTTTCATTTTGATGATGGTTTTTTTAGCCATGCAGAAGTTTCTTAGTTTGATGTAGTCCCATTTGTTTCTTTTTCCTTTATTTCCCTAGCCCTAGGAGATATAACAGTAAAAATACTGCTACAAGAGATACTTGAAATTTTACTGCCTATGTTTCCACTAGGATTTTATGATATCATAACTTATATTTAAGTCTTTTATCCATTTTGAGTTTATTCTGGTGTATCGTGTAAGTTGGTGATCTACTTTCATTTTTTTTTGCTTGTACCAGTCCTGTCTCCAAACACCATTTTTACAGGAGACTATCTTTACTCCATTGTATGCTCATGTCCTTCTTTGTTAAATAGTAATTCACCATAGAAACATGGGTTTATTTCTGTGTTCTCTATTCTGTTCCATTGATTTATGTGCCTGTTCTTATGCCAGTACCAGACTGTGTTGATTACAGTGGCCTTGTATTACAGTTTGATATCAGGTATTGTGATCCCCACAACTTTGCTCTTCTTTGTCAAGATTCCTGATGCTATTTGGGGTCTTTCTTGGTTCCATATAAATCTTTTGAATATTTATTCCAGGTCTGTGAAATATGCTATTGGTATTTGAATAGGAATTGCATTGACACTATAGATTGCTTTGGGTAGTATGGACATTTTAAAGATGTTGATTCCTCCAGTCCATGAACACGATATATGATTCCATTTATTTGTATCTTCCTCAATTTCTTTCTTCAGTGTTCTATAGTTTTCCAAGTACAAGTCTTTTCTCTCCTTGGTTAAATTTATTCTTAGATATTTTATCATCATCATCATCATCATCATCATCATTATTATTGGGTGCTAGAGTAAATGGGATTTTTTAAAATCTTTCTGATAGCTCATTATTGGTGTATAAAAATGCCATTGATTTCTGAATATTTACTTTGTATCCTACTACTTTGCCAAATTTACTTATCAGGTTTTGTTCCTGATATGAGGGAATAGTCTTAGGTTTTGCCCATTGAGTATGATGTCGGCAATAGGTTTTTTTAATATGGCCTTTATAATGTTGAGGTTGCTCCCTCTATTCCCACTTTGCTGAGTGTTTTTATCATAAATGAGTGATGGATTTTATCAAATGTTTTTCAGCATCTGTTAAAATGATCATGTGATTTTCATTCCCCCATTTTGTTTATGTGATGTATTACATTTATTGATTTGTGAATATTGTATCATCATTGCACCCTGGGATGAATTCCATTTGATCATGGTATGTGATCTTTTTAATGTATTGCTGGATCTGGTTTGCTAATATTTTGTTGAGAATTTTAGCATCTATGTTTGTTCATCAGAGATATTGGCCTGTAATTTTCTTCCTTTGTTGGGTTTTTACCTGGTTGTGGAATTAGGGTAGCACTGGTCTTGTAAAAAGAGCTGGGAAGTCTTCCCTCTTCCTGATTTTTTCCGAATAGTTTGAGAAGAATAGGTGTTAGTTTTCCTCTGGGGGTTTGGTAAAATTAACTTGTGAAGCATCTGGTACAGGGCTTTTGCGTGCCAGGAGTTTTTTTATTACAGTTTCCATTTTGCTAGTTATTATTGGTCTATTTGGTTTTCTGCTTCTTCCTGATTCAGTTTTGGAAGATTGTGTCTTCCTAGTAATTTATCCATTTCACCCAAGTTGTCCAAATTCTTGGCATATAATTGTTTATAATAATTTCTTACAATCCTCTGTATTTCTATGGTATCAGTTGTTACCTTTCCTCTTTCATTTCTGATTTTATTTATTTGGGTCCTCTTTTTTTTTTTTTTGATGACTCTGATTAACAGTTTGTCAATTTTTATATTTTCAAAGAACCAGCTCCTGGATTCATTGATCCTTTGAACTGTTTTTTCTGTCTCTATGTCATTTAATTCTGCTCTGATCTTGATTATTTCTTTCCTTCTACTCACTCTGGGCCTTGTTTGTTGTTGTTCTTCTAGTTCTTGTTGATTTGGGGTTAGGTTGTTTATTTGAGATTTTCCTTTCTTCTTTAGGTAGACATGTTTTGCCATAAACTTCCCTCTCAGGAGTACCCTTGTGTTCCATAGGTTTTAGGTTGGTATGTGTTCATTTTCGTTTGTTTCCAGAAACTTTTTGGTTTCTTCCTTGATCTTGTTAACCCATTCATTATTTAATGGGTTTAATGGGTATTACTCAGCCTCCATGTATTTGAATGTTTTGACTTTTTTTTTCTTGAGGTTGGTTTCTAGTTTCAAGCCATTGTAATCCAAGAAGATGCTTAATATGATTTCAATTTTCTTCAATCTGTTAATGCCTGTTTAATGAGCTACTATGTGGTCTATCTGTGACAATGACCCATGTGCATTTGAGAAGAATGTATATTTTGTTTCTTTGGGGTGAAATGTTCTGTAAATATCAATTAAGTCTATTTGATATAGAGTGTCATTTAATGCTGCAGTATTTTTGTTGATTTTTTTGTTTGGAAGCTCTATCCACTGTTGAGAGTAGGAATTTATTCTTATGAAGATTAAATATTCATTCATTAAATGATATTCTGCAATGTGATAATGATTCTGAGACCAATCGCTTCACAAATGCTACAAATTCCAAGATAAGATTTAAATATCTATCAAATAATTTAAAGATAACCTAAAATATGTAGGCTAGTGCGTGTAGTCTTACAGAATTTTTTAAAAACTTAATTTTTTAATTTCTCAGAAAATTAAAAACTGACATATACTTTGTGATTGAATGCATTTATGCAATGGCTCAAGAAACCCTGCTGCTGCCTATTATGATAACATCATTGAGATTCTATCATTTGAATTTGTTCTCTTTGACTTCTTACCAAAAAGGCAAATGTATCTAGTCTGATCCACTTCAGTTCTTCTTGGTGCCCCAGGTATCTCAAAATACACTCTTGAAATGTTAGCCAATTAGCACTAGGCATTGTATGTGGGCCCAAGGAAATTAATTTATTGACATGAATGAGTGCTGTCTTGGCCAAGAAACTTCACCATGTTTCATGGCCAAGGCCAGGCAAGAATGGAACTTCCCATGAGAAGTCACCTAACAAGATACTGCAGATGCCCACAGATGCTGGTTCATGACCTTCACAGCCCAAGAAAGAAATTTATGTGGCTGTCTTACCTGGCACTCTTCTTAGATCAGGGAAAAAAACTGGGGGTAGTGAGACAGCTCTATTAATACCATTTGCTATATACAATCCAAATGGCTTTAAAACCATCTTTTTTCATTGTTTATGCTATCACAGTTGTCCCCACTTTTTCTCCAAGTTTTCCAAGTACAGGTCTTTACCTCCTTGGTTAAATTTATTCCTAGGTATCTTACATAGTTTTTTTTTTTATTGCAATAGTAAACAGGATTGCTTTTTTAGTTTCTCTTTCTAATAGCTCATTATTGGTGTATAAAAATGCCATCAATTTCTGAGTATTGATTTTGTATTCTGCTCCTTTGCTGAATTCATTTATTAGATTTAGTAGTTTTTTGGTGGAGTAAAAACCATATTTACCTCCAGAGTCAACTCCAAATCTACTATATTCAAACCTTCACCTGTGCATTTCCCTTTCAATGATCCAACTGTCATATAAGGCAAATATTTTAGACAAGATACTTCTAGATACAGATGCAAAGGTATATGAAATGCTTATAACTTAATTGAGTTGACCCTTTAACAACATTTAAAATCCACTTATGTACAGATTTTTTCAATAAACATATAGTTGGCTATCTCTGTCCTCTGATTTTGCATTTTCAATTTCAACCAAACACAGATCAAAAACAGTATTTTCAATATGTAGTTAGAAATCTGCAGAGGCAGAGAGCCGACTGTATGCATTGCTCTATGCCATTTTATTTATGGGTCTTGAACATCCACAGATTTTGTTATCTACAAGGGGTCTGGAAATCAATCCCCCATGGGTACCAAAGGACAACTATAGTTAAGGTTTTGGTGCACCAAAAGTTACATGTAGATTTTTGACCATAGAGGTGTTGATGCCTCAAACCCCTATGCTATTCGTGGGTCAACTATAATTCAATTTGAACTGTAAAATTTCAGAAGAGAAAAAATGTGCAGTTGTGCTATGAACATATGAAAAATAAACAGTACACAAAGAAAGATCACACTGTGCTCTCACATTTGCAATGAAATTTCTCCTTTCCTTGTAACTTATTCTAGTGGAAATTCTTGTCAAATGCTATATAATAAAAAGGTTTCAACACAAAAAAGATTAAAATTTGGTTGCTCTCTGACTTCTGATTTTATATCTATAGGATTAATAAGACTTCTGTAGAAAAATAAAAAGCTAAAGCAGTTCATTCAAGGGGAAAATGTGATTTCTGTAACTACATTTCATTTCAAACTGATAGGAAAAGCATAAAAATCCTATACTCAAATAAATGAAAAGTTAGCAATTGTCTTTGACTTTTTATTCCTCTTGTTCTTATTTCAATAAGTACCTGGGGCCATTCAATTCTTCCATTTATAAACAGAAACTGAAATACCTTTATGTCTGGAAATTGGCCCAGATAGGTATCCAGTGTCAGCAAAGACCCATCCACTAGCTTTTGATGGAAGTCTTCCCATAATACATCACATTTCTGAAAGAAAAAGAGAAATAAAGAGTTAAATGCTGAATTAGTTTAACTGAATAACTTCCACCAAACTTCTAAAAAAATCTGAAACTAAAATACTTGATAAGTAGTACATTCCCAAATAGTAGATGCTAGAAAGAATGTGGATAGTTTAATAATACAATAATATTTCTACGCAGTTTAGCTACTAGTTCTAAATTACAAAATAGGCTCTTTAAAGGTTTAGCTCACTTAAAAATGTATTTATGATTCTGAATTATTAAGGAATGTATATCCTCATAGGTGGCCTTTGGGGCTCAGAGACTGTGAAGAATTCCACATGGATTACTTCCAAAGCCATCTAGGTAATTAGAAACCACTCCGAACAAACAGCCATTACTGAAGCTTCCACAGAGAGAGCAGAAATTTTACGGTCATAATGGGAAAGGACCTTCTATTTGTAAAGTACCAATTATGATAGATACACAATGAATATTAGGTATTATTATTACTGTTACTACTACCACTATGTCTAGGTATTAGGTTATATCAACTATTTTCAACCATTTTCATTTCATGGCACACATAAAAAACTAATTACTAAAACTCTGTAGCACACCAAAAAAATATTTTTTGCTGATCAAACAAAAAAATAGGTGTAATTTTGATTCATTCACACAAGATCGCTATTGTTCTGTTGACTATTGTCATCTTTTTTTAAATTTTATAATCTAAGAAAAAGAGGTCAGTGGAATAGGACTGCCTAGGATAGACTATATTTGCCAGCCTCCACTGCAGCTAAGTATAGCCATGAGACTAAGTTCTGGCCAATGTTATGTGCTTCCAGAAAGTACCCCATAAAGGAGGCTAATCTTTCATGCATCTTACTTCTTGCTAACTAGAATGCAGAAATGAGAGCTGACAGCCAGTGTTCAGAGAGTCATCTTGAACTTGGCAGAGGCAGCAAAAATGGCAAAGATGGATCCCTGATGCTGTGAACTTGCCTCTGATACTTGGCTTACCCCTCCAAAGTTCTTTATAGGAGAGAGATACATTTCTATCATGTTGAAATCACTTTTTTGGGGGGGCGGGTATTTCCTTTTATTTCTTCAAAAACAAATCCTATTTGTTACAGATACTAAATCAAAAATTGTATGCATACAAAAAAATTTAAATTCTCTGTATAAAAAGGTTCCTCTTCTGATTTGAGTAGGTCCTCTGAGTGAGCAGTGTTCAGTTCTTTCACCATCAAAAAACAAACAAACAAAAAACACACATTTAGATCTCCAAATGAAGATTCCAAAAGTCCTAGCAGCCACAAGGACCAAGGTAGGATAGCAGCTGTTTCCTTAGCAATAAATGTCAACAGTGGTACCTGCCATACATACAATGTAGTAGTGTTCTGAAAAGCCAGCAACAGAGGTGTCTACTATTCCCTTAAAAACTCTTCATTGCATGACAAATGTTTAAATTATACCCCATAATAAATTTACAAAATGAGTTAAGCATTTAACATAATGTTAAAACGGAGTGTTTTTGTTATTGAAGAAATGTGACAATAAGCAATTACTTAATAATTGCATTGGAAAATGATGTGTGGAGGCTGGTTTTGGCAAATTCATTTCCTGAAAGTTTTCAAAAGAGGGACCAGAGCCAACAAGAGCTTTCCTCTTAAATAAAACTCTTCTTTTCCTTCAGTCATACTGAGATTATACAAACAAAAATGAGGATGTCGGAATTTTCATGGAACAACCTGGCGCTACACTGTTAATCCATGTTCCCACATACTGCGTAGATGGTCAGCTTATCACATACCAGGCCTACCCCTGAGCTGTGGCAGCTGGATCTCCTATGTCTTCTGTGCCTCAATGAGCAGCAATTGGCTCTCATGCAGTGGGGTGTGACAAGCTGCTCTCCATTTTAATGAAGAACTTGGATGTGAGAGAACCCCTGGCAGGTGGCTTTCTAATACCAGTTATAAATACATGCACTGTGCATGATGGCAATGACATGAATACAAAAAAACTTTAAATGTGTTATTAGTAGGCACGATTATTGTTCTCATTTTGCACGTGAGGAAACTAAAGCCCAAGAAGATTAAAAAACTTATCCAGCCTCATATATCAACATCACACAGACCAGCCCCACTCTACTTTCCTCAAAAGAGTGACACCAATTTGTTCACTTCTAGGAGGCCCTCAGCAATAGGTTGGATTTCAGGTGTTCAGACATGTCTAGGAACAAAGTCTTCCAGATGTTAAACTCCTATTAGCAAACTAATTGCATCTGTCCTCGGGTTCTGCCAACCAGTGAATGAGCTACATGTTTTTTAAGTGAAATAGATGTTCTTCCCAGCTCCTGTCCCTGCTTTTGAGGAGGGATGAGAGAAGAAAGGGTACAGAGGTGAAGCTGGCCCACAAACTCATGCCATGCACCCATTCTCCTGCTCAAATACACCGTTGGAATGTGGAGTAAGAGACAGAAAAATGCTATTCTTATTTTGAGGAAAAATAATCTTTAACACACAGCTCTCTACCTAAGTGGTCTTACAATCAGTTCTCTAATCACTGAATTTGGGATGCTCTGGGTGGCAGATCTGTATGGTGCTTTTTGGGTACATGGTATCCCCTCATGATTAAGGCCAAGAAGTGGTTAGAGGGTGTCAGGAAATAGGCTGAATGGGCAGAACTCAGTGGGAGCCTTGCAGAAGCCCCCAAGGCCTCCTGTATGCTGCCATCCTGGCTCATACCTCGCCAACCATCTTCACATCTTCCCGCCCATACCAGTCAGGCTCATAGACTTCATGCAGCGACTCGGTGAGCTTCATCGAGGCTTCTTGCATGCCTAGCATTAGAGAAAAACAACTCCCGTCAGAAATGGCAGCGGAGCCTCTTCCTCTTTTCCCCTACTTTTCTAAGTGAGAGAAAAATCTTTGTTAATCAATTAAGCAAAAATTGTGAAGGCACAACTGTTAATTGCATCTGTAACCACATCTTTGCTTGAGGGTCTCTAAGACTTATCTGATTACAGTGTGCATTTCTATTATTTATGTGATAGATATCGGGTCTTGACAAAATCAACAAAGTATTCTATTCTGAAAACAACAATAAATGTGTCTTATTATACATGCTGTCACTTGCTAAATGGCATGGAACCATAAATGTATAGGACACCTAGAATACTTGTCTATAAAACTGCAGAGTTCTAAAAATAAAATTAATGCTAAATTACTTTAAAAATAAGAAATAAAGCATTTTTAGAAGCAGATAAAAGTAAAATCAACCAGATTTTAGGACAAAACAGTTGAAAGTGGTTTAAGTGGCCTGACAATTTTCAAAAGGAAAAAAAGGGTTTTTTTCTTCAATATTATTAAAATCTATACATACAGTTTTAAATCAGAACTCTCAGAAAGCTTAGCATTCTTAAGTCTATGAATCAGAACTTTCTGTAGAAATACATTTGGTACGTTACAAAAATTTGGTTATTAATAATAGGAAAGATAAAGTTTCTGAGTGAAACATGGTGATACTAAGTATATCAAGTCTTAGGCACTCTTCCTTCAAAACATGGAGGTGAAGTATGGATTGCAAAGGAGATAGTTTAGCCTGAGAACAAAACAAGGTACATTCTTTGGCTGGTGACTGGGAGAAGTGCTTCTTTAGCATCAGCCCGATGGTGAGACCTGACTGAGTTGATTTCTTGGCCTTTGTCATTAGGGAATAGGAAAAGGGAGTGGATAAAGGCAAAGGAGAGAACAATTGAGTGCTGTCATTAGAAACAAAAACACATCTCATAAACTTAATGCCAGGGAATCAAAGATAGAAAGTTTTTGTTAAACTGAAAGCTGCAACATTCTAGACTCAACCATGTGCTTGTTCAATTTAAGGGAGTCCATGCTGGATTCAACTGCGAGAGAAAAACCAAAGCAAAAAAAGATATCTGAAATGATAGAAGCATATCCTTGAAGAGTATGTATAAAAGTCAACATGTAATTTGGTATTTCATAGTATTTTTTTCATTGTCTAGGCATATAATATGCCACTTTCCTTCCCCTGATAAGAAGGAGATACATATTTGGTCTTTGCACATTATTGGTATGAAAGTCTGTACCCCTCTCCCCATGAATCACTGAGCATGTTAAGGGAGCCCTTTACAACACGCTGAAATACCTTATCCACAAAATGAAACCCCAGCAGATTAGCTTGAGAAAAAACTGATGGCTCACGTCACTGGGGACTCTGATGAAATGAGAGTCTTGTAGATACAGTGAAAGCCCAAATAATCAAATAAGAGCCTGCATCCGTCCCCTAGCACTTATAATTCAAGCAAGTGAAGATGCTCTCTCTTGTACATGTGGTCACTGTGAGGTGGCAGCAACATAATCTCAAGTGTTCACTTTCACCCCTCCCTAAGTACAAGCAAATCTGTATTAACAATGTACCCCTCAGATTCATATCAAAAGTTAGTCACTGGATGAGCCCTTTCCATACTCCTATGTTAAAGGGCTTTCGAAGTTTTCTTTTCTTTATAAACAGCTATTTAGATAGGTTCTTAATGTCTAAAGAGGAAGAAAAAGAAATAATGGGAATATAGGCCAAATAACCTTTATGGTAAAAAATAAAACTGTGAATGTAAGCTTAAAATAAAATTACCTAAGACCTTACTCATTGAGGTTAAAAGCAAAACGTTGCAGTGCATACATCTTTTAGCAGCCAAAAATAACTACTAATTGCTGTGTAGATAAATAGTGATGGCTAATGTGGAAAGAATCCATTTCATCATAGAAATTGTTTCTAGAACTCACCATAGAAAGTACTTGGATTGATACACCAGTGAACAAGACACAAGCCTTGTTCTTAAGGAGGACAAAGTCTGACAGAGATTTCAGGGATGTAGAATATACTTTGCTGACAGAACATAAGAGGAAAAAAAAGGCTAAAATCCAAGTTTCCTTCAAAGCAATCTGGCAACATTAAAGCAGAATAGATGCTAAGTGGCATTTAATAATATCTGATAGCCAACATTTCCTTGTAAGCTTAGTGATTTCCATAGAATTATTATCTTACTACTATACAGGAACCACTTTCCTTTCTTCAAAAGTTTGGACTTTCTCCAAGGCATTTATTGTAACAAACTCTATATTTGCAACCAAATTTGTGAGTTTCCATTTTCATCATCTAAGATTTGTTGCATAGATTAAACTGTTACATGAGTCCTCTTTGCTTAAGCATCCTGAAGGCATATGTTTTAGTGAAAAATAACAGTTAAAATGCATTATTACAATAACTAGCAGTAGCTATAAACCACTAACAGCATATCTAAAATAATGCAAGTTTTACCCATTGCTTAGAAGAGTCATTTAAGAAAACAGGGGTTGTCTCATGTGAAAGAAGTCTTTAGAGTGTCAAGGGCAAGAACAAATAGGGGGAAAACAGGCAGATTGGGAGACAGCTCAAGAAGAGTCCACCCTACCACTGGGGTCATGCTGACATAACAAGTCACACTCAATTCATTTCACCACCTGGGCCACACCCTATTTAGAGAATGATCTTGTGTGTTCATTATCCCTGTTTCTGGCCTCCAACACTACCCACAGGCCAGTGACTCTTCACTGCAGATCCCTATTGGACTACTTAGGTGTCCTACTAGTGCCTCAAACTTCACATATTCAAAACAAACTGAGAACCTTCCTGTCAAAACCTGTTCCTTCTCCTCTCCCTAGTCCTCATAAATATCACCCAGTTGTCCCAGTTACAGAACAGGAAGTCATCCCACATGCATTCTCCAATACTGAATTTTTCAGCAAAACAAGACAATTCTGCCTGATTCTCAAATGAAGTCCCTTCCTTCCATGCCTCCTGTCACTGTGCTTGACAAGCAATCATTTATTATTTAGATTACATAAAATAATACACATAAATGGTTAAATGAATACTTACACACAGCAAACAATTAAATAGCCTTCATTAAAATTACTTTCGGGGTGCAGTATGGCAATGTAATTAAGATTATTATTTGCAATCATTCAGCTTTCATTAAAATCTTAGTTCTACCATATACTATTTGTGTGATCTTAGGCAAATTCCCTAGCTACCCCCAAAATTAATTTAATTTTTAAATTAATTTTTAAATAAAATTTTAAATTTAAATTAATTTTGGGGGGTAAAAAATAATAGTACCATGCCATAGGTTGCAGTGAGAATTATATGAAATTAAATAGTTAAAGTTTATGTCAGTGCCTGGCACATAAGAGCTCAATACATGTTGGCTATTATTACTGTGCTAGACTTCTAAGTCTCCTTGGTGTTTCATTTCCTCTAGCCTGAATTCCACATAACCACAATAATTATTTTTCTAAAATGCTAATCTGATCATGTGACTCATTTCCTTGCCTGTAATAATGCAATGACACTCTTCCTCACTGACAGAATAAACCCCCAGTATAACACATAAGCACCTCTCTGTACAAATGCTGCCTACCTTTCCAAGTCTCATGCAGCTCAGTTTCCTGCTTGCCCCTCACTTGTTCCCTAAAGAACTCATGCTCCCTCCTGCTTCCTGAGTCTTTGTACATGTTGCTTCCTCTTTCTGGCAAGTCCTTCCAGTATCAATCTCTTTCTTTGGTATATCTTATAACCTGATGACCAGGTATGCTCTCTTCCTTGGTCCATTCAAATGTAAGTTCCTAGGAAAGACCATTCCTGACCTGGAATGCTGTCCCTTAGGTAGAATGGGGGTCTGTCCTCTGTCATGACAGCACATGTGTGGACAGAGCTGAATCCAGCTTCAAGCTAATACACCAGCTTAATTTCTGAGTGAATGAGTCCAGAGCTTTGACCCCTGAGTAGACTCTGGAATGTGTACAGAGGTTTGCAGCTAGTCACAGAGCTTCCATTACTACTTCTTCTGGGGCAAGGAGCTCTACATGTTATCTATCTCACTATCTCACCCTGGCCCCAGGGCCTGCCCATGTCTGGTTTCCCCGTGACTATCCACACGCTGGTCAAGAGGGTGAAAGATGCAGAGATCATAATGTCCTGCTGCTGCCTAAGACCCATTTCTGTATGTAAGTTCCTCATTAAACTCTAAGCCAACAAGCTGGACTTGTCTGTTCTGTTCTTTGGTCTCTTGGCTCCTTTGGCATCTGGGTACCACTTTACATACACAGACTTTTCTCAGAACAGCACACAATGCATACTTCTGTTAAAATACATATTACTGAGCATATCTGGCTTTTAGTTTATTCTCCCCATCTTTACTGCAAGCTTCGTGACAGCAAGCGCTTTGTCTTACTCATCTCTGCATCTCCATCCCCTAAAACAGTGTCAGGACCATAAATGAGGCTCAATGTGATGCTTGTTGCTAAAATGAATGAGAGTGCCCTGTCCAGTGTAGCTCAGTAGGTTGGGCGTCATCCTGCAAAGCAAAAGAAAGGTTGCTAGTAGGATTCCCAGTCAGGGCACATGCCTAGGTTGCAGGCCCAGTCCCCGGTCAGGGCATGTGTTAGAGGTAACCAACTGATGTTTCTCTCACACACCAATGTTTCTCTCCCTCTCTTTCTCCTTCCCTTCCCCTCTCTCTCTAAGAATAAATAAATAACATCTTTTAAAAAATAAAAAGAAAGAGAGCATAAGCTCTACCTTACAAGGCCCAGAAGAAATAATAAATACCTACAGCCTGCTGACAGCTGGGTGTGGTGGTGGAGGGATCAAACAAAAGAGGAAAAGAGCTCATGGGCACAGACAACAGTGAGGTGGTGGCCGGGAGGAGGGAGAGAAGAGCAGGCGGAGGTGGAAGAGGGTATGGGGGGGATAAATGGTAATGGAAGAAATATAATAAAAATAAACTATTTAAAAAAGACTATACTTAGCATAATAATTACAGAAGAATGTGAATATGTATGCAAGATAATAAATATGGCTTATCAAAGAATTGTTTATTAAATGTATTACATACATTTGCTTCAATATACTAATATAAATTATATTTTTAAACTAAAAAAAGAAATAAAAAGATCTAGAGAGGTGAATGCCACCCAGAGATGAATGATGATGAGTAGAGCTCACTTAACCCAATGGGCCCAAGTAATTTAAACATGGATCTCTTTTATGGAATATTTAACATCATTCAATCAGTAAAACATGATTGTAGGAAAAGCTGATATAAGGCCTTCTATCCTTCTAATGGAGATGTGGCCATTAGAGGTACAATGAAAGGTTGCTTTGGTGATCTACCCAAAGTCTCTCTGGAGCTAACATTGCACTCAGTGGATTCTCATTCCAGACCACATTAAGGGAAAGAATTATGCCAGTCTCTTTAAATAGCATTTTCCATACTAGGGCAGTAAAATAGTCCAAAATATGCAGATTTGGGGAAAGAGATCCAATTCACTTATTCATTCAACAAATATGTCCACTTTTTAAACAATCAGCTAACACAGAAAAAATCCTGTGTTTCAAACAGTATATGGTTTCTTGGTTTCAAATCTTACATCAATAATCAATGAAAAATACCTAGAGTGCCTTCTATTTTCTGCCTGGACAATTATGAATAATAAACACTTAAGGTTACTTTTCTTTAGTGTAAGGTTACTTTTTTGTGTGTAATTAAATATAAACTCTATGAGTTCGTGGAAGTTAAATTCTCTGAGCCTTCTTTGCAAATGTAAAACAAGGTTAATATCATTTATCATATAGCTGTCTTGGGTGGTTACAAAGAAGTAATATGCCTAAAACACTTAGTACACAAACTAGCACATACTAAGTGCTCATTAAAAAATAATAGTGATAAGTTGTCATTATTCCATTGTATAAATGAACTCTAACTTGTGAAACTACTCCCTACCAATGGTCATAGAGTTCAAAGGCAGTATAAGAAAGTGGATAAAAGCAGGGCCTTAGAAGACACACAGAGCAGGGTATACATCCAGGCCCTGTTCTTTATGAGGCACATGACTTTGGGCAAACTATTTAACCTGTCTGCACCTTGCTTTCCTTATGTATAAAATATAAATAATAAAGTACTTCATAGAGTTATCATGAGGATTAAAATTATATGCCTTGTATATAAAACTTAAATACATTTTAGTTTAAAAATCAATTTCAGCTTCCAGTCAATATGGCAGAGTAGGTAAACATGGTGCTGGCCTCCTCCCACAACCACATCAAAATTACAACTAAACTACAACAACAACCATCGTTCAGAAATGCCTGAAATCTAGCTAACCAGAAATCATATACCTAGGGATATACAGAAAAAGAAACCACATCAATACTGGTAAGAGGAAGGGAGACATGAAATAAGCTGGTTTCCATACCATGTGTGGCAATTAAAAATTGGGAGAAATATTTAGACTGCAGAGGTTCCCCCTGAGGAGCGAGAAGTCCCAGGCCCACATTAGGCCCCATAGCCCAGGGCTCCAGTGCTAGGAAGATAAAGTTCCCCATAACTTCTCGCTGTGAAAACCAGCAAGGATTGTGGCTCAGTGAGACAAGAGGATTTTGGAGTCCCAGTCCTTCCTCCTAAAGGGCCCACACAAACTTACTTGGACTCACTCTCTCTGAGCTCCAGTACTGGCACAACAATTTGAAAGGCTCCAGGGACATATGAGGAGGAACTAAATTGTCTGGCTTCAGGGTGAGAGGTGGAGGGGCAGCTTTCTCTCAGACAGAAGTTCTGGCAGAGGCCATTTTTCCTTTGCTGAGTGTTCCCCATGCATGTGCAGGTGGTCGCCATATCCCAGACCCCATCAATCTAACACTGTTCACCCTGCCCTGGTGATTCCTTGAGATGCCCCTCTACCCAACTTGCAGGCCCACTCAAGCGACTTCCTGTAGCTTTTCCATACAAACAGCCTGTCTAAGCTCATGTTGCAGACTATCCTAAAATATCTCAATTCACAAACCCCAAATAAGCAGCATCTGGCCTCAGCATGTCCAAACTTCTTGTTAAGTGGCCCCAGGCTCAATATTAGCTATGGCTGGTCTAGGTTTGCAGTTTGGCCGCTCCTAGGTACCAGCAAAAGTAACAAGCTGCAGATCACTCTGTAGTAAATGACAGGTGGTCCTAGACAGGGAAAAGCAGCAGAAGACCTTGGCCTGCACCCCTGGGAGGCCTCAGAGCCAGCATACTGGGTGGCCAGCTATAAAAAATGTTGTAGTACAACCCAAACACCACATGAAGGATACACACAAGGCACAGATTCTGCAGGCACCAAAGCTGAAGAAACAAGTTTTGATCTGCGGGGGGTGTGCCCCTGAACAGCAGTTACTCCACTAGGACCAGCTGTAGTTGCAGCTGGCCTTAGTAGCCAATAGGCCCTGGAAGTAACTGATGTGTCAACAGCAATAAAGTTTCAACAACAATAAATCAGTGCACATGTGAAGGACCTGGAGCACCTGGCTTGGGTGAATGGGAAGGCTGAGCCCGCAGGACACAGGACACCTACTACATAAGGTCACTGTACCAAGATTGGGAGACACAGAAGATCTATCTAATACATAGAAACAAACACAGAGAGGCAGCCAAACTGGGGAGACAAAGAAACAGTTACCAAAAAAAGAACAGGAGAAATCTTCAGGGAAAAAAAAAACAACTAAATTAAGTGGAGGCAAGCAAACTACCAGATAGAGTTCAAAACACTGAATATAAAAATACTGATTATAATGATACTCAAAAGAACTTAGTGAGAACTTCAAGAGCATAAAAAAGTTCACAGAGCCCTGGCCAGGTGGCTCAGTTGGTTGGAGTGTCGCCCTGTACACCAAAACATTGTGGGTCCAATTCACAGTCAGGGCACATACCTACATTTCAGGCTCAATCCCTGGTCAGGAAGTATATGGGAGACAACCGATCGATGTTTCTCTCTTAAATCAATGTTTCTGTCTCACATTGATGTTTCTCTCTCCCCACCTGTCTGTCTGTCTGTCTGTCTGTCTCTCTCTCTCTCTCTCTCAATATCAATAAACATATTCTTGGATCAAGATTAAAAATTTAATAGTAAATAAAGTTCATAGAAACCATAAAAAATAACAGTCAGAAATGGAGCATACAATAACAGAAAGAAGCAATACACTAGAAGGAATCGACAGTTGAGTAGATGAAGAAGAGGATCAAATCAATGATTGGAAAGACGAAGGATTAGAAAACACCCAATTAAAGAAGAAAAAGAAAAAAAATTTAAAAATGAAGACAGTTTAAGGGACGTCTAGGACAAGATCAAGTGTAGCAACATCCATGTCACAGGGGCACCTGAAGGAGAAGAGAGAAAGCAAGAAATTAGAAACCGATCTTAAGAAATAATGACTGAAAACTTCCCTAACATGGTGAAGGAAAGACATAAAGTCCAGGAAGCACAGAGTCCCGAACAAGATGAACTCAAAAAGGCCTACACCAAGACACATCATAATTAAAATGCCAAAGGTTAAAGACAAAAAGAAAATCTTAAAAGCAACAAGAGGAAAGCAGAGTTACCTGCAAAGGAGCCCCCAAAAGACTGTCAGCTGATTTCTCAACAGAAACTTTGCAGGCCAGAAGGGTGATAAAAAACAAGGACCTACAATCAAGATTACTCTAACCAGCAAAGCTATCATTTAGAATCCCAGGACAGATAAAGAGTTTCCCAGACAAGAAAAAAAAGCTAAAGGAGTTCATCACCACCAAACAAGTATTAGAAGAAATGTTAAAGGATCTCTTTGAAGAAGAAGGAGGAAGAGGAAGAAGATGAGAAGAAGGAGGAGGAGGAAGTGAAACAAAAATATAAATAATAAAATGGTAATAAAAAATACACACACACACACACCAACAATTACTTTAAATGTAAAGGGATTAAATTCTCCAATTAAAAGACATAGAGTGGCTGAATTAATAAGAAAACAAGACACTTACATATGATGTCTACAAGAGACTCACTTCAGATGGAAAAACAACTATAGGCTGAAAGTAAAGGGACGGAAAAGTATATTTCTTGAAAATAGATGCAAAACAAAACAAAAAGGTGGCATAGCAATACTTATACCAGACAAAATAGACTTTAAAACAAAGGCTATAACAAGAGACAAAGAAGGATCCAACAATTCCACTTCTGGGTATTTACCTGAAGAAATCCAAAACACTAAATCAAAAGACATATACATCCATATGTTCATTGCAGCAGTATTTACAATAGCCAAGATATAGAAGGAACTTAAGTGTCCATCATAGATAAATGGATAAAGAAGAATATACAGAGAAACAAAAATGCCGTATGATTTCACTTATATGTGGAATCTAAAAATCATAATAATCAGAATAGAAACAGACTAATAGAACATTTTGACACTTGACATGGGGGAGGGGTTGAGGGAAATGGAGAAAAAAGCGAAGGAATTAAGAAGTACAGATTGGTAGTTTCAAAACAGTCAAACGGATGTAAAGTATAGCATAGGGAATATAGTCAATAATATTGGAATACCTATGTATGGTGTCAGATGGATACCAGATTTACTTGGTGATGACCCTGTCAGTTATATAAATGTCTCATCACTGGGTTGCACACCTGGATCTAATATAATAATGTGTGTCAACTGTATTAAAAAATAAAACATTACTTAAAAATTAACTTCACTAATTTTTATGACTAATTCTTTTTTATATTTTATTTTTATTGTCCAAATACATTTCTCTCCACCTTCCCACCACCATGTTCCCCTGCTTCCCTCCCCCAACTCCTTCTCTCAAACCTTTCCCACTTTGGCTTTGTCCATGGGTCCTTTATACATGTTCCTTGACTTGACCCTTCCCTTTCCTTTCCCTGTCCCCCTCCCCCTCCTTTCCTCTTGATTCTGTTGGTTTCTTTTTTTCTTTCAATATTGCTGGATATATTTTCCTTGCTTGTTTGTTTTGTTGGTTAGGTTCCACTTATAGGTGAGATCATATGGTATTTGTCTTTCACCCCCTGGCTTATTTCACTTAGCATAATGCTGTCCAGTTCTATTCATGCTGTTGCGAAGTGTAGTAGCTCTTTTTATCTTTCTGCTGTGTGGTATTCCATTGTATAAATGTACCATAGTTTTTTGATCCACTCATTTACTGATGGGCACCTAGGCTGCTTCCAGCACTTGGCTATTGTAAATTGTGCCTGTATGAACATTGGGGTTCATAGGTTCTTTTGACTTGGTGTTTTGGGATTCTTAGGGTAAAATCCCATCAGTGGAATCGCCGGGTCAAAAGGCAGTTCCATTTTTACCTTTTTGAGGAAATTACAAACTGTTTTCCACAGTGGC
Organism: Pteronotus mesoamericanus; assembly: GCF_021234165.1. Lineage (NCBI taxonomy): Eukaryota > Metazoa > Chordata > Mammalia > Chiroptera > Mormoopidae > Pteronotus > Pteronotus mesoamericanus. Next base: position 41,908,056 of record NW_026555329.1, read on the forward strand.
TGCACCAGTCTCCATTCGTACCAATAGTGTAGTAGGGTTCCCTTTTCTCCACAGCCTCGCCAGTATCCGTTGTTTGTTGATCTGTTTATGATGGCCATTCTGACCGGTATAAAGTGGTATCTCATTGTGGTTATAATTTGCATTTCTCTGATGTCTAGTGAGGCTTAGCATCCTTTCAAATGTCTCTGGGCCCTCTGTATCTCTTCCTTGGAGAAATGTCTGTCCAGGTCCCTTGCCCATTCTTTAATTAGATTGTTTGTCTTCTTGGAGTGGAGTTGTGTGAGTTCTCATATATTTTGGATATCAAATCCCTATCTGAGGTATCATTGGAAAATATATTTTTCCCATACATTTGTTTCCCTTTTCATTTTTCTGATGTTTTCTTTAGCCAGGCAGAAGCTTTTTATTTTGATGAAGTCCCTTTTGTTTATTTTTTCCTTTATGTCCCTTGCTTTAGGGGACATATTGGGGAAAATACTGCTACACAGGATATCTGAGAGTCTCCTGCTTATGTTCTCCTCTAGGGCTTTTATGGTGTTGAGACTTATATTTAAGTCTTTTATCCATCTTGAGTTTATTTTTGTGTATGGTGTCAGTTGGTGATCAAATTTCAATTTTCTGCATGTAGCTATACAGCTCTCCCAACACCATTTAAGAGTCTATTTTTACTCCAATTTATGCTTCTGCCCTCTTTGTCAAATATTAATTGACCATAGAGACATGGGTTTATTTCTGGGCTTTCTATTCTGTTCCACTTATCTCTGCGTCTGTTGTTGTGCCAGTACCAGACTGTTTTGATTACAGTGGCCTTCTAACACAGTTATACGTTCAGTATTGTGAATCCTCCTGCTTTTTCTTTCTCAAAATTGCTGTGGCTATTCAGGGTTGTTTATGGTTCCATATAAATTTTTGAAATGTCTGTTCTATTCTATTTCTGTGAAATACATCATTGGTATTTTAATAGGGATTGCAATGAATCTATAAATTGTTTTGGGTAGTATGGACATTTTGATGATGTTAATTCTTCCAATCCATGAACACAGGTATATGTTTCCATTTATTTGTGTCTTCCTTAATTTCTTTCTTCAGTGCTGTATAGTTTTTGGCATACTGGTCTTTTACTGACTCGGTTAAATTTTTTCCTAAGTACTTTATTTTTCCTGTTGCTACAGCAAATGGGATTATTTCCTGATTTCTGCTTCTGATATTTCATTGTTGGTGTAAAAAAATGGCTTCGATTTCTAAATATTGACTATGTATCCCACTGTTTTGCTAAATTCACTTATTAGGTCAAGTAGCTTTTTGCTGGGGTCTATAGGGTTTTCTATGTACACTATCATGTCATCTGCAAACAATGATAGTTTTACTCCCTCCTTTCGAATTTGGATGTCTTTTATTTCTTTTTCCTGTCTGACTGCTGTGGCTAAGATTTCCAATACTATGTTGAATAGAAGTGGTGAAAGTGGACATCCTTGTCTTGTTCTCAATCTTAGTGGAAAAGCTTTTAGTTTTTGCCCATTGAGTATTTTGTTGGATGTAGGTTTTTCATATATGGCCTTTATTATGTTGAGATATGCCCCCCTTCATTCGCATTTTGCTGAGTGTTTTTATCACAAATGGGTGCTGTACCATATCAAATACTTTTGCTGCATCTATTGAGATGATCATGTGGTTTTTGTCTTTTCTTCTGTTTATGTGATGTATTATGCTTATTGATTTGCAAATATTCAAATATCCTTGCATCAGTGGAAGGAATCTCACTTGATCATGGTGGATGATCCTTTTAATGTATTGCTCCATGCAGTTTGCCAATATTTGTTGAGGATTTTAGCATCTATGTTCACAAGCAATATTGTCAATATTGTAGCAATACTGCTGTGTCTTTATCTGGTTTTGAGGTTAGGATGCTAGCCTCATAAAAAGTTTGGGAGTCTTCTTCCCTCTTTCTTGGATTTTTTGGAATAGTCTGAGAGGGACAGAAGTTAGCTCTTCCTTAAATGTTTTGTAAAATTCTCCTGTGAAACTGTCCGATACAGGGCTTTTGTGTGCTGGGAGTTTTTTGATTACTGCTTCAATTTCACCAGCTGTAATTGCTCTGTTCAGGCTATCTGTTTCTTCTTCTTCAGTGTTGGAAAGTTATACGTTTACAGGAATTTGTCCATTTCATCGAGGTTTTCAAATTTCTTTGCATATAATTGTTCATAGTAGTTTCTGACAATCCTTTTATCTGTGGTATCATTTGTAATTTCTCTTTCATTTCTGATATTATTTGAGTCCTCTCCATTTTTATCTTGATGAGTCTGCTTATAGGCTTGTCAATTTTGTTTATCTTTTCAAAGAACCAGCTCCCAGATTGGTTGATCCCTTGAACTGTTCTTTTAGTGTCTATGTCATTCAATTCTGCTGTGATCTTGATTATTTCCTTCCTTCTACTTCCTCTGGGCTTTGTTTGTTGTTGTTTCTCCAGTTTTTGAAGTTGTAGGGTTAGGCCATTTATTTGAATGTTTCTGTCCTTTTTAGGTAGGCCTGCATTGCTATGAACTTCCCTCTCAGGACTGCCTTTGCTGTGTCCCATAGGTTTTGAACTGTTGTCTGTTCATTTTTGTTTCCAGAAACTTTTTGATTTCTTCTCTTATTATTGACCCATTCATTGTTTAATAGTGTGCTATTCAGTCTCCATGAATTTGAAAGTTTTTGAGGTTTTTCCTTGATGTTGGTTTCCACTTTCAAGCCCTTGTGGTCTGAGAAAATGCTTATTATCTCAATTTTCCCGATTTTGTTGGGGCTTGTTTTGTGTCTTATCATGTGGTCTATCTTTGAAAATGTTCCACGCGCATTTGAAAAGAATGTGTATTTTGCTTCTTTGGGATGTAAGGTTCTATATATGTCAGGTAAGTCCACTTGATCATTCAGTTCAACAATATCCTTGTTTATGTTTTGTTTGGAAATCTATCCATTTTTGACAGTAGGATGTTAAAATCCCCTACTATCAGTGTGTTGCTGTCTATATCTTTTTTGAAGTTCTCCGAGATTTTCCTTATATATTTGGGTGCTCCTATGTTGGGTGCATGTAAGTTTACATTTATGTCTTCTTGATGGATTCTTCCTTTGAGTATAATAAAGTGTCCTTCTGGGTCTCTTTTTATGGCCTTTGTTTTGAAATCTATTTTGTCTGATATAAGTATTGCTAGCCCTGTTTTTTTTCCTGGCCATTTGTTTGGAATATTTTTTCCATCCCTTTACTTTCAGTTGGTATAGGTCCGTTGTTCTGAGGTGGATCTTCTGCAGACAGCATATGTGTGAGTCATGTTTTCTTACCCATTTAGCTATCCTGTGTCTTTTTATTGGGGCATTTAGTTCATTTACATTTAAAATTATTACTGATAGGTACTTATTCATTTTTTCCCTTTGTACCTGTGTTTTTCTCTTTCTTACTCTTTTTCTTCATCTTCCTAAATCCTTCCCTTTAGTATATCTTGTAGTAATGGTTTGGTGGAGATGAATTCTTTTAGCCTTCTTTTGTCTGGGAAACTCCTTATTTCCCCTTCCATTTTAATTGAGAGCTTTGCTGGATAGAGCAGTCTTGGTTGTAGGCTTTTGCTTTTCATTACTTGGAATATTTCTTGCCATTCCCTTCTGGCTTGCAGTGTTTCTGTCGAGAAGTCAGCTGCTAGCCATACCAGGGCTCCCTTGTATGTGTTTACCTGTTGTCCTCTTGCTGCCTTTAGGATTCTCTGTTTGTCTTTCATATTTGCCATTTTAATGATGATGTGTCTTGGAGTGGGCCTCATTAGCTTCCTCTTTAATGGGCCCTCTGTGCTTCCTGGACTTACGAGACTTTTTCTCTCCTCCAATTATGGGAGCATTCCATCGTTACTTATTCAAACAGGTTCTCTATCCCTTCCTTATCCTCTTCTCATTCTGGTATCCCTATTATATGGATATTATTACATTTCAGGTTGTCTTGCATCTCCCTAAATGCCTCTTCATTCTTTTTGAGTCTTTTTTATTTTCTTGCTCTTTCTGGGAGCTTTTTTCTACCTTGATTCGATCCTCTGCTTCATCTATCCTGCTTTTGATTCCTTCTACTGTGTTCCTCAATTCAGAAATTGTATTCTTCATTTCCTCTTGTCTCTTATTTATAGTTTGTATGTCCTTTTTCATATTGATATAGTTTGCAGTAAGTTCCTCATAGTTTCCCTGTAGTTTTTCATAATTCTCTTTGAGCTCTCTGAGCTCGTTGAGCTTCCTTAGAACCATTGTTTTGAACTCAATATCTGATAGTTTACTTGCCTCTATTTCATTTAGTTCTCTCTGTGGGGATTCCTTCTTTGTCCTCGTTTCAGGGGTGCTTCTTTTCCTTCCTATTATTTGTGAGACTCTTTTTGCTTCTACTTCTTAAATTCATCTTCCTTGATTTCCTGAGTTGTGATGTGAACTTCTATGGTAATAGATGGGTCTTTTTTTTCCCTTCCTTTTCTTTCTGGGTCTCCCTCTGATGTTGTCAGACGTTGACCTCATCTGACCTTGGGTTGTCTTTTTGAGACTTCTAGGAATCAGTTACTGTCTGTGTCTGTCTCCTGCAATTCTTAATCTAGTCACTCTACCCTCAGCCATCAGGCTTAGGCACCACAGGGCAGGGCAATGCCTCCTGAGGGTGGGGCAATTGTGTCCTTACAGGCTGCTGCCACTCAGGGGTATGGTCTGCCTTAGCAAAATGGAAGCTGAGGAGTGGTGGAGGAGTCACCACCGATATCCCCCTGGTACTCCCCCAGTTCTTTCCACAGCGCCTCTGTGTCCAGTCTCTCCTCAAGCGTCTCTAGGTAGCTCTGTGTCTCCTTTAGCCAGGGACCCACTTTCTGTGTCAGCCACTCTGCACTCAGCACCCAGGCCTGCACCCAACTCCTGGCCACGGCAGAGTGTCCTGAGGGCAGGGATATTGTTTCCTTTCCTGCTGCTGCCTCTCTGGGGCATGGCCTGCCTAAGCAAGATGGAGACTGCAGAATGGGGAAGGAGCCACTACTGGGATCCCGCCAGCTACTCCCTCAGTTCTCTCCCCAACACCTCCGTCCACAGTCTCTCCTCAAGCATCTCTAGACAGCTGTGTGTCCACTTTAGCTAGGGATCTACTATCTGTGCCAGCCACTCTGCACTCAGCACTCAGGTCTGCACACAACTCCTGGTCAGGGTAGAGCCTCCTGAGGGTGAGGCTATTGTGTCCTCTATGCCTGAGCAAGATGGAAGCTGCAGAGTGGGAAGTGAGTCATCACTGGAGGCAGGACTGGCGCCTGTCTCAGTTCTCTCCCCAAATCTTTCCTCACCAATCTCTCCCCACATGGCTCCAGCCCACTCTGCTCCCGCCTCTGCCCAGAGACCAAGGTAGGTGGCTGCCACTCCGAAGTTTTGCATTGGCCCTTTAATCATCTCTTTGCGTCTCTAACCCCCTGTCTCTGGCAGAAAGCACCACGACGCTTTTCGCAGCTGTCTTTTGTCTGTGTGCTTTTTTGGGGTTCTGGTGCTATAGGCTAGAGGTCCCCACTTATGATTCAGATCCTGTTCTTCTTAGGGGGATCCAAATGGCCATTTCAATATCTGTCTGGTGCTGGTGCCCATGGGCATCCTGTCCACCCTCTCAAGCTTACACTGAACTTCTCACTCGTTAGGTTGTGCAAAAGCCAATTCCACTGACTGTCCAAAGCTCCAAGGATCCTCTTTCATATGTCATTCCATTGTTTTCCAGGTGATTTCTCCAAAATTTAGCTGCAATTCCAGTTTGGTCCTGGGAGGAGGTCAGTGTGACTTCCACTCACTCCTCTGCCATACTCTAATTTTTATGACTAATTTTTATGATTAAGATTTTCATTATTTTATTACTTATCACTCTTTTGTAATAAATTCCACACATCCACATTGAAACTCCTAGAAATGGAACTGCTGTGTCAAAAGTCATGTCAAACAATGCATTTAAAGGTTTTTGACAAATTGCTCTCGTGGAAAGCTATCCTACCATCAGTGTATGAATGGGGTCTCCTCCTACAATTTTCTTTTTACATTTTAATGTGTTTAAACATTTGGAAAAAAAAATGGTATCTTCCTTTTGGTCTTAGTTACTATTCTTTGATTACTAGTGAAGAAAGGCGTTTTTCAAATTTGTTACACATTTATTATTCTTCTTGGCTAATTCTCTCTTCATATGACTATCCATTCTTTCTTTCAAACAACTGGACTTCATTTAGTTTACTTACTGAGCTCTTTATATATTGGCTCATTTTCATTAAGTGTGTTGTCTAAATAATTTTTTAAACATACATATATTTATTTTATATATTTGTGAGGTCAACTCTCTCAATCTTTCATGTTTTCTGTCTTTAGGTTACCCTAGTAAAGACATTTTCACCCAAGACTAGAGATAAGTCTACTGTATTTATTCTAGTACCCTAGGATAGCTTGGATACACATGTATTTAAATTTTTACTATATCTGAAATTGAGAAGGAGGGAGTAAAGTGTGAGGCTGGGAATCTCACTCTTTTCTGAGTGGCCAGTTTATTCAAGATCCCTTGTGATCCATTACCTCCCCACTGATCTCAAAATCTGCCTAGTGAACCATCACACCCCTGGGTACACGAGGGTCTGACTCCATGCTGGAACTGGATGATGTACAACAGGTAGAGACAGAACTCTACTCCCTAATGCTCTCTCCACCTTCCTCCACTGGCCTCATTTCTTTGCCTTTTATAACTGTGGCAGAAACCAATGTCAGGGCCTCTTTTTCCCCATAGAGTGGCAGGGCTCGCTATGTGGCTGGTCCCTACAAATCACAGGTAGTCCAGGGCTATGATTCCCAATAATTCTCCACATCTGTCTCTGCCACAATTCTTGCCCCTTCCAGCTAAAGGGTTTAAGTGTGAATCTGTGAATATTCTCTTGGGACATGCTCTCCTTCAGGAGGTAAACCAGCTGCAGCTTTTCTTAAAGTCTAGAGCTTGCTCTAACAACTCTTCCTAGAAATCTCTGGCACATGGGAGGCACTTATTCCTAGTTTCCAGCATCAAGGCAAACATATTTTTTTCATTGTATATTCTGATTATCACTTCAGTGGGAATTTGGGAGTGAGTGGACTAGAACACCTGTGATCAAATACAATCTTCCCAGAAAGCCAAATCGCTTTGTATAATTAACATTCAATCCTGTCACTCATGAATTCCAAGAACAACCTGTGCTTTGTAACATGATGTAAACGATTCACACATATTACCTTTAATAGCTGCTAAATATCCTCGGAGTTCTCGCTGAAGTCTGGTACCCTCTGCCTGAAAAACACACAAACAAAGAGATATTGAGCATCTTGTCTATATTTTGCATGTGAACATATACAAAACAGTAAGTCTCAGAATTATTGCCAGAGGCTCCTTCTTGAAATAACATAAATATACAGACACAGACTAAACAAGGTGCCCGTCAGTCTAAATATTTAGAGACTTTATTCAGCTTAACAGAAAAGGGCAAGGCAAGTAAAATTTTGCTAAGAAGGAAACTGGCCCACCATACAGGCTCCTAGATATTCAAGAGCCAGCAAGTCTCTAAATTTTGAAATGGGTTATGATGGTATTACCACTGTCCAATATGGTAGCCACTAGACACATGTGACTGCTTAGTGCTTGCAACATGATTAGTCTGAATAAAGATGTACTTTAAGTGTAAAATACACACCTGATTTCAGAGACTTTGTACAAAAATATTCCATTAATGTGTTTTACATCAATTGCATGTTAAGATGATAAAATTTTGGATACACTGAGTTAAACAATTGTATTATTAAAATTAATTTCACCTGTTTATTTTCACGTTTTTAAATGTGCACACTAGAAAAATTTAAATTAACATATGTGGTTTGTATTATATTTCTATTGGACATTACTGAAATGGAGATATTGTTAAAATGTAAATTTTGATATATGAATCCTAATTTTGGTTGGATTACCCTTAAAAACTCTGACTCAGGCCAGGATTAGACTGCAAATAGCTCAATCTGGAGTTAACCCAGGAAATGTCAATAGGGGCATGGAGAAATGAGGCAGGGAAGGAAAGAGAGCCATCACAGGGTATATTATCAAGCAAATAACCATGGTGGGCAACTGGCCTTAGTCCCACTGGAGAACTCTGGGAGATGGTCTCAAACACTATAGATATCCTACCTGAGGGGCAAGGAAGTTGGGACATTTATCCATCAACTCCCGACAAGTATTGGTTGAGGACTGCTTCTGGGGGTCATTAATTCCTCCAGTACATCCTCACAGGGGCAGAGATCTCCAGTAACCAAAAAAAAAAAAAAAAATCCTCAGGCAAAGAGTTGCCCTTGCTGGCAGTCACAACTAAGTCTAATGGGCTCAGAAAAGGAAGTACAATGTGCATATGGCTGGGCATTCACAGTATGTGCTTTGACACTGCACCTGAAAATATAAAAATATATGTACTTTAATTATTTAACAAAATTTCAGAGAGCTAGCATACTGAATGACCCCACCTTGATAATTAATAATAGAGCATCTATATTATTACTCTAACTTGATAGTTAATATAGTTAAAAATATAGCAACTATAATAGTCATATATAAGTCTACAACCATTTGTTAATATTTGCCAAAAGGGTGGGGGTGAAGGGAAAAATGCCTACTTGCTTAATGAATTACAATTTAGTAGGGGAACTAAAATACTTAGATAGAAAATAGCACAGTAGATTACATTTAGTTCTACAACATCCATGTAAAGTTTTTGGAGTACAAAGTAAAGACAAAATACTCATCACATTTAAATAGATAGTGATTAATATTAAGAAACTGAAAAAAGTACTTAAGACTATGCTAAATCATAAAAGGGATTCTGTATGAGACTATTTTCCTATATGGTATGGTACAAGGTATAGTGACATTATTTTTATGAAATGTATGTAGAGGTCAGGTGAGGTTTTCTTTATCTGCGCTAGGCTCAAGCTATTTTTGTCAGCTCTGTAAACCCAGGTACTGCCAGATAAAACTTACGGTTAATTCTTTTGCTGGCACATAATGAACTTCAACCAGAATGGTTCTATTCATAATGCCAAAAACAGTACTCGTCAAAGTTCTAAACAACAGACTCCCTTTCTTGTGGCTTAACATGGTTTTAAATCAACTCTAGGTTTCCTTTGTTTTGCTGAGCCATTCAAAAATGTAGTGTGAAGGCAAACTGCCATGAGCTAGAAAAAAACAAAATAGAAAAACCTACATTGGGTTTCCAAAACATCAAAGTATAGTGGAAAATTGTCTGTAGGGAAAGAATGAGGAGAATGAAGAGAAAATGCTGAGGATAAACAGTTTAGTAAAGGTACAGAATAAAAAGCGTCCAGAAGAGAGTCAGGCTGAGGTCTTCAACATCATCACAAAAAGTAAGGATTCAGGGAAGAAAGAAGTAGGTCTTACTTCTACTAAATATCTGTTATGTGACAAGTACTGTGATAGATTAAGAGTACATAAAAATCTGAAAAGCTATGGCTCTGGGACATTTTATTCTGTCACAGCTTTCTACCATGTCTGTTTTTAGGAAGGGTTATACTTTCTGCCCCATTAACATCAGGCTTGGCTGTGGGACTTAAAATGTAAGTGGATATAAAGTGCTGCTTCTGAGCAGAATATTTAAGAGTCTTCAGTCTTACCACCTCGTTTCCCTCTACTATGAGCTCTGTAATATTCCAGATAGGGGTTGCTTTTCCATCCTGGATCATGGAGTAAAGAGAACATGAAGTACATCTACTAGTCACATTTTCATAAGTAAGAAATAAACATCTGTTGTTGAAAGCAACTGAGGTATTGCTGCTACAGCATAATCTACCAAAAATGAACTGATATAATCAATGGTTTACCATCAATAGTGGAAATGCTGAAAGATGGAGAAGGCTAAAATCTAACAGAAAAAAGCCAATGAATTAGTGAGCAGAAGAGCACTAAAGGCATTTATGAAAACATTTCAGAGAGGAAATCAAATTGGAAAGATTAAAGACAAGGTGGATGGTTTAGCAAATTGAAGCCCCAGTGCTGATTAAGTGATGGAAAGGGGTAGAATCATTCTGAGAGAGGACAGCAAGACTCAGAATCATTTGTTACAATAGACAGCAAATAATTTACAGTCATTAGTATCTGTAATTAGATATGTGATTTACTTGGACAGATCTAGAACCAGGCTAATTTGAAGGCTAAAGCTCTAATGCACAATTAGGACTTTTTTAATTTATTAATTTTTAGAAGGGGGGGAGAAGGAAGGAAGGAGGAGGGAGGGAAGGAGGGAGGGAAAGAGAAAAAGACATACATCAATTTGTTGTTCCACTTATTTATGCATTCATTGGTTGATTCTTGCATGTGCCCTGATTGAGCATCAAACCCGCAACCTTGGCATATTGGGATGAAGCTCTAACCAACTGAGTTACTCGGTCAGGGCCAATTAGGATTTAAATAGGGTTGGAATCCCCTAAGGCCATATTTCCCAAAGTGGTTAAGTATAGACATTGGTATTTAATGAGGCACATACAGCCACAATATAAACCTAAAGCATCTCTCTGGAACACCAATTTATTGAGGGTAGAGGCAAGAAAATGGTGGAGAAACCATTATTTTATAACCACTATATCACCTGTTACTATGTAGAAAGGCAAACTATGTAGAGATGAAAACAGAACCTCAGAGCCTCCTGCTTCAGCTTTCTGCCGCAGGGGCTCTGCTCTACCACCGTCCATGGTCCTTCCCTGAAGAGAAGCATGAGAGGCATTGGGCTAAGACAGGACGCCCTCCTCACCCAAAAGGATGCTTTTCCCTCCAAAAATAATACAAAGCCAACTATGGTATTGGTTATGAGTATCTGGAAATATCAAAGGAGTAATGGAGGAATGTGTTCTTTTCCTAAATATTTAAGGAATAAGGCATGTCAGATTATGCCCACAATTAACTCATTGGTTTTTCTTTCAGAACAAGAAAGAGAATGATTTATCTAGCCCAGAGGAAACAATAAACATTTTTTTTAAAATGAAATAAGAATCCCAAGGAGATTTTTTTTAAATATAAGAGTGGAATAAAGTTCAAAGTATACAATAAGGTTTAAATAGATGAGTTCAATTTAAGTAGATAAACTGGGCCAATTTAAATAACTTTCTTCTTTTCTAAATATTAAAATTCTTAATTTTCCCCATGAGTATTATAAATCATTTGGTAATAACCATATTAAGTTTCACCTAAATTATGCCTCAATCAAAAAGGTAAAACATTCTAAAGAGAAATTTTCACCTAGAATATGCCACGAAGTAGTTCTGCATGAAATCTATTGCACAATAAAGTTTTCTTAACATCATTATACTCTGAATCACAAGATGTTTTAAGTTTGAAATACATTGTTTTTTGCTTTTTCTTATATTTTTATTGTATTTTTTCCATTACCACTTAGTCCCCTTATAGCACTGCTCCCATTTCACTAAAGTGTGTCCCAAATTCCTCTAAAAATTACCATTTCAGTAATGCAGCCTTGACTATCACGCCTGTGTGTGTACAGAAAGAGACTAAAAATTTTACATTCTTGAGACTACACACATGTATTTTCCCTTATTACAAGGTAAGATAAAATTATTATTCTGACTCCTAGTCACACTTTTCTCAGGGTTTAGAGCAGCACAAGAACAGGCGAGTGTATTATAATTAAGTTGTCTGATTCCCAACTCACACTCTCTTCAGACAAGATCCAAGAAGGATTTGCCACATACAAAATTCCTTGCCCTGCTGTATAGTATGATAATGTTGTTCTGGTGTTAGAAGGTCTTCATTTACTTTCGACCGAATCATTTATCAGGGTCAGGAGCTGCTGCTTCTCTGGTCCAGAAGGTCCCAAAGGCCCCACTTTCTACCCACACAGTCTGAGGGAGTAGGCCTGCTTTTCCTTCCTCATTAAAACTACTCCCACTCACTTCCTCCCTCGGGTGTCACACTCTTGCAGAGCTGAGGAAAAGGAAGCAGACTTCCCAGTTCCCTGCTTCCCAGCTATCCTGGAAAACAAGCCAGAGTCATTTTGGGTTTCATCGTGGAGATATGACAAATTAGCAGCCATGTAAAAAAACCTTATGAAGTCCTGAGAATCAATGCCTCCAGTCAAAAAATCCCTCTATTCCTTGCTAAGTTGTGCCTCAAAGTTGTTTGGTACCTGAGGACTGCTCCTGATATCCCCACTAAGGATTAGAGTGAATTTTAAAATCTAGCTACATAGTCAGAGAAAGAAAGTAGAAGGCACATCACCATGGAAGGATTCAGATATCTTTGTTACAGAACACAAACAAATCACATTACATTCCTAATTAAATGTTTCCAAATTGTTTTACACAAGGTTGGTCCTCAGGAGCACCAATTCCTTTATTACCATTATCATTATTATTATTATTTGTATATCTTGGGATCATTGGGGGTGGGTTCCCAGACCAGCTGAGGTCCAGAACAGCTCTCATGTATAAGTCTCTCTTTAGAACCTTGGACAGCGCCCAGACACATACGATTCTTAACTTTTTACAAATTTCATCTATATTGTGTCAAAGGAACAGCTATAAATACGACCTAATCAAAGGTTCCCATTCAACTCAAGTAAGAGCATACATGAGTAGCAGAGTCACAGACAGACTTCCTCCAAGGTGATCCAATTCTCTGGTAAGAAGAACTACCATAGATCTGACACAAGAAAGCTATGACAAACCTCTAGTATTGGGAGTAAACACAGGGCTGTGGTTAATATGTAATAAAGGATGTATGAAGATTAATTAACTAGGTTGTTTACTGTTTAGGTACACCAAATCCTGAGGCATTAAAATATACTAATATTAATAAATATTTTATGCCTAGGACTTTAGAGGCCAAAATAGAAGGTATTGTATAATCTCGTTAGATCAGTTACTCTTGCCCAGAAAAAAGACACCATAGCTGAGACATTAATTTGAATGAAAGGTAGGAAGTATGCATAAAATGAATTAATAATTTCTAAAAAATTAAACTCAGGTCAGCAACTGCTGCAAATTCAGGGCACCATGCTCACATAATACCACATCATGACATTCCTGGGCAGGAGCATATGTCATTGCAGCCCTGCCTTGCAAAACCAAATCCAGTGGATTTTATTTGTAAGGTTACACAGGTCTAACAAATTACTTTAAGGCAATAAATATTTAATACTTATTAAACCACCAATAGGTTGTTGAATTGACTTGTTAAAATATGGTAAATATATTAATGATTTATATTCATTGATAATTTTTGTTATAAAAATATAGACAGAAAAAACACACACAATACAGACTATTTTTTCATTAACTTGCCTCTCTAACTCAGAAACTGAGAGCCGACATTTAGGAAAGGGGCTCTGGTAATAGAAAGCCAACAGTACTTACAGATTTACAGATATATACATATGAAAATGGTCTCTGAGGAGATATAACTTTACAAAAGTTATGATTTCACAAAGGTAAATCCTGTCATCTCATCTGTGATCGTGAGCCCACAAAAGCTCCCACAGTCACATTATTATTTTTGGCCTTTACTGACATTTTTCTCTTGAAAAGGCTAAGTAACACATTAAATTAAAATTGGCTCAATTTCTCAGAGTTTCAGACAGGTTAACTCAACCTTGAAAGCGATGTTAATGTTTTCTTATTTTTGAAGCTTAGAAGAAAATTATATTATCAAGGAGATGAGATTTAATAAAGTGATAATCAGCACCTTGATTAACAGCTGTGCAATAAGGCATAGTATCAGAATCCACTTATGATCAAAGACAATGCTGGGCTGCTGAACACTACAGGCATTCTTGGTTTACTAAGAAACAGAGCCCTCCCTATAACCAGTGCAGGTGTCATTAAATTGCAAAACAAAGGTTTTCAAAGGTAAAAGCAGCAGAGCCTCTAAAATTTCCATTGTTTTCTTGCCTTGAGCTCTTTGTAGTAACTGCAGGAACTGTCATTAAAAACCCAGCACTGATTTCATAGAAAATTTCTTCATTTTAAAAATTTTCTTTTGGCAGATATTAGGGCAAAAGATATAAGGAAATCAGAGTGAATTTCAAGACCCTATTCCTGGGCTGATGGCAGTAGGGGCTGGTACACAGAAGGGAAGTAGATATCAAAGAGAACATAGTGTCCACAATTTTACCCAAAATTCATGACCCAATTTCCAATTATCCCTGTGTCATCAACTCCAAGAATACCTATAATATGAAAACCAAATCAATTATGCTTTCTACCTTTCAACAAAACAAAATTAGTTAGTTAGTAATTATACGTACAATTTTTCCGTATATTTCCGTTAAGCCAACTAAGCTGAGTTTATATAGATCTCTATTCAGATCTTTCAGAAAAGCTAACCCACTGTGTGTGCAATGGGATGAATCTGCCTAGTTAGAACCATTAAACTCACCACACCATGCAGACTGCATACAACTTGCAGATACGCTTTATTGCCTTTAGGCAACTGCATTTGTGACCCTTGAAAAACCATTCCAATGTTTTTTCTTTTCATATATGTATAAAGAGACTTGACTTATTAGGGACATTATGCAAAATCTTTTAAACTTTTGCCTTAATACCTGGAGTACAGTATTGAATATAGCAAGGGAGGGACTGACCCATAAATTAAGGGAAACTGCACAGGTGTCCCCCGTCAACCATATCTCTTCATGAGGCTTATTGTTCAGTGTCCCTTTCTGTGGGCAGGGATGCCCGCTCTATCTGTAATGTTCTTTCATGTCCAAATTAGACAGGATGTAAAAGTCTTAGAAAAACAACTATGACATCAAGCTACAGAGATGCATTACTGAGAAGTAAGAAGTGTCTTGCCTTTCATTACTCCAGTCATATTATAATATCGAGAATGTTTCTGAAACTGCCATTTACGATGTCTATAGTAGTTTGCTAAGGCTGCTATTACAAAATACCAGAGAATCAGTGGCTGAAAAAACAGGAATTTATATCCTCACAGTTCTGGAGGTTAGAAGTTCAAGAAGTCTGGGAGGTTTCGTTTCGCCTGGGGCCTCTCTCCTTAGCTTGGAGACAGTCTCCTCACTGTGTCCTCAAGTGGACTTTTTTCTGTATGTGTTCATCCCCCCGTCTCTCCTACTTCTTTTGAGGACATCAATCATATTGGATTAGAAACCATCCATATGGCCTCATTTGATCTTAATTACCTCTTTACTGGACCTATTTCCAAATACAGTCACATCTTGAGGTGTACTACTAAGGTGTACTGGAGGTTAGCTAGAAGTTCAACATATCAGTTAAGGAGGGACACAGTTCACCTATAACACTGTCCCCAAAGCAAGCCTTGAATATAGCAATATAATAACAAAGTCTAACACTAACTGGTCCCTTTGTTCAGGATGCTGTGCTAAGTATCACAGATCTATTAACCCATAATTTTCACAGCAGCTCTGAGATGTTGGCACATTTTTGCAAATGAGAAAACTGAGGCACAGAAGCTAAGAAATCTGCCCAAAGACCACACATCCAGTAGGTAGCAAGTCAGTACTGGAGCCAGGGTAGTCTGGGTTATATAAATTCCATAATTTGCCTCAATAGTCCATGTGCTTCATCTCTGTTCTCTCTGCTCCCAAAGGCTGGGGTGCCAGCTGCTGATGCACGGGGCTGTCCAAGTAGAACCAACTGTTGATTAATGAGAATAATTTAATTAAAGGAATCATTCTCCATGCTCTCTTGATGCAATTCTAATCTATAAATAAAAATACCAATTGTTCATTTGTTTTACTCAAAAACTCGTGATTCCTAAGTACATTACATGTGATTCATATAGCATAGTGGTTAAGTTGGTGGGTTCTGGGACTGCACTGCCTAGCTTTAAACTCTGAACTCTCCTACCTCTAAGTATGTGATTTACCCTCTCTAGGCCTTTGATTCTTCATTTGTAAAATGAAGATCACAGCACTCACTTCCTAGGGCTCCCATGAAGGTCAAGGGAGACAGTCCATGTAAAATATCAGCAGAGTACCAGGCACACAGTATGCATTCAATAAATGTCGGATGACACTACTGTTACTCGAGCTGATACTTTTTAAAAGATAAACTGTGCAAAGAGTGGGTGTTTCATAAGTGCTTGATTGAACTAAGTTAAGCTACATGTCATATTACAAAGGAGAATCTTCATGAGAATATAAAAAATCTCCCAAAAACAAGCTAGCTGGAAACTTAGAAGTACATTCTAAGTCTCAAATACACAATTATATTTTTCAGAAAGTTTGTTTTTATATCTTTAAATGTTGCAGTAACAGAAGATCACAGGGTACAAAGGAATAATTTATGTGGATATATAAGAACAACTTAACAATGGATATGAAAAAAGTCAAGCCAATATCATAAATTACAGTGAGGAAGTACAGTAAGAAAGCAATGAACACCATTGGCCAAAAGAATAATCAAGATAATTCTCAAAGTGAAAGTTTTTGTGACATTTACTTGGTTTTCTCATATATAAAGCAGAATTACAATTATGGATTTCTAGGAGAATCAAGTGGAAGTGTACAAAACACATTAGAAGCACCAAAGCATACTTGTGGAAAGTTTTAATAATAAAAATACTTCATTGCTGCTTTTATGTAAGCCAGTCAGGTATGGCTTGGAAATTTGTAAATTTTTAAAGCTTCTTAGAGGGCTCTTAAAATTATCCAGGTTTAGGAATATATTCAAATAGATGTGCAATTAAGGAAACCATTATCCTTACTATATCAGTGTAATCTCAGGCTCACATTCAAATTGTTACTCTCATATAGATTCCTCTTTAGTCCTGTGGAGGTCTCAGTCAAAAAAACTATAGCATAGGTTGTATATCCAAGAGACACATTCATTACTAGTATGGGCTGAAATGTGAAGAAATATTAAAAATACTGCAAATATGCATTTATTAAATGTATATAATAAAATACATGACTTTCTAATTTATTTTCAGTTACCAATCTAGAAATTATTAAACAAAGAAATATAAAAACATAAAAAATAAATTTTTTCTCTTCAAATAACAGAAACATGGATATTGCTAAAACATACAACCAAAAAAAAGTCTTTAACATTAATTAATCAGAATCTTCAATAGTTGGCTTTGTAAAACATTTGTAAGTCACCACAAACAACATTGCTATGCTCCAAACAACAATGCATTGCTAAGTATTATTGCATTGCATAATACTTTTGACAACACTTGCAAAAATATTTTGATAAGCAACTTGTTTTGGATGCATAGCACCTAACACATCTTTTTCTTTTCATCTGCTTGCTGAGGGAGCCATATCTACATTGTCATCAGAATTTCCTCCCATTTGTGTTTGAAACTGAAGTTTCAGGTGTAAAAGTTTATGCATACCTGTAGAAATTTCTGAACGCCTTTTTATTTGTTCTGATATTAACAGCATTATGAGGTTCCTAATAAATATTCTGCGCCTTATTTTCACATTGCTATTCAGCATATGAATAATCTGAGCATTTACTCCTGCAATACTCAGAGCTGTGTAGAATATAACCACAGGCCATCGTCTGGCATTCCTGGCCATGTTTTATGTACCTATCATTTGGCCCACGGTGTCAACTCCTGACTTCATATGGTTGAAATAGTCTATTATGTCAGGCTTTTGTGAATCTAAATTTATGGTGTCATCAAAATGCATACTTGAAACTAAAATTATGTTTTTTTCCCTTTTTGGGTCTATGAGATATTAGTGTGCAATCTGCACCAAAAGCAAGTAAGTTGGTTTCTTGGGGCCTGTTTTTAGAAGACACAAATTCAGGGAGTAGTTGGGGTTTATTCTTATGAATAGTACCTACATATGAAAGTCACTTCTTTTTCAAGTTGGAGATAAGATTTATATCAGTGAACCAGTTACCTGCTGTAATATTATGTCCTGATGAGTAGATGGGTTCTGCAGGTCTCTTGTTACATCTATTGGTTTATTACTAATCAAGTAAGGACCTCCAGGCTGCTTACAGGCATATATTTCAAGATTCCTGTGTAAAGTACTTTTGCATCGACCATAGCAAAAATTTTTATAGCACATTTACTGGGTTTCGATGGAATATATTGTCTAAACCCACATTTGCCTCTTAATCCAGGTAACAGTTTGTCTATTGTTACATTCTGTCCCACAGAGTAATATAACTTACAATTTTCTACAAATGCCATTAATTTGTCCACTTTCAGGCATTCTAAGCAGCGTAAGTTCATCATCAAACCTGATAGAATTATGAATAAATGTAAATCTCCATAAAGATATCATAAATCTAAAAAGTTCAGTCCCACTACATCTGTAGCCCATAAGTCCTGTAAATTTAGCTGACTGCTGTGATGCAAACCAGCTAGATATAAGAGGCCTTAAAATGCTATCAATTCAGTTTTGTCTAATCGTTTAACATTTCTTTCTTGTGAAAACCAGCTGGAGATATAATCAATATATTTATTTGTATATAATAAGATTAGATCTAAAATATCATTTGTGATAAAGCAGGTCCAAGTTTCAAGTTCTGTCTTGGCATTTTTTGTGTTTTGCCAAACTAATGGAAGTTGACACAAAATATTCTGTGGCTGTTTTCTAATTTGTCTTCCAATTGGATTTTTCCTCCATTTTGTTCTTTATCCTTTCCAAAAAAAATAGTCTTCATTCATGTCTAACTCATTTTCACTTTCTTCACTAGAAATATCTTGCTTGGTATCTGAATCTTCTGAATGAACTTCCACATAACCTTCATCTTCTAATTCACTTTCATTTTCACATTCAACACTCTCATCATCGGACTTGATTAGCATTCACTGAAATTCTTCATCATCTCTTGGATTATTGAATTGACATATTTTCCCAGCCATTTTCAACAGTAAGTGAAAAAACAAATAAAAAAAAAACAACACAACACTGATTTCAAAGTTCACAGGAAAAAACTACTACGCCAACACTGACTTTGGAGTTCACAGGGTCTCTCAGATACAATTTACTATCAAATACCACACATCCTTACAAAAGACATTACAACCAAACTGACAGCTTAAACATTATGGCTTAACATTTGTCATGTACAAATACATGGTAGTCATGACCTGGAACCTATGCACCTGATATATGTAACAATATTTAAGAAAAGAGTTTGCCTGCATATCTTGGATCAGCTGAGACGTCCGCAGGGTTAGAGACACAAGTCAAATGCATGACCTTATTCAGATGTCTGGAGTGGGACCCAGGAATCAGTACTTTTTGAAGTCTTCCCGGCTGTCCTGATTGATGTGGCTCAGTAGGTTGAGGTTGTCCTGCAAACCAAAAGGTCACCAGTTCGATTCCCTGCCAGGGCACAAGACTGAGTTGCAAACCAAGTCCCCAATGTTTCTTACATCAATGTTTCTCTCCCTCTCTTTCTCCCTTCCTTCCTCTCTCTCTAAAAATAAACAAATAAAATCTTTATAAAAGTCCTTCAGGTAACTCTAATGGTTATTTGGAAATTCCTCCCATAATTTTTCACTGTGTCTAGCACTTAATTGACACTTACTGTATCAACAGGTACTCCAGTATGTAGCTCTAGCATGAGATGACCAAAAAATCTTTAAAAATATGGCCATGGCTGGTGTGGCTCAGTGGACTGAGTGAGAGTCTATGAACTGAAAGGTTGCTGGTTCAGTTCCCAGTCAGGGCACATGTTTGGGTTGCAGGCCAGGTCCTCAGTTAGGGGCATGCGAGAGAGACAACCTATTGCTGTATCTCTCATATAGGAGTGTTTCTCTCCCTCTCTTTCTCCCTCCCTTCCTCTCACTCTAAAAATAAATAAAATCTTAAAAAAATATATGTCTAGCTCCAGGATTCAGCCAGTCACCATAAGACCTTCCTTATAACACATTTTTATCACTTAGATTGCAACTCCAATGCAAAAATCATCGATGGGGCTTACAGGGCAACTTATGAGAATCACACACAATCAGAACCCACAATACTGATGAGAATCTAAGAATCAACTACAGCTCATCTATGCAAATGTTAGCAACATTTCAGACAGTCTCCCTAGGCTTGGATGGGAGATATTCCTAATTCTCTGGATCCCATTACCAGAACAATACTGCCAATCTGGAGACCATTTAGAGAGGAACATCCAGACTAGAAAACAAGCTCTCTTCACAGGGGTAAGGAGGAGGGAGATACAAGGAACTGGTCTCTAAATAAATCCTGAGGGGTGCGAAGCTAAATTCACTGTAGTCCGCATGGCTAAGTGAGGTAGAAAAGTAAAATACAAGTAAAGTAAGGTAACAGAATAGCACTGATAAAAGGAAACCATCAGAGCACTAACTTAAAGGTATTCCACTGGAAGTGATTTCTTAATGACTCCAATAGGAAGTGGCACAATAGTGATCCTTGCAATATCTGTAGTTTGGGTCAAATTTTAGTTAGGTTTGAAACAGTGATTTTTATGTAAAAAGGCAATAACTGAAGAGATATTTTTGTAGATAGAACAAAACAAGTAAGAGTAAAGAACATAAAAATATGGGAAGATTCCCCAATGAACAATTTTGTTTTCTTTCCCCCCGTCTGGTGCCATGGACTCATTTGCTACTTGAAAGCCAGTGAGCAAAAGAGAGATGGTTTAATGATGTATCATAAATGAATTAAATAGAGAAACAAAAAGAAATTCAGGAAAATTTTAAAAACAAGAGCCAATACATTCTTTTGATATCTACAGATTCCCACTAACTGCCCTGTCCCACAGAAGTCAATTGTATAGGCAATTATGGTGGGTTATACTTAACAAGAATGAATTCTAAATTAAATTCTATACTTAAAACACATATTTCCCATAAGAATAATATTACAAGGGAGACTGACAATGTTAATTGAAGACTTAGTGGCAAAATTATAATTCCTTGCTTTGTTGTCATACAGTGAACATAACTACAATACATATAAATCAGTAAAACTAAGAATATCAAAGTGAATCATATAACCTATATGAATATTTAGTATCTATTCAGGCAGCTCTACAGAGTGGAAGCCTCTGCAGTAACAACCAGAGGACACCCATTGAGTCTGGGGGGAATTACCTGGACACGGGATTGCGGGAAAGCGTAGAAATAATTTTTTCTAAGAATACCAATTGGGGTGAGAATATACTCCTGCACTAACGTCAAGTGGTGAAATTAGGGTATGAACTGCATAATAATAATAATGGAAGTACAGTAACATCATCTCAAGATTCTGTCTTTTTTTCTATTACTCATTATTTCAAAAGAAAAAAGGGCTTTTGCACACTAGACCACAAGCTTGATAAGGACAGAAACTGTCTGAATTGTTTATCATTTTATTTCCAATGACTTGTGCTTTAATAAAGACGCAATATTTATGTGTTGAGTCAGTCAAGAAATGCTTTTGATTTACTCATAGCCACCAGAAAGTCACAGTTGGCCTTTACTTGCTGCCTTTGATGAAGTGTCCTACTCCCCACTCAAGCCAACTCCTCCAGTTCTATTAGATCCCACCTCCTCCTACATACTCAAGGACACGAGTCAGCTGTTCTCTTTCTCTGGTGATTCATTGCTTCCTACTAAATGAGTCCCACTAGTATATATATATATTTATGCCATCTTAAAAAAGTGTTATCTTGACTCCACTTCTCCCCTTGTTGCAATCTTGTTTCCCTTTGAGACAAAACTTGGAACTTGTCTCCAAGCTTCCTGATACCCTTCACCTTGCTCTATTTACTCTCTACTTACTTCGTTTCCCCCCCAGTAGCTCTCCTCATTTTCTGGGAAACAGGATAATCTGTTTATTTACTGTGTTTTTTTTTACTGTCTACCCCCTATTGTATGATTAACAATGGCCATCACCTTTGTCTGTCTAGTTCACTGAAATTTCCCAAAGACCTAGATTCATCCCTGGCATGCAGAAAACATTCAATAATGTAAGGTAAATGGATGTCTAAATAGTTACATATTATTGTTCTAAACATGCATCCACATCTATCAAATACCCTAAAATGTCCTTGAAAGTTGATATTAAGAAGAAACTTTTTTGTTCTTGTATTATTTATTTTACTTCCCTTTTTATCGAAGTTATTGGGGTGACCACTGGTTCACAAAACCATGAAAGTTTTGAGTGTACAACTCAACAAAAACATTATATGCTCACTATGTCATGTACCTATCACCCAAGCAGAATCTCTCTTTCTTCCTTTTTGTTCACCTCCACCCCCATTTTCCCACTGGCTATTAGCACACTCTTATTTGTGGCTATGTTATATATATACATGGAGTTTTTTTGTTACTTAATCCCTTCACCTTCTTTCACCTTCTACTTATTTTGTATTTTATTTTATTTTATTTATTTTATTTTATTGTTGTTCTATTGCAGTTGTCCCCCATTACTCTCCACTGCCCTGCCCACATGCCCCCTATTCCCACAGTTAGTCCCCACCCTGTTGTCCATGTCCGTGGGTCACTTATCCATGTTCCTTGACTAGACCCTTCTCCTTCTTTCCCCCTTCTCCTCCTCCCCCGCCCCCTCTGGTCACTGTCAGTTTCTTGTTTCCATGTCTCTGGTCCTATTTAGCTTGTTTGTTTGTTTTGTGGATTAGGTTCCTCTTATAGATGAAATCACATGATATTTGTTTTTTGCCACCTGGCTTATTTCACTTACTATAATACTCTTCAGTTCCATCTATGCTGTCACAAAAGGCTGGAGTTCCTCTTTCTTTCTGCTGCATAGTTTCCCCAATCCCCTCTCCTCTGACAGCTGTCAGTCTGTTCCAGGTATCCATGATTTTATTTTGTTCATATATAATTGAGACCATACAGTATTTCTCTTCCTCTTACTGGCTTATTTTACTTGGCATAATAAACCTCCAAGTCTATTCATCCTGTTGCAAAAGTAAAATTTCCTTCTTTTTATGGCCAAGTAGTATTCCATTGTGTACGTGTACCACAGCCTTTTTATCCACTCATCTACCAATGGGCACTTGGGCTGCTTCCAAATCTTGGTAATTGTAAATAATGCAATGAACGTAGGGGTGTACATATTCTTTTGAATTAGTGTTCTGGATTTCTTCAGATATATTCCCAGGAGTGAGACTGCTGGGTCAAAAAGCAGTTCCATTTTTAATTTTTTGAGGAAACTCCATACTGTTTTCCACAGTGGCTGCACCAATCTGTATTTTCACCAATAGTGCACCTTTTTCCGCATCCTTGCCAGCACTTGTTTGTTAATTTATAGATGATAGCCATTTTGACAGGCATGACGTGGTATCTTACTGTGGTTTTAATTTGCATCTCTCTGATGATTAGTGATATTGAGCATTTTTTTTCATATGTCTATTGGCCATCTGTACGTCTTATTTGGAGAAGTGTGTATTTAGGTCCTTTACCAATTTTTTAAATTGGGCTGTTTATCTTCTTGGTGTTGAGTTGTATAAGTTATTTATACATTTTGGAAATTAACCCTTTATCAGATGCATCATTGGCAAATATATTCTCCCATTCAGCGTGTTCCCTTTTCATTTTGTTGGTGGTTTCCTTTGCTATGTAAAAGCTTTTGAGTTTGATGTAGTCCCACGTGTTTATTTTTTCCTTTGTTTCCCTTGTCTGAGGAGATATATTGGCTAAAATATTGCTACAAGAAAAGTCTGAGATTTTTACTGCCTATGTTTTCTTCTAGGATTATTATGGTTACACATCTTACATTTAAGTCTTTAATCCATTTTGAGTTTATTTTCATGGATAGTATAAGTTGGTGGCCTTATTTTATTTTTATTTTTTTGCATGATCTGTCCAATTTTCCCAATGTCATTTATTGAATAAACTGTCTTTACCCCTTGTATGTTCTTGCATCTTTTGTTCAATATTAATTGACTATATTAATTCTAAATTAAAGGCATCTTGTACCTCAAACATTTGGAATGTTTAAAAAAAGGCACAATAACCTTTGGACTGTACCTGAGCAAACTTGTGCCTTACAAGAGAACTGTCTGCAAAGATAAGAAGAAATTAGTTATTCTAATCACTGGACAGAAAGTTTAAAATACTGTTTAGAATTAACATCACTATGTTATGTTATCTACACCAATAGAAATTCTTCTACTTATGTAGTAGTTCCCCTTCCCCTTCTCATAAATACCTATTGCCTTTGTCCCCTAATCAGAACATCATTTGGGCTTCAACCTGAATCAACATTCTCAAATAGCTATCCTTACTGATCTCAATTAAGAGATCAGTAAGAGAGGCTTGTTGCCTCTGACTTTGAAAAGCCTTTTATTTTTAGGTTAATACCTTCCCATTAATAGCCCTGTCTATTATTTAAAGGACCCAAAGATAAGACTAATCCAAATTAACACATATGTGTTCTCCTAAAAAGATGTCTGCCAATGGACATTCATAAACATACCATTACTAAATGTCATGACTATCACAACACTGAATTTCAAATACTTTGACCACTGTGATCTTAAAGAGATCTGCTATACCTCTATCAACATATTTTAAATACTTTTTTCTGCCTTCCCCTGACTCTGAAAAAATGATTTCCTTTCTTAAATATGTGACCCAGGATAATATCAATTTTAGATAAGAGTTAAAAACAAGTAACAGGGAGAATACCTGAAATTTAGCTGAACAGAAGTCCTATAACTAATGACATAAAAAAGATTCACATCGAGACTAGTAGGAGGGGTGGAGATGCAGAATGAGCTGGTCCCACACCCACAAGTGGTGGCTAAAAATAAGGAGGGATATCTCAGCTGCAGAGGTACCCCCTAAAGAGCCAGGGGTCCCAATCCCACAGCAGAACTCCCAACCCAGGGTTCTGGTGCTGGGAAGAGAAGTCCCAATTAACTTCTGGCTGTGAAAAGCTGCGGGGATTGTGGCTGAGTGAGAGAGGGGGCTGCTGGAGCCCCAGGCATCCTCTTCAAGGGTGCACACACAGACTTACTCAGACTCACTCCCTCTAAACTCCAGCATCTGGGGCAAGAGCTCTAAAAGCACCAGGGACATATGGTTGAAGAGATGAATTGTCTAACATCAGGACAAGAGCTGCAGAGCAACTTTCCCCCAGACAAAAGTGCTGGAAGAGGCCATTGTTCCTTTGCTAAGCGCTCCCTGACAGAGCCTGCAGGTGGGCACCATATCTCCATCAACTGGTTTAACACTGTTTGCCCCTCCCTGGTGATTTCCTGAGACCTTGCCCCACCCAGCGTGCAGGCCCACCCAACTTGTAAGCCCATGTAAGCTCATGCTTCGGACTTCTAAAAAATCTCAAACAAATCGCATCTGGCCTCTGCATGCCCTGTACTTGCTAAGTGGCCCCAGGCCTGGAATTGGCAGCAGCCAGCCTTGGCTCAAAGCTTGGACTCTCCCAGCAATTCTAAGCCCAGCACAAGTAACAGCCATCTGCAGATAGCTCCTTAGCTCATGCCAGGTGGCCTCAAGTAGACCGCAGGCAATGGTTGACCTGATACCTCTCAGGAGGCATCAGAGCCAGTGCACCTGGTTAACAGCTTCAGACCATGCCAGAATACAACCCAACCACCTCCACAAGCTACACAATCAAGAGGTGGACTCAGCAGGCACCAAAGCACCAAAAAAGCAAGTCCTGTTCCATAGTGTTGGCCCCTGAACAGCAGCTCCTCTGCTGTAGTCATAGCCAGTCCTTGCAGCTGACTGGCCTAGGAGTCAGTCTCTCCCAATAACATGCTAACAGCAATCATGGCTCAACTACAACATGACAGTGCACATTGCCTACATGGAGTGAACCTAGAACCCCAAGCTCAGTGAATTGGGATTCTGCCCTACTAGGCTCTGTAGGATACCTACTACATAAGGCCACTCTACCAAGTCTGGGAGAAATAGAAGCTATACTTAATACATAGAAACAAACAGAGGAAAAATCAGCCAAAATGAGGAGACAAAAAAAACAGTTTCTAAATGAAAGAAAAGGAGAAACCTCCAGAAAAAGAACCAAATGAAATAGAGGCAAGCAAACTACTAGATACAGAGTTCAAAACAAGGATTACTGCCCTAGCCACATGGCTCAGTTGCTTGGAGCATCATCCAGTACACAGCACAAGGCTGCGGGCATGATCCTCAGTCAGGGTTTGTAGGAGGCAACTGATGGATGTTACTCTCTCACATTTCTCTAACTCTCTCTCTCCCCCCCCCCCACACCCTTTTTCTCTCTAAAATCAATAAATATATCCTAAGGTGAAGATAAAAGAGAAACAAAAAACAAGGATTATAGGCATGCTCAAGAAACTTAGTAAGAACTTCAACAGCATAAAAAAGTAAAAAGAAACCATAAAAAAGAACTAGTCAGAAATGATATACACTAACTGAAAAAAAAAAAAAATAAGTTAGAGGAAATCAACGGTAAAGTAGATGAAGCAGATGATCAAATCAGCAATTTACAATATAAGAAAACAGAAAACAACCAAACAGAACAACAAAAAGAAAAAAATAATATAAAAAATGAAGATAGTGTAAGGAGCTTCCACACACCTTCAAGCGCAAGAACATTTGGATCATGGAGGTGCCAGAAGAGAGAGAGAGCATGAAAATTGAAAAACTATCTGAAGAAATAATGACTGAAAACTTCCCTAACATGGTGAAGGAAATAGACATACAAGTCCAGGAAGCACAGAGTCCCAAATAAGATGAATGCAAAAAGGCCCACACCAAGACATATCATAATTAAAATGTCAAAGGTTAAAGACAAAAAGAAAATCTTAAAAGCAGCAAGAGGAAAGCAGTTAGTTACCTACAAAGGAGCCCCCAAAAGACTATCAGCTGATTTCTCTACAGAAATTTTGCAGGCCAGAAGGGACTGGCACAAAATATTGAAAGTGATGAAAAGCAAGGACCTACAGCCAAGATTGCTCTACCCAACAAAACTATCATTTAGAATCAAAGGACAGATAAAGAGCTTCCCAGACAAGAAAAAAAGCTAAAGGAGTTCATCACCACCAAACAAGTATTACAAGAAATGTTAAAGGGTCTTCTTGAAAAAGAAAAGGAGAGGAAGAAGAAAGAAGAGGAGGATAAGGGGAGGAGAAGGAGGAGGAGGAGAAAGAAAAGAGAAGGAAGAGGAGGAGGAGGAGAAGAAGGAGAAGAAGGGGAAGAAGGAAGGAGGAGAAGAAGAAGAAGAAGGAGGAGGAGGAGGAGGAAGAAGAACAACAACAATGACAAATCAAAGATATGAATAAAATGGCAATAAATACACAGCTATCAAAATTACTTAAAATTATAATGAATTAAATGCTCCATTCAAAAGGCAAAGGGTGGCTAAATTAATAAGAAAACAAGACACACATGATGTCTACAAGATACTCACTTCAAATAGAAAGATACCTACAGACTGAAAGTAAAAGGATGGAAAAAGATATTTCATGAAAATGAAAACAAACAAGAAAAAAAGCTGGGGTAGCAATACTTAGACTAGACAAAATAGACTTCAAAACAAAGCCTATAACAAGAGATGAAGGAAGACCAAGCAATTCCACTTCTGGGTTCCAAAGAAACCCAAAACACTAAATCAAAAAGACATATACATCCATATGTTCATTGCAGCATTATTTACAATGGCCAAGATAGGGAAGCAATATAAGTGTCCATCAGTAGATGAATGGATACAGAAGTGGTGCATTTATACAGTGAAATATGACTCAATCATTTAAAAAGAATGAAATCTTGCTATCTGCAACAACATGGATGGACCTAGAGGGTATTATGCTAACTGAAATAGATCATACAGAGACAGACAAATACTATATAATTTCATCTATATGTGGAATATAAAAAAAACAAAATAAATGAGTAGAACAGAAACAGACTCATAGATACAGAGGATATTTTGACGGTTGTCAGATGGGAGAAGGGTTGGGAGATGGGTGGAAAATGTGAAGGGATTTAAAAGTACAAAATGGTAGTTACAAAATAGTCATGGGGATGTAAAGTACAATATAGGGAATATAGTCAACAATATTTTAATAAATATGTATGGAGTCAGAGGGGTACTAGCTTGATCAGGGTGATCACTTTGTAAGTTACATAAATGTCTAATCACAGGATTATACACCTGAAACTAACATAATATTGTAAATCAAATATAATTTAAAAAGAAAAAATGGACAAGAGGAATATATTCTATAAATAATAAACCTGTAATTTGTACCAGAGCTACCCTGGCCTGAGTGAGTCCTCATCTAATACTAATGAGAATTCTACTGTGATTTCCCTCAGTTTGCAATGTAACAAGGGTAATTAGGCCCAATTCTACCACTCTGTGAAATTTACTACTATACCACACATAGGAAATTCCTAGTAAGGTGGGGGGGGGGAGCCACATTTTAATTATTAAGTGTAAATGCAAACAAATCATACATTTTAAATTAATAACACTCATCTTATTACAATCTAAAAAGCAGACTTTCCATTATGCTAACAAGCTATACAACTGCTAACTTTATTTTAGGACTTGATAATGCTCATCATTTAATATACTTATATGAGCAGTAATGAGTCAACTTTGTCCCACAGACACGGATTTTTGTTTATAGACTCCCATTATAAAATTGCATTAAGTGCCAGCATTCAATAACTGAATTATTTCCACTGCTGTACAGCCAAAGTTAATGGGGAGAGCGGAGGAAACTCTCAGAAGGCATGGTGCCAGAAGCCAGGGCAGACAGAACTCTTAGCAGGCATACCACCAGGCAAGAAAGAACTTCCAGCTGGTGTGCCGAGAGCATGGTGAGTTTGGCCAATGGGCCCGGAGTAGAGGGAAGGATGAAAGTGGCACGGTGGTATGAATCAGCCCACAGCTTGTGAGCACAGACCACTCTTGACTGGTGCAACATAGGAGCAGAGAAGATGGCTCACATGGTCAGAAGACAAGTTACACAAAGGGGATTGCATAAATAAATACAGACATTGAAAATAAATGGAAGCCAGATTTCTCACTCTCAAAGAAGGAGGTATAAACATGGAAAAAGAGAAGGCTCAGATAAAGGAGATATTGTGCTGATACAGAAAGACAGATGATAGATGATAGATAGATAGATAGATAGATAGATAGATAGATAGATAGATAGATAAAAAATAAAAAATATAGATGTTTCTGTGTGTAAACCCAAGTTTGTGTATATTTGTGTGTATTCTGTCCAATTAGAAGACCCAGAAGCATCATACTCTAAGCAATGTGTTTACCTAGCACCCAGATCTTGGTTCCTAAATGTCATTGTCCACTAAAAGAAACCAGGATCCCTTGGACAAACAGCTGACTCTAAGGTTGTGTATGAAAAGCACAACATATCCGTGGCCGGTGTGGCTCAGTCGGTTGGAGCATCATCCCATAACCAAAGGGGTACGGGTTCAATTCCCAGCCAGAGGACATACCTACGTTGGGGGTTCAATCCCTGGTCTGGGTGCACCTGGGGGCAACCAATCAATGCTTATCTCTTGCACCAATGTTTCTCTCTGTTCCTTCCTCTAGCTCTAAAAGCAATGAAAAAAAAAAATGTCCTCAGGTGAGGATAAAAAAAAATAAAGCATAATGTAAGCCTGAAACAGCCTGCACCAAAAAAGTAAGAAAAGTTCTCAAAGAATGATGAGGATATGTGAAAAGAATACAAAGGCAATTCTTTGAAGTTCCAATTGGCCAAATTTGGGGCAATTGTGCTTCAAAACAACAATTAATAATAATGTATTATAACCTATTGAATAAAATGAGAGAAGGGAGAGTTTTACCGTACGCAGAAGACTAATTAATAAGTATAGAAGGAATAAGAAAAAAGGTAACCACTTAGCAACCATCTGAGTAATAACTGATTTAGACAGAAGCTTCAATGGATAAAACTTGTAGGGGAAAGTATGATGAGGAACAGGGTATTTACAGTCTCAAAGTATATCCCCCCACAAACCACTTATTAATTACTTAATTTAAAACTACAAAAACATCACATTGGAGCAACGTGGGAGATAGCCTCTTATTAACTAAGTGATGAAAGTTGACATCTGTAGTCGCAAATCAACATTGTGTGTGTCCTGATATGAGGTACTGGGAAGAACACAGCATCACCTCTGCAGTGACAAGCCAGGAATGAGCACAAGAGATAATCAGCTCATTCAGCTGCTTTAAATGATCTTTTCATTTTCAAGGCCTATATTTGGTTCACTTATCTGACCCCAGATAAGTACTCTTCAATTTTGTCAGGAGGTATGTTGAGTTCTAATACTTTGTATTCATTCCCCCATTAAGCTAAACATCTAGGAAGGGCCTCATTAAACTCATTCAGGTGTGAACAGCACATATTTTTTCTCTTTCAGGGCATTTATATTTCCACTGGGCATCAGTTTTCAGGATCAACAACCATGGGAAGAAGGAAACTCTGCCACTGCAGCCAAATCCATGCCTGCTAAAGACCAGATGTTCCCAGCAGATCTGAGTTACGCAGATCACAGGAGCTCATAGTCTGAACACCAAATCTGTACCTAAATTTTGTCATAAAGACACTAGAAATAGACATCCAACATAAGATTAGAAGTTTCAAAGACTAATTAGATAAAGTACTTGAAAAAAAATTGTATGAACAGAAACAAAGCATTGGTCTGGTCCTCAATGTGTTGTTCCCAGAGCAGCATGGTTTGCATCACCTGGGACTTGTCAGAAATGCAAATTATCAAGTCTCATCCCAGACCTACTGAACTGGACCCAGCAATCTATGCTGCACTCAGGCCTTCTGGATGATTCTGGGCAGCTACAGTTTGAAAACACGCTGCTCTAGTGGGAACAAAACTCACCAGCTGAGGTTCTCACTTAGAAGCCAGAAGGTATAGCGACCTGACTGGAGGCTCTGTGGGTTGACCGAGGTTCTCCATATTCTGGGCTAGGCCACTGCCATTTAGAATGTTTGGGGGGATCATTACCCCAAACAGACCACATGGGCTCACACTTAACCGAGGCAGTGGCTATTTCAGAGCAAGGTCACTGTTAATATAAGGAAAGATAGGCACACTAACATTCATATCATGGTTATCTGTGGTTAAAAAAAGAAGTTCTAAGATACTTGCTAGGCCTATCTGCTCAAGCAAATATCAAAATTTTTCAGGATACAAATGTGATTTGCCATAAATAACAATTTTATTCACACATTAACACAATATAGGAGAATATTTTGTATTTACATTCTCTTTTAAAACTTCGGGGTTTTTTTAACTATTCATGTACATATATGTACTAACACATGTTGTGAAACATCTTACAAAATTTCACATAATATTTAACATCTCCTCTAAACCCAGAAATAAAAACATACTCTAGGAATGTGCTCAAAATGATCATCTCTGCCACTAGGACACCTTCAAGTTTAACATATTTTTAAGCTTGTGTATAAACACTGGGCCCTGTGGAGACAAAAAGGTGAAAGCATCCACAGAGAAGCCCTGTGATGAGAGATCAGTAAGATATGATCCCTGCTCTCAATCACTGGATTATCCTAATAACTGGAATCATTGGCTCCACATTCTCAACATCGGAGAGGGTTTCAAGGTCCCAGTTTTTATTTTCTTCTTTTTTGCATGACAGCAAAGTTAGCCATGGAGAGAAGCAGCAGAGCTACACTGCTATGGTATTTAAAAGAGCGAATGAGAAACTTTGTATATGTGACTAGTGAGACTCCCTTTTCCTTTATTTGAAGCATTGTTCCCAGATCATACCTCCAGTACAGTGTTCACATCTATACTCACTGAAAATGATCAGGTATTTGGTTATTTGACCCAACCTGCCCAAGTTATTTTGTTGTCGTTTTAATTAGCACACTTGCTATCACAGGCATAGCTTCTTAAGTGAGGAAGTGTATTAGCTGGAAGGAAGAAAAGAAGCCAAAGACCTTCCTTCCACTTTGGGACCTTTTCTCTGCCCATTAATGAATCTGTCATCAGGCAACCAGGTAAACTGAAAGCAGCCAGTGTTTACATCAGTCTGCTACTTGTTAGCTCTGGTAAGAGAGGGAAAATGGAAAAGAAAAAAAAAACATCTGGGGAGGAAATGTTGAAGTCAGATTTTATAATTCCTTTGAATTTCTATAATCCTTGTTCTCTGTAGCACTAAACATCATGGTAAATCCTGAGTTCCTAGTGTAGGAGTCCACTCTGTCCTTCTTGTCCTAACTTAGCAGTACATGAAAGACGGACCACAAAAACTGCAGCAATGGTGAGTCCGATGGACTTCTGAGAGTATGCACAGACACTTCATCCATGATGAAGTCTAATTCAAACCACCTTTTAAAAAAAGGGGTTGGGATCAAAAAGAAAATTTGGGATTGGAATAAAATATGAGCTAAACCTCAAGCTAGAGTTCAAACACAGATATTCTGCCACCTTTGATTCCAAAATGAACAAGCAGGGAATATATCAATAATTATGAGGACCCTTTTGATTTCATTGAGGGGAATTTAAAAGCAAGATCATCATGGCCCAAAATGTATGAATACTTTGTAGAATATTCTAGAATCGTCTACTTTTGAATAAGTACTCAAGTGTGATCAGATGACTAATATAATGCACAAATTCAAATATGGTTTATTTTATACTATAAGTGGTATCTGTCTACAGGTGAAAAATATACAGTCACAGAAAAAATATGGAACCTAGGTTTCCTAGGTAAGATCATTCTTTAGCGTGTATTGCATTTAAATAATGTCTCTGCCTTTAGAGTAATGATTCATCACTACATTAACACTAAAATCATAGGCCTTGTAGAGGTCACCACACCTTAGTAGGTCTTTCTTCTTAGGTTAATATTTCTACATAAGCTTGGCACCTTTTTCAGCATATGCAACACACGTGATTTGGTCAACAATGCATATCGGAGGTTAAAGGGATGTTTTTCCTTTTACAGAGCATCAATAAATTCAGTTCAGCCATTCTTCTCAAGTTAATAAATCTCTCTCCTTATTTTCCTCCTGTCCTATTCCTGTTTTCCTTCTCTCCCTTTAATATACAGTTAGGGTTAAGATACCATTCCTCTTCATTGCACTGAAATAACAATACATTTACTGGTTTTGATTAAAACACAACACATCAAAATGAGTATGTGCAAATTCAAGATTTTTTAATGCACTACATTCAAAAGGCACCAAAGGCAGTCAGAAGACTCCCTGGGAAATACTATTTCTATAGTTCCATTCTATTTGTTTCACTCTTATAAAGTAGATTTGCTTGTGCAAATTTCCCCAAATTTTGAAGTTTTACTAAGATATTGAAATCTGCTAATATTCTTCAGAGAACTAAGGTGTTGGATTTCAATAATGGTAATATGTTATTTGAAAATATATAAAGTATATTCATTCTCATTTTATACAAATTGATAAAATGTGTATTTTATAAATATTTGGAATGCTATATTATTTGAAATAATATTTTATAAAATAATATATTATTTTAAAATGTATATAGTGACAAAAATGGATGGCAGAGAAGCATTTTAAAGTCACCTCATGCTGCAGCTCCTAGTGGCACAGATCACTTAACTGATAAAATGATGAATTATTCAACTGCACTAGTCTCTAGCTCTTTAGACAGAAAAACAGTCAAGGCCTTGGCCAAGTAGCTTGGTTGGTTAGAGAAGCATCTTAATACACCAAAATTGCAGGTTTGATCTCCAGTCAGGGTACCTAGAAGAATCAACCAATGAATGCACAGATAAGTGGAACAACAAATTGATGTTTCTCTCTCTCTCTCTAAAATCAATAAATTAAAAAAAAATAAAATTAATGAGGAAAAAAAACAATCCTCACCTGGTTAAGTCAGCAAAGTCCAAAAAAGAGCAATAAAAATTCACAGCAATTGCAAAATGCAAAGGGCTTCCTAGTTACAAATGCATTATTGAACTTGATGCTTCCTTCCCAAGGTTAGCCTTCTGGTGTGCTAACATCACAATCCCATAAAAGTGATAGATAAAAAAAATCCAAGAACAAAGAAGTAATTAGCTCTGTAGAGATATACCAGGTAGGAAGAGCAGGTTTCAAAGGATAGAGTGCAAACCCTTAAGTAAGGAAAACTGTAGACCTGAGTCACTTCTATACAAATCCAATCCTTTAAAGTAGATGTGTGGGATTGTCCTGCAGTCTCTGGAACTAATTGATGAGGTTTTCTGTAGGAAGTTGTTTGATCTAAGACAATGACATGTATGGGTGTTGTCCTAATGTGTGAGGGAGTGTATGAGAACTCACCAAAATCTGTTCTCCTGGAGGAGACTAGGGGACACCTTATCCTATGGGTTTATATTCAACATTTCTCTAGGCATTCCCTTTTCTATCTTAATGAGTCTAAAACTCTCTATAATTTTCCTCTCTATTACTGTTTTCTTCTCCAAACCCCCTCTCTCTTTTCTCACATACTCATCCCTGAGGCCCTCAATTTCCTCTGTGGACACTGGTAGCACCAATGATAGCAGGAAAATAAGTCCATGTCCTTACATTGGCCCCATGTCCAAACCCCGCTTTCCAGAGGGGTTGGAAACTGTCTTCTGGCCCAGCCTTCTTCCCACCTCCCTTCTAGAATGACCTCCAGATTTGAAGCTTCTAGCCCTAGAGACCCTGCCTGCATCTTCCTGCTCCCTGACTCTCATGCATGATCTCTAAAGAGTGATATGCTAACCTTATCCAAGCCTTAGGTACACAAATAAATAATTTTAAAAGCGTCTTTATTCATGTGTCTGTTAAACACATAGCAGCTCACTAAAGAAACAAATCTCACAAATCATGTTTCTCTACCTTTTTTCATAATGACTTCCTCTGAAGAGCTTTTTCAGACATTTTGTTCTAATATCATCCTCCCTGGAATTTTAATATCACAGATATACTATGTATGTGTTTATGTAATATATACACATTAAAAGAGTATGACTTTTTTCACCCAGCAAGAACCAACTTTCACCCTCATGGGAGACATATAATCACCAGAAAATGCATGATCCTGAAGCAGGCAGCAATTGAAGGAATTTAACCAAAAGTATCTAACTACTATTACTACTTAGTGGAATACAAACCACGAGAAACATCATCTTTCCTATACAGATCAGTAATCTGTATTTAAAAGCTCCAGAGAAGCAAAGTCTTAATCTTCTGAGATTCTGGAACCCAAATCACCCTGCAGTGCTACTGCCTCTTCCTCCACAGAAAAGTCTACAGACATACAGACATAGCAAGCATTACCCTCAAGTTAGTACCAACCCCAATGAAGTTCTTTCTTCACCCTTAAAGCCTTTTAGTTACATTCTAATGCACAAACACAGTCCAACCCATTTCCTAATCCAGAGACTAGATAAATTCACTTACCTCCTGCCGTTTGAAGTTCTGGACATATTCTTCAAACTGTTCATCTTTT
This sequence comes from Pteronotus mesoamericanus, assembly GCF_021234165.1. Taxonomy (NCBI): domain Eukaryota; kingdom Metazoa; phylum Chordata; class Mammalia; order Chiroptera; family Mormoopidae; genus Pteronotus; species Pteronotus mesoamericanus. Next base: position 41,943,487 of record NW_026555329.1, read on the forward strand.
GTCTCATCAGCTTTCCCAAGCTTCTGAAGGACCTAGTTTGCAAATAAGACAAAATGGTTTGATATAGTAACAGTTTCACATAAAAGGCAGAGTAAGACTGCTGTTCCGCTCCTCTGCGAATTCAATCTTAGCGCAGCTAGTTTTTCTGTTCTGGAAGCATCTTGGCTTGGTGGCCTTGGAGCTGAGCACACTTGGACTTTAATTACAGCTCCACCACTCACAGGCTGTGTGACCTTGAGCAAGTGTCATGGCAGGTTGCATTTATTTATTTACATATCTATTTCCTCCAGTAACCCATACAGGACTTAAAAGACAATAGCTACGTCTTGTCTTTTCACACAAAGTATCTGGCACAATGTTTGATGCACAATAGGTACTCAACTTTTTGTTAAGCTGTGAACCAAAGTGATTTGACTATACTATTAAACTACTTCATAGGGATGGTATTAGAATTACTGGAGTCAGGCACATGGTAAGTTTTCCCTCACCATCTTCTACAATAATATTCCCTTCAATTGAATAAACACTCAAAGGGGCACTGGACTACCCAAGGCCCCATTCTAAGCACTGGCCATCCAGAAATACAAAAACAAATAAAACGAGGCCTCAGCACTTAAGCTTAAGAAATGTATAATATAGAGGAGTAGACAAGGCAGACTCACAAATTACAAAGAAAACCTGTAATAAGCAACATGAGCGGTTGCAAAGTTTTGTTAACGATGTGCCCTAGAGCTAAGGTCAGGGAATGCTCTGTGGAGGTTTTCAAATTGTACTGGAAATTCCAGCAGACAGAAACATGTCAGACTATATTCCAGCCAAAGGAGCCTATGCAAAGATCATTGGAAAAATCATTATGCATTGTGAGACTGAGCAGCAGTCATTTAGTTTCCCTACAGCACAGGACAGGTATTAGGAAAAGTAATTGCAGAGATACAGCAAAAAGTTACTTTGGGACAGAGAAGAAGGATCTTGAGAGCAATGACTGGGTTCACTATTCAATATTCACATATCTCACTTTAAAACACCAACTTATTCAAGAATATAAAAACTCCATAAACATTGCCTTCTCAAATTACACACACCGTATGACATTACCAAATACGTCTTTATGAAATGTAAACATTTGGGCATTAAAACATATACTCATAAAAAGCACTTTCTGTAGATAGGTTTTTTTATTAGATTATGCTACTTTGTTTCCTAAAAATCAAAGATATAACCTTGTACAAATTAACAGGTTTTAATGATTCCTTTCAATACAAAGACAGACTGAGAAAAATTACCTAAAACTTAGGAAGAGAAAAAAAGAGATCCCTGGGAGTCCTTTTCTCGTGCATTTTTGGACTCGTACTTCTGATGGGTTTCCTATCAACTTGGGCTATTTACAGCTCCAGAAAGACAGGGGTTAACCTGAAGATTTTTGTTTGGAAGAGATGCAAATAGTTTCTGTTCAATGGAAAGGTTAACCCCAAAGGTTACAGCTTATGATACTGCAGGGCATTTACCAGTTAGGGATCTAATTCAAAAATCTTATTCTAAAATCCCTTTATTAAATAGTCACAAATACCCAGCTCTTCAAATATAGTTTGAATCAATTTTTAACATCTTACTGGATTACTCATTAATTAATGAGTTGAATAAAATCTATGGCATATGTTTATTTCATGTTTGTATGAAAACCTTGTCTTTAACTTTTGAAAAATTATACTTTAACAACAGGATCAACTTGGTAATGCTGTGCAAATGTAAGACACTGTTATTATTATTTTATTACTATTTTAATAAGAAAGGGCAAAGCAAAATTTCACAAGGCTACTTGCAAGAGACATAAAATTCAATGACATAAAGATTCTTGGTCTTGTTATAAGCTCTCCCATCTTTTTATTCTAAGTGCTTCTTTTTTCTGGTTTGTTGTTTTTTTTTTAAGCTAGGTCTCTTAAATGACCATCCACCAAAAACACATGGGAACACTAAAGTATCAGAGGAAAGACAACTAATATTTACAATATGAATTTTCTCCTAATTCTTAAAGTCTACTTATTCATGAATTTTTAGTTTCTCTAGTTCAGGTAAGTCATTGAGAACCAGCAACACCTCATCTGATGCAGCAGTTCACAAAGGCCAGGGAAGACTATCAAACTCTCATGAGGAAGCAACAACAGCTCAGTTCTACAACTTTATATATTAATGAAAAGGAACTCTTGTCTCAGGAGGGAAAAAACAAACAAACAAACATTAATTGAGGATCTAGTATGGGCCTGACACTGCAGAAAGTGATTTATACATTATCTCCTCAGTTCTTGCAACACTCCTATCTGGTACTTATTTTGGATCACACAAGCGGCGTGTTGGATACCCTCAAGAAAATCCCCATTCTGAGGCCTGATACCTCCGTCACCATCACATATAGTCTTTTTCTTCTTTTCTGTTTCATTATTTATCATTCTCTGTTCCAAAATTTAATTTTATTTCTTTTTTTAATTTTTAAATCATGTTTATTCTATTACAGTTGTCTCAATTTTTGCCCTCCTCCACCCATCTCACCCCACCCCCCACCCCCGCTCCCAGAGTCAATTCCCACTCTGTTGTCATGTCCATGGGTCACTCATACATGTTCTTTGTCTAGTCCCTTCCCCTTCTTCCCACCATTGTCCTCCTTCCCCATTCCCTCTGATCGCTTTCAGTCTGCTCCATATTTCCGTGCCTGTGGTTTATTTTGTTCATTAGTGTATTTTCTTGAATAGATTCCACTTATAGGTGAGATCATATGGTATTTGTCTTTCACCAACTGGCTTATTTCACTTAGCACAATATTCTCTCGTTCCATCCATGTTTCCACAAAAGGTAGGAGTTCTTTCTTTCTTCTTTTTAAAATGCAGATTGATTTTATTTATTTTTTAATGTCAAAATCCATTATAAAATATTAAAAAATTTAAATCCATTATAAAGTCTCAGCAATTAAAACAATATGACACCAGCACAACCTGAAACATAATAATATCCGAATAATAGGGATACTAGGAGAAGAAGAGGAGGAAGGGATAGAGAACCTGTTTGAAAAAGTAATGATGGAAAACTTCCCTAATTGGAGAACACAAAAAGTCACACATGTCCAGGAAGCACAGAGGGTTCCATTCAAGAGGAACCCAATGAGGCCCACTCCAAGGCACATCATCATTAAAATGGCAAATAACAAAGACAAACAGAAAATCCAAAAGGCAGCAAGGGAGAAACAGGTAATAACATATTAGGGAGCCCCAATACGGCTAGCAGCTGACTTGTCAACAGAAACACTGCAAGCCAAAAGGGAATGGCAAGAAATATTCCAAGTCATGAAAAGCAAAGGTCAGCAACCAAGACTGCTCTACCCAGCAATGCTCTCAATTAAAATGGAAGGTGAAATAAGGAGTTTGCCAGACAAAAGAAGGTTAAAAGAATACACCCCCACCAAACCAGCACTGCAAAATATGCTAAAAGGACTGCTTGAAGAAGATGAAGGAAGAGTCTATGAATACCCACTTCCTTTTACAGTCACCAATACTTGATATTACCAATATTTTTAATACTTATTAATATGATTGTAACAATGATGTGTTATTTTAATTGTTACTTTATTATTTGTTGAAACTAAACCTGTTTTTGTGTATTTCCTGCATATTTCTATTATTTTTAAAAAGCTTTGAATGATTTTTTGATATTCTTTATCCATTTTTTGACTGTTAATAGAATTTCTTCCTAAAAAAAAAAAAAACCAAAAAAACTATTAACCCTTTTTTAGATGTGTTGCAAATAATCTTCTCTTTCTAATGGGAAGCTCATAGGATTTATACATGAAACTATTATCCTCATTCTCATCCCAAATCCCTACAGGCTACTCTACCCTAAGAAAGGCATATCTCTTAGGCTATACATCTACAACAATGGAGGGGATCTTTAGCAGACCCTTTGCTTAAAGTTCATTACTTAAGTTTGAAATCATGATTCTTTGTGTTTCATTTCTAGTAACTATACTGTGTAACTAAAATAGCACAACAACAAAAACTGATCCTGGGTATAAAGAGAGGTAAAATAATTATAATCGGATGACACCATAAGCTCACACTTTCTCTTCTAAAGAAATAGGAAAAAATCCAGAAATCCTTGAGTTATAGCATACCCACACCTTGATGTCAGCTTCCTGAGGCCAACAGCCACAGAAGAGAGATAAGAAAGAAATGGGACAGAGGCAGGAGTGGATCTGGCTTTTATTGAGAGCCTTCTCCATGTTATTCACTACATTAGGAATTTTGTGTCTATGATTTCAGCCGATCCTCACTGCAGCTTGCTCATCCCTATTTTACAGATGAATGAACTGAGATTCAGAGAACTCAGGCAACCAGCCCAAGATCATTCCTTTTGCAAATTGCAGAGCCCAGGTTCAAACCCAGTACTTACTTCTCCCAAAGTCTTCACAGTGCCTTCTGACAAAGACAGTGTCAATGGGCTGATGCACCCAAGGAAATAGATGCTCATAACACAGTCCTCAAATATAAATGCCAAATTTCTCTAGAGATCAAAATTTTAAAGCGGTCATAGAGAGTGGTATCCAACATAGGCACTGAATTATTTGCCTTTATTTGTATATATCCAATTCATCCATAAAAAACCATGATGATTCTTCTTATAATAACAAAAGTTGTTTCTCCTCTTTTTCTATACGTTTTAATGTCTTATCTGAGATTAAAGGTCCATCTTGCCAAACCATCATATTCCATTAATACCATCATCTATTCTCCCTTGTCACTTTCCCAATGTTGTTGCCACACTCTGTTTTCTAACATGCCCCTTTGGAAGGACCTGTAATTTCCCTCCGTTAAATCCTATTATGGTTTCTTGAATGAAATTCTAATTTCTCGAGAAGGATCCCCAAATCCCAATGCCCTCCTCAGATTCTTACGTATCAAGGGAGACAGCACATACCAGAAGGAGTGGTGGCTGGAAGAGTGGTGAGACCTTTCTAAGGTCCTAGTCCTTAGAAATTCATTTAGAGATAGAAAGACATATGGAAGTTAATAAACAAAGATATATCTTTAAAATAAAATTGTATGCAGATTCACACAGATTACCAATTTTCAATATCACTCAATTCTATAAGCCAGTATTATATATGAATAATATAAAAAATATATTAGTTTTCACTTCAAATTTATTATTTAAAAAAAAAAAGCTCTAGGGATCCAGTAACAAAAACATTAAAAAGAGAAGTAATCATTCTTATTAACTAATACTATCCTCACTTATATAAGTCTTTGTGAAAGGCAGAAGAAAATGCTACATTTCTGAAAATATTGGGCACCTGTAACTAGAGAAGAATTAATAAAAAGAAACGATATTATGTATAAGTATAAAAAAAGACTAATAAATATTTTAAAGTTAACAGTGGTTATTTCTGAATGGTAAGATTCAGCCTGGTTATTATTTTTTCTTCATTATTTATATTTTCCATAATATCTCAATGTAATAAGGAAAAATCAAAGATAAATAAGAGTTTATGATGCTGGTATCCTATATAATACATTTATGTATTAGATTCTAGTAAAGTTTATTTCTTAGTAACTGGTTGAAAGACTAGTGAGTGAATTAATATCAACTTGAAGAAAGATTTCCAGAGGCAGCCCTAAGGGACCTACACCTGATTCAGTAACTCACGTGTAAGGTGAGGGTACTAATGTATTGAGTGGAACTACCAAGGATACATGGAAATGCTAAGCTATGATGCTTGGCATTATTTAATGTTCAAAAAATATCTACTATTATTACAGATATTTTTATCTAACCCTATTGAATAATTTCATCAATGACATAAACTTGCATTAACAAAAAGCTGGGGAGGATATTGGCTATGTAATATTATGGTAATCAGAATTCACAAAAGGATCTTTAACAAGATGAAATTCAACAGCAATAAAATTTAGGTCAAAAATATAATTCTTCAAGTACCAAATTTATGTATTCAAAATTCAACAAACAGAATAGATGGTAGGAATACATGGCTTCTGTCGTTAAGTAGAAATAAGAAATGACTTTAGTTAAATGAGTCAGCAAAATGATATTGCTGCCAAAGCATCTACTATAATCTCAGGCTGCACTAGTAAGTGGGAGAGCTACTAGGAAAGAGGTCCTGAATGCTTCTCTGTGGTAGACAAGCTGGTAAACATATAAATATACAGACAACTTGGAGCCAGCTAAAGGAGCCCCCAAAAAGGCAAAGAGAGTTGACACCGTAAAATAAGAGACATAACTTACATAACTGGTATATTACCAGGGAGAAAAGGAGGCCATGGGGAAAAGAAGACACCCGTCTTCAAATACGTGAGTACCATCTTAATGATGACTTTTTCTGTCAGAAACCAAGATCAAGAATGAGTATCAGCAAATAAAGGCTATATAAAGAAAAGTTTTGCATTAAAAATTTTTATCATGGTTTTCTGGAAATTAAATAATTTGTTGGTAGAGGTAATCAGCTCACGGACCTAAGGGTTATTTGAAAGCTCACCAATAGTTAGAGGTAATAGAGAACAGATTTATTCATCAAACAGGCGAATGGAATGAGTCATATTGCAAATATCTTCTAATTTTTGAATCCATAATAAATTTATCACATCAGACACTTGCCCTGGAGAATAATACAAATCACAATAAGTAGTAGGCAGAGAAGAAAGTCTGTTCATTTCTATCGCCAATTATATTGATCTACAGAAGATTGCACGCCATGCTACAAGCTGCAGAAAAGCAAGAGGCAGTCTAGAGACTGTGATGGTGTGATGGTACTGAAGTGCAAGTGTGGAACCGGAGAGTATGAGGCTAGCATGGTAAAGGACAGATTATGGAAAGGCTCAGTCTGCAAGACTAAAGACTCTGATTCCCTTATATAGACCACAGGGAACCAGTGAAGTGTTCCGCTGCAGTAGCTATATGGTTAAATTTGTGCTCCTTAGTGACAACATTAAGGAGAGATTAGAAGAAAGCAAGGCTTGAAAAATAAGACCAGTTAAGAGACTATTAAATAGTCCAGGCAATAAATGACAGAGCCTGAGCTAAGGAACAGAAAAAAGAAATCCTTAAGAAGTAAATACGAGACATTACTTAATGGCTTACGATAGGAAACAGTTGAGATACAGAAAAGAAGGAAGGATGACGTCAGATTTTTGCCGTGGGGGCTGCGTAGCTCATCTGCCAAGAATCCCTGGATGGGGAGGGGGGCTGGCTGTGGTACAAGTACAGGGAGAAGGAAATGGTTTAGATGTGGGACTGGAAAAGTAAGACCCAAAACCACATCATAGGACTTTGGGACAGAACTCAAGGCCCACCTGAGGCAGAAACCATGGATGTGCAGTCACCTACATCTAAGTAGTTTTGTGATTTTTCTCCAGCAGCTTCAATAAGGGTGATAAAATTAATCTGCTACATACCAAACATCTTAAGGCACCAAAGGCACTGGAACCTAGAATTGAGATAACAAAAACCTACCATTTACCTTGTTTTATGTCACAATATTTGACAATGAGTTTATAATTGAGGCAGCTTCTCATTCACCTCTCTGCTAGCTATGATGTAAATACCAATTAAACCTGAAGAGTGTGGCAGCACTGATATTACAGAAGGTTCACTGTATATCCATGCATTTGATAATCAGATTTTGACAACATGACACATCTTCCACCTACAGGCAAAAGGAAGAAAACGCTGTGTCTCAAGAATCTTAGTTTAGGATTTAGGTCTTCTCCTTCAACACTAAGTGTACCTACACTGCTATATTACAACCTTTGAAACAATAGAATTTCTGTTGTTACTTTTGTTGCTGCTGTTTTTCAAATGCAAAATAATATTTTAAGTTGAATAAGCTTTTTCAAACTGCTTTTCCTTTCAATGAGATTCTGAATATTCCTCTAGATTTGGCTGTATGCTCATCCTCTCAGCCCTAAGTTCAGAAGTTTACTGATTCAACACACAACATGACACAGGCAAATTAAAAAATTCCCCCAAAGCCTCCTTCTCCAGTCTCTTCTCAGGCATCTAGCCCACTCTGCCCCCATCTTTGCCGGAGACCAGGCAGATTGAAGAGATCAGTCCACTGGCTTCCAGAGGTGCTGCCATATACTAAGCCTGCAGTTTCAAAGCCTTAGAAGATGGACCAGATGGTAACTTGGCTCTGCTGAAATACAGTTCCTGGATTTTATCTGCAGTTCTTTAAATAAAAAAATAAATAAATAAAAAGACCCGCCTACTACCATAGAAGTTTAATCCCTAAAGTCAGAAAATCTAGACAGATCAATTGAAGCAGAAGCAAAAAAAAAAAAAAAAATAGAATCTCACAAAAATGGGAAGAAAAAGAAGTTCCCCCCAAAATGAGGGGAAAGAAGGAATTGCCACAAAGAGTGCTGTGAGGCAAGTGAACTCAGATACTGAATTCAAAACAATGGCTCTAAGGAAGCTCAATGAGCTCAGCCAGCTCTAAGATAACTTGAGAAACTGCAGAAAAACTATCAAGAACTTACGGCAAACTATATCAACCTGGAAAAGTATATAGAAACTATCAAGACCAAAAAGGAAATGAAGAATACCATTTCTGAATTGAAGAACACAATAGAAGGAATCGAGAGCAGGTTACATGAAGCCGAGGATCAAATCAGTGAGATGGAGGATAAGGTAGAAAAAGACTCCCAGAAAGAACAAGAAATGGAAAAAAGACTCAAAAAGAATGAAGAGGCATTTAGGGAAATGCAGGACAGCCTGAAACTCAATAATATCTGCATAATAGGGATACCAGAAGGAGAAGATGAGGAGCAAGGATTAGAGAACCTCTTTGAAAAAGTTACGATGGAAAACTTCCCCAATTTGAGGAGAGAAAAGGTCTCACAAGTCGAGGAAGCATAGAGGGCCCCTTTCAAGAGGAACCCAATGAGGCCCACTCCAAGACACATCATCATTAAAAGAGCAACTATCAAAGACAAAGAAAGAATCCTAAAGGCAGCAAGGGAGAAACAGGGAGTAAGACAAGGGAGCCCCGATACGGCTAGGAGCTGACTTCTCAACAGAAACACTACAAGCCACAACAGAATGGCAGGAAATATTCCAAGTAATGAAAAGCACAGGACTACAACCAAGGCTGCTCTACTCAGCAAGGCTCTCCATTAAAATAGAAGGGGAAATAAAGAGTTTCCCACACAAAAGAAGGCTAAAAGAATACGTCTCCGTCAAACCAGCACTCCAAGATATGCTAAAGGGACTGGTTTAAGAAGATGAAGGAAAAGAGTGAGAAAGAGAAAAACACAGGTACAAAGAGAAAAAATGAATAGGTTTCTATCAATAATAACTCTCAATGTAAATGGACTAAATGCCCCAATCAAAAGACAAAGGATAGCTGAATTGATAAAAAAACATGACCCACACATATGCTGCCTACAAGAGACCCACCTCAGAACAAAAGACCTACACAGATTGAAAGTAAAGAGATGGGAAAAAATATTCCAAGCAAAGGGGCAAGAGAAGAAAGCAGGGGTTGCCATGCTTATATCAGACAAAATAGATTTCAAAACAAAGGCCAAAAAAGAGACCCAGAGAGGCACTTTATAATACTTAAAGGAGGAATCTATCAAGAAGATATAAACATTGTAAACTTATATGCACCCAACATAACGAGCACCCAAATCTATAAGGAAAATCTTGGACAACTTCAAAAAAGATATTGAAAGCAACATACTCATAGTAGGGGATTTTAACACCCCATTGTCAAAAATGGACAGATCTTCTAAACAAAACATCAACAAGGATATTCTGGAGCTGAAAGACGCACTGAATCAAATGGACTTAACTGACATATACAGAACCCTACACCCTGAAGTAGCAAAAAACATTCTTTTCAAATGCGCATGAAACTTTTTCAAAGATAGGCCACATGATAGGACACAAAAGCAAGCCTCAGCAAATTCAGGAAAATTGAAATAATACCAAACTTTTACTCAGACCACAAGGGCTTGAAACTGGAAATCAACCTCAAAGAGAAACCTCAAAATTTTGCAAACTCATGGAGACTGAACAGTATACTATTAAACAATGAATGGGTCAATAATGAGATAAGAGAAGAAATCAAAAAGTTTCTGGAAACAAATGAAAATAAACATAAAACAGTCCAAAACCTATGGGACACAGCAAAGGCAGTCCTGAGAGGGAAGTTCATAGCAACACAGGCTTACCTAAAAAAAATAGAAACATTTCAAATAAAAGACCTAACATTACAACTTCAAGAACTGGACAAACAACAACAAATAAATCCCAGAGCAAGGAGAAGGAAGGAAATAGTCAAGATTAGAGCAGAACTGAATGACATAGAGATGAAAAGAACAATTCAGGGATCAACCAATCCAGAAGCTGGTTCTTTGAAAAGATAAATAAAATCGACAAGCCTTTAAGCAGACTCATCAAGAAGAAAAGGGAGAGGACGGAAATAAATAATATCAGAAATGAAAGAGGAGAAATAACAACTGATACCACAGAAATACAAAGGATTGTCAGAAACTACTATGAACAATTATATGCCAAGAAATTTGAAAACCTTGAGGAAATGGACAAATTTCTAGAAAAGGATAATCTTCCCACACTGAAGGAGGAAAAAACAGAAAGTTTGAACAGACCGATAACAGCTGGGGAAATTGAAGCAATAATCAAGAAACTCTCAGCACACAAAAGCCCAGGGCCGGACGGTTTCCCAGGAGAACTTTACAAAACATTTAAGGAAGAGCTAACCCCTGTCCTTCTCAGACTATTCCAAAAAATCCAAGAGGAGGGAAGACTCCCAGATTCTTTTTATGAGTCCAGCATCACCCTGATCCCAAATCTAGATAGAGACTCTACAAAGAAAGAAAACTACAGACCAATTTTGCTGATGAACATAGATGCTAAAATCCTCAACAAACTATTGGCAAACCGCATCCGGCAATACATTCAAAGATTATCCACCATGATCAAGTGGGATTCATCCCAGGGATGCAGGGATGGTTCAATATACAAAAGTATTGGGCAACTAATATTTGACAAAGGGGACAGATGCATAAAATGGAGCAATAATAGCCTCTTCAACAAATGGTGTTGGGAGAGCTGGACGGCTACATGCAAAAAATTGAAATTGGATCATCAGCTGACACTATACACAAAAATAAACTCAGGATGGATAAAAGACTTAAAAATAAGTCACAACACCATAAAAGTCCTAGAGGAGATCGTTGGCAGGAAACCCTCAGATATCCCACGCAGCATTTTTTCATGGATATGTCTCCTAAAGCAAGGGACATAAAGGAAAGAATAAACAAGCGGGACCTCATCAAAATAAGAAGCTTCTGCAAGGCTAAAGAAAACATCAACAAAATGGAAAGGGAACCAACTGTATGGGAAAATATATTTGCTAATGATACATCAGATAGAGGTTTGATCTCCAAGATATATACAGAACTCACTCGACTCCACTCCAAGAAGACAAACGATCCAATCAAAAAATGGGCAACAGACCTGGGCTGACACTTTTCCAAGGAAGAGATACAGAGGGTCCAGAGACATTTGAAAGGATGCTCGTCATCACTAACCATCAGAGAAATGCAGATCAAAACCACAATGAGGTACCACCTCACACTGGTCAGAATGGCCATCATAAACAGATCCACAAACAACAGGTGCTGGTGAGGCTGTGGAGAAAAGGGAACCCTAGTCCACTGTTGGTGGGAACGCAGACTGGTGCAGCCATTGTGGAAAGCAGTGTGGAATTTCCTCAGAAAGCTGAAAATGGAACTGCCTTTTGATCCAGCGATTCCCCTGCTGGGAGTATACCCTAAGAATCCCAAAACACCAATACAAAAGAACCTATGCACCCCAATGTTCATAGCAGCACAATTGACAATAGCCAAGTGTTGGAAGCAACCGAAATGCCCATCAGTAGATGATTGGATCAAAAAACTATGGTACATTTAAACAATGGAATACTACACATCAGAAAGGAAAAAAGAAGTACTACACTTCGCGACAGCATGGATGGAACTAGAGAGCATTATGCTAAGCGAAATAATCCAGAGAACGAAAGACAAATACCATATGATCTCACCTATAAGCAGAACCTAACCAACAAAACAAAGATGCAAGGAAAATAAGACCAGCAACACTGAAAGAAAAGAAACCAACAGAGACAAGAGGGAAGGAGGGAGGGGTGAGCAGGGGAAAAAGAAGGGAAGGGGCAAGTCAAGGAACATATAGCAAGGACTCATGGATAAAGCCAAAGTGGGGAAGGGTTAAGGGGGGAGGGGGAGAAGGGAGGGGGGCAGGCAAAAGTGGTGGGGGGAAGGTAGAGACAAATGCATTTGAAAATGTAATTAATTAATTAATTTAAAAAATTGAATACAGCCCTGTCCAGGGTGTGGGTCAGTTGGTCGGAGTGTCATTTTGTAACCCAAAGATTGCAGGTTCAATTCTCGGACAGCAGGCATACCTAGGTTGAGGGTTCAATCCCCAGTACAGGCACATGCAGGAGGCAACCAACTGATGCTTCTCTCTCTCTCTTCCTCTCTCTCTTAAAAAAAAAAAAAAATGAAATGAAACAATGTCCTCAGGTGAGGATAAAAAAAATTTTTAATTCAAGAGGAAGAAAAAGCAGGAAAGTGGCAACTTGGATATTTCAACTAATAAATCTTTTTTCAGTGTCTCCTAAAACAGTTAGTTCTTCAGCTTGGGTTGCAAGGGCTGCTCCAATGACATAAAGCTAAAATTCTGATCAAGTCTTAAATCCTCATAGTCCAGTGCAAATTAAATATTATTTTAGTAGTAAGAGAATAATCGTCCTCTCTTAATTATTTAAAATAAGGAATGGAATACTATGTTGGCAACTTTCAAAAAAGTAGTTGGCATTTTAAGTCAAAGAAAAAATTCAGTCTTCCATTCATGGAAATGACTTCTGTTAATTGGAGCAAAGAGTAAAGCAAGGTCAACCTATGGTGGGGTATGACCACAAACAAGAAGACAAATCCTATAATCAGAAGTCAGGAAAAAAGAAGAAGAAAGCATACAGACCACAACGTAATTCAAGGTGAAGGCCACTGGGGCATCAGAGACATGTATTTATATATGGCTGGATAGTGGAACAAGAGCAATAGTTAAAAGAGAATATTAATTCTACTTCCAGCCAAGATGGAGGTGTAGGTAGATACACTTTGGTTCCTCGTACTACCAAAAGAAGTACAACAACAAATTTAAAAACAAAAAATAACGAGAACTGCCAGAAAATCAAACTGTATGGAAGTCCAGAAACTGAGAAACATCCAGAGAGGTAGGAGGGGCAGAGATGGGCAGCCAGGGTGGAGAGGACGCAAGGCAAGTTGGTGGCTGGAAGACCATGTGGGTGAAGCAGTGGCTGGTAGACCAGTTGGTCCCACCTTGCGTGTGGATGAACGAGGAGGAACAGCTGGGGAGTGAGGCAGACCACTCAATCCCGGGTTCCGGTGCAAGCAAAGAAAGCCTCAAAACCTCTGGCTGTAAGAACCTGTGGGGGATGCAGCAGTGGGAGAAACTCCTAGCCTCACAGGAAAGTTTGTTGGAGAGACACACAGGGTCCTAGAATGCACATAAACCCACCCATCAGGGAATCAGCACCAGAAGGGCCCAATTTGCTTGAGGGTAGCAGGGAAAGTGACTGAAAGCCAGCCAAGAGCCAAGCAAGAGGCATTGTTCCCTCTTGGACCCCTGCCCCCTACACACATACAGCGACACACTGCAGCCATATGCATTGCTCTGATCTGCTGAATATCTAAGGCTCTGCACCTTCCAATAAAACAGGCAACAGGCGGACTGAGACAAAGAAATATGGCCTTAATGAAAGAATAGTCCAAAACACTGGTAATCAGGGTCCTCACAGAAATGGTTGAGTATGCTCACAAAATGGAGGAAAAAGTGAAGGCTACACAAAGTGAAATAAAGAAAAATATAAAGGGAATCAACAGTAAAGAGAAGGAAACCAGGACTCAAATCAACGATTGAGAGCAGAAGGAAGAGATAAACATTCAACCAGAACAGAATGAAGAAATGAGAATTCAAAACAATGAGAGGCTTAGGAACCTCTAAGACAACTTTAAGTGTCTCCACATCTGATCATAGGGGTGCCAGAAGGAGAAGAGGAAAAGCAAGAAAATGAAAATTTATTTGAAAAAAATAATGAAGGAAAACTTCCCCAATCTGGCCAAGGAAACAGACTTCCAGGAAATCCAGGAAGCTCAGAGACTCCCAAAAAAGCTGGACCCAAAGAGGAACACACCAATATACATTGTAATTAAATTACCCAAGATTAAAGATAAGGAGAGAATCTTAAAAGCAGCAAGAAAAAAGGAGACAGTTACCTACAAAGGAGTTCCCATAAGACGATCAGCTGATTTCTCAAAAGAAACCTTGCAGGCAAGAAGGGGCTAGCAAGTTTTCAAAGTCATGAAAGGCAAGGACCTACATCCAAGATTACTCTATCCAGCAAAGCTATCATTTAGAACGGAAGGGCGGATAAAGTGCTTCCCAGATATCATCAAGTTAAAGGAATTCATCATCACCAAGCCCTTATTATATGAAACCTTAAAGGGACTTATCTAAGAAGAAGATCAAAAACTATGAACACTAAAAATGACAACAAACTCACAACTATCAACACCTGAACCTAAAAAAAAAACAAAAACAAAAATAAAGTAAGTAAACAATTGGAACAGGAACAGAATCATAGAAATGGAGGTCAGAGGGTGGAGGTAGGGGGAGAATGGGGGAAGAGATACAGGGAATAAGAAGCATAAATAGTAGGTACAAAATGGACAGGGGGAGGTTAAGAATAGTATAGGAAATGGAAAAGCCAAAGAACGCATATGTATGACCCATGGACATGAACTAAGGGGCAGGGAATGCTGGTGGGAGGGGAGTTGCAGGGTGGGGGGGAATAAAGGGAAGGAAATAAATGGGACAACTGTAATACCATAATCAATTATATATATATATAAAAAAAAAAAAAAAAAAAAAAAAAAATTGATATATATATATATATATAAATAAATATATATATAAATCCTCTTTAAAAAAAATAAAGAATAATAGTTAAAACAGGTCAGCAGGATTTGCCACTGGGATGCTTAGAGAAAACTATGCATGTAGTGAAGGTTTACACTAGACAAACTTTCACTCCTGGTGATTCATGCTACTTTAAGCCAGACTCTGAAAGTCAACGAGAGAAGGTGGTACCTTTCTCTTCACACTTTGTCTTTATGAGAAGGAGAGAAAGGAGAACATAAAACAATCTATATATTATCCATTAAATCCACAAGTCAGCCTGGCTGGTGTGGCTCAGTGGATTGAGTATCAGTCCACTGGTTCGATTCCAGTCAGGGCACATGTCTGAGTTGTGAGCCAGGTCCCCAGTAGGGGGTTCTCAAGAGCAACCACACATTGATGTTTCTCTCCTCTCTTTCTCCCTCCCTTCCCCTCTCTCTGAAAATAGATAAATAAAATCTTATCAAAAATCCACAAGTCAACTACATGGGATGACCACAGCATCTCTGGACAGAATATGGAGAGTTAGTCTTCCATCCTTGCCCTTGCTCAGATGACTCTTTCATTCATCTGTTCATATACCCACCTACAAAACTGCAGATTTAGAGTACATTTATCAAGTGCTCTCTGACACTGTGCAAAGTTCCATAACCTAGGACTGGAGGGATGCAATCAAGTACTTGCAAGTTCAGTGTAGCTGCTTGAGAAGTGGCCAATGGGCACGTACTGCACTATTTCCAAACTTCAGGGTACTAGTCCTTTGACTTCTCTCTGGGTAAGATTCAGGACTTTTAAAAGTGGCTTTAATATGTACTCATTTGAGAGAAATAAGGCAAATCGTCCTTTGGTGTGGTTCATGTGCCCATCAAGGTCCTACATATTCTCCTTCATCGGCCCTCTGTGGGATTTGTTTCTGCATCATTATATTAACTTCTTGCTCTAGCAGATTTCAATAGTATATTAGCCATCACATTATCAAAGGCTCTCAGAGGCTGGCATGAGCATTCCTCCTAATTCTGGGAAATGCTTTTGAAGAAGTAAGCAAGAACGGATGAGAGACAGAGTGTTCACAGTCTTCTGTCCCATTTGAGTGGTCTTAGAACATTAAAAGTTTAAGGACAACATATAGTAGAGAGAAAGTACAAGTCTCAGATGTGAGCAGGTTTATCCTAAGTGGGACAGAGACAGCTGGGAATTAGAAAACAATGGAGCAAAGAAAGTCCAGAATCCCGCAAGGGAAACAATGAAAGTGAGAACAGCCCTCAAAATGCAGATACAGTATACAGTATACAAGTCCTCTCAATCACACATCTACCGGCTGAGGTATCATGCTCCATGATTCTGCTCTCTTCTGTCCTCCCTAATCTTTAAAGTTGAGAACATCTTAGTCCTCTAACTTACCAAAAAATCATGTGAAAAAAGATAGCTTGAGGAATATTGATCTAGCAAAAATGTGAGTCTGGCATCCAGTGTCTCTACTGGGAGTCAGGTAAGCGCTCTCTCCCTCTGGGTTGGGTCACCTTGTCTCAGAAAAACTTTTCTATGAAACCTGATCCCTCCAATATCCAACCCAGAATATAACATTTACAACAAAATTCAGGGAGCAGGAAGTCTGCTAAAGCCTGAGTCATTCCCTGAGAATCTGAGAGGGACCAGATTTTCCTTCTCCAGTAGCCCCTTCAAGAACAGAGTGCTGTCTTATGCTAATAATGCACAAGCTAATTTGGTGACCCTCCAACCTCACTAGATCATTTTAAATTAATCCTCATGCTCCTTAGTGAGTGGAAGATATTCCTCCACTTACCACCGGCAAGGTGTTTGAGAGAAAACATGTCTGCCAAACTATTGGCAACCTACCTGCAAAGAAACTACTGCCAAGGCATGTGGCCATGGAGGAAGGGAGGGCCCCGTACCTGGGGAATTTGCCAGGGAGCGGTCCTGTTCCTGATTCCTTTATACGGACTCCTCAGGCAGTCTTCGTGATCTCAAAAACCCACTGTCCCAGCAGAAGATAAATCAGCAATCTGAAAACACTGATCAGTTCAAATAAGAAAGACAGTGTTGCCCTTGGTAAAAAAAAAAAAAAAAAAAAAAAAGTTCATGAAACCCAATTTAGGATTGCAATTGGGACTGTAAATTGAGTTAGTGCTGATGGGTATGAAGCACGTAAAAAGGAGAGTACAGAAAAGAAAAAAATAAGATGCTCTTGCTTTTCTTCCTCTTGTAAAACTGCCCCAACTTAAATAGCTCCATAATTCCCTAATTTATTAGCTTTCATCTGTGGAAATTTAAAATATATCAAGCACAGTTCTAAGTGCATTATATCTAAAATGAATGTAATCCTCCCAACAATCTTATGAGTTAGACTACAAATGATTATCCTCATTTTACCAACAGAACACTGAAAATTGGAGATGTTAATTCACTGCAGTCACAGAGCTGGTGTGTAACTGAGCTGAGAGGCCAAACAGTTTGCAGAGTCACTTCTGCCCAATAGATTCGAATGCCCTAAAGATAGCAATGGGAAAAGAAATATGGCCTGGTGGCCAATCTCTTCCACTGACAGCTAAGTACTGTTCCTCCATTCTATATTACATTCCCACTAGGCATATCACATTGTAAAGAGTGCTAACATAACTGCTTAATCCATACTTTGGTTAAGCCATCTGACACCATCTCCACTGAAAACAGGTTATTATATTAATTCAGATAGCCTGGTGAGGAATGCCGGTTATACAAAACATGTCCTCTCCATTCTTCCTTCACTTGGAAAGAAACTACCCATTTGGCCTCTGACTATCAGAAGCCCTATGAGGACATCACACCTTCTAAGATTTTTATAGATCAAGCTACAAAAAGTGACTCACAGGAACAGCAGAAAGCAGTGCTAGGAAAACAAAACAAAACAACCTCACTTGATTCCATACATTTCAAAACAAGATCATTCCACCAAAACAAACAATAAACTCCCAGGGAGCAAGCATAGTGCAGAGTTGCGCTCCCCACAGCTCCCCCATCTGGCTGCCCCTGAGCGTCCAGCCAGGTCCAGGTCCAATCTCACTGCACCTTCTCTGACCCACCACCATTCACCTTCCTGAGTTCCTTACAGCTCATAAACTTTGCATCCCAAAACACATTTTCAACAAACTTCCCTCTCAATTTGGCAACAGAATTTTAGATGCCCAACAGTATTTGCTAATTACAAATCACAGGAAAGGTTTTTGTAAGTTTTATTTCAACTTTGTCAACACTCTTTCTCTTACATTTCAAAGGTAAACTAAACAGCTAAGATGGGCAAATATGGGTATGGCTGAAAAAGAGAGTAAGGCAGTGTGTTCTGGGCCTAGACTAAAATCATTAGTAATAGATAGGATTGAGCACTGTCTCTTTGTAAGAATTTGGGTTTATCTGCGTTGTACCCCATGTGAATCAGGAACACAATGAGAAGAAAAACATCTGCCACCTTTCTACTTCGCAGGGATGTTGTAAGTTCAGGTAAGCGTAGGGTTTAGTTTTCGATGGTCCTTCAGATTTGCCTCATTCTTTCTGAAGAAGTTTCCCAAAGTGTGTTCTGTGCAACACAATCTCAGAAATCTCTATGCAAAAAAAAAAAAAAAAAAATCCCGGGTCAAATCTGTTTGAAAAATACTAAATACTATATATCCCTTGGTAAATTATTAAAGAATATTGTTAAAGAATACAAAGGGAGAGTCCTGGCTGGTACCTCAGTTACATTGTCCTGATACACCAAGGTTGCAGATTCAAGCCTGGGTCAGGACATATGCAAGAATCAACCAATGAATGCATTAATAAGTGGAACAACAAATTGATGTTTCTCTCTCACTCTTTCTCTCTTCCTCTCTCTCTAAAATCAATAAAAATTAAATAAAAAGGGAAAATTACAATGTCCATAAAAATATAAAATGAACATATGGCAAAGATTGTTTTTTAATTCATTACTTAATGAAGGAGCTGCTAAAATGTTACAATCAGTTCCAATAATTTAAAGAACCAATATATATAGGCACTAAGAAATGCTGAAATGAATTTACACTGAGATAGAAAATTGACAACAGTCGATTGCAACACCCCTCTGGACAAAATTCATAAGTTTTTGATCATTTCCTCTCTCACTATGAACATATTAAAGGTTCAAAGAAGTCTTGAAATAAAGAAACTTGTGTAACATTATTTAACCCTGTCTTCCTATACATACTTGCTCACATCATACTCACTTATATATTGTAAGGTTACTATTCAATGGAGCACAATTTGGAGAAATTTATTTTCACTACAAATTTTATGGACTTCTCTTATCTTCCCTACAAAAAAAACAGGTACAGAATTATGTAGAATTCCAAAATCTCCAAGTCACTTGTAAGGAGATTTTCCTTGTTCATAGCAGATGTCTCCAGAAAAAAATAATCAAATTTAAGAGCAAGAGGAATTCAGATTGTGGGAGGAAAGTTATTCTTAACTGATTAGCTTAGGCATAAGCTCCACTGAACATACTGAATATGTGAATTTTTTTATTTTGAACTAGTTGGTTTAAAAAAAAAATAAAGAGCTAAAATGGTGAATGTTCCCCGTGGGTAGGAACAGAGTAACATGAAAGCAACATATCAAAGTGACAAAAAGGACCCTGGGCCTGGACAACTCAGGTTGGTACCCCAGCCCCACCACTCAGAGTCTCCCCGGGACAAGGCTCCTCATCTTTCTGTGGCTGTTTTCTCTTCTGCAAATGAGGGATAATATCCACAGTGTGGATTTGAAAATTAAATAATAAAACACATGTAAAACTTTTATTACAATTCCTAGCAATAAGTGCTCAAGACTGCTAGCTATTAGAATTATTGACATCCTAACACACAATACTAAACAATCTTTAAGCATTAGTACTTGATGGTAGGAGCTTGTAGATGATTCCTAAGGTGCACATCTATCTTGAGATTCTATGATTCTACCATTACTGCTCAGGGGTAACTTTCCCTTTCTCTGATGAAGATACACCTGCAGGAACAATCATAGCAACTCAGTGTCTCCAAATGAGACCTACAGAGCAAAACCAGAGACAAGATGTGGGTCTCCCTTAAAGAAAAAAAAAAAATGACTATGGCCTCTCTCTAGGCAAGTGGCTCTCTATCTGGGGTCCATGGCTAGATTCCATGGCGTTCATGAATAACCAGAAATTATACACCTAATATTAGGACTGCCTTTTATTAGGAGTGATTCAGAGCTTCTATCAGATGAACCACTGCTTCTAAGACAATATGGGCACAGTGGAAAGATAATAAGTATAAAAATCCAACAAAACTGGGCCTCACGTGATTATCTACAGGACCTGAATAAACTTTGCAAAATGTTCAATGTCATTTAGCCTCAATTTCCTAATCTTTAGAAATACAAGTTCTAGGAAAATTAAATGAAAACACAAGCAAAAGTGCCTAGTTTGATGCCTGACTCTGAAGGTGCTTAGTGAGGGTTAAATTCTTTCTTTTGTCCTTGATTTAAATACCTTCATCTTAAACAGCAATATGAAGGAGCTGACAGGGAGCTTAGACGTGATGAAACCCAATTTGCTCATCCAACAGATGAGAGTGTGGCAAATTAAGTGTATTGCTGAGGTCCATCTTTAACTTTCTACAACATAGAGAGATCTTGTAAAGCTAATTGACATTGTAAAGACTATGAAATCTTCTGCAGGGGTGTCCAAACTTTTGGCATCTCTGGTCCACACTGCAAGAAGAAGAGTTGTCTTGGTTAACATATTAAATACACTGTGACATGTAATCACAAAAAAAATCTCATAATGTTTTAAGTAAATATATGATTTTGTGTTGGGGCACATTCATAGCTATCCTGGGCCATATGTAGCCTGCAGGGAGCATGGTTTGCTGGAATTCACTGTCTGTTGCTCAATAAATGTCTCTTGAACATTCTCTAACTCCAGGAAACATATGTGTCAGCATCATTGCCAACACAACCAAGAACACCTACAGTAGCATTTAGGTCCCTAGAAATTGTCTTCACTGGTGAATCCTTTGTATTACTGAAGCACCTGAGGAAAGTCGTAGAGCAGAAGGAATGTAATCCTTCCATGTGAACATCACAAACCGGAAGACCAAATGCCACCATCAGACCTGCCAATGCCTCTCCTCCTGAATCAGGAATATTCTTGGCCTGGGGACTGCGGGTGGCATCTGACCTAATAATAAGAGTAGTTTGCTTTTTCCCTGGTTAGGTTTTTGGTGGAAAGAACAGTGTGACCAGAATCATCACACCGAGGTCCCCACTGCAGTCCTGTGTGGGGCCCTGGAGTGACACCAGGAAAGCCACCACCCTTCTTTAGCAAACTTTTCTCTCTTTTTCTTTTTAATTAAATATGTCTTATGATAATTTGATACTTCCTGCTGCACAAACACATTGTGAATAAATGAAAAGAGAAAGGCTGTGGGGCACTTAGAGAACTTTTGAAAAATATTCTGCATAATCTCAGATGGGAGAACCACCACCAAAAATTCCACATATTCATAAATGGTTACCCAAAAGCCATGCAATATAACCCAAATATAGGGCTCACAATTACTAAGGATTCCAGATGGACCAACAGGATGTCTGGCCCAAAGATTACTTCGCTGGTAGTTTCTATCTTTAATGTTTATTGATCCAAAAGTAACAATAACCTGATTTTATAAAGACAAATTTTATACAAATTGCAGTTTTGAATAGAAGTCAAAAAACAACACGGAGATTACTAACATACTGAAAATCAAGCCGTACTTTTTCTGGAAATGAGTTCTAATATACTGCTGGACACAGTATTTTCAGTTCAGTTTGTTCTTGTGGTTATTTTCTAAATATCTGTGCTCAAAAAGGAACTCTGAGTGTGTGTATAATCTTTCTTTAAAGAGCACTGGAACAGAGGAGCAACAGAAGGTGCTGGGGAAAACCGGGAGAGCAAGCAGTCACCTCTCTGGCCACCTGTATCAAAGCACACAGCCTCCTGCTCCTGGGCTCTCAGAGCTGAAAACACTTCTCATCCACAGAACATTCAATTGCCACAAACAAACAAATAAACACGTAAACTGTGCAGCACTATTCTTGCACACAACTGTATATTTTGACTTATGACTTGATGTCCAGTTTTCTGCAGCTATTTTAAAAATCTTATCTGCATGAAGTTAATTACTAAAGAAGAAAAATTATTCAACACAGTTTTGCAGGAGGCCCACTCTTCAGATTCCATTTAGGCTTTTCAAGCTGGAATCACCATGGTCCTATGATTAACACGGGTATTTTGTAAAGTTAAACAAAACTTTGCATGAATTTTTAAAATAAAATAGAGACTTCAAAGAAATATTGTGCTATGAGTGTGCTGCTGTGGGCTGTATTACCAGATTCTTATCTGCATTTGGGAATACTTTAGAGTTTTAAAAAGCACAGTTTGGTGTGTGAGAATTACTGCATGATAGAATAGGTAGGAAAAACTATTTTCTGGAGACCCTGCATGATATCCATACAATACCTGCATAAATGAAAGCTGCATCTGGAACAGCCTTTCATTGTATTCATACCATCTACAAATACTTGCAAACACTTCCATGGTGCATACTCTATATCTGCCCCTCCAGATCCACACTCCACTTTTCTCCGCGCTCAGAGCTGCAGGAAGTGGACTTCTAGGAGCTGCATCCCAACCTCTGGCAGAACCCTCTGGCTTCTGTCTGGAGTCAATCAATGAGAAACATCAGCAGGGCACAGCAGAGCAGGTCAGGGAGGGGTTAGAACACTGGTTCTCCTGGCTCCATTCTTAATTCTCTCCCTTGCAGATGATCTCTCCAGCAATTACATCTCTACCCTGTGAGTTCTTTTATTTTTATTGTATTTCTTCCCATTATCATTTATCCCCCTTCTACTCTTCTCCCCACTGCAATCACCACACTGCTGTCCACGTCTATGAGTCCTTTTTCCTTTGTGCTGGATCCCTCCACCCCCTAACTCCCCCCCGCCATAGCTGTCAGCCTGCTCTCTATCAATGAGTGTCTCTATTTTGCTTGTTAGTTTATTTTGTTCATTAGATTACACATATGAGTGAAACCATATGGTATTTGTCTTTCCCTGACTGGCTTATTTCACTTAGCATAATGTTCTCCAGGTCCATACATACTGACACAAAGGGTAAAATTTTCTTTTTTGTTTAATGGCCAAGTAGTATTCTATTGTGTAAATGCTCCATAGTTGTTTTGTCCACTCATCTACTAATAGACACTTGGGCTGCTTCCATGTCTAATATCTCTTCAGGCAAGGGAAATAAAAGGGAAATAAACAAATGGGACTAAATAAAACTAAAAAGTTTTGTACAGCAAAGAAAACTATGAACAAAGTAAAAAGACAACCCACTAAATGAGGTAATTACGTTAGGTTAACTAGATGCATTGGTTCTGCACCATATATATGGAATCTTATAAAAGTATTTCTTTGCCTTCTATTTGAAAACATCTATATATGAATTTACTTTCTAAAATGTTGGTTCTTTTCCTTCTGCTTCTATGTACCTGTTAAAGATATAATTTACAATATATGATATTTGGTTAGTCAGGAAATTGAAAGACTACTCTTGTCTGATCAATATAATGGCCAGGTTAACTGAATGAAATAAAGAGTAAACACTTTCAAATTTTCTGATTGCATATCTTTCAAGAATTAGCCATCCTAATAAATTTATTAAGCAGTAAGTAAAACTGATTATTTGATGGAGTCCTTTCATCCTGTTAACATTACCTTCTCTAAGTCCTTGCCACTCAAAGTGGTTCCTCATACCAGCAACATCAGCTTCACCTGGCATCTTGCTAGAAATGCAGAATTTTAGGCCTATCCCATATTCACTGAATTGGACTCTGTGTTTTAAGAGCATCCCCAAGCAGTTCATCTGCACATGCAAGTTTGGGAAGCCTGCTCTAGAAATTACAAAGTCAATGTCTAACCCTATAGGTAAATTAAAGAACCAAAGTCATTATTCTAAGCATCTGTTGTAAATACAGAGGAAAATCAAGATTATCAATCTGAAGCAATGATGATAATCATAGTATATATGTTGAATGCTGGTTAATAAAATGAATGCTTGATCTCTGGTTAGTGTTTCCCCCATTCTCTTAAAAGCAGACTACTGCAAAATTCGCAAGAAGTTAAATGTTCTGAATGGTTGACTGGGTTCTACTTGTTTGCAGTTTAATTTGTATTTTAATGAAGTCATCACAGCTAGATTTTTATAAAAAGAGAATTCTTCAACCCGTTCCATAGGAAGTAGAATCGTTCTGATTAGTCACTTTTTTGTCCACAATATATGAATTAAACTCATTTCTGGCTCACTGACATTAAACAACTTCAAATAAATGAAATGGGAACATCCATGAAGTTTTCCCTGGCCATCCCCCAAAATCATAAGCAATCGCTGACTTGCTCAAATCCCCTGATGGCTGCTCCTGCCCTCTCATGCAGAAACAACTGAAACCAGATGAGCAATATCTGGTTTTGAATTTCAGAAACAATGTTTCAAGCAGAGGATTTTAATGTCAGACAATCATAGCTGTTAAATAAGAGCAAATCTAGTTCTATATGAAATGTTCTATATGGTTTTTTACATAAAATAAAAAAATAGTCTTTATCCCAGGAGTTTGCATGCTATAGAATCATTAGCATGGAACCAATTCTTGCTTCTTCCTTCAAAACCTAACCAGCAATAGTAACCCAATGCCCACTCAGCACCAGCTGTGAACAGGACACCATGTTCAGCGCTGTACTTAGAATCCGCAAATACTAGGAGTCACTGCCTCCTTCCGGCATGACTGTGGCAAATACGGTTTTCTCTTCCCCATCGTTGCCTTCTTTTCTTTTTCTTTTTCTTTTCCTTTCTCACCTCTTATTAGGAGTCCCATGACAGTTTGTCAGCATAAAATATATTTAAATTATGCTGTGAAAAGTGGCCAATATTAGCAAGAGGCAGTTCCATTTTGACAGTGTTTCTCTAAAGACTATAAAGGACTAATTCTCTTCTAGGGACCCCAAGGCCTCAGAAACTCTAACCTCTCCCTTCTCCCCAATGAATGTGGAACCCTAGGGAAGGGTCAAAGAAATCCTGAGGGAAGAGGAGGAAGGGAGAGATGGGTATGCCTAAAATGAGCTTTCTTTCTGAACAGGGAATGTACAGACGCACCCTCCTGGGTGTTGAGGGCCAAACTAAAAGGGGTACATAACTAGTTCAAAACAAAAAATATAAACAAATAAATATAAATTTAAATAATAACTCACTCTTAAAAAAAATTAAAATTATCCAAGAAACAAGATGATTTCATATGGCTTTTATATGACAAGTGCATTTGGAATCTCCAAGAGGGAAATGCAGAATGTAGTTGTCCAAAATATTTTGGACCAGAGAACCCTTTTGTCAAGGGGTATCTCACAAGACTGACGCTCTACCAAACACACCAGGGGAAACCCTGAGCTTCATCACAGAGATCTGACTTTGGAGTCCTGGCACCTCTGAAACAGGGCTCCTCAACCTGGCGGCATCAGGACCACCTGGCAAACTTCTGATGTAGCAGGTCTGCACAGGATGTTCTGATGACCACAGAATTGCTCTAATTTGTCAGATGTGGGCATAGCCTTAAGTGTATTCCTATGGTGTAATTATTTTAATTTAATACCAAATTTATATAACACCTGAAAGTGAGCAATCTCTCGGGACCATAAAAAATAATTAGATGTCCTGGTTCAGCCCAGCACTAGCTCTATCATCTGGATGAGTCACCAAGAATCCAGAAGTCTCCCTTGTTTATCTCCTGACCAGAGTCCCCAATCAAGGGCCTGAAGATCACCTGCTCCCAAACAGAATCCCTTCAGTGTAACCCCTGCCAGGCTTAGTTCAGGTTTTGAGATACATACGCCACTACCATAAATTGACCTATGAATAATTCAATGTAAACCAGGCTCAAATAATGGGGCAGAGGATTCAGATGTAACCCAGATGAAGTTTTCTCATATTTTTCTTTTTCTCCACTGCTCTTTCGCCATTTAGGTAACAAGTGATGAAATAAAATCATGTGATAGCCTACTCACATCAAGATCTTCCAGAGACCTAAGCATACCAGCCCCACATCCTTTCTCTGCAGATCCCTGTGTCTTGCGGGACTGACCCAATGGACTAAATCGCCCAAGCTCCATTGCCCCTAATTTCTGGGGCCAATGGAAAGCAGCAGCAGGGGACAAAGGGGTGAGGAAAGAAAGGTCAAGCTCTGCTCTACCCTGCTTCTCAGCTGTGTTTCTGGCAGTGCTATTTCCCTTCACCCCTATCACTCTGCTCCAGAGAGCCTTCCTTTAAGACTAGGTTTCACTGGGTCTGACTGTATCATTTTCTCCCCTGGCCCCTTCAGGCCTACAAGTTGGTTACAGCTTCTTGCTGTTATTACTAGTCTCTGGCTGATTCCCTTAACACTTCCC
The DNA here is from genome assembly GCF_021234165.1 of Pteronotus mesoamericanus. NCBI lineage: Eukaryota > Metazoa > Chordata > Mammalia > Chiroptera > Mormoopidae > Pteronotus > Pteronotus mesoamericanus. The sequence goes on from NW_026555329.1 coordinate 41,970,073, forward strand.
ACACTTGTGCATTCAACTAACCAATCCATTCACTAAAGCCTCTTGAACCATCTAAACTGAACTTGGCCTCTCACGAGGCCCTGGCTGATGGCATGAGACCACGTCTGGCCATGATCTCTGGTTATGGTGATCACTGTTCCTGTGTGCCCATCCTGAACCCATGAGGAGGAGCAGTGTGTTTGCCATTTTAAAGCACACATGCCCATATACATAGACACATGACAAAACTGGTCTCTCAGAATAGTTTGATGAGGGTCCGAATACACTATTTGAATGCGCACCAACTAGTGTTTGCTTAAATATGTACTACGCCAAGTCAAAGTTGTAAAGAGCTAGTTGTAAAACAAGCCTGTGTCCAAAGAAGGATAACAGATACTAAGTCAAATTAAGGCCTTTACAAATTGTCATCAGCTTTTGCTAGGGTTGAGGGAATCTTGAGTCCTGCCAGAATCTGACTCCTGTAAAATAAAATTCCAAAATTCAAATATTGATATAATGATTTTCAAAGGCAAGGCCCTTTCGGAGGCCAGAACCACAGGCTCAGAGTGCCATTTTTCAATTCTCAGGCTGGAAAAGGATTCTGTTTTTGCTACAGAAGAGACAACAGTTCATTTACAGGTTTTACCAATTGTTAGGAGTATTGCACTTAGTGAAGCTACAACCAAAGAGATCTGGTTCTCTAAGCATCACTAGTTTCTGATTCTAAAAGTCCTTCCATAACATGCTGGAGGCAGTGGAGGCCTGCAGACCCAAGGACACACCACGTTCCATTACCCATACTCCTCCATTTTACCCACTTGGCTGGGCCTCGCTTTCTGACACCAGGAAAATGCACAGACTCCCATTCCAGGCATTACTATCAAACTTATCCAAGCCTTTCCCTTTGAAGAATAAGGGGGAACTTAGATTTGTGTCAATGATGATTTCTTGTGGTCTCCAGTGTTCAACAGAAAACTGAGTAAATGTGAGACTTGATCACTGCTCAGGAGACCCTGGACCTGTGGTCTGCTCCATATACAGTCCTCAGAAGAACTTACAATCATGTTCTTTAGAGGCCTAAAATAAATAAGTGAGCCTTGTTGTGAAGATATCTCATTCAGTCTTTCTCAGGTACAGTTCAGCACCATCTTATCAAAGTCCTTTAAAATGTCTTTATTCATTGACTTAGCAATTCTACTTCTACGATTATATACTAAGGAATTAATAAGAGATATTTCCAAAGACGTATCTACAAGAATGTTCATTATGACGTTACTTACCAGAGCAAAATGATACAAAATAAATTTCCAAAAATAAGGAATTAAATCTATTACTGGCAATTCTATTTCCCACATTACGGTGAGCTAGACATCTAGAACAACCCTCCAAACCCCAAATTTCCAAATATAATAAACATTGTTTTCATTGTATTGCTAAGCTGGCAAAAAGCAAGAAATTCAAGAGGCCAAGGAGAACAGTCTTGAAGCCTTCAGCCCAGAGGGCATCTTCCACTATGATGACAGCTGCCCACGTTGGACTGACCAGAAATAAGGCTTAGATGTGAGTAGCCCAGCATGCCGAGTCTGTCAGGAAACCACACCTTTCTCTCCCCATTCCAGCATAAGGCTGGGACCCCAAGGGCTACATTTGCAATCACATGATGAATTAGAACTATACCTGTCCCCAGAAGAAAATTTGCCTGTTTGCACTGACCTGTATGGCTCAGTTGGTTGAATGTCACCCCACAAAGTAAAAAGTCACTGGTTCTATTCCCAGTCAGGGCACATGCCTAGGTTGCAGGTTCAGTCCTCGGTCAAGGCACATGAGAGAGTCGACTGATCGATGTTTCTCCCATCAATGTTTTTTTCCCTCACTTTCTCCCTCCCTTTCCTCTCTTTAAAAATAAATAAATTAAATCTTGTCTTAAAAATTGCCTGTTTGACCTTGTTACTGGGGGGAAGCAGAAACCTGTTCCTTGATGTGGTGAGCCCAGTTTGGCCTCACTGCATTTGAACCCCGCACCTCATTATCTGTGGACTGAACTTCAACCTGCAGGCCATGTGGGGCCCTGGATGGCTATGAATGTGGCCCAACACAAAATTGTTAAATTTACTTAAAACACTGTGAGATTTTTTTGTGATTACATGTTGCAGTGTATATTTAATGTGTGGCCCAAGACAGTTCTTCTTCCAGTGTGACCCAGAGACACCAAAAGATCGGACACCCCTGATTAAAGCAATGCTGCATGGTTCCCATGGTGATGGTGCATCAGGGACCTGGTTTGGGTAAACTGAATCCCCTCTAGAAGAATTAACTTCAGTCTTCTCTTCAAATAATTCCCACTCGTTAAGTACTAAGGACTTTTATAATATAAAATAGTAGTGATGCTAGTACCAAGTCCAATGTGTGTTGGGTGGACGGCATTTTTCTCACACCATCATAGAGCTCTCCAACACTAGCTGGGTGCCCTACAGTTCAATTCGATTCTGACATTATCTATCTACCTATTCATTATAAAAGAATATAACTCAGGAACTGCCAGATGGAAGAAATGCATAGGGCAAGGCATCTCAGAAGGAGCATTGAGTCTCCAAGTCCTCTCCAGGAGCCCCATTCTCCCAGCCCCTCTGTGTGTTCACCAACTGCAACTCTCCGAACCCTGCCCTTTTGGAGTTCTATGGAGGTTTCATTGTATAGGTATGATTGATTAAATAAATTGGCTGGGAAATTGACTCGACCCCCAGCCCTCTCCCCCTCCCTAGGTTGTCAGGGGGTGGTACTGAAAGTTCCAGCTCTCTAAACTCTTGGTTTGTTCTCTTGGCAACCAGCCCCCATCTCTTAGCTGCAGTCCTAAAGTCACCTCATTAATAACAAAAGACAGCTTTGTTGCTCTAATCACTTAGGAAATTCCAAGGGTTTTAGGAACTCTGCCAGTAACTAGGATGAAAACCAAATATATATTTCTTATTATATAAATCACAATATCATATATACTTAATAAATAAATAAGTGTCTGGAGTCTTCAAAACCAGGAGAAATAGTCACATTTATTGTGTAAAAAAAAGTTATAAAACAATAAGAAAATTATTGTGACTTATTGGACCACTTTATTTATATATAAGTACAAACATATATGCATATATTTATATATATACACATACACATATATATATATGGAGGCTGTGCACCAAATACTTAATGATTAAAGGTTAGCAGAGATAGAATTATGGGTCTTTTCACTTTCATGTTTATTATTTTACTGCTCTCTACATTTTTTACAATGCACATATACTTTGGAAATTAGAAAAATCATTACTGAGCAAAACAACTTAAAAAAGAACATCCCAACCTTTAACAGAACATTTCATCTAATTCTTGCTATCTTTTATTTACTCTCTGGTAAACACTTCTGTAATTACTAGCAGAAGCACCAATGTGAGCACTGCATAACTCTTCCTTTTACTATTATTAAATACCTGCTGTATGCCAGACCCTCCTAAGCATAAGAAAAACAAATAGGAGTCCTGGCCTCCAGGGGTTCACAGCTTAGATGGGGATTCAGAAACATAACAAGTATAAAACCCAGCTGTGAGTGACAAGCTCAAATCAGGGGACCATGTCGGTGGACACCTGGAAGGACATCTCCCTTAGCCTGGCTCAGCAGTGTAAAAAGCTTTCTGGAGGGAATGAGCCCAGGTCTTATCTTAAAGGATGAATGAGAACTTTTCTCGGATGCAGAACAGAAGGGAAAGGGTGCTTAAGCATGCAAAGGAGAGCGCTGTCATGCTCACCTCCCTCTGTCTCTTCCCCCTCTACCAACCCTCTCTGTTTTTCTTTACAGCAAATATCACTACCCAACATTATATTATTTATGTAGTGCTTACCTGTTTATCTGCTTCCCCCATTCCTCTATAAGTTCCATGAAGGAAAGAACTTTGTCTTATGTACTGTTGTATCTTCAAGCATCTAGAACAGTGTCTAGCACATAATAAGTGCCCTAGCACTTATTGAATAAACAAATGAAAGACACAGAGGTAAGAAACAGAAGCATGAGTGCAGAATAAGTTTTCAGTTCATCGGTGTGGGGCAGACTATAACACAGAAGAGGCTGTAAGGAGAAGACAAAGGGTCCATACATCATTATCCCAATACCAATGGAGACCCTTTGAGGAGGTGCGGAACAAGAGAATGATATGGTCTAGACGCAGCATAGATGATAGGCCAAGAGGTAGGAAATAAGAGCATGGGACATTGAGAAGCTTGTGGCAACTGGCAAGCAAGGAAGAGAAGAGAGGACTGAATCGAGATGCAGTATTGGGCACATGGCACATCCATCCACTTATTCCACAATTACCAAACATCCACATTATTGCACGCAGTAGACATAGCCATATAGCTATTATTGCAGTGTTAAGTGTAGTAGTTTCTATTCCAGGCGCTGTTCCAATCTCTGGGGATACATCCATGAACAAGAAAGATGCCCTTCTTTCATGGAATTTACTTTCTATTGTGAGAAAAAGTACAAAATACAGGGTGGGCCAAAAGTAAGTTTACAGTTGTTCACATGGAAAGTAATACAATAATAAATTATAATACAAGAATAAACTGTGTTTCACGTACAATGCTAAACTTACGTTTGCCCCACCCTGTAAAATAATAAACAAAAATAATTTCAGGAAGCATTCAGTGATGTGAAGAAAAATAAAGAAGAGAAAGATTCATAAAATACTTAAGAGGTAAAAACTGCCAGACAAGGTGACCACTAGGCTGCCTAGGAACTCTCAGAAGGCTCATTATTGACTTAACAGCTGAAGCAAATGATGTATCTCTTGAACACAGATCCTAGAATCATGTATCTATTAAATGCAGATCTTAGAGACAATCCATCCCAACAAAAACATGTGACGAATGGCCCACAGAAAAGATTCCACAGCACACAGCTCAAGGGCAGGAAGCTGACAGGTGTGTGCAGTGACAGTTTAGGGCTACCATGTGATACCAGAAGCTTTGCATCACCCAAATGCGGTAAAGGCAGGTGTGGTACCCCTGTCCAAAAATCACTGACTGGGACTCCAAAAAGAGATTTCAGCATTTGACAACTTAGTCCTGTAATTAGGGTCCTAATTTTAAATTTGCATCTTGGCTTACTCAGAGAACTAAAACTTTTCTGGACCTGAAAATTGGTCTCCATCACCAACTTTCCTCAGATTAAATCTGAGGAACCATTTTAATCACTTTGATTAATGCTATTTTTAGTCCCTGGTTGGTGGAAACTAAGGAACATAAATGGTGTGAAGGAGGGAGGAGGCTGGCTAGTAAGCATCTGGTTGAGAAAGACATAACATGTTTTCTTTTCAAGCAAAATTTGTAGGTTAAGAGATGCAAAACATGTTATATAACAATTTTCACATCTCAAAGAGAGTTGCCTTAAAAAGACCGTGGTGAGTGACTGGTGTTAGTCCTGTGACACTGCAGTCATTCTAGGCTCCAGTGACCTGGGAGGCAACTGCTCAACTTGGGAGGAAAAGATGAAAGAAAATAACAATGCTCATTGTTTTTGTATTAGGCACCTATGTGACCAATAGGCCTTCTTCTTGAAAGAGTTTATTTTTCATTCTTCCATTTGTCACTCCCCCTAATTTATCTTGGCAGCAACACAACAACCAGGAAACGATGAGATGTAAGGAAAATACTCATACATAGATTCTAAATCAAGAACAGTTTGCTTCATGAAAATCTAAAGTCACAGAGGACATGCCCTTTGCATGTTCACATTGTCAAAATCTATAATTCATGTGTTTTCCAGCCTCCTCAGGTTCCTAGCAGGCACTGTACATTCAGCTTGCAGCCACCAGCATTGTGTAATTTGTCCCACAGGCAGACCCCACAGACATTCCACTGAAATCACATTCTGCAGGTCATCTCATTATGACAACAGCATATGACAGAGCAGTCAAAGGCCTGCCAAATTTAGAGCTCACTCTTGCAAGTTGGGTACAGATGAAAGACAAAGAAATGCAAATCAAATTTTTAGGCTGAGGGACAAGTAACAGTGGCTTCTACAGAATGTCTCAGAAGCAAGCCAAGACTGTGGGTTCAGTTGCGCTGGGTTTCCCAATGGAAAGGGGAGCAAGTGATCCCAACAACATGATCAGTGGACTATCACTGACAACAAGCTCAGATGCCCAGCTGGATCCCTGAGTCGTATTAAATAGGAACTAATGGGGGACTTCCATCTTTTCTCTCTGACAAATCGGACTGTCTGATTATAACAAATTCATATACTGAATTCTTATGCTGTGCTAAGAACTGTATTTTTCACTTAGTCCTCTTGAATACCCTGAAAGGCAGATACCATTATGAGCCCCATTTTACAGATGAGAAAACTGAGCTTTTTGGCATGGCATAAAAGGCTCATCACACAGCTGAAAAATGAAAGAGCCAGTAATAGAAATCCAGGTCTGTGCTCTTAATAACCTATTGTTTCCTGATACTGAACTATGGATCATCTCAAGTCAAGAAACTACTTGTTCCTTCTGCAGCTGACATCTATGGGCCAGGCTCTCTTAACAAGGCCTTGCTTATGTTATTTATAAGTCCATTTCAAATACAAAAGTAATTTGGTAAAGTGTATGGCCACAGACAGCTCTTCTGTTACTTAAGGAATTCTGCTAATAGGAATACAGTGACAAACATGCCCACGAAAGCTTTTCCTTTCCAGTATGCATGCTAAACTGCAACATACCTTGCAGCTCTTCCCATTGAGAGGTAGAAACTATTTCTCCATCTCTTGAATTTAAATTCAACCACGTGATTTGTTTTGGTCAAAGAGAATTTTGTAAACTTTAGGCAAGTTTAGCTTGAAAAGTCCCTACCAAAGGAGATTCCTTTGCTTGGGAACCCTGAATCCACCTCCCTATGGACAAACCCATGCTGGTCTGTACTCAGAAAAGGAAAAAATGCAGAGGTTCCTAAGCTAATAATGTTTACCAAGAAATAGAAGAGATAAATCTACAAAACCATACGACTGACATATGAGCAAACCCTAAAGGAAGAAGGAAGGCAGAACTACTCAAACTCAGGTGAAGGAAGGTGCTATGGACTGAATGTCTACAACCCCCAAAATCCATAGGCTGAATCCCTAACCACCACTGTGATGACATCTGGAGGCAGGGCCTTTGGGTGGTAATTAGGTTTACATGAGGTCATGAGAGTGGAGCTCCCATGATGAGATTAGTGCCCTTATAAGAAGAAGAGGAAGAGCCCGTTAAACAGCTCCCTCACTCCATGTACATGCACTAGGAAAGGCCATGTGAACAGACATTAAAAAGGCAGCTGTCTACAGACAGGAAGAGAGTCCTTACCAGACAGCAAATCTACTGCCACCCTGATCTTCCACTTCCCAGCCTCCAGAACTAAAAGAAATAAATGTATGTTGATGAAGCCAACCAGTGTATGGTACAAGCTGGCTAAATCAGCAGGCTTTCCAAAAGAGAAAGGACTTCAGTTGAGGCGCCAAGTAGAAAATAACATGGGGTAAAAGTTAAATGCATGGAAACCAAGGTAGGAAGAAAAAAAGAAAGTCATTCCATGAATAGAGAGACTGGAGGAGAAAATGGAAAAAGTAAGAAAGGTATACAAGGAGCAATCTCACAATACAGGAGGAAGAAAACATCCAGTTGAATCCTAAGCAAAACACACCAACACTTTCAATTCTTTCTACAAACCTTGAAATTCAAAAGAGAAAATTATCATTACCTGGTAGCACTGGGCAGGTGTCTGACAGGTGACATCATGCTAACTGTTTCAGTTTTCTTCTAATTAAATCAATTAATTTTAAAACATCTAAAATTGGGATTATGTTATTTATACTACTATAGCAGCATCAAGATTCAGTATTGCTAATGCATAAACATATGTTATCACCTACTAACAAAGCAGCAGAGAAGGGGAAAACTAAAGAAACACTTTAATGCCTCCCATACCAATAAAGTGAGAGAGGCAAAGCAAAAGATATGGAATATTTTTAAAATCCTCACCTGAGGATATGTTTATTGATTTTAGACAGAGAGGAAGGGAGAGTGAGAAACATCAATCAGTTGGTTGTCTCCCATACAGGCCCTGACTAGGGATTGAACCTACAACCTAGGTATGTGCCCTAACTGAAAATCAAACCTGCAACCTTTTGGTGCCTGAGATGATGCTCCAACCAGCTGAAACAACCAGCCAGGGCAAAGACAAATATTCTTAAGTACACTAAAGGGTCTTAAGACTCATAACCTCAACTTCTGAGGCAACACTGGACTCATAACAAAACACTCAAAGGAACTGTGATTTGATTACAAAAAAAAAAAGGGAAAAGAGAGAGGACAGAAAAGGGGTATGATGATAAAGAAGAATAAAAGAGTAAAAGAAAGAAGAGAAAAGAACAGAGACATCTTTTATTTGTGATTTTCTATTAGAAGAATACAGCAGAAAACAAGCACAAACCAAAAACAGTGCTGGGGGGTGTGCCTTCACACCTACTCTTCCCCTTTTATGGGAGAAAGTTTTGCTTGAAACAGAATGTAAAACCATCATTAGTCTCAAAAGCAGCTTCCTTCAAATTCTAAGTTCTCCTTACTAAGTATAGCCACCAATATCTGAATTCAACAATAGCAACATGAGTTCAATTACATTTGCAATCAATTTGTAAACCAATTGTTAAGCATTTTATGTTTTCCTATTTGAGTTTAAATGTATCTTCTGAGGAAAAGACATTAGAACAACATTTTTTCAAGCTTATCATTATACATAAAAGATGCTCATTTAGAGTTGATGAATAAATGAATGGATGGGAAAATGGATGAATGACTTCCATGGATCACCCAGGGATAGCTGATTAGTTGTACACATAAATGCTCCAAAAGAACCAACTAATCTCTACTCAGGGAAAAGACTTTCTAAAGCAACCCTTTTAAGCCCTGACCAGTATACGAGACAACAGATTAATGTCTCTCTCTCACATAGATGTTTCTCTCCTTCTCTCCTTCCCTTCCACTCTCTCTAAAAATAAATAAACCAATCCTTTTTCATTCATTTTTTTCCATTATTCATTCTCAAACACTATTTGACAACTCACTAGGCCAGACACCAATAATAAACCCATCATGATCAAATTATTTCATTTCACACTTCCAGCCAAGATGGAGGCATAGGCAGACTCGCTTCACCTCCTCACACAATGATAAGAAGGATAACAACCAATTAAAAAATAAAATATAACCAGAACTGCCAGAAAACTGAACTGTATGGAAGTCTGACAACCAAGGATTTAATAAAGAAACATTCATCCAGATAGGTAGGAGAGGTGGAGAGGACATGGTGAGGGGGCAGCAGCAAGGCAGCTGCAGCGCCCAGCAGTACAGGCAGTCCTACATTCACATGCAGCAGATAAAAACCAGGAGGGACAACGGGGTAGCAAGCGATCCCAGCCCCAGGCCAGACTGTGCAGCCCAGGGTTCCAGTGCTGGGAAAATAAAACCTCATAACCTCTGGCTATAAAAACCAATGGGAGTTGGGGCAGTGCAAGAAACTGCTGGTCTCTCAGGAGAGCCCAAGCAAAGGGCCCACAGGGTCCTAGAAAGTATGCAAACCCACCCATTCTAGGAATCAGCATGAGGACAGCAGTTAGAAGGATGCCAGTAGCTTATGGAAAGTGGGGGAAGCGACTAGAAATGGGAAAGAGCTGAGTAAGCAGCATTGTTCCCTCTCTGACCCCTCCCTCACATACAGTGCCACATACATCCACACTCCACTTTTCCCAAGGGAAAAGGCCTAAGTTAAGCAACATCCCCAAAAAGTCACACAACCAAAATACGATACAATTGAGATTTGAATTCAGAAATCTGATTTTCAGGGCCTGACCTTCTTAACCAGGGAGCTCCAAGATATCTCTCTTACAAGGGCTCAGCCAATATTTGTTGAATTATACATGAATACATAATACTTGACTTTAAAGCACTTTGAGAAGGGCAATAAAACACATATATTTTAATGAATCATGATGTGAAAACAATAACAAATTATGCCAAATAATTAGAAATAATTCTGACATAGCTATAAGAGCTTTACAGAAAGCATGAAAACTCTAAAGAAAACAAAACTGTATTATAATCTCAACAATCAGTAAATATCACTATGAGCATTTGGTATACTTCCTTATTTTATATTCCCACTGCTATTATTTGTTTATTTTTTACATTCCCGGTATCATATTTTTCTTAAACTTATATCATGAGAATTTTATCACTTTATCACATATTTTTCAAGCATCTAAGTTTTCATCACTCCATAATATTTTATCACATGAATGGACCCCAACTAGTGTACTTATTTCTTGTTGATAAACACTTAGGTTGCCTCCAATTTTTCACAGTAAGAAACAATGCTTTCAGAATATTATTCTCAACAGGTTTTTTATTTCATTGTCATAAATCCCTAACATTTCAAATTAAATATATAATTGAGATAAAATATCTCCCCAAATTATGAACCAAATGCAAAATCATGGACATAACTAGGGTTTAGACGATGTCTAGTCCAAACGATTGGTCCAGGGCCCCACCATCTCCTCACCTGGAGCCTGAGGTGGGGATGAGAAGACAGAACCCTACATACATCACAGGGTGATCAAGGACTACAGAAACTGAGGCCCTCTTCTTGAGGGGCGGGAGAGTATGGGAAATACAAGGGCCTATGAACAGCCTGGCAGAAGAGCAGCTACAGAAGACTTTAATTACTTCCTCAAAGGCCCTATTTCTAAACACAGTCACTTTCTGAGGTACTGGGAGTTAAGGCTTCAGTATATGAACTTGAAGTGGGGACCCAAATCAGCCCTTATTAGTGGGAATGGAACCAAGGAGAGGCTGAACTCCAAGTGTGCTGGGACCTTCACCTCCTTCAAATCATCCCTCCCTTTTGACAAGTCACTATCCATTTTTACCTCTTCCTCTATCTTTACCAAGTTTCTGTAAAAGTTTTATTTAAAAGAGAAAATGCTAATGTTGATAGGTCTAAAAACAAGTGAAAAAATACAAAGCAAAATTTATTAAATCATCAGTGTCCATTTAAAAAGCTAAAGAAGAAAGTATTTGAGTCACATTTGAATATTAGTGTGAACAGGGACCACCTTACAAAAAATAAATTTCTCAGAACACTGTTAGTACATCCCCTACCCCCTGCTCCTTTTCCTGATTCCCTCTGTTTTTTATGTTTTTGTTTTATTTAGGGGACTTATTGCTTTGCTTTTGTAGTATTTTTTTTCCCATTAAAAGGTAAAATGTTTTTTTAAAAAACTAACAATTTGGGAAAAACATCTTGAAGTGAAAGCATCTTGTCTTAATATTGTCAAGCTATGGAACAGACAATACTCTGGAAACTCATTAGCATTAAGATACATAAGGGACAGAATTAACATGACAGCATATTGTGTAAATCCTTCAGATCATATTCTGCAAGGGTATCTGGCCATGCAAATCATGCTGTCATCAAATGGATGTTACTAAGAAAAACCTTATACACTGGCTACTTTGCACTCCAGAAAATCTCAAGATAAAAATATTTAGAACTTTCTAAACCAGGAAGTAGAGTTTTGTGTGTATACCATGCCCCTAACCCCATCAAAATCATCAAAATAATCATCACCTCCACATCATCATCATTAAACTATGGGATTATTATGAGTCCCCTTTTGAGTCTATGCTGATAATATTTATGTACAATTTTTTATCACCATTTTAGTAACAACTAATGTTTAAACCTGCATTTTAATTTTGATAGCATCTAAAATTTATTGGGAAACTCTAACAATGTAAAAGGAATAAAAGGGAATACTTATGTAATTTTTATATGTAGAGTTTCCCATTATATATTTTTTTATCTAGATTTCATTGGAACTGCCTCTAAAATTTTACAAATACATTAAACATAGTTTCAAATTAACTTTCTCAAGTGTCTTCAAACTTCCCAAAATTTTAAGAAAACTAAACTTAAAACAAAGCTAGTTATTGTTTATTATTGTCAGGGTATTATGAGCAAATGCAAGTTAAATTAATTTAGGGAGGCCATTTATATCACTTTTAATTGCTATTATGTAAAGGACCCATCCTTCTAAAGTCCTGACTATTCCATAATGAATTTAAGATAATATCTGCCCAAACACTGGAGCAAATAAGTTTTATCATACATGGCTGCCTAAAAAACTGGTTGAGATGTTTTTTTATTATTATTATTATTATTATTATTATTATTCTGAAGCTGCACCTTTACTTAATAGGAAAAAGTTACTTCATTGGATTACTGATGTCTGTTACAGGCATGGAACAGTCACAGAAACTGGATAATGCCTATTTCTACCCTTACTTCAGGACCATGACCTTGACTATGACCAATAACACCTAGTGTCTAGATGGATCAAGTGCAGGCATTTGCTCTGCATTAGGCATGTGTATATATGCGTTGTGTGTGTATGTGCATGGCAGGTGCCAAAGTAAGAGAATGGAGTTAATGAAAGTGGAGCCCAAGCACTAGTGGGCAAGTCAACATATAAGTGCTGTCCATGGAAACCTGATGATTCTGTAACAGTAGTTCCATGACAGAGGAAGGGGAGAGCCTCCTGCACAGTGTGGCAGCAACAAGAAGTCTCCAGGAGGGCATGAAGTCACAATCAGATTCTGACGGGTGCGTCTTCGGGGGTGCAGACTCTTTATTCAGAAAGGGGTGGAGATGGCTAACTTCTCACTTGGCTGTTGTTGAAGTCCTCTAGCAGTGGAGTGGGTTCTCTCTTCCAACTAGAGTCAACTGCTACCAAAAAGTCAGTAAGATATTTTCTTTCATTAAGGCTCTGGAAAGGTAACATAGCTCCTTCTCAGCTCACTGGGAAGAATAAATCTAAACTTGTGTTGGCTGTTTCTACATCCAAAACAAGCTCATATCCATGGAATAGAGCAGACATTGGCTGTGCTCATTACTGTCCAACACACGGTCCTGGGTCTTTTATTTGCCACCTTTCACTTTTGTGTTTCTGTCTGCTCTCTTGCAGCTCTCCTCCACTCGTTTTAGTGTTCAGAGTCTGCTTTGAAACACTCACAAGGACAATGATTATCACTCTGACTACTAATAAAAACAAAAGCATTAATTAAACTCTTACCAAGGGTCTAGGTATTAAGTGATTTACATGTATCATATCCTATAATCCCCTAAACAAGTACTGTCCAGTAGAAATAAAATGTGAACCACATACATACTTCTAAATTTTCTACTACCCACATTAAAAAAATCAAAAGACAAAGTTCAAATTAATTTTAATAATATATTTTATTTAACTCAATATTTCTAAATAATTTTAATATGCAGTCAATACAAAACTATTGAGAATTTATTGATAGATTCTTTTTTGTATTCAATTCTCCAAGTGAAATGCATAACTTACACTTACAGTACCTCTCAGTTCAGCCAGCTATATTGTAAGTGCTCAATTGCCACATGTGACTAATGGCTACCATACTAGGCAGCACAGCTGTAAACAGTGGATGATATAAATACTGTTATTATTGAGTTACAGAGAAACTGATGCTTAGAAAGGCTCAAGGTCACAGACCTGGGTGGGGATGAGAATCAAATCCCAGGCTATCCAACAACAAAGTCAATACTCTTAACCAATCATTATATGGCCACTGGGAGAAAGGTATTTTAACATTACACTTAAAATGGCAACATAATTTAATAATTCAACCATCATCTATTTTTTGCTGATATGTATAATTTGCGTAGTAATTTATGCTACCAAAAACAATAGTAAAAAACCCAAAATGACTTAATGCACAAATACACTCGTCATAGTGCAATTTATAAAAAGAAAAAGAAATGCCACAAAACTGGTGGATAGCCAAATAAAGTATAATAAAACATTATGCATTTTATAATAATAAAAAGTAACTTTTTAAATTACCACACATTTAATGCCTAGTGCTAGCTAACACTTTAATATCTGTAACTTAACCTGTCTGGCCAAGATGGACACCTTAGGTAGATACACTTTACCTCCGTGCACAACCAAAAGGACAATAAATTTAAAAACAAAAAATAACCAGAGCTGCCAGAAAATCAAACTGTACGGAAGTCTGACAACCAAGGAGCTACTTAGAAGAAACATTTAACCAGACCAGTAGGAAGGGCAGAGACGGGCAGCCAGTGTGGAGAGGATGCACAGCAAGGCTGCAGCTGGAGGACCAGGCAGTCTCACATTTGCATGAGGATAAACCAGAAGGAACAGCTTGAGAGTGAGAGACTGTACAATCCAGGATTCCAGTACAGGAAAAGAAAGCCTCAAAACCTCTTGAGGTAAAAACCTGTGGTGGATGCAGCAGTGGGAGAAACTCCCAGCCTCACAGGAGAGTCCATTGGAGAGACCCATGGGGTCCTAGAAGGTACAGAAACCCACTCACCTGGGAATCAGCACTAGGAGGGCCCAATTTCCTTGTGGGTAGCAGAGGAAGTGACTGAAAGCCGGCAAGAGCCAAGCAAGCAACATTGTTCCCTCTCGGACCCTTTCCCACACAGAGCGTCACAACACAGCGACCTGCATCACACCACCCTGGCGAATATCTAAGGCTCCACCCCTCCCAACATAACAGACAACACGCAGGCTAAGACAAAGAAATATGGCCCAAATGAAAGAACAGATCAAACCTCCAAAAATAAAACTAATCGATGAACCGATAGCCAACCTATTAGATGCACAGTTCAAAACACTCGTAATCTGGATGCTCATTGAATTGGTTAAGTATGATCACAAAAATGGAAGAAAAAGTGAAGGCTATGCAAAGTGAAATAAAGAAAAATATAAAGGGAACCAACAGTAAAGGGAAGGAAGCCAGGACTCAAATCAACAATTGGGAGCAGAAGGAAGAGATAAACACTCAACTAGAACAGAATGAAGAAACAAGAATCCATAAAAATGAGGAGAGGCTTAGGAACCTCTGGGACAACTTTAAATGTTTCAACATCTGAATCATAGGGGTGCCAGAAGGAGAAGAGGAAAAGCAAGAGATTGAAAACTTATTTGAAAAAATAATGAAGGAGAACTTCCCCAATCTGGTCAAGGAAATAGACTTCCAGGAGATCCAGGAAACTCAGAGAATCCCAAAGAAGTTGGACCCAAGGAAGTACACACCAAGGCATATCACAATTACATTACTCAAGATTAAAGATAAGGAGAGAACCTTAAAAGCAGCAAGAGAAAAGGAGACAGTTACCTACAAAAGAGTTCCCATAAGACTATCAGCTGATTTCTCAAAAGAAACCTTGCAGGCAAGAAGGGGCTGGCAAGAAGTTTTCAAAGTCATGAGAGGCAAGGACCTACAACCAAGATTACTCTATCCAGCAAAGCTATCACTTAGAACGGAAGGGCAGATGAAGCTCTTCCCAGATAACATGAAGTTAAAGGAGTTCATTATCACCAAGCCTGTATTATATGAAATGTTAAAGGGAATAATCTAAGAAAAAGATCAAAAACTATGAACAGTAAAACAGAAGGGAGAGAGAGAGAGAAGAATGGGGGAAAAGGTACAGGGAATAAGAAGCATAATTGGTAGGTACAAAATAGGCAGGGGGAGGTTAAGAATAGTATAGGAAATGGAAAAGCCAAAGAACTTATATGTACCACCCATGGACATGAACTAAGGTGGAAGCGGCGGGGGGGAAGGCTGGGGAGTAGGGTGGTGCAGCGTGGAGGGGAATAAAGTGGAGGAAAAAAATGAGATAACTATAATAGCATAATCAATAAAATATATATAATAAAAATAATTTTTAAAAGTAAATAAGAAGTTCAAAATGTTAAGCAGATAAACACATCAATGCTCTAGTTTGGGGAAGAACTGAAGCCCCACCCAGTAAGCCTCCTTTCTACTTTCCTGGGTAGTCCCCTGAAGTTTCTGGAAGCAGACTTGGAAAACTCCCACATTAGATTATCACTGCGGCCCTTCCAGCACAGAGGCCTGAAGTATTCATGTTTGTTACATTTGGGGAATAACCTCTCTCTGCCCTTAACTGGGTTGTGCCGTCCATTAGACACTTCCTCAGTGAGTACAAGCCCATGCATATGAAAGTGAGTGTGGATGGACACAAAGCCTGCCATTAATTGACCACTGACTGTGTGTCCCGTATATTTTTTATTGTTGTTGTTGCAAGTCCAGGGTTGATTTCAACACAATCCTATGTACCAAATGCTGTAACAAAGTATGATGGTGTTATGAACTGAATTGTGTCCCCCGCAAAGATATGTCGAAATCCTAATCCTTGGGACCCACGAATGTGACCTTATTTGGAAATAGGATCCTTCCAGACGTAATCAAGTTAAGATAAAGTCATTAGAGTACGCTCAAATCCAATACAACTTAGAAGAAGGGTAGCAGGGGCAGAGATAGTCACACACCAGAAGAATGCCACATGATGACGGAGGCAGAGATTGGAGGGAGACATCTACAAACCAAGGAATATCAAGGATTGCCAGCAACCTCAGAAACTAAGAGAAGGGTATGGAACAGTCTCCCCTAAAGCCTTTGGAGAGAATGGGGCCTTGCTAGCAGGGCTGATTAATTCTGGACTCCAGAAGTGTGAAAGATTAAATTTACGTTGTTTTTCAGCAGAAAAAAAGAGAGAGAGAGAGAGAGAATCTAGAGGAATACCTCAGCCGCAGAGGTGCCCCCTAAGAGCACAGGATCTCAACCCTATGCTGGGCTCCCCAGCCTGGAACAAGAGGAGCCCATATAATACCTGGCTATAAAGCTCAGCAGGGATTCTATCTGACCTGGTGAGACAGGAGGCTGCTGAAAACCCAGGTGTCCCCCAAAAGGTCAAGCTCATCAACCCTTGGGCTCCAGGATAGGGACAATGGCCGCAGGGGGTGTGGAGAGGAGAGGCCAGAGCCATACAGGGAGAAACTGAGTTTTGTGGCTTCAGGGCATGGGCTGGAGGAACAGCTACCATCATCTCTGCATTGAGCCCTCGGCCCACACAACCAAATATGAATCTGCAGTAGTCTGGTGAACGGTACAAGCTCCACCCTGATGACTCCCTGAAACCCTACCCCACCAAAAGGACCACAGGCCCCAAGGGCAGGGGTGGCAGCTGAGATTGGTGAACCCTGAAACTTTTGCTGAGTAGCCTCAGACCCAACGCTGGTACCAAATGTTAAAATGTATTAATCTGGTGAGCAACACTTACCCAACCAAGGTGACTCCCTAAGATTCTGCCTTACACAACTTGAGGGTTGCCTGAGGTACTTTCAGTCAGTGAGCCTTCTGGGCAGCCAACAGGTGGAGGCAGGGCTTGAAGTGCCTTGGACATTTTGCTGACTTGCTTCAGGCCCAGCCTTGATTCACAGCATGTCCACTGCTGTCATGTGCATCCAGGCCCAACAAAGGCAATTGATGATCATGAATAACTTTGTAGCTCCTAACAGGTAGTCCCTAGCCAGTTACAGACAGCTCTGACATAGACCTGCACCACAGTTCTTCCCAAGTGGCCCCAGAAAAAACTTACCCAGTGGTTGGCTTCAGAGCACAACAGAGCACCACCTAATTAGCTCCACAGGTGGTACTCTGGAGGTCTCCCCAGGCACCAGAGCCCTCCAGAACAAATCATACTCCACGGAGTCAGGTTTGGCACAGCAGTTAGTACACTGTAGTCATGGCCACTGTTCACAGCCAGCTAGCATGACGGTCAATCCCAACCACTGATGTACCAACAGCAATCAAGGATCAACTACAACTAAAGGGCACACACAAACCACAAAAGGGTAACTCCTGAAGAACCCCGATGAAGCGATCAGACAGATTGTGGCACTGGGCCCAGTGGGACAACTAGTGCATAAGGCCAAATTGCAAAGACTGGGAGATGTAGGAGATCTATCTAATTGACCAAAACACAGAGAAGAAGTCAAAATAGGGAGAAAAAGAAATATGTCCAAAATGAAAGAACAGGAGAAAGTTCCAGAAAAAGAACTAAATGAAATGGAGGCAAACAATCTACCAGATATAGATTTCTAAACATTGGTTATAAGAATCCTCAAGGAACTTAGGGGAAGAACACATGAAACCAATGAGAACTTCAACAAAGAAAGAGTAAGCATAAACAAGAACATAGACACCCAAAAAAAGAAAAGTAGAAAATGAAGAACACAATAACTGCAATGGAAAATACACTAGAAAAAAATCAACATCCCATTAGATGAAGCAGAGAAACAAATTAGCAATTTGGAGGAAAAGGTGGCAGAAAACACCCAGTCAAAATAGCAAAAATAAAAGAGAAGAAAAAATACAAGGATAGTTTAAGGGACCTCTGGAACAATGCCAAGCATAACAACATTTGCATCATGAGAATACCAGAAGAAGAAGAGAGTGAGAGCAAAGCGTTGAGAACCTATTTGAAGAAATAATGACTGAAAACTTCCCTAACCTATCAAATAAAAAAGACACACAAGTCCAGGAAGTACAGAGTCCAAACAGAATAAAACCAAAAAGGCTCACAGAAAAACACATCACAATTAAAATACCAAGGGTTAAAAACAAAGAGAGAATAGTAAAAGCAGCAAGTGAAAAGCACTTGGTTACTTACAGGAAGCTCCCATTAGACTGTCAGTTGATTTCTCAACAGAAACTTAGCAGGCCAGAAGGGACTGACATGAAATATTCAAAGTGATGAAAAACAAAGAACTACAACCCCGAGTACTCTGTTCGAGAAGGCTATCATTTAAAATTGAAGGAGAGTAAGAGACCTTCCCATACAAGAAAAAGCCAAAGTTCATCACCACCAAACTAGTATTATAGAATATTTTAAAGGACTTCCTTTAGAAGAAAAAGAAAAAAGAAACATAAATATAATAAAATGGCAAAACTACATACTATTTACTTCCCATGTAAATGGATTAAATGCTCCAATCAAAAGTCACAGGGTAGCTGTATGATAAGAAAACAAAACCCATACACATGAGACCCACTTCAAATCAAAACACACACCCAGACTGAAAGTAAAGGGATGAAAAAAGATATTCCATGCAAATGGAAATGAAAAGAAAAAGCTAGGGTAGCAATACTTACATTAGACAAAATAGAAGCTGTAAGAAGAGACAAAAAAGGACATTACGTAATGATAAAGAGATCAATCCAACAAGAAAACATAAGCCTTGTAACGATTTATGCACCCAACATAGGAGTGCCTATACATAAAGCAGATCTTGATAAACATAAAGGGAGAGGTCAACAGCAATACAGTCATACAACAGGACTTTAACACTCTATTGACATCAAGGGATACATCTTTCATATATAAAATCAACAAGGAAACAGGGGCCTTAAATGACACATTATACCAGATGTATTTAATGGACATTTTTAGGGCATCTCACCCCAAAGCAGCAGAATATACTTTCTCTTCAATTACACATGGAACATTTTCTAGGGAAGACCATGTTAGGTCACAAAACAAGTCTCAAGAAATATAAGATCAAAACCTTATCAAGTATCTTTTTGGACCACAACAGTGTAAAACTAGAAGTCAATTACAAGAAAAACATTGAAAAACACACACACACATAAAAGCTAAGTACCATGTTACTAAACCATGGGTGGGTTACACAATGAGATCAAGGAAGAAATCAAAATATACCTGGGTACAAATGAAAATGAAAACACAGCAAAAAATGTATGGGAAAGGGTGAAAGCAGTTGGAAGAGGAAAATTTCTAACAATATAGGCCTACCTAAAGGAACAAGACTCACCAAGCTCACCAAGGAAAAAAAGGAGAGGACCCAAATAAATAAAATCAGAAATGAAAGCGGAGAAGTGACAACTGACACCACATAAATACAAAGAATTATTTAATAAAAACTAGGAACAATTATACACCAACAAATTGGATAATCTGGAAGAAATTGATAAATTCCTAGAAACATACAATCTTGAAAGATGGAATCAAGAAGAAATAGTATAAAACAGAATATAAACACATTGATTATTACCAATAAAACTGAATCAGTAATCAAAAAATTTCCAAGATACAAAAGTCCTAAACTAGATGGCTTCACAGGTGAATTTTACCAAACATTCAAAGAAGATTTAATACCTATCCTTCTCACACTACTTTGAAAAATGCAAAAGGAGGCAAGGCTCCCAGCCTCATTTTACAAGGCCACCATTATCCGGATTCCAAAACCAAAGACAGTTGAAGAAATTATATGCTAATATTCCTGATTAACATAGATGTAAAAATCCTTAACAAAATATTTTCCAACCAAATTAAGCAATATATTAAAAATATCCCATACCATAGTCATGGGTAATGTATTTCTGGGATTCATGGTTGGTTCAATATCCGCAAATCAATTAACAACATACACCAATAAACAAAATGAAGAATAAAACGCATATAATCATATTAATAGATGCAGAAAAGCATTTGACAAAATCCAGCATCCATTTATGATAAAAACTCTCAGCAAAGTGTGACTAGGAGGAACATACCTCAACACAATACAGGTCATGCATGACTAGCCCACAGCTAACATCATACTCAGTGCAAAAAAGCTGAAACATTTTCCTTAAAATCATGAACAAGACAGGGATGTCCACTTCCACAACTTTTATTATTTAACATAGTAATGGAAGTTCTAGCCACATCAATCAAACAAAAAAAGAAATAAAAAGCATCTAAGTTGGAAAAGAAAAAGTAAAACTGTCCTTGTTTGCTGACAACATCATACTATACATAAAGGACCTTAAAGGTTCACCAAAAGACTACTAGGACTGATAAATGAATTCATTAAAGTGTCAGGATACAAAATAAATATTCAGAAATGGGTTGCATTTTATACACAAAAATGAAGTATCAATCAGAGAAACTAAGAAAATAATCCCATTTACAACTGCATAAAAAAATGAAATAAAATACCTAGGAACAAATTTAACCAAAGAAGTGAAAGACCTGTACTTTGAATATTATAAGACACTGAAGAAAGAAAGTGAAAAAGATACAAATAAATGGAAGCATATACCATGCTCACAGATAGGAAGAATAAACATTGTTAAAATGTCCATACTACCCAAAGCAATACATAGATGTAATGAAATTCCTATCAAAATACCAGTGCTGTTTTCCATAGAACTAGAACAAATAATCAAAAAATTTATATAGAACCACAAAAGACTTGAAATAACCACAGCAATCTTAAGAAAGACAAAAAAATACAAAGTTGGAGGAACTATGCTACCTGATATCAAACTACTACAAGGCTATAGCAATCAAAACAGAATGGTAGTGACATAAAAACAGACACATAGATCAACAAAAAGGATAGAGAGCTCAGAAACAAACTCAAACCTTTATGATCAATTATTCTATTGTATGACAAAGGAGGCAAGAACTTACAATTAATTCAATAACAGTGTTGAGAAAATTGGAAGAAATGAAACTAGAAACCTTCTTACACCGTATACAAGAATAAACTCAAAGTGGATTAACACCTTAAATGTTAGGCTCAAAACCATAACACTCTTAAGAAGAAAATGTAGGTAGTAAACTCTCTGATATTTCTCGTAGTATTATTTTTCTCTCATATATCTTCTCAGGCAAAGAAAACAAAAAAAATAACAAACAAATGGGACTACATCAAACTAAAAAGTGTTTACAAAACAAAGGAATCAATCAACAAAACGAAAAGACAACCTACTGAGTGGGAAAACATATTTCTCAATTATACATCTGATAAAGGGTTAACATTCAAATTTTAAAAAGAATTCATACAACACAACACCAAAAAGAAAAAAAAAAGTTCAATTTAAAAATTGGAAGAGAATCTAGATAGACACATCTCCAAAGAGGAGATGGCCAATAGACATATGAAAAGATGCTCAATGTCACTAATCATCATGTTACCATAGAGAGTTAGCTATTAATAAGGAAGGAAGCAAAGGGAATTGGACACTGGTGAGCATATTCAACCAGGAAGCAGAAACCTATTTGCTTCACCAGGAAGCTACAGCTTTACATACTCCAGAGAATTAGAGTGTTGCGCCTCCAACAATTAACATCCCTCCTTTTCCCATACCAGTACCAGATTGTTGAGGAGAGCAGACCCATCAGAAGACCATGAAAGCTTGGGAAATTGATTGGTTATTCTGAAAAATTTCCTGGTTCTACCCAAGATAATAATACAATCCCAGCTTAACAAAGAAGTTCTCTCCCACTCACTCACGGGTGCTTGCCCCATGCACTCACACGTTCTCCTTCTGTTGCTGTGTGGCCTCTGCAGCCACATAGCCAACAGCTACACAGACTCTAACCCAAGGCTGCAGGCAGGAACTTGGGTACAGCACTACAGCCAGGAACAGTGCTAAGCTACCTGAATGGGGACTGAGACCACTTAGCAGCAGCCTACTGGCACCAAAGGACTAAGCTTTAATATGACACAGAAACTTTGGACACTGCCTTTGTTTTGGCCTTGCTGAAGACACAGCTGGACTTTTTCCATGGCGGGATAAACAGAGATGGGACACAGGAGCATCCTTCCACCCAAATACATCTTGCCACACCACAACCTCCTGTGCGTGGGTCAGTGAAATGCTTTTTTCTCAATCACCTGAAAGAGTTCCACTTCCATCAACAACAATCAGAGAGATGCAAATTAAAACCACAGTAAGATTTCACCTCACACCTGTCAGAATGGCTATCATCAATAAATCAACAAACAACAAGTGTTGACAAGAATATGGAAAAAAGGGAAACCTTGTGCAGCTCTTAGAAGGAATGCAGATTGATGTAGTCGCTATGGAACAGTATGAAGTTTCTTTAAAAAATTGAAAATATAATTACCATATGACCCAGCAATTCCATTTCTGGGTATATATCTGAAGAAACCCTAAACACTCATTTGGAAAAATATATGTCCCCCTATGTTCATTGCAGCATTATTTACAATAGCCAAGATATAGAAGCAACCCAAGTACCCATCAATGGATGAGTGGTTTAAGAAGAGTGGTACATAATATAAAATAAAATATCACTTGGCCATTAAAAAAACTAAATCTTACATTTGCTCACAACATGGGTGCACCTAGAGGATATGATGCTAAGTGAAAAAAGTCAGACAGAGAAAGAAAAATACCATACAATTTCACTTATTTGTGGAACCTACAGAACAAAATACACAAACGAAACAGAAACACTTGTAGACACAAGAAAACAAACTGCGAGTTGACAGATGGGAGAGTCGTTGAAGGGGTGGGTGAAAAAGCTGAAGGGATTAAGAAGTATAAATAGGTAGTTACCAAACAGTCATAGGGATGTAAAGTACAGCATAAAGTAATATAGTCAAAATATTGAAATAATGTATGGTGCTAGTTGTATACCTGATTTATCAGGGGCATCACTTTGTAAGTTATATAATTCCCTAACCATTATGCTGTATACCTGAAACTGATATAAAATAATATTGAATGTGAACTGTAACTGAAAAATAAAATAAAAAAAACTCTACAGCTATACAAAAATATTTTTTAATATCCTTATTATATAACCTTTTTTCTATTTTTAAAATTTTATAGTATTTACTTCTTAAATGATTTTGTTAAAAACTAAGACACAACCCTGGCTGGGTAGCTCAGTTGGTCGGAGCATAATCCCAATATGCCAAGGTTGCAGGTTTGATCCCCAGTCAAGGCATATACAAGAATCAACCAATGAATGCATGGAAAAATGAAACAAATTGATGTTTTTTCCTTCTGTCTCTGTCCCTCTTTTCCCCTTCCTCTCCCTCTCTATAATCAATAAATAAATTTAATAAATAAATTTATTTAATAAATAAAATAAATAAATTTAAGGCACAAAACAGACATTAACTTAGGCACAGAGCATCAAGACTGTCAATATTACTGTTTCCTATCTCCATATCTTGTCCCCCTGGAAGGTCTTCTGAGTCAATGACACACCTGAATCATTTCCTATGATAACCATGCTTTTTTCTTGAATACCTCCTGAAGGACCTGCCTTAGAGTCATCTTGAGAAGGTGTCACTCTTTTCACAAATATGTCCCTATGGTTTGTTCAGCTTTTTTTTTTTTGTGATCGTAGATCTGCTTGTAAACAGATAATGCACTATGAACATATCTCTATTTGTGAATATCTTTCAGTGTTGTGATCCATTTTTTCAAAGTTTTAAGGAGCTTGTTAAGATCTGCAATAGCTTCTGCTAAACCCTTTGCTGTGAATTTTCTTGGAGGTTCTTCTTTTTCTTCTCCTGAAGTTTCCTTTCCTCTTGCCTTTTTTGAAAATTTATTTTTTATTCTATTTTTTCCATTATCATTTTCCCCCCTTACATCCCCGTACTTCCCCACGATCACCAAAATGTTGCCAATGTCCATGAGTCTTTCTTCCTTTTTGCTCAATCCCTTCACCACTTAATCCCCATCCCCCAAGAGCTCTCAGCCTGCTTTATATAAATGGTGTTAAGAAAACTGGACAGATACATGCAGAAAAATGAAATTAGACCACCTTCTTACTCCACACACAAGAATAAATTCAAAATGGATTAAAGACTTAATTTTTAGACCAAAAACCATAAAAATTCTAGAAGAAAACATAGGCAGTTAAATCTCAGACATTGCTCATAGTAATATTTTACCTGGTATATCTCCTCAGGCAAGGTAAAGAAAGAAAAAATTAACAAATGGGACTACATCAAACTAAAAAGTTTTTGCACAGCAAAGAAAGCCATCAACAGAATAAAAAGACAACCCACTGAATGGGAGAAAATATTTGTCAATACATCTGATAAGGAGTTAATATCCAAAAATTATAAAAAACTCATAAAACTCAACACCAAAAATAAACAAACACTCCAATTAAAAAATGGGTAAAGGACCTAAAGGACCTGAATAAACATTTCTCCAAAGAGGATAAACAGATGGCTAACAGACATATGAAAAGGTGTTCAGCATCACTAATCATCAGAGAAATGCAAATTAAAACCACAATGAGATATCATCTAACACTGGTCATAACGGCTATCATCAATACATCAACAAATAAGCACTGGAAAGGATGTGGAGAAAGGGAAAGAAGCCCTTTTGCGCTGTTGGTGGGGATGCAGATTAGTACAGCCCCTATGGAAAGCAGTATGGAGATACCTCAAAAAATTAAAAATGGAACTGCTTTATCATCCAGCGATCCCACTTCTAGTAATATATCTGAAGGAACCCAAAACACTAATTTGAAAAAATATCCGCAGCCCTGTGTTCACTGCAGCATTATTTACAACCGCCAAGATATGGAAGCAGTCTAATTGTCCATTATAAGATGAATGGATAAAACAACTATGGGACATTTATACTACAGAATACTATTCGGCTATTAAAGAACAAGAAAATTTTACCCCTTGCGACAGCATAGATGGACCTGGAAAACATTATGCTAAGTGAAATGAGTCAGAGAAAGACCAATACCATATGATTTCACTCATAGGTGGAATCTAATGAACAAACTGAAGTAACAAGCAAAATAGAGACATCCTCTTGCCATTTTTATGCATTTGTGTTCCACTTTCAACAATACCTCATTAGTCAGTTCCTTAGGAACCACATCTGGCTGTTCCTTAATGTCATCCTCGCCATACCCAAGTTAGGGACAACTGTTTGCCATCTCGACCAAAGCCTTGTCAATTTTTGCAACCTTTGCACGATGATGTTACAATGGCTATGAAATCATTAGGTAATAGTAATATTATAGCTCCATCCTAATCTTACGGGACCACCATCATCATATATGTAGTTCATCACTGAGCGAAATGTCATTATGCAGTGCATGACTGCATTTGATACATTTCAATCCACTGTAATCATTATCCTTTTGATGCTATTATTGTGACATCTCAGGCCACTGGGAGTACTTTCAAGCTGGCATCTGTGTCCTTTGGACGTGACTCCAGTTAGTCTTGAATAGCTTCTGGGATTACCTTTGCTTTAGAAGATCCGAAGGTATTCCAGACTCATCTTGTACATTTTCTGCTGACACATGGCACAGCTATTTCTCTAAGGAGCCTTGGCAGTAGGAAATTTTAGCAGGGAATCATTCCTCTTAGTAGGACATGAGTATTGCATAGATGTCATTGCTTCTAAGACTCTTCATTAGACAGCTGTTTATCTCTTTAGATGTAATCATACTCATGAAGTGTCTCTGTAGGCAGGTTAGTCATTTGTGACACCTAGCTGCTCCTTTTCAGACAAGGTCATCCATGAGGGACTCTCCCCTGGAAGCAGTTATTCTGCCAAAACTTAAAGCTACCCTTAGGAATATGCTGTTTCTCTCTGGTGAGTAATTCTTGGCATTTAACCATGAATCTCATCATGTGGTAGAAAAGGGAAAGGACCTCCTAGGGATTTAGAAGGCCAAGTTTCTGGAAAGACACCTGAGAAACTAATATTCATGGGCAGCAGACTTCCTGGAAACTTTCCCTCTGTAATCTCTTGGGCACATAGCCTGGTTCCATTGCTGCCTCATCAGAGACCTGAGCAGATGGAGCTATGTACTCACGACTTCTACCTAAATAAAATGGCCATTATGTAAAGATCTGGGCTTGAATCCAGCGTGCGAGGGCGTATGTGTTATTTGGTCAAATAGCCACTGGAGTCTACATTTTCCCTCTATGCTTCAACTTTTAGACTGAAATATTCCCTCCCTTCCAAGTAAGAATTACAATATACTCATCTTTGAATTCTCCATGAAAACAAAAAAAGACAGCAATTTCAAACTTTGGACAGCAGTAAGCTACATGTTCAAACACTCAGACTTCTAAGTCAATGATTCATAACCCTAATAATAAAAACAGTTATCACAGTTATTTATTGGGTGCCAGTTAAGTGAGGAACAGTGTCTTATTCCCTTGCACAATAGAGCTACGGGGTTGATATCCCTATTATTCCCAATTTATGACGAGGAATCTGAGCATTTTTGAGACTCAAGCATCATGGCTATTAAGATGCAGTACCAGGGTCTTAAACACAGGTCTGTCTGACTCCAAGGCCTAAGCTCTAATCTATAACTCCTTTAGAAAAAAACAAATATCCCTTTTCCAGTTAGTATGACAGAAGGCAGGAGACATAAATTGACCACTAGCTTTTAGCTGGAGGGGAGGACAGATGCATAAACCAAGTTAACTACACACAGCACTTATGGGGCTCTTGCAAAGTAAGAAGGTGGAGCTTGATGGTGACAGGAGCCAAGGTCATCTGTGGTACCAGGTCCTGCAGACACGTACCTGGCTTAAGAAAAATATATTCTATTTACATATAAACATCCTTGAGGAAACAATGTGACAAAAGCACTTGATACTAGGTTTTGATGTTATTTTATACACCACAGATCCAAATTTAGCCTAAGCTTTTTATACATGGATCTATTAAATAGACTCACAGAGCCTGTGCCAGTGGAATTTTCCTGTATCTACTCTAATAGACTATTCAAATGCAGTGAGGGCTATTTTTGAACATCCTTCATCATTTAAGTGCCATATTTCAAAATTTTCAAAATTTTCAAAATTTTAATAATGCT
Organism: Pteronotus mesoamericanus; assembly: GCF_021234165.1. NCBI lineage: Eukaryota > Metazoa > Chordata > Mammalia > Chiroptera > Mormoopidae > Pteronotus > Pteronotus mesoamericanus. Next base: position 41,997,691 of record NW_026555329.1, read on the forward strand.
TCAGTACTAAATACTTCTCCTGATGGGCAATTTAATATAAATGTATGTTTAACTATGAATTTTGGATACATATAGAGTATTTCACTTACACAGTCCTAAATCAGAGGACAGTCAGACTGCATCTATCCTGAGAGATTTTTTTCTATGCTTCATCTCTTTGCACTGAGATGTTCTCACATTTCTTTTGAAATTAGCTTTTATCTTTTCTACACTTTTAAAACATCTCATCCTACAAATAAGTACATTAAGCAGCACCTAAAACATGGCTGCACACAGTCCAGACATGGATTAAAACATGCCTATTACTTCTGATTATTTCAACAGGAAGGCAACCATCCCAGATTTTTTTTAATGTGGAAATTGTTTTTATTATGGAAATTCTCCAACATATACATTAAGTACAGGAAACAATATAAAGAAAAGTCATATACCCATCACCCAGCTTCTGCCATTTTTTTGTCACCTCTCCATCCCACGCTCACTAGAATTTTTTACAGAGGCATTCTTTGAGCAAAAAAAACCCTTACATTAGAATACCAGTGGTGCCTGAAATTTGATTGTTTTATAACTGTTGCATTATGTGAGTGACAGTAACTCCTTCAGAATTCTGTCTTGTGGTACGAATCACGAAGCATCGCAAATCAAGAGCATCTGCTCAATTTCTATACTACTCTAGATAGTTACTCACACTTGCAATAAATCAAGATATGAAAGCGCTATTGCTATGAGTCAGCTCTAGGCAATACAGTCTGATCTTTTTTCATACATTTACCACATTCACATGAAAATCCAAAATATAACTTGAAAGGAGTAAGCTAAAGCTAATTCAGTACACGAGGTGAAAGCATGTGTCTCACTCAAATCAGGAAAACAAATAGTCTATAATATGGCACGCCAGAGTTGAGACCACAGATCCAAATTTTATTTATCATCATCACTACCCCCATCATATCTATTTACTGCTGACTTACTCAAGCCTGCAATCCTGTGCTAAGCACTTTATACATCAGCACTTTTATCAATTTGCAGGTGAAGAAATAGAGGCTTAGAAAGATTATATTACTTGTTCAGTAGAATCTAACTCCTTCTAACTAAGTCCTTAATCTAAGTCCTTCTAACTTCAGTCTGTATTCTTCTCCCTGTAACACACTTGGGTCCCAAGTAATATTGACCCAAATATCAATTACATGAATACACATACAAATATAGAGACCACCCCTATTCTGAAATTATTAGGTATTAAAGAATGGAATGATAAGTACCTGCGTAATATCTGGTTAAGATCTGAGACCATTAGGTCTTTTAACTGCTTCATAACTTTTTTTTATGATTCTTTAAGAGGGCAAACAAATCAAGGAGCTAAAGCCATGTCAGTCTGCACGCTGGGCTCCACACCCTTTATTGCACCTCAGATCACCTTAGATGTTAAGAAACAGCTCTGGGTACCACATGTGGGACACAAGATTTAGCAGTTCTGACTGTTCAGTGCCATCAAAGACAACATTGACACCAATCTGGAAGTGCTTCGGGAGAGGTGCTTCCAGGGGAAAATAGCAGCTTAAACTTCCTGAATTATATGTGGTATGTAAATCCATGTACTTAAATATCCTCTGATTGTTCAAGAACATTTTGTACTGAAATCAACAAAAAGGTATTTGGAGAGCTAACTAACAAAAACTTGCAAAAGAGAAAGCACTACATTATAACCTGAGCTATTTATTCTCTGGGGCTGGGATATGCCTAACAGAGTCCGCTAAGCTTAACTCTTTAAAAAAATATTTAAAATATTTCTCAAACAATAAAAAAGGCTGAAAGTGGTGCAGTGATGACCCTGCTTTGATATACTAAAACATCAAAATATATATATAGAAATTCCAAAAGGAAATCTTCATAATTATTTTGACTGCCAACTATTCTCTAAGTCCTAAATGATAATATTTATTCTAACATAAAGAGTCGTGAGTAACCAGTTAGGCTTTTCAGCTTCAAAATTCTGAACTTTAAAACAGCTCATTAATTACCATTAACTCTCATTTTCTATAGTATCTTCCATCTTACGTCAAATAGCTTTCTCCTCTAGACTTTAGGTCTGTACCATTCTCTCAGTCACTCACACATAATTATCCTTATTATCGTAAATCTTTTCCACTGAATTTGGTTCCCTAGATATTTTTTAAAAAACAAAGGGAGCTCTAGCCATATGTATAATTATTATTCTGTGCTTCCTCTCTTGGTGAACTGATCTGGGTAAGCAAAGGACACTATAATTTATGATTTTCTAAATGTCCTCTGTATATGCCAGATCTAGTAATACCACATCAAAATGGACCTGTGACAGTGTGAAACTCATTTTTCCCTATTAATATGCCATACTCACATTCCTGACTTTAATCAGTGCCTCATCAATTATCCAATTAAGGGAGGCCATACTGGATTAATTGTTATGAGTATTATTTTTATAATCAGAAAAAAACAGATATTTTCAGAAAACCTGTGTGAGAACTAGTTTTGATTCCAAACACTATTTTTTTTAATGATTAAGATGATAAATTTAAAGGCATGTACTTTTCACCACAATAAAAATTAAAAATAATTTTTTATATTTTAATAACTTATAAATCAACAATATCATAAATGATTTTCATTCGGTTGACTTCAAGACACAGAGAAGAAAGACAAAGGAAATGTCATTTCAATTATAGCCTACATCAGATAAACATACTGGAAACAATTGACTATCTTAAATTTTCACAGATTACTTCTTGACTGTCAAACCATTAGTATAAAGAACAACTGTGATACTAAATTTCACATAGGTATTTTACTAAGATTGCCTCTGAAACTGTTAAAATTTACTTGAAAATTTCATGAGCATCCAAAGTTCAATAATCTCCTCCACACCCTCTCTTGGCCCCTTAAAACCCACTGCCTTGTAGATATTCAATCAAATAAAATGAGCATAACAAGAAAGCCTACTAGAAGTAGGTATGCCCATTCTCTACATTTTAGAATGGAAAGCATCATAATTTGTTATTAATCAAACTCCAATTTCAATTATTGTTTGTTAATTGACACCAAAGTATTACTATTAAACATTAATAGTAATGTTTAGAAATCAGATGATTTGAGATTCAGACCACCTAAGATGCAGAGTGAGCAGATGCTCTGTAATGAATGACTGATGTGCCTTTCTGGAATAAGTAAGTATGGTAAACATATAACTCTTGGTTAGGTGTGGTTTAGCTGCCAGATCACGTCTAACTCTTACACCAAGACCTACCCATCTCTGAATCTCACCAGTTCCTTACTCTATGTCATTCCCACGTGTGCCTTTATCCTCACCCCAGGGTTGATGTGACTAAACCTTAGGCAGAGGGTAAGGATGACTGTTTTATGTATACTACTTGGGAGCTTTAATTTAAAGTAACAGAATGTTTAATGGCTTGATTTCTAGACTGTCGACCTAAACCTGGAATCAAAACCACTGTCTCTAAACCAAAGTGGTCATGTCAAATGTCACATATTTTTGTCATTGTCTGTCTGAGTCATCACAACAATCTTATAGAATATTGTTTCTGCCTGACCTGAAGATGAGATTTTACTAAATAAAAATTATCCCTCTAAGAATAAAAGCCTTGTATTTGTTTGTTACACAGTAGTTTATATTGTATAGTTCTCAGTTATTCAATGAGAATAAGAAAGTACAGTTTGGGGAAGACAAACGAACCTGGCCCAGTATTACTCAATGCCAGTTTTGTATGCCTAGAAAGGGCACTTGTGAACACATGATTACAAATGTTGGACCCTGTCACAGGCAAGATTTTGGAGTTTGCTTTAAACAATTCAGTGGGTGGAAATCACAATTACAAGCAGGATGAGTGAAAAATAAAAACCTCTTCTAGTGGGTTCTCATTACTTGGGATAAACTTTCCAAGGACGGCATCATACCAGATTCCAAAGGGTACTTTATCTCAAACAACTTTGACAGAGTGTCGAAATGCTCTGGGAAATTAAGTTAGGGAATTCAGAAAGTGGTTCCATTAGGAACAAAGACACTGAGGTCAAAGATGCAAGGAAAATGAGACCAGCAACACTGAAAAAAAAAAAAAAGAAACCAACAGAGACAAGAAGGAAGGAAGGAGGGATGGGGTGGGGTGGGAGGGGTAAAAGGAAGGGAAGGGGCAAGTCAAGGAACATATAGCAAGGACTCATGGACAAAACCAAAGTAGGGAAAGATTGAGGGAGGGAGAGGGGGCAGGGGGGCAGGGGAAAGTGGTGGGGGGAAGGCGGAGACAAATGTATTTGGAAAAATAAATTAATTAATTTTAAAAAGATGCAAGTGAAAGTGTAAAAAATATATATGTCATAAAATGTAAGAGTAGGAAAAGCTACATCCTCAGGTAAAATATGATTTTATATAAAAGGTTTTTAAATATGTTATTATGTTAACACATTAATATTATAAGTTAACATTCAAATATTTTACTGACAGCTGTGTAAGTGTATATATACACACAGGACAAAAAAATTGAGGGTGAATCTTCTCACTGGTTGCCTTATATTCAAAAGAACATGAAAACTATCATTATCATTTTAGAGAGGGCAAAACGTACCACAAGCTACTTAATAATGGCAGGGGAATCAATACCCAGTTGAATCTGTGTCCAAAGCCCAGGGTGATCTTTCCTTTAACTGTAAGAGCACTCCCAATTATTTTTTTTCCATTATTTGAGCCTAGGGCTAAGATATCAAGTCTCCTCTGACTCCCACCCCTAGCTCACAATTTCCAAGTAAAAATTATCCCAACCGAGAGAGAGTAATGTACAATCGTGGGAGCCCAATACGTCCTTCCTGTCAACTCTGCCCTCATAAGTGTGAAAGGATCCCAAAAATGGAGAAATACTTTGAAGTTCCCCAAGTCCTTATCATCCTTCTCTTACCCTACTGACAAGAGCCCACGACCAAGCTGCAGGTATCCCGCAGTTGTACTCGGCGTGCCCTTGTACCACCTCCATTCTTCCATTCACAGCTCTGACACTGGGGGTCCCTCTATTCAACTTTCTTTGCATTTTTCCCCTACACATATTTCCCTCTTCATAAATGGCACCTTCTCAAGCATGTTTGAGTGGAAAGAGAAATGACCTTGCAGCCAAATGACCTTGGGATCTAATGACCTCGATTCAAATTTGGTTTCTTCCACAGCAGGGTCCTATCTGCATCATCATGACCTACTACTTAAGCTCTCTGTATCTCACTTCAGAAATTGAGGAAGTGGAAATACTTGCCTCACAAGCCAAATAAATAAAAGCATGTGCTTTGACCTGTGCTGAGGATGGTGTCTGGGATATTCTAAGATCCAATGACTATGACAGCTGGATCTCTTTTGCTGTGCTTACCTCCCCTTGCAATTGCTTATGAACCTGCATTATCTCTAAATGAACTGCAAGTTATTGAAGTACAGGCATCATTTTAATACTTCTCTTTATATCCTACAAACACTTGGAACATAGTAGGGACATAATAACTATACTGGCTAAATTATATAAATTAAAGATTTTCTAGAGGAAACTATAAAGCTCCTCAAACATTTCATTATTTTTGTATTTTCAAAAGGATTTATTCCAGTCTAGTAAAACAAAATCTAGTCTTTCAGTGTAGGAATGTATCCATAAAGTGTTTTCACATTCTTTGAGAAAAATATCTCCAGGAACTCCCAAGGCACTCTAATGAACATGTGTTCTACAGGAATAAGCACTCAACACCAAAGGGTAACAGGCAGTGCTCCTGGGTGGCTCTTACATTTAATCAAGAAAAAATATTAAGGGGCCTATAATTTTCCCTTTACTGTTATCTGCTCTGTCACAGGAGCCTCTATAAAATAACAAGTATTAATTTTCTGCATTACTTTACAGTTTTCCTTTGGAAAGAAGAATGACACATTAAATCCTACTTGGTAACATGTTTTCGTTAACTTTCATTTCTTCGTCAACGAACATTTGTGAGGTAACCACTGAGTGACAGGTACTTAACACTGGAAATACAGCGGTAAACACCCAGTCAAAAATTCTTTCCCAAAGCTTATATGCAACTGGGTAGAGAAATAGTAAGATGGATAAGTAAAATATGTAGAGTGTTAGATGGTAGAAATGCTCAGAATTTAATAAGGGACCCAGGGAGAAGAAAAACGGAATGAAAAGAAGAGGAAAGAGGCAGAAAAATGAGGTCAAGGAGATAAAGAGGAGCCAGATCACAAGTGCCTTTGGGACATGGTGAAAACAATAGCTCTTACCCCAATGACAAGGAAAGCCATTGGAGGGTTTTGACCAGAGATCTGACACACTCTCACCATAGCACTCTGGTGGTCCTGCGGAGAACAAATTGCAGTGGGCAAGGGCGGAAACAGGAAGCCACACTGGGGTTACTAGTCCCATAACCAGGTGAGAGATGAAGGTGGCCTAGATCAGAGAGAGTGGTAAGGAGCGATCAAATTCCAGGTATGTTCTGAAAGTAGAACTGACATGATTTATTGATGGACTGGATGTGAGGCAAGAGAGAGCGGAGTCTAGGATGACAAAGTTTCTCCCAGATCCTGAACACAGGATACATATACGATCCCAGTGAATTCCAAGCTCCTCCCAAGGATCTCTTCTGATATCCCTCAAATACTTTCCCAAAACACACCATCTTTTTTAACCCTGTAAACTAGCTTTCTGGGGACAGTAAGCCACATTGACTGTTTGTCAATGTACCTCAGACATTGTCCTAGGGCCTTTGTGTGCACATAATCCACAATAAAAATGAACTAGTGATTATTATCCCACTTTATGGTGAAGACACTTGAGGCTCAGCAGAGGTAGGTGATCAGCCTAAAGCTGGACAGGGAGAAGACAGCACATCTAAAGGCAGGTGGGAGGGAGGTACTGCCCTGGTTGGTGTGGCTCAGTGGACTGAACACTGGCCTGCAGATCGAAGGGTCACTGGCTCAGTTCTGGGTTTGGGCATATGCATGCATTGCTAGCAGGTACCCCACTTGGGGGCATGCAAAAGTCAACCAATCACGTTTCTCTCTCTCTCTTTCTCCCTCCTTTCCCCTCTCTCTAGAAATAAATAAAAACCTTTAAAAAATAAAAAATAAAGGGAGGTAATTGTTCTGCTCCAACAGTTTGCCACCAGGGGGGAAAGCCAGGCCAGTATTCCCACTTCTTTATATTTTTCTAGGGAAATAGGAACTCCACGTTGTTATGTGGAATCCCCTGATAGTTAAGTGTGTAGTTTTGAAAAACTAACACTAAATGGGCTAAACAAACATACCTGCATGCCTAACTGCACCTATGGGCAGTCCATCCAAGCAAGATGGAAATGGCAATGTTGCTAATACTAAATTCTTTCTAGATTTTTTTATTATTAATATTTCTTCAAATGATCATCCTAGGTGATGCAGAGACAATCAAAGAATCTAAGAGAGCCTTCACAGAGACATGAATGAGTCAAAAAAAAAAAAAAAGAATTTTAAGAGTGACTCATAGGCCACTGTGGTGGTATGTGTGACATATCAAATGCACTAAAGGTAAAGAACACAAATGGCATTTTCTCTCCAGAAGAGAAACTTGCCAAGTAAAAGTGGGGCAGGAAGACTATGAACGGACAGAGAAGAGCAGCTCTCCAGCTACACCTTCAACATTAATTGCCACTCATTTCTACACAGTGTCTGAAAAGTAGTTTTAATATACTTTATTTGACTAAGGTTACTTAAAAGAATTTGTTGTAATTTTTCAGGTGGCTGAATTGTGATTAATTTTTTAGTTATTTTCTAATTATTTGGCATGTAGAGTGCGTGGTCTGATTTCTTATTTAGCAATGTAGTGAGATGATCTTAGTAGTTTAATATAGTAATATCTATGCAAATGCTCTTAAATCACTGCAAAAGGACATATATATGTTTGATTTATAGGGCACAATAAATGAATCATATACTCCAATTTATATATAAATATATATCTATTTAAATTGACATGTTCATACATATATTTAGTTTAATATTTTATCATCAATGTTGATTTGAAATATTTTAAATGTTTCCTTAAATAAACTTTTTGTACATATTCTTTTAATAACTTAATAATGGCTCTAATAAATTAACAAATCTCTGACCTCCAACACTATTTATTCCAACATTTACTATTATAAATTTCCCCACCAAAGCATTGTTACATAAAATATCCTTGTAGCTTTTACTTTTCTTAGAGTAGTCGTACCTTATCCACCATTTCGTTTTCCAGTTTTAGTTGCCATTTGTCAATTACAGTCCAAAAATGTTAAACAAAAAATTCAAGAAGTAAACAATTAATACCATTTAACTGTTCTGAGCAGCATGATGAAACCTACTGTCCCACTCCACCCTGCTCAGGACGTAAAGACACTCCCTGACCATTAGTCACTTACTAGCAGTCTACTGAAGTATCACAGTGTTTCTGTTCATAGAACCCTAATTTTACTTAACAAGTCTTATTCACATCACTTCAGCTAATCACATGGGCATTTTATCATTTAATATCATCACAAGAAGAGTGATTATAGTACAATAAGATATTTTGAGAGCAAGCACACATAACTTTTATTATAATATAATAATTGTTTTATTTTATTACTAGTTATTGTTTGGAATCTCTTTTTTATTTATTTTTATTTTATTTTTTAAATTTATAAATCATGTTTATTCTTCTACAGCTGTCTCAATTTTTCCCTCTTTACTCCCCTCCATCCATTCCACCCTCACCTCCAACTCCCACAGTCAGTTCCCACTCTGTTGTCATGTCCATGGGTCATTCATACATGTTCTTTGTCTAGTCCCTTCCCCTTCCTTCCACCACTGTCCTCTTTCCCCATCCCCTCTGGTCACTTTCAGTCTGCTCCATGTTTCCATGCCTGTGGTTTCTTTGGTTTGTTAGTTTATTTTGTTGAATAGAGTCCACTTACAGGGGAGATCCTATGGTATTTGTCTTTCATCAACTGGCTTATTTCACTTAGCTTAATATTCTCCAGTTCCATCCATGTTGTTGCAAAAGGTAGGAGTTCCATCTCTCTCTCTCTTTTTTTCTTTTTTCTTTCTTAAATGCATATTGATTTTATCTATTTTTTAAATGTCAAAGTTAATTATAAAATATTAAAAAATTTAAAACCATTATGAAGTCTCAGCAATTAAACCAACATGACACCAGCACAGAAGTAATCAAGTAGATCAATGAAATATAATGAGCATTCTAGAGGCAAACGTATATATCTAACAATGTAATATATGATTAAGTTGGTATTTCAAATCAATAGGAAAAATAAGTCTTACTCAACAAATAAGGTGCATGGACCACTATTACTTGAAATAAAACAAATATAGAGCCCTACTTCACACATTATACAAGAAATATTCAGGTGAGTTAAAAATCAATATGTAGAATCTAAGGAGTTTTAGGAGAAAATACAAAATAATATTTTTCTTGCCCTGAAGTAAAATATTCAAACCCAGAAGCTATAAAGTAAAATATTGACAATATGACTATATTAAACATTTAAGACTATACAGTAATATATGTATAAAAAACGTTAAAGGACAAGTAATAGAATAGGAAAGTATTTGCAACACATCTAAAAGAAGGTTGATGGTTTGTTTTATGTGTGGTTTTTTTTTTTTAGGGAATCTCTTAATTATGCCTAATTTATAAATTAAACTTTATCATAGATATATATATAGATATCTATATATATATAGAAAGAGAGAGATATCTATCTACCTATCTATCTATCTACATATATAAAATAAGAAAAATATAATGCATAAAGTATTTGGTACTTCTGAGATTTCAGGCATCCACTCAGGGTCTTGGAATTGTATTTAATTCTCCATAAGGAGGCAACTGCTGTGATATATTTCTGAAAATGGAATTACTGAATCAAAGGCTGAAAACATTTTTAAGGACTGTATTCCCAACCAGCAAATTAGGACAGTGACCTTTTGATCTGACCTTCATCAAGATGCAATGAGTTGATTTTATTTCTTTTTCTCTTTGAGAGTCGTAATAAAATGAGTGATAAAAATCCCAATTTAAATGCATTTCTTTCATTACGAATTAATCTGACCTTTTACGTATCTTTCTAAATCATATTTATTGCTTCTTTTAAGAACCATCTAAGCTGGTCACTAGTCAATCTCCTTGCTAGACTATATTAAGTATTTCACATTAATTTTAAATAATTCACATTAATTTTAAAGAAGTCACTTTAACTTATAAGACCTTTTGATGTACAGTTGACCCTTGAACAATTTGAGATTAGGGGCACCAACCTCCCTCACAGTCAAAAATCCAGGTATAACTGCAGTCGGCCCTCAGCATACTCAGATTCCCAGCCATGGAGTTGATGTTTGAACATGATGCTTGAACAACATGGGTTTGAACTGTGATGGTCAACTGGCAAAAAATATCCACCTATAAGTAGACTCATGTAATTCACACCCATGTTATTCAAAGGTGAACTTTAGTGGGAAATAAAGTCACATATGTTGCAAGAGATATATTTTAATTATATTACTTATTGTATTATTTTATTGTATTAATTTTAATATTACTTAATACATTTTAAACTTACATTTAAAATTTTTATGTAATCAAACTGTCTTTTTTTGCTTTTATGCTTAGAAAGTTTGTCCTTTTCACAGATTCAGCTATATATTCATCTTTAATTTTTATAGCCTTAACCTGATTTCATTATTATATTTAATCCATTAGAAAATTTTTTTGTTTATGGCATATGATGATGACTTACACAATCATGACTTCCTTATTGGCTACTTTTTCTTGGACTATTGACGACTATGCCTTTCATATATTTTCATAGTGTTTCCCTTTATCATAGTGATGGTTCCAAGAAGAGTCTGCCTCTTTCTAGCATTTGTTTTCTGATCTAATCTGTGTATACATTTTTGAACAAATGCTCATTGTTTTAATTACTTTATTTTTATATTAAATATGATGATGAGTCCTCCAATAGTACAAAAGAATCCAAAATATTTCTAAATACTCTTATCTGATAACGTTCTGCTAGGATTTTTTAAAATTGAGATTAAGTTGGGAAGTGCTGCCATCTTTACTTTTTAATATTTTATTTTTTCCATTACCATTTATCACCCTCATGTGCTACCATCTTTAAAGTGTTGTCTAAAAGAATATAATATATATCTCTATGCATGTAGATCCTTTTATCCATCACTTAGCTTATAACTATGACTCTCAGTGTACAACTTTATTTTATTCCCACACATTGCTTAGTAGGATTATCCGAAGTTTAGAATTTTTGTTGTTTGCTAGACTATTTTTTCTTACCATAAATCCTAAGTATTGATGATTTATAAGAAAATAGTAATTTTGTTTGTCTCATATGTACTAGGGTACTAAATTTATTACTAAAAGATTTAAATAGTTGCATGAGTTTTAAATATTTAAATTTTTCTTTGTATTTGTTAATCATGTCACATTCATGTTGTAATATTACCTCCATTTCATATCTCTTTGAATTAGCCTGAAATACTGGATCAACATAAAGTAATATTATTAATTAGGGGATCATTTTCCTTTGATATTCACCATAACATTAATATTAACATTTTTTGTCATAGGAAGGAAGAATATTTTAATCAGAAATGGGTGGTAAATTTTATCATATGCTTTTATATACCTATTGAAATTACTGCCTATTTATTAGCTACATTTTCACATTGAACCATAGGAAAATGCCAATCTTGAACCACTTTTCTACCTAGAAAACATGTTAATTTCCTATTATTCAATGTAACATATTAAAAGATATGATAAATATTAAAGCATCCCTACACTTAAGAAGTAAATCCCACCTGGTTGAAGATAATTCTTTTAATACTCTTCTAAATTCAGTTTGTCAACAGTTTTATATGGGGCTTTTGTTTCTAGATTCATCAATGAGCTTGAGCTAAGCATTCTTTGTTCAATCTTGTTAGAAGGCAATTCAAATAAAATGTCCCCATGGTGGCACTGAGCCAAAGGTACATGTTCTTCTGCCAAATGGCCACTATTCAAAAGGCCATTATAAATGATTGCGCATTATGTAGATTTTCATCTTTTCCTTGAAGCTCATTAGCACCAAAACTCTGCTCTCTCTAGAGGCTCCCTGTCATCTGGTGGCTCTCTTCTCTAGCTCCAAGGCGCCTTCTCCTACTATCAGCATAGGGAGCACCTGACAGGCCATGACCAGCCGAAACCTGTCCTGCTGTGATGGAAGTGAACAGAGAATGTCCAAGCATCAAAACACCAAGGGATATTTCACAGCCGCCATTGCTGGCCCCCTTCTCTGTCACTATTGCAAGAACTGTCCCCACAACTCATCCTGACACTAACTGGAAGCTCTCATCCTCGAGAAGCAGGTACCTGACTACACTCCTTCATCCAGATCTGCTAAAATAACACCCCATTAAAAGCAGCCTCCATAAGTGGCAAGGCCAAAGACCTGTCTTCAGACTGAAATTCATTTTTTCCTTTGCCCAATCCAACCTAAATTCCATTTTTTAAAGGCCCTTTAAAATAAAAGTTATTCTTTTCATGGCCTGGGGCACTCAAGGGTATGTTCTAAAAATCAAATTTATAAGATAGTTGAAATGCAAGCTGTTATTCATCTTTTTATTCTTTCAAGCCCTCACCATGTCTTGAGCACAGTAGTGCTCATTAAATGGCTCATTAAATGTTTGCTGGACTAAAAACATTAACATAACCCCCTTTCTTTTATTTTTAAAAAAATATTTAAAAGAAAAACATAAATCCCCTTCTCTGAGACCAGGTAATATAATAGAGAGACCAGGACCTCAAGTCCCACAGACCTGCCTTGAGACCCCAGCTCCACTGTGTGACTTTGTGCAAGTGACTTCAGCCCTCTGGGTCTTTACTTCCACTTTTGTAATAGTAACAAATCCTAGCTGCCTCTTCACATTGCTGATAACTCTGAAAAAGAAAACAAAATATAGCTCCTCACAGACAGCAAGCATTCTCACCTTCTCAAATCCCCATCTCCGAACATCCTACAAACAAAACCCAGAAAGCTACAGAGAACCCTGTGTGTTGTTTAGGTCCCAAAAGCAAAACTAATTACCTGCAAGTATCAATGCAATACTACCAGCAAAATTTTTACATGGATCTAAAAGAAAATCCCAATGAAGGCAACATAAAAAAGGTCTTTTGAGCCCACTGGCCGCCTTACCTCTGCCTACATTCTTCATAATGAAAAATGTTAAGAACAGCCAGATATCTGAGGATGACCAGGACCACCGTACTGGCCAACAAAGGACTATGCAGCAGAGCTCATGACGAGAATGGGACACCTGGTGCCAAGGGCCACAGAGGCCCATCCTGACCACCAGGCAACCCTCCCTCAGAGCCCTTCTCCATGTCATCTCGGTACTCCAGCTTTCTAGGCAGATCTCTGTACGTGTTTCCTGTTGGTGTAATAAATTACCACTAACTCAGTGGCTTAAAACAACACAAACCTATTATTTGTTTTAAAGGTCAGAAGTCTAAAATGGGTTTTGGTAGTCTCATACCAAAGGTATCAGGAAGGTATCAGGAGCCGCAGCCTTTCCGGGGGTTCTAAGGGACTATCTGGGGGGTTCCATTCACTTTTCCAGCTTCTAGAAGCCTCCCTCCTTCTTTGGCTCAAGGTCCGACATCACTCCAACCTCTGTTTCCTTCATCACATCTTCCCTGACTCCTGCCTCCCTCCTTCTTTATAAGGACCCCTGTGATTACATTGGGCCCATCCAGATATTCCAAAATAATCTTCCCATCTCAATGTCCTTCACTTAATCAAATCTTGAAGTCCCTTTTGCCAGGTAATATAAAGTTCACAGGTTCCAGGAGTGAGGCTGCGACTATCTTGAGGGTACATTATCATGCTTACTATAACCTCCAAGGCCTTGCCAAGATGCACTAAATGACACACAGAGAATACCGCATCACTTCTACAGTACTCCTGCCAAAGTCATTTAATCACGAGGAAACAGCATGCCAAACTGAAGGGCATTCTACAAAGTAACTGACCTAGAGTCTCCTTCCATCGGCCTCAGGAGTACTGACTTTGTCAATATCCCGATACAAAGGAAGGCTAGGATTGCTTGTGATCAAAGGCAACTAAAAATACATGGTACTATAAAGGACACAATTGGAAAGACCCTAATCAGGTCTATAGATTGGATACCAGGACCATGTCAGTTTCCTGAGTTTGAACATTGTACCGCTTTACAACTTTTCTACAAAATTATGTCAAGATGAAAAGTTAAAATAAGGCAGAAAATATCACATAAAATATCACATTAAAAAACATAATTCTCATGTCTCGGAATCCCAAAGCAAAAGAGAAGGCTACCAGAACTAGTTTTGGAATTATTTTTTATTCTCTCAACCTTGTTTAGACTCCATGGGAGCCAGATTCTTTCTAGTGCCTAAACCATTTTGGTAATAAGCTAGACATGAGTTACAGCTAAGAATGTACACACTTCCAAGATGGCCTAAAATGGGTATGGGAGTTGGTTTCTAAAGCCCCTAATTACCACAGAGTAATTAAAGCAGGTCTCTGCAATGTAGGCTCTGAGACCCAATATGCCAAGAGGCTCATCAAACCCAGTGTGACATCTCACTGCCAGCACTGAACTTCACACGGCTCCAGCTGTCCCTGCTCAAACAGCATGGCCATTTTTGTGACACCACCCTGAGGCCCGGGACTATTCATAGGTTCTGGAGCAAGGGTGCTACCAAACCCAGCTCAGTTGTATTCAGGCCCTGCTGTCATCTTGGAAACAAAAACAAGAAAGAGATACAGGCTTTGGCAAATCTCACATAGAATGTAAATGTGCAACATGGGACAGGAAATGCCTTTGTAGATGGACAAAGGACAAGGCATAATAGACTTAGGTTAATGGCAGAAAGAATTAGCTAAGCATGAGAATTACACTCTGTGCTGATTGGGATTTTAAGTTAATTTCCAGAAGACTTCAAAACTAGGCAAACAAGTGCAATTGCACCTATCTGGAGTGGGCTGATGTGGTCATTTATGAAGACTACAGCTGGTAGATGAACCTTCAAGTGTTGGTCCTCACTCACTTGTATACTAAAATCTTTCTAAATAAAAAAAAAGAAAGATATTTGTACTACCTCCAAAAAAGCACACAGAAAAAACAAACAAACAAACAAACAAACTATAGTAACCGGATCTAGAAAACTAGGAATAATGACACATCAAGTAGGCATCTGCATTTTCAATACCAAGGCTTAAAGACAGGGTGGGGGAAAAGCAAAAAGACCATACACAGAAGCACAAGGGTGTACCACAAGAAGTCCTTAAGAAATGGGGTCACAAGATCACTACTAGGCACCCTCCCAGGTGCTCTGTAGCAAATATCCCATCCACCCAACCCTCTTGCTAGATGGGAGGATGAGGTAATAAACCCTCCAAAGCCTCTGCTCCTGCATGTCCACAGTGTCTGTGTGCTGGAAAGCACTCAGGGTGTGGGGTGGAGAAAGGAAGGAGACACAAAGGAATAAGGATGAGCACACTTTGCCTGAGGACTGCACAGAGCAGGTGAGAGCATGAGATTTGAGTCCTGTGGCCTGGGTTGGAATCCTGCCTCCGCCATATTTTGTTCAAGAGTTGAGAAGGTCACCTCACCTCCCAGAACCTCAGTTTCCTCATTAACTGCCCCTAACAGTTCCTGAGATCTAAATGAGATCAACATTCAAAGGCCTAACTCTTACTATTACCAGGAAGTCTACAATAAAATCTCTATCTGACATGAAATACATTCACCCTTCATCCTTCCATCGGCCTCAAGAGGACTGACTTTGTCACATAAAGCAAATGAGAGCCATTCAAAGCTTTCTTCCTTCTCTTTTCTTCTCATTTTGTCTATAAAAATTGCATTTTCTTTCACTTTTATCTAATGATTTTCTCTATCTGGTGGTACAAGGTGATTAGTCAAATTAGATTATCATTTTTACTTAGTAATACTTCTCCATCCTTCATAAAAATGACAAAGGATTTACAGAGGATTTATTCTGGGACTAGTGGGGACTTGTTAACAAAGGACATTTGCCACATAGAAATTTTCTATGACAGATAAAATGATACTTTTCTTCTTTGAAGTCTGACAGCTTTGGGACTATTGGTCAGTGTAATAGGTATTGCTACAGACTGAAAAGGCCCAGACAGAGGTCAGACTGGTACACAGCACAAAAGTTATGCCATGAAGAAGGGACGAGAGAGGGAAGCAAAAGAGGGAGATGAGAAGACAACAGAGGAGCATGGACTGAAGTCTGGGTGTAAAGCAAAAGGGCAAGAGGAAGATAACAGAGATTTCAGGGAGCTACACCACCATGGTAAATGGGATGGTAGAAAAAATAGATGAGGTAAAAAGCATCTCCAGAACATTCTGTTATGAATCATTCAATTCCCTGCCTCCAACCCTTTGGCACCTTTCTGAGAGACTTCAGCAAAGACTTCTAGTACTTTCTAAGGGTTTTTGGGAACCAAGGTCACACTTAGTTTTCCATAAAGATTTAAAGGATGAATGTATTTAATATTTCTTTTTATTTTAGAATTTTGACCCAATATTCTTTGGGGCTTATATTGCTATTTTGAGTACTTGCAGTCTAAACGCATTTCAAAAACAGCCTCATCACCATGGGCCTATCACTCTCTCTTATACATACAGTCTCAAGTAATCCTCACAGCTGGGTAGCATAGAAAATGCAGTCTATCAGTGAAGAAGAAACAGAAATTCAGAGAGATTACCTAACAAGTGCAAGCTCACATGGCAGGTAAGTGGTCGACCCAACACTCAAACCCAGGTCAGTCCAACTCCAACCCCCATGCTTTTGGTTTTTGTTTTTTGTAGCTTTTTTTAAAATTGTGGTAAAATTCACAGAACATGAAATTCACCATTTTAATCACTTTGAAATGCACAATTCGCTGGCATTAAATACATTCATACTGTGGGCAAATGTCTCTACTATCTAGTTCCAGAACATTTTCTACACCCCAGAAGAAAATGTTGTACCCATTAAGCAGTAAAAACCGACCCTTCCTCCCCCAGTCCTTGACAACCACTAATCTACTTTCTGTCTGTATGGATTTGCCTATACTGGATATTTTATATATATACATAATCATCCAAAAAAGAGCCTTTTTGTATCTGGCTTCCTTCACTTAGCATAATCTTTTCTAGAGTCATTCATGGTATAGCGTGTCTCAGAACAACATTCCTTTTTAAGATGAATAATGTTTCATTATATTGATATATCACTTTTCTTTATTCCTCATTTGATGGTCATGAGTTATTTTCACCTTTGGTTATTATAATAACACTTATGAATATTCATATGTAATTTTTTTGTTCAGACACCTGTTTTCAATTCCTTTGGGAAAGCCCATACTTTTAATCATTTTACTGCCCTGACTCTCTTCCCAATGAAACTGATTCCCATGACAATCACTATGTTGAGAGGTGTCTAAAAAGACTCAAAAAGTATTTGTTGATGAAGCAATGACTTAAAAATGACACATTCAAAAAAATGTGCTGAATTCTACTAACTAAAATGTTTTCAATTTCACTACTAATTTCTGAAGTTCCCAAATATTACATAATCTGTACCCAATACCAAAGAATCTAGCCAGCATTTGTCACTTCATTTCTGTTTTTTCAAAAGGTAATTGATTTTAAATTTTATTTTCAATTAGTTTACATTCAATATTATTTTATATTAGTTTCAGATGTGCAGCGTAGTGATTAGATAATCATATACTTTATAAAGTGGTCCCCCCAATATTTCTTGTACCCACCTGACACCATACGTACACTTTCTGACTATATTCCCTATGCTGTACTTTACATCCCTGTGATTATTTTGTAACTGCCAATTTGTAGTTCCTAATCCTTTCACCTTTTCACCCAACTCCCCAACGCCCCCCATCTGGCAACTATCAGTTTCTTCTCTGCGTCCCCCATCTGACAACCATCACTTTTTTATCTAACTCGTCTACTGATGGGCACTTGGGTTGCTTCTATACCTTGGCTATTGTAAATAACGCTGTTACTTTTTTGAATTAGTGTTCTGGATTTCTTCCGATATATACCCAGAAATAGAATTGCTGCACAAAATTTTTTGGAAACTACATACTGCTTTTCACAGAGGCTGCACCAGTCTGCATTCCCACCAACAGGGCACTAGGGTTCCCTTTCCTCCAAATCCTCGCCAATACTTGTTGTTTGCTGATTTACTTATAATAGCCATTCTGACAGGTGTGACTTTATTTCCTTAATTTTAAACTCCACTATAATGAAATTTCCAAAGCAGAATAGAACACCCACAATGCTAAAACAGTTACATGTACCTTGGGTTATATATTAATGGTTCGTGTCCAATTTTTGAAAGCACTAACTTTATACAATGCTTCAAGTTAACATGAAAGAGGCTATCATGGTCAAAAGCAGGAGTGTGCAAAGTCCCTTCCCGAAGACATTAGGGCTTCCACTGAAACAAGGACTACAGTTAGTTGGAGGAAGGGAAATAAAAGAGAGAAGCCAAGACATTTTGTTTCTATCTTTGGAGAATGGTCTAATGTCTGTCTGCTAAGTCATCTATTTCCATAACTGCACAATCAAATGAAAGTTCAGGGAGGGTATGCTACAGGAAGAAACTTGCATCATTTTCCTGTTAATGGATTTTATTTTCATTGCATATACCAGTAAAGGTATTGAAAATAAGATCAAAGACGTCCAATATGAAGGCTTTTGTGGGACTAATTCCTGACGTTACAAACATTAAATCTATTAAAAACTCCATTTATAAAGCATTATGAAAATTATTTAGAAGATGGAACTTTCTTTTATTTTCCCCTTTGGTGAAAAGACTGACATAAATCAGCAACTTTTGTTGCTACTAATGAAATCCCTGTGGTCAGTGCTTCTGTGGGTATTTGCTTGCACAGGACCTGAGCGGTGATAGTGTGCAGGACTGTGGGTCTCTGAGCATGAATCCACGGGCCAGCCTTCCTAGATGCTACCTCAAGGTCATGCCAGCTGTTCTGATTATCCTCCACGTTATCTCTCTGCACCTTGATATTCTCATCTGTAAAAATAAGCTCTCTATTGGGAGCTCTCTAGCTCCCAATACTATTGTGAAAATTAAATTATAAATTTTTTCTGAAAATTAAATTATACATTTTCTCTTTTACCCCCTCTTCCACCTTTTCTTCCCGAAATAGCTCCCACTTTCCTAATATTTTCCTAATCACACTGAACTCTGTTGAGGCTTTTTCAGTTCCATAGCAATTATCCTGATCGGTACCCCTAGGACTCCTGACTCAAAAGAAAAGCTGATAGTTTTGTCTCTGTCATGTATCTCCCCCGTCCCCCAATATACTGATGCCACTAACCGTCACTGTCAATACCAATTATCAATACTGACATCACACCAGAGAACAGAGATGAGGACTACATACAAATTAGATTGAAGGCTTGGTCACTGGATGCTGTCACCAGCAGATTAAAGTCTTCTGCTTGCCTCTCTCTTATGCAAAATAAAAATGCTTCAACAGCAAATCATGTTAATCCACATGTCCAGCCTGCACCACAATAAAAATCATGCTAAGACCATTTTTCTTTCAATCTGTCCATTTTCCCTTGGCAAGCCTACATTAGGAATGTTTCTACAGAAAAAACAGATGATGTAAAAGATGCTTTCTGAGCAACATAATGGGCAGCTTAAATGATTATTTTTCTTTTTGTTACTGTATTAACTGTGCTATAGGTAGCCAATAATAAATAATCATAAAGAAAAGAGCATTATTTCACACAAAAGCCAAGCTTTGGTAAAAGATCCATAGGTCCTTGGCACCAACCCCATTCACTTGAAAGGTAAGATGACTGGTAAGAAGAGGCTAATCCTCAAATTACAAGGCTAAGAGAGAGGCAGGCTGCTGAAATCAGCTCTCTGCTTTTAGGCTTGATTCTGAAACAGGAACTATTTTTTCAGTGCCAGTTAATAGTATCAAAACCAGTGTAAGCAGGCACATATAGGTAGAATACATGAGGACAAAGACACAGCCATCTTTAGGTGAACAAGGGCTCTCTTCTTTGTTAGAGATTTACTTTCATTTACTTTCATTTCTGTTTCAATTACTGCCAATAAAACCCCTTGAAGCCAACTGGACAGACATCTGCTAGACGCCCTCCTAATGCCTGATGAGATCCAGAAGTCCCCCTGCCCAAACTCAGCAGCAACATCCACTGACTCAGAACACTTCCAGAAATCTTGTCAGAAACAACCGGCACACTGAAGAGTGCCTGAGGTTCCCCTAGAATTCCATGAGCACAGTCAGGAATTTGCTGCATTCAAGGATCCAACCTTACTACAGCCATAAAAACCGCATTCTACAAGTGTATAAAACCAAAAATATAAAGCAAAAAAAATGCTATGGTCTACATAATCTCAATTTAAAAAGTTTTTCTCTTTTTAAATAAAACTGGGGTCATATGATAGAGTATATATGCATTTAAAGAGTAATTATTGCTAGTTAATAAAATATAGGTGCTTTTCAGCAATGAACACGTATTACACTCATAATTGTAAAGCAACTATTTATTAAAAAGGAAACTTAGTTACAGATCAGATTGAAAACATTCATTCCATAACCATTTTCTAAAAATTTACTCTGTTCAAAAAGTAGCGAAGGTGGTGGCAGGGGAGCCAAAATAGCATAATATAACAGAAATCCAGTGGCTTGCAGAAAAGAAAAATCCATAGAAGGCCATATGCAAATAAAAAGCCAATCAACTTAGTTTATTCTAAGAAAAGTGTAACATGCTCCTCTTACATGATTTTAAAAAATAGAACCTACAATGTATGGAGAATTTGCTCTATCTCAGGCTCTTTGCTAGACACTTTACTTGAATCATCTTTTCAATAATCCTTTAAGTGTTTTACAAATTTTACAAATGAGGAAAGTAAAATTGACAAAGAATAAATGACTTTTCCCTAGCCAAATATCAAGTAATCGGAAGAGCCATGTTTTCAACGTGGTTCTGTCCATCTTTGCTGGCTTTATAAATTTAATGAAGGATACATAGAACATTCAGTAAACAAAAATATAATTTAATTTTATCTTATGAGCACATACAGAAAAGAATCAAGGAATTTAACAACAGAGCAACAGAATGGGAGAGCAGAAAGGAAAAAAGAAAGCAGAAGTGAGGCAGGCAACATTAGGTTCAATAATCCAGCAATCCCACTTCTGGGTATTCATCCAGAAGAACTGAAATTAGGATCTTGAAGAGGTATATATACTCCCATGTTCACTGCATCACTATTCACTATAGTCAAGACGTGGAAACAACCTAAATGTCCATCTACAGATAAATGAATAAGGAAAATCTGGTATATACATACAATGGAATATTAGTCAGCCTTAATATACAGGAAATAAGACCCATAAAATCCATTATGGATTTTATCAAAGCTTTATTTTTGTTCTACCACATGATTAATTTCTAAAAATATTCTGCAGATATTTTAAAAGCATATGTACTCATGGGAGAGCATTAAACTTTATAACAATACAGCCACTAAAACTATTAGTTAAACCTGCTTTATACTATGCTTACTTGTTCCCGACTGTGCTCATGGCAAGTTGATTTATCAACTTTCAAGATCTCAGCTGTGTGTGTGCCTATTTTTCCCACTATGTGGAAGTGTTGTATATTTGCCTTGGGTGGGCGGCTCTGCTGGTTGGAGTATCACCTTATATACCAGAAGGATGTGGGTTTTGGTTCCCTGTGATGGCACATGCCTAGGTTTTGGGTTCCATCCCCAGAAGGTGCTTATACTAGCGGGAGGGGTGATTGCTGATGGATGTTTCTCTCTCTCTCTCCCACTGCCCGCCCCCCTCACTTTTCCTCTCCCTCTAAAATCCAAGGGGGTGAGGATTAAAAAAAAAAGAGTTGTGTGCTTTAGGTGGTTTAATGGTACTTACTCGGTGTATAATGGTTCTGTTGTGAAGTCTATCTTTTTTAAGCACTCTATTTTATATTCTTTGTTTTTCCCTGTGCTTTTGTCTACTTTTTGTGCTAGTAATCTTTTTATTCAAATAAATCTGTAGGTATTTACTGATCTTTTAACTTTTAATGTATATGTATATTTTAAATCCAGATACAGTTGAATTTTATTTCCTAACCCAATTTGGGAGGCTTGATCTTCTAATAAAGAACTTTAATCTATTCTTTTTTAAAAAATAAAAGGAAATAGGAAATTCTGCAAATGTGATAACATGGATGAACCTTCAGGACATTATGCTAACTGAAATAAGCCAGTCACAAAAGAACAAAATACTTCATAAGTTTACTCCTGTGAGTTATCTAAAATAGTTAAATTCATTGAATAAGAGAGTGGAATGGTGGTTTTCAAGAGCTGGAGGGAGGGAAAATGGGAGTTGCTAATCAATGGGCATAAAGTTTCAGTTAAGATAATTTCTAGCGATCTGCCACACAACATTAAGTGATATTATGCACTTAATAATTTATGAAGATGGTAGATCTGATATTGAGTTCTTATCACAGTAAAAGAAAAAAATTTTATAGGAGGCACTTGTCTTACCTGGGCCCCAGAATCACACATGTTCTACACAGCTATGATTATCTGACTAATCCCTGTGTACAGCTCTGATTCCTAAACCTCCAGCCTCCACTGTGGAAGGCATAGACAGAATAGGAAATATTCTGTCATCTTCTGCCCCTGGTGCAATAACTCTGCAATTATTATTTGCAGCATCCCAGAAGAAATGAAACCAGCAGATGAATTCTACACACCAGACACAGATTGTCTCACCTAGATTACTCATCTTGCCTATAGGTGTCTCAAATATATTTCCTATGCATTGAACTTGAACAGAAGGTTTAATTAATTCCTTATTTCATAAATGTTAGTAATAGGGAGTATTAAAACCTTGATGATACTCATGAGATAGTCAAATCACAAGAAAAGAAATGAGCCTAGGTACTTTAAATGTAATAGATCCTAAACAGGGCCCATACACACAACTTAAACAGAAGGCTAAGCAAATGACCGTGGTCTGAGAACACACCTCTGATTTCTCACTTCTCTTCTAGATGTAAAATTCTGAATCTAAATTCAAACAAGACACTAGTAATACTGTTTTTGTTTTTTACCATTATCATTGTGAAAATGTTACTAGAGTTTCAAAGAGGATCTGAATAAAAGACAAGGTTGATTTCTTTTAAATCTTATTTTACCCACAGGATAGTTCTCTATAATCTGAACAGCCTTTTCAAAGGACCTCAAAGGTATTGCTATGTAGAGAGCTTTGAGAAGAGAGAGTGTATTTCCATTTTTATTTTATTTGAAGCTGGCTCTCTGCATAAACAGAAATCAGGATTTTCAGAAGAATACATGGCTGAGGATGAGGGCCCCCACTCTGCCAATGAGGTACTCTACCTGAGGGTGGGCTGATGAAGCCAAACAGTCTGTCCCCACCTGTGATCTGGAGCACCTCTTTAGCACACTTGCATATGACCAAAGGAAATAATGTGTTATGGACCAGGTTTCCTCAGTTTAAAAAAGGCATGTTCCCATTTGGCTTAAATAGATGTATGGAGTGTATACATGGATCCTCTTTTTGCTATCTATTCTAAAGGAAGATTAAAAACATATAAATATAGTACTAATTTGCCACCTTGAAAAAGACAAGAAAAAAAAAAGCAGGCCTTTTAAAATACCAAGGCCAGCTCCAAACTGTCCCCTGACAACATCATCAATGCCTACCATAAATGGGCCATCCACATCACAATTCAAGTGAGAATACCACCCATAGGTCAAACTTCAAAGCCATCTATTTATACACTTGGCCTCTGAGGTGGCCGCTTTCCAACTAATTAGAATACAAGTATCTTATTGTACTTGCTAACCCAGGAGGTCTTAACTAAAGAGATCAATCTTTTCAACAGATAGAACCTGGATAATTCTAAGTTATCAAACACCTGCATGTCATTATCCTGTGTTCCATACTGAGAGTATTTTTCCACTGTGTCTGAGTCATCTTTGCATCTTCCATAAAACACTCTCTACTTTCACAGTATGCGTCCTCAGACAGTAGGTGCAAAACTCAATGAAAAATAATGATTAAATGAATGTGTGTTTTTAAGTTGAACTACATGAAGTTGATGGTATCTGACAGTTTCGATTCACAAAAAAAATGGCACTTTCAAGTGTTTCAAACTAAATCTTAGCACATAAGTTTAGCTACAGAAATAAAAGCAAAAAAAAAAAAAAAAAAAAAACCAAAACACAGAAACTTCTGTAGAGATAGAATTCTATTTTCCTGTCATGCAACTGTTCTAATGTAAGTAGCTCAGGATATTATGGCAGTTCCATAGTGTGAAGGATCCAGGCTCCTTCCATCTCATTTTCCTGCCACATGAGATTGCATATGTCCATCACATAGTCTAAGGTCTCAGCTCCACCTCCCAGCATTACATCCACAATCCAGACACAGGGGATGGAGAGAAGACAGTGGAACACAAACCCTTAACCTTAAAATCAAGACCAAGAAGTTCATCTAACTGCAAATGAGGTTGTGAAATGCTATCTTTAGGTAGATAACCATATGCCCAGCAAAAATTAGGGGTTTATTACCAAATGAAAAGGGAACCTGCAATCTCTGTCACATATTAAAAGAAAGAACAGGAAATGTCACAAAATGCTACAGTTCTTATGATGGATCATATATACCTTACTGAATTGAAAAAGGCTCTGGAAAAGCATTTGAAAAGATAAAAATTGAGTTATTCAAGCAAGGCTAAGTTAAGAGGAAGTCACCATTCTTACCATATGTTAAGTTTCTAAGAAGCAGATATAGAACGATGCACAAGTTCACTGATAACTTAGGAAAACTCTGCCCTTTGGAGAAAGCCGCCTTTGTCAGTCTGATAGACCCCACACATTCACACTTTGCCCTCTCTTCCCCAATTTGTGAGACCACATTTAATGGCACAGCTTTCTCTCACTTCTCCTGGTGCTCACTTTAGGGTGAGCTGTAAAGAGTTTGTAGAATGTTCATCTTGTAATAAATGAAATAAATTCATATAATCACGAATTCTTTATGTTTTTCCAAAACCATTCTGAGACATTAAGACCCTAAGTTACCAGTGACTCCTTCCCCGATCCCACAAGAATTCAATTAAGTATATTTATTAAAGTTGTTTGAGTTGCTGGGATAAAGCTACCATATAATCCAAAACAGATGATTGTCGCATAGGTTTGCCCCACTTTAAGAAAAACTAGTATATAAAAAAATACTCTCCAAACGTTTAGAAGAAGGGTCCCAGGGATATAAAGATGACGACACACTTTCAGATACCAGACCACATGGATATTCCCTCCACCCTCAGCCACAATATGAGGACCTGACATTTTCTCAATCAACACTTCAGAAGAACATAACTTGAAATGAAAAGAACATTGCACTGCAAAGTTTTCACATAATGTGGGCTCTCTACAACTAGACTTCCAACATCAAATCCCAATTCTATACTTAATTAGCTGAGTAATCTCAAGCAATGTGCCTAACATTTTCCTTTCTGAACTTCAATCTCCTCATCTATCAACTAAGGATAATGAGAACATGTACTTCATAGGTTTACTATGAGGGTTAAATGAGTCAATATATGTAAGTTTCTCATAACAGTGCCTAATAGTAAGCATATAATACTAAAAGCAAACTAGGCTGGGCACAAAATTAAGATTTCTCAAGTGCAAATTTTCCATAATCTTTCATTTCTCTCTTTACTATATCAAATGCTGAACAGGTTAATAAGCATGAAAGCCTGGCTTCCATAGTGGGATAAAGATGATTCCTTCATCCGTGACAGCCTGGCAAGCTCTGTGGCAGGAAGATATAATGAAAGAAAAGGAAAAGCCTTACTCTCCATGGGGAAGAGAAATAGGTAGAAGAGAAATGTGTCCCAATTTTCCCCTCTCCTCCCTTTGGAGTGAGGATCATGTCAAAGGGAAAGTAGAACTTCAGCCCTTACACCCCAGAGCATTCTAGAAAAGTCGCATCTCAGGTTTTCCTACTCACCAACATAGGGCACAGCTATATTGCTGTGGTTGCATGATGCAACCAGGTGAAGGAGACATTTAAATTGAGATTCCCCAAGCTGCCCTCGATACTCATGTGCTGAAGACATATTTACTTTGAAGTTTGACAGGAAAATCGCCAGATTAAAGTAGGGAATGGGTGCATGGCAGTGGTCACGTGACTGTAGCAAAGACTGGGGATCAAAGACAAATACCAGTTCAGTCAGGTGGCAGAGCACTGTACAGTTCAGGAAAATCCAAGATGAACTTGAGCCAGTTGAAGCATGCCATGCCATTGGGCCTTGCTTGAGCTCAGAGATGCAGAACATAAGTCACTGAATTTCACTGAATCTTATATGCCTGCAGAAAAAGCCACACATGTGGGCCAGGGACACTGCTCCCAGAAGAAAGGAAGCAGCATATAGAACACCAAAGAATCCTTGCCACCATGAAACTATTTCACCACAATCATCCTCGCCCACACCCATGTACACAGATACCATCTGTACACTTCCTCTGCACACGTGAGTTAAAAATGGTGACTACTCCCTCACCACATAATATAAATATGTTGACAAGGTCTTAAGAGAGGAATGTTCCTATGGTTGCGTGTAAAAAGTATGAAGATAAAATCATTCATTCATCAAACAATATGAGTCTTATGGGAATATAGCAGTGAACAAATACAACTTAGCTTTCAACATCAAACATCATTTGTAGATACAGGCCTTCTAAACTCTCACAATTGCTGATGGGAGTGTGAATTTGGTACAGTGCTTTAGAAAACTATCAGTCACTATCTCCTAAAGCAAAATAATGCCCACCCCAATGAATCAGTAATCCTACCCCTAGGTATTTAACCCAAGAGAAATTAGTGTTTTTGTCCACCAAAAAACATGTATAAGAAAGTTTATAGCAACTTTATTCATAATATTCAAATACTAGAAACAAACAAAATGCTTATCAATTGAAAATGGATAAATAATTATGGGAAATTATCCAGTCTAACACTATTTATGAATAAAAAGAATGAACTCCTAGACTTAGCAATATGCATAAATCTCATCTACATTATGATGAGTGAAAGAAGAGTTGAAAGAGTATACACTATACAAAGTTAAAAAACAAATAAAACTAACCTATGGGTTTAAGAGCAAAACAGTGGCTACCTGGGAGGAGGAACAGAGCAGAAGACAGGAAATATTCACTAGAATGAGGCATGAGGGAGCCTACTGGATTCTGGAAATGCTCTGTGACTTCATCTCAATGGCAGTCACACATGCACACACACATGCTGATAGTCCTTTCTCAATCTGAGGAAGCAGGGTCTTGAGTAGTGAGAGGAGGGTCATTGGTGTTACTATGTTACCCCAAAGAGGGCGCTCTGTACCCAAAAGGCTCTTATCTAATGCACTCTGAAGATAAATGCACACTTGTCCCTGGGCACCTCTGATAGAGATTCCCTCGTTATTTACCTGGGCCACCTCTACATCCATATCATTAGTTGCCATGGGATGGGCAACTGGGAAAAGGTAGGCTATTCTTACTGAAGACTAAATCAATTTAAAAATATTATCCTTTAAATAAAAGGTCAAAGTAATTCTTTTAAATGTGTGAGATGAGGAACCTGGAGTCATGGAGAGCATATGCCACACAGTCATGTTGAAATAATCACAATAATTGCACTAAATCCTAAGGGACCCAGTAAATCTGAGTCTTCAAGGATCAAGGGCCAAGGCCAAAACCAAAACAAGTCATACGGGTGCCAATAGTTCTGGTGCCCACCAATGACTTCGTTAGGTCTGACTGAGTGTGGTTGGTAGGGTAATAATAGGGGTGTAATAATTTACAGTTTCAATTTGAACATTTCACCTAAAACATCATATGGTGTGCTTGAGTATGATATTGTTATATTACAGAATTACAAGCTTATCATTTTGTAATAAAAAAGGAGAATTACTTGTGCCAGACCCTGTATTTTGAGTGGTCTTAAGTAATATTTAATAGCTCTTAACCACGGAGCTGTACAACTATTACAAGGAGTCTGAAATCTTTTCTTAGTAATTTATTCTAACAAAATGCAGGTGTATATTTATTTATATTAAAAGTAAAGACTAATTCAGTTTATAGACTAACTTTTATTACTTTGTTTTTAGTTGGAATTATATATAATAAATATGCTAACACTAGATATCTCCTGGTATGATCTTGCTGTAACTCTAAAAATGAGAGAATGAAGTAATTATTACTTAATAAATAGAATCCATTTCATTAAAAAATACATTTTGAAACATTCAATAACTACATGGGTAAATGTAAAATACATTATAAATGTATTTTTGTTATAATTCATTTTTAGTCTGATTTGAAAGACAAGCATATTACGTAATAATTATAAATCTTGCTAATAGACATAGACATAAAATAAACAAAAGATAATTTGTGTGACAATCACAACACAAAGAAGGGACAAGAATATAGAACTATGTAGAAATACAGGGGGATCTGGCAAGATAGCTAGAGAGGAGGGACTTCCAAAGTGGTATGGGAGAGCCCAGGTCCTGGAGAAGGAAAGGATCAGGAAATGCAAGTGGTGGAGGAACAAACACTGCAGTGTGGTGCGACAAATTTTCCACCCTCCCAACCCCCCCCCCAAAGCAGCCCAGGAGAGGCCGTACTTCCCAGGTAAAGGGTAAACAAACCAGGACACCACAGTTCCATTGCTCCAGCAACCAAGCTAGCACAGCATGAGGTTGCAGAAGAAGCTTGAACAAAGTTCTCACAAGCTGAAGAAGTCATAGAGGCACATGTACCATGGAGGTTAACATGGCTGCATGGGAGGTGTTGACGTGCCAGTCTAGCCACGAGAATGGCTAGAAAGCAGGACACTTCCAGAGCGTATGGAATTTTGGGGTGGGAGATTTAAACAGAGGGCACACAGAGTCTCACCCCTTCTGGTTCCCCTCATTCACCCCACTGGTGGCAGGCTCACACCATAGCTAAGTCCCGTGCACTGGGCTGCATCCTGGAGACACAGGCCCTGGCACTGGCCTACAGGACACCACAGCTCCATGCTGCACAGACGGCCAGGGCTGTGCCCTTCTCTTCCTTTGAGATCAGCACATGGACATGTAGGCCAGAACACTGGCCAGCCTCAGGGGCGCAAGCAGCCTCGAGCGCCAAACGCGCGGACAGAGCTGCTGCACAACTGACAGCTGCGGTCTGCAGCACTCCCAGGCCCTGACATGGAAAGCTGCAGCAAGGAAACGGCCGTGCCAGCCAACCAAGCGCATACCCCAGAAGGGAGGGTGAAGCTGGAGGAGTCCACCTATCAGCCTTGTGCTCAAAACGACAGTAAGAAGGGAGGGCGAGTTTTCTCTGGCCATGGATTTGAATTTCAGTTTTTTTGAGAATAAGGGAATTTCTATGTTTTAAGGGAATTTCTATGTTTTAAGGAACACAGGAGCCCAGGGCCAGGGTGTCCCCCACTCTCCCAAATTAGGCAACATTTAAATAAAGACCTTTTTCCTTCCCCATCAATCTTTGTTTTATGCCTGTGTTCAGGGGTGGGCAACTAAATCCCATTCTGCTCAGTAGGAACAAAGTTTTGTTTACTACTGAATTAAATTAGCACTAATCATTAATTTGAACTAGATTGTTACAAGATGTTAATTATAATCACAGGGAAATCACTAAGAAAAAATTTAAAATATAGTAAAAGAAATAACGAGAGAATTAAAATGGCATACTATAAATTACCTATTTAATACAAAAAAGACATTAATGAAGAATAGAGGAACAAAACCGGTAGATATAAATTATACATTAACTGTAACTATGTTACATTTAAATAGATTGAAAACTCAATTAAAAGGTAGATTGACAGAATAAATTTTTAAAAGATCAAACTTTATATTGTCTATAAGAGACACAATTTAGATTCAAAGACACAAATAGAATAAAAAAAATACCATGCAAACAGTAAACAAAAGAGAGCTAGAGTGTATAAACTGTAATACAAAAATTGTTATAAGACATAAAGAATATCTTAAACAAAATGCCAATTCAAAAAGAATATAAGAATAAACGTTTATATACCAAATAAATGTACACCAAAAATACATGAAGCAAAAACTGGCAGAACTGAACACACAATTCAACAACCGAACTTCAGCCAAGATGGAGGCATAGGTAGATATACATTGCCTCCTCACACAACCAAAAGAAGGACAACAACAAATTTAACAACAAAAAATAAACAGAACTGCCAGAAAATCAATCTGTATGGAAGTCTGATAGCTAAGGAATTAAAGAAGAAACATTCACCCAGATTGGTAGGAGGGACTGAGACAGGCAGCTGGGGCAGAGAAGACAAACGGTAAGGTGGCAGCTGGAGGACCCGGTGGGCGAGGCAGTGGCTGGTGGACTGGGTGGTCCCACATTTGCGTGAGGATAATCCAGGAAAAACAGCTCAGGAGCAAGGCAGATCCTACAATCCAGGGTTCTAGTGTGGGAAAAGAAAATCTCAAAACCTGTGGCTTTAAAAAACTGTGGGGGATGTGGCAGCGGGAAAAACTTCCAGCCTCACAGGAAATTCCTTGGAGAGACTCACAGGGTCTGAGGATGTACACAAAGCCACTTACCCAGGAATCAGCACTAGAAGGGCCCAACTTGCTTGTGGGTAGTGGGGTAAGTGACTGAAAGCCAGCTGAGAGCTGAGCAAGTGGCATGGTTCCCTCTCTGACCCCTCCCGCACATACAGCATCACAATGCAGCGACCTGGGTTGCCCCACCCTGGCAAATACCTAGGACTCCACTCCTTCCAATGTAACAGTCATTCCAAGACAAGTAAATATGGCCCACATGAAAGAGCAAATCAAAGCTCCAAAAATAGAACTAAACAAAGAAGAGATAGCTACTCTATCAGATGCAGACTTCAAAACACTGGTAATCAGGATGCTCACAGAAATGGTTAAGTATGGTCACAAACTGGAGAAAAAAGCGAAGGCTATGAAAATTGAAATAAAGAAAAATATACAGGGAACCAACAGTAAAGGGAAGGAAGCCAGGACTCAAATCAACAATTGGGAGCAGAAGGAAGAGATAAACATTCAATCAGAACAGAATGAAGAGACAAGAATTCAAAAAAATAAGGAGAGGCTTAGGAACCTCAGGGACAACTTCAAATGTTCCAACATCCGAATCATAGGGGTGCAGAAAGAGAAGAGGAAGAGCAAGAAATTGAAAACTTATCTGAGAAAATAATGAACGAGAACTTCCCCAATCTGGTCAAGGAAATAGACTTCTAGGAGATCTAAGAAGCTCAGAGACTCCCAAAGAAGTTGGGCCCAAGGAAGTACACACCAAGGCACATCATAATTACATTACCCAAAATTAAAGATAAGGAGAGAACCTTAAAAGCAGCAAGAGAAAAGGAGACAGTTACCTACAAAGGAGTTCCCGTAAGACTATCAGCTGATTTCTCAAAAGAAACCTTGAAGGCAAGAAGGGGCTGGAAAGAATTTTTCAAAGTCATGAAAGACAAGAACCTACATCCAAGATTACTTTATCCAGCAAAGCTATCACTTAGAATGGAAGGGCAGATAAAGTGCTTCCCAGATAAGGTAAAGTAAAAGGAGTTCATCATCACCAAGCCCTTATTGTATGAAATGTTAAAGGGACTTTCTAAGAAAAAGAAGATTAAAAACTATGAACAGTAAAATGACAACAAACTCACAATTATCAGCACCTGAACCTAAAAAAACAAAAACAAACTAAGCAAATAACTAGAACAGGAACAGAATCACAGAAATGGAGATCAGAGGGGAGGAAGAAATGGAGATCAGAGGGGATAATGGGGGAAAAGGTACAGGGAGTAAGAAGCATAATTGGTAGGTACAAAATACGCAAGGGGAGGTTAAGAATAGTATAGGAAATGGAGAAGCCAAAGAACTTATATGTATGACCTATGGACATGGACTAAGGTAAGGGGGGGTAATGCAGGTGGGAAGCGGCAGTACAGGGCAGAAGGGAATAAAGGGAAGAAAAAATGGGACAACTGTAATAGTATAATCAAAATTTTAAAAAAAAACAATAATTGAAACACTAATACTTTACTTTCAATAACAGATAGAACTAGACAGAAGATGGACTTGAATAGCACTATCAACCAATAGTCCTAACCCATTTGAAAAAAAAAAATAACAGAAAACTTTCCTAACTGGATGAAAGAAATAAACATACAAGTCCAGGAATAACAGAGAGTCCCAAACAAGATGAACTCAAAGAGGCCCACACCAAAGACATCATAATTAAAATGTCAAAGGTTAAAGACAAAGTATCTTAAAATCAGTAAGAGGAAAGCAGTTAGTTACCTACAAGGGAGCTCCCATAAGACTATCAGCTAATTTCTCTACAGAAACTTGGTAAGCCAGAAGGATTAGCATAAAATGTTCAAAATGATGAAAAGCAAGAACATACAAACAAAACTGCTCTACCCAGCAAGGCTACCACTTAGAATCATAGGATAGATAAAAAGCTTCCCAGAGAAGAAAGAACTAAGAGTCCACCATCAAACCAGTATTACAAGAAATGTTAAAGGGTTTTCTTTAAAAAGAAGGAAAAAAAGATAAAAAGTATGAATAATGAAATAGCAATAAATACATATTTATCAACAAATACTTTAAATACAAATGGATTGAATACTTTAATCAAAAGACATTTGGTGGCTGAGTGGATAACATAACACGACACTTACATATGCTGTCTACACAAGGCTAACTTCAGTTTAAATAACCCACACAAACAAAGTAAAAGGACAGAAAAAGTTGTCCCTTCATGAAAATTAAAACAAAACAAAACAAAAGCTAGGGAAGCAATACTTATACCAGACAAAATAGAATTTTTAAAAAAGGCTACAAAAAGAACAACAAAGGATCTAGCCAATTCCACTTCTAGGTATTTATTTGAAGAAATGTGAAACACAGAATAGAAAAGACTTATGCATCCAAATGTTCATAGCAGCATTACTTACAATAGCCAAGATATGAAGGCAACCTAGATGTCCATCAATAGATGAACAAATAAAGAAAAAGAGAAATATGGCTGAGCCATAAAAAAAAAAAATGAAGTCTTGCCATCTGCAACAACATAAATGGACCTAGAGGGTATTGTGCTGAGTGAAATAAGTCAGACAGAGACAAATACCATTTTATTTCACTTATATGAGAAATCTAAACAATGCAATTAAAAAAAAAAAAACAGAAACAAACTCAGAGATGACAGAGAACATTTTGACGGTTTGTCAGAGGGGCGGGGGAAAGGCTGGATAAAAAAGGTGAAGAGATTAAGAAGCAAAAATTGGTAGTTACAATAGTCTTGGGGATATAAAGGTACCGCACAGGGAATATATCAATAATATTATAATAACTATGTATGGTGACAAATAGGTATTAGATTTTTCAGGGTGATCACATGATAAGGTATATAAATGTTTAATCACTGGGTTATACACCTGAAATCAATATAATATTGTACATCAACTGTAATCAAAATACTAAAAATTATTTAAAAACAAAGATGTCACAAGAAAACTACAAAACAATATTTGTTAACAATATAGATAATAGATTTTTTCAAGATGGTGGAGGAGTGAATGGAAGTCACACTGACCTCCTCCCAGGACCAATCCGGAATTACAACTAAATAGTGGAGAAATCACCCTGAAAAAACAACTGAACAATAATGAGAGAGGAGCCTTATGATCTTGGACAGACAGAAGAATCAGCTTTAGCAGAGCCTAACTGGTAAGGAGTACAGTGGATACCCAAGAAGGCTGGCTGAGGCCCACAGATAGCAATGTCAGAGGGATGTTTAAATGGCCAGCTGGAACCCCCTGAGAAGAGTGGGGTCTAAACCATAAGCAGGGACCCCCAGCCTACAACACCAGAGCCCAAAAGTACACAGATATCAGCCAGCTGTAAAAGGCAGCAGAGTTGCTCTCTGCCAGAGACGGGTAGATGGAGACGCAAAGAGCCATTTAAAGGGCCAACTCATTTTTGTTTGCAGTCACTTACTCTGGGCTCTGGCAAAGGCAGGGGCAGAGTGGAATAGAGACACCTGAGGAGAGACTGGGGAAGGATGCTTTGGGGAGAGAACTGAGAGAGTAGCCGGTGGGATCCCAATGCTGACTCATCTCCCATGCGGCAGCTGCCATCTTGCTCAGACAGACCACTCCCAAGTGACAGCAGTATGAGAGGAAACAATAGCCTGGCCCCCAGGAGGAAGTCTGCTCTGGCCCTGTGGTGCTTAAGCCTCAATGCTGAGTACAGAGTGGCAGCCACAGAGAGCGAAACCCTGGCTAAAGGGGGCACAGAGTGGACTAGAGACACTTGAGGAGAGACTGGAGACAGAGGCTTTGGGAAGAGAACTGAGAGAGTGGCCAGCAAGATCCTGGTGCTAAGTCATCCCCCATTCACAGGAGCCATATTGCTCAGGCAGACCCCTCCCCTGAGTGGCAGCAGCATGACAGGAAACAATAGTCCTTCCCCCAGGAGGGACTCTGCCCAGTGTGTGGTGCCTAAGCCTGATTGCTGAGTGCAGAGTGACTAGATTCACAACTGAAAGAGACAGCCACAGATATTAGTTCCCTGGAAGTCTAGAACAGACTACCTAAGGTCAGACAGGGTCAACATCTGACATCATCAGAGAAAGATCCAGAAAGAAAAAATAGTGATAAATACTAGCAGCTACCAAGACAAAATCCACTGTGGTATACTCCACGATTTGCGATATTTTCTTTACTATATAGCTTTTTAACGTCCATTTCGAGTCCATCAAGTTTGTACATATTAAGTAATTAGATTTTATACTAATAGCTTATCTCTCTCCTTTCTTTTAACAGTCTTAATCACTTTACACCCTTAATAATACTGGTTCATTTGCTATTCATAGTGACATTGCAGGGGAGAGTTATTTTTGCAGATGTGGGTTTCTTTCCTGGGCTTCACGGTTGTGTTCTGGCAGCACCTTCACAACAACACACAAGATGTGGTAGGCAGAGTTACCCTCAGTCAACAAGCTGGAGGGTAGGACCCACCAGGATTGACCATATAACAATCAAAATCCAGTTCCTTCCAGAGAGCCATAATAAATGGCATAAAAGGCATCCAAAGAGCAGCAAGTTCAGGAGATCAAGATGAGAGCACCACTGAGTCTCATAAGTCTCCTATCATGGAAGTTTATACCACAAAGTCAAGAAGTCAAGACATATCAACTTAAACATCAGAAGCAAAAAAAAGGACCACACAAATAATGGGAATACAAAGAAACACCCCCCACTCCCCCATAGAAAGAAAAGGAGCAATCCCCAGAAAGAGAACTAAATGAAATAGAGGCAAGTAAACTAACAGATATTGAGTTCCAAACAACATTTCTAAGGAAGCTCAGTGAGCTGTGAGCTCAGAGAGAATTACAAAAACCTACAGGGAAACTATGAAGAACTTACCTCAAACTATATCAGCATGAAAAATGACATAGAAACTATCAAAAAGAGACAAGAGGAAATGAAGAATACAATTTTGAACTGAAGGACAGAGTAAAAGGAATCAAAAGCAAGCTCGATGAAGCAGAGTATCAAATCAGTGAGCTGTAAGACAGGGTAGAAAAAAAGCTCCCAGAAAGAGCAAGAAAATGAAAAAAGACTCAGAAAGAATGAAGAGGCATTGAGGGAAATGCAGGACAACCTGAAACGTAATAATATCTATAGAATAGGGATACCAGAAGGAAAAGAAGAGGAGCAAGGGATAAAAAATCTGTTTGAAAAAGTCATGATGGACAACTTCCTTAATTTAAGGAGAGAAAAAGCCACACAAGTCCAGGAAGCACAGAGGGTCCCATTCAAGAAGAACACAATGAGGCTCACTCCAAGACAGATCATCATTAAAATGGCAAATATCAAAGACAAACAGAGAATCCTAAAGACAGCAAGGGAGAAACACATAGTAACATACAAAGGAGCTCCAGTATGGCTGGCAGCTGACTTCTCAAAACAGAAACACTACAAGCCAGAAGGAGATGGCAAGAAATATTCCAAGTCATGAAAAGCAAAGGCCTGCCACCAAGACTGCTCTAACCAGCAAGGTTTTCAATTAAAATGGAAGACAAAATAAAGGAGTTCCCAGACAAAAGAAGTCTTAAAAAAAACACCTCCACCAAACCAAAATTGCAAGATATGCTAAAGAGACTGCTTTAAAAAGATGAAGAAAAATAGTGAGAAAGAGAGGAACACAGGTATAAAGTGAAAAAAATGAATCAGTACTTATCAATAATAACTTTAATTGTAAATGGATTAAATGCTCTAATCAAGAGACACAGGGTGGCTGAATGGATTAGAAAACGTGACCCACACTTATGCTGACTACAAGGGACCCACCTCAGAACTAAGTTCCTAGACAGAATGAAAGTAAAGAGATGCAAATAAATTTTCCAAGCAAATGGCCAGGAAAAAAAGCAGGAGTAGCAATACTTATATCAGACAAAATAGATTTCAATACAGAGGCCATAAAAAGAGACCCAGAAGGACATTTCATAATACTCAAAGGAAGACTCCATGAAGAAAACATAAACATTGTAAACCTATATGCACCCAACATAGGAGCACCCAAATAGATAAGGAAAATCTTGGAGGACTTCAAGAAAGATACAGAAGGCAACATGCTAATAGTAGGGGATTTTAATATCCCATTGACAACAATGGATAGACCTTCCAAACAAAATATCAACAAGGATATTGTGGAACAGAATCACGCATTAGATAAAATGGACTTAAATGATACATAGACTTTCATCCCAAAGAATCAAAATACACATTCTTTCCAAATGCACACAGAATATTTTCAAAGACAGACCACATGACAGGACACAAAACAAGCGTCAACAAATTCAAGGAAACTGAAATCATAACAAGCATTTTCTCAGACCACAAGTGCTTGAAACCAGAAACCAAACTAATAAAAAACTCAAAAATATTAAAACTCATGGAGACTGAATAGCATGCTATTAAACAATGAATGAGTCAATAATGAGATCCAAGAAGAAATCAAAAAGTTTCTGGAAACAAATGAAAATGAACACACAACAGTCCAAAACCCATGGGACACAGCAAAGGCAGTCCTAAGAGGGAAGTTCATAGCAATACAGGCCTACCTAAAAAAGATATAACTATTTCAAATAAATGACCTAACCCTACAGCTTCAAGAACTGGAGAAACAACAACAAACAAAGCCCAGAGCCAGTAGAAGGAAGGAAGTAATCAAGATCAGAGCAGAACTGAATGACATAGAGACTAAAAGAACAATTCAAAGAACCAACAAATCCAGGAGCTGGTTCTTTCAAAAGATAAACAAAATGGACAAGAAACTTTAAGCATACTCATCAAAATAAAATGGAAGAGGACCCAAATAAATAAAATTAGAAATGAAAAAGAAATTACAACTGACACCAAAGAAATACAAAGAATTGTAAGAAGTTACTATGAACAATTATATGCCAAGAAATTTGAAAATCTCAAAGAAATGGACAAATTTCTAGAAAAATATAACCTTCCAACACTGAATGAAAAGAAGCAGAAAGCCTGAACAGACCAATAATAGCTGGGGAAATTGAAGCAGTAATCAAAAAACTCCAACACACAAAAGCCCTGGACTGGACAGTTTCACAGGATAATTTTATAAAACATTTAAGGAAGAGCTAAACTCTGTCCTCAGACTGTTACAAAAAAATCGAAGAAGAGGGAAGACTCACAAATATTTTTTATGCAGCCAGCATCATCCAAATCCCAAAACCAGATAAAGATACAATCAAAAAAGAAAACTAAAGGCCAATATCATTCATGAACATAGATACTAAAATCCTCAACAAAATATTGGCAAACCGCATCCGACAATACATTAAAAAGATCATCCACCATAATCAAGTGGCATTCCTCCCAGGGATGCAAGGATGGTTCAATATTCACAAATCAATAAACATAATACATCACATAAACAAAAGGAAAGAAAAAAACCACATGATCATATCAATAGATGCAGAAATAGCATTTGTTAAGGTACAGCACCCAATTATGAAAAAAAATACTCAGCAAAATGGGAATAGAGGGGGCATACCTCAACATAATAAAGGCCATATATGAAAAACCTACAGCCAACATCATACTCAACGGGCAAACACCTAAACACTTTCCCACTAAGATTGGGAAGAAGCCAAGGTTGTCAGCTTTCAGCACTGCTTTCATCGTACTATTGGAAGTTCTAGCCACAGTGATCAGACAAGAAAAAGAAATAAAAGGCATCCAAATTGGAAAGTAGGAGGTAAAACTGTCATTATTTGCAGATGACATGATAGTGTACACAGAAAACCATGTAATTCCACCAAAAAAACTACTCGATCTAAGAAATGAATTTGGCAAAACAGCGCGATACAAAGTCAATATTCAGAAATCGAAGGCATTTTTGTACACCAACAATGAAGTATCAGAATCAGAAATCAGGAAAAAAATTCCATTTGCTATAGCAACAAGAAAAATAATGTACCTAGGAATAAACAACCAAGGAGATAAAGGACTTATCCTCAGAAAGCTACACAACACTGAGGAAAGAAATTAAGGAAGACACAATTAAATGCATGCATATACTGAATTCATGGGTTGGAAGAATTAACATCATCAAAATATCCATACTACCCAAAGCAATTTATAGATTCAATGCAATCCCTATTAAAATACCAATGTCGTATTTCACAGATATAAAACAAACATTTTGAAAATCTATATGGAAGCATAAACGACCCTAAATAGCTTCAGCAATTTTGAGAAAGAAGAACAAAATAGGAGGGACCACAATAACTGACATCAAACTATATTACAAGGACACTGTAATCAAAAAAGTCTGGTACTGGCATAAGAACAGACACAGAGATCATTGGAAGAGAATAGAGAGTCCAGAAATAAACCCATGTTTCTATGGTCAATTAATATTCAACAAAGGGGGCAGAAGCATAAAATGAAGTAAAAATAGCCTCTTCAACAAATGGTGTTGAGAGAGCTGGACAGCTACATGCAAAAATTGAAATTTGATGACTTACTTACACCTTACACAAAAACAAACTCAAGATGGATAAAAGACTTACATATAAGTCACAACACCATAAAAGTCCTAGAGGAGAACATAGGCAGGAAACTCTCAGATATTCCACACAGCAATATTTTCACCGATATGTCCCCTAGAGCAATGAACATAAAGGAAAGACTAAACAAATAGGACTTCATCAAAATAAGAAGCTTCTGCATGGTTAAAGAAAACAGCAAAATGAAAAGGGAAACAACCATTGGGAAAATATATTTGCCAATGATACCTTGGAGAGGTGTTTGATCTCCAAAATATATAAACAACTCACACAACTCCACTCCAGGAAGACAAACAATCTAATTAAAAAATGTGCAAAGGATCTGAACAGACACTTCTCCAAGGAGGACATACACAGGGGCCAGAGACATATAAAAGGATGCTCAGCCTCATTAGCCATCAGAGAAATGCAAATTAAAACCACAGTGAGATACCACTTCACACCAGTTAGAAGGGCCATCATAAACAAATCAACAAACAACAAGTGCTGACAAGGTTGTAGAGAAAAGGGAACCCAATACACTGTTGGTGGGAATGCAGACTGGTGCAGTCACTGTGGAAAACAGTTTGGGATTTCCTCAAAAAGCTAAAAATGGAGCTGCCTTTTGACCCAGCAATACCACTGGTGGGATTATACCCTAATAATCCAGAAACACCAATTCAAAACAACCTGTGTACCCCAATGTTCATAGTAGCACAACTTATAATAGCCAAGTGTGGGAGACAGCCTAAGTGTCCATCAATAAATGAGTGATTCAAAACACTATGGCACATCCACACAATGGAATACTACACAGCTGAAAGAAAAAGCTACTACCCTTCGCGACTGCATGGATGGTACTGAAGAGCATTATGCTAAGCAAAATAAGCCAGGGGATGAAAGACAAATACAGTATGATCTCACTTGTAAATGGAACCTACTCGATAAAACTAACAAGCAAGAAAAATATAACCAGCAACACTGAAAGAAAAAACAAAGCGACAGTAATGAGAGGGGAGGAAGAAGGGGGGTAATAGGGAATAGAAAGGGAAGGGTCAAGTCAAGGAACATGTATAAAGGACCCATGCATAAAGCCAAAGTGGGGAAGGATTGAGGGTGGGAGGTGGGGGTGGGTAGGGCAGGGCAAAGTGGTGGCTGGAGAATGGAGACAAATGTATTTGAACAATAAAAAAAAATTTTTAAATAAAAATAAAAAAATTATATAAACACTATGATAGAACTTATATAGTTAAAAATGTAATATGTGATGTAGAAATATTTATCCATGCTGTTATAACTTAGGCCACTAAAAGAATAAAAATATGGACTGAGTATATGGCAAAAAAAAGACTATAGATATAAATATTCAACAAAATACTTTTAAAAAATTAAACTTAGAATCTAATGGTCTAGTTCCTAGAAAATGGGGTTGTTTCCACAGGACCCAAAATCATCCTGAGTTTTCACCAACATTCTCTACTAGTCATATTAAGCAATCTCATTACTATTAATCCCATAATAAAATAGACAAAATAAATGTAATTATAAATAAATCTCCCAAACTCGCCCTATCTCCTTCTGTCACCTACCAAAAATATGCAGCAGTTTTTTTGAAGTGGGCCTTTCTACCTTTGTGATTGATGCATTAACCAGTATTACTCTAAAATCATAATTTTTTACATAATTAGATTACACAGCAACCTTCCA
The DNA here is from genome assembly GCF_021234165.1 of Pteronotus mesoamericanus. Classification (NCBI taxonomy): domain Eukaryota; kingdom Metazoa; phylum Chordata; class Mammalia; order Chiroptera; family Mormoopidae; genus Pteronotus; species Pteronotus mesoamericanus. Next base: position 42,038,769 of record NW_026555329.1, read on the forward strand.
TGCTATGTAATATTCCTAATAAGGAAGTTATCTGAACCTTGATGAAACATCTCCAAATTGGCTGATTTATTTGAGATTTAAGTAGGTTATTTTAAGATGCAGCATTTTTAAGCATTCCATACGGATACTGCTTTTCACCTTCTCTTTTCTACATTGGAGATAAATTTATAGTCACTGGATGGTAGAAAGGTTTACTCTGTACCTAACAACTCATAACCAAGGCAAAATCTCAACAAAATCCTATTTTCTAAAGTCGTGTGTTTTACAAACTTCATTAAGGTTTTGAATTACCAGGAGAGCTTATTAAAAATGCATATTCCTAAGTCTTTACTTAAAAGATTCTAGTAAGTTTATAACTAGGTCCAGGAATCTGCATTTTAACTATCCCCTCCCCAAACAGTTCTACACGTTGAGAAAACATTGTCCTGGAGATACCTGATTTCTAGGTTCATTCTCTATGCTTAGCAGGAGTAACTCTCTCATGTCCCAACCTGTTTCAGAATGCTAGGGGGCCCCCTACTCAGAAGCATTTTCTACAGAGGTGGGAAGAAAAGTCTGGACATCATTTTCCTAGAGATTCAGAGAAGAACCCGACTAACCAAAGAGCAGGCAGGAAGTTCATAGTTTGCTATAAAAACACGTGGATTAAAGAGGCAGGATTTCCTGCACAAATTTCTCAAATACTGAGGAATTACAGGGTGAATAAAAGGTATCATATTGTTCTTGGCTGTGCTACCACAAAATAGGAGATTCTTCTAAGGATCATCTATGATATTCAACTGTTAGCAACTATTCCTAAGTAGAAGAAAAAGAAATCAACAGAGACAAGAGGGAAGGGGGTGGGGGCAGGGAAAGGGAAGGGAAGGGGAAAGTCAAGGAACATATAGCAAGGACTCATGGACAAAACCAAAGGGGAAGAGCTGAGGGAGGGAAGGTGGGAGGGGGCAAGGGAAAGAGGTGGGGGGAAGGCAGAGACAAATGTATTTAAAAAGTAAATAAATTAATTTTAAAAAAAAAAAGAAAAAAGAAAAGACTGTCTTCTACAGAAGATTCTCTGTCAAACTTAAGATTATTTCCAAGCTGCAAATTTTTTTTTTCAGGGCTGTACATTTTAATTTTAAAAGGACTAGTCCAGTTGAGTTTCCTCTATTTTTAATTCCTCCTCTTCATTTACTATATTGGCAGCAACATCATTATGTGTGTTTTCTAGAATGTCTTTGTTAAATCCATCTGACTCATTTTGATCCTCAACTGTATTAACATCTTCAACTCTCTGTTTCCTGGATGTGTTCATTAACAAGTCATTTTCTAGGGACTGACTATTACTCAGTAGCTTCGCCTGCCTTCTTTCCAATGCCAATTGTTTATTTCTCTCCATTCTTTGTTGTTGCTCTTCAGTCAGGCTTCTACTTTGCTCAGAAGCAAACTTCACATTTTCAGTGAGTTGGTCAAAAAGGGATCTAATTCAGTAGCAGTTATATCATGGCCATTATTTTCCCCTACTTCATCATTATTGCTAATAAAATCTTCATGTAAAATAGGGAGATCAAGCCAAATTCGTTTTAAACAGGTCTGAACTTCTTTTTTTTATTTCCCAGATATTCAACTCTGTCAATAAAATCCTCAAACTGCAGTTTAGGGAATAGCCTATGTGCCCAGTGCTCCATGTGTCTGATTAGTGTCTTCAAGTCTTCAGCCTCATGACCTTTACCTTTTAATTTTGCTCTTATCAAACACATGCCTTAATGCTGGAAGCCCTCTCTCTGAAATTAATCTCTGAGCATCCAGCTTGGGTATATTCCTTTTAACTGCTCTCTTTGGAGGTACAGGAATAGGTGCTCCTCTTTCTGACTCATCATCAGGTTCAGCTCCTTCACCACCTTCTCTCTCTGGGGAAGCTGGAGGTGGGAAAGGAGGAACAGTTTCATCTTCTACATGCTCATAATCTGGTAGGTCAATCAAGCCATTCTCCTGTGGTTCCAGCATCTTCTTCTCTCAACTGTTGAGTTTCTTCTATCATAAAGCAACTTGGATTTTCAGAAAGTTCCAAGCTCTGGTCCAAATGGGTGTGAAATATACAGGGGATAGGTACCACACCAGCAACTTCAACCAAAGCAGCTTATAACAGAAATCTGTTTACATATTGATCTTCTAGGTAAGGTTTCTTCACGCAGAAAGCAGCAGCCACAGCGCCGTCTGCAAATCTCCTTTAAACAGAGTATTCCTACATTCAATACTACTGCCTACAAATAATCAATTCCATGGCTACTACTATTAAGTCAAGCTGGTGCCAACTTTAACCATATCTGTGTGTTCTTTCTTTCTCTCTCTTTCAAGAAATGGTAGGAATTCAAACACATTCAAATCTTGTACAGACAAACTAATCTTTCTAGATGTGTGACATTTAAGAATTTTGTAAGGGCTTTCATTTTTATTTTCATTTTTATTTTTATTTTGAATTTCTGATGTTTTAAGAGACCCTACAAATCTATGGAAGTAGACTGGAGTGGAGTTTAGTGCTATTGTGCAAAGGGATCTATGTATGACTGATAGTTCAGAGTGAAAATCAGCTCTAACCCAGTGTTTTACTTCTGTGTCAAGGGGGAAATGTATCTTCAACATGTGAGTGTAAAAATCTGTTCACACGAAAGAGGGACTTCTACTACAGTAGGACCTGGCCAATTAGGATTCACTTTCCCTTACTAAACATGCAAATGATAGAACAGGTCATTTATAATATCAATGCTAACAGTTGATTCTGATAGCTATATTCTATAGCTTTTATTTTTCTTATTTATTTTGAATAAGGGCAAAGGGACTGATATTTGAAATGATTCCTGGCTCCTCTTGCCTGGTTAACTGTAACTCATCTTTAGCAACTTAGCTTAAAACCTACCTTCTTCAGTTAGGTGTTCCAATCTTGGCACTCTAGGTGAGTTTCCTAGTTACATTGAAAAAAACTGGTTTCTTCCTCCTCACAGAACTTTTAATTACTATTATTCATTAATAACTATGTAGTTATTATTATGTTCAAAGGTTTGTATCCCTACCAACTCTTGCTGGTCTATATTCTCAGCCAGGACATCTTTGTTTTCTGCTTATTACAAGTTTCTAGCAAGTGCTTTTCATGCATTACCTTCTTTAAAAATGGCTCAAAATTAATTAATTAATTCTACCAGACTGACTTCACAATAAAAAACATAACTATTAGAGCACATAAATTTAGCATCCTTTATTCAAGAAGTATTAGGTGCCATAACAAAAATGCACTTATGTTTGTGTCCATGTGTATTTTATTAAATCATTATAAGCCCTTTAAGGTTCTTCCCACTTCTGAACTAAACTTTCAACTATCTACCTATATGAGAATAAGATGGAAATGACCAAAATGGTGATTTTTGTACATCTGTTCTAAGTAGCTTCAGGATAATCAACATCATTGCTAAGAAACTGGCTCATATGTATTCAGGAAATATTTAAGGTACCTACTTAAACACCACACTTAAATTTAGAGTTTGAATCAATAAGAAGGAAGTTTTAGCATTTCCACATTAAAGTTGGCCCACGGATATGTTCTCAGTAAATCGTGATTACTATCACTTTAATTCTGCATAATGCTGTGTATACAGTCTTATAATAGTTTTTCACAGGTAAACTCCTTGAACTCTATGATGATAAAACTTTTCATTATATAAATGTTAGCTATTATTAAGAATGCCTGGAAAACTATATCTGCAACACAATAAACCTTTACATCTGTTATCTCCTTTATAGAACTCCACAGACCCACTTATTTCCTTAGGAGTTCTACTCAGATGGCCTCTACGGTAAATGGCTAAAAAATTTAAAAACTGTGTTTAAACAGTAAAGTAGGAATTCTGAAACTTTAAAAAGTGAGAACAACATAACATTTTTTAAACATCCTTTCCCTTCTATATTTATCCCCTCCCAGAGTGCTTCAGAGTATTTTTCATTGAAACTTAATCTCAGACACACACACACACACACACACATCCATATGTACATACATATATACACATCCTTGGATGGTCTGAATGGTGCAAAAGAAAGCCAATTTATAGGAAAGGATGCCAGAGTTCTTTTCCGGTAGTGGCTTTCAAATAACAGGCTTGAAATCAATTTAATTTATGGACGTGAGCATTTTCCTAAAAATGGAATAGAGTAGAATGGAATGGAATGGATAATTCTAGGTGTAGCCTTTGATGAAAACTTTCCTAACCTAAGGATCCTGGCACCATAGGCAATCTTGGGGCAGGGGAAGCTATGTGTATATATTCAGGTATGGAAATGATTAATAAAGAGCTCAGACATTTAGAGCTCCAGCATGCTGTGGTATGTAGTGATGACAGTTGAGAATAACCCTGAAGAGAGAAGCTCCCTGCCTCTGCCTTAACCATGAGAACCATAAGTGAGGGCACTGTGTTCAGTGTTCACTACGGTGCTTATCCAGGGACAAGAGTGACATATGAAAGCTTTGGGGGATCTTTTGGGACCCATTGGGACCCACTTCCAGAAGGCCACAGTGAAAACCACTGACTCCTTTAGAGAGGGAAACTCCCCATGGGTTTTCTGAATAGATCGCTCCAGGGAGGAGTAAGAGTTTCGTGGCATATTGGATGGAACGTCAAAATCATTTAATGGAATATTCAAATAACTGGGACCTAATTTCGTACCCCAAAGTGTGCATGAAAATGGGCCATATTATTCATACATGTATTTCAGGCATTTTAAGAAGGTTGTATTGGTCCATAGATAGGCTGACTTTTAAAGTATGACATGCACGCGCGCACACATACCCTGCAATGTTATAAAGAACAGTAACTTTTACTAATGTTAAAATCTGAATCCCTACAGTTTTGATTCCCTATTGCATTCATTGCTGGAGGTAAAAAGGATGTATGGCTACATGTGTGTCTGAGTATTAAAAAAAATAATATGAAGAAGGAAACCTGTCGAGAATATCCTCATAAGTATTATTTTTAATTCTGGCAGTTTCTAATACAGCCCTAGAAAATGTTCTTAGTGAAAGAGCAGGTATAATCTTGTACAATTTAGAAGGAGGCAAGAAAGTCTTCAGATGATTTTTAAAAGGGAAATTCCAGATATGCCTCAGAGACTATCCTGGAATGTAAACAAAGTCATATAAGCTACTCTTGTACTGACAAGGCTCTGGGCCCCACCAAAAGAATCTCCAGACACACCAAGATCCTTATCCTCCCATTGTTTTTACATACGTACACACACACACACATACACATAAGTGCATTCACACATAAATACCATCCACATGTTTCTCTTTGAGAACAAACCTAAATGCAAGGCAACTATAAAATTTAAAACTCACAAATGTCACATTATTGGGTGTAAGGAGATTATGTTGTGTTTCTTGCCATATCACACGATCAATTTTGGGAGGAACCACATGACTTACAGAAATGGCAATTTAGCACAGTTCAAACTAATATTGAGGGAGTTCCTACCATGTACAGAACCCATAAGAATAATTATATTTAATGTACTATCTTTACAAAATGACAATATAAATAACAGTGATACACGGTGAAACCCTTATGATAATTTCACAAAAATTAAAGAAAGAATAATGTCAAAGGCTGCTTTAAGACAATGTGTTTGCAAGAGTGGGATATAAACAAGCCAGAACATAGGAAGTCAATTCTATACATTATCAATGAATATGTACAATTGAGAAGACATTTTGTCCTTGTTTTCAAGCACCCACAATCTAGTTAAGAAGACATAATGCACAAAAAAATTACACCTAAGACTATTACACAATAATCACTTGGGACAGATGAAATGGCACAAATATCAAGCTGGATACATCCTTAAAATTTACACAGTTTAACTCCCTTATAAAAACAAAAGGCAAAGAACTGATGCTCAGAGGTTAGTATTATAACATATCAAAGGTTTCCCTATTTACTAGAGTCATGTTAAAAAAATATTTAAATGTTAAAAAATGTTTAAAGTGCTCCATGGAGTTAAATATTGCATAGAGGTCAAGGAGGGTTAAGATCAAACAAATGCCGCAGGATTTCACAAATAAAAGAAGATGAACAAAAAATAAATCCCAAAGAGATTAAATGTTTAAGTAAAAAGGCTGGGTAAACAGATTGACTGCATGTGTTTATTTCTGTCTACTCTCAAAATCCAAGTAAAATGAGAGTAAAGGAATTTTTTTAAAGTATAAACATATAAGGATAAAAATAGGAGAGGCACCATTAGTGGATGAGAGAATTTAATATATTTTAGCAGGAAAGAGGACAAAAGACTGGAACCAACTTAGCAGAACAGAGAAACTGGACCTGGTTCCATCAAGTACTCCAAAATGAAAAGCATGAAGCACAACACTAACATCAGAGTTTGAAAACTTAGGAATATGGAATCGATGAACCTTGAAGTCCCTTCCTGGACCCCACACTAGCAAGGAAAGATCTGGGATAACAGCTGCATAACAAACCTTGAAAAAACCATCAGCCAATATTATAGCAAAAAAGTAGATGTCTTGTGTGTGTGTGGTAGGGATTGGGGAGAAGGGACGGGGGTTCTGATCCACTGAATCTTTGATAACAATATTGAGAGGCATTTGACAGATCTGAGGAAGTGAAAACAGACATTTCTAACTACTTCATATTAAAATAAGCAATGAAAAAAAAATAATTATTAACTCCAGGGAAAACTTAAACTCAGATAAGACTTCTTAAAAATTTAAAACTTCAGCCCTAGCTGGTCTGGCTCAGTGAATTGAGTGCCAGCCTGGGAACCAAAGGGTTGCCAGTTAGAGACCCAGTCAGGGCACATGCCAGGGTTACAGGCCAGGTCCCCAGCAATGGCATGTGAGAGGCAACTACACATTGATGTATCACTCCCTCTCTTTCTCACTCCCTTCCCCTCTCTCTAAAAATAAAATAAATAAATAAATAAAATCTTTAAAAAACAATTTTTAAACTTCAGCTCATCAAAGGGCACCTTTAAGAAAGTAAAAAGGCAAAACACTTTCTGAGAGAAAATATTTGTAAAACAGCTATCTGACAAAGGACTCATATCTGGAATATATAAAGAAATTCTATTGGGTTAGCCAAAAAGCCCATGTTTTTTTCTGTAAAATTAAAGACACATTTCATTTTCACCATTAACTTTATTGATTTGGATATTTTGAGTATGCCGGCTATCTCCCATATGGTATAACACTGATTTGTTCTCAATTAATGTCTTAATTTGATTACTATCAATTTCAACTGGTCTACCCAACCATGGACGAAACTTCACAAACCACTTTTGACATGTTCAATTGTTACAGCAACTTCTTCATACACTGCACAAGTCTTTTTTGTGTTTCAGTTGCGTTTTTACCTTTCTTGAAATAATAAAGCATAACATGCTGAAAATATTGCACATTTTCTTCCATCTTCAATATTAAAATGACTACACAAAAATTCACCAATTTTGATAAGTTTTTTTTAATGTACGCTGATATGACAGCTGTCACAATACAATCTAATAAAATTGTTTCAAATGAAGTAAAAGACAGCTAAGCACTATTAGAGCCAGCCATCATACAGAAAAAAAGAATTTTTTTTGACCAACCCAATATAAATAAGAAAACAACGAGCAACCCAAATAAAAAATAGAAATAGGCAGAATACTTTAACAGGCACTTCATATATTAAAATATAAAGATTACCAATAAGTACATGAAAAGATGCTCATTAGGGAAATGATAGTAAAGGAATTTTAAAATTATGAATATATAAAGAGAACGAACAGAAGAGACATGAGGGATGACTGGTATCTGATATGACAGAAATGTTCTATAACTTGACCTGTGTGGTAGATATGCAGATATCCATATACATAAAAATTCACCAAGCTGAATACTTAAGACTTACACAGTTTATTCAATAAAAATCATATTTTAATTAAAAAATATAATCTTAACCAACCAACACTTTTTGCTATCATACATGATTAAAGGATATGGAATTAGAGGGATGAAATTAAGAGAGCTAAATCTTCATCTCTCATTACCAAACATGAAAGGATAGATCAAGAAGCAGTTATGGGTGCATATTTTTGAGAAATTTTATGGTTAGTATTAGCTGCCTCCACAAAAAAAGACTGGAGATTTAGGAGAAGAACAGGGAACTGCTATCTTGCACAGTCTCTTCATAATATTTAATTGTTTTTTAAACTGTGCATATATTAATCTAATGGGGAATTTTTTTTAATATTAACCTATGAATTATTAAATATGTGATTACTTACATAAACATGAGGGAAAGTTTTTTAAGTATGTGTCAGTGACACCTTTTATCTTGCTAGTGCAATATAATCTGTATCCTGACTTTCCTTCCCCCTCTACCATCAGTCCATATGGTCCAGAAGGAATTTTTCCATCCCCGCTTCAGTAGTAGCTTGTGACTCAAGCCCAATGCAACCCATGGTCCTGGCCCTTGTCCAGAGAGTTTCTTTTCTTCCACTGATAGTCACAAGGCCCAATTTGAGCCAATAAGGGCTATACTGAGGAGCTCCCTGTATAGACATTCTCTTACTTAGAACTGCTGGCAACCATCCTGCCATCAAGAGAGAATTTTTTGCCTAAGAATGGGGCTGGAAGGATAAACAGCAGAGATGAGAGATGGGAGAGAGCCCTTGAGCCCTGATATCTGTGGCTGAGGCCCTGGTTCCATGCAGGCCTGAAGTTTGTCTGTCCTTGTCCTTTTCACAGTTATAAGAGGCAGCACTGTATAATGGAACCCAAGCATTGGACTACATGGGTTCAAACTTTGGCTTTACTACTTACTATGTGACCTTGGGCATGTTACTTAATCTCTTCCTCATCTATAAAATGAGATGGTAATAGTACTTCCCTCATAGAATCAAATAAGTTAATATATCAGTGTATATAATACACAGGCATGTATTTTTATTGGTATGTATGTATAAGAACATATGTATATAGCTTAAAGTATAAATATATATTCATATATTAAATTCTCATTTAAATTTACATGTGCAAAATCACATTTTTGTTTTTATCAATTACATTCCCTTTTTTCCTTACACCAGTTTGAATTGAATTTTCTGATACTTACAAGCAGCAGGATTCTGACTAATTCTGCACCTAAAGGTATCCAGGCAGAATTATTCAATAGATTTAAACAAATATACATCAAACATAAACATCTCTATATTAGAAAAAATCATCAAAAAATTAAACAGTAGATAGAGAAGGAAGAAAGAATATTTGTGACTTTTGGAAAGATATGGTTTTGCCCTTAGAAATAACAAGAAAGTACTACACAAAATGGGCAAAAATATAAACAGAGCAAATGAATAATGTAGGAATGCAAAAAATAATGTTCAGTTTCTAAAATTCAAACAAATAAAATAAGTAGAACCTAATTTTTTCTAATGACATAGCTAAAGATTGTTTTAAATGATTATCCAGTATTGGCAAGTGTCTCATTGACTGCTGGTAAGAATATAAAGTAATTCTTCTAGGAGTTTATTTAAGGAAATACTTAAGGGTGTGTGGGAACATTTTCCCTGCAAGCTTTCTCACTGATTTGTATTTATAAACAGGAACACTGAAAACAGCATGTCCAAAATATAGGGGATTCATTAAAATCCATACATTCCAATACTATTAAGTCACTTAAAAAGCTGATTTTAAAAAAACATGTATTGAAGAATGTTCATAATTATTAAATTAAATAAACATTACAAAACCATATATAGCATTCCCCTTATATGCATGGGGGATACATCCCAAGACCCCCAATGGATATCTGAAACTAGATAGTACCAAACCCTATATACACTATGTTTTTCCATACATACATATCAATGATAAATTTTAACTTATAAGTAAGGCACAGTAAGAGATAAACAACAATAACTAATACTAAAATAGAGAAATTATAATATACTGTAATAAAAGTTATGTGGATGTGATCTCTCTCAAAATATCTTATGGTACTGTACTTACCCTTCCTCTTTTTGTGATGATGTGAGATAATGCAAAGCCTACAAGATGAGAGGAAGTACGGTGAATGATGTAGGCATTGACCTAGTATTAAACTACTACTGACTTTCATATGATAAGGGTTACTTGAAAACAAACACTGCGATACCATGTATACAGGTGGAAATGCTAGACAAAGGAATGATTCACATCACGGTGAGACAGAGCAGAAAGATGAGATTTCATCATGATACCTAGAATGGCATCCAATATAAAATTTATAAATTATTTCTGGACTTTCCCATTTAATATTTTCAGACCATGGGTAACCGAAACCATGGAAAGCAAAACCGAGGATAAGGAGGAACTACTGTAGTATAAGGCTATATTTTAGTTGTATAAATATATATGGAAAAAGATCTACTAGGATCCATATCAAATAATAGTGAAATCTCTGGGTGGCAGAATTATGAATGACCTAATTTGTTGAAAGGGCTTTTTTTTTTAGCTTATATATATATTTAATTCTGTCTCCAATGAAGCTTTATGGACTTTCAATAAGAGAAAAATGTATTTTAAATTCATAGAAAGTCATATGTCACCTCTCAGAGTAGTTTCACTCCTGCATTTGAAGCTAAAATCATGCAAGCTGTTAAATGGAGCACAGATAATGAGAAAGTCAAGGGAGTGGACTCTCTTTTTAGAAAATTTGGTTGTAAAAACAAGGACAAAGATTTTCAAGAACATATGTGGCATATAGTTATTGTGAAGGAGTGTCTATGCGTTGGAGAAAAGGAAGAGACCAAAAATGCAAAAAGGAATCCCTGGGGGGTGATGGCTAATGAAGCCTACAGCACACTGTGCTTTCCATTCTCCGAGTAGCTTCCTTTGGGCTTGTCTGGACTACATTACCTGGATTCCCACATGCCCTTTCTCCTTGTGTTGCACCGGCTTGGGAAGGGCTCAGAAGTTGTCCAGAGGCAGAACCACTCAGCCTCTTGGGTGTCTTAACCTCCTAAATGAAGTGCAACAGGCATTTTTCACCAGCAACTTTCTCCAGGAAAGGAAATAAGACACTTGAAGCTGTGTGCAAGGCTCCCTTAGACCCTATCCCTGCTCCTATAAAAGAGTGAGCACCATCCACAGCTGCAATCATAATACATGCTTGGCCTTAATAATGAAAAAGTGAGTTCTCAACAATTCATAAGGATTTGAATGCTGTGTAAGACAGATTACATTTTCTTTTCACTGATTTTTGGCACATTAACAGCTGGTGACCTAGATTAAGAAATAATATGTGAAAAGCAGATTGTATCATTAAATTCCTTCACAGATGGAAAGTGGATTCAATGAAAAGTTTCAGACCAAAGAGTCAAGTAATTACTTGGAGGGAGGAGGAGAATACCTACAAGTGGGTAAAATGAAGTATGAAAAAATGATGACAAAACCTGGCCTAGATCCTGGCTACTTTCTGGACAAGTGAAATCTGGGACTGGAATGGGGCAGGAAGCCTTGCTAATTCAGCTGCTGAAGAAGCACTGGGAGAGGATCATGTTAGTTTAGGATGAGCTTGGGTAGATATTAAAAGAAATACAATCCTCTTACTGCATTGAGAATGTCCCATGTGAAGGTAGGGACTAGAAGTAGCCACCCAGTCTTTCAGCTTGCAGACAAGCAAAGGGGCTGGCGCCCAGCTCGGCTCCACTTCTAGGTCAGCAGAGTCGGGGGCAGCCTCAGCCAGGGGCTGAAAAGGAAAATGCACTGTCCTAGTGAGCGTTGGCAAATCTGATTTCCAGTAAAACAGGGAAGTACCAGTAAAACCCAGTATCACAGGGATGGAAAATCCTGCCACGAAAAAGAGAAAACACAGTTGGACTGATACAAACCATGAAGCTCACTAGTTGGTGTCCTTTTTCAAGTACAGCGCCCCAACTACCTTATGAGCAGAATGTCCTTTACTCAGAACACAAATGAGGACCTCAGTGCCAGGAAGGTCTTCATGACATGCAGTCTCTGGGTAGCCAGGCCAGCCCCGTACCCAGTACAACATCTCTCCAACTGCTCAGGGCTGTGCGGTATGGACCTGGGATCCATTTGTGCACATCTCTGGATGAGAAAAATAAATCACTGTAACCAACTGACTGAGGTTCTTGTAAAACAACAGGGAATCCAACCCGTGCAATACCAATTTTTTTAATGCAATAAAACTCCTTTGTAGAAAAATGTGCAGAAAAGAAATGCAAGGTTCAGGTCATATTTACTTTTGACCTTCCAGAGAAGGACATTGGCGTCAAAAGGGAGCACACACACACAGAGACCAAAAAAAGACAAAAAAAAAAAGTGTGTGTATAGATATCTGTTTAGAACTCCAGGATTCACTGCACAGCGTTGTATTACAGCCGCTACTTTTCGCTATCAGACCATTGATCAAAACAGAAATCTGGGGGTTATCTTCAGTGCTAAACTGTTTCTGCTGCACTCACATAGCCAGTAAATCCCCCCAGAGGAAGAACCACTGCCGCAATCTCCCGCCCGAAGCTGCCCGGCGCCTCCCTACCAGATCCCTGCAAGCAAGCAGGGAATAGGCGCTGGGAGGCAGATGCACTCAGCTCAGGGGCAGCAGGCGACATGCCGCACCTGCGACTGCTCCTGCCCTGCGCCAGCCCTGAGAACCGGCAGAGATGCCAGCTGCACGGGGGGCGAGGGAGGTGTAGCCTCGGCAGACCCCAAGCCTCCGGGGACCGGTCCATGCTCCGCTGGCGTCCCGCCTCCCGGGCTGCTTCCGCTCGCAGCGCCGGGTACCCGCCTGGCTGCAGTCGCCGCAACAGAGGGCAGGGCGTCCCTGCGACCCCGGCCCGGCCCTGCACCGCTAACGTCAGGCCTCCTCTGCTCCCCTGGCCCTCTAGGCCCTCGCCGTCGTGTCCCGCCACCTGCAACGCCGCCCGCTTCTGACCTTTTCCTGTGCACGGTTGAGTCGTTTCTGGACGTTCTTAGCGAAAATGCCCGTCTTGATGTCGGCCATGGTGGCGGGTCCACAGAGGCTGTGAGAAGCAGGCGCGCGGGTCAGGTCGGCAGCGGTGAGGAAGAGCGGGTGAGGAGCAGCAAGAGAGGAGGAGCGGGAGAGGAGGTGGAGCCGGTGAGGAGGAGCGGGAGAGGAGGTGGAGCGGGTGAGGAGCAGCGGGAGAGGAGGTGGAATGGGTAAAGAGGAGCAGGTGAGTAGCAGCGGGAGAGGAGGAGCAGCGGGAGAGGTGGTGAGGAGCCGCGGAGCTCTGGGAGCGATGAGGAAGGGGCGCGGCGACGGAGAACAGGCGTAAAGATAGCGACAGTGCGGAGGCAGCGCCGGCCAGGGTGGGGAGAAAGAGGGAGGGAGCCAGAAGTCAAAATGACTAGAGAGTAACCCCGCTGATGGAGGAGGAGGCCTGGAGGAGAAAGGGAATGAAGCCAGCAACAGATCCAGAGCCGCAGAGGCAGCTCAAGGATTCTTTTAAGGCCGAGTTTGTGTCGAGGGAGGGCATAACAAAAGGGGGTGAGGGGAGAAGAGGGAAGGAAAAGCCTGGGGGAGGGGGGCAGCTCTGCTCTGAAGTAGAGGGGCTGGGCTGGTCTACCGGGAGTGCCAGCTGGACCACCCGGGCCAGAGAGTGCACCCCTCACCGTCGCTGTGTTCAAGGAGGACTGGGCCTTGCTTGACAGGGAGGCTCACTGCTCAGGGGGCTGACTGGGAAACCGGGTCAGTGCAGCGGTCAGAGCTGCAGGAGGGAGGCAGGTCCAGAGGAAAGGAGGGAAGGATTTGCGCTGACACTGGTTTAACCTTAAGACAAGACCTGGGGCATGGGTGGGAAGGTTCCAGGTTGAGAGGAGTCAGCTACCTTGAGCCAGTGCTGTGCTTTGGTGATCTCTGTAATTCTGGCCCTGAGCAGAGACCCTCGTATTGGCACTCACTCCCCAAGGAGTGTTGAGTCAGGTCATTTATTACCTCACATCAACGTTGTAAGACCCAGGCCTCCTAACCTGTTGCTCCTTGCAACCCTTCTGAAAACCTAATAGGGATGCACCATCCTATGTATGCTTAACAGTAGTAAGTGTAATGGGGATAAACTTGTCCTACACCCACTTAGAGCTCTTGAAGTTTTTGATCAATAGTCAATCTATTCATATTCAGTTTTCTCTGAGAGTGTGAGGAGATAAGGAAGATGCCCAGCAAACAGGTTAGAGTGAATCAAGCACCAGGGAGTCTATGTGAGCGTCTGCACCTCTGGAGTAGTCTGTTACATTGGTAGACCTCTGTGAACTGTCCTGGTAATTCACTCCTTGTGTAGTCCCCAGCCTTGATTCTAGAATGGCACTATGACTGGCTTTTACCAATAAAATATGGCAGAGTTACACTGTGCCAGTTCCAGGCCGAACCCTAAGAAAGCAACCAGGTTTTGCACTCTGAGGAGCCCTGTACATCCATGTGGAAGTTCAGCGTCCCCGCTGTAAAAGGTCCCTTAGGAAGGCACATGGAAAGGTTATTTGCACAGGAAACATGGCCCAGATGTCCCTGCATCCCAGCTGATCCAAGCTGAGAGCACAGTATGGAGAACAAATAAAATGATAGTTGTTTTAAGCCACTAACTTTTGTGTTGCCAGTCTATTCACCTGGCTCTTATTTCCTTAGAATGACTATTTATTCCAGTTTGCCTAGAAATGAAGAGGTTTCCAGGATGAGACTTTCAGTGCTAAAACCAGGGAAGTCCTGGGTAAACCTGGATCAGCTGACCACCTGAGTTCCAACATTCCAAGTAAAGAAAGAGACCACTTCAGAAGGGAATAAAGGGAAAATTGATTTCCCTCTTGGTCAGCATTCAGTGACTAAGGGAAAGACTGCTCAGAAGCCAGGAATTTCCGTCAGCTTTCTAAAACAGGAGGCATCAGAATTTCTCCTCCACCTTGAGATCTTGGCAATGAGGATACAAGCCTCAGAATGCTGTAATATACCAGAATGTTCTGTAGCATATTAGACCATGGTCACTTACACTATGAGCCCCAGAGCCCCCTCTGCTCCTATTCTAGGCCTGGCTACAGATCCCACTGCCCTCTCTTTAACAGTCAAAGAACAGAGTTCCAAGCAGTGGGTGTATTTTTCTCCTGCTTCTTTTGAACCCACTGTACCCACTGTACCAGCCTTTATCTCTCCTTGCAGTTATTCCCCCAACAATTTTTGGAACACAGTGAATATCTTTGGAAATAAAGTCACAATGGTTAATGCCCATATCTAGTTCTGTAATGTGGGTGGAAAGGGAAAGCTTATCATTTCTTGATCATTCTATTTGGAATACATGTTGAGCCTATTAAAAAGTTATTAAAAAAGAAAAAAGTTATTATTTGCAAACTGTTACCAAATCATTTCACTCCAACTGACAAGAAAATTGGTATCCATTTTCAAGTCTCCATGTGCCTCATTCTAGCCACTCTGAAATACTGGCAAAACATTTTAACTGGTACTTAACAGGAGCTTCTCAAATATTTGTTGAAAAAAATGCATCCATGCATGAGACTAGCTGATGAGCATCCATCCTTCGCTATTTCTTCTCTTAATTCTGCAATACTACTGGAATAGGGGCAGGGAGAAAGGGAGCCCTGACTACAGTGGTTTGTAAGCATTGTTGTGCTATACAGTGAAGTCTTTTTTTCATATTAAGTCATGTGCAGGACCCAAATATATTAATCATATGGGCCCTCCCTGACTGTGGAAGTGTTGAGTGCCCAGAGTCCCACTCTGTATTCCCTGCAGCTATCTCTAAAGAAGATCCTCAGAGCTGCAGAAATCCCTGCACACAGCAGGAGTCCACATGTGACAAGATAGTAAGAAGCTAGGAAAATTCCTGGGCAAGTAGTATAGGGAAACTGAGACAAGAAAATTGAATAAGGCCAAACAGTTTGAGCAACTTACAGCCAGCTGGTAAAGCACAAGCTTAGATGTCAAAGTATATCTAGCGTTTATTCAGGTAAGGTTTGCAAAACCTTGAGAGCAAATGGTTTATACCTCTCCTCCCTAACCAACAAATACATAGCTTAAATCACCCTGGTCTGGGAAATAGAGAACAGAGACCCAATTAATATCATTTGTGCCAGCTAAACCCAAGGACAGATGAAGTCAGGGGAACAAATAACAAAAAACCCTTTAAAAGCAGACAGACCCAAGATAAAAGTAAAACAGTATAGCAGAGTAAAAATTATTCCCAAACCCTACTAAGCACTCATTTTGACACATCAGCATATTAAAAATGTACCTGGAAAGCTGATGAATATTTCTCTGAAACCCTCCTCTAAGATCCCCAACCACAGAAGTAAAGATTACAAGCCCTCAGGACAAAGACCCAGAACAGGCTTGCTCTAGAGCACGCCCGTGCCCCTTTCCTGGGCATCGGGGCTTACCGCCTGACCCTGTCTCCAAGGCCCCCTTGTTCTGACTTCCCTGTCAGCTTAAAGCAGCCCCTCCTTGGCTCACTCCTTTCCTATAACTTTTCTAGGGAGCCAAAGCAGAGCACTGCCTAGGCTCTCTCCTGTTACTTCCTCTACTCTAAGTCCTTCATTTGTATCACTGTCCCCAGCTTTAACAAACATACTCTTACAATCACCTGGACTTATGAAATCTTTCCTACATGCTGTCAAGAACCCACACACTACAGTCAGGCCTGTGGCAGACCCCACTCCAGGCCGGTCCCTGTCTAATAACACACAGGCCAAGTGACCTCAGCACCGCCATCTATCTCCAGAGTCATAAGACCCGGGCTATTGAGTGCCTTGCCTTCATTCCAGCACCACTGGGCTCACCCAACAACAAGCCTTGATAGCTCGTGTCTCTTCCTTAGAGTTGCCATCCATTTTTCTCCACAGTCAGGGAAAAATGTGGGGCATGCAGGTCCATGCAGATATTACTATATAAGTGAAAGGTAACCCTAATTCTCTCCAATGTTGGACTAACCTCAGATGTCAAACTATAACTAATGTTTATTCAGGTAAGGTTCACAAAAAGCATCACAGCTCCAACCCCAGATCACCATTCACGCAAGACAGGATTCCTGAAATAATTTTAACTTCCAAATCACTCTCCTTTCCTTTTCCTTTTTTTAAAATTTTTTTAATTGTAGTTTTTTCAATTACCATTTAGTCCCCTTATAACCCCCTCCCCACTGCAATCACCACACTGTTGTCTATGTCCTTTTTCTGAGACCTTCCTTTCTTCTAAGTTGCACTTCAAATTGGTTGATTAGTGAAGAATGTGTATTGTGACAGGTTTTGAAAACTTGGAATAGGCCCAGAATTACTACTGTATTATCACAAGATTCATTTTCCATATCTTAATGGCACAGAAGTTGATACTTGCTTGTCTTTGAATCTTGTAAATCCAATTTAGGTCCTTAAAAAAGGAGATTTCTAGATCCATTTTTTTAAATATACCTAACTCTTTCCTATATACTGTATATTCTAATCAGCCACAACTTCTTTGTGTCATTTTACAGGAAGTCCTCACTTATCATCATCAGTAGATCCTATAACAAAATTGCTTTCACCATAGGCTAATTGATAAAAATGTGTTAACTTCCTGTGGCATACTTGTGGTC
Organism: Pteronotus mesoamericanus; assembly: GCF_021234165.1. Taxonomy (NCBI): domain Eukaryota; kingdom Metazoa; phylum Chordata; class Mammalia; order Chiroptera; family Mormoopidae; genus Pteronotus; species Pteronotus mesoamericanus. Next base: position 42,056,385 of record NW_026555329.1, read on the forward strand.
ACAAAAACATTACCAAACCTCTAAATAAAGACCTAAAACACTTCTAATTATTAAACATTGAAATAAATGTAAACTATACGTACATTTAAGAAAGATTAATAAAACAAGTAAGACAATGATTTTCCAACCAACTTATGCCAGTTCTGGGTGACCAGAGCCAATCCCAGCAGCTTAGGGCACAAGACAGCAGCCCACTCTGGACAGGACACCCATCTATCACAGGGTGCACTCACACCCACAACATTCACTCAGACTGGGACCATTTAGACACGCCAGCTCACCTCAAGTGCTCATCTTTTGGGTGTGGGAAGAAATCTATGAAGACATAGAGAATGTGCAAACTCTATGCAGACATTAGCCCTGGCCAGGAATTAACTTTTCCCCCTCATCAACATTATGATGAAGCCATGTTGAATAAACAACATTACTCCAAGACCTGCTGTATGGATTATTAAGGAGCCATTATATTTAAACACCTAGTTGAGCCTAATTGGAGTTTTTGGCCCAACCAAATTATTACTAGTGCGTATACTCACCTTCTTTGCTTAAAGACCCAGATGAAATTTTATTTTCTCTCACAAATGTTAAAATTGCAGTGAAAGGAGGATGCTCTGTAAAATACCTATATATGTAAACTGATTTTCTTACACATTTCAAGTGAAAACACTCAAGTGTAGATTCACAATCAACTCTTCAAATTATGCCAACTGTTTACATTCTAATTCTACATATATTTTTATAACAGGCTTACTAAAACAGCCTGCATGACTACCCTCTTCCTTTCTTAATTTAACAGAGTCTAAACGTAACAACATCTTAACTACACTAATAATGCATCATTAATGTATCCCAAAATACTAAATAGGAGGCAAAATGTTTGTTCTAAATAAATAGAGCCATAGGCCACTAAGGAGAACAATGACACTCTATTAAATTACCTAATAATTTTAACACATTTGGTTACCATGTTTGATGCTTTTATGCAAAGTAGATGTAAAACGCCTATTCCCCAAACACATTGCTTGAACATTACTTACTATCTTACAAGACAACTGAGAGGTGAGGGAGCAAAACAAAATGGAAATTCTAACTATCCACAACTCTTTCTGAAGAAAGGGACAAGTTCCTGCAAATATTTGAAGTTGTTTTCTATCCACAAATAAGCTATAAAACTTCCATATACATTGTGGGGATCAGCACATTTGTCTGAGCTACCTACCAAGAGAGCTCTCTTAATTGCTTATATGGCTGGATGATTTTATCAGAAAGTTTTCCTGATTGGACAAACCCCAACTTTGTGACAGTGATCTACTTCAAAACTTCTTAATAAATGTTTAATTTTATCCAATGATGGCAGAGACCTTCTGGGTTTAAGGAAGGGATTTTTGGTTAAGTTTGCCCATGTTTATATTTTATGTGACTATAGCTAGCTAGATGTGCCTGCCTTGGACTGCATAGCTACCCCTCTGTCCTCGCCCCGCCTTCTACTACCCCCACACGCCTCTCCCCAGAGTTGCTCCCAGTATTACCATTGGCAACAGTGGCCCTCCACTCAGAGCCTGCACGTCAGCTAACTAAGCCAATCCAGGGTCATGGTATTCTTTTATGTGCGGGAAGCCTGGACTAAGCATTTTGTTGTCCCAAACATCTGCCTATTCCCTTGCAGGAGAGCCTCCTTCCTCTCCGAAAGCCACATGACCTTCTACCTGTTATTATATCTAAAATTCCTCGCTCACCTCACCTCTCTTCCCTAAAGTCCCAGGCACACTGCTGCTTAGGGTGACCTCCAAGGAATTAAACTAGTTGGGGGCATTGATGGTGGAAACAGTGCCTATTAGCTTTCCTTTCAGTGTTAGTGCTATAGGTCAGCATTATTGGGCTTAAATAGGCTTTAATAAACTAGTCTAGGACAATCAGTTGTGGATCAAACTGTGTCCCTGTGATGTTGTGATTTATAAGAAATATAATATTTGGTCTTTGTCCTTGTTCTGACACAGAGCTTCTAAAACACTTGTGATTTTCCAAGTGAGTAGGGCAATAAAGGTGTCTTTTGTTATTCCTAAGAAAGCCCCTCTCAATCACACCTGAGGTTAGATTAATGAGGTGACTTTCAGAAAGCTCCTAAGGATGGGGGCTGGTTGCTAGAGAACCAACCATTTAATTAGAATTTTCAGCTCCCCACACCCCAGATCTCTGGGGAGGGGAGAGAGGCTGGAGGTTGAGTTTAATCACCAATGGCCAATGATTTAATAAATCATGCCTATGTAATAAAGCCTCCATAAAAACCCAAAAGAAATTCAGAGAGCTTCTGGCTTGGTGAACATGTGGGTAGAAGGGAAGATCTAGAAGGGACATGGAATCTCTCCATCCTCTACTCACATACTCTGTGCATCCCTTCTATCTGACTCTTCCTGAGTTATATCATTTTATAATAAACCAGAGATCTAGTAAGTTAAATGTTCCTCTGTGTTCTGTGCAGCACTTTAACTGAATCTGGAAGGGGGTGGGAGGGGTCACAGGAACCTTTGATTTATGGCCAGTTTGGTCAGAAGTGACAACCTGAATTTGAAGTGGGAGTTGGAGGTGAGCAGCCTTCTTGCACTGAACCTTTAATCTGTGGGATGTGATGCTAAGTCCAGATGGTGCTAGTACTGAATTGAGTTGTAGAAAACCTAGCTGGTATTTCAGGATTACTAGGTGTGGGGAAACCCCCCATCTCCCCGACATTTGGTGGCCAAAAGTACTGAAAGTACAGGAGAAATGCACAATTTTTTTCTTTTTTCTTTTTTTTTAAAAAGATTTTATTTATTTTTAGAGAGGGGAAGGAGAAAGAGAGGGAAACATCAATGTGTGGTTGCATCTTGTGCGCCCCCTGCTGGGTACTTGGCCTGCAACCCAGGCATGTGCCCTGCACAGGGAATCGAACCAGTAACCCTTTGGTTCGCAGGCCGGCACTCAAGCCACTGAACCACACCAACCAGAGCCACAATTTTTTTCTTTACACTCTCCACAACAGGTTTACAAGGGGTGACACAGGGGTGACCTGATGACATAGGGGGTGGTGCTGGTCTGGCATTTGGGAAAAATGGCCCTTGCCCCAAAGCTTTCAATGCAGTCTCTCCCTGTGGTTCTTTGACACCCCCTGAGTCTGCCCAGAACTCCTTAAGAGCCTTCCAAGAAGCAATGCACTATGGCCCAGGCCAGCCTCACCTAGCTGATTTATAGATGCTTGTCAGGGCCAATCCCCAGGGACTCAGAGGACAAGGCTGGTGTGTCTCCCCAGATTGATGCCATATGGAGGGGAGTACTCGGCCAGGAAACATGGCATCTGTGGGTGGTATGGGAGAGGGACTTAGCACAGGGACATTGGCAGCAGGCCCTTCAGCCCTCTCCCTGAAGCCACATAACTCAGTCTCTCCCTGTATGACTCCCATCTACTTTGAACTTTTGTTCCTCCACCAGAGCCCAGGAAGAGTGGCCACAAATAATTTTGTGTGCTGACCCTTTAAGAGAGTGTCTGGGTTTCTAGCAGTTTCCCATCTCATTCTTGTGGATGGAATCCCCACTGATCTTCACAGCCAGATGTTATGTGGTCACCTCTTCCCAGCTTTCCCCTAAGGGGAAAATTTGCAGCTGAGATATCCCTCCAGATTTTCAACTGCACCATGTGGTTGACAGGCCAGCCCTTTTCACATCTTGACCATTCCTACTAGTTTCAAGGTAACTTCTTTTGTATATCATTGGTTATAAGACTTCTTTTCAGCTAGACTTCAGTTGGTTATTCAGGTTGATTGTTCAATAATTTAGTTGTTTTAATTCCTTTTTGGTTCTGGGAGGAGGTGAGTGTAACTTCTACCTACTCTGCCTCCATCTGGGATTTTGAGCTTAACATATTTTTAAGTGTGTAATACAGTATTGTTGACTGTACAATGATATATAGATCTCTAGGACTCACTCATCTTACTTAACTAAAACTTTATACTTATTGATTAGTAACTCCCTATTTCCCATCCCTTCTATGCCTGGCAATCACCATACACCTCTTTGATTCTATAAATTTGACTATTTTAGATACTTCATGTAAGTGAAATCATGCAGTATTTGTCTTTCTGTGGCTGGCTTATTTCCCTTATCATAACCCATGTTGTTCATATTGCAGAATTTTAACTTTTTTTAAGGTTGATTAACATTCCATTTTATGTAAATACCACATTTTCTTTATCTATTCCTCTGTCAATGAACATTTGTTTCCACATCCCGGCTGTTATAAATAATGCTTCAGTGAACGCAGGAGGGTTTATATCTCTTTGAGATACTGATATTGATTCTTTTGGATAAAAGAATAGGGATTCCTGGGTACTATGTTGTTTAGTTTAATTTTTAATTTTCTGAGGAACCTCCATACTATTTTCAATAGTGGCTGCACCATTTTTCATTCCACAGTGTACAAGGTTTTCCATTTATCCACATCCTTGCTAATGTTTGTTGATTTTTAATTTTTAATAGTAGTTTTCTGGAAATGTGTAAGGTGATATTGTGGTTTTTAAAATTTTCTTTCGATGTCATTTGACATTTAAATTTTTTTCATATACATATTGGCCATTTTAAAAATCTTCTTTGGAGAAATGTTTATTAAAGACCTTAATGAATTTTTAAAACAGGTTGTTGATTTTTTGAGCTATGGAGTTATAGGGGCCCCTTATGTATTTTGGAAGTTAACCCCTTATCAGATGTGTGGTTTGCAAATATCTTTTCCCATTCCCTGGTTGCATTTTCAAAAAATGGTGCTAGAACAATTGTATATCCAAACGCAACAAAAATAATCTAGATACAAACCTTGTACCCTTCTCAAAAATTAACTCAAAATGGATCAGAGACCTAAATGTAAAAAACAAAACTATAAAAGTCCTAGAAGATAAAACCTGGATGAGCTTGGGTGTGGCAGTAACTTTTTCAATACCACACAAAAGACATGGCCCATGAAAGAAATAATTGATAATATAAATATTAACATTCAAAACTTTTGCTCCATGAAAGACAATGTCAAGAGCATGAGAAGATAAACCACACACTAGGAGAAAATATTTGCAAAAGATCCATCTGATAAAATGCTGTTATCCAAAATACACAAAAAAGTCTTAAAATTCAGCAATAGAAAAAGCAACCTTATTTTAAAAAATGGGCCAAAGACCTTAACAGACACTTCACCAAAGAAGATATACAGATTTCGAATAAACATATAAAAGGAGATTCCAAATCCAATGTCATCAGGAAAATGTAAATTAAAACCACTACATGCCTATTTGCATGACTAAAATCCCATACACTGACAATGCCAATTGCTGGCAAGGATATGGAGCAACAGTTAACTCATTCATTGATGGTGGAAATGCAAAATGGTAAGACCACTTTGGAACACACTCTGGCAGTTTATTACAAAACTAAATATACACCTGTTGTATGATCCAGCAATTACATGCCCTGGTATTTACTCAAAAAATTGAAAATTTATGTCTGCACAAAAACTTGCACATAGATGTTTATAGCAGGTTTCTTCACAATTGCCAAAACTTGGAGGCAAACAAGATGTCTTCAGTAGGTCAGTAGATAAATACATTGTGGTACATCCAAAGGGATATGATTCATTGCTAAAAGGAAACAAGTGCAGTGAGGCCAGCACTGTGGGATGTTGTGGTGGAGCTTGCTCCAGAGGATTGTAGTGGCATGAGCTCTGGGAACCTCTGGCAGCTGTGGTCCACCTCAGTGAAGATACAGGGATCCTTAGTGGTAAAGGCTGCTTGGCTCCTCCTGCTCTCTTTTTCTCCCATGGAGGGAACTCGTGACCAAGGGGACACTCCTTACTGCTGAGTTTTGCTGACCTGGGGTATGGAATGACATAGGTAAAATGCTTCCTACCCTTTTTTATGTGGCCTTCCTCTGCTTTTGTGCTTTACAGGATCACTGCAGCTTCTTTATTGTATTACAGCACTCTCCCAGAGCTATCTTAGTCTGAATATTTGTGGGGAGATGCAGGCTTGATCTTCCTATATCCCCATCTTGATAACCTGACCATTGATAAATCTTTATTTTGACTTACACAAATGATCATACTATTTACAATGTTTTGCAAAGACCTTTTCATAGAGACACATGCACATCTTTCTATTGTTTTTCTTTCCCTCCTTTCCTTCCTGTCTTTCTCCCTCCCTCTCATCTATTGTTTCTTACTTCCTACTCAGATAGAAAAAGTTTGGTGCTGTTTTCATTCATACTTTACAGAAAGTAAAATGAAGTTAAAAATGTCTATAATTTTTTTTAATCAGGAAATTCTACTATAATAATACCTAAGTTTGTTCCTTTAATATCTTTCCCATTTTTTCTGATCACATAAATAACACTTTCTTATTGCAACAAAATAGAGCAATGTGTGAACATTCAAGTAACAAAGACTTATATGCTGCTTACTCTGTCCTAAGTTCTGTTCCAGGTGCTTTACATATTGACTCATTTAATTAACTTCTCAGACCAAGTCTGTGAGTTAGGTATTATAAATCTATTTTACCAATGAGGAAAAGGAGACTGAAGGAGATTAAGTGAATTTCACAGTTATAATGCAGCTGAGGTGGGCTTCAAATTCAACCCATCTGGTACCAGAGCCTGTCCCCTTAGTCACTGTGCCCTGTGGTCCATCCTAAGACTCAAATGATCCTAGGGTAACTTAGAAACCTCATCTTGCAGTCACCACTGGTGATCTTCTGGTGACCATCCTTTCATAAATCCTTTGGTGCATGTATTTGTGGGCATATATATATTTTCAGATATGTAAACAATGCAAATACACAAAAGACACACATAAAATTTAGGAACTTTTTTTGTCATTAACTCTAACAAAAATGGGATTGTATTACATATCCTCTGCATCTTGCATTCCTGGTTTAACAGCTTCATGAAATTTCTCAACGTCAACTGGTATAGCTCTAGCTGTTTCTTTAATAGCTGCATGCTGCCTTGGTCAGCTATACCTCCGTTCATGTAACCATTACCCTACTGATGTGTATTCACTTTGTTTATAAGATTTTTAGTACTATGAAGTATACTGAAATAAACATCTGAGTACGTATTTCTTTTTGCATTAGTACTTTTATACCTGGAGATTATATTTCCAAGTGTTAGGTTTTGTTTTTTTTTAAGTGATTTTGCTAGATTGTTTTCACAATGCTGAGAAGTTCACACTTTAATAATTAGTAAATGAGCATCCATTTTTCTTGACAGTAAGACACCAAGAGCAGGTGAGATTCCTTTTTAATTTTTGCCAGTCATTGAGAGGTACTGATACTTCATAGTTACTTTGTTTTCCCTACTGCTAAGAAACTGAAAGACCTTTTTTGGTGACCCAAGTCCTTTGTGACTTGCTTATTTATAATCTCTGTCCATTTGTCTACAGAGTTTTCTTTTATATGGTTATAGTTTGTTATTGTTGTTTATATATAATATACCCTTTAGCTGTTACTCCCGTTGTAAATGTTTTTCTCAATTCATCATTTATATTCTATTTCCATATTTGTTATACTTTACCTTTTAAAAATATTTATAAAGTCAAATATGACCAATTTTTTAATAACATGAGTTTCCTTCCTCACCAATCCCTAGTTTCTTATATGGTCTCTTCTATATTTTTCTAAATTTTATTGTTGTATTCTTTACATTTAAGATTTTGCTCCATCTTAAATCTATTTTTTCTTTTAAATTCTTCATTGTGTATTTTTCCATTACCATTTATACCCCATACCCTCTTCCTCCTCTACCTAGCCCTGAATTGCTACACTGTTGTGCATGTCTATGGTTTCTTTTTTTTTATTTTTTATGAGAAACAGGCGTCAAATTTATTCTTTCCCAATGCATAGCCAATTTTGGTGCTATTATTTATTAAATAAACCACTCTTCCCAGCTGAATTAAAAAATATTCTTATTTTTTAAAAAATATATTAAATATTTTACAGAAGGAGAAGAATCAAGATGGCAGAGGAGTGAATGGAAGTCGCACTGAAATCCTCCCAGGACCAATCAGGAATTACAACTAAATTGTGGAGAAATCACCTAGCATAAACAATTGAACAATAGCGAAGGAGAACCTTATAACCTTGAAAAGACAGAAGACTCAGCTGTATCACAACTTCACTGGTAAGGACTGCGGTAGGGACTCAAGAAGGTGGGTGGGGTGCCCATGGGCAGCAGCACCAGAAGGATCCCCCTGAGAAGAGCAGGCTCTAAATCATAAGCAGGGATCTCCAGCCTACAGCACCAGAGCCCAAAAAGTACACAGAAAACAGCCAGCTGCGAAAAGCAGCAGGGTTGCTCTCTGCCACAGAGAGGCAGCTGGAGACACAAAGAGCCTTATAAAGGGCCAACATATAAATTTTTATTTGCAGCCACTTACCCTGGTCTCTGGCAAAGGTGGGGCAGAGTGGGCTAGAGAGACAAAGGAAAGACTGGGGAAGGAGACACTGGGGAGAGAAAGGAGAGAGTAGCTGGTGGGATCCCAGTGCTGACTCCTCCCCCATATGGCAGCAGCCATCTTGCTCAGCCAGACCACTCCCCTGAGTGGCAGCAGCGTGAGAGGACACAATAACCCCACCCCCAGGAGGGACGCTGCCCTGCCCTGTGGTGTCTAAGCCGGCCTGCTGAGTGCAGAGTGACTAGATTAACAGCTGAAGGAGACAATCACAGACAGTAGATTCCTGGAAGTCTTGAACAGACTACCTAAGGTAAGACAGGGTCAACATCTAACATCATCAGAGGCAGATCCAGAAAGAAAAAACAGCAGTCTACTACCATAGACGTTCACACCACAAAGTCAGGAAATCAGGACAGATCAATTTAAGAAGCAGAAGCAGAAAAGAAGAGTCTCACAAATAATGGGAACACAAAGAAACACCCCGCCCCGTCGAAGGGAAAGGCGCAATCCCCAGAAAGAGAACTAAATGAAATAGAGGCAAGTAAACAATTAGATATTGAGTTCCAAACAACAGTTCCAAGGAAGCTCAATGAGCTCAGGGAGCTCAGAGAGAATTACAAAAAACTACAGGGAAACTATGAGCAACTTACTGCAAACTATATCATCATGAAAAAGGACATTGAAACTATCATAAAAGGCAAGAGGAAATGAATACAATTTCTGAATTGAAGAATTCAGTAGAAGGAATCAAAAGGAGGTTAAATGAAGCAGAGTATCGAATCAGCAAGCTGTAAGACAGGGTAGAAAACAGTTCCCAGAAAGAGCAAGAAAATGAAAAAAGACTCAGAAAGAATGAAGAGGCAATGAGGGAAATGCAGGACAACCTGAAACATAATAATATCCATAGAATAGGGATATCAGAAGGAGAAGAGGAGCAAGGGATAAAGAACCTGTTTGAAAAAGTCATGATGGACAACTTCCCTAATTTGAGGAGAGAAAGAGTCACGCAAGTCCAGGAAGCAAAGAAGGTCCCATCCAAGAGGAACCCAATGAGGCCCACTCCAAGGCACATCATCGTTAATATGGCAAATATCAAAGACAAAGAGAAAATCCTAAAGGCAGCAAGGGAGAAACAGGTAGTAACATACAAGGGAGCCCCAATACGGCTAGTAGCTGACTTCTCAACAGAAACACTACAAGCCAGAAGGGAATGGCAAGAAATATTCCAAGTGATCCAAGTGATGAAAAGCAAAGGCCTGCCACCAAGACTGCTCTAACCAGCAAGGCTCTCAATTAAATTAGAAGGTGAAATAAGGAGTTTCCCAGACAAAAGAAGGCTAAAAGAATACGCCTCCACCAAACCAGCACTGCAAAATATGCTAAAGGGACTGCTTTAAGAAGATGAAGAAAAAGAGTCTGTGAATACTCAGGTCCTTTCACAGTCACCAAAAATTGATATTACCAATATTTAATACTTATTTATCTGTGACAACGATGTGTCATTTTAATTGTTCCTTTATTATTTGTTGAAACTAAACCTGTTTTTGTATATTTCTTGCATATTTCTATTACTTTTAAAAAGCTTTAAATGACTTTTTGGTATTCTTTATCCATTTTTTGATTAAATGTTTGTAGAATTTTTTCCCTGCAAAAATAAAAATTATTAACCCTTTTTTAGATGTGTTGCAAATACTTTCCTATTCTATGACTTGTCCTTTAAGTTTTTTTATGTGTATATTACTGTATAGTCTTGACTGTTTAATATAGTCATATTATCAATATTTTACCTTTTAGCTTCTGGGTTTGAATATTTTCCTTTAGGGTAAGAAAATATTATTTTGTATTTTCTCCTAAAACTGCTTAGATTCTACATATTGGTTTTTAACTCACTTGAATACTTTTTGTATAATGTGTGAGATAGGGCTCTATATTTGTTTTATGTCAAGTAATAGTGGTCCATGTACCTTATTTGTTGAATAAGCCTTATTTTCCCCATAGATTTGAAATATCAATTTAATCATATATTACATTGTTAGACAGATATATACATTTGTTTCTAGAATGCTCATTTTATTTCATTGACCTACTTGATTATTTCTGTGCTGGTGGCGTGTTGTTTTAATTGCTGAGACTTTACAATGGATTTAAATTTTTTAATATTTTATAATGGACTTTGACATTTAAAAATAAATAAATAAAATCAATCTGCATTAAAAAGAAAAAAGGAAAGAAGGAACTCTTACCTTTTGGGACAACATGGATGGAACTGGAAAATATTATGCTAAGTGAAATAAGCCAGTTGGTGAAAGACAAACACCATATGATCTAACCTATAAGTGGAATCTATTCAGCAACATAAACTAACAAACCAAGGAAACCACAGGCATGGAAACATGGAACAGACTGAAAGTGACCAGAGAGGATGGGGAAGGAGGACAATGGTGGAAAGAAGGGGAAGGGACTAGACAAAAAACATGTATGAATGACCCATAGGCATGGACAACAGAGTGGGAATTTACCGTGGGAGCAGCGGGGAGGGTGTGCAATGTTTGGAGCAAAGGGAGAAAATTGAGACAATTATAATAGAATAAACATGATTTTAAAATATAGTGAATATTTTAATCTATTTTATATATTAAAGTAAATATTTTAATATAAAATATATTAAATTCCCAGAATAAGTGTAATGTATTTTGGGGTAGCATATTCTACAGAGTCTACTTACATTTTTGCTATTCCTATTCCTACATCATACTGCTTTTGTTATAGTGGCTTCACCGTTTTAATATATTGCCCTTTCTTTCAAAATTTTCTTGACTGTTCTTTGACATTTATTCTTCCATATGAACTTTGTTCATTTAATAATAATTTAAAAAATCACAAATGCCAGAGATCTAGTTTAGATTCCACTCAATTTCTATATTAATGAAAGAATCCACATTGTCTTTTTTTTCTTATTTTTTATTTAAAATTTTTCCACTTATTTGAATGTTAGAGGTTGGAAATCTTTTCATATAGGTATCATTCTGTTCTCTTTTTTTTAATTCTTTTTTTATTGTTGAAATACATTTGTCTCCATTTTCCCACTACTACTTTCTCCTGTCCCACCCATCCCCACCTCCCACCCTCAATCCTTCCCCACTTTGGCTTTGTCCATGGGTCCTTTATTCATGTTCCTTGATTTGACCTGTCTCCTTCTTTTCCCCATTATCCCCCTCCCTCCTTCCTTCTCATTACTGTTAGTTTGTTTTTTCTTTCGATGGTGCCAGTTATATTTTCCTTGCTTGTTTGTTTTGTTGATTAGGTTCCACTTATAGGTGAGATCATACTGTATTTGTCTTTCACTCCCTGGCTTATTTCACTTAGCATAATGCTCTCCAGTTCCATCCATGCTGTTTCAAAGGATAGTAGCTCTTTCTTTCAACTGTGTAGTATTCCATTGTGTACATGTATCATAGTTTTTTGATCCACTCATTTATTGATGGACACTTAGGTTGCTTCCAGCACTTGGCTATTGTAAATTGTGCTGCTATGAACATTGAGGTGCATAGGTTGTTTTGAATTGGTGTTTCTGGATTATTAGGGTATAATCCCAGCAGTGATATTGCTGGATCAAAAGGCAGCTCCATTTTTAGCTCTTTGAGGAAATTCCAAACTGTTTTCCACGGCAGCTACACCAGTCTGTATTCCCACCAACAGTGTACTAGGGTTCTCTATTCTCCATAACCTTGCCAGCACTTGTTGTTTGTTGATTTGTTTATGATAGCCATTCTGACTGGTGTGAAGTGGTATCTCATTGTGGTTTTAATTTGCATTTCTCTCATGGCTAGTGATACTATGCATCCTTTCATATGTCTCTGGCCCCTGTTTATGTCTTACTTGGAGAAGTGTCTGTTCAGGTCCTTTGCCCATTTCTTCATTGGATTGTTTGTCTTCCTGGAGTGGAGCCATGTGAGTTCTTTATATATTTTGGAGATCAAACCATTGTCTGAGGTATCATTGGCAAATATGTTTTCCTGTACAGTTGGTTCCCTTTTCATTTTTCTGATGTTTTCTTTAGCCATGCAGAAGCTTCTTATTTTGATGAAGTCCCGTTTATTTTTTCCTTTTAAAAAAAATTTTATTTTATTTATTTATTTTTTTAGAGAGGGGAAAGAAGGGAGAAAGAGAGAGAAACATCCATGTGTGGTTGCCTCTTGCGCCCCCTACGGGGAACCTGGCCTGCAACCCAGGCATGTGCCCTGACTGGGAATCAAACCGACGACCCTTTGGTTTGCAGGCCAGTGCTCAGTCCACTGGCCTGCAAACCACTGGACTGCCACACCAGTCAGGGCAAATTCACATTTTCAAAACATTAAATTTTCTCATAAGGAATGTGGTACAATTTTCTGTTTATTCATATTTTATTTTATGCCCTCATATGGAACTAACTGCTGTATGCCCTAATGTCAAGCTGTGAAGGATAGACTTCTCAGAACTTTTTCTCCAAGTTAACCCTAAAGTAGGAGTAATTCTCCAAGTACCTTTTGCATCTGTCATCTGATCTCCTTGATGATGACTTTAGCTAATCTCATCCCATACTCTTGACTCTTCTAAGACACTTTTCTCTGTTGTTGTCTTTTGTTGTTTCTTTGGGTATGTCTCCCTTTCTGGCACATTCTCCTAATCCTGAGAATGCATTCAGCTCTCTCTTAGTCTTGTCACTCTCTACCCTCCATTCTGTCATAGTTCCCTCTATTGTGTGCCTCAAGACATGCAGTACTGCCTGAGGAGTGAATCAGCAGCCCCAGCATTGTCCTCATGAGCTGCTTGCAGTGGTCTTTGACTCAGATCCTCAAGGGGCTGGTTAGTGGAATGGCTCTGACACCAAAGACATCCAGAGATACCCCCTCAGCTGAATGTTATACCTGCTGTCATCTCCCAGTGTTCTCACAGAACTTCTTATCTGGATCTCTGAGATCCTATTTACTGAGCTGTCACAGAACACTTACAGCTGCCATTCACTGATTCCAAAGCCTTAAACATTTACCCCCTAATTTTTCTGACACTAATTATGTTCTGAGTATATTTCTGTTTTCATTAATATATAGATCTTAGGCCTCTAGGCAAGCCACTTCAATTTTGGACCCCTATGTTACTTGAAAAGTGAGTCAAACTGAACTAAGAATGTTCTTGCCCCAACTGGTGTGCCTCAGTTGTTTGGAGCATCATCACACAAACCAAAAGGTTGCAGATTCAATTCCCAGTCAGGGCACCTGCCTAGGTTGTGGGTTCAGTCCCTGGTCAGAGCACTCACAAGAGGCAACTGATCAATGTTTCTTTCTCACACGTTGATGTTTCTCTCCCTCTCCCCCTTCCTTCCCTTCTCTCTAAAAAATCAGAGAAAAAATATTGTTCTTACTTTTTCTCTGTGTACTCTCTCTTTACATAGAGGAGAACGCTTAAAATTAGGGTAAAAATAGTACTTCTTTCATAAAACTTTGTTGAGGATTAAAATAATTAATATATACAAAATCTCTGGAACAGTGACAGGATCGTGGCCAATGCTATAAAACCATTTGTTTTACTTATCCTCTTTGTCACTGAGTTCCATCCCCTATTTTTTCTTCTCAATGTTCTCATTGCTAAGATACCTGTTTTGTGGTCTTTCTGGGATCCTGTGGGAATGGATAGAACAGAAAGATCATTCTGCTTATAGAACCTTAGAATATTCTCATGTTCTTCATGAAATCCCTCATATTCATGACAGCATTTAATACATATCTCAGTAGAAAAGACTTTCACCCCAAACTTTTATAAACCAAGTCCCTGTCCACATTATAATGCCTTCTCAAATACTGCCTGCCTCCATGTTACCACAATATGCATATCTCATAATATAACTTTAGCTTTTAGCAAGAAAAGAAGGTGATGGGAAGCTTTTGATGTTTCTTTTCAATCATAGTTTGTTTTTTTTTAAATATTCTTCCTTTGGACTCTTGACATCTCATCCTACAGTGCCTATAGTACTATTGATTTAATAATTTTTGGTGCATCAGAGTGTCCAGTATGCCACTGAAATCCACAACTCTGGACATTAGCCACACAATAAAACAAGTACAAAATAATACAATCCAGGACTCAAAATACAACAAGCACCCAAGTTACTTAACTCTTACATAGAGTGTAAATTATATCATACTACATACTAATTATTAGTTCATTTATGATTACATACACATACTTTAAACAAATGTTATTGAGCACTGGCTCCATGAGTGTCAGGCACAGCACCGGGCACTAGGGACATGCTGGAGCAATAACAAGGATGGTTCTGTAGAGGAGGCAAATAAGAGCCCAGTGGGAGCCCCAAAGACTTACCAAATACAAATGCTAATTGATAAATGCAAACATCAAACTCAGATAAGTATTTCAAGGAAAAGAAATGTAATGCTGGCCTAGGCTTGTGGAATATGAAAGATTTCCCTGAGGGGAAGACAGCTGACATATAAAGAATGTCTGAAGTTATCTAAGGAAAGGGAAAAAGGAGGAACATTCCACGCAGGTAGATTGAAATATGCGAAAATCCTATGGTGGGACAGAGAAGGCCAATAAAAGATGTATGAAGGATCCATGAAACTGGGATCATTAGCAGACAACCAGATTTATGGGGGAAGAACCTGGGTTTGGTCTTGGACACGAGGTATCTCAAGTGCCTTTGCAACATACTGAAGGATGATATCAAATAGGTGTTGGGTATTTGCATCTGGAACTCAAAGGAAATGTCAGAGCCTAAGCTGTAACTGGATATAAAGCTGGATATAAGTATATTGGAGATGACAGTCATAAACCTAATGATCTTGGGTGAGGTTGACTAAAAAGAAAGCATTCATTGAAAAAAAAAAGATCTAGGCCTTGACAAACTTTGAATCTAATGACTGAGTAGAAAATGAGTCCACAAAGTAGGCTAAGAATGGGCAGGCAGTGAGGTAAAAAGGAAACTAGCATTCAATGTGGCAGCACTGAAGGCAAGGGGAGGAAGTGTTGCAAGAAATTAGAAGTGGCTAACAGTGTTCAAGAACATGCTGAATTGTGCAGTAAGATAAAGTCTGAACAATGTCTACTGTTTGAAGACAGGGTGGTCATTGTTGATCTTTTCAGAGCTGGCTCAGAGGAGTGATTGGCGAAGAGGGGAGTGTGGAAATTGGAATATATTGAGGGGATATTGGGAATTAAGAAAGTGGAGGCAGAAAATACAGACCTCTCTTTCAAGAAATCTGGTTGTGAAAGAAAGGAGAAGTATGGTGGTGGGATAAAAATTGATTTGAGATTGAGAATTGGTTTTGTTTTGTTTTGTCTGTTTTGTTGTGAAAAATTTATATATATACAAAAGAGCATAACATACATACATAGTTTAAAGAATAAAATAAACAAATACCCATAGACCCACAACTAACGTCAGGAAAAGAATATTATCAGAATTTCAGAAGTCCCCGGATCTAGGCCGCACCTCCTGAAGGGAGGTAATTTTTAAGAAAGAAGAGACTTGAGCACATTTAAATGGTGTTAGGAAGGATCTAGTTGGGAAGGACTGGTGAAATATGCAGAAAGAAAGGGGATATTTGATAAAGACCTGATTGTGATAGCAGGAACAAGTAGAGTTCAAGGCACAATAGAAGGTGTGTACTGTGTATGGGGGGGGGGAGTGGAGGGACAGTTGGGTACAGATGTGGGTAGGTTATGTAGGTTTGGTATTAGGAAGTTGATGTATGTCTGATGTCCTGAAGTTGTTGTCCTGTATGATGGGTTAACATTTTTCAGTAAAATAGGACATGGTCTCATTTGCTGAAAACCAAAAGGCTTCACGGAAACATGGGGCATGATTTTAATAGTCTTTGCTGAAATCAGTAGAAAGAATTGAGCAGAGAAATGTAATAGTATTGCTGGTCAGTGTGAGTATGTATTTGAGACAGGTGATTATGTATTTTATTTTTTTAAAGATGTTATTTACTTATTTTTAGAGAGAGGGGAAGGGAGGGAAAAAGAAAGGGAGGGAAACATCAAAGTGTGGTTGCCTCTCACGTGCCCCTCACTGGGGGACCTGCAACCCAGACGTGTACCCTGACTGGGAACCAGTGACCCTTTGGTTTTCAGGCCAGCACTCAATTCACTGAGCCACACCAGTCAGGGATGATTATACATTTTAAATAACAATTTGCTCTATTGTTTGTCTTTCTCCAGGAGATTTGGCCATTTGAATGTAAGTGTAAAACAATCCAGAGTCTTTCATTCACTTCTACTCTGAATGAGTAGGAAAGGAGAAGTTAAACGTGGGTACCCAGCTCTTTCTCCCTTATCTCCTTCACCTCACCAGGAGGTGCACATTCTGATCTGTTCCTCTGACTTCCTCATGAGGAAACCTGTACTTATTCAGCTGGAAAGATGCATCTAATTTGGGAGCCCACTATTAGGTAGTTTAACCATGGCTGCTCAGCTAAATCACAATCTCTAATCTAGCTATTATGTGTAATAAAGACAGTAAATTCAATTTCAGCTGTCTCATTTCCTCTCATAGAACTTAATTAGAGGAGAGGAGTGGAGCTATTTACTGTCCTCTTCAATCCAACACTATGACTTTGGGAGATGGTAGCTTGAGAGGGAGAGAAGACCATTAGCAATAAAGTGATTAAAGGACAGAGAAAATTATATAATAGATGGATTGTTTCAATAGATGTTGAAGTCACCTAGAATGCAGAATTTGGAATGGAGGTGATTATCAACTGGATTCAAAAATTCTTGATAGAAAGAAAGGATTGAGTATGAGCTAGACTAGTTGCTAATAGATGGCATATGATAAATCTAGTGGTATGAGCTTCCAAGGAGCCAAGTTTTGTTTTGTTTACTTTGTGAGACAGTGGTGTCTAATGTTTGGAAATGGCAATGGGAGCAAAGAGGAAACCAGCTCCATAGCCCGTACATGTATCAGGAACACAGTCAATTGGAACATTATAGGGATGAAGGCAGAATGAAAGATTAACATCCATGAAAGCTTACAGTTTGTCACTGAAGGACAAAAGACAGGGATTGCAGGCAGGGTTTAGATGAAACAGTTTTTTTGAGTAGTCATGAGTTTAGCTTCCTCAGTGTGAGAAGATGAAAGAACTTATTCCCAACTCTCTGCTCATATGTTCTGGTTGCTGACCAAACTCAAAAGCTTACAGTGAGTATTCATTTAGAGGTCACTTTAGAGGTTTAGGCCCAATGTCTGTGACTTGGGGAGGTGGTCTCACAGCCTAAAGAGGTGAGCCCTGTGGCTAAAATCTCACAAAGCAGGCTGTGTCCACGCCGACTAAGGTTATCCCACACTGAACCCCTCCCCCACTGCAGCCCACTCTCATTTATGGACCCCTACGTACTAGCTAAATTACAATACCTTCAGATGACTCTATCACTAAGAAATTGAAATACGTCTGAGAAGACTATTATCCGTCATACCAGTTGCTTTGTGATAGGTCTTAGATAAGGCTATGCTGTCCAATAGGACAGGTTTTCTATCCTAAAGGTTTCTATGCAAAGTTATAAAGGGAATTGAAGAACGCAGACCATTTGAAAGTTTAGTATCTTCTACCTTTAAACAGGAAGTGAGAATGATGTAAGGTTTATGACAAAGCAGATATATGAAAAGAAATAAAATAAAATTATTTTTCTAACAGATCTCATTTACTTTTATGAGCTCCCATTCCGTCTCAGCAGTGCCTAACTAGAAATTGATCTTGTCTCTTCCAGCTATTCTAGTCACTCCTGTTTTAAAATTTCATCTCATCCAGGTAAATATTCACTTGAAGTAAAATACTGTTTTAACCATAGCTTCCCCTCCCAAACTCTTTCCCATCCTAAGGTCTTCCTCTCACTGCCTACTGATCCTATTTCTATTTCCACAAGCTTTAGTGTTCCCATGTCTGGGCAGCCACAGAGAAAAGTATCTGTTTCCATGGGGAGCACTTGGGTTGAAATGTGAGGAACCACATAGGTCTTTATTTACATCAGATTCAATGGCTCTTGTGCACAACTGCTGCTGATGGCAGTTCTTAGTTCCTCATCCTGGATGTACTCAATGTTGGCTTTTTCTTGTGGCAGTTAGATGATCTTCAGGTACCTAGGTGGGCCCTCCTGCAGCTTTGTCACTGGCTAATCCTATGGGAACATGACCACTTTCTCCCATACTCTGCTGCCTGATGCACCTCACAGCTTTGAAGTCACTGCCCCAGCAGTATGGCTGCCTGCAGATCCCACCTCTCTGCAAATTCCAGCAAGAAGCCAACATCAGTCCTCTGCAGTGTTGAGTCAAATTCTTCAGAAAAAGACTCTGAGATAAGGATTTGGGTGCAAGTGATTTATTTAGGGGATGCTTTCAGAAAAGAAAAAGAATAATGGAGTAGGAGATAGCTAGGGGATATAGAAGATAAAGGCAAGAAAGGATGCACTTTCAGGCAGATTCTCAGGGGAGGATGGCCGCAGCCTGATCCCTCAGAAGAACTGTGGAGTATAAATGAGCCTGAGAGCTGTCTGCACCTGAGTAGGGAGGCCAGGCAGTCATAACTACGCTAAACCACCTTCGTCCACCTGTCATTGATAAGGGCCATGGGGGTGAGGTCACCAACCCCCAGATACCTGGGCTCTATGCTCCTGGAGATAAAAACTGCTCCAGGAGGCTGATGAAGTTCTCTGGAAGAATCACAGGTGCAGAGCTCTTGGAGCAAAAGCAAAGGAAAGCAGTGGTGAAGGATCCAGAGGAAACAATCCCAGGGCTGGGCAGAGCACAAAGGCTGCTACATCTACATTTAGAATCATTTTCAAACTTCAGAGAAGAATTCATTCTTTCAGGAGTCTCTGTAGAAGGCAAGGACAGCACTTAATATGTCTTAACTCAAGCAGAACTAAACAGGCAGTTCTGGTCCGTATACCTGCCCCAACCCCTTTTATCTCACAAATAGCCCGTTCACACTGCCAGCCCTGTCATCATCATCATGTCAGACCTCGGGTTTGTGTGTCTCTGTGTGTGTCCATGTACCTCTCTGCATATATACATGTGCATGTCTGAAAGCATCGGCCATGGGGGCAAGGGAAGCAGGCTCACCGTTTTTGTCTCAAATACTCAACCATTCCCATACTACCATAAAGCAGGAGAGTTTTCCTGTCTGAAGCACAACCAGCACTCACATTTCTTCATCCCGGTGTCAGCTTTTGCTGGGCAGAAACCCTGGTAAAGCTGTCACATTCCCTTTAGGCCACTGGACCTTTTCTTCTGCTGGGCATGCATCCTACTATGGCTGTCACAGACTGCCCCTGGCAGCCCCCTGCTTATTCCAGCTACAGGCTGCCTGGCTTTCTCTAGTAGTGGGTGTAAGGCTTAGAAAACTACTTGTTGAAACACCAGTTACTGTGCTCGCGCCTCTAATCAGTTGAGGCATATTCAACTATAGGTATGTTCTGAGGTAAGTGACAGGTATAGGATTTCCCAAGTCTGCTCTTCTAGTAACACCCCCTCTTCCCTGACACAAATATCATGTGCCCAAACTGTCCCCACAAGGTGGAGTCACAGAAGGACAATGGAATTGCCACTGTGCTGACAGATGTGAGAAAGACCGTATTATAAAGTTAGAACAGCATTAGCTAGGGAGTTTCCTAGGCCTCTCTCTACTCTCATCCCCAACCCTTGCCAGGCCACCAGATGAGGTCTCCGCTGCTCCAGGGAGACTCATCATAGCAGAAAGAGCAAAGCAAGGCATCAAATTCTTAACTTCCAGTCTTGGGGTAACACATGTGCCTTCTGTAACAGTAGAAAGTCATCTTTCTCATGCCTCTTTTCTTACAACTTTGGGATAAACCAGGAGAACCTAGATTCCCTGTACTGTTTCCTACTCTCTCAAGCAGGTCCAGTTGGGTTCAAACATCTAACCACCTTGTAGAGTGGTCCTGTTTCCTCTCTAGTACATGTAGGACTAACACTGTGCACTGGACCAGAGTGCTCTCTTCCCCTTTTCGTTTTGTTTTTTCAGCTTAACATTTTTGTTTTCTTAACATGATTACACATTGTCTTCCAGGATCCTCCACAATAAGATATATTGATATACCAAATTCTGAACCTACAAGAACACATATTTCTTAAAGTCATGCCCACCTCTATACCTCCACCTGTCTAAATAGGGCAATTTGACCCCAGAAGCATCCTTCCATTAGTTCAACATCTAACCATGGCTGACACTACATTCTTTTGGTCGTGCCTGGCTTGGCTTTACTGTGATTTTGTCCCTGAATCCCTCAGCAACCTTGATTCCCATAAGCAAAGTATCCAAGCACACCTGGATTTTATTTCTAGCCTTTTGAGTTTATAATGATTATGTATTAGTGGGGATAGGTTAAGTTATGCTGCAGTAAAAAACAACCCCAAATCTTAGTGACTTAGAGTGAAAAAGGTTTCTTTTTCATTCACATAAGCTATCTATTGTGACATGTTGCTATGGTTTTGCTCCATGTCATCTTCTTGCCAGAAGCAGGCTAGTGGAGCAGTCTCTACCTGAAATATTGCCAGTTGTTGCATCAGGGAAAAATGAGATATAGAGAACCACATACTGGCTCCTAAAAATTCTGCTTAGCAGCAACACACATCACTTCTGCCCATATTTCATTTGTCAATGCAAGTCACTTGGCCACTCCTGATTTCAACTGTGTAAGAATGTATGGTACTCCTGCAGACTAAGAAAGGATAGCTAAAATATTTGGCCAAGAATAATACGATCTATTAGAATCCACCTTAACTCAGGATGACATAGTTCTTGTGTAAAAAGACCCTCAGGCATCTTCATCTATTTATTGGAAAATAAATTCCATCACCCACTGAGATTTAAACCATAGTTCAGGTCATGAAATCCTGAAAGCAATTAAAGGGTATGTAATTAGCAATCCGAAGTTAAGTTGTTACTCACCCACCTTAAGTTGTTACATAGGAGTGGGGGGAGGAAGGAGATGAATCCAAGAGTCTGTTCAAGCTGCATGAATCCAAGAAGTCATACCATGGATTACCTTCTTGGCTCTGGGTACGCAACTGGGAATACTGACCCAGGGCCAACTACCTATTCCTGCAGCTAATGAACCAAAGGCCCTGAATATTACACATGAAAGCCCAGAGGCATATGAGCAAATTAAATGCTTTTTGCAGTTTACTGGCCTTGTATGCTGTCCTGACTGAGAAACAAATTAAAGGAGAAAAGAAGCTGTGACAGCAAAATAGTATTCTCCTCCAAGCTGCCGAGAAGCCTGTCTGATGCTCTGCCTGTTCTGAAGTCAGCCTTAAGTGGAATTAAAAGAATCTCATTTTCCAATAATCTCATACCAGCCTCAGCCACCCCATCCACTTCAACAGCTGCAAAATGAGCCATGGCTTCCCCAGTAGGCTGGGCTGGTTTCTGACTGCTAGCCTCGAGGGCGTCCTCACGGGGCTGGGCACTAGTGCTTACGGTTCACACCCCACTGCACAGCCTTCCTTCCCCCTGTGTTTCCCGCTGAGGGGCTGAGGATTAACAACCAAATGAGAAACATACCAACTTTATAAAAAGCTAGCATATAATCTATCATCTAAACATGAATATTTTTGAGATTGAAAAAGTTTAAGAACTAATCATATACTTTGAAATATTTATTGATTTACCTTCAACTGGTTTTATGATGTTGATAGGCTTATAAAATCCTTCTATAAAAACTTTTTAAAATAAAATATTTTCTAAGAAATAAAAGTAACATTTCTATTTATATTAAAGCACATTTTATAAAACTTCTTTATATTGATTATTTAAGCACTTGAAAAATGCAAACAAAATAATTATTCTTGGTATACATTCACCTAGTCTAATCTGTTTCTCAACCATACCTGTTTCTCTGTCACTAATATTTTTCTGAAAAATTTACTTTTAAAATGTTTTACATTTTTTAAAAAAATTGCCAGTAATCTTCAATGTGTATTTTATATTTAATAAATTTAAAATTGTTCTCACCTTCACTTGACTCTCCTCTGCATACCATAATCTATATTTTAATTGAGAAAATACTATCTTTAGAGGTACTAATATGCCAAATAAGAGCAGAACAAATTCTGCCAAAGGAAGAATATGTTTAATTCTAATTTTATATTGAAAAATGTAAACATTTCAACCCAAATATTCTCGCAGGTCTTGTCTTTTGCTTCCATTAAATGTATCTTTAAACAAAAAGTTTATTTGCATTTTTAAGTTGTAGTAATAAATACATGAAATTTACCATCTTAACCGTTTTTAAGTATAAAGTTCTGCGGTATTAAGTACATTCAGATTATTGTGACCATCATCACCACTGACCTGCAGAGCCCATTCCATCTTGCAAAACTGAAATTCCATACCCATTACACAGTAGCTTCCCATTCTCCCTTGACCCCAACCTTTGTCAACCACACTCTACTTTCTGGCTGTATACATTTGACTGCTCCGTGGTTTAGGCTTTTCTCATTTGTTTTTGCCCCCACATTGATTGCCAGAGTAAATTTTCTATAGAGGTTTAAAGTCAGCTGCCTCAAATGTTCTCTCATTGCTAGTGTGATGAAATTCAAACTCCTTCACCTAGAAGTCAGTGGTTCCTACAGCTGATTGGACACCGAAGCTCCATCTCAGATGCACTGAATCCTGGGGGTGGGGTACAGGAATCCACGTAGTATTCTCCACACAAGCCCTCCACAGTGTGACCTCAGCCCCACTTTCCATGTCCCCAAAACCCACCATACCCTGAGGCCACATAGACTATTTTTCATTTTCCTCTCATGACAGATTCGTGCAGAGTAACTTTCTGTGTGTTTTATAGTGTGTTCTTTCCTGCCTTCCTTGCCTTACTCATTCCAGACATTTCAACATCTGGCCCCAATAACATCTACATTGTGGGGTTCTTATTTTTTTCAGTGAGAAGAGGTGGTCTCTCCTCAATATGCTACAACACTTACACATTTATTATACGCATGTCCTATTTTTTCTTTTTGAGTCTTTAGGAGCACAATAACATCTCTCTTCCTTGCCTAGTTCTAAGAGAGAAATATAGGAAACATCAGATGAAAATCAAAAAATATCAGCTCCATCACTGATAGACAATACCCTGGAAGCTGAAGCTTAGGTGTGTGGTCAGGTGTCTTACAACTACAAAGTCTTGTCAAAAAGAAACTGTCTCCATCTGAGCAGAACCTGCCCTATCACATATCCTGTAAATAGAGTGGCAGAGAGCTTATGAGTAGGAGTGGAGTCGGGGGAGAGAAAGAGAAACAAAGAAATAAGTTTATTTTCCTCTTCCAAACTCTCCATTCACCCTTGGCTTGTAACCAGTGAAAGGGAAAGGAGAAGGGAGGTTAGAGAAAAGCTTAGTGTTGTCTAATGCAAACTCCTCATGAAAACATAGGAACTTCAGAAATAAATGCTTCCTTAACAGTACTGTAATTATTTTTTTACGATCATCTCACATTCTGCCTTTCCTGATTCTTAGAATCCCAGAGATGCTTTTGTTTGTTTTTGCATTGCCTGTGCCTGGTACAAAATTGAATAAATGTTTGTTAAACAAATGTTTAATTCTGAAGTGATGTTTAATACTTTATGTTTTAGAGATAGTTATAGCTCAAATTTCAAAATCAAATGGCTTCTAATAGTTTCTAATTTCCAGTGGTATTTCTAATATAATTATGTTTTATTGGTTATATCTGTACATTATATACAAGTGTTATTTGTTATAGAATTTTCTTTCCTAAATAGCTAAGTCTTCCATTTATTTTTAGTTGCTTTCTTAATTTAAATTCAAACAGGACAAAAGCCAGCATCTATTTGCAGTGTACACAACTTAAGAATCACTTCTAGCCCTGGCTGGTGTGGCTCAGTGGATTGAGTGCTGGCCTGCGAACCAAAATGTCACCAGTTCAATCCCCACTCAAGGCACCTTCCTGGGTTGCGGGCCAGGTCAGGTCCCTGGTAGGGGGCATGTGAGAGGCAACCACGTATTGATGTTTCTCTCCCTGTCTTTCTCCCTTCCTTCCCTTCCGTCTAAAATAAATAAATAAAATCTTTTAAAAAATCATTTCTGAATGTTGGCCTGTTTCTGCAATAAGAATGACCTTGTGTGGCACCACTTAGCTAGACTGATTGGAACCAGATGAGAAGCATATGATCCCGATTTCCAAAATCCTTCTTCACATAGGAGAGGGGCTGGCAGGTGACAGCTGAAATATATCCTTCTGTGTTGGGAACCATCTCACCTGGTTTCAGGGACTGTAACCTTGCGGACAGGTGAGAGGGCCTCAAGGCTGGAGCTGAGCAAGGAGGCCTTGAGAAAATAGGCTGCTGAGGAGACAAGACCTGTCCTCCTGGCAGGGGCACAGCCCCTGCGTCCCTCATATCACCCTGCTTGGCCCTGGAGGACGGCTGGTTAGTCAATGATGGGTAAGATCCCTCGATGGCCGGGGCAACCTAAGATAAGCACAGCCACATGGGCATCAGGGAAGGACTTGGAGGACACAGAGAAGGGGAAAAAGACCCTCACTTCTTGGCTTTGATATGGCCAGAGTCCTCATTCTATCTGAAAGAAGTCTTCCTATCTCTTGGTTGCTCTGCAACACCGCCCCCACCCCCCTACTGTGCCCCCCTGCCCACCGCCTCAGCCTGGCTCAGGCTTGAAACAATACTGAAGGCAGGTACAGCCCTGAACTGGATAGGGTGGTCCCAGGGACAATTAGGCCTGGAAAAGGAATGCATTAATTCCTATGAAATTACTTTGCTAAGAATGCCCTAAGTTAATGAGTACTGACATTTGGGGCTGAGCATAGAATGTGATCAGTTTCCCAAGTTTCAGGGCTGAGTAGGCACCACCCTGACCTGAGGCAAATCTCTTGTGTTCCTTCAATTGTCATCTATGATCTCTATTTGTTTTCTGTAAACATAGCCTTTTGACATTGATTGATGAGATTTACATCCCTGCTGTATACCCCTGCTCATATGGTTCTCAATAAAAGCCACTTCAAGAGAAGGGCTGGAGGACCTTCTCCACTAAAGGGAAGTGCCACTCTCTTCCTCTGGCAGACCAAGAAAAGTGTCTGGGACAACGTGTCTGGTTGTCATCCGTGACAACCTGGAAGGTACTCTGCGAGACAGAGTCTGCTCTCCTCCTCAGCTGGCACCCAAACAGGGACCCTCAGATCCAGAGTCCCGTGCCACCTCACTTCTGCATAGAAGAAAACTATCCCTAAGGCAGATCATAGCTACACCTGCCAAGTCAAACTGTGGAGTAGTTGGATTTTGGTAAAGTCAGGGAGATGCTAAAACCAACCACAGGCACTGGAGAGTGAAGTAGAAAGCAAAAGCATTGAAACCAGAGGCCCTGGGGTTGGAACTTGAGCAAGCACAAGGAGCACAGTTTCATCTTCTCAGGGCAGGGGGCGGGGAGCGGGGGGTTAATATCACTTCTACAGAGTTGGCCATGAGTACTTAGTGAGGCCAGGTGTGGCCAGCAGGGGAGCAGCCACCAGTCACTGCCACTTGTATGTTAGGCTAACAGCACATCTGCGTGATGGACATCACCCTGCTTCTCTGTCAGCTCTGTGGACACAGGAGTGGACATTTCATCTGAGTAAATGTGTTTTTGTCAGAATCTCTGAGGTGTGGCCCTGTTGTTCAATGGTTGATTTTTTTTTTCATTTGTGAAAACGCCCTTGGAGACTTTTATCACATTACTATGGTTGTGCTAGTTACCCTTTTTGCTTGAACACAAGCTGTGAGTTTCAATGCTCACCTGGTCTACTTGGCTAACAGGATGACTTTTTTGCCACTTATAAATGGCTGACATTTAAATCTTAGCAGTAACTGTTGAAATACTTCCAGGTAAATTTTTGAAAATTGATTGAAATCCATTTTTTCCTGAAGGGAATAATAAGAAACTACAAAGAGTGTTCACATTTGGGTGATAGGCACATGGGGGAGAGGAGGTGTGGCAGACTGCCTCTAAAATGACCCCTCTTCCCAGGATTCAGACTCCTGCACAATCCCCTCCTCCTCACTATAGGCTATACTTATTGACTTGCCTCTAATGAATAGAATTCAGCAGAAGTGATGGATCTCACTTCCAAACTTAGGTTATAGAAAGACTGTGGCTTCTACCTTGGGTTTTTATTTTGACTTCTCTTGTCTGGTTGCTGTGTTATGAGCTGCCCTGTGCACAGGCTCACGTGGCAGGGAACTGAGGGGCCCGCATCCAACAGCCCCGTGAGGAACTGAGGCCCTCAATCCTTTGCCTGTGAAGGACCAGATCCTACCAACAACCGAGCAAGTGAGCTTGGAAGGAGATCTTCCCCTAGTGGAGCATTTAGATGAGACATAAGTCCCAGTCAACACTTTGACTGCACCTCATGAGAGACCTTGAGCCAGAGACAGCCAGCTAAGTAGTGCCTAGATTTCTGACCCAAATAAACTGAGGTGGTAAATGCTTTGGTTTGAAAGCTGCTATGTTTGAGGTAATCCCTTATACAGCAAATAGTACAGGAAAAGAAAATAGAAGAGTATAAGAAAGAGCTTTTACCTTTTATTTTATGCCTTTGTCAGGCAAAATGATTCCTGGTACTTTAAACAATGTGACTGCCAGTTTGCCTGGGAAAGATGGGTCCCCATCTCCTGCAGGGAATATTCTTGCATAGAGAAGTGGGCTCTTTAAGTTGCTTACTGTTTTGGATTATAAAACTCCTAACAAGGACATGGCTCCTGGCTACAAGCCTCTAGTGTTCCTGGGTAAGGAGATTTAACTGCCTTGTTCCCGTCAAAGATACTGCTTCTATCCATAAAGTCCCTTAATGGTCTCTCGATGTAACTCCAGCATTGTCACTTTCTTTCGTTTCTTGGCCTCAGGAAATTCCAGTAGCCTTCTATGCTGTATGAATTTTCTGCCTGTATATATACATTATTTTTATTTTTTAAAATACTGTAAATAGGTATTATTTAGTGGATAGATATGGCAATTCTGCAAACTGGCTCACTCAAGGCAAACTCCAACACCCTCTATTGCCTTTCTTTATGGTAGAAGCTGGAAATTAAAAAAATAAAAGGTGTAAACCTACATTTCCCAGACTCTTTTGAAGCTGGGGATCCATATGTGACCTGGCTTTCACCAAGCACACATGCGTCTTGTGTAAAACTGAGGAAGAGGGAAATTCATAGTTTGAGATGATGTGATGTCCTGGCAAATCTGTGGGTAGAGATGCCTATTATTCTATATTAACTGTGGCAGAGGTTCTGCTCTGGGTGTAGCTTAGACTCAAACCCTTAATATCAGAAGTGCCAATTGACAGGGTGTGGTGACAATGGAGTTTCCAAAAGAGCAGTTCTGTAGGGCGTTGTTTTTGCTTACATCTGTTCCTGTTGGGGCTACATCCATGAAAAGGATTGAACTCACTTTAACACTCCTCTCTCCTCTTCCTCTTCTCCTTCCAAAATTTTATTGTTAAATTATGTTTAATTTTTCTTTTGGCATGTTCAAACTTTAATTAATATACATAAAACTTTACTTTTCTGGTTTAGGGGTTCAGTCACCTTTATCTTGACTTCTTTAACCTCTCCCTAAAACTCTACCCTTTTCTCCAACTTTCTTCCACTTTACTTCACTAAAACACTTCTGAGAGTGAAAGAAGGCATTATAATAATTATACTGGGACAATAAGTATAGTCAAATAAATCTTTGGTCATGCCATGTGAGTAGGATTATATTCCTGCCAGATCTCTCCACCTGACTAGGAAATTTCCTTCCAAGTTTCTACTAGTAAAAATATAATATCAAAATTAAATGATATAATTTTTCCCTCACTAAGTTAAAATACATAGAAAAATATAGAAAGGACCTATGCAAAAATGTTAGCATTGGCTACTCCAGGTAGTGTGGTGATGGGCAATTTTTATTTCTTGTTTCTCTACATTTTCCAAGAATTCCCAAATTATTCCACTATGTGTGACTTATTTTTAAGCTGGAAAACAGAACCTGTTGGGAAATAAAAATAAAGCAAAACCTTCCTTATAACTCATCTAAATGAACAACAAATTTTAGCTAGTATTTCAGAAAACTTTGTATATTCAGAAACCAAGATCATTTATATTTGACCAAGTTGAATGAGGAGTTGCCATGTAGTGCCACTATTTAAGAGCCTGTTGCAGGTCATGAGGATAAAGGAAGCAAGAAATTTTTTGGAGGTCTTACTAAGGACCTCCAATTTGGAGGATAGAAGTAACTATCTGGGACGCCAAGAGAGAAGATGGGGCCAATTTCTCACTACCTAATGACATTAGATTATTTAAGGGCCCTGATCCATGGTTGGCTGAACTACTTTTCACTATGTTTGTGAGAAATTCTGTGAGATATTCTCAGATCTGTCAGAAGAATACTTGAGGACAAAGTTATCAGATTGCGTAGTTTCATTCCCAATCTATCAATCGTCTTAGGAACTGGACCTAGCATGGGTCTACCAAGGTGTGAGAAACCTAGAAGGTCTCAACAAACCTAGGAGATCCAGTATGTAGATAATTTGGTGTTACTGCCTACAGTACAGGACAAGCAAGTGAAACAGAAACTCATGTTTACTTGAAGATGCTTTCTGAAAAA
This sequence comes from Pteronotus mesoamericanus, assembly GCF_021234165.1. Lineage (NCBI taxonomy): Eukaryota > Metazoa > Chordata > Mammalia > Chiroptera > Mormoopidae > Pteronotus > Pteronotus mesoamericanus. The sequence goes on from NW_026555329.1 coordinate 42,085,507, forward strand.
AAAAAAAAATTCTCTAAGTGAAGGAAGATGGTGATCTTCAGTTCAAAAATAAAATTTATAATGGGCAGTCAAGGCCATGACATATTCTGGTGAATTTGCTAAACTACAAAGTTAAAGACAGCCTTATAAATAAATACTCATGTCACCCTATTACGTGTACAACTGAAGATGAACTTAGACATCTAGGTAGCATTAAGTACTAATAGATCTCAGAGCAGTGCTACTCAGTTGTGGTCTGCAGACTGGCAGCTTCAGCATCACCTGGCATATTCTTAAAACATCAAATCCTAGAGCCCAATCCTGTACATATTGATTTCAATTCTCTGAGGTTGGGGCCAATAAACATTTTAATTAGTCTTCCAGGTGATTCTGGTGCATGCTAAAGTTTGAGAAGCTCTGCTTCAGAGTTGTGTTTTTGTTTTGTTTTTTTTAATAAACATGATGCAACCCATGAATTCTGAACCATGATCTGTTGTCATTTACATGAAAAGGTAACGGACAGCTATCTCTTCTATGTATAGACTCAGGAAATATATTTCTCATGAGCTTTTGAAACAGGGGAATTGGATGAAGAAAATCAGTTTCACAGTTGCTGTAAGAGCTAAGCTAATAAGGGCCAACAAGACCCTACAAGATTAGCAACAGCAAGTCTCTCAGCTGCAGGACAAAGGAGCTCAGGAGCCAGAAGTACCTGAAGGAAGCTGACCTATCCAGCAGGAATGGAGATATTGTTTGAGACACAGAGGGAGTTGGTACTTGAGATGCTATCTGAGATGGACAGGACCAGGGAGAAATATCCTGCTTCACCTTTCCTCCATCATTCCAATTTCTTACCCTCCTCTCCCATTGGCCAAACCTTGCTGAGAACCAGCTGACTCAATGACCTAGGAAAATATCCTGCAGAGGCAAGTCCCTCTGTGATTCAGAGCAAATAGAAGGGTGAAGAAGGAATATGTGGGTAGCCAGCACAGGACTCATGCAAAATCTTAACCCAGTCTATCCAATGATAAATCAAAATAACTAACAAACACAAAAGTTGTGTGAAAAGACTGCAACAGGGTCATCTCCATGGACTTTACAACCTGTGCAGCTGCATGGGGGACTCATACTTCAAAGGAGCCCATGTGGTTAAACACTCTGCTGTTGCCATCTTAACATTCTTATTTTTGAACAAAGAGTCCTCGATTTTCATTTCTCACTGGACTCTACAAATTATGTAGCCAGTCCTGGCTAACAGTAAACATCAAATGACTTAAATATAGATTAATTATGTTTGTATTACAGAGTGTAGGTGTTACATCTATTTACAGAAAAGCCCCATAATATTTAAGATAATGGCAATGATAGACAAAAGTCCTAATATATCCTGACAAAAAATTAGAGTTGATATCAGAAGGAAGTTGAAATGGGTTAATTCCCTAACCTTCCATAGAAGTAAATAGGTTTTGTTTTGCTTATAAGGTTAGATGAAATTGACTTGAAATATCCACATTTAATTTTGTTAAAACTGAAATAAGATCATTCTTAGTAACTTTCAAATTATCATAGAGAGACAGTTAAGATGAACTCAGAGAAAATATAGGCCACATAGCAAAAACAGGAAATAAGAAAGCACACTCACAAAAGCTACAGTGAAAATGTCTACAGTAATAATACAGATAAGTGTTTTTTTTTACTCATGTATTAGATCACAAAATTAAACTGATGAATTAATATATTTACAAGATACAATTTGAACAGCAGGTCAATATTTATTAATGTCTACAAGAGATAGTTTTCAAACAAGAGCTAACAAAACCTTAAATAAAAAGATGGTCAGAAGAGATCCAATATAGCAGAGGAGTAAGTGGAAGCTACACTTACCTCCTCCCAGGACAAATCTGGAAGAACAACTAAACTGTAGAGAAATCACCCTGAATAATCAATAGAACAGTAGCTAGAGAGAAGCCTTATAACCAAGGACAGGCAGAATAAACCACTTCACCACAATGAGACTGGTAGGGAGTGCAGAGAAGGCACAAGAGGGCTGGCTGGGCTCTCACAGGCAACAGCTGAAGTTCCGGAGTGATATTTTAGCAGCCAGGGGGTTCTGCTGAGACGCGTTGGGTCTAAACACCAAGCTGGGCTCCCCAGTCTAAGGCACCAGAGCTGGAAAAGAACTCAGATAACATCCAACTGTGAAAAGCAGCACAGTTTCCTCCTTCCAGGGAGAGACAACTGTATATGCAGAGAGCCTCTTAAAGGTCCAATGCACAAAATTTCATTTGCAACCACTTACCTAGGGCTCCAGGTGAGGAAAGGCAGAGTGAACTAGAGATGCTTGAGGAAAGTCTTGGGTGGTGGCCCTGGAGAGAGAACTGAAGGAACAGCAGCCAGGATCACTGTTCTGAGTCATTCCCCATACTGCAGAAGCCATCTTTCTCAGGCAGAGTACTCCCCTCCAAGCTACGTCAGCTTGAGGGGAAGCAATAGCCCTGTCCTCAGGAATTACTCTGACCCACCCTGTAGTTCTTAAACCCAGATGCTGATTACAGTTTAAGGCTATATCACTGATCAGTTTAATAACTAAGGTTGAAAATACAAAGGAATAGCCAAAATGGGAAGACAAAGAAACAGACCCCAAATGAAAGAACAAGAAAATTCTCTAGAAGAAGAATTAGATGAAAAGGAGGCAATTTATCAGATAGAGAGATTAGAATAGTGATTATAAAGATATTCAATAGCATTAAATAGAAACCATAAATAAGGACCAGTCAGAAATAAAGAGTGCACTATCTGAAAGAAATAATACACTGGAAGGAAAAAACGGTAGGTTAGATGAAACAGTGGATTAAATCAATGATGTGGGAGACAAGGTAGGAAAAAATCACTCAGGCAGAGCAGCAAAAAGAAAAAATAAATTTAAAACAATGAGGAGAGCTTAAGAAACATTTTGGACAACATGAAGTGTAACAACATCTGCTTCATGGGAATACCAGGAGAAGAGAGCAAGCAAGGGATTAAGAATTTATTTGAAGAAATTATGAATGAAAACTTCTCTAATCTGGTCAAAGAAAAGGACACACAAGTCCAGGAAGTTCAGAGTCCCAAACAAGTTGGACCCAAAGTGGCCTACACTAAGATACATTATTAAAATGACAAGATTTAAAGACAAGGATAGAATCCTAAAAGCCACAAGAGAAAAGCAGGTAGTTACATACAAGGGAACACCAACAAGACTGTCACCTGATTATTGAATAGAAACACTACAGGCCAGAAGGGAGTGGTGTTTAATATTCAAGATGATGAAATGCAAGGACCTACCACTATGACTACTTGACAAGGCTATCGTTTAAAATTGAAGGAGAAATAAGGCCCTTCTCAGACGAGAAGGAGCTAAAGGAGTTTGTTAACACCAAAACAGAACTGCAACAAATGTTAAAGGGCTTACTTTAAGAAGAAGAAAATGAGAAAGGAAAAAAAAACCCAGAAGAAAATAGTCTAACAATAAAATGGCACCAAATACATATCTATCAATAATCACCTTAAGTATATATGGCTTATATGCTCCAACCAAAAGACATAGGGTAGCTGAATGGATAAGGAAATAAGACTCATATATATGCTGCCTCCAAGAGACCCATATAAGATAGAAAGATACACACAAACTAAAAGTAAAGGGGTGAAAAAAGATATTTCATGCAAAAGGAAAGGAAACAAAAGCTGGGGTAGCAGTACTTATTCCAACAATGTAGACTTTACAACCAAGGCTATACTAAGAGACAAAGAAGGACACTAAATAATGATAAAAGGACTAGTTTTAGATCCAACAATAGGATCTAAAACTAGTAAACATTTATGCACCCAAAATAGAGGCACCTAAATATGTGAAACAAATCTTGAAGGACATAAAGGGAAAGATTGACAGAAATATAGTCAGGATTTCAACACCCCATTGACTTTCATGGGTAGATCTTCCAGACAGAAAATCAACAAGGAGACAGCAGCCTTGAGCAACACACTGGATCTTAATGGATATCTTCAGAGCATTTCACCCCAAAACAGCATAATATACATACTTTTGAGGTCCACATGAAATGTTTTCTCGGATATACCACATGTTAAGATACAAAGCAAGTCTCAGTAAATTTAAGAAGATTGAAACATATCAAGCATCTTCTCTGACCACAATGCTATAAAACTAGAAATCAATCACCTGAAGAAAACTGAAGAACACATAAAGACATGGAAACTGAATAACATGTCACTAAACAATGAATGGATCAACAATGAGATCAAAGAAGAAATTATGAGACACCTTGAACAAATGAAATGCAGAACAACAATCCAAAACCTGTTGGATGCCGGGAAGCAATCCTAAGAGAAAAAATAACATTACAGGCCTATCTCAAAAAAAAAAAAAAAAAAAAAAAAAAAAAAAGCTCAAATAATCTAACTTCAAACTTAAAATAACTGGAAAGAGAATAACAAACAAAGCCCTAAGTGAGTAGGGAAGGAAATAATAAAGATTAGAGCAGAAATAAATGAAATAGAGTCTTAAAAAACAATACAAAAGATCAATGAATCCAAGAGCTGATCCTTTGAAAAGATAAGCAAGACTGACAAACCTTTAACCAGACTCATCAAGAAAAAAAGAGAAGGACCCAAAGAAATAATATCAGAAATGAAGGAGGAGAAACAACAACTGACACCAGAGGAAGACAAAGGATTATAAGAAAACATTATGAACAACTGTATGCCAAGAAACTGGGCAACCTGGACAAGATGGATAAATTCCTAGAAACATACAGTCTTCCAAAACTAAATTAGGAAGAATTAGAGAATCTTAATAGACAGATTACACCTAGTGAAACTGAAGCAGAAATAAAAAACTCCCAACAAACAAAAGCCCTGGACCAGATGCTTCACAGGTAAATTTTACCAAACATTCTGAGAAGAACTAACACTTCTATTTCTCAAACAATTTCATAAAATTCAAGGGGAGAGAAAGCTCCCAAACTCATTTTACAATTGCCCACATTCTCCTAATTCCAAAACCAGATAAAGACACTACAAAGAAAAAGAAAAGTATAGGCCAATATCTCTGATGAACATAGATGCTAAAATCCTCAACAAAATATTAGCAAACCAAATATAGCAATGCATCAAAAAGATCATACACCATGATCAAATGGGATTTATTCTGGGAATTCCTCCCTACAGCATCCTACTCCCTCTCCCCTTAGTTTATATCCATGGTCATACATATAAGTTCTTCAGCTTCTTTATTTCCTATACTATTCTTAACTTTCCCCTGTCTATTTTGTACCTACTATTTATGTTGCTTATTCCCTGTACATTTTCCCCTATTCTTCCCTCTCCTCCTCCCCTCTGATCTCCATTTCTATGATTCTGTTCCTTTCAAGTTGTTTTCTTAGTTTGCTTTTCTTGTTTGTTTGTTTTTTTAAATTCAGTTGTTGATAGTTGTGAGTTTGTTGTCATTTTATTATTCATAGTTTTTGATCTTCTTCTTTGTCTTCTTAGATAAATCCCTTTAACATTTCATATAATAAGGGCTTGGTTGTGATGAACTCCTCTAACTTGACCTTATCTGGGAAGCACTTTATCTGACCTTCCATTCTAAATGATAGCTTTGCTGGATAGAGTAATCTTGGTTGTAGGTCCTTGTCTTTCATGACTTCGAATACTTCTTGCCAGCAAAAGAATGGTACAACATTCACAAATCAATGAATGTAATTCACCATATAAACAAAATGAGGGATAAAACCATGTGATCATGTCAATAGATGCAGATAAAACATCTGATAAAATCCAGCACCCATTTATGATAGAAAACTCAGCAAAGTGGGTTTAGAGGGAAATACCTGAACAAAATAAAAGCCATATATAACAAACCCACTGCCAGCATCATATTCAATGGGCAAAACCAGCAAGTGTTCTCCTTAAAATCAGGAACAAGACAAGGATGTCCACTTTCACCTCTTTTATACAATATAGTACTGGAAGGCCTAGCCACAACAATCAGACAAGAAGAAAAAATAAAAAGCATCCAAATTGGAAAGGAAGAAGTAACGCTGTTATTTGCAGATGACATGATACTGTACCCCAAAGATTCCATCAAGAAACTACTGGAACTGATAAATGAATTCAGCAACGTAGCAGAATACAAAATTAATATCCAGAAATCAGTTTTATTTTTATATGCCAATAATGAACTATCAGAAAAGGAAAATAAGAAAATAATTCCATTCACAATTGCTACAAAAAGTAAAACAGCTAGGAATAAACCTAATCAAGGATGTAAAAGACCTACATTCAGAAAATTATAAGATGTTGAAGAAAGAATTTGAAGAATATACAAATAAGTGGAGCACATACTGTTTTCACTGATAGGAAGACTTAACATCATTAAAATGTGCATACTACCCAAAGCAATCTATAGATTCAACACAATTCCTGTTAAAATTCCAATGCCATATTTCACTGGTCTAGAACAAATATTTCAGAAATTTACATGGAACCACAATAGGCCCTGCATAGCAACAGTGATACAGAAAAAGAACAACAAAGTTGGAGGAATTGTGCTACCTAATATCAAACTATACTACAAGGCCATAATAATGAAAACAGCATAGTACTGGCATAAAAGCAGACACATACATAGATCAATGGAACAGAATGTAGACCCCAGAAATAAACCCACATCTTGATAGTCAATTAATATTTAAATGACAGAGGGAGCAAGTGCATACAATAAACTAAAGACAGTTTATTCAATAAATGGTGTTGGGAAGATTAGGCAGAGTATGTGCAGAAAAATGAAACTAGACCACCTTCTTACACCACACATAAGAATAAATTCAAAATGGATCAAAGACTTAAATGTTACACCTGAAACCATAAAAATTGTAGAAGAAATTATAGGGAGAAAAATCTCAGACATTTCTCATAGCAATATTTTATCAGATATATCCTCCCAGGCAAAATAAACAAATGAGACTACATCAAACTAAAACGTTTTTGCACAGCAAAGGAAATCATCAACAAAATAAAAAGACAACCTATAGAATGGGAGAATATATTTGCTGATACATCTGATAAGGGGTTAATATCAAAATTTATAAAGTACTTACAAAACTCAACACCAAAAAAACAAACAACCCAATTAAAAAATGGGCAAAGTACCTGAGTAGGCACTTCTCCAAAGATCTCATACATATAGCCAATAGACATATGAAAAGAACGTCAATGTCAATCTTCAGAGAAATGCAAATTAAAACCAAAATGAGATACTATCTCACACCTGTTGGAAGGGCAATCATCAATAAATCAACAAACAACAAGTGCTGGTAAGGATGTGGAGAAAGGGGAACCCTCTTGCACTACTGGAGGGAATACAGACTGGTGCAACCACTGCAGAAAGCAAATACCTCAAAAAATTAGAAATGGATCAGCTTTTTGACCCAGCAATCCCACTTCTGGGACTATATCTAGAGGAACCCAAAGCACTAATTCAAAAGAACATATGCCCCTCTGTGTTCATCGCAGCATTATTTACAATTGTGAAGATATGGAAGCCTAAGTGTCCATCAGTAGATGAATGGATAAAGCAGCTCTAGGACAACATACACAATGAAATGCTACTCAGCTGTAAAAAATAAGAAAATTTTACCCTTTGTGATGGCATGGATGGAACTGGAGAACATTATACTAAGTGAAATAAGCCAGCCAGAAAAAGACAAATAACATATGCTTTCACTCATGTGGAATATAATGAACACACTGAACTAACACGGAAAATGAGGACAGACTCATAGGGGGAGAGCTTGAAGACAGCTGGTGGGGGAGGTTAGAGAGTTGGGAGATTGAACAAAAAGGAAAAAGGACTCGGAGACATGGACAACAGTGTGGTGATAGCTGGGGGAGGGGGATGTAAGGGAACTAAATGGTAATGGAAAAGAATAAAATAAAGATTAAATTTTAAAAAATAAATTAATAAAATACAAAAATAAAATAAATAAAAAACATTGGCAATGTGTGTTAGGGAAATACAAACAAAAGGAAATATAAGTCACACTGCTAGCAGGTTAAATTAAGCAAAGAACATTAAACACGCCTAAGAGTGTCACTTTACATGGATGATGGGTAAAGGAATTCATAATATGTTCCTAATTTCCATAAATGCATAGCATCAAAATATCATGCAAACAAGTCTTTCTTTAAAAAATATATACATGTTCTGGTGAGTGTTTCAGTTGGTTTGAGCATCATTCAATGCACCAAAACATTACAGGTTCAATTCCCTGTTAGGTCACAGACCTAGATTGTGGGTTCAATTCACAGTGGGGACACATGTGGGAGACAATCTGTCAATGTTTCTCTCTCACACAGATGTTTCTCTCTCTCTCTCTCTCTCTCACCCATTCCCCTCTTTCTAAAAGAATCAATAAACATATCTTTGAGTGAGGATGTATGTACACACACACACACACACAAAAATTATACTTAGGTATTAAAACTGGAATTTATTTATTAAAAATTGCATTTTTATTTTTACATGTTTAAACTTCAGTCATCTTCAATGTACTCTCCATTTAATGCAATACACCTATCGAGATTTTTTTTCCGCTGCTCAAAACAGGTTTTGAACATATTGATTTTGATGTCTTTTAGTGCTTCTGCTGGTTTTTTTTGTTTCACCTCTTCCACATTGGGAAAGCATTTCCCTTTGAGGACTTTTCTTCATCGGGGAAACAAACAAAAAAAATGTCGCTCAAGGCTCCATCAGGTGAATAGGGAAAGTGGGGCATGGGGTTCTTGCTATTTTTGGTCAAAAACTGCTGAACACTCAGCATAGTGTGGCCAGGTGTACTCATAAATCACCCATCATGAAATGGGCTAATGTATTGAAATACCTAGTCTTCAAAAAAATTTACTGAATCTCAACACAGCTTTTCAGAACACCAGCTGGTAAACTGATACAGGTAGATCCTAGAACACTCACCTAGTAAAGGAAGCCTGTACTATAAGGGACCCACTCTCCAGAAGATAGTTCCATTTTGGAGGTGTCCTGCCTCATATATATTCATAATAAAGTTTACAAAAATGTAATGTGCCAAAGATGGACAACACTTTAACTTACAAAGGGAATTCTATTCCAAAGGACCTAAATAATGTTAAGATTCCTAGTTACACCTTACCTTCCAGATCAGCACCATCCGTTACAATAGCTACTAATTAACCTATGAGTACTTTTGAGGGCTTGAAAATTGGGCTGGCCTGAAGTGAGATACTAGAAGTGTAAAAAGAAATAACAGCTAAGTCTTAACATTAAAAACAAGAAATCACCTATCAATAATATTCAGTGTTTATTAAATACTGAAATGATATTTTGAATACATTGTGTTAGATATTATTAAATTTATTTTCTACCTTTTGCTCTTTTTAATGAAGCTACTAGAAAATTTAAATTACCTATGTGGCTTGTATTATATTCCATTAGACATTGCTCTTCTATATAACCATCTTTATTAATAAAATTTTGATTTAATTCATTTGGTTTCTTTATTTTTGCTTTATCTTTAATTTTTTCTTGTTTATTCTATTACAGTTGTCCCAATCTTTTCACCCTTTGTCCTCCTCTGCTCAGCCCACCACCTGCTTGCGCAGTCAGTCCCCTCACTGCTGTCCACGTCCATGGGTCCCTCATACATGTTCTTTGACTAATCCCTTCCCTTTCTTTCCACCATTTCTTCCCCTCCCCCCTTCCTCTGGCAGCTATCAGACTGTTCCCTGTTTCCATGACTCTGGTTCTGTTTTGCTCATTAGTTTATATTGTTCATTAGACTTCTCTTATAAATGAGATCATATGGTATTTGTTTTTCATTTAGCATAACAGTCTCCAGTTCCAACCATGCTGTTGCAAAATGTAGGAATTCCTTCTTTCTTTCTGCTGCATAGTATTCCATTGTGTAAATGTACCACAGTTTTTTAATCCACTCATCTACTGATGAGCACATAGCCAGTTCCAGCACTTGGCTATTGTAAATAACACTGTTATGAACATAGGAGTGCATAAGTTCTTTTGAATTGGTATTTTAGAACTCTTATAGTATATTCCTAGCAATGGAATTGCTGGGCCAAAAGGCATTTTCATTTTTAATTTCTTGAGGAAATTCATACTGTTTTTCACAGTGTCTGCACCAGCCTGCATTCCCACCAACAGTGCACTAGTGTTCCCTTTTCTCCACATCCTCATCAGCACTTGTTTGTTGATTTATTAATGATGGCCATTCTTACAGGTGTGAGGTGATAACTCATTGCGGTTTTAATTTGCATTTCTCTGATGGCTAGAGATGTTGGGCATTATTTCATATGTCTATGGACCATCTATATGTCTTCTTTGGAGAGAGAGAAGTGCTTATTCAGGTCCTTTCCTCATTTTTTAATTGTATTGTTTTTCTTCTTGGTGTTGAGTAATATGAGTTCTTTATATATTTTGAAGATTCAATTTTTGTCCAGTGTATCATTGGCAAATATGTTCTCCCATATAGTCATTTCCCTTTCCATTTTGATGATAGTTTCTTTAGCTGAGCTGAAGATTTTTAATGTGATGTAATCCAATTTGTTCAATTTGTTTACTGTTTTCCTTTATTTCCCTTGTCCTAGGAGATATATGGGCAAAAATATTGCTATGAGGGACATCTGAAATTTTACTGCCTGTTTTCTGCTAGGACTTTTAAGGTATCATGGCGTATATTTTAAGAGTGGATATGGTATCATGGCTTATATTGAAGTCCATATCATGGCTTATATTTTATCCATTTTGTGTTTATTATGGTTATGGTGTAAATTGGTGGTTTAGGTTCCTTTCTTTTTCTTTTTTTTTTTTTGCATGTACCAGTCCAGTTCTCCCAACACCATTTATTGAAAGGTTATTTTTCTCTGTTATATGCTCATGTCTCCATTGTCAAATATTAATTGACCATAGAAACATGGATTTATTTCTGGGCTCTCTATCCTGTTCCATTGATATATGTATGCATCTGTTCTTATGACAGTAATAGGCTGTTTTGATTACAGTGGCCTTGTAGTGTAGTTTGATATCGGATATTTTGATCCCTCCAACTTTGCTCTTTTTTCTCAATATTGCTGAAGCTATTCAGGGTCTTTCTGTTTCCATATACATTTTTGAAGTATTTGTCCTAGATCTGTGAAGTATGCCAATGGTATTTTAATAGGAATTGCATAGAATCTATAGATTGCTTTGGACAGTATAGATATTTTAATGATGTTAATCTTTCCAATCCATGAGCAGGGTATATGCTTCCATTTATTTATTTCTTCTTTGATTTCTTTCTTCAGTGTTCTATAGTTTGCTGAGTACAGGTCTTTTGCCTCCTTGGTTAAATTTATTCCTAAGTACTTGTTTTGTTACTATAGTATATGGGATTTTTAAACTTTCTCTTTCTGATAGTTCATTGTTGGTGTATAAAAATGCCATTGATTTATGAATATTGACTCTGTATCCTGCTACTTTGCTGAATTCACTTATTAGGTCAAGTAGATTTTTGTGGAGCCTATAGGGTTTCCTATGTACACTATCACGTCATCTGCAAATAATGACAACTTTACTTCATCCTTTCCAATTTGTATGCTTTTTATTTCTTCTTCTTGTCTGACTGCTATGGATAGGATCTCCAGTACTATGTTGAATAAGAGTGGTAAGTGGACATACTTGTTCCTGATCTTAAGGGAAACACTTTTAGCTTTTGCCCATTGAGTATGATGTTGGCAGTAGGTTTTTTGTGTGTGGCCTTAATTATGTTGAGGTATGCTCCTTCTATTCCCTCTTTGCTGAGTGTTTTTATCATAAATGGGTGCTGGAATTTATCAAATGGTTTTCTGCATCTATTGATATTGTCATGTGATTTTTGTCTTTCATTTTATTTATGTGATGTACCACATTTATTGGTGCAAATATTGTATAATTCTAGCATCCCTGGCATAAATCCCACTTGATCATGGTGTATGACCTTCTTAATGTATTGCTGGATCACATTTGCTAGTATTTTTGTTGAGGATTTTAGCATTTATGTTCATTAAAGATACTGGCCTGTATTTTTCTTTATTTGTTGTGTCTTTGCCAGTTTTGGGACCAAGATAATGGCCTCATAAAAAGAATTTGGGAGTCTTCCCTCTTCTTGAACTTTTTGAAATAGATTGAGAAGGATACATGTTAGTTCTTCTTTGAAGATTTGGTAAAATTCACCTGGGAAGCCATATGGTCCAGGGGTTTTGTTTGTCAGTAGTTCTTTAATTACTTCACTTTCACTAGTTGTTATCCATCTATTGAGGTTTTCTGCTTCTTCCTGATTCAGTATTGGAAGATTGTATGTTTCCAGAAATTTATCCATTTCACCCAGGTTGTCTCACTTCTTGGCATAGAGTTTTCATAGTAATTTCTTATACTCCTCTGTATTTCTTTGGTATCAGATGTTAATTCTCCTTTGCATTTCTAATATTATTTATTTGGGTTCTCCCTCTTTTGTTTCTTGATGAGTCTGGTTAAGGGTTTGTCAATTATTTTTATGTTATTAGTGAACCAGCTTCTGGATTTATTGAGCCTTTGAATTGTTTTTGTAGACTCTATGTCATTTAATTCTGCTCTTATCTTGATTATATTCTTCCTTCTGGTTGCTCTGGGCTTTGTTTGTTGTTGTCTCTTTAGTTCTTGCTGATGTAGGGTTAGGTTGTTTATTTGAGATTTTTTTCTACCTTCTTTATGTGGGCCTGAATTCTGATGAACTTACCTCTCAGGACTGCTTTTGTTGTGTCCCATTCGTTTGGGATTGTTTTTGTTCATTTCATTTGTTTCCAGAAACTTCTTGATTTCTCTTTATCTCATTGTTAATCCATTCATTATTTAATAACATATTATTTGGTCTCCATTTATTTGAATATTTTTGAGTTTTTCCTTGAGGTTGGTTTCTAGTTTCAAGCCATTGTGATCCAAGAAGATTTGAGATGGTTTCGATTTTCTTGAATTTGTTAAGGCTTGTTTTGCATCCTGTCTCATGGTCTATCTTTGAAAATGATCCATGTGTATTTGAAAAGAATGTATGTTTTGTTTCTTTGGGGTGAAATGTTCTATAAATATCAATTAAATCCATTTCACCTAGAGTATTGTTCAATGCTGAAATATTTTTGTTGATTTCTTATTGGGAAGATCCATCCATTGTTGACTGTGGGGTATTAAAATTCCCTACAATGACTATATCATTGTCTATTTCTCTCTTAAAGTCCTCCAAGATTTTCCTTATATATTTAGGTGCACCTGTATTGGGTACATCGATGTTTACAAGAGTTATAACCTCTTGTTGGGACATTGCCTTAAATATTGTGTAGTGACCTTCTTTGTCTCCAGTTATGGCCTTTATTTTGAAGTCTATTCTGTCTGATATAAATATTGCAACTACAGTTCTTTTTTTGTGTCTGTTTGCATGGAATTTTTTTTTTTCTATCACTTCACTTTCAGTCTGTGGATCTTTTAGTCTAAGGTGGCTCAGTTGTAGGCAGCATATATGCAAGTCATTTTTCCTTATCCACTCAGCTACCCTATGTTTTTTATTGGAGCATTTAATCCATTTATATTTAAGATTTTTATTAATTGATGTTTATTCTTTGCCATTTTTTCCCTTTGTACCTGTGTACCTCTTCTCTCTCTCTTCCTCTCTCTCTCTGTCTCCTACACTCTTCTTAAAGCACTCCTTTTAGTGTCTCTGGCAATGCTGGTTTTGTGGAGATATACTCTTAGCCTTCTTTTGTCTTGGAAGCTCTTTATTTCACCTTCCATTTTAAATGAGAAGCTTTCTGGGTACAAGAGTCTTGGTTACGAGCCCTTGCTTTTGATTATTTGGAATATTTCATGCCAATCCTTTTGGCCTGTAATATTTCTGTTGAGAAATCTGTCGATAGCCTTATTGGAGCTCCACTGTATGTTACTTGCTGCCCTTAATATTCTCTCTTTGTCTTTTAATTTTGTCCTTTTGATTGTAATGTATCTTGGAGTGGACCTCCTTGAGTTCATCTTGATTGGGCTTCTTAGACTTTTGTGACTGTTTACCTCACCAAGTTATGGAAATTTTCTGTTTTTATTTTCTCAAAAAGTTTTCTATCCCTTGCTCCTTTCCTTCTCCTTCGGGTTTCCCTGTGATGTGATATGTTAGTTTCATGTTGTCCCAAAGCTCCCTTAAAACTATCCTCATTCTTTCTGAGTCTTTTCTAATTTATTGCTTTGACTGGGTATTTTTTTTTCTTCTACCTTGTCTTCCAACTCACTGATTTGATCCTCTGGTTCATCTCACCTGCTTTTAACTCCTTCTAGTGGATTCTTCATTTCAGATAATGCATTCTTCATTTCCAACTGGTTCTTATTCAAAGTTTCTATGTTATTTGTCATGCTGATGTAGTTCCCACTAAGTTCCTTGTAGTTCTCACTGAGTTCATTAAGCATCCTTATAACCATTACTTTGAACTCTATGTCTGATAAAATGCTTGCCTTGATTTCATTTAGCTCTTTGTTCTGAAAACTCCTCCTTGTATTTCATTTGGAGGTTGTTTCTCTGTCTCCCCCATTTCAGTTGTCTCTTTGTGTTTGTTTTTATGTATTAGATTGGTTTGCTTTGACTCTCCATCTTGTGGAGTGGCCTTGTGTGTTAGGAGGCCTGTGGGACCCAGTGGGGCAGACTCCTTGATCTCCTCATCTGGATGCTCTGGAAATGTCCTCTGTGGACTCTCCTGTTGTATTTGGGTCCTGATTGTTATTGGCCCTTTCATTGGTGGCAACTCCCTTCCAGCTGCCTGAGTGAGAGGCTCAACCCCCACCATGTGTTATATGCTGTTGTATCAGTGCTGACAGAACAAAGCAAAACAGCACCAAAACAACACCAAAACAAACAAATGACCCCCTCTCCCAACAACCATGGTAACATCAATGACAAGAGAGCAAAGAATAATAAAAGCAGAAAGAGAAATGTAATAGTAGATAAGGAGGAAAAGAACAAAGAAAAGAAACGTGATTATGAGAGGAGAGAAGGGAAGAGAACTACTACTTGTAATGAATTGAAAGAGGAATATGGGGAAAAGGAACACAGAAAAGGTAACAAAAATAATAAAAAGAGAGAAGAAGGGAACAGTGGAGTAATCAAAGATAAAAGCAGAATAGGTGATAAAAGAAAAATTAGAGCACCAAAAATAAAAAAAAAAGAAAAATAGATAAAAAATAAACAAAAACCTATGAAAAAGAAAAAATAGCTAAGAAAATTTTAAAAAGAGCCAAGAGTATTTGTAAAAACCTGCCTGTAGGCAGGTTCAGAACAGTACAGTTTAGAACCTGCCTACCAGTTTCTCCCTTTGGATAGTGTTCTGATGTCTGAGTCTGGTATAAGCCAGTGTCAGGTGCTGTTCAGGTCTGGCCCTCAGCTGTCTTTTCAAAACTACAGGTGACCCACAGTTCGTGGCTCATTCCTCTGGGCTTGGCTGCTCCCAGGGTGAGCCAAGCTGCTCTGCAAATGTGGTTTATATCAGCACTGGGTCCAGGGGTGTGTTAGCAAATGTCCCAAATCCCCACAGGATCCATCTCTGCCTTTCTCTGCTTGTTGGCCTGCTGTCAATTTTAGCGTAGTTGCAGACCTGACTATTTCTGAGAGAGCTTCTGGCGCAAAAAGGGGTCTATGATTCATGGATCTCCCATGGCAGATGCCTTTCAGACTTCAGGGGAGAGAGTGGGTGTGTTTCCCCCTTCCCCAAGCCACTAGTTTGAGTCTGCCTGGAACTCTTTTCCTTTACTCAGCATGATGGGGCCCCTAGTAGGCTTTCAGAGCCCAGCTTTTGAGTCTGCCAAGTGCTGGAAGGGTGTTTCTGTGGCTCTCCCACAAGTGGGAAGCACCAGTCTGTTTCCTGGGAAAGTGTATGGATGGCTGCACCCTACCACCAGTCTCTGATGACCCATGGATCTGTGTATGTTGCTGTCTCCTCAGCAAGGGTTAAGATGCAGGATGGGAGAAAATAAAGAAAAAACAAACAAACAAAACAGAACATCAATAGTGAGCAAAGCTGAAAAAAGAACAAAAAAAGCTGAGTGGAGCTAACAGGATTTCAAGGTTGAGGTAAAGGGAATTCCAGAGGGGGCGGGGAGCAGTATCCCACAGGGTAAGGTAATTGATTTTCCCCTGAGAGGAGCTAGTTCTTCTCAAGAAAGATGGCTCTTTGGACCTCCAAAATCCCACAGGCGCTTCTCCAAGACTCTCTCCAGTGCCTCCCACTCCAGACTCCCCTTGCATGATTCTAGTCTGTGCCACCTTCTCTTCACTGGGACCCAAAATGGGTACCTGCAAACACAAAACCTGTGCTTTGCTCCTTTAAAAAGGGGGAAAAAAAAAAAGATGGTGGGTTTCTCTCCAGGAGCTCTCATCTCTCTCCAGTGCAGAGAGGGCCCACGGTGCCTACTCGTTGATTTCTAGACCTGGATGCTCTAGAAATGTCCTTTGTGTGGGTTATGTGGACTCTCCTGTTTTATTTGGGTTTTGATTTTTATTGACCTGTTCGTCAGTGGGAACTTTCCCCCATCTGGTTGACTACGGGACTCAACCCCTACCACAACCACCTGTGCCTTGAGAGGGTATCTTGGTGTGTGTTGGTTCCCATGTCAGGGCACATACAGGGGGCCACAAATGATGCTTTTCTCTCATCAGTGCCCCTCTCCCTCTCTCCTAAATCAATAGAATATTTCCTGTATGCATCATCTTCTTTCAAGTCTTATATCATCCTAATGGGATGGGGGAAGGAAGGGAAGAGTCCAGCAGCAAAACTATAACTTGGGACCATGGCAGTGTGTTTGCGAGACTCCCTCCAGGGAGCCTCCACCTCAGGCTCATGCTGCTGTGCTCCCTTTGTGGTCTCTGCAGCCAGCACTCCCCCTGCGGAATGCCTCTCTCTGTGCCCTCTTCCGGTGCTCCTGGCTCCTTGGCCTATCCATAGCCTCCTCGGTCAGACTCTCTCCTGTTCGTGGTTCCAGCAGCACCTGGGCCTGGGGATGTGACAGCCTCCTCTCCAGCAAGTACCGCAGTCCCCAACCCTAGCTCCCAGTGGCAGCAGGGTGTGCAGCTCAGTGTGGAGGGCACAGAGGCAAGTCCAGGTGCTGAAGTGCAGCCACTCCAGCAACTTCTTCCCTAGGAGGATATTGTAAATTCCACAAATGACTCCCACTCCAAACCTGCACAGCCAGAAGCACCAGGCTGGGAGGAGGTGGTGATGGCAGCAGCTCTACCAGGGGAGCTCCCCCTACCCCCACGACCCCACCCCCCGCCCAGTGCCCTCACAGGTGGACAGGGATGTATATACTTGCACACACATTCACACACTTGCCCGCACACACACTCACATGCGCTCTCCCTCACATTCGACTGGATTTTCAAGTTGATTGCTCTGTGGTTTAGCTGTAAGACCAGTCCAGGGCTGAAAGCAAGTGGGCAGAGCTTCCAGCTACTCTGCAGCCATCTTGGAACCTAATTTTGCTTTATTTTTATAATAAATGCCTGATTAAACCTGATCATGTGCTGTTTTGGGTACATCTGTATGAATTCCATCTGTATTGTAATAGAATTAAGCTTATAAAACTACAATTCTTACCACTATTATTAACCCACTTATGTTTATGTGTTTCAATCATTTTTATAAAAATAATGACAAGATGCAATTCATATTCAGGTAATTTTATAAGACAAAATAATACCAATTACAAAGGGGTCCGTTGGCTGGCCGACAGGCACCACTGTTGTGAAAGAATTCAGCACCTCAGAGTTGATATAGAGGAATCAACAGCTATTTTAAAAAGTATAAAAGTTTAACTGCTATGAAAATCAAATGTAAAGTCAAGGATTTCCTTTAAAATAGAAACTGCTAAAAATATAAAGAGAATGTGACAGAAATATAATCATAGAGAGAAACTTAAATGTCTTTCAGCCATTGAGAGATTATATAGATAAAATTATAGTTAAATAATATAATTAACAAATATGTAGATTCCTTTATTTTGAAAATATATGTCTTTTAAGAAAACTATTAACATATCTCTGATTGGGCCCAAAGATTCCACGTTGTAGAGATGTCACATCTTCCTAAGTCTATCAACAAAATCAAATGCGGTTGCAAACCAGAAAAAAAAAAATTATTAATTTTTGTCATTTGATAAGTAATTTAAAGTTCAAATGAAAGGATATATTACAGAATATCTGGGAGAAATTCTAAAACTAGAAAGTAATAGGGTTGATTTGGCCTTCGCATGTGAAAACACATGAAACTATAATAATTAAAATAGTACCATGAAAGGACTAGACAATGAATGAATCAGGGGAAATTGATATGTGGTAAGAATCATTTGTAATTGGTTTGAGTATTCAGTCAATAGCTAATTACTTGGGAAAATAAAGCTTAATCTCTACCTTTTTAAAGCAAACAGAAATCCAAAATGGATCAAAGTTCATATAATAAAAAATAAAATCTTAACATGTATAAATTATTGACCTACATTATGTTGCATTGCTTTTATGGTTTGTGTTTTATGGCTTGTTTACATTTACATCTTTAAGCTACTTAGGACCTAGTCTATTCCAGTGAAATAACTATTGCTGTTATTATCATTTTATAATTTTAATATATGCTAGGGATAGTTCACCTTCAATACTTTTTCCCCAAACATTTCCTCTTTTTAAAAAAGATTTTATTTATTTGTTTTGCAACAGAGGGGAAAGAAAGGAGAAAGAGAGGGAGAGAAACATCAGTGTGTGATTGCTCTCATGCACCCCCTACTGGGGACCTGGCCTTCAAACCAGGTATGTGCCCTGATTGGGAATCAAACCAGCAACGCTTTGGTTTGCAAGCCAGCCAGCACTCAATCTCTTGAGCCACACCATTCAGAGCCAAATATTTTCTAAATATCCTCAAAGGTTTACTCTGCTATGTTAATTTTAGATTATTTTTTTTATCAGATTATCTAAGTAATCTTTTGGGATTTTGACTGAAATTGTGCCTAATATACAGGGTTTATGTGGGAAGAATTGATGTCTTTGTAATTTTGAGTCTTGCCCTCCAGAAATCAGAGATGTCTCTCTATTTATTCAATTATTAATATGTTTACATAAGTTTAGTTGTTTTCCTCCTATTGATCTTTTACACTTCTTTTTACATTTGCTTCTAAGTACTTATAATGTAGGTTCCTATTACTGCTTTTTTCTTCCTTGCAGCTTAGTCACAGAGGATTAGGTTAGTCAAACTCCTTAGTCCATTGATCAGCACAAGACTTCTGTTCATTTGTTGATTTGTTTATTCATTAGTTATTAGTTGCTCTATCATTGGGTGTGCAAACATTTAATTAGACCAAGCAGTGCTCTTGGTCTTATGCATCTCACTCTCAATGTGCATCTTTCTTTAGGAATCATCAAATGCCTCAATGGTGAATTCTCTGCAGGATGTGGAACTCCTTTCTCTAGAGTTTCTATTCTTCTGGATCTTGGCTCCTCGCTTCCTAGCTGCCTTGATAGCTCTAAACTCCAGTTAGTTCTCCCCAGTACAGAGAGACTGTCAGCCTCAAGCCCAGTGTTGGACTCTGTTAGGCCACTTTGCCCTGCACTGTGAATTAGAAACCACTCAGCAGATAAAAAGCTCTGGAAGAGGTCCAGCTCACCTCTGTGAGTTTCCTCTGGCACCTTCAACAGCTTTGTTCTGTTTTGATGGGGATGGCGGGGAGTTGTTTTCCAGCTTTTATTGTTGGGCAAGTCAGATAGATATTAGCCACTCTGCTATGTCCAAGTGCAGCTCCTCCAAGTAGCTTTTGCTAATTCAATTATTCTCTATCCTTCACTTGGGCTCACAATTGCAATCACATGTTTATCAAGTAAGAAATTAAATAAATAAATTATCCTAAAAGATGACACCCAGATTGCATGACCAAGCAGACATCTGTTTTTAAAATTTAGGATTTTGGAGAGTATTTCTTAATGGAAAATTTAGCTTTGGAAGATAGGTCTCTACCCTCTTTTTCCCCACGCAAATGTACTTTCTTTCTGACAGATAAAATATCAGATAATTGAAAGGAGCCTCTGATCTGAAACTCAAGATGAAGAAAGGGACACTCTTTTTCACATAATATCACACAGAAGAGCCGCCTGGGGGACGGTCATGGCAGTGTGAAAGAGTTAGCTGCCTTTTAATTAGGTGACAGCTCCCCTCCATTCCCTGTCTGAAAGGATTCCTCTCCTTTCTGGCTGAACCGAGAGAGCTGCAGTGCAGACAGCTTCCCTCAGAGGCTGTGCTCAAGTCCCAGGTATGGGTGATAGGTAATGGGTTAAAATGAGGCCCTACGGGGCCAGGGGAGAGAGGCTGGAGAGGATTTCCCTGTTGAGAGTGAGAGGCGGACATGTGGGACTCTGAAAGGATTAGCTTTAGCAAGTTTGCTGGAAATTTAACTATTATAAACTAATCGTAGGACCTGGAGACACAGATTGGAGTAGAGAAGTGGTGTCTACCTCTCCTTAGCGCTGCAAATTCTGCATGGGCTGGAATATGCCAATTGCATTCTAAGTGAAGGTCTGTGTCCACCATCCTTGTTCCATATGTACCTGTCTTTAGTGACTGTGGGACTTTGGACAGGACCATCCTGGATTCTCAATCAATCTATCCCATGAGTGCATGTGGTTGACAGGCTATTGTGTTTTTCAAAGTCTATCTTGGAAAGACAGGCTTTTCCTTTCCCATTCGGAATTATCCAAATGTGGAGAGGGTGTTTGGGAGATTTGGAGCACTTGTGAATGACAGGCTTTCTTACCGATGGAGACCTCTGGGACAGAAAGTAGCAAAAAGTGTTCGTCTCAAAAGAAAACGGAAGACAAAATCAATTTTAAAAACATTCAGAAACACAGGGCTAATAGTATTTACTACTCATTGGCGAGTTATTCTGTGCCAGGTCCTTTAAATCCTCACCACCATCCGTGAGGGTAGGCATTACTTATCTCCATTTGACAGAGGAACAAGGTGAGACACTGAGAGGTGAAGTAAATTGTTCCAGGTCCCATAACTTGTGCGTGGCAGAACCAAGGTGACACACACAGGTTCCCCTCCTCAGCCTGAGCTTGTTAACTCCACACCAGGCTATCACTCCTCTGTGGTGTAGACCTCAGTGGCCACAGAGTTTCACAGTGCTGGTGGTTATAATTATGACAAATTATATTTAGTGCCTCTGAAAATAAAAACTTAGCGGATTTCCACTGAACATTAACATTTCCCTCAGAAGCACAAAACATTTTAAAAATTATTTTTTAAAATCACATATGTGGTTAACTTTATTTCTGTGACATATAAAGAATGCACACAATTGTTAAACCAATGCACATCTATTGTGGAGTTTTATATAAATTATGTTGTAGCTATGACTTGCAAAATATGAGAGGAGAAATAACCATTTACCAGTGTTCATGACAAGTAGAAAGACTGGTTTTTTTTACCTCAAGCACTAGACTCTGTACAAAACTTAACTTTACCTGGATCATATTTAAGTAGCAACCAGCATAAAAACCAGCTGGCAGCAAGCCCAGGGTCTTCAGATGGCACATCAACTATGTGAACTTCGTCATGCTCTGTGGGAAACCTGCCCATTAGGAGTTAAAATGTCCAATTGCTCCAATGTTAGAACTTTTTCTCTGAGTCTTCATGAAGTTTCAGAAACCTGAAGGGAAGGGGCTGCAGGAAGGTATGGAAAAGGACCCACAAGTGAAGAGGCACTCAGTCTGGCCCTGGTCTGGTTTATTAGCTGCAGGGCTGGAGCAAATCACGTCTCCCTTCTGGCCTCGATTTTCCTCCTCTGTAAAATAAAAGTTGATATGACATACATATCTTTACTGCTGGACCATCAAGACTTTGAATATACTAACGTGCTTTTTTTTGTATTTTCAAGGTGTAAAGAGAATTTGTAACATTTACTAAACTTAATTCATGACAAAAGCTCTCATTAGGAAACACTGTGCTGGAGAGAGCTCTGAAGACATAGTTCTGATGTTTTAGGTTTGTCCCGAAGGTAATAAATAGTGTTATGTCTCTCTTTTTTGTGTTCAAAAACATTCATCCTGCACTGTATAACATGCTGTGTCACTTCCGGTAAGATGAGCAGACCAGGAAGCAAAGGAAAGCTTTCATTCATTCATTAGAGCCATTCAACAAGGGCCAGGTACCATGTCAGCTGTAGGTGTTGGATTATAGAGAAATGAGATAGGCAATTTGAGGTCTGCTGGAGTAGTCGTTCGCCATCTGTGACTTCCAAGGAGTCCTGAGTGCCCAGTTTCTGAGATTATGGGTTCACTGCCTTGTTTGAGGGATGTATGCCGGATGGGGGAGGAGAGAGCAGTATGGCCATAATGGGACGGAACAGCCTGAATCACTGCATAAAGGCCAGGGGGAAACATTCAGGGAAAACTGGAAAAAATTTATTCCAAGATGTTAAAGTGGTTTCTACTAAGTGTGATATTGGGCAACTTCTGTGATTTTGTTTTTTAATTATTTTTTTTTTTAGTGAACATGTATATCTTTTGTAATAAAAAAAGTAAAACATTGATTTGTTTTTTTTTAATTATGACTAAGACATTGGTCTAAGTAAGTAATCCATTTCAGCCTAATGAAGTTTCCAGGGAAAATGGTGTAGAAGACAGGCAAATGATTTGACATTTCATTTTCAAATAGCGAGAAAAGATCAGAGAGGTGAAAAATTAGGTACTCTCACCTGCAATCTATCAGAATGTTTACCCAGAGCAATTCCAAAGGTCAGGCTGCCATGATGGAAATATAATAAGGGCTTTTGCCTCAACACCGGGTGTATCCCCTAAAAGAACATATGTGCTTACAACTAGATATGTCAGAGTTTACAACTAGACAATTTTTTTCTACTTTTTTTTCAGTTTTAGCTCTTTCTGTGCGGGTTTACTTCAGCTAATAGCTGAAACCATACCAAGTAGGGGAATTGTCTCCCACATACCCACTGATGAACCACACCATCTGCCTTCCTGGCCTCTTCTCTTTTCTTAAAATTAATTAAATAATTAAATTACTTAATTGTATTTTTTATTACCATTTATCCCCCTATACCCTCTTCTACCTCCGTCCACTGACCCTGCCCCCTGCAATCACCACAGCATTGTCCATGTCCATGGGTTTTTTCTGGGGTTTTTTTTGTTGTTGTTCAATCCCTCCACTCCCCAACTCCCTCCTGAAGCTGTCACCCTGCTCTCTATCTATGAATCTGTTTCTATTTTGCTTCTTAGTTCAGTTTGTTCATTAGATTCCACATATGAATAAAGTCATATAGTACTTGTCTTTTTCTGACTGGCTTATTTCACTTAGCATAATGTTCTCCAGGCCCTGGCCAGCATGGCTTAGTTGGTTAGAACATTGTCCCATACACCAAAAGGCTGGCCTCTTTTCTTTAGTTGAACAAACAAGGTTTTTTTTATTCCCTCAAAATGTCCTTATTTTTTAAATTGCTTCCTTCAAACGGATAGGAAGACATTTTTCTGCCTGTGGCCCTAGGAAGGAAAACCATCCTACTGAAACCATCTCTCTGCGACACTTGTGTGTCAGCCGGGGCTTGTGTACCTGAGCTCACCTATCCAGGTTATCCATAGGGAAGACAGGAGAGCCCTGAAACCTGCTTCTCACAGCCATCAACTTTACAGAAACCCAAATCTGCCTTGTCCTTCCTCCTCATTAATCTTCCCCTGTTTTCCTCCCTTCTGTGTACTCAGGAGCCTCAAATCCATGACCACTGCAGTCCTCTACATCCTAGAACAAGTCCTCCTACGTGCCATCCACAGACTGGTCCATCCTTCCTGGTCTACATTCTCAGGAGTACTCACCAGTGTGGGCAGCTCCTCTTAGCCAGTCCTTCATACCAGAATGAGGATTCCACAAGTTTTCTACCTCCAGTGCTTCCTGCCTCAGACAATCATTCCTCTAGTTGGGGCAAAATTTCGTGCTGCACTGACCCTTGAGCCTGTTCTTTTTGCATCATCTCTGATGGCTCAGTTGCTGAAACCCTGGCCCTGCCTCATGCTTCCGGCAATGTCCGGGAAAATGACCAAAACAACACACATGCCCATCTTCGATAACCTCCCCTTCAGCTACGCACTGACAAGGCCATGCCATAAACCTTGAAGTTACCTGGAATTACTCATTTCAGAAAATTTTAACACGAACACATTCTGTGACCATGATCTCCTATCCTATGAGCCCACGCTCTTTCTTTCTCTTCCTGGATTCATCACAGCCTCCATCTGTTTGGTTTTCACATTCATCAAGGCTACTGTAGGCAAAACCATCTTCCTTTTCTTGGCTCCAATAGTTAACACCTCTAGGTTAATGGCCCATCTCTTTACCTCATCGTTCAGGGTCTCCAGCCAGACTATAGAGAAAGTTACACAGTCTCACAGTGCAATTGGTACAGACTTGAGTCCTCTGACTTCAACAGGACCCTCATACAGTCTTGCATTGAGCTCATCTTCCAGTCCTTGGCAGCAGTTTGAAATCCTTACAACTTGAACATGTTCCCTAACTCTCCTTCTCTCTTCTGTGTATAGCAACAAATGTGCTTTTCTCTTTCTCAGAAAAACTAGCAGTCAGTCACTAGGCAGAACTCACCTCATGCATCTTGTATTAGCAATAGCTCTGTATCCCCTATCCTCACCACAGCCACCTCTTCTTGTCCTCTGGACCACACTCACTCATGCTTCCTCAGGCCCTCATGACATGTTTGTTTTTCTCTTGGGATTCTAGCCAGTCCTTCTACCCTGCTCTTTTCTGCAAGCACTGAAGATGCTCTAGCCTCTTCAAACAATTTCAAACAAACTCCCTTTCCTCTGGTCATCACCTGTTTCTGTCCTTGTCCTATATTTTGTTTTAGACATGGTGAATATAATCCACTTTGTCCCTCCCTAGTCACTTCAAACTCAGACAGCAAGGGAGGGACAAGGTAGATATATCTAGAAGGTATTTGGATATGTGAATCTGAGGTTTCAAAGAACTATCTGGGTTAAAGGCATGAATTAAGGCATAGAATTTAGAGTAAATTGGCAAACAAGATGATCATGGAACCTTCAGAGTGAAGGTGATTGTCTAGGTATGAGGTTTAGAGAGAGACAAGAGGTCCAAGGTAGAGGAACCCTTCAGATGCAAAAAACTTCTATGAAGCTTGGGAGCCACTCATAGCAGAAGTAGTCTTTTAAATCTCTAAAATTACAATAACTAACATATATTGAGCAACAACTATGTGCCAGTCATTGCTCTAAGTGCTTCATAATTCTCATGACGACTCTAAGAGCCAGATATTATCAACATCCCCACTCTACAGAGAAGGAAAATGTGGCTCATAGAGGTTGTGTTATTGAGGAAAAGTTGCAGGTAAGCAAATAATAGGACCCATGTTGTGACATGCTAAAATCTAATTGTTTAACAGTGTCCTATATCATAACTTCTTCTCAACAGTGAACAGAGCAATGATATGTCAGGAGAGTTTTTATTTAATTTGTGCATTAAGAGTTTTCTGTATGTATAGACAGATTTAATGAGAAAATCCTTATACAGATTTATAGCTTAAGAATCCCATCAATATATCAAGTATGAAGGGTCACATGATTATTATTAAAACTGATTACAAATTTATTCAGTAATCATTTTTTTGTGTTTCTAAAAAAAAATTGTGTCAGGTATGAGGCTAGATAGCAGGAGTGTAAACATGGGTGAAAGATAGCCGCAGGTTTCCAGGGACACACTGCTTTGCAAGGGATACAGCTGTGGACGTGCTTATAGCCAAGGAGCATGGAAGAAGTTGCTAGAACTTCTTCCAGAGCCGGGCAGATTGAGCTTTTGCTGCTTTATCCAAAGGAAAGGAATACCATGGGCCTTATTGGATGTTGCAGAGATTACATGAGATGGTGCGCAGACTCTCTGGACACTGCCAGCTGTAGAACTAGCAGTCCCTGTGTGGTAAGGGTCGCTTTACGATAGTAAACATAATGATCAGTATCATTCACCAACTCTTCTTAGAGAGGGAAGAGTACCTTTGTGGAAGAGGTGGTAGTTAGGCTGACCTTAAAAGTGAGAGGGATTTTGCCAAGCAAACTAGGAAACTAGGTCATTCAATGCAGCAAGGATAGAATTTAGAGGCGCAAAATGAGACAGAATATGCCCAATACAAAGAATGTGCTTGGAGCATAGGGAGTTGCAGAGAGGCAGGAGGATGGCTGAATTATGAAGAAATTGCTAAGGGATTTGGATTTTTATTCCTCACATTGGTGGACTCCAAATTAAGGTTCTTGACCTCTTAGAAGTCATCCAAAATGATTTACGGGCTTCCTGGAAGATAAAAATAAATTTCTGTCAGTATTTTAAAAATTTTATCCATTTTATTTTTACATTTTGCAAGTTTTAAGATGGAAATATTGGTTCCACGTGGCAGTACATATATGCAATTTATAAATATATAGATGGAATCTAAAAAACTTGGGGCAGATCGGGGTATGCAAAAAAATATCATGGGAAGCTACTGAGGAGTTCTAAGCAGAAAACGATGTGCACAATTTGGATTTCAGGTGGAACATTTCTGAAAATAGGAGGAGCACAGATAGAATATGGCAAAAATGAAGTTAATGTCAGTTGAGAGAGGTTGCCATAGCCCAAGTAGTGTGAACTAACTCCCAACAGATGAGTCTTCAAGGTCATGAATAAGGTGAAATTCCCAAGAATTTTCATGAAATGCTCAAATCATAAATGATTCTGTATTTTTTAAAAAATTTTTTATATCTTTTAAAATATATAATGAGTAATTATAATAATGGTGAATTATTTTTCTGTAATGGAGCTCTTTTACTTAATGTTTAAATTTTCTGCTAAAAAAGATATAAGAATAATTGAATAATTTTTATTGTTAACCAATATATTGTGACAAGATGATATATTTTAATGGCATGTAAAAATGATCTAACTGATACAGATATCTGATAATAAAAGTACTTTAAGATAGGAATATTAATACAAAATAAATGCCAACTGAAAATCACTTAAAAAGCTAGAAATACTATATTTAATATTAAAAATTATCTGCTCTTAAAATGAACTTTTTAAACTCACAAAACACTAATTGCCCTATCCCATAGCCTTGGTCTTTGTTCCATGGCAAATATTCCAGATATAGAAAATATTTCAATTTACAATGACACTGGTAGAATTGCTGAGTGCATCCCAGAGCATATTCGAGTTGGGCATTGGGGTAGGTGTTGCTTCACATAAGCAACTTTTTACCGATAAAAACATCTTGGGTTTTTCCTCCCTGGTTTTGGTTTCGTTGTCAGAATTTATAATGTGTTCCTTTGCTAAATCAGAATTTCCATCAGTTTTTAATTTCTCATTGGCATATTCCACAATAACATTCATATCTTCTCTTTGCATTTCTTCTGTCAAAGTATTTACAAAGAACTGTAGCCTGTGGTAAACATTCAAACTGTAGTGAACAGTGAACATGACTGGGTAGTACTCCAATAAATGACATCTGGATCTCCTTAGCAAGGTTAATACCTCTAGCAGAATCATGTGTAGAAATTGATAATTTAAGGATTTATTTTGCTCCTAAAACTTATTTCTTGGAATCCCCTTCATAGAGGTTTTTTAAAATTTTTTTCTTTTATTAAAACTAGAGAGATTATAGGAGGGAGAAAGAGAGAGAGCCAATCATCAATTGAGAGAGAAGCATTTGTTGGTTGCCTCTTTCATGCACCCCAATGGAAGACTGAACCCACAACCCAGGCATATGCCCTGACTGGGAATCGAACCTGTGAATCAATGACCAACCAATTGAGCCACACTGGCTATTGCTCACCCATAGAATTTATATGAAGTATACCATATGTACAAATTTATTGCTATTTATTTTGTTTGTATGAATGACTCATAGTTAGCTGCAGACAAAATCACAAATACTCACATATGACATGGCATCAGCTACAAGCAAGACAGTGAGATGAGATGTGACAACTTCTCTCCCCCATGCTCCATTCCTGAAAATGCTGACCTTAACCTTCAATTCCCATATTGGGGTTTCCTGCCCTTGATGTCAGTGGGTTCCCTTGAAATAGTAATGTCTCTGTGTTGACTGGGAAGCTTTCATCATTAATGAATTACACTACTTTTTCCATTTTCCCAATTACTTACTGATTTTTTTTCAGGATTTTCAAAAACACAAATAAGTTTTGGAATCAATTCTAGTAAGGAAGTGGCATGGTAACACTAAATTCAAATAGAAAGTCACAAAGAACTTAACCAGAGCGGCAGTAGTGGAGTGGGGAGGGGGTTGGATTTGAGCAATCTCTTGAAGGTAGAGGCAGGAGCATTTTGCATCTGCTAAGAGATGTGAAGAGTAAGAGAGAAATTGTCCTAGAGTGACTAGAATAATAAACTATTTCTGTACAGACACGGCTGTCTACCCTAGGTGCAATGCTCAAGAGAAATGTGATTAATATTCTAGTTATCTATTGCTGTGTAAATAATCACGCCAAAATGTAGTTTCTTTCATTATGGAAATTAAAACCAAAATGAGGTACCACTTCACATCCATTAGAATGGCTACTATAAAAGTAAACAAACAAAACCAGAAAATAACAAGTGTTGGCGAAGATGTGAAGAAATGGGAACACTTATGTACTGTTGGTGGATATATAAAATGGTGTAGCCACTGAGGAGAATAATATGGCAATTCTTCAAAAAAATTAAACTAGAATTACCATATGATCCAACAATGCCACTTCTGAATACATACCTAAAAAAAGTTAAATCAGTGATTTGAACAGATATTTTGTGCATCAATGTCCATAGCAGCATTATTTATTCATAATTGCCCAAAAGTTGAAAGAACCCAAATGTCCATTGACAGATGAATGGATAAACCAAATGTAGTATATACATGCAGTGGAATAATATTCAGCCTTAGAAAGAAATGAAATCCTGACACATGCTGTAACATGGATCAACCTTGAAGACATTGTGCTACGTGAAAAAAGCCCGTCACAAAAGGACAACTACTGTATGAGTCCACTTACATGAAGTATATAGAGTAACCAAATACTTAGAGACAGAAAGTAGAATGGTAGTGGCTAGGAGCTGGAGGGAGGGAAGAAAGGAGAGTTAAAGCATTTAATGACAGTTTCAATTGGAGAAGAAGAAAAAGTCCTGGGGAGGATGGTGGTGATGGTTACACAAAAATGTGAATGTACTTAATGCCAATGACTGTACACTTAGAAATGGTTAAAATGTCCTTTCACCAGCAGTTTTTGAGAGCATGACTGTAATGTTCCATGATTAGTGGGGCTGGAATAGAAAATTAATTGGTTTCAAAAGGACAGGGAATCTAGAAGGAATCTAGAGAATGTAGGTCTTTTGGAATCTAGAGAAGTTATGTTTATTTTACCACACTCACATAGAAAAGAACTAGAGCAAACTTCTCTTCTTGACCAGGGTCATGACCCAGTAATAAGGTGCATTGGGATCTGCACCAGTCCTGAGTGAAGAACTGGAATTGAGAGGTATAGTTTCTGTTCCCTGTCCGTACAGCTTCCTCCTAGAGTACAGGAGGGAAAGTCTGTCCTGGGCTGGCTGTGCAAACCAGGCAAGCCATCTCCCCACTCTGGAGCAAGGAGGCCTCCCAGACCCCTCCAGGGCTCACCTGGTATCTTCCAAGCAAGGACACTGCAGCAGAAAAGAGATTGGGCTCTAGACTCACCTGGATTTGAACCTCAGGTTGCCAGTTCCCAGCTGGGTGGTCTTGGGAGATTTACTTGACTCTGCCTCGAGGTGTCCAACCTTTTGGTGTCTCTGGGCCACACTGGAAGAAGAAGAGCTATCTAGGGCCACACATTAAATACATGGCAGCATGTAATCACACACACAAAAAATCACAATGTTTTAAGTAAATTTATGATTTTGTGTTGGGATGCATTCATAGCCATCCTGAGCCACATGCAGCCCATGGGCTATGGGTTGGACACATAATAGGACAGTTATGAAGTTAAATAAAAAATTCTTAACAGTGTCTATGACATAAGAGTTGCTTAAGAGACATAATTATTACTACTAATAAAACACCCTTAGTGGCTCAAAACAGTGGCAATCATTTTGTTATCTTTTATTGTACTGGGGTTTGACTGAGTTAGGAGAGGCAATTCTTATTGGGGTTGTGCTGACATGGTGGCTGGGGCTGAAGTCACCTCATGCATGACAGTATCATCGTTGAGGCTGTCATCTGGACCGTCTACGTGTGTGTGGCCTGGGCTTTCTCAGAGCATGTTGGGTGGGCTCTAAGAGAACACAATGGAAGTGCATGGCATTTTTGTGACCTAGTCTGGCTCACCTCTGCCACATTCTAGTGGTTGAAACAGTAGTAAGAAAAGTATGGGAAATATACTGTGGAGGCTATCTTAACCTTTGCTAGTAATTCTTTTCTCCTATTTTTCTTGACTTAATCCCCTTATCCATGAAGTGCTTGAAGAAAGTAGACGACCAGGGGCTTTCCCAGATCACAAATTGTCCCAAGTATGATGCTAGATAAATTCCTATCTTTTATTTATTTCAACGTGTCTGTGTTTTATTTAAATAGCCATCAATGGTGGTGATACATACATAAGAGTGAAACACAGCAAAAGTAAAAGTAACTTAGAATTTATGTAATTAGAGCCAACAAAAGACCTTAGCCTCATCCACATCTTTCCATATACTGAGACCAAACTGCTGTCTTGGATGTTTTCTTCAAAAACATCGCACAATGCCCCTTCATCTAGCACACATGTCTATGATCAATGTACTGACGTGAACAGTTTATGTCCCCCTTTATCTCCATAGGGCTTCTGTAGATTTCTTTCAGTAAAATATCACTATTCATACCATAATTTGCCTGGCTGATGGAAGTTTCCAGATTGTCTTCTTAAAAGACTTCAGGAACATTCTATTTTCTCTTCTAATTTAGCTTAAATTAAATAATTTTTCATCATTGATCCTAGCAATTTTCTCAACACTGGTCACAAGATGCACAGATTGAGAAAATAAAATCATGCCTTTCAAAAGAAGGCAAGCCAATTTTTGCCGCCTTCTTAAAAAATATATATATATATCACACAATCCTGATGGTATGGCAAATCCACACTTGAGCTGGCTCTGAGAAAATGCCTTGAAAGATTCATTCTCAAAGTGTATCTTCCTTATTAATCAAGACTAAAAAGTCACAGTAGTATCTAAACACATTAAAATAGTAGCTGATATGAATATTTTCTTTGGTGTCATTAAGGAATTCACTAACCAGCTGCTCAATACAGAGTTCTTTCCAGATCAAGATGGATGTGGAATTGAATTATCCATTGCAAGAACCGACAATATAGTTTAATTTCTTAGACAAGTAAAACATGGAGGGATTAACTATAAATTAGAAGATACCACAAGGCACATTTACTTTCAAGGAAGAGAGAAACTGATAAGAATCATATCCTGCTGTTGCTCATCTTTTAAATATTTTTTATAAATTATATTTCAAGCACACAAATAATGTATAAATATATTCTTATAAAAACAATATAAACAAAGCCAAAATATCTTTTTCAGTGTTTTTCTCCAGTGTGTCTCGCCACTCCAGAGGTAACTTATTGCTGCTCTTGCTATGCATTTATCTGCTTATATACATGTCTGAAGAATCTGACTGCTGTGTTTTATTGATCATAAGTGGAACCATTTTATATCTATTATTTTGCAACTTGTTTACTTATATTTTAAAATGTGTCTAAGAAATCGGTCCATTTTTAGCACTTACACTGTTCTCTAGAATTCCATAGCATGAACCAGGGCTTTCCTGTTTGACATTTACAATGACCACCATTGGGCATGCTTTTGTGCGTAAGTGTGAGAATTTCTCTAGGATTGCTATCTACAAGTTGAATTACAGTGATGAGGCTATGCATATTTTTAATTTTAATTAATGTTGCCAAATTACCTCACAAAAAACTGTGACCAATTTACACCTCCAACCTACAGTATATAAATGTATCTGTTTTCTGTACCTTTGCCAATAGCCTTGGAATATTTTATTGCATTTGCCTAAGTGTTGGTGAGGTTGGGCTTTTTCTATCTCTTGTTCTGCCATTTGTCGTTTTCATTTCAGTAAATTGCTACTTCTTATCTTGTGTTATTTTCTTACTTGGACATTTGATTCTTCTCTTTTTTTTCTTCTAAAATTGTTCTTAGTTAATTATATGCTCTAGATATTTAGAAGAATTTCTAACATTCTGGAAGGTGGAATCACGTCTTAGTCCTTTTTGTTCCTTGGATCTACCAATGTGCTAAATTATTTTTGTGCTGGTTACAAAATTAAAAACCACTTTTGGTTAAACCTCAGCTACTTGTGAGATTGCAAAGCCACATTAAAAGTAGACATAAAATAGTAACTAGACTAAAAGTTGATATTCTGATAAGGACCAGCACTGTGCAGAAATATATGGTGAGTAAATAAAAGAGATTTGAATATATTCTTTTTATTAGAAATTCAAAGAGGAGCAAGGGAAGAAAAGTGAAAAGAAAGCTGCATTCAAGGACAGACTCACAGTTTGATTTCATCATCAGGAAGGCTCTCACATGAATAGACCGGAACTGACTGGAAGGGCTCTCTAATCCTTAGTTGTCAAGACAACTCAGTTCCAACAGACTGTGCCAGCAGAATTCTTCAACAATCCTCAACCTTCCTGCTGCTTGCAAAGGTCTCTGACTGTTAATGTCTCCTCACTCAAGTTTCCCATGGCTGTCTGATAAAGGGCTGGTGACATGACTCCATTCCCATGACATGACAGTGCACTGCACTCCCTCACTCACCGTCTGGCTTGTCTTTCCCAAAGCCCTCTTCCTGCCCTTCTGACATCTCTGGACTCCAAAAAGCTCCTCTGACCTTTCCAGGCCAATTGATTTTCTATTCCAGTCCAGTAATCACTGAGGCTTATGCTCGCTCATGCGCTCAAGCACTGCTGGTGCGAGTACAGATTCATAGAGTCTTTCTGGGGGGCAATTAAGGTAATATGTCTCAAAATCTTAAAAATGAGCATATTTGGGGCTGAGGATTTATTGTAAGGACATCATGCAACAAAAATATATAGGTACAGATATAATCTACAGATACGTATGTCGATATCTATCAAAATATCTGTCCATCTAAAGATAGAGTGTGGAGGGTGGGAGTGGCGGAGGGCAGCAATGATAGGCCTCTCCTCAGGTGGTGGTCTTATGTTTTCCTTCTGTTCCTTTTTTTTTTTTACCTTAAACTGTATCAGGAAGGAAATAATATCAAAATGTTGATTATCTCGAATACTGGAATTAGGGGTGATTTTTAAAACAATTATATTGTGCAGTTTGGCATTTTCCAAATTTTCTTCAGTGAAAACACAAACTTGCTTTTATAATCAGGAAAAAATTTTTTAATGCTAAAAACTACCAAGAAATAAATTCCTAATGGAAAAAAAAGAGAGGGAAGGATAAACTAAACCTACAAGTTAAAAAAGAAACATATCAATGTGACTTATTTGGCTCATGATTTGGACAAACTGCAAAAACTTTTGAAATACAAACAGGTTACTGTGACTAATAACTGGATATATAATGATATTAAGAAATTATTAATTTTTAGATATAATGTAGCTTTTTTTTTACAAAATCATTTTTTTCCTCCATGTACAAAAATGTTTATGAATGACATAATATGATGTGTCAGATTTGCTTTAAAATTAGCTGGTGGCGTAGGGAGAGGATGGGGAGGGTACAGAAGAAACAAGATTGAATAATAACTAATAATAATTGAAGTTAAAGGATGGGTACTTAAGGTAGGTACTTATTATAATCTATTTTTGTAAGTGTTTGAAAACTTCCATAATAAAACATTGCACATAGTTACTAACAGTGGACAACACTGTTGTAACTAAGTAGGGCCCCATGCGGCATAGCAGGGGCATGTAGGGGGTACCACTGGAAGCCTGCCTGCCCCTTGTTTTCAACTGTCACATTCATTCCTTCCAAAAATGCCTCTCATGTTTTGCACCTCAAATTTGAAGCCATTTAATCTCCCAATTATCATCCTTCTTGCTTCTGTTGTGGGCTCAGAATGATTTCTCTGTCTTGGCCAAGAGCCCATTGACCTGATAACTCTTAAAAATATTCCCCATGGCTGGGCCTTGGGACCTCCATCCTCACTTCCTTCTTTACCCTGACTGGGCCTAGGGCATGCCTACAAGACTTACTCCCTTAGTGTGAAATCAATGTCTATTGTCTAAGAATCCTGGAGTTGAGGGTTTGTACCAGTCACTTTTTCTGTTTTCTAGCTGTGCTGCTATTATGGTTAATGCATGTCAGTGCTACCACTCAAAGGAGAATATCAGCCTTTTAAAGGTGAGCATTAGTTTTTTTGAAAATAAATCTTGTGGGTACATGTTGTTCTATTATCCTTCCTAAATGACCCCAAAGTTCTCATATTAACTTGAACTGACGATAAAAATAAGCAATATATGTTTTCCTTATATACACTTTTCTTGTATTTCTTAGAAAAATTATTACTAGTTATACTCATGTGCCATGCAACAATATTTTCACCAATGATGAACAGTATTTACAGTAGTGGTATATCGTACAGCCTGGGTGTGTAGTAGGCTAGACCATCTGAATTTGTGTAAGTGCACTCTATGCTGTTTGCATAATGATGAAATAGCCTAAAACTTTCTCGGAACATGTCCCCCTCGTTAAGCAGCACGAGCCTGTACCGCTGACTGGTAGAAAGGCGGACTGCAGCAGTGGGAGTGAGGGTGGACTGCACAGCATACGTTGCTTTCGCCTCAGTCGCTGGGCTTTGATAAGCATGCCATGTAACCTGCGATATCAGTCCTTACACTGTTCATGAAGACTCATGTTTCTTGCTAAATATATTGAATTTTTCATTTATAAATATTCTCAGGTGTAACATCTTCAAAATATGTGCAGTGTCAGGCTGAGTTGGACCACAGATTCTCCCAAGTGGAACTAAGATCATGTGGAAGGTGGGTAACCTCTTATGAAGGGTGCTTTGATTGACCTAGAAAAGTCCAAGTACTAAAGACATGTTTCATGCCTATATTGTTACCACTGACTTCATGGTTTTCCATATCAACAAAATGGTCTTTCCAGTCTGATCATGTTGTTCCCTGCCTAAACACTTCAATGATTCCCATTTCCCCCCGTCCACCTCCTCACTCCGTACAACTTTGAGAAATACAGTCCAGCCCCACAGCATGGCCTGCGCATCCTTCACAGCTTGACCCATTTACTTGTCTCCTCCTATCTTGCATTTCCGTTATGTGACAAACAGCCTTCTCACATAAGCTGCTTCTTCTACTTGACCTCTTGCCGGGTTTTTTTGGTACATAAGGCAGTTTAATGCCGATGAACTAAGAAATAACTAACTTGCTAATACATATGTATATTTTCAGAATTGGCTCAGGTAGTTTTCCTCAGTCCATATCTCGGTGAGATGATTTACTCGTCTGCTCGTATGGCATTTTATACTTTTCCCTGGTTTGAAATGATCTGTTTGCATCATGGTGCTGGTTATTTACCTATTATTCCTCAGCACCACATCTGCTCTTCCATATTTTGTTGGGGCTGGAAGTCTGCAAACTACATTTTCTAGATTCTGTTACTGGCCAGATTTTTATGGTCTAGCAACACAAAACATGACTGGGAGCTCAGAAGGCAGGAGGAAGAAAAAATCTTCTGACTTCTGACCCCCACAGTGTGTGCAGCTTTGCTGGCAGCAGCTGATAGGTTGCTTGTGGTTGCTAGCACTGCCACAGTTAGAGCAGGGCTGCGGTCATTTCAGACTCCAGCAGCACCTTCTGGCAGTTTCATCATCAGGCAATGCGGCATCGCTTCAGCATATGCAGAACTGACTGAAGACCTTTCACAGCAAAATGGCCGAGCACACCTGCCCGTGGGCTCTAGCCCAGGGGTATTCATATCTTCCCATATCTGAGTATCACCCCTCCTTCCCATGTGCTTTGCCAGTCTCTTTTTTTCCTTTTGCTTTTTTAAAGCCCTTAGAGCATCTTTGTCAAAACATCCCTGTGTTAGATTTCCTTTGTTTGAAATGTTATGCGGTTTCTCTTTGCTTGATCTCTGAGAGAAACTCTAATTAGTTATAGTTTCTTGAGGGCAGGGATTCTCTTATTCAAATTTTATTTTAACCCTGCCCCCAGATACTACATAGAATACAGCAATCTTGTAAGTGTGTGAGGAGAAATTGTGGACATTTCTTAGGGAGGTGTTTTTTGTTTGTTTGTTTTTGTAAATAGGTTTATGGGTGTTACATAATATATTAAACATATATTTACTTTAATGTTTCCTTCTAACCCAGCCTCCTCCCCACTCTCAATGTCCATCTTTGTGGTTAGTTAGGACGGAACTCACTCTTATCCAGTGGCTCCAAGTGTATGCATATGAACCAAATTGGGCCAATCACCATTAATATAGAGAATTTTCTGGAACTATTGGGAGAGGGCTCTCTTTCCTCTGAGCTGTCCCTCATATGGACTCTAAATGCCTTTCTAGGAAAAACCTTAGTTTTGTTGAGGCTAGTATGTCTTTCCCATTCAGGAACATAATCATTTCTTACTGAGAAGATAAATTTACCATTATTTTTGTGGCCACAAAGAAAAATTATATTCATAAAATCTTAGCTGTGGATACTGCCAGGGCTAGGATGCTGAGGGTATTAAAGTCATTTTTCTATATTAAATGAATATAGGAGATTGTAGGCACTTTGGGAAGAAAACTACAATCCAATGTGTTCCAATGATCTTGAAGTAGTACCCTAACTATGTACCAAGAGTGCATTCTTGAATACAGGGTCATATAAATGTTTTTTTGGCAGGGAATCAAAGATGTTTCAGGCAGAACTGAGGTTACTATTGAGGTTTAAAGAAGGAAGCAAGCTAAAAACTAAGCAGTTTAGTTCTTTGGTGGGTCTTCCATATTGTGCATCGAACAAAATGGTGTCCCTTTGGAAACTGGTGATTTCATGAGCACTTTCTGGATGACCATGAAGCAGACTCATTCTTCTACCATCTGGCTCACTTCTGGATTTGGTTAGCATGATAAGAGGAGTAGAGAGGCACAGCCCTTAGTAAAGTTGCACCAGCACCCTTTGTGAGCATTTAAGTCAAATAGAAATTAAGAATCTATTGTATTTAGGAGTTGAGGCATAGAACACTCCTTAGTTTTTATTCTTCATTTTTTTCCTGTGACAGGATGACATGTTGATTGAGATTTAAAAATAAAAAAGTACAGTGTGAAAACATAGAGGCTGGAGTGGCGAAGAGTCACAGAGACCTGCTTACAACTGATTCGGACACTTCCCAACTTGAGCAAGTCATTCTGCCTCTTTGGGTCTCAGCTACAATCTTTGTAAAAGGAAGATAATAGCACTTCTCTCCTTGAATTACTGTAACAGTTTCATTAGGTATGTACCTGGAAAACAGAAGTGAATATGAAGGAACATTCTAATTATGTACTGAGGGTACTCCCTTGAATAGCTGGTCATCTCAAGTCAGCTATTCCCAGCTCTTTTTGGTACCAATGTCTTTTTCATGATACTCTTATCGATCTACAGCATATCTGTAAAACATTTATTAAGACTTGAAAGTGTAGCAACCCCTTTAAGTAGGCCCTGAGGTATATATGGTGAAGAAAACAAGTCTTTGCCTTTCAGGGTTCCCATCTACTGGAGCAGACAGACATGTGGATGACTAGGACAGGCAATGGTAGAGAAAGGCACAAGCTGCTATGTGAACACAGAAAGGGAGAGGGAGGCCCATTCTGATTTATTCTGGATGTAGAAAATCCTGAGTTTTGGGAAAATGGCAACTTCAATGAAAGTGAGCCCTTTAACATACTGCTCTATCATCAAATTGTTACAGCTCACAGGCTGCTGTTCCCTGAACTATAGAACCCCTTGACCTCCCAATTCTAAGGCCAGTATCATTTCCACTGCTTCTTGTTCTTCTCCACCTACCTCTCCTTCTTTCCTTCTCCTCCTGTTCTTTCTCCTCTACCTCCTTGTCCTTCCTCAACACACCCACAGCACAGAGAGGTTCATGCCTGACTGTTTGAACTATCGTGAACCACAATGGCCTCTTGAACAGAGAAGAAGACAGAATGAAAACTGGCCCAGGATTAGACTTCTACAGGGGCTAACATGGCTTGCCTTCATTTATTAGATTTGGGCCTGGGGAGACTGCAGTAGAAACAGAATTAACTCTATTAGTCAGTGAACATCTTGGATTGGCCAGAAAGTTCATGTTTTTTTCTGTAAGATGGCTGTTATGGTGCTTAGTGTCTTGAACTTCATTTGAAGCAGTTTTGTTAGGTTGTATTGTGACAGCTGTCATATCAGTGTGCATTAAAAAATGCTTATCAAAATAGGTGAATTTTTGTGGAGCCATTTTAATATTGAAGATGGAAGAAAACAATATTTTCAGCATATTATGCTTTATTATTTCAAGAAAGATAAAAATGCAACTGAAACAAAAAAATTGTGCAGTGTATAGAGAAGGTGCTGTGATGATCTAATGCGTCAAAAGTGGTTTGCAAAGTTTCATGCTGGAGATTTCTCACTGGATAATGTTCCATGGTTGGGTAGACCAGTTGACATTGATAGCAATCAAATGGAGACATTGAGAATAATCAATATTATAACACGTGGAGGATAGTCAAATACTCAGAATATCCAAATCAATAAAGTAACTGGTGAAAATGAAAAATGTGCCTTTTATTTCATGGAAAAAACCATACAGACTTTTTGGGCCACCTGCTATATTTGAATGTCTTTTATATAAATACCAGGTACACAAGTAGGCACTGGGGATAGACATAGAATTGACACTCCTTGCTATCTGGGAATTAATAGTCTAGTGGGAATCAAATGATTACTTATTAAGAGTTCAAAAGCATTTGAAAATGGCAAGGTTGCTATAGATGCACTTACCAGGGAAGCTAGACTCATCTGGAATGCAGAGAAGGCAACTCTAGGGAAGCAATGTTAAAGCGGGATACTTAGGAATTGGGGAGGGGGGACTGGCAGAGTGGCCTACTCTCCTGTTTGTCACTACTTTCTCCTCCACTATTAGTAAGTTGAGCTCAGCCCTCCTTACTTGTGGAGGAGAGTGCCCCCTGCCACACTGGATGACACTGTTCACCACTGAGAAGCAATATGTGAGAATGTAGCTAAAAGTGCTGGCCCAAGTCCTGGGGAAGAGCCCATCCTCATGGTAAAACTCCAGGCAACCATGGGTTCTCTTAGGCTCATCAGTTTTCTCTGATTGCACAGGGAAGTTGACTGTGGGTGCCACCTCATCCAGCAAGTGGGTTGTGTCACCTCAGGCTGCTTAAGGGTGTCTTTTTCAGATAGAGCGCATGCCTCACCATGGTCCCCGCAGCCCAGGTACATCCTTCTTCCAGTTCCATGATCCTTACAATAAATTCTCCGTTTTGCCCAAGCTGAGTATGAACAGTGTTCCTCTCACTTGCAACTAAATCCTAACAAGGTCATGTTACTAAATGTCTGCAAAGGTGAAAATACATATTTTGAACCTAAATCTTAGCATAAGCATTTGTTATTGAAGTCAAAAATAATCTTAAAGAAGCTACCTATGTTGAAGTGAACTTCAAGTTAATGTTATCTACAAATATTTTACTGAGCTCTTAAGAGTACCTCTTCTAGATTTTTGAAAGTAGAAATGTATGTTCCTGAGTCTTTTCACATTGTTTTAAATAAACAGATAATTCCTGCTATGCTCTCATCAATACTTTTTGGTGGGGAAGCCTGGCACCAAAGAATCTGGAAGCATGCTAAGTAATACCTAGAGAAATGACAAAGACATATGGCATTTTGGGGAGAGATCCAGCATGTGAGTGGGCTCAGTGGTATGTTTGGTGTTTATCAGAAGTACAGGCAGCGGTCCCTTGGCAAGGGAGTGGCAGCATGTTCCTGTTGCTGAGACAAGAGTCCATTTATGGAACAAGGAATTATGTTGTACTCGTTTGCCTGGAGTGTCTTAACACAGTACCACATGCTGGATGGCTTAAACAATAGAAATCTATTTTCTCACAATTCTGGGGGCTAAGTCCAAGAACAAGGTTTCCTCAGCTTTGGTTTCTCCCAAAGCCTCTCTCCTTACCTGGCAGATGGTCACCTTCTCTGTGTGCTCCCATGGCCTTGCCTCTGTGTGTGCGCAGGTCTGTGTCCAAATTACCTCCTCTTATAAGGGTACCAGTCATAGTGGATTAGAGCCCACCCCTGTGACTTTACCTTAATTACCTCTTTAAAAGTCCTGATCTCCAAATAGAGTCATATTCTGAGGTGCTGGGGATTATAACTTCAACATATAAATTTGGGGGAAAACAGTTCAGTCTCAACACATATGGAAACATACTAATTTTCTTTTTTAGAAGATCAAAAGAAATGTTGGCAGCTCTGTAAGAACTAGCATTATTGTGAGCTGAATAATAATATACATTAATCTAGCAAAAAAATAAAAGCAAGCTGCAAAATGATCAGAAGGGAGAGACGAGTGGATCTTGCCCTGGGGGGGAAGATGGGAGAAAGGACCGTGGAGTAACACTGAAAGAACAGCCAGCCGGAGACATGGGTATTCAGACACATGGCAGATGGGCTCAGGATCTGAGTATAAAAATAACAAGAGTGTGAGAGGAACTGATTAAATTTGCTGTTTCTGGAGGGATTTAGATATGCTTAGAGTTGAAAGGGACTTTACAGACCAACTAATCAAACAGGTGGCCTTCGGGTCAGCCAGCAGCAACTGTGGCTGGAAACAGCCCTGCTCCTCCAGGGCGTGACCCTAGAGAGACTCGCTCATCTGTTGCTGGATTCTTGGATGTTAGATAGTTCTCTTGAGTTTACACCATTCTTGCTGTAGCTTTCACTGATTAACCTCAGCAATTGGACTTCTGATGCAATAGAAATGTATCTTTCTCCTTTGTATGTGTCATATTGTACTTTTCAACCTTGCAAATTAGTACAGCCCTCGGTTTTCAGGTCTTTGGAATAACTCACTATCCAATTCCTTCACTTGTTCTTTAAATGGTATGACTTCAAATTTTGTCA
Source organism: Pteronotus mesoamericanus (assembly GCF_021234165.1). Classification (NCBI taxonomy): domain Eukaryota; kingdom Metazoa; phylum Chordata; class Mammalia; order Chiroptera; family Mormoopidae; genus Pteronotus; species Pteronotus mesoamericanus. The sequence goes on from NW_026555329.1 coordinate 42,126,818, forward strand.
CGCTTCTAGCTACTCCTCACTGCTTTATCAAATCACTGTTAAAAATTGTCCTAAACAAAGTGCTCTCACATGCTGAATGGAGAATATTGCTTTCCGTGAATAGGACAAATAGTCAATCAAAATGTTGCATTAGATCTTTTAGCATTCACTGACTGATGGTCCATATTTGTGGTCAAGGAACAATAAGCAGGCTGTTAATAAACACTTTCTGTATCGGTTATCTACTGCTGTGTAACAAATTCTGCCCCCTACATTTAGCAACTTAAAAACATTTATTATCTCACAGTTTCTGAGAATCAGGAACCCAGGAGTGGCTGAGGTGGGTGGTTCCAGCTTGGGGTCTTTCATGAGTTTGCAGTCAGCTGTTGGCTGGGGCTGCAGACTCTGAAGACCAGATCAGCACTGGAGGACCACTTCTAAGCTCCTTCCCTGCTGTTGTGTTGGCAGAGGCTTCACTTCCTCACCAAGTGGCCTCTCTATTCACAACACAGCATCCCCCAGGGCAAATGACATCAAACCACGGGGTCTTTTATGTCCTAACCTTGGAAGTGACATGCTATCAATTCTGCCACATACTATTAGTCACAGGTCAACCCTGGTAGCAGTGGGGATCATGGGATCACCTCACAGGCTGACATTTATCAAGCATTTGCTACATGCCGGTTACTTTTCCTATGCTTGTACTAGCTGAGCACTCTCCATGCATCATCTCAATGCTCTCAACAGCCTCCAAAGCAGACGCAATTATCATCATTCCATTTTACATTTGAGGCAACTGAGGCTAGAAATGTTAGGTAACTTAACCAAATTGTTTCTTAGGGAGAGCATGGATTAAGACATAGGTATAAATTCAGAGCAAAATGCTCCCCCCACCAAAAGAAAAGCCTCTATTCATTAAACTACTAACCAGGTCTCTCCTAACCCATCCTTGTATAAGTTATTTTTTAAGTATTGATTGAAGCAGTTTGCATTTCACCTCTATTAAGTTTTGCATACTTATTAAATATTACAAGGCAGTTTGCATTCTTGATTCTCTCATTTGTGAATTCCTTTCACCATACTTATGCCATCTACAGAGCCTTCTCCTATTTGCACACAGGTCATGATGAAAAACAGTGCTGAAGAAACCAGAATGCATAGATGTGTCTGTAAAACAGGATAAAAGTCCGGTGACAAAATGTACACATTAGGATAAAATAAAAGTCTGGTGACAAAATGTACATAGTTTTTGAAGTAGAATTATCTATAAAATTGAAGGTTAAAATTGTCTTCCATAGCCAAATTCATCAATATGGATATACCACAATGTAACTGAGGTTACCCAGTCTATGCTATGGCATTTATATAAAATTGTCTCAAGACCTTTATCCCTTTTCCTTTAGGAAGATCAGTCTTCTCCCAACATTTCAGCAGGTTCCAGGGTTCTTGTATTCCTGTTGTCACCTGTGGGTCTAAACTCTTGTTCCCAATCAACTCCAGCAGCTCCGGCCACTGTTTACTTCTGCTCTTCAGGGTCTTGGTTGTAGAACACAGCTTGTTTGTTTTCCCTAGAAACTACTCCCAGGTGACATTGTTTATATACTGGACTTTACTGGACATTTGGGGGAGATGGAAAGATTCAGTATCAATGTAACATAAAGTTGAGTATTAATATTTTTTTTCTTAAAAGTTCTTTGATCAGCTGGCTTGCTGGCTCTCTGCATTCCCCAAAATCTTTAACTCTCAGTTCCCCTCACTTCATAAAGCAGAGCAACTTGGGCCTGCATTCCTGATAGAGCTCTGGGCTAACCTTCATTATATAAGGATTCAATAATTTTCTCTGCTTTACAGCAAGGGATTTGAAGAGGTTTTGAAGTATCCATGTTTCCTCTCTCCTTGAGCCTCCAAGTCTATTGTCCCACCCGTCTTTGTAAGTGGAGATGAGCAGTGTATATATTTTTTTCCCTGGTAGGACTTACACAATTTCGCTTAGAAGGTAGAGCCTATCACTTTTGGTCTTAAGTAACATTATTTTCTTCCTTCTGTTATAAGCAGGATTGAACCAACAGAACTATGAGATACAGAGGGTTGCCAGGGAGAGTCCAGTTGGCTCAGATTAGTTTTTTAATACTGCCCCCTCACATTCTCAAAATGTCCTGGTTGGGATCATGATTTGTACAACCATTCTAGTCAAAGATGAGTTGACCAGAATTTTTAAAAAGTCTTTGATGTGACAACATCAAAGCAAAAGGAAGTCGAGGCTATTTGGTATAATTGGGGTAAAAAGCTAGATTAATTTTGGAAAAAATGCTTTAGTTTCATGCACTTGAATACATTGACCTATACTGACCTGACCTATTCAGGCATTTATAATTTCTGGGGTATGGGCCTTACCAATGTGTCTGACTTTTTACAGTGTATAGAGAGGTTCATTTTTAGAAAGTCACAGCATGAAAGGGGAACTAAGGAACGCAGACGTACTCGTCAGGTATCAATAAAGATAAATCACAGGAGCGACGGGAGCTAGCAGGGCTTGTCTCTGCCCTTTCTCTGCCATAATATTCCCCACACTCCTTCCTGAGGAAAGAACCCCACACCCAGGGGGAGAATGAGGTTTTGCTCTGCCCACCAGACAGACACCAGGGGACACTGCAGCATGCCTTTGGCGAGTCTAACAGATTTCTTTCCTCCTAGGAACAATTTTAGAGGGGATAAGACACAAATACAGGATATGAACACACAAATAGCTTTGTTATGTTTGTGCCACAGTGACTGGATGTTGGAGTGCAAATTAATATAGGTTGGGGAAAGGCAGAGTATGTTGAGAAAGAGGACATGAAGGTAAGACATTAAGCTGGACTTGGAAGGCTGGATAAGGAGGTGGAAGAGAGGAATGGAAGACATGGGAAGAATTTATCAGTAGAGATTTTAAGCACTGTGAATAGCAAAGTACCTGGGATCATGACTGGATCAGTCTGGAAGGAAGATTAATGTAGAAGTGAGGCGCATAATAAAATCAGAAAAGTGTGGATACTGGAGGCAGGAAAACTGGGAATTATCTAAAACCCATCGAGATACTAGGTAACAAGAACCTGGGTGCAAGACAGTGGCAATGAGAGTGAGAATGACAGTGTGATGCTGAGAAAGGACGGCAGACTGGGGAGGCAGAGGTAGAACACCACGGAAAGATATGGTTTCAATGGGATGAACGTGAGGATAAATTGTGCCGTTACAGAAGAAAGTAGACCAAGGGGACTTTTTTGATGGTGGTGGTGGGGATTGAGAGAGAGGAATATAAGGGAGTAGAAATGAGAGCAGGCCTATAGATGAGAACATCCACTGGGAGAGGGCCACGTGTACCAGCAATGTCACTCTTGTCATGGAATGCTGTAAAGCATGTGCTCTGTGTCTATCTGTCTATGATTTATCTATCTTGAACAGGGAAGAACAACTGGCCTTACTTTCCTTCATTCAGCATTTTCAAGTGCCTCGCTCTATCATGGGATTTATGAACATGATACATTGTCTTTACTGAGCTCACAGTCCACAGTCTGAGGCCAACATATGAGTGGAACTGGCAGAATAGTACTTTGGTGTAGTTCAAGGTGGGTTGTTTCCCTCCCACCCCTGGGCTTTCAGCTATTGCTCCCTTGTTCATAGTAAAACAGCAACAAGGGCAGGAATGATACAGCAGAGGAGGAGAAACAAACCTTTGCTTTTTAAGTTCCAAAATAGGTTCTTAAAAATTTAAGAGTACAGAGCTAGCAGAAGCTTCAGCCTGTTGAGTGTCAAAAATCAAAGTTGACACCAAAAACTGTACTTGATAATAACACGAGAGCCAGTCCCACTGCCCTGTAAGGATGTGCTGGACCACACTGGGGAAGGGCCGGATGAGAATGGCTCAAGGAAAAGAGCTGAGAGGAAAGGGGCTCAGGGGGATGACGAAGAGATAGACCCAGCAGAGGTTTGGAGCTTTGAGAGCAGAAGGCCCTTACTTTCAATTTCCTTTGAGAGGTAGCAAACCTTTCAAACCAAATGCCCACCTTCTCCAAACTTTCCCAGAGGCATGGAGGGGAAGCAATAAAGATCAATTTGGTTGGCAAGTATTAATTTCCCACAGCATCCAAGCCACAAGGCAGACAGAGGTGGGAGTCTGCAGAAGATTGGTGTTTGGCAGCAGCAAGGGTAGTCCGAGGACCGAGGACCAGGGATTAACTGTAGCTGCCAATGCCGGGAGCGGATGCAGGTGATAGAAGGCCGTGGGATGCCAGTATGGACAGAAGCTAACTGATGACATGCCTCCTCCTCATTGATACTGGACACAATGCGACAATCCCTACCATACCCCAAAACTTATAGGTAACACCAGGTGTCCCTGAGCTATCTAGAAGACCCTGATTTATCTCAGTTTAGCATGACTAAGAAGAAATTTAGGCTACTAGGTATAATTCAGACCTGAGAAGATTATTTTCTTCTTTATCTTCGTCATTCTTTTACCGACCTGAGTTTGTGGATTGAGATTATACTTGCTTCAAGACAACTGCAGTGCAGCGTGACAAAGGCAGACAGAGCCCTGAGTGCTCTATGAAGACAAGTGAGGGGTCTCCTATCCAGTCTGAGGCGGCTGGAGTGAACAACGTGCCACACTGAGTAGAGTACTGTGGGGTGAAGGAGAGCAGCTGCGAGGTAAGGGTCCCTCTTCCTAGACAACCCCTAATGGCCACAGTTCAGAGAGTGATAAAAATGAGGATGCCAAGTGAAATGAAATGGGTTGACTGGGTCAAGCCAGAATCCCAAAATGTAGGGCATTCTTGAGGGGCTGAAGAAGAGAAATGACACTTTCATTTCGGAACAACCATTCTGGGTGAATGTAAAGGGCTGGGGACTGAGTTCTTCATTCTCCCTCCTGTCTTGTCTTTACTACTAACATCACATTGATTCCAATCATCCCAAAGCCTGGACTGCATCAGAAAAGAGGAAGGCATGTCTTTCCAAATTTTATAAAGTGACAATCAACAATGAGTCCAGAAATAAGTGTTTGGGAAATCAAAATTACTGTTTAGTATCAAAATTGGTAGAGTGTTAATAGCCTCTTACGCACATAAGTACACACCTAATATTCCTTATTTAGTGTTACTAAGAGTGAACTTTGGAATAATTTGATAAATGTGTATACTTGTATTTACTCAAAGTTTACTTTAAAGTAGCAATTCGCACTGCTTTGTGCAGCACGCCCTCTGGTGGAGTGGGGCCAGTGGTGCCCTTGGCCTACTTGCAGGGCGGCTTTGTGTGGTGCTCCTCTCAGTGATTCTGTAAACCATTAGTACTTTATGAGAAATCCCTTTCTGCTGCTAGAATGGATTTTGCTTTCTATATACTGACCAAAATAGGTTAAAAAAAAATTTCTAAAGAAGGATCAATATGAAATGGTTAGGATTGTGACTCCGAAGTCCGACTGTACGACCCACTGGCCTGCTACCTGACTTGAGACAAAGTGCGCTGTGTGCCCCAGTCTCCCCATCTGTAAGATAATGATGACACCTATCTTACAGGGCTGGCGTGATGAAGAAATGAGGTAACACATGCCAAGGGCTTAGTGCCAGAAACCTAGTAATTGCTCATAAATGTTTGTTTTTTATAATATTGAAAAATAGAGTTTAACGCTGTAACTAAATTAAATATTTATTGAGAACTCAAAAATTCTCAAAGATGAACATACTTAAACTAGTATAAAATCCTTTTCGCTAAAAAAAGCAAAATAAAACTGCTATCACACAACTTTTAACTTGGCTGTTTCACACTCAGAGAATGGCTTTCTTGAAGGAGAGGATACAAAACATGTACTTTGCAACTATGTTTTTCTTTTGCAATGTAAGTGGAGTAGCTTGGCTTTTTACCGCTAATTCAAATTGGGACTTACTTGCTGAGTTTGTTTTTATTGTGCAGGAAAGATTTATTTGGTTAAAACACAAACAAAAACTGAAAACTAATTTGTAGCAGAAAGATCACTAGTCTTGGAATAAGGGAATATTGAGAGGACTGAGGGTAACATTCACAACAACAAAGGACATTCCAGTTCTAATTATTTAAGACCATCAGAAAGAGCCTGCCGCCTAATAGGCAACATTCTTTTTACCAAGAATGTAATGAGATGCACTGTGTGCTTCTTCAGAGCTTGGCCCTATGGTTTCTTAAAGCAGAGCCCTGTGTAATGAAGTAAGGCAGTCACCTCTGCCACTGTGATTAACATCTCTACATTTTGGTTTCTTCACCATTGCACTGAGGGATATAATATTTTCTTCTTGGGGCGCCAGGAGAACTGAGTTGTTGCTCAGGGAAATGTCTGCACTGATTTTGGGGCTGGTAAGTGCTCAGTACTCATTAGAATCCTGCCCCGTCCCCCAAAAGACTGAATCAGAAAGCTGCATGGAACGAAGCAGATTTCCTGTCCATGGAACTAAGAGAGTGGGTGGGGGCTGTGAGTATATGTTTATGGTTTTTCACCCTTTGTGTGATGGCAACATACCCCAGTATAGATGAAGCTAATAACCAGAAAACATTCACAAGTTTGCATTCTCTCCCTCTATCCTATGCCAAGTTATACAAGGGCAGAGGAGGCTCCAGAGAAGAACAACTTTATTAAGCCCATCCTTTGCCATCAGACAGTCCCATTTCTCCTGAGAACCCTTCAGATTCTACAGTATCACTCATCTTCTCCCTGCTGGCAAAACCTAACCACAACCTGCCACACTCTATGGTGCTGGGAATATGTTCTGTTCCTTAAGGGGGTACCAGAATTCTTGACTGAAGCTGTTCAACCCAATAAACAGGAGTCTTCCATGTGGGCAGAGCTAACATTTATTCAGTCAACAAATGCTGAGTGCCTGCCAGGGCCACACGCTGCTAGTCATCAGAACACACAGAACTTGTGATCAGTAACATGAAACTGCATAACATCAGCCTGCTCACGTCACCCAGATGTCACTGAGTGACAGTGTGCACAATATTTCATTAAACACCTATTAACATAATAACCACAGCTGATGACATCACAAAAAGCCAAACTCAGAATGCAAGAATTGCAGAGCATATAGACCAAGGTCCAATGCGGCAGGAATTGGCTGGACAGCAACATGGCTGATGCTCAGACAGCAGGGGACAATCCTCCACGGTCTACTTTGGGGATGAACAATTTTACTTGGATCTAAAGATTTCTTTCTAACTCCCAAATTTATGTTTCCATTCCTCAATAAAGAGTGAGCCAAACAAATAAATGATGAAATATTGACAGTGAACCCAACTATTTCAAGGTATGGATGGGAAAAAACCTAACATCTTTATCAACTGCAAAGAGAAAACTCTACTAGACAGTTGAATATGACAAAAGGTTTTTTTGGAGCATAACATAAATGTACAAAACTCTTAACAGCACTGAAATCAGCAAATGCTTCTGTTGTTGCAAATACCATCTTCAAAAGAGCAGTGAGGAAGAGACTGACAACAGAAGAGAGCTATTTTTTCATCTCCAAAATGGCACTTCCTGGTCCACGGTGCTTAGCACTGCAGATGTTGCAGAACTGCGCAGGAGAGGTCTACAATGCAATTTAAAAACATAGATTAAAGAAAAAAATCTTCTCTTTCTACTTTCATATTCAGAAATATTATGGGAGCATCGGTGAGGGGACAGGGAGGATGCTATGAAATGTCATTTCTTTTCCTTGAGATTATTGCTGGTTCACATAGGATTCCATCTAGAACAGCTGTTATGCAAAGGATATCCCACAGCAAAACAAGTCCAATGTGACACAGAGGAACATGACACTAAAGAGCAGTGTCATGATACGGAAATCAAGTTGAGAGAGTTGTACAAAACATAAAATGGTTCTCACTGTAATTCACGTATCTATAGCTCAACAGTCATCAATTTTACCCAAATTAGAATATGATTTTATAATGCTTAGTATAATACACTAAACATTTTTACATTTGAGAATTAAATGAATTAATTTTCCTTATATGATATAAAACGGTATTATAATTTTGAGAATCCACAGAGCCATAGGATGACAGGCTTCAATTTTGAGCACATCTCTCTGCTTAAATTTCTCTTTAGTTGATGGGGGCCTAGCTGCCAACTCACCATGCTGGGCACGGGCAGACACTCCTTGTGGAACATATGCCGGCAGTGGAAGACCACTACGCTGAAGGGTTTAGCTGCATCTTGGGGTAGAGGGCAGAAGAGAGAAGGACTCAATGCAACAAGCAAATCAGAAACTCTAAAACCAGTCTTTTTCTTTTTTCCCCTACCCTCTCATCCCCCCTTGACAACTGTCAGTTTTTTTCTCTCTCTACGTAGATCTGTTTTGTTCATTTTTTAAATAAAGATTTCACATATAAGTGAAATTATATGGTATTTTTATTCCAAGTTCTTTCACTTAGCACCTTCTAGGTACATCCATACTGTTGCAAATGGCAAGATTTTTTTTATGGCTGAGTAATATTCCATTGCCTATACCACATCTTCTTTATCCATTCATCTACTTATTGATAGACACCTAGGTAACTCCTAGCTCCTACATCTTTGCTATTATACATAATGCTGCAATGAACATAGGGGGGTATGTATGTCTTTTTGAATTCATGTTTCTGTTTTCTTCGGATCAATACCCAGTAGTGGAATTGCTGGATCATTTGGCAGCTCTATTTTTATTTTTACTTTTTGAGGAATATCCATACTTTTTTTCCACAGTGGCTGCACCAATTTATAATCCCAACAGTGCACAAGGGTTCCCTTTTCTCCACATCCTCACCAAAACTTGTTATTTGTTGACTATTTGATGATAACCATTCTGACATATGTGAGGTGATATCTCATTGTGGTTTTAATTTATATTTGCCTGATGAGTACAGATGTTGAGCATCTTTCTATATTTCTGTTTACCATCTGTATATGTCCTCCTAGGAGAAAATGTATATTCAGGTCCTCTGTCCATTTTTTAATCAGACTGTTTAAGTTGTAAAAGTTCCTTATACATTTTAGATATTAACCCCTTAGTGTTAAGTTGTAAAAGTTCCTTATACATTTTAGGTATTAACCCCTTATTGGATGTATCATTTGCGAATATTTTCTCCCATTCAGTTGTCTTTTTATTTTGTTCATGATTTCCTTCACGGCACAAGAATTTCTCAGTTTGATGGAGTCCCATTTGTTAATTTTGTTGTTGCTGTTGCCCTTGCTGGAGGAGACACATCCCAAAAGATATAGCTAAGAGCAACGCCAAAGAGTTTATTGCCTATGTTTTCTTCTAGTTTTATGGTTTCAGTTCTTAAACTTAAGCCTGATCCATTTGTAGTTGACTTTTGTATATGGTCCAATTTAGAAAGTGCCCCTATTTCTTTATTTGTGTGTGTATATGTCCAGTTTTCCCAACACCATTTACTTACAAGACTGTTTTTACCCCATTGTATATTTTTGTTTCCTTTGTCATAAATTAATTGACCATATAAGCAAGAGTTTATTTCTGGGCTATTTTATTCCACTGATCTATATGTCTGTTTTTATGCCAGTAAGCACTGTTTTGATCATTTAAAGTTTTGTAGTATAGTTTGAAATCTGGGAGTGTGTCGCCTTTCCCTTCTTTTTCAAGGCTTCTTTGGCTGCTCAGAGGTCTTTTGTGGTTCCACATACATTTTAGGATTAGCTGTTCTAAGAAGAATGCCACCGGTATTTTTAATGAGATAGAAGTAAGATAGCTTAACATAGTAGTAAGGACATTTAACCAGCATTAATCTTTCTAGTCCATGAATATGGTATATCCTTTCATTTACTTGGATCTTCTCCAATTTCTTTCTTTACTTTCTCACAGTTCTCTCAGGACAAGTCTTTCACCTATTTGGTTAAATTTACTCCTAGGTTGTTTGTTTTTTGATGTAATTGCAAATAAGATTTTCTTAATTTCTCCTTCTGATCATTCATTATTGGTTAAAGAAACAGAAAAAATTCTGTATAATGATTTTTGTATCCTGAAATTTTACTGAATTCATTTATTAATTCTAATAGTTTCTTAGTGGAGTTATTAGAGTTTTCCCTAAATAATGAGTGTTTTATTTCTTCCTTCCTGAGTTAGATGTCTTTTATTTCTTTTTCTTGTCTGACTGCTGTGGCTAGGACTTGCAGTTCTATGTTGAATAGAAGTGGTAAGAGTGGACATCCTTTTCTTGTTCCTGATCTTACGGGAAGGCTTTCATTTCAGCTTTTCACCATTGAGTATAATATTAGCTATGGGGTTGTCATATAGTCTTTATAATATTGAGGTATGTTCTTTCTATACCCACTTTGTTGAGAGTTTTTATCGTAAAAGGATGTTAAACTTTGTCAAATCTGTTTTCTGCTTCTACTGAAATGATCATATCACTTTTACCCTTTATTTTGTTAATGGGGTGTATCATGTTGATTGATTTATGGGTAATGAGGCCTCCTTGCATCCCTGGAATAATCTTACTTGGTTATGGTGTTTAATCCTCTTAATATATACTTCATCTGGTTTACTAAGATTTTGAAAACTTCTGCATCTATGTTCATCAAAGATATTGACCTATAATTTTCCTTTTTTGTATTGTCTTTCCCTGGTTTTGGCAGCATTTATGAATGCTGACTTCATAAAATGAGTTTGGAAGTGTTTCTTTCACTTTAATTTTAAAAATAGTTCAAGAAGAATAGGTATTAATTCTTCTTTAAATGTATGGTAGAATTCCCCTGTGAAGCCATCTGGTCCTGGGCTTTTGTTTATTGGGAGTTTTTTGATTCTCTGTTCAATTTCCTTGCTAGTAACTGGTCTGTTTAGATCTTTCATTACTTCCTGCTTCAATCTTGTAAGAAATTGATCGATTATGTGTCAAATTTGTTGGCATGTAATTGTTCAAAGTATTGTTTAATGATTCTTTGTATTTCTGTGGTGTCCGTTATTAACTTTTCTTTCATTTATGATTTTATTTATTTAGGCTCTCCTTCCTTTATTCTTGATGAGTTTGGCTAAAGGTTTGTTAATTTTGTTAATCCCTTCAAAGAACCAACTCTTCGTTTCATTGAACTTTTCTACTGTTTCTTAAATTTCTATTTTGTTTATCCATTCCAGTCTTAATTATTTCCTTCCTACTGTTTACTTTGGGTTTTATTTGTTCCCTCCCCCCCCACCCCCCATAGACATAGAGTTAGGAGGTTTATTTGGAGCTTTTCTTGTTTCCTGTTGTAGGCCTATGTAACTATAGGCATCCAACTTAGAACTGTTTCTGTTGCATTCCAAAAATTCTGAAAAGTTGTCTTTTTATCTTCACTTGTGTCAAGGTAGTTTTTGAACACTTACTCGATTTCTTCTTTGATTCACTGGTTGTTTACTTTTCATGCTGTTTAGTTTTTATGAGTTTGTGGGTTTTTTCCAAATTTTGAAAAATTTCATAGTTGATTTCTACTTTCCTGCCATTGCAGCTGGAGAAGATGCTTGATATGATTTCAATCTCCTTGAGTTTACTGAGGCTTGTTATGTGGCTTAATATGTGATCTATTCTGGAGAAGGTTCTACATGCACTTGTAAAATTGTATATTCTATTCTAAAGTTTTTGGGAGAAATGTTCTGTAAATATCTATTAAGTTGACCTGGTCTAATGTGACACTTAAGAACATTATTTCCTTATTAATTTTGTCTCAATGAATTTATCTATTGATGTGAGTGGGGTATTAAAATCCCCTATTACTAATTTCTCCTTTTATCTGTCCATTAACACTTGCTTTATATATTTAGTTGCTCCTACGTTGGGTCACAGATAGTTATGATTGTTATATACTTTTTTTGGATTGACCATTTAATAATTATGTATGTCTTCTTTGCCTTTTTGTTACATATTTTGTTTTAGAGTCTATTTAGTCTGATATGAGTATTGCCACACATGCTATTTTTTCATTTCTATTTGCATGGAATATCTTTCATCATCTCTTTACTTTCAGTCTATGTCTCCTTTGATTTGAAACTTCTTGTAAGCAGCAAATAGGTGAGCCATTTTTTTAATCATTCAGCCACTCTGTCTTTTTTTGAGGTATTTTTTATTTTATTTATTTATTTTTTAGAGAGAAGGGAGGGATGGAGAAAGAGTGGGAGAGACACATTGACTGGTTGCCTCTTGCATGCCCCCAACTGGGGAACTGGCTCACAATCCAGGCATATGCCCTGACTGGGAGTCAAACCAGCGAACTTTCCATTTGCCAGCCAATGCTCAATCCACTGAGCCATACCAGCCACAATACCACTCTATGTCTTTTTATCGGAGCACTTAGTGCATTTTAGATTTAAATTAATTATAACTATGTGCTTACTGACATTTTGTAAATTGTTTTTGGTTTACAGTTCTGTTCTTTTCCTTTCTTTTGTTTTCTTCCCTTGTGGTTTGCTGGTTTTCTTTAGTTTTTTGTTTGAGTTCTTTTCCCTTTATTCTTTTGTAGGTTTTTGATTTGTGGTTACCATAAGGTTTATGTATATCATTCTACATCTATAACAGTTTACTTTAAGCTGATAGCTGTTTAAGTTTGAATACATTCTACAAGGACTGTATTTGTACACCCCTCTCCACATTTTAAGTTTCTGATGCCATACTTTAGATGTTTTTGTGTTGTATATCTTCTAACTACTTATTGCAGTTTGAGTTTAGTACTTTTGTTTTTTGACCAAAATGTAGTAGCTTTTTAAATGTCTGATTTGCTGTATTTATTAACTGTTTGGCTTTATCTGTGATATTTTCCTCTTCTCACATTTTCTTATAGGACGGTTTTAATGGTGATAAACTCCTTTAGTTTTTGTTTGGGAAATTCTTTTCTCACCTTCAATTCTGAATTACCTCAGGGGGTAAATTATTCTAGATTATAGGTTCCTTTCTTTCAGCACTTTAAAGATGTCCTGCTACTCTGTTCCGGTCTGTAAAGTTGAGGTTAAATAATAAGCCTTTTGGGGTTTCCTTTGTATATTCACTAGTTGTTTCCTCTTGCTTTGTTCAAGGTTGTCACTTTATATTTAACTGTTGCCAATATAATTACAGTATGTCTTGGTGTGGTCTCTTCGGGTTTATCTTATTTGGAATTCTCTGTGCTTTCTGAACCTGGGTTTCTGTTTCCTTTTACAAGTTAAGAAAGTTTTCAGCTGTAATTTCTTTAAATAAAATTTCTGTTCCTTTCTTTTCCTTCTGGGAACTCTATAAATGCAAATGTTTGTATGCTTGACGTTATCCCAGAGGTCCTTTAAACTATCTTTGTTTTTTAAAGTTCTTTTTTCTTTTTACTGCTCTGATTAATTGATTTCCACTAGTCTGTCTTTCAGGTCACTAATTCATTCTTCTGTATAAGCTAATCTATTATTGATGTATTTTTCATTTCAGTTATTATATTCTTCAGCTCTACTTGGTTCTTTATTATACTTTCTAAGTTTTTGTTGAAGTTCTCCCTAAATTCTTCTATTATACTCTCATGTATGGTGAGCATACTTATGACCATTTCTTTGAATTATTTATCAGGCAAATACTTGTCTCCATATCCTCAGGATTTTCTTCTGGGGGTTTCTCTTATTTCTTCATTTGAGAGATGTTCTAATTTTTTTCATTTAGTTTGACTTTCTATATTTGTTACATAAATTAAGACAAAATAGCCATCTCTCCCAGTCTTGAAAAAAGTGGCCTTGTATAGAAGTGGCCTCTGTAAGGTGTGTCTGCTGGGTGGTTTTGGTAGGCCAGTTGGGACCAACCAAGGGCCTATGGCATCCAGAGTACTGGCCTACCGTGATGGAGCAGCTCTGGGTGGGGAGGCCAGGTGCAGCTCCTTCGTTGGCAGCTGAAGGAGCTCAAGTAACATGTCAGGGAATGCGCTGTGGTGACCTTGCAGCTGGGCCAGAGTACCTAGATTTAGCTCCTGCTCACCTATGGGAGCTGTGGGTGGGTGTGAATGTAAGCAATGGTGTTCACTGGTCTCCTGGCCCAGGCAGTTTCTGTAGCTCCTGAAGAGCTTGATGGTTTCCCAGCTTTCTCTACTTGGTCTCTTTTTCTAGTTTGTTGGTCAGAAGCTGTTCATTTAGCACTCACACAGTGGTCTCTCAGGAGTAACTGCTGTCTATGTATGTGTGTATTTCAGTTTGCTCATAGGAGGAGGTGAGTTCAATGTTCTACTATATTGCTGCCATCTTGGGTCTATATCTTAAACCAGTCTTTTTTTTTTTTCCATCTGTTAGCATACTTTTTAAAAAATTAATTTGAATTTACTGCAGTGACACTGGTTAATAAAATTATATGCATTTTCAATGTACAATTCTGTAATACATCATTTGTATATTGCATCATGTGTTCAGCACCCAAACCAGTCTTAATGAAAGTCCAGCTGTACTTTAACGAACTGCTTTAGGAGGACTGCTTATTTGTAAATGCATTCCTGAGTTGGGGTGGTGGTCAAATGAAAAGTAGGTATTTTACTCATGTTGCCATGAGCCACAGGTTACTTGCTTGGCTTTTATGCCATTTACTACAACTATAAACTGGGGACAATTTCATAAGCAAATTAAACCATATTTATGTTGATAATTAGAATCAGTACAATATTATTTGCATTCCTTCCTCCTGACCTTGCTTCTACATAGGATTGTTACACATCACATAGTGAGGTCAGTTTTGTGGCTTTATAAAAATGCTGCCTGCCAGTTCACCTACTGCCTTTGTCAAGACCATCTACTGATTTCAGGGCAGAGCTGGGTTAAACCCTAGGCTGTGACCTTGCGTTGTACTGCACTGCTGCAGGAATTTAGTCTGGCTGTACAGTGCCAGTGTATGCAGTCTCCTTCTGTTAAAACTTATGGTGGAAGCTCACTTCTTTCCCTGGCCCACTGCAGTTTGTAACATAAACACTTGAAATCCAAACCAATTTATTTCTTCTAGAAAAGGCCCTAAGTAAAAAAACTTTTCATACTTCTGCCATATTAAATAATCCCTTAAAGCTAAGTAAATGCTACATCAACTAAATTATTTAATATTTCTCTAAGACAAATTTATGTTAAAATAACAATAAAAGCAAATTTTTTTTAGTATCCCAATAATGTTCTTTAATTTCTACTTTTAAACTACAGATTTTTTTTCTTCTCATATGATCCAAATGTAAGGCGGTTTTATTATACATGAAGATAAGTGAACCAAGAATTATAAACAAACAAATGATTATGTCTCTTAAGAAGTCACTATTCCAATTAGATGGGGATTATGTTTCCATTGAAACATGAGGTAATTTGGGAGCCAAAACCATATAGGAGAGAAAAAGTTTAAATAAAATGGAAAACCTTATAAAAAATTTCCCACATACATACATGGTTCCTCAACCTTGGAATTTAAACACATTGATGGTAAGTTTTCATTTTATTTTGTTTTACTCTATTGCAGTGCTTCTTAAAGAATGGCCCCTGAACCAGTAGCCTCAACATCAACTGGGAACTTGTTAGAAATTCAAATTCTCATGTCCTATCCTGGAATTACTGAATCAGAACCTCTGTGGGTAGGACCAGCTTTGTGAGTTTTAACAAGCCTGCCAGGTGATGCTGATTTACTCCAGTTTGAGATCCTCAGCGCTAAAGAATGGCACTACCATCAGGCAGCCTGAGTAGAGATGTGGGCTGAAATTCTCCTCTAAACTGTTCTGAAAGTTATATAATTTTATTAAAATTCCACTCATCATTAACACATATTGGGGGATTTCTTGGCCCCTCCCAACCATCTTACCTGATGGAAGAATGGGGGAAAGGCATGATTCACATATGTTCTCCTCTGCAAGGAAACACATACACTTGAGATTACATGATGTTTCTTGTTTCTATTTGCTCTGTCTCTTCTGAAAGCAAGGTGTATCGTTCCAATATTATTGCAATTTTACCCACCATCAACCAGAATGCCTTTCATTTGAGTTCGATGCATTTTTTTCAGTAAAGACAGAGAGTCAGCTACGAGAATCTTCTTGCAGCCTTCACGAAGCAGAATCTAATACACACATTGTAAGAGAAAAGCCACCTTAAAAAGATTCAAGTATTTGGGGGAACCCTCTTACTGGGGACTCAGAAAATTGGTGTCTTTAAAATACTCCAAAGAGACACTCACTGGGTCCTGCCTGCAGTACGCTCCTCCCTCCAAGCCACTGCCAGACCCAGCTTTCTAGCCTCCATTCAGTCATGACTCTGCAATTTTTCTTAGCAACATACCATGGTTCCTACAGTGTTTGTAACAAATTAAATACCAATTCCAAAGTCTGACACAGAAGACTCTCTATTAACTACGCTTACTGTTGCCTTACAGGTCTTTCTAAGACAATGCTCTCTGGCAAAGTTTGGCCCTATGTGACCTGCTCAGCCTAAATGCCAGATCTTTACCCAGGATGGAAAACCTGCTATTCCAAAATCATTTATTTCACAAATCCATCTATGAACTGCACAAATATTGTACTGTACTGGGTCTCTATCATATATTAGGCATAAGATATAGTGCAATAAATTAAACAGACATGATCTTTGTCTGTCCTAAACCCCCTCCAGGGTGCCAACTCTCTTCTATTCCTTCCAAATCTTATTCAAACCATTTAGTAATTAATGAAGTGTGTAAGTGTAATAGACAATATTAACCCTCAAAATTTAATGAGACTGAAATGTCTGGCAAGTGAAAAATGACCATATTCTGTCACAAGATTCATTTTCTTACTTTTCATTCCAGTACTGGACTTTTGTTTCTTTATGCGTGTTTGTTACTTCATAGGCTTATTTATTTCCCCTCTCTCTGCCTGGAGAGTGATGCGAGCTAGCACTTCAGTACCCCCTGAAGTCAGGATGCAGAAAGCAGAGGTCAAACACCGGTTTTTGATTGATACCAACTTTGTGTTTCAGAGCTGGCAAAACAACACTGTCCACCTGCTTTTAGAAAACCAGGTGAGAAGCAACCCCCCTTACCTTTCAAACCCATTCTGCTGGCCATGGTGTGAGTTTCCACGCTTCTCTGAGTTTTCTTAGGTATTTTATTAGAAATTGAGAGATACTGTGTGAGGTGTGCTTAAGCCAGATTTTTTCTTTTTTTACCCAAACTCGCTGCTTTTCAAAGAGGGAGGTACTTGAGGCCTGAAGGGCTGAGTGGGTTTGGGGCATTGTCTGCTGCATCTCAATGTGCTTCTCTGCCAGGTCCATGTAACTGCCATGGAAGCCCAAATGATGATGACACTGCCAACTCACTGAGGCCTAGCTCTGTATCACAGCATTTTGCTTTCTTATCTTCTCAGGTCACCAAGGAAGGGAAGTTTGACAGTGGCCAACCTGGAACTCCATCCCCGGTCATCGATAGTAACAGGTGCTCCTCTCAAATCACAAAGTGCACTGGCTTTGGGTGAATGAATCCAGAGGGCTTCCCCCTAATTATGTGAAGGTTAATATCCATGAACACAAACCTGACGTCCAGATTAAAGTCATATACCCACCATGTCTAGTATTGGTGAGCAGGAAATAATTAATGGCAGTACTATTTCTACATTAATTGAGGCACTGTGTATGAAGTTTTACTTTTAAAATGCTACTAGAAATAGAATTTTTCTGACTCACTTAAAAAACGATATTAAAACTCCAACATCATTAAAGCATACAGGAAGAAGAAAAAATAACAAATGCAGTAAGAAAGAAATCTAAGAAATATTCTGATCAGTAAACTTCAATAAAATTTGTAAGCAAACAATATAAAGTTCCTCAGCCTCTGATACCAAAATAAAAATTTAAGAAAAACGGTCTCAATCATAGTTTCTTTGGTGAAATGTTTCCGAAAGAGCTAGCTCTGACCCTCAGTGGGTGTTTTAGGTCGATTGCATGAAACAGGGGTGTCCAAACTGCAGCCTGCGGGCCACAAGCAGCCCAGCATGGCTGTGAGTGCGGCCCAACACAAAATCATAAATTTACTTAAAACATTATGAGGTTTTTTTTTTTGTGTGATTATGTGTCACAATGTATTTGATGTGTAGCCCAAGACAACTTTTCTTCCAGTGTGTGGCACAGAGACGCCAAAATGTTGGACACCCCTGGAGAAGCCAGTGTCTGCAAACTTAAAAAAGAAAACAGGAAAACATGCAAACCAAGAAGAAACCATTTTTTCCACCAGGTTTACAATTTCTAAATAGGTACAATCTGTCTACCTGCATAACGTATTTTCTAGGGAAAACTTTATCATTAAAAGGCATACAGCCAGGAGAAAAGAAAATACACAAATACAGCCGAGTATGTTACCTTCTACTTCATTTGATCAAAACCCATCCAGGCTTCAAATAAAAAAACCAGAAACACCTTTTAATTTCATTTACATGAAGTAGGTGTATATAAAAAGGAACTATCACTTGTAGGAAAGAAGCATTTATTCTGTAACATCTGTAGTAATCTGAAGGCAATCAGAGATGGTGAAACACTGCACTGGAATAATGTACTATTACAGAGGGATTGTTTTTCAATACCAGACACATGACAAGGCATTATATTTAGTCCACATAATGGATTCCCAATAGCAGCTATATCATTGACTCATGCAATCAGTTGCTGACACTGAGTTTACACTCCAAAGCTCATACTTGGTATTTTGCAAGTAGGAATACTTTTAGTAAGACACTAATTAGTGAAGGTCATATGCAGTAGCATTTCGCTTAAGGAGATGGTTGGTCTTCACCCCTTTCTGACTTTCACACTCATGATTTCTGACGACACCCATCTTCTAAGGTCATCTTGTCCAGCCTATCCTCCCAGCTGTGGAGTCTCACCTTCCACCTGTCTTCTTTCTGTCCTTGCAAACTTAATGTTATTCACACACTTAGGGCACATGCACTCATTTCTGTCATCCAGGTTCCTAATGACCGGAAGAGCACTGAATTACTGCTACTCACATTCTGAGTGCTATGTTCCATTATTTTGTGCTATTTTTCTTTTTTATTTAAAATACGAGATATTTCAGACATACAGAATAAAAGAATATTAAGTCTCTACCACCTAAGTTGAACAAATCTGTTAGTACTTTGCCATGTACTTCAGCTGTTTATTTCAGGAAGTAAAGTATTACAGAGATAGCTGACACTTTCTTTGCCTTTATCTTCCTTCCTCCTTCCCTCCAAACACAATTCCAACTTTGTTTAGTGTGTCCAACTATCAATAAAAAAAAGCAGTGGGCTGGGCTCCTGTGACATAGATCTGGTCAAAGAGATAAACATAGAGCCTGGGGACACATCTCCCACAAAAAAAGGAAAGCCTCATTAGGAAAAATCCCTTTGGATCTCACATCTTCCTGCCTGGAATATGGACATGAGGCCTGGAGATACAGCATCCACTTTGTGAACAAAAGGCAGCAACCTGGAGGTACATTATTCTGTTGATGGATGTTTAGGCTGTTTCCAGTGTAGGGCTATTAAGGATAAAGCTGCAAAAAACATTCTTGTACAAATCTTTTGTGGTCCTGCTTTTCACTTCTTGGGTAAACACTTAGTAAAGTAAAATTGCTAATAATGGAGTAGGTGTATGTTTAATTTTTTAAGTAACTGTCAAACAGTTTTCCAAAGCACTTATACCATTTTACGGTTCCACATATTAAGCTTTGATATCTGATAAATTTACCCTCTCTTTCTTCTTGGATAATCTTAGTCCTTTACTTTCTATATATAATTTAAAACCATGAAAAGGTCTTTTGTATAGTGACTGGGATTTTACCAAACATATAGATGATTACTTGGGAGGGAACTGATAACATGATATGTATCTACTTTTAATAATTAAATAAATGGTCCGATTCAGTTTAATGATTTATATAGAATTTTTACATTTGTGTTAAAAAGGAGAGGGCTATGACTGTTTCATAGTGCCCTCATGGGATGCTATGATCGCATGAGGAACAGACTTTTCCCATTCTGTTCTCTGAAAGAATTTATGTAAAATAAGAGTTGCCTGTATTTATAAGTATGGTAAAGATTATCTCTAAAGTTGTCTGTAGAATGATGCTTTTATTGTGGCTATATTTCGACTACTGGATTATTTAAAGATGATGGGTCTATTGTACTTGCTCTTAAGTAAATTTTAGTAATATTTATTTCCTAAGAAATTGTTTATTGGATACAACTTATTGATATAGAACTCTAGCATTTATTTTGTTATAAAATCTCCTCTGTACCTGTAGTTCTATTCCCCCTTGTTTTTGATATTTGTTTCTTTTTCTTGATCAACTTTGTTAGATGTTTTCCAAATTTCTTAGTCTTTCAATTCTTTCCTTTGGAATTCTGGTTATGACATTTTCATTCTAACATCCATGTTTCTGTTAACAGTTCTTTTGTATTTTCTTTTTCTTAATTACTCTGTGCTGCATGCTAAATGATTTCATCAGACCCTTCTTCCAGTTATTTAATTCTTTTCAGCTGTATCTAATCTACTAGTTGCCTTGTCCACTGAGCTGATAATTTAAATACACTCAATTTCTATTTAATTTTTAAAAACAATTCCTATTATATTGTTCTTTTATATTGTGTGTGTGTATATGTATATATATATACTTTTTATTTTTTAAGAATTTTTTTTATTGTTCAAATACATTTCTCTCCATTTCCCCGCTACCACTTTCCCCTGCCCCACCCATCCTCACCTCCCCCCCTCAATCCTTCCCCACTTTCGCTTTGTCCATGGGTCCTTTATACGTGTTCCTTGATTTGATCCTTCCTCTTCTTTTCCCCATTACCTCCCTCCTTCCTTCCCTTTCATTACTATTGGTTTCTTTTTTCTTTCAATGTTGCTGGTTATATTTTCCTTGCTTGTTTGTTTTGTTGATTAGGTTCCAATTATAGGTGATCATATGGTATTTGTCTTTCACCTCCCAGCTTATTTCACTTATCACAATGCTCTCTAGTTCCATCCATGCTGTCGTGAAGGGTAGTAGCTCTTTCTTTCTTCCTGCTCCATTCCAGGAAGACAAACAATCCAATCAAAAAATGGGCAAAGGATCTGAACAGACAATTCTCCAAGGAGGACATAAACAGGGCCCAGAGACCTATGAAAGGATGCTCATCATCACTAGCCATCAGACAAATGCAAATTAAAACCACAACGAGACACTACTTCAGACCAGTCGGAATATAGCCATCATAAACAAATCAACAAACAGCAAGTGCTGGTGGGATTGTGGAGAAACGGGAACCCTAGTACACTGCTGGCGGGAATGCAGACTGGTGCAGCCATTGTGGAAAACAGTTTGGAATTTCCTCAAAAAGCTAAAAATCGGACTGCCTGTGGTATCTACTTTTTCTTTCATGCCTTTATTTTAAATGGACTTATTAATAATGCCTTTGAGATTAATCTATTATTTTCAGTTCCTGGAATTATTAAGACTTTTGTAACTTTTTAAGTTCTTTTGCGTAGCATTTCCTGACTACCGTTCATAATACAGTTTGTAATTCTTTTTATGGTAAGCTCATCATCAGTGGAGAGTCCTGTATGTCCTAGCTGAGGAAACACCACTCTGGGTAGTTTCACTTGCGTTCTTTTTGAAGTCTCAAGGGATTTCAATGGTTCAAGAAGAGTTTTCACAAGCAGGATAGCATAAATTCAGATCCTCCAATTTCTTATGGGTGTAACCTATTCTTTTCCCCAAACTTTTCTCCCTCATTAACCTCTGAAGAGATGGCTAGCTCCCTTGTCACTTTACAGAACTGGGGGGTAGTTATTTAATATGGCTTGAGACTCAGGCTCTGTACAAGGCATTTGGTTTTAGTTTCTCACCTTTCTCCCGCACCCATATAAGCAGACCATAACCTAGATACGGCTTCTGCTACTCCAGAGGACTGCATTCCCTTCCACTTTGGATTTGCTCTCAGTATTTTGGGGTACCTGTTCCTATCTCTTTTGGAGATGAGCTATGAATTAAAAATGAATTTTTTAATATCCCAGTTAACATTCTTTTTAACAGGAAGGGAGTATTCAGTTTAGTCTGTCATGTATCCAGAAATCTAAATCCTCTCTGGCTTAGAAACATAAATTTCTAGTTTATATACTCTTGACCATGTTAAGTAAAGCAAATATCTATCAGCACAGATTACATCTATATTGACTCTCTTTTAAATCTATTGTACTTGAATTCTTAGAATCTTAGTCTTTATCACTGACCTTGACATTTGATCAAATACTTTTATTCCTTATTAAATTTAGATGTTAAAAATTTAAACAGGTCTACAAGGATGTTTTTTATTTTTTAAATTTAATCTTTATTGTATTTTTTTCCCCACTGCCATTTGGTCCCCTTGTCCCCACCTTCCCCAGTCATCACAACACTGTCATCCATGTCCATGAGTCCTTTTTCTTTTTCCCTCAGGCCCTCCACCTCCTATCTCCCACTCCCACCAGCTATAATCCTTTTCTCCCTCTGTGAGTCTGTCCCCATTTTCCTTGTTAGTTCAATTTGACATTAGATTCCACATATGAATTAAATCATATGGTATTTGTCCTTCTCCGGCCAGCTCATTTCACTTAGCAAAATGTTCTGCAGGTCCATCCATAGTCACAATGGCTAATTTTTTTTCTTTTTTATAGCCAAGTAGTATTCCATTGTTTAAATGTCCCATAATTGTTTCATCCATTCATCTACTGATGTGGACACTTGGGCTGCTTCCATATCTTGGTGATTGTAAATAACACTGCAATGAACATGGGGGTGCTTATGTTCTTTCAAATTAGTATTTTGGGTTCCTTGAGATATATTCCCAGAAGTGGGACTGATGAGTCAAAAGGCAGGTCCATTTTTAATTTTTTGAGGTGTCCTCACACTGCTTTCCACAGTGGCTGCACCAATGTGCATTCCCACCAACAGTGCACTAGGGTTCCCTTTTCTCCACGTTTTCCCCAGCACCTATTGTTTGTTGATTTATTGGTAACTGTCATTCTGACAGGTGTTAGATGGTATCTCATTGTTGTTTTAATTTGCATTTCTCTGATGACTAGTAACCATGAGCATCTTTTCATATGTCTATTGGCAATCTGTATGTCCTCTTTGGAGAAGTGATTATTCAGGTCCTTTGGCCATTTTTTAATTGGGCTGTATGTTTTTTTGGTGGTGACTTTTGTTAAGCTCTTTATAAATTTTGGATATTTACCCCTTATCAGATGTATCAGCAATTATGTCCTTCCATTCTGTGGGCTATCTTTTTACTTTTTTGACTATTTCCTTTGCTGTGCAAAAACTTTTTAGTTTGAAGTAGTCCCTTTTGTTTATTTTTTTCTTTTGTTTCCCTTGCCTGGGGAGATATATCTAATAAAATATTACTATGAGTAATGTCTGAGATTTTGCTGCCTATGTTTCCTTTTATGATTTTTATGGTTTGGGGTCTAACATTTAAGCTGATGATCCACTTTGAATTTATTCTTATGTGTGGTATAAGAAGGTGGTCTAGTTTCATTTTCCTGGACATAATCTGCCTAATTTTCCCAATACCATTTATTGAATAAACTATCTTTAGCTTATTGCATGTGCTTGTTCCCTCTGTCAAATATTAATTGACTATCAAGATGTAGGTTTATTTCTGGGGTCTATATTCTGTTCCATTGATCTATGTGTCTGCTTTTATGCCAGTACTATGCTGTTTTGATTATTATGGCCTTGTAGTATAGTTTGATATTAGGTAGCCCAATTCCTTCAACTTTGTTCTTTCTCAAGATCACTGTTGCTATGTGGGGCCTTTTGTGGTTCCATATAAATTTTTGAAATATTTGTACTAGATCTGTGAAATACATCATTGGAATCTTGATAGGAATTGTGTTGAATCTATAGATTGCTTTGAGTAGTACAGACATTTTAATGATGTTGATCCTTCCTATCAATGAAAACGGTATGTGCTCCACTTATTGGTATATTCTTCAAATTCTTTCTTCAGTGCCTCATAATTTTCTTAGTGCAGATCCTTGGTTAGGTTTACTCCTAGCTGTTTCATTCGTTCTGTAGCAATTGTGATGGGATTGTTTTCTTAATTTCCCTTTCTGATAGTTCATTATTGGCATATAAAAATACAAATGATTTCTGGATATTAATTTTGTATCCTGCTACTTTATTTTGTATCCTAGTACTTTCTTTAGGATGGAATCTTCAGGGTTCTCTATGTATAGTATTGTGTCCTATGCAGATAAAGACAATTTTACTTCTCCCTTTCCAACTTGGATGCCCTTTTATTTCTTCTTCTTGTCTGAATGCTATGGCTAAGTCTTCCAGTACTATGTTGTATAAGAGAGGTGAAACTGGACATCCCTGTCTTGTTCCTGATTTTAAGGAGAATGCAAGCAGTTTTTGGCTGCTGAATATGATGCTGGCAGTGGATTTGTCATTTATGGCCTTTATTTTGTTCAGCTGTGCTCCTTCTAAACCCTCTCTGCCGAGAGTTTGTATCATAAGTGGGTGCTGGATTTTATCAGATGCTTTTTCTGCATCTATTTATATGATCATGTGGTTTTTATCCCTCATTTTTCTTTTTATGTGGCAAATCACATTAATTGATTTGCGAATGCTGTACCAACCTTACATTCCTGGAATAAATCCCACTTGATCATGGTGTATGATCTTTTTGATGCATTGTTGTAGTTGGTTAGCTAATATTTTGTTAAGGATTTTAGTGTCTATGTTCATCAGAGATATTGGCCTTTACTTTTTTTTTTTCTTTGTAGTGTCCTTATTTGGCTTTGGAATTAGGATAATGTGGGCCTTGTAAGATGAGTTTGGGAGCTTTCCCTCCCCTTGAATTTTATGAAATAGTTTGAGAAGGAGAGGTGTTAGTTCTTCTCAGAATGTTTGGTAAAATTCACCTGTGAAGGCATCTGGTCCAGGGTTTTTGTTTTTTGGGAGTTTATAGAGATTACTGCTTCAATTTTACCAGGTGTTATCTGTCTATTCAGATGCTCGGATTCTTCCTAATTTAGTTTTGGAAGACTGTATGTTTCTAGGAATTTATCCATTTTGTCCAGGTTGCCCAGTTGGTTGGCATACAGTTGGCTGTAATATTTTCTTACAATTCTTTGTATTTCTCTGGTGTCAGTTATTTCTCCTCTTTCATTTCTTTAAAAAAAAATTTATTTATTTATTCAAATACATTTGTCTCTGCCTACTCCCCACCACTTTCCCTTGCCCCCTCCCTCCTTCCCTCCCTCAGCTCTTCCCCTTTGGTTTTGTCCATGAGTCCTTGCTATATGTTCCTTGACTTTACTTGGGTTCTCTTTCTCTCGATGAGTCTGCTTAAAGAATTGTCAATCTTGTTTCTCTTGTCAAAGATAAGACTCCTGCTCTTTTGTATCTTTTTTTTTTTACTCTATTTCCTTTATTTCTGCTCTGATCTTTATTTCCTTCCTTCTTATGCACTTTGGACTTTGTTGTTCTTTTTCCAGTTCCTTTAAGTGCTAAGTTGGATTATTTATTTGAACTTTTCCTTGTTTTTTTGAGATAGGTCTGTAATGCTATGAATGTCCCTCTTACAATTGCTTTCCCAGTGTCCCACAGACTTTGGATTGTTGTGTCCTCATTTTCTTTTGTTTCAAGGTATTTTTTAATTGCTTCCTTCTTCTCATTGTTAACCTGTTCATTGTTTAATAACATGTTATTTGGCTTCCATGTCTTTGGGTGACTATCGGTGTTCCTGTGACTGATTTCTAGACTCATAGTATTATGGTCAGAGAAGATGCTTGATATGATTTCAATCTTAAATTTATTGAGACTTGCTTTGTATCCTAACATGGGGTCCACCTAGAAAATGTTCCATGTGCACCTGAAGAGTATGTATATTCTGTCACTTTGGGGTGAAATGCTCTGAAGATATAAATTAAATCCATTTATCTCAGCAGGGATGTCCAATCTTTCAGCACCTCTGCACCACACTGGAAGAATTGTCCTGGGCCACACATTAAATATATTGTGACACGTAAACACACACACACACACACACCCCATTCATAATGTTTTAAAAATTTATGATTTTGTTTTGGGCCATATTCACAACCATCCTGGGCTGCATGTGGCCTGTGGACTGCAGATTGGACACACTTGATTCTAGTGTGTCATTTAAGGCCGATGTCTCCTTGTTGATTTTCTGTCTGGAAGATCTATCCTTGGAAGTCAATGGGGTGTTAAAATCCTCGACTATGACTGTGTATCTGTCAATATTTCCTTTTATGTCCATCAAGATTTGCTTCACATATTTAGGTGGCCCTATTTTGGGTGTATAAATGTTTACTAGGGTTACATCCTGTTTTTGGGTTGTTCCCTTTGTCATTGTGCAGTGTCCTTCTTTTTCTCTTAGTATAGCCTTGGTTTTAAAGTCTATTTTGTTGGATAAAAGTACTGCTACCCCCAGCATTTTTCCCTATTCTATTTGTATAAAGTATCTTTTCCCATCCTTTTTAGTCTGTGTGTATCTTTCAAATTGAGATGGGTCTCTTGGAGGCTGCATATATATGGGTCTTGTTTTCTTATCCATTCGGCTGCTCTATGTCTTTGGTTGGAGCATTTAAGCCATTTACATTTAAGGTGATTATTGATAGATTCGTATTTAGTGCCATTTTATTGTTAGACTATTTTCTTCCGTGTTTTTTCTTTCTCTTTTTTCCCTTCTTCTTAAAGTAAGAGCTTTAGCGTTTGTTGCAGTACTGGTTTAGTGTTAACAAACTCCTTGAGCTTTTTCTTGTCTGAGAAACACTCTATTTCTCCTTTGATTTTAAATGTTAGCCTTTCTGGGTAAAGTAGCCTTGGTGGCAGGCCCTTGCTTTTCCTCACCTTAATATTTCACACCACTCCCTTCTGGCCTGAAATGTTTCTGTTGAGAAATCAGATGACAGTCTAACTGGTGCTTCCTTGTATTTAACTGCTTTTTCTCTTGTGGCTTTTAGGATTACTTCTTGTTTTTAAGCTTTGTCATTTTAATTATGATGTGTCTTGGTTTAGGCCTCTTTGGATCCAACTTGCTTGGGACTCTCTGAGCTTCTTATGTGTCCTTTTCCTTCACCATATTAGGTAAGTTTTTGGTCATTATTTTTTCAAGTAAGATCTTGATCCATTGCTCACTCTCTTCTCCTTCTGGTGTTCCCATGATGCAGATGTTTTTATGCTTCATGTCCAAAATGTTTCTTAAGCTCTCCTCATTTTTTAAAATTTTTTTCTCTTTGCTGCTCTGCCTGGGTGTTTTTTTTTTCTAGATCACTGATTCCATCCTTTGCTTCATCTAACTTACTGTTTATTCTTTCCAGTGTATTCCTTATTTCAGATATTACATTCTTTATTCCTGACTAGTCCTTTTTAATGGTTTCTGTTTTTTCCCCCCCCACATTGCTGAGTATCATTTTTATTATTACTCTAAATTCCTCTGATAAATTGCTTGCTTCCATTTCATCTAGTTCTTCTTCTGGAGAATTCTCTTGTTCTTTCATTTGGGGTGTTTGTCTTTCCATTTTGGCTGCTTATTTTTATTTGTATGTATTAGGTACATCTGCAAAGACTCTGGTGTAGGCCTTTGTCAGATGCTGCTGTGACTGACCGTGCTCAACCTGTTTGGAGCTATCAGTGATTCACAGCACTGTGCTCTCTTTGCTTGGCCTCCCTGTGTGCCGAAAGAACCAGGCTGCAAACTAATGCTGGCTTTTGCCAGCACTGGGCCCTGGGGAGGGTCAGCTGAAATCTCGGAGTTGTGCCTTCGTTGTTAAACTAATCAGTAATAGAGCCTCAGTTGTAATCTGCAGCCAGGCTTAAGCACCAAAGGTTGGGCAGAGTAATTCCTGTGGGTGGGCTATTGCTTCCTCTCATGCTGATGCCACCTGGAGGGGAGTGCTCTGCCTGAGAAAGATGGCCTCTGCAGTATGGAGAATAACTCAGCACAGGGATCCTGGAGGTGGTTCCTGCAGCTCTCTCCCCAGAGCCATCAACCCAACTTTCCTCAAACGTCTAGTCCAGTCTGCCCTTGCTCTGCTGGAGCCAGGGCAAGTGGCTGCAAATAAAATCTTGAACACGGTTCTTTTAAGAGGCTCTTTGCGTCTCCAGCTGTCTCTCCTTAGTAGACAGAAACCTTGCCGCTTTCACAATTGGATGTTATCTGTGTTTCTTTCCGGCTCTGGTGCTCTAGGATAGGGGCCCAGTTTGGGGGTTAGGCCCCATACTTCTCAGAGGGCACCCTTGGCCATTGAAATGTCCTTCTGGAACTTCTGCTGCCACCCATGGGAGCCCAGCTAGCCCTTTTGTGCCTCCTCCTCACTTTCTACCAGTCTCATTGTGGTGGTTTATTCTGTCTGTCCTTGGTTATAAGGCTTCTCTCCTCTAGTGTTCAAGGGTTATTCCTTACTTATATATTGTTATGCTGGTTGTTTTCCCATATCTTTCTCTCAGAATTTATGGAATTTACAAATACATACACTTTGTGATGTTTTCAGAATATTTTAGGCTATAAACGTTAAGCTTACAAGAAGTTTTAAGGATCTATGATCTCTTTCCCCTAAATATGTTTTTTGTTCTCCAAAGGATACCTTTGGCCTCTCAAAGATCAAGTCATTTGCTGCTCAGCAAAATCTTTCTGTCTGCTTCCTATTTTATTCTCTGCCTAGGAGAGCCTCTGATATTACTTTCAGAAATTAAAATCAGTTTGAATCTTCTTTATTGGGTCATCTATAAAATGTCTCCACCTGGTAAATGAGACACCATTATTAAACTCGTATTAGAGTTTACCAAGGTAAGTAAACCACTGTATGATCTTTTCCTTCCTAAAGTTCATAATGACAGTAGTTTCCATCTCAAAACACATTGGTAGGCACTTCTTACCAAGTATAATATTATCTTTCAGACTTACATTTTCCTTACGGGACTTCCCCTTATTTTTTCAAGAATATTCAAATTGATGGTCCAAGTTCTTTCTACTTCCTTCTCTACTACTTCTGTTTTCCTAATAATGTTCCCTTCCATAATTCGAAGTTTTCTAAATTCTATGTTTTATTAACATTACCTTTATCCTTTGTCTTTATTATTTAAGACAACCAGTTGTAGCTTCTATAATTTGTTACAAGCATACCTTGTTCTACTGTAAACTTAAATAAGAGTGTATTTATAAGATAGCTACTGAAAATGAGAGTCCAGATTCTCCCCATTTTCGTCTTTTCTCTGTAGTTCATCATTGATAATAATCCCAACCAAAAGCAAATCAGCAAACTCATGGATATTTAATAAAGCAATAAAAGAACTGAACATCAGTGAAGTTATTATGGTTCATTAGAAACAGCTGCCATGGGAAAAAAAATGCCATAAAAATGCCTGATTTTCTGAAATTTTTATTTTAAAAGATTCTTTGAATGTTGATCTTTTTGCTGACATTGACATGTTCATACTACCATGCTTATCATTAGAACTGCAAATGTCAGATAGTTACCTAGTTTTACAAGCATCCAATATGATAACAGAGCTAGACTGAGAAACCATTTTACTTAATTTCTAATCCATTATTTAGGCCACAGTATATGGGATTCGAATTCTACTTGAAAAAGCTTTGCTTTGTGTTGGGATTATTATCAAAGATGAGGAAATGGAGAGAACAAGAAGAAAAAGCCAGAGGGACTCTAAGGCCTCATGTTAGAGATAAAGAACAATATTATAAAAACAATCATATTTTAATTTATAATAGCACAAAGTATGCATGTACCCAATTAATTAAAGAACCTTATACTTGGTTGTCATAGGCCACTTATGTCACATAAAACTGTGATGAGGTCAACTTGAAATAATTTGAAAGGAAAAAAATATCCATGTTATTTTAAAAGTTTATTTCAGGTTTTATAAATTTAAAAACTATGAATCAAAAGAAACCAATGTGTCTCCCAAAAAGGACAGGTAAGAAAGAAGTCACTATTTCCTCTCTATTCATTTGTCTCTGATTTCAAAGTAAAAAATCTGAGAAATGATAAAGAAATACGGGAATCATAGCAAATGTGAGAAAATAACTTTGATAGGCATGGAGACATCTGGAGTCAGTTTACGTCTATGTATGTGTGTGTGAAGTTTAATAAAATACAAATGTTTAAGCTTTTTACTTCTCTCAGAAATATTAATTGAAATCATGAACCACTTGAGCAAGGCCTGCATCCTACTCATCTCCAGATCTATGAGATATTACATGGAAGCCTTGTTAGTATCCAGTACCGTATCTGATACAGCAGGCACCCAAATGTTTAAATAAAAGTATTTGTAAACAAGCATAAGTCATTTAAAAAAATTATACTTTCACTATGTCCAAGTTACTGAGCGTTCCAGAGACACCTGCATTCTGTCTCCAGAACACATGCCTCACGGTGGTAGTGAGACACAGTGGTTTACTGTGCACATGTACCCAGCATTAGCAGTGGTGGGGATGCAGCATTGCTTCTGACACTTTTCATCACCACTGTGTACAGTTAATGCTTAAAGGGAACCAACTCCAGGAACAGATCTATGTACACATTTATACATAAATTACACACAGACATGTACATGAAAAAGAAAGCCTAAAGGTCTGGATTTTAATGAGGAAAAAAAATACCTAAAAATCTAAGCCATTTTGTTACAGATTCCAAAAAAAAGTACTGGGAATGACTTACACTGAGATATTAAGTTAACATTCACTCTATAAAGGTGGGTTTATAAAATGACTCTGTTAAGAACCTGAGAGACAGAAGATATTTTAGAGATCATCTATTCTTGAGGTCCCTAAATGTCAATGCACAGTATCTCAGAGACAGGCCGAGTGTGTACTTCAACAAGGTAGTTTAAGAACATAGTCCCTGGCTGTCTCCAAGAAATTCCAACTCAGCACACCTAGGGTGGTACCTATATCTAGTCAATAAAAAAAAAATTCAGATAATCTGGTATGTAGCCATGTTGGACAAACATTGATTTAAACTAATGGGAAACTGAGATCCAGAAAGTTTATGCACCTTCCCCAAGGTCAACAGACTTGTTAGTGGCAAAGCCATGACTACATTTCAGGTCTGCAAATATCCTGTCCACTGCTTTTTAAAGATAACAGGCTGCCTGTTCACCTTCTATGCCAGTTCTGGATATTCCTCTGTTATAACTGGCCAGGACATGCCTCTCCAGAGACCAATGCAACAAATAGTGAGAAATACACAAGATTTAATCAGAGGACCTTGGTTCAAACCTAGTTCATCAGTTTCCCAGACTGGCAAGGCTCTTATCCTTGTTAAACTCAGTCTTCTCATCTGTAAAATGGAGGTAACAGTTCCTTAAGGACCACTATGAGGACGAAATGACTGGCTAATAAGTCTACCAAAACAGAAGTGTTTCAGTACAATTATGCTTAAGGGGGAAAAAAAGAAATAAATATAAACACTAAATAAATAAAATAAATGTTTTTAAAGTGTAAAAATTTATACCATACAAACAACTAGGAAATTGTGGCTATATTTTGGAAATACCGTTTATACTATACTGTTTTGTAAATAATTTATATCAAAATAAATGTTATCTGTCTTTGAAATCAGGTCTAGATCCATTTTAAGTTTATGAAGTATGATAAGGGCTACTTTTATCTTACTGACTTCATGAAGCCTTTCAAAATTTGGTGAATCATTATATTAACAGCATAAGAAGGTATAAAACCAAAAAAGTTAAATACATTTTAAAAACTTCAACATTAATAATGTGGTTGATTATTATTTCCTTAACTTTAAGGATGCCATTGACATCTAACATGCCTAATGCTAACCTTAAGTTGCAGTTGTTTAATTTTAGGGAATATGAGATTTTATAACCAGAAGAGATGTCCATTTAAAATTTTTCTCCAGAACTTTCTCTACATTCTCTCTTAAAATGCTGCATATTCTATTGCAAATCCATCCCTTAGAGATTCCTAGGCATATCAGAAAAAAAAATGGTGCTGAGAAGCCTTTTGATAGCCTTTTTTTAACATTTGACCATGGGTCCCTATGTTTATTGAATGGGTCTTAATATCCCACCTAGGGCCATTACCCCTTCTGGCCTTGCCTCCCCCTCCCATACCAAGTATGTTCCATATTCTTGCAAATTCAGGGAGCTCCAAAATTTCCCCCTAATTTTGGGGAAACCGGGTTGGCAATTTTCTACCCTGTCAAAACATGTGAAAATCAACTACAGTTTTATCAAACAAAGGACTAGAAAGAACCAAATTAAAACATGTATGTGAAATCTTTATGGAAACTTCAAAATGTTTTATAAATAGCTTTGTTGTTATTATGGTGATCCCTAAATAGGTTGCTAGAGAAAGAAATAGTTGTTAATATAAAACAGCCTTTTCTGTAGAAAAAAATCTAAATTCATTCTTCATATCTAAATAGGAAGTACACCCTGGAATTCTCTGATCTGCCTGAGTAGAGCATTTTCTCTCTGCATCTTCTGATAAGACATTGGAACTCCAGTGGATTCCCAGAGGCTCTGCCATCTTCTCTGAGGGTCCCTTCCACTTTGTTCCAGAGAATCTTAAGAACAACCTCTCAGAACATTTTAAAATATAATTAAGAGGATAAAATGTTGGGTTAACAGCTGCTTTAGTGGATAATTTTTTTATATGGAATTCATTTTTCATTTAATAATTTTAGTTTTATTCCTGCTGACTCAGAACTATGCAAATTTATTCAAAAAAATGAATGAGCAGTGAGACCCAGTGGTGTCCATGACCTTGGTTCTCTAGATTAAGAGTCTAGTAAGAGGGATCTACTAGAGATTTCTGTAGGCATTGTAGGCTGGGGAAAAAGCAACACATTTTTCAACCCACAGGCTAGGCTGCATGCACTATAGCTGGAGGATAGAAGGGGTAATTATTTCATCACCTTCCTCAGGGTAGAACAGAACTGTTCGGAAACACCTAAATGACTTCTTCACACAACTGGATTGGTAACTGAGCATCTCCCAGCACACTCAGGGGTAATTAAGAGCCAGTGAGTACAGACCATTATCAAGCTCACTCATACCCAGAGCTTTATAAAGTCGGACTTTAAAAACACTTCACCCACCCAAAGCCCAACTCTAAGCCTCAGAATTAGTGACTTATTCCCAGCCTGGATCATTCTTCTGCATCCCTTTGGCGCTGCACAATGCAAGCTCCTCTTGTCACCACCTCTCCTCACCCATTAACCCACTCCCATGTTATTCTTTCTTTCCTTGACTTTCTCATTCCCCCTCTGACCTCCTTTCCGTGGGTCATCTGCAAACCTCCAAATTCCACTGTCAATAAATAGCTGTATATTTTGGAACATTTCATAGAATTGGCCCCTCTACTCCTTTGCCTTAACCCATTTTTCTCCCAGGACCCTGATTTCCCATAAGCCCTCCTGAGTGAGGGCTCTTTGTTCTCTTACATCCTGTCTTCAGGAAACCTCTTCTTTAAAGTTTTGTACCCAGTAACACCATAGTCACCTGCAGGCTGTGCGGCTAAGTTCCCAGTCCACTGAGAATGCGGCCTGCC
Organism: Pteronotus mesoamericanus; assembly: GCF_021234165.1. Taxonomy (NCBI): domain Eukaryota; kingdom Metazoa; phylum Chordata; class Mammalia; order Chiroptera; family Mormoopidae; genus Pteronotus; species Pteronotus mesoamericanus. The sequence continues at coordinate 42,160,329 of NW_026555329.1, forward strand.
TTACAGCCCCCGCTCCCCCTTCCTCAGTGCCCATTTGGATGACTCATTGTGCCCTCACAGCTTCTCCACTAATTCTTCCAATGACCTTTACCTTCATCCCACTTTTTGAACATGTTCACAATGACTCCAGAAACGTTCATGTGACAATATCCCACTCTGGCCACTAGCTCTTGTCCCTCCAGCTCTCACTCCTTTACATCTCTCACCTCTCTTCTTGTGCCAATAATCTTCTTCAATTTCTTCTCCTTCTCACTCTGCCTCTTACTTGAGGCCACCACCCAAGTTCAGCAGGCTGCCCCACTTGCACCCCTCACAGTGACTGCAGGCCCACAAATCCTCATCTTGATCCTCCCCTCTCCCTACTTAGTCCAGTATCCATTTCTCTTCCCAAAACTCTATCTTTCAGCTCTACCTGAAAAAATCTTCATGTTTCCAGGAAAGCAATTTCATCCATATTATAGCAAAAACTCATTTTCAAATAAATTAGACAAATAGTCTGAACTGTTAAAGAAATATCCTTGAAATAGTTCTATGGGAGCTACCAGCATCCTAAAAAAATAACTGTTATAGTCCTTTTAAAGGAAAGATTAGGCCCTGGATGGTGTGGTTCAGTGGATTGAGTGCTGGCCTACAAACCAAAGGGTCACTGGTTTGATTCTCAGTAGGAGCACATGCCTGGGTTGTGCGCCAGGTCCTTGGGGGGAGCGCAAGAAGCAACCGCACACTGATGTTTCTCTCCCTCTCTTTCTCCCTCTCCTCCCTTCTGTCTAAAAATAAATAAATAAATAAATAAATAAATAAATAAATAAATAAATAAAATCTTTAAAAAAGAGGCAGGCTACGAATAAATAAGTGAGTGGGTGAGTGAACAGCTAGTTAGCCCAGACACCCTTCTCTAAAAAGAAAAAATAAAAAAGATTAAGATACTATGTAATTAGCATATTACCTTATATGAAAATAGTGGGTTCTAATGCTCTTATCTCACATTCTATATTATTACAGATAAAAAAACTGTACTCATCTACAAAACAGACAAAAGGTTAAATAAAATCCTGTATTTTAACATGTTTCAGGCAACAGGTTACTGAGTGGCTTCAAGAGAATTATCAAACTATTTGAAAAATATTTTTTTATTTTCTCAAATGGACCTAACACTCATTCTATTTAACAATGGTGTAGGTGGTCTGATCGAACGGCCATGGTAATTACTCCCTCCCAAGTGCCACACTCTATTTACTACATAAAAGTACGAATGCTGGCTCAACAAGAAGAGAAAGTTTGGGGATGGCTAAAAATCAGGTGGCTTCCTTAAAGGGTGATCATTCTAGTTTCTCTACTTGGACAGTTTTCCAATATCTGGGCCTAAATAAAATATAAGTAGCAAGTAGAATTATTTCACTGATACCTAAAATAAACCTAGAAATGTTTATCCAGTATTTAATCAACTCACTTAGCATGTTTATTTCTCCAAGTAAGAATACTTACTTGCAAATTGTAGTCTTGGAGGATTTTAACCAAGGAATCTCTCAAATTGGGAATCTCCATTCCTTCCTTGATACGGTGAATCAGTAGAATTGGGTCAACATGTGTGCCAATGTTGTTTAACAAGCCAGTAATAAATGCTACAAAACATCACAGAAAACAACAAAGAAGCAATGTGTATAATGCAACTTTAAGCCAAAAGTAACTCAAGATAAAACTATTTCCTTCAAATTTGAATTTCTAACTCTCAAGAACTAATCTTCCTTTACTTTCCTTGTGACATAAAGGAGAAGCTAAATTTAAAGAATTTAAAACAAAGCACAAATGATTACTTCAGAATATCATTTGCAATGTTAAAGGATTGCAACTAATATTTACTGAGAACTTACTATGGCTCAGCTATCTGCAAGGTTGGAATGTTATTTGTCTCCATTTTATAGAAATGGGAAATAGGATGGTTAACTAATTTTTCCAGGGTCACATAGCTCGCAAGTTACAAATCTAAATTCAAACCCAGGCCAGACAGTTCCTAATGTGTTAACATTACAACCACTTTGCTTCCTTTAAGATCCTTACACTACTACTTTGTCACACTAACATTATCTTCTTATACCTCTTTATTAAAACGACAGTCATAAAAGCAATTTCCAGAATTTGAAAATTTGGAAACAGACAAACCTTCTTACCAAAAAAGAAAAAACAGAAGGGGGGAGATTTTACATCACCACTGCTAGATTCTCAATCATTTCTTTTGTCTTCAAAAGAGAACTTGGGTTAGGTGACTGCTTTTGTTTCTTTCCAAAATGGGAGACCCAATGCAAATGGTCAAGCAGAGGGCTAGCAGATATATTTCCGGTACAGTAGGTAAAAATATGCTTCATGGGGACACAATTAATATCATCAGGTTAACCACTTGTTCTTCATCACAATCAGGTAACACAAAGTGAAGGGGCTCCAAGCTTCCCTACACAGGAGTAGCATTACAAAGTGTTACAATGTGCTTGGCCTTTTTTTAATTATAGATATTTGACTATATTTTTAATTCAGTGTGTCTTCAGATAATTCTTACTCTAGACATAACTGGCTATATTGAGGAAGAAAGTTGTGACAGCAGTTGGCTTTTCTGCTTACGTGGTTTGTCAATGGAGTATAAAATCAGATCTTCCCAGAGCTCTCCATCGTCTTGTTCCTTGGCAAATTCAATCGCTTTATCAACATCATGTAATTCCTCCATGATCATCTTCAGGGCACTTCGGCTATTACCCATTCGGCCTAGCAAAGATGTGTGAAATACTTCACTTAGGACATTTTTAATAAGGTACTGTTAAAGAAACAGCGTATCTCTTAATTTGTTCACACAGTTTGAAAGCTAAGACAAAAGCTTATTTTCTTATGTGATACTAGCATAAACATGGTAAAATAAATGTCTGCTATTTACAGGGTGTGTTCTGTGCGCTGAGTATTCATTTAAGTGCTTCACACAAATGACATCATTTCATCATCATCAAAGTCCCATGAGGTATGTTATATTAATATTTCTATTTTATAGAAGAGGACACAGAAATGTAAGTAACTTGCTACTAAATGGCAGACCTGGAATCTGAACCCAGGTATGCTGACTTCCTTCTCATAGGCCTATATTTCTTTTGAATGACCTCACACCCAGATACAATTAAGGCTTTTAAAAGGCTCGGTGAAAAAAAGATGAAGGGATGGAAAAGGGGGTCGAGGGAGGAAACAGAAAGTAAAGCAGGAATAAATGGTGATGGACAGAGTCTTGGCTTGGGGTGGTGAACACACAATATATAGGTGATGTATTACAGAACTGTATACCTGAAACCTATCTAATTTTATTAACCAATGTCATACAATTAAATTCAATTAAAAATTTAAAAAACTAAATAAATTAAAAAAATAATAATAAAGACAGGCCATGAAGTCCTTCTGTCTCTTTAGGTAGCTCTGCATATTGCTCTTCTGATACAGCGTGTGCCAACTGCAAACTGAATGATCAGAGGGCTACCTCATTTTCCTTCTCTTCCAAGTTCATGGGAAAACCTTTCAATAACCCTCATGAAATAAAAGAATTTATCAACTATGCTTGTATTTGATTAATTACCGTGACACATTTTGCTCTTTGGTTTACTGGCATTTTAATGGTTCTGATAACAATGTCCAGGAGTTTTTAATGTAGTACACGTAGAATGCTTTACTGAGGGCAAGGACCGCAACTGCCTGACTGTGGGCTATCACCTTATCCCTGGCCCCTGGCCCACAGCAGGAACTAGTAAGGAATCTTGAGTCCTTCTCCCTCTAGGCAGCCATTATCAAATGATAACAGCTGGCCTGTGAATAAAATTATATCCCATCTGTTGTATTTTCAATGGCATTTTGCTTTTCCTACAAATATTATTCCCACAGTTTGTCTTCATAAAATCTTTTAAAGACATAAAGTCTTCATCTTTTAAAAATGTGTATATGATTTTTAAGATTTTATAACTTAGAAAGGATGCTATATTTTCCTTATACGTTCTCTTCTGCTTCCAAGACAATATAACATTATGACAAAAATTTATTAGAGTATTTCTTGGGAGGCACTCTCTTTGGAAGAGGTAAACTGATGAGCTACTTCTTGAGACTGTGATTAGAACTACAAGAATGTAAGTAATAAAAAAACTGTCCCAAAACACTTTCTCCTAAGGAAGGTAGGCCCTAGAACTGATGAACAGTTTTAGGTTTGCTGTTGAGCATCCACAAATATGCATACACATTAATCAGAAGATCTGAATTATTTTTCACTACAGAGGCCAAAGGAGCCAATGAGGCCGAGTGCTGCAGGAGGGAAAGACATAAAGTGGAAAAACCCTACTGGTGTAGGAAAGAGAAGAGACACTGGAGGAATACCTAATGTGAACCCTCTGTTTTAGGTACAAATCTGCATAGAGCTTCCTTAGGAAATCTTCTGGAATCTACAATGCTTTTATGCAAGTGGTTCATTTTGGAGGAATGTTAAAAAGATATTAAATTCTTTTTCTTGGTATACATGGTACAAAGACCATGATACATGTAGAAGTAAGAACAAGAGGACCAGGGATAACTGACAGCTATATCAAATTAAAAATTTCTCTTTCAAAAACTCTGATATGCAATTGCATTCCCTCCATTATTTAGGGTGTGATTTTTGAAAATGAACATTATTTATTTTCTATCAAGATGGTGGTAATATAAGCCAATATATTTGTTTATTACACAATACTAGTATGTTTCCTCACCAGCATTTATTAAATAACTCTTCCTTCTCTACTGACCTGTTAGGTCTCCTTTTCCATGTATTAAATTCTTATAAAAAACAGGTTTTAACATCTGTGTTACTTTGGTCTAAATCCTAAGTTAATTCCTAGCCAATTTAAATCACATTGTCATCCCACTTCTTAGTTTATGGGGACCAAAATGAGTGAAAACTACTTACTCAGAAGATAAACTGTCTCTTCCACAAAGTTTCTCTGTTGACATATCTCAAGAGCCTTCAAATAAAGCAGGGGAAAATATTACTATGCACTATCAGGAAGAACAAATGGTATAGAATCACTGAAACACACAAGTTTTAAAGAATTTTTTCATTGCCTTACTTAAAAAAAAGCAGCAAACACACAAAACACAGTTCTCCTTAGGTTTTTTTACTTGCGGCTATGCCCATTCATCTCTCACAAAGGTGCTGATCCCTACGTAATTTAAGTGATAACATACAGTATTTGAGACAGAATGTTCCATGAGTAAAGGCAGAAAGCAAGGCTCTGAAAGGCCCTTTCACACCGAGCTTGCTCTCTCTCTGCTGCTTTAGGTTTCTTCACAGCTATGCTGCTCCCCAACTGACCAGCAATCCCTGGTTTAAACTGTTTCCCTCAACCAGGATGCAGCAGCAGGAAAGTACTGCTGTTCACTGCGCACATTCCCAGTAAAGAGTGCACCACAGCTCAGTAAGCATTTGTTACATAAATAAATACCAGGAATATTTCTACTGCCAGCTTACAGGGTTTTAAGTAACTCTGTTTAAGGATCTGTCAAAAGCGAGAGAGAAAAAACACATCTAGCAATCAAGGATCAAGAGGAAATCAAGTGAAGAAATGAGGGAATACACAAATGAGAGCATTTCCTTGAGTAAAAATATAAACAATAGGTGATTATAACACTTCAATAATCTAAATGAACTGGCATAGATTTACTATACACTCTGCTGGACACTAGACATTCAGAATAGATGGAGATGCAAAGATGATAGTAACACAAATGCTCATGATGGTGACGACATGCCAAAGGGCAATGAGGAGGAGATGGAGGTGGCTCAGGAGAAAGGGAGGCAGCATGAGTCCACCAGGAAGCACAGGGTCCAGAAGGTGTCAGAGATGTGACAACACAGAATTCCCATGACCACAGGACTACATGCACAGATACAGGATATGAGCTTCACAGAGAAGGTGGCATCTGAATGGGATGCAGTACGAGGAGCAGGAGTTCTCCAGGAACCTCACTCACACACCTACTGTGGAACCCTCCTACAGTGTTCCTCTGCTCCAACTTAAAGTTGAGAATCTTTAATGTTCTTGAATCTTTAATGACTTTCTGTGCAGCAACATCTCACACCCTGTTCATCTCTCTACTGTTGCGCCTGGGTCTGGAATGCTGCCCTCCCTCTCCACCCTCCACCCCTGGTAAGTCCTTCATGCAAATCCTCACTGGACCCACACTAGGTCAGATCCCAGGCACTTAACTCTCCTTGTACCCGCATCATCTTCATAAACTCCCATTTATCTGATTTCTGTCAGCTGGGACCGTGAGCGCTTCAAGCCCTGTGTTTTTTTGCACAACGACTGGCTCATAAGTGTGCAATAAATATTGTTTTTCAATAAATGAGCAGGCAAAAAAGGTTTCAGGAGGAAGATTACTGGGTTGCATAGTTATAGTAGTCATTTAAAAAGAGCCAAGGTTGTTTTAAAAACAAGGAGATAAAAAGAATAGCTCAAGTTGAGCTCTTTATTGAGCTCTTTTGGCTCAATAATCTACCTTGGGAAATGACAGGAGGAGGTAGTTTTGACATTTTTATTTTTTACTTAAAATATTGTGTATAGTATGTATTTAAGTCTATGTCTTTGGAGATTAATGACTAAAAGGAAGGAAGAAACACAAATCACAGAGATCAATGTCGGGGGTAAAACATAAAAACATAAAACATAAAAAGGGAAAAAAACCAACACCTTACTTTGGAATGGCAATGAAATTAGGATGGCATTTTAAAGTACATAAATCATTCAGGTGTGTGTACCTGCCTAGAATTTAAAACAAAACAAAAAAACAAAAACAAAAGAACCCCTCCAAGCCTCCACAGTGTTAGGAAACCTACGTGACTAATGTCCCCCAGAGATGAAACAGAAACGTGGAAGCTTCTGGGAGTGTTCTTTAAGAAGAAGCATGTGTAAACCCTTTGCTTTTTTGTTTTTAGTCCTTTCATCCAATCTGATCCTGGAAACATGGATGCTACTGACTCACATCACGAGGTCAAGGTCATACATGGTTGGGGAATACGAGAAAAGAGCCTGGGTCTCAGACCTGGCGGCATGCCACCACCAGCACAGATACTCCATCAGGACTCCCATATGCCAGAGAACAAAACCGCTCTCTGTTCAAGAAACTATTTGGGGACGTTTATCACTCATAACTGAATCTAATTCTAACTATCACTTAGAAAAATCTTCATTCATTTTGATTACAAAGATGGTTTACTTCTCTCTGTACCATCATGCCCTTACCAACTCTTAGGTCTTTTTGGGAGAATAGTAGAGGAGCTTCAGGATACACGTGAGAAGTTTAAATAATAAGAGAAAAGGCAAAACACTTGAAGTCAGAGGACCTGGCAGCATTTCAACACAGAATTATTGAGAAACCAACTGAGTGCTTAGATTTGCGCTAGCTCATGGACAGTCCTATGGTTTAGTGAGACTGCCATTCACAAATAAAGAGACAATGGTAACACAATTGGAGAGGTACCATGTTTAGAGGAAGACAGTGTGATTAAAGATGAAGATGCTATCTAAAGTATTTTATTACTGAGGTATCCATAAATCAATTATGTACTTGGAAATTTATTGACATTTAAAAGAACCAGCAGAAGTTTCCAACAGAACGCCCCCCTTTTCTTGAGCAAGTGTGAATGCTTGAGAACATGCTTATCTCAAACCACAGAGAGTTTGCAGTCTGAAGGCTCCTCTGTACTATCCAAGACAGCAGCCACTTGCTACAGATGGCTACTTAAATTTAAATTAAAAATTCAGTTTCTCACTCGTCACATTTCAAATACTCAACTGCAGAACATTCTACAGGATAGTGCTGCTGAAAGCTCTTTTAGGATACTATCAAACATGGTAATTCGTGTACAAAAAATATCTAAAATGCAAATTAGAAGTTAAGAATAGCCTGGAATGCAAGCAGATGTGTAACACCAAACTCAAAGATAATGTGAGTCTCTGAAATTCACAGATTTTTAAATGTTTTAGGACTGGTTCCTAACAGTATCTTAAATTATCCTTTCTCATATATAAGAAAGTAGAACCACCTCTAGAATAATCTCTAGAAATTTTGAGTAAGGTGTAAAAAAATATTTCTGATACAAAGATTTTTTCCATTATTGACACAAGTGAAGCATAAAAGCATACTTCCTTATTTTAGATTCTTGAATGTTCCTGGGCCATAGTGCTCCCTCTAGAGGAAAGAGTGGGGAAACAAAGATTTTTAAAGAGAATGGGACACACAGATAAAATAATAGTACTAAAAATAAAGGTGAAAAGAATAATGACAGAAATTGAGTAAAAAATATTGCAAAAATAATATTTTAGTTCTCCTTTTCTGATTTAGTATAACGGTAAGGAACATAGAAGTTTGGGGGTAACTAACAGGAACCTGATCAACCATAAATTTAATAATGATTTCTACCTAGTCTTGAGCCTGTCATCTTTTATCTAATTTTGTCTTTAAATTTATTTAATGAAAATCTACAAAGTTTACATTTCCAAGCTTTGTTCCTCCAAATTCATAAATACTGCCACCTTGTGAATGCCATTAAATATAAGAGAGATCATAAATTCAGATATAAATTTGCTAAAGCTATTGGGCGGATCCTCTGCTTTTAACTATTCTATGCATAAGCAAATCAGATCTGCAAATAAAAACTAGTGCCTGATCTCCATACCTGGAAATTATAGAAGAAAGGATAGTTTAACAGTTTAAAAATTCATATCTTTCATGATTCTTGCAATACTAGAAAGTATCTTTAGTATTGTTGTTGTTATTTTAATTAACTTTTTAAACCAGAAAAATAATTCCTCACCATAGTGGAAAGAATATGGGACCTGAAGTTAAGGCACCCAGGTTCCACGGCTTGGTTCTTTGACTTATTAGTTTTAGCCTTTGAGGTGTTTCTTTCAACCCCTGAAGACTCAGCTTGTCGTGGACAAAATGACTTTACCCACCTACTTGTGCTGTTGTAGAGACTCAATAAAAATAAGGTACATGAAAGCACAGAACATATTATAAAGTATAAGAGAAATGAACAATTTTATTAGCTTTTTAAATTGCTATAGAATCAGGGATATCCAACCTGTGGCACACATGGGGCCCACAATGCTAAGAATGTGGCCCAACACAAAATAGTAAATTTACTTAAAACATTATGAGATTTTTCGGTGATTACATGTCGCAATGTATTTAATGTGTGGCCCAAGACAATTCTTCTTCCAGTGTGTCCCAGACACCAAAAGATTGGACACTCCTGTATCCCTACCACCTCTGTATCTTTTTTATAGTGAAAAATTTCATAGAAGTTTATGATTAATTTTGGAATTTAAGAGTTTTGGTAATTTTAAATCCTGAACTCCAGTCTTTGATAACCCTAAAGGGCTTTTAATGTCATGCCACGGACTCTACAGTAAAGTGTTTTGGCTAAATACTATTGATTGTGGGTCTTCAATCAATTTGAAATAACTGTGACCTAGATTCTTGAGGATTTCAACCAGTCGTATTTGAAACCACCTCTCCTCTCAACAATTACCCAATCCCAGCAAAGTCAAATAACCAGAAATAAGGAAGATAAGAGTTGTTATCCAGCTGGAAGTGAATTATCAACAAAAGTGGGTCAACATGACCTGAGTAATGCCTTGAAACCTTACACACCTCTAATTTTAAATAAAAACTAACATCGAAATACCACCTAAGCATCGACTAAACACTCTATAAAGTATTCGGAAGTAGAAACTTCTGGAGTGGGAGGGGCATTAAAATTTTTAAGTTCTTAACTTTATATCCAGAAAAAAAAGACCAAATTTTGAGTCTGTCTTTAGACAAAACAAGCAAGCATGAACTCCATGACTTTCACATCACTGTTAGCCTGCTTGGGAGGCATTTACTGGGGGAAAACCTACTTTGCTTTTTATGAATTGGTAGATTTTTCATGTTACAAGTAAACATAAAAGAATTAGTTTCTAAGATGAGTGAATGTATATAGAGTTTTTATTTCTAGGACAACAGGAATGAGATCCTTTATGAATTAATAAAGTGAAGAAAATCTCCACTAAGATGGCTTTGGCAAAGTACCTGAGCAAAAATAGTGACGTGGTTTTTGCAAATATACAAATTCCCCAAAATGGAGCCTGATGAAAAAATAATCTCTCATGAAGAAGTCTAAATGACCAGTAACACAAAAGCTCATTTAAAGAGGTCTAAAAATGTGGATTATTGACTTGATTATTTTATAAAGCCATGTTTCCACCATTACCATCTCTAATCCATTTTATTCAAAATTCTCTTTCAGTAGAAAACATGAGGTAGCTAAAAAAAAAAAACAAAACTATTTAAAACATAACTGGTTTCAGTATGCTTGTGTCACGTTCTTTTACATGCAACTGGTTCTTCTCAGTGGATGAGAGAAAAATTCTACAAGGTCTATACAATTCTCTAAGCGAGTTCTATATGTTAGAAGTACCATTTGCAGGTCTGCAAATTTTCCGATGCTCCCCTTTATGTGGAGCAGTGCACTTTCTGTTGAACACTACTAGACTGGAAAAATGTAAACCAGATGAGTTGAAAGTGTGTGAGAAACAAACATACTGGAATTTGGGTGGCACCTCTGCTCCTGTGTTCAGTGAATGAGAAGGAGCCCATCAACCAGAGACAGCCGTGTCCTCCTGGAGCAAACAACGTTTCCTCAAAAAATGACATACAAATGGAGTGGCACTGTTCAAAGAGTTAGATTCTCATTCCTTTTCTAGATTATAGGTCCCACAGTTAGAAAAAAAGGGGGACATTTCCTTTTATTTTTGGAGTAAATTGATGTATTTCCAAATGTACTCTTGAGAAAATGTCTTAGGGTCCAAGTATAAAATGTTAAAGTTTTTTAAATAAATTAAGTTAACATGCAGGCAAGGTATTTTTTTCATTAACTAGATTTTGAAAATGCACTGAGCTGAAACTGGTTTAGAGTAAATCCAATACATTTAAAATTAACCATCATGGGCTGAAGAAGCAACTAGGTCATGAGTGCACATAAGCTGCATGTTATCACTCAACTTCTTACTATATATTTCTTAAGGGTCAAATTTTTTTTTGTTTTGTTGCAAAGTACTTGTTATTTGGCCATCTAAATTTAGTAAGACACTTGCACACGTTAGATAGCATTCCAGATGTTATCAAGAATCATGGGAAACAACACTGATGGCCTTAGATTGCTTAGTTTCTAGTATCTTCACAGGGCATATTACAGTTTATTTTGAAATACCAGGTACATAAAACTTTTTAATTCATATTCAGCCTCAACTAGAACCTTGTGTGTATTCAGTTAGTCATTTATGCACTAACTCATGATGTGACAAACATTACATGTCTAATGTGTGCTGGTTACTGGGTTTACCAAAATAGGAGAGAAAAACTCCTTGTCCTTGAAGAATTTACAAGATGGGAAAAGAGAGGTGAGTGTGTGAGTGTGTGTGTGTGTGTGTGTTTATTATAATTATAATGGGGTATAGTATGCTATAGAAATAAAAGTAGTGTAAGAGAGCAATGCAGAAACACATGAGGTGGGTATTTAAAACAGACTGGTTACAGGACCTAGCATCTTGTCTCCCCTCAAGATGACCCTGAGGCCCTGCGCATACTGATCCTGGTAAAGTGACTTAGACTCCTTACACAGTTTCTGCTATGTGACTGAATCCTAGACCCTGGACTAAAAATCTTTATTCCAATTAAACCTGGCACAGAAATACTTGAGCTCCTTACCAAAATCTAATTCAACAGGACCTCCACCTCTCATCAGACTGTCTTAGTGAAACCTACTGCTTACAGCAACAATCTTCCCCCTTGAAGAGGGATCGGTGAGCAGAGACAGGGAGACTAGAAAAACCAACAGCTTACCCACAAGGACAACTTCTCCTGCTGAAGTGTGTGAGTTGGGGAGACTGTGACTTACCTTTTCAAGTGGGCAATGGGTACTATCTCGGAGAAATGGAAGTAAGTTTGGTCGATCATATTCAGCATAAAGGCTGATCTGTTTTTCATGGTAGGACTGCCCCTTATGATGGTCTCTCTTAAAAAGCTTATGCAGATACTAAAAGAAACAAAGGAACAGACCATGAATGTTAAAATAAGAAAAGCAATACCTGTTCAACACTGCTATTTTCAATTCTAAACAGTGTCCAGAGAGGCTGGAGGAAAGCAGTTTCCAGGAGAACAATCTGACATGAAAGAAAAATATCTTTGCCAGAGCAAGGAAATTTTGACACTTTCTCTAAAATGGCCTGGAATGACTTGGCTCTACCACTTACTAACCAGGTGACCTTGGAAAGTCACTAACCTCTCTGTGACTGAGTTTCTTTATCTGCAAAAATCTTATTGGGTTGTTGTGAGGCTTGAATGAGATACCATTAGTAAATCACTGAGAATCATACCTGACATACACTAAGCACTACAGAAATGTTAAGGATAGTACAGTTGACCCTTGAACAACATGGGTTTGAACTGTGAACTGTGTGGGTCCACTTACATGCTGATTTTGTTCAATAAACGTAAAGTTGTCCCTCTATATCCCAGGATTCGCATTTGCAGATTCAACTAACTGCAGATCAAAAACAGGATTTTTGAACTGCAGCTGGGGAGCCACGGATGTAAAAGGTTGAGTGCATACATTGTTCTACATCATTTTATACGAGAAGATTGAGCATCTTCACATTTTGGTATCCACAGGTGGTCTTGGAACCAATCCCCCAGAATACAGGGGAGGAAAGGTAGTTACGTTTTGGGGGAGTCAAAAGTACTACATGAATTTTCAACTCTGTGGGTTAACCCTGCATTGTTCAAGGGTGAACCACAGTTGTTAATGTTGTCACCACCATTTGCTCTCCCTCAGAAATAAAAAGCTTGATTAGTGGTTTTCCTAGAGCATAAAAATCCTTGCCCTTTTACATATGGGAAGAGAATTATGGGATAGGAATATGGTCTTAAAAATTCAAGCAGCAAGCACTAAATTAATTCTCATACAGTCCTCATCTCCTCTCTGTTAGGATTATTGAGAAACTGTGTTTGCAATGAAATGCTGCCTGTAATGGTGGCATCAAAAACAACAAGTAAAAATCAAGAAGAGTACAGGTATTCTATACCAATTTTCAAAACAGATTCCTTTCCTTAGCTGTTTGAAACAGTTAATAAACTTCAAAGGCAGTGAGTAATTCACTTTCTACTCAGAGGCAAGATTAGGTCTATCAAAATATTACATAGAAGCTGGAAATCAATGTTCAATGTTCAGTTAATGTTAAATGTAAACAAACATCCCATACCCCTCTGGAGATGAAAAGATTTCATCCCAGCATTCAGATAAAGAGCCCTCACACCCTGAGCAGACTGGTTCAAAAGAACCAGACCGTATCTGCCTGCCCTTGCAGCTGTAACTGTCAATGAGTCACGGGAAGTTCGATGTTCACTGTTGTACACGGTCACTAAAGAAGCCTAACCATGACAGATACATATTGAGAAATCACTCTTCAGGTTAAGTGTTCATATCTCCCTAAGGCAAGAACACAGGACAGCAGTTGGACAGCACTCCCCGCAGTCTGATTAAGGCGACTGCCAATCTACTGGCCTGGGCCCAGGTCAGTGAGTGAGCTGGACACACAGTACCATTTCCCAGGGCACAAACACGGTAGGAAGATTCTGTCACATCTACCAAGGCTAATTTATAGAGACATTACATTACCTGACAGGAAGGGGAGCCATTTTAGTGTGAGATGTGCCACCATTTCACTACCACACTACTTACAGAGTCATACAAATACTTAATGTCTGTAATCCTGTCTCATGGCATAAGGAGGCCAGAAATCACTGTTTTATAAATAAATCCCAAGATGGCCAGCATTGTGCTACCTTTCTTGGGTCAACAGGTAATCCTGAGATTTCCAATCATGAGCAATATTGCAATAGCATCTGCACAAAACTAACTTTTGAATAAAATACTCTATTCCCAGAGTCTCCTTTTGGGGTGCAGAAAAGTGGGCAAGGATAAAGAGCACTCGTGGTATTTGATCCTCATAGTCCTACAGGAATAATCCCTATTTTCATTGAAGCCTTTTCTTCTATAATTTTTAAAGGACATAGAAAACATCTATTCCTGCTTTATTCACATGCAGAGAATCAAAGTGTTTCCCCAAACGAAATCCAGGATAAAGGGCCTTAACAGCACTACCACCAAGACTACACTAGAGAAGTAAGATTAGCTACTACCAGGTGAGGAACAAAAAATCAAGACTGTTCCTTGATCATTCTGTGGTATTGTAATTTATGCCATAATTATATTAACAGTAACTATAGAAGGAAGGTGCTTACTCCCAGGCATAGTTTGATAATACAAAAATGAATGTGATAACTTTTTTAAAATCACAATTCAATTGTGAATCACATTAAAGTGGCTTATCTATAATTAATCCCTAATCTGGATTCAGAGCACACACTGAATTTCAATCATTACAGAACACTATTTGTGGTCAAACCTTCAATCTGAGTATTAACCCAAAGAGTTCACTCCAGTATTCTCACACCAATACTGAAAAGTGACACGCGCCACTATGCCATCAAAAGAGCAAAAGAAAACAACTTTCATGCTCACCACATGCTGTAATTCTGGTCTGTCTTCTAATTCTTCCACTACCTTTTTCATCTAGAGAAAAAAGAAAATTTTAACCACAGAGTTATGAGGACACAAACATAGCTGCAAAATTATCTGATAAACATCTTTCCTCTTCTTGACTATCAAAGTCCTAGACACTCATCTGGTAACATATATAAAAATAAAAGTCACTCACTGAAATTTTATCTTCGTTGTCCAAAAGCATGTCAACAGCTTTCTGAAATAAAAAAAAAAAATAGCCACAGTTATTGAAATTTGCCATGTAGAACATGATATAATGCATATGCTGTTACAGTTAAAGGTAGAAGGCTTATTTTCCACACATAAGGAGGCCCTTAGCTTTACAACCACTGGTAAGTGATATATTTATAAAAGAATTCATTTTCAAATGGCCCTTACTCTGAGGTTTATGTGTTTTGTATACTACTGAAATGTTATCTTGTTATAACTCACTAAATTCAAAATATCTTGACTATACATATTATAGCTTTCTTGAAGTCTCAGATATCTTCACAGGTTCTCATGAGACTCTCAGTAGTTAGGGAGGGAGTCTGATCCCAATACCACAGAAATAAGCTTTTCTTCTGGTCACCTGATTACTGACCAAGTTCCTTTATAGATTTCACAGATTCAGAGGGCTGGTGTTAACGTGGAGAAGATAGGAGCCAGAAAAAAGTAAGATACCTTAAATTTCAGAATGATACAAGTTTTACAGAACTTTAGAATTTACTTTAGCTACCCTTTATATTCACGAAACACAAATCAGACAGAGTCTGTAACAAGATCCCCCAGGCTGAGCCTCAGGATACCTGGGTCCTGTTCTTGCCTCTGCTACTACTTACCTGTCTGCTCGACATTTTTTTTCCTTTGAAATATGAGGTATTGGAAGAGATTACCCTACAGGTATGTTGTAATTAAAAAACTCTATGATTCCTTAATTTTGATTTTGGTTCATACTCTTGAATAGCAATTAGTTTCAACTCATTCACATTTTTTTCTGTAACTACATATGCAAAACTAGGTTCTTGAGACATATGGGTGGATGAGTAAAGAGGCATAAGGATATTGGCAAATGTAATTAATTTTTATATAAGCATCTCATCCTCTTGATCATTTTAGGCCAAAGAAGAAGAACCTGTATACTTGAATTTCCTGGGAATTGCACTAATTCTTTTTAGGCCTGTAGTCCCTTAAGGATTTGATTCATTTAGAATAAAAAATAGGTTAAAGGCATCTTTCAGAAAAAAAGAGGTATATTTAGCTAAATTAATTTTAATTAAGTGTAACAAGTTTAAATTTAATTTTGTGAAGATTAATAATCAGCACATGATATTTATATATATGTATACAAAATATACATACACATATATAGCATATAATACCCTTAAATACATTAAAATAAAACTGAAAATTCCAAGTACACCTTTTGGATCCTTAAGGTTCTCCCCTTTGATTTATATAAAATTTCAATTTTCTGAGTAAAAACTACTGTGTTTTACAAACCTCTTTATTTCAATGACTAGCACTTGTCATTAGCTTTCTTTTATAAACACACACATCGCACACACATACAGAGTTTGCATCCCTGTATAAGAGCTGCTGGGAGCTCTAGAGGCTGGATGCCATCATTAGTCACGCAACCCACCATTCAAACTCGTCTTATAATAAAATAACACATTTCCCTGTCCTGGATCTAAGTGTCATCTGAGACCCATGGACACCCTACATGCCAAATCTGTAAATGCTAAGGAATAAAATTACAATAAATGGATCAAAGTAAAAGTTTACTTAAAATTTTAATTCTGGGACATACAATTAAGAGGATTAAATGAGCCAAAGCATATGGTTAGTTTCTTTGTTTCTATGAATTACATGAATTGTTTTACTAAAAATTTACTTCACACACAATTTCAAAAGTTACACATCAAGTTATTATTGCTTTTACAGAAAAATCATGTCAAATAAAGAATTTTTGAATGCCAACTTCTAAAATACCTGACATCTGGTAAGGGTCTGAGTGTCCTAAAAATGATCAGCATACAGTCAAGGTATGTGATTTATTAACTACTTTAGCATTTGGGTAAATGTCTAGTTACTAAAAATTTAGAAGAATGAAAATAAATTATCAGTATTAAAATTTAAGAAAAAAACACACATTACCTCAGAATCAAAATCCATTAATAAAACAATTTTATCCTTGATAGAGCTGAAGAGATTATGCTTGTGAATCAACTGGAAAACATCCTTATGTCTTAAGGTTAAGTATATTTCCAGAGCATTGCCATAGTTTTTGTCATAGGTATACCTGGTAATAAAAATTTTGTACATTAGTGTTCATTAATACCTCTGATTAAACACTCATACTCCTATACAAATCACATTTTACAATATTAACAACTGAAAAACATGTTTATAGAGAAAAATTAACTTTATTTGGAAAGCTATGCCCTGGGGTTTAACTATACATAACTAGTAAGTATTTCTTTCGCAGAATCTTCCTTTATATCTCACCAAAATTTTAGGAAATTTACAATATTTAATAAAAATTTTCTTTTATAGAAATTTTCAAATTTAAAAAATATTTATTGATTTGAGAGAGAGAGAGAGAGAAACATCGATTTGTCATTCCAGTTATTGATGCATTCATTGGTTAATCCTTGTATGTGCCTTCACTGGGGATCTAACCCGCACCTTAGCATACTGAGGAAATAGTCTACTAAGCTATCCAGCCAAGGCCTCAAAATTTTTAAATAAAAATCCATATATCAGAACAAAAACAAACAAACAAACAAACAAACAAACAAAAACCATTATGATCCAGAGTAAAGGAAATGCTTATTCAAGTAGTGGAAAAATCAGTTTAAATTCTTATAAACAGTATTCAGCTGACAAATAAATAATATTCCAAAAGCTTATTTTTAAGGGGCTGTATAAGATTTAATGTGTTTTTCTGTTGAAACAATGTTTTTCACATTGCTTAATTCCTTATGCAGACTCCTGAAAGCCAATTGGACCTGAACTGCACTTAAGTCTAGTATTAGTACTATTTATTAGTATTACTTATTGGTACTCTGTTACTACTACATAATCTAAGAACTATCTAGAACAATGTTTCCAGAAGAAAATGATGAGTGTTCCAACTCAGAATGTCACAAACACAACACCCTCTGTGAAAAGTCTTAAGCAGTCCTGAATGCCAGGCCATGCTGTGTACCTTTCTTGGTTTTGGGCAAAAGATGTACGACGGGCAAAGCATAGGTCTGAGGTGGTGGGAGTGCCAAGGAGAGGCTGAGGCAGGAACTGTCTTCCTGAGATTACCTTCACTTGTTTCTTTTTTTCACTAGACCACCGCTCTTTGAGGGTATGAGTGTACCTTATCTATCTCTGTATCACAGGCATACAGAACAATGCCCGGGCCACTAAACGTACCCCCCAAAAATGAAACATAACCTAGATTCCTTTTACTGAACCTTGAATCAATGCTAGGTGCTGCATTTAGGTTTTGATTATGACATTTCACTCAAGCCTTAAAATTGTCTCATAAGGAATTGTTACCGGCAATCTTACTGATAAGGAGTCTGAGGTTTGACAGAAAAACCAACTTGCAGTTCCAAGAATGACAGAATCTAGAGCCTCATAGGAAAACGAAACTGCCTCTGTAATCTAAGACCAGCACCCTTTCCTCCAAGAACCGCTGCCTCTGCCCAGTATTGCTGACTAGGATTCTTCTCTGGGAAACATTACACTATAATTGTAGTTTCACATATTTTTCTTACCCCCTAGTTGTTCACTGAAGGTTTTTGAAAGGTTTTCCCTAAGAGTGAATATTAAAAAATGGTATAAAAGCATCAGTCCTCTGTGTCTTCCCCATTCAGAATTTACCAGATCTAAAATATGAAAAATTGTCCATATAAGATTGATTGGGAAAAAGAAGCACTAAATTATACTCACAGTTCTGCAAGGGTCTGAAGTAAGGTCCTGTTCTGACTATCTTTCCTCAGGTGATCCCGAACTGCCTGAACTATTACTGAATTGTTGTACAGATCTCCGGGCCATTCTCGGATCAGAGTGGCAAAACCCTAACCAAGGGGGAAAAGAGAACACTCTTTAAATAGGAAAACAATTAAAATAGTTTAAATAAAGCCTAAAAGTATTCATGTAAACAGACAAAACAACTTTATGATGAAAACTTTGGTCCACAAGTGTATCAATTTTCACACTATGGGTTTGGAGCTGGCCACCAGAGATGGAGAACTACTGCACACTAATCTCTATTTGCCACTCCTGGGAAGTAGGTGGTGTCATCCACCTCTATACTTAGTTGATGAAATGCACAAGAAAGAAAGGCCCTCTTGTCTGTCAATAAAGCACCACTGCACAGACACGAGTATAGGTCTGACTTGCTCTGTCCTCACTCTGGACTAACCACAACACCTGGAAGATATCTTTAACAACTTACACATACCTGATGAATGTCAGATCTGGGCAGCACAGCCAGCACACTGCATGCCATGGCTTGTCCCACAGTGGAATCACCTGCATCCTTCAGCAGGTTAACACCTTTGTCCTCCTTCCATGCCTGCCTCTGACCCTAGTTTTGTTCGGGAATTTGAGACTTGGGCTCAAGCCTTATTGTCTAGTTTTCACCCTGACTATCATTGGATCTCAAATTTTGTGGTTTTGAGAGAAAACCCCAGATACTATCTGGGGTCATCATCTGATTGGATCCTGTTTCTCTCCTATGGTGATTCTTAGGGCTGATTCTGCCCTCTTGATTCCTAACTTTAGCCCTCAGGTTTTGTAACTTAGTACAGTACTTTACTTACTGATCCTTGACAACTTAAAATAAAACAACCCCTAACAAACCCTCATATGTATTTAGAAGACAGCAAAAATCTTTAAATTATTGAAAATAATTTAAATAAGTATAAGTAAAAGTCTATATTATTGAAAAATTCATAATAATATTAAATAACTCAACCAATGCCTTCACTACTTAGGATGTGATTAAATGATATTTAGAAATGAAAACAGGGATGTAAAATTTGCTTCTGTAAGGTGTCAGGATTTGGTAAGAAGAAAATTACAAAAGAATCAGGAATACTGTCTCCATTGAAGTCCTGCCCACTTTCTCCTAAAGTGACTCCCAGAAAGGACAGCAAGAGACCAAGACAATTGGCTATACACTTCTATTCAAATTGCAACTTTCCTATATATTAGCATGATTGCAGTTTGACTCGAGACATTTGTGAAGGGGACTCATGAAATAAAGATGATATATTTTATTAAAATGATGTATTTTATAAAACTACTGAATCAGAACATTTAAATATTCTCTAAACCAACATGATAGTTTGGATAAAGTTTCTGTTTTCTTAGGACTGTGTAAATTTTAAAATAAAAACTCAAAAGATTTCCACCCAAATAACTGGCAGCTCTCAGTATACCTAAGACCAGGAATAACACTATTCAAGACAGAAGAAAGCTTGGCCGTGCTTTCTCTTCTGTATGTTCATGCAACAGCCAACTTATAATACAAAATAAGACAAACTGGTCATGTTGTATGATAAAAGAATGATGATTCCTACATAAATTGAAATAAGCATTTATTACATGGCTTTTCCCTCCTTAATGGACTGTGTGCTAAGAAATGCTGATGAATTAACCCTGTGTCCATTATAAATTAGAAGACAGTTATCGGGGAGCTGCTACGATTGAGTGAGCAAAGTTAGAGAACATCTCAGTGCCCGTTACAGTTAGTAAAAAGTTAAAAATATTCATTAAATGAAATGCCATAGAAATTGTCTCACTTGTAACATGCATAATCATTTCTAATTAATATTATAAAACAAAGTTTAACTATTTAAAACAATTCTGCAAGGGTTGTAAATGAAGAGGCAAAGCAATATGTATTTCAGTAGAAATCCCAAAAAATATGTCATGAAATATCGTCCCCTCCAAGAAAATACTAAGCCACCATGTGTATCAGAAAATACTAGAAAGAAACACAAGTCCACTATAAGTCTTTTCTTTTTTTAAATTTTTTAAGAATTATTTTTAAAAACTTTATTTTATTGATTATGTTATTACAGTTGTCCCAATTTTTCCCCCTTTGCCACCTCTACTCAGAACTCCCCATCCTTTAGTCAATCCCTACATCATTGTTCATGTCCCTGGGTCATGTGTAGGTTCTTTGGCTATGCCATTTCCTATACCACATTTTACATCCCCATGGCTATTCTGTAACTATCTATTTGTACTTAATTCCCTCACCTCTTCACCCATTCCCCCAAATCCCCCTCCCATCTGGCAACCATCAAGATGCTCTCTGTATCCATGATTCTGTCTCTGTTCTTGTTATTTGCTTAGTTCACGTTTTAGATTCAGTTGTTGATAGATATGTATTTGTTGCCATTTAATTGTTCATAGTTTTGATCTTTTTTCTTAAGTAAGTCCCTTTAACATTTCATATAATAATGGTTTGGTGATGATAAACTCCTTTAATTTTTTACTTGTCTGGGAAGCTCTTTATCTGCCCTTGGATTCTAAATGACAGCTTTGCTGGGTAGATCAATCTTGGCCATAGGTCCCTGCTTTTTGTGACTTGAATATTTCTTTCCAATCCCTGCTAGCCCACAAAGATTCTTTTGAGAAATCAGCTGACAGTCTTATGTGAACTCCCCTGTAGGTAACTAACTGCTTTTCTCTGGTTGCTTTTAAGATTCTCTCTTTATCTTTAACCTTTGGCATTTTAATTATGATGTGACTTAGAGCAGGCCTCTGCACCCATCTTGTTTGGGACTCTCTGTGCTTCCTGGACTTGCACATTTATTTCCTTCACCAAATTAGGGAAGTTTTTTTGTTATTTTTTCAAACCGAGGTCTAATTTCTTGCACTTCCTCTTCTCCTTTTGACACCCCTACAATGCAAATGTTGGATTGCTTGAAGCTGTTTCAGAGGCTGCTTATACTATTTTCATTTTTTTGGATTCTTATTTCTTCTTGTTCTGATTGGTTGTTTTTTAATAAGTCTTTACACACTGAAGAAACCTTTTCAAATAACTATGGGCAATAATGGCCTCTCTTTCAGTCTCTTAGAGAACGTATTGCTCTGTTACTTATTTTCTAGTTGTTTAAAGCTTATTAATGTGGTCTCCCCAGTCAGTCTGTAAATCCACTGAAGGTCAGGATTGTGTTTTTTAATTTTCAGAAAGAAAAAGTTTAGAACTCAATATTCCAGAAGTATAGTTGTTTTTTAAATCTGCCCTTTAGTGCTGTTTAACACCACAAAATTTTCATCTACATAATATGTGACCAAAAGTCTTGCTACAGAAAACTGCTAGCTGGTCAAATATGTGACAATTTAATTCAAAATTAAGAATGAAACTGAGAATAATGGAGGCTAAATATGAATTATTTATAAGAGCTTATGACAATAAAAAAAAACTGTTTATAACCTTCTTAGTAGGGACCAGGAAGACACCCAAAACATTCAGAGAAATAAAATCTATAAGCTCCAAGCTTAAGTCATGCTTATTTCTTTCAGGCCCAGTCAAAAGCCTTCCAGATAGGAATCAAAAGGATAATTTTTTTTTATCCTCACCTGAGGACATTTTTCCATTGCTTTTAAGGAGACAGGATGGGAGAGAAGGAAGGGAGAGAGAGAAACATCAATTAGGTGCCTCCCATAAATGCCCAGACTGGGATCAAGCCCATAATCCAGGCATGTGCCCCAACTGGGAATTGAACCTTCCACCCTTCAGCTACAGGACGATGCTCCAACCAACTGAGCAACACCAGCCAGGGAAGGATAATTTTGATGGTACAGAAATTGAGTTTCTTGAAAAAATAAGAGTTGAACCATGTAAAAGAAATTATAACAGAATCATAAAGATAATAAAATTGCTTTATATGGTTAAATTACATTGCTTTAAAAAGAAGACAAGTATAATAAGCTGCAGTATCTCTAAGTAAAGGATATACACTTTCCAATCATTTTCACAGAAGACTCATAATTTTCTTTTGTGATTACATACAAAGACAGAATATTTATGACAGCCACTGCATGTACTCATAACATACTAGAAAGAAACACAAGTCCATTGTAAGTCTTTACTCACTGAAGAAACCTTTTCCAATAACTATGAGCAATAGTGGCCTCTCTTTAGATCTCTTAGAGAACATATTGCTCTGTTACTTATTTCCTAGTTGTTTAAGGCTTATTAGTATGGTCTCCCTGGTCAGTCCATAAACCTACTGAAGGCTTGGACTGTGTTTTTTAATTTCTCAAGCATCCGGCTGAGTGCTTAGCCCAGTTCTAGAACATGGTAGTTTCCCAATAAAGGTATGTTGAAAAGAAGTGAAAAGGAAATAAATAGAAACTCTAGTCTACATTAGTTGGTATCTAGCATAAATGACAGAAACTATTCCTATAATATCTTCTGTAAATATCCAGGAAGAAATATATCCATTCTGTTAGAGAAGATTGGGTTTTTATAATACATGCTAATAAGAGAAGATGAGAAAACACTGTCTCCATTAGTATGTACGATTAAAAGAAATATTGATATTGTGTTTAAGTTGAATTCATGCTAAAGCACATAATTTATTCTTATAAGAATATAGGCTTATAAAAGTAAAGGGATTATATACATACATACATACATACATACATACATACATCAGGATGCTTGGATCTTACATATCCAGCAATACCTGGTTGACAGTAACTGACCAAACGCTTGAGTTACCAGGGTAAGGGATCACTATTTTAAAGGTTCATCTAGATTCTAAGGTATAAAAAATCATCTGAGTTGAAACAGTGTTTGCCATATTACCACTCCTTAAACTGAAATCAGTTATTGGTTAAAAAAAGTATCTTAACAAAGTGTATAGTGCTTGGTAGGCACTCAAAAACACAGGATTTCCTTTTCTCATTCCCCTTCTAATCTTACTGCCTCTTTCTATTTCTGTGTGTTAACCTTTGGCAAGCCACCTTACATTCTTGTGGGAAAGAAGAAAGCTGTAAACAAAGTCTTCCTTATCTTTAAAACCTAACTCAGAACAAAAAAGAAGGCAATTACTACCTGCACCATACTGTGAGGCACCAAAAATGACAACTTATCACGAGGTTAGGCCCCTGAACTTTACAAGGACTAAAGATGGTGCCACCTTTATTACCCTGGAAGTTGGCCCAAAGCTAGAGAACAGGCTACAACTCCTGGTTTATGGATACTCCTTGCACCCATCAGATCTCTGAAAAAGAGCTTACCAGCCCTCTTTAGAACCTGCCTACCAGAAATTTCATCTTTCCTTCTGGTGAGAAGGGGAACTAGGCTGAGTTTTAGTCACAACACTTTGCCGATGCTCTCTGACAGAATCCAGCATATCGTGTAATAACGTATCTCTACATCAGAGTTCTCAACCTCAGTACTGGCATCTAAAGATAGATCACTCTTTGTCACAGGGCCTATCTTGTGCCATTGTGAGATATTTAATAGCATTCCTGCTGTCCTCTGCCCGTTAATGACAGCATCAATTCCCCAGAAGGAACAACCAAAAATGTTTCTAGACATTGTCAAATGTCCCCTGTGGGACAAAACCAGTCATTGTCAAGAACCACTGGTTTACATGCTTGGGCGTGAGTCGGATTGAGTGATTGCTGAAGGGTCATCATTCCATTCATAATTCTATGCCTAGTACCTACCACCTTCCTGAAATATGGTAGGTACTAAACAGATACTTTCTGAATAAATGTGTATCAAATTAACACACTTTAAAATTATAAGCCATTTTGGGTGCATGCAAAGAGCAAACAAATTACAATCCAAGCACATTATTTATTAAATATATAGCCTTGGGCATTATTTAATTTCTTCTTTAGTTCTCTCTTCTGTAAAACTGGATATTACTATTTATAGTATTGTTAGAAGTAAAATCACAATTTGCATGTCAAAGTGCAGAGTTACAGTAGATAAGCAATTTATGTACTGCCTTTCTCCTTCACCAATAAGCAAACAAATCATTTTCAATCTCTTTCCCTATTCTTGCCCTCTCAATTTCTCTTTAATTCTCCTTTGACAAACCTAGTTCTGAGCCTCATGTATCAGAAAGTTCTGATTTCTTTAAGGGTAGTATAAACACTAAGAGCACCTGCAATTCTATTTACGAAATTCCCAAATGGCACGTAGCCCCTTTTTCTATTAAGGCGATAACTTTAAGGAACTCTCCAAAATATACATGGATTAGAGATTTTCACCATCTACATAAACATGAGTTATCATCAGAGTTTATCTACTTCAGTTTCATCTATCACACACGAACTGCAAATCAGTTAACTTTAAACCAGTTGTTCCATTATATTATTTTTCTAAATTTCTTAACATTTTCTATTGAAGATAAGTAAATATGATCATGCTTAAATGTTGTACCTCATAATCACTTTCCAAAAATTCATGCAAGATCATTTCATAGATGAGTGGTTTCAGAACTGGATCCCCTCTTGGCAAATAAGGACTAATAGCCTACAGAAGAAAAGGAAAAAAAAAAAACAACCTTTAAAAAGTGGTAAAACAAAACTGCACTCAAATTATGCAGAAAACATAAAAGTATATTTTCAATTTTAAAGTTTAAGACAACGAAGTACTTTGGAAAATTATTATGAAAAGATTCAAATAAACTACTTTCTTACAACACATAAATATACATATATACATATAAATATTTAATCTTACTCAGAGATATGTTTTCATTGATTTTAGAGAGAGAAACATTGATATGAGAGAGAAACATCCATTAATTGCTTCCTGTACGTGCCCTGACCTGGGATCAAACCCACAACCTAGGTATGTGCCCTGACAGGGAACTGAACCCGCAGCCTTTTGGTGTTCGGGATAATACTCCAACCGAGTAACCTGGCAAGGGCTATAATATTTTTTAAAAATATCTATGAGAGATATGTGTGTATGAATGAGTTAATACAAAATTACCTAGGTTAACCTGCATCTTTCTGTTTTTCCTGATGAATTAATGAAAATCTAAATAAGAAGGAGAATGCCACAGAGATGATAAAAGTCAACTTCTTAAGTAATCAAGCAGTATAGGCCATCTATTCAATTTTCTTTCCTTCAACTGGACTATAGCAACCTCTTAAAACTCACAATCATCTTTTGAAATTAGGGGCAAATATATATTGTGTTCTTCAACTATTTCAGAGCTGTGTCAAATTTCCAAATACTGTTAAATGACTCAGCAGTGCACTATGCACCAAAATCACCATTCCAAGGAGCTCACAGCCCCAAAGGAAATGTCGACAGACATCTAAATAGTCCATTGCAATATTACATGGGAAGTGAAGTAAGAGGGATTAACAAGGAGCTGTAGCAAATCTTGCACACTGAAGCAGATTTGCCACTGAAAAGATCACAGAAGCCGAGGTCTATTTATGCAAAGAAAGGAAAAAAGGGCACCCTGGCATGGGGACCAACATGAGCAAAGGGATGGAGCCATGAATGCACACTCTGATTCAGGGAGGTCACAAATGTGGAACAGGGACCCTGAAGGGAGATGGGGCTGGAATGACAATGAAGCGCGGTCAGGAAAGGAATTCAGATTTTATCCTATGGGCAGGAGGGAAACAACGGATATTAGGTAAGGGAGAAGACATTTATTTTTTAAACAGCTAACTGTTGGTCAGGTTTGCCTACAGATCTATCAAGAGTTAAGGCAGCGGTACCAGAAGGGAAGAGGAGAGACTGAATTGATACTGACAAAACTGACAAGAAGTGGAGATTAAATAGAATAAGGTGAGTCAGACATTCTCATCAAAGCAGTGGCTTTGAGCTATTAAGCATGGAGGAATGGGTATAACATGATGTCATAAACACAGATTAAAAGGAGAAGAACCGAATTTGGGAAGGAAAAGGATTCAGATTAATTTGAGTGATCCTTATTAGCATTATAGACAAGAAGAAATGGCCATCACACACTTTCAGTGTAGATAAAGAATTCAAAAGAGAAGTCTGGGTTACGGAGACATCTGAGTAAACATGGCCCCAGGGCCTGATAACACCCTCCAGGAGCAGCCCAACAAACACGAAGAGAAGTGTCCTTGGTGTTTCCCAGGAAAGAAAAACATTTATGGCTCTGAGGAGCTGAGTAAGTGGGAATTTTTAGAAGGGTACTCATAATGCTAAGAGAACAGTGAAAAGACCCACTCATACAAAAAAGTTTTTAAAAACTGTTAAACAAATACTGGAGTACTTTATTGATTTGGATATTATGCATCAAGTTGAAAGATAAAAAAAATGAAGTATTAAAATTATTTGTTAGAGCTACATGGTCAAATTTTTCCATCTATTTTTCAGTAAGTAACATATCATTTCAAAAAGCATTAATCTTAAGTAATTTTGAAAAAAAAACCCAAAAACAATCCTCATGCCTTATAACCTCCTTGCAGGAGACTATAGCTGTTTTCCACATTCCTTAAAAAGAACATGAAAACTTCATTTGAACATAGAACTGGAAGGAGACAAGAAAGTGAGCACAAATATATGTAATATATATGTATATATTTTATACATTTAAAATATAAACCAGGTTTATATTTTGAAACTAACTTCTAAAAATTTGATTTTTCTTCCTAGCTGAGATAATTCACTTCCTAATAAAGAACTGACTATTGTGTTAACTTTATTTCTATATCAATAAAGACTTACCTCGTTTTATTGTGCTTTACTTTATAGCCCTTCATAGATATTGAGGGGTTTGTTTTGTTTTTCTTTTTGGTAGCAACCCTGTATGGAGCAAATATACCTTTTTTTTCCAACAACTCAGATGATGGTTAGCATTTCTTAGCAATAAAGTATTTTTTAATTAAGGTATGTGTACCGTTTTTTTTAGACGTAATGCTATTGCACATTTAATAGACTACAGTATAGTGTAAACAACTTTTATATGCACTGGGAAACAAATTCACGTGACTTGCTTTAGTGAGATACCAGCCTTTGCTTTATTGCGCTGGTCTGAAACCTAACCCACAATATCTCTGAGCCATGCTTATATTAATATAGTACATAAAAAAATTAAGAGTTAAAAATAAAGGAATGCTTACCTTAAGCTGTCCAATTTCTTTAAATTTATAAACTTCATATTCCCATAGTGCTGCATTTTTCCCAAGAATTCTCTGGCATTTTCTGGCAGCCAAAACATTCCAGAGAGAAAGAAAGTTTTAAGTAAAATAATAAACAGAGACAGAATAAGTATACATTCCCCCTAGTGTTTTAGATAAATCTCTCATCTCAGAGTTTTGATGTTTCTGTCTTAAATACCACTGAATATAAAGGTATTACTGGTACTCACTTGATTGTATATGGAAGGTTGATGAAAATCAATTAAAATTAATACAAAAATACTTATAAAGATGCACAGTTTTCAGAAGACTACGATTAGGAGTCTTCCCCATGACTGTCCTGTGATGAGTTGCCTATTTATCTGTATGAGCACTGCTGACTTGGGGACTTTTCTTGACTTAAAGAAATGTCATCAAACCCAAAAGTACCAAATTTAGCCAATTCTTGAATGGCTTTAAATAATGGACTACAAAATCAGACTTAATAAAATTAGAATCCTATCATAGTATGTAACCTGAAGAAGTGTTCACATATGAATAAAACCTTATTTAATTTGCACATCAAAGAAACATATTTCCCTAAATCTCAGGGGACAAAAAGTAGGCCTGACATCTGTCTTCCTGGTCTGCCATGTACATGTAGCCCTGGCAGAGGGCACTGCACAGCTGCAGGGAAGCCACTCACATGACCACATGTATGTTTTTGGCTCACCATAGACTCCTACAAACCTGGAGCCTGGGGTCTGATCACTTCCATTCAACGTCCACCCTCTTGTTGAGAGACAGTTCTGCTTGAATTGTGAGCAGAGGCAATGACTATCTTTCTTCTAGACTACCTTCCCAAGGATGCTTTAGAGTGAAGAGCCCTGAAAGTTAAGGACTCAAAAATGCTTCCCTCCAGAGCAAAGGGCAGGTTTGTTTTCTGTCCAGTACAGTAAAAGTTAACATCTTCCTCTGCAGCAAAGGGAAGGCCAGCTTAAAAGAATCAGATATCCTAAGTTCAGGGTCCCTCTCCTACAGCACAGCCCGCTGCCTGTGTAGGGTCACCAGATTCTCGTGTTGTGCTGTGAGCACTGGCGCTGTGGGATCTGGCACAAGTGCTGGTACTCTGGCTAATACTACTGCTGAGGCACACCTAAAACTGTGACAGGCTAACTTGTCAGCTTACAGAAAGGATAAAATCTCAGACTCTTCATGGTTTTTTGATACCTTTCTCATTAAGTAGTGAGAAAAATATTCTTGTTTGGTGAAAATGAGATAGTCAATAGGTATATAATAAATATTAAGCCAGTCTGTGGGTTAACCATTAATAGCCAAAAGTTACCCATTAGAAAGGTTTTTAAAAATGTCTGTCAGTTGCAGAGAAGGGCTTATGTCAACTGTTACCAGTGATCAATTCCATTTATATTAGCAAGTTAATATCATTATTACCGTGCTGCTATGTCATACTCTCCTTTTTCCACCAGGTGGTTTATATATGCCAAGCCAATGTCCTAGAGAAAATTAAATAAAGGAATTTCATAATTAACTGGAACAACAGAGAAGCTGAGTCTCAGTGTCTGAGGAGGTCATGGTTTTAGGATCCTATGAGCACTAGTAATTGGAACATATTCATACAACTTAGTTTGCTTTATATAATTATGCTCTTTTTTCTTCAACATATTTTTGTAATTATGCTTATTTCTGTCCTAATCATATTGAAATACATTTGCATTTACACAATTTACAAATTCACAATTTAAAAAAAGTTACTATTTTAAAGCCTTCTAATCTGCCCCCTTCAGAGAGATTTTCTACAAAAGAAATCTCCACTTATTAGAAACATGATCCAATGATTTCATGCTGTCGAGGATACAAAGTTGTTTTCTTGTGCTTTCATCTGTAAAATGTGAGCTATCTGTCTTCTCTATATCAACTCCAAAGAAATGTAGTAAGAAAAACAAAATGACAGAAAATCATATTAAAGGGAAATTTTAAATATTAAAGTGAAATGAGCTCAGAAAAATATGTAATTCAAACCCATGAGTTAACAGTTGAGGAAACTGGGCCTCAAAGCAGAACTTGACCAGTTCGGAGTATTCACGTTCATTCACCTTGGTTCTGGAGGATTTGGCATGGCCTGTGGCAGCGGAGGTATGGGAGCTCTTGCTTGACCTCCTCATGACCCTTGTTATGAAATATTACGTTCACCTAAAAGTATTTTCATGAGAAGCTCACCTCCTCAGCATATATTAAAAAACCTGGATATTAAGTTCTACTTTATGTACAAAGAAGTTTATGTGGAATTTCTCCCTGGATGACAAACTCAGCAGGAGCTCATTTCTCTCTCTGCCTGCCTGGTTATGAAATTACACTGTTCCAGGAGGAAAAAAATATGTGCATAACCAATGCATAGGACATGCCCATTCCAAGAATGAAGGAAAATACCCGTGGTTCTTAGTTTATTATATTTTCACATTATTGACTACAGTGTAGGAAATCATATTTCAAATCTATAGGAACTACAGAGTGAAGAAAGGATGCCTAAATGTATTTCTCTGAAAACAGACCACATATCACAATACCAATGGAGCGTCTTTCTGCCCAGGTTTGGAGAAGAGAATGTTTCCTTTGCAGAGCCAATTTCTGCAACCCTTCTCCTCATGCCATGCCCCTTCCTCATGTGGAGTTTATTCTGCCACTCATCATCTTTCTCTGTACACCTTGAACTTTAATCCAATTTTATATCTTTTTCCTTAACATAAATATGTTAAGTATCTGTCTTACACAAAATACCCACCATCACCACCAACATTCCCATGTCACATTCTCCAACCACAGTCCTCATTCTTTTCCATTTCATAATTAAATAGTCTACATTCAACTCTATGTCATCATCGCCTATTCATCTTTCACTTCCTAACATGTTGAGGATACATAAAATTCACTAGTCACTTTCATAACTACCAAACCAAATGTACCACTGACTAGCTGAACTTGCCTTACTTTTAACCCACTAACTTCAACCATTTAAGCATTTATCTCTTTACCCTGAAATTCTCTCCTTCAGCTGTCATGATACAACCTTCTTTGACTGTGACAAATTACAGTCCTCTGCACTCTGATGTGAGCCACTTGCCCTGTGTGGATTGGCCCAAACACATACATTCTACTGTCACTTGTTTGCTGATGAATCTCCCAAATCTATTTCTGAGTCCAGAAATCTAGGGTGTTCCATAAGTGGCAAAAACTCAATGTGTCTAAACCAGAATTCATCTCCCCCTCCTGCCACAGAACTGACCATACTACTCCCTGCACAGTCCTCCCTTCCCTTCCCCTCCCCTCATCTCTCTTCTCTTTTTTTTCTCTTTTTCCTCCTCCTTCCCCCCCGCCGTCCCCCCCCCCGCCCCCCATCTTTCTCAGTGAATGACAACACCATCTACCACAGGCCCAAGCCCAAAGCCTAGGAGTCGGCCTATGTTATTCACTCTCACTTCCCTGTGCACACACTGCCGGTCACCAAATCCCAAAAGTCTAGTAGACTGTGTCTTCCATTTATCTTCACCACTCCATTCCTATCAACTTTGCAGTTCTCATCACTTCCACCTCCACACCAAGAAGGGAATTATACCTCATTGATTCATTTCCATCTCAGCTGGCCTCCCTCTGGCCCCCATCTCCAGCAGAGATTCTTTCTAACAAGCAAATGTGATGTAACACTGAAAGCTTAAACTGTCTCTGGAGGTTGCAAAATAGAGCCAAGCCCCTAATTACACATGGCCCTTCATGATCGGACTCTTCATATGTAAAAACTCCCCAACGGCTCCACATAACCAAGCAGGCCAAGCAGTTTCACTTCTCTGCACATATACTATTCTATTGGCTGGAACACATTCTGCTCCATTTCTAGATAATTTCTGCTTATTCTCCACAATTTTTAATGAAAAAAAGAGATGGTCTGGTTCTTTCTCTGTTTAGTTACTGAATTGTTTTGCTTGTACATTTTGGGGAATTAGGCTTTTATGTGGAGTTTTACAGAGACGTTTAAAGTGGGGAAGTATAGATAGAAGGAATTTGTGCTGAAAACCAAGCAGCTCTGACAGACTGTTTTCAGCTTTCATCTATACGTAAGAGTCCTAGACTAGATGTTGTCTGAGGACCCTTTTACACTCAGAGGATTTCTTTTCTGCTTTCTTTCTGCACATTCACTGTCAGTTAGCAAATAAATAGGCTTTCAGTCACTCTATTTTTCCAGAGTCAAAATGTAATAAAAATGTATTTGATGTCCTAGATTAGTCTCCATAACAAAATCAATTGAGTCTGTTATGGAGACACTGAAGCAATCTACTTTTACGAAACCACTCTTGATATTTTGCGATAATGTGATTTTACCTATGACTTAAAGAAACTTCCCCACACATAACTGGGAAGCTTTGTATTTAAAGTGTATTTCACAAATCCAGTTTCCAAATTACCTAAAACTATCTCCTAGCAGATGTTCAAGTCTCTTGTTTACAAGCAAAAGTGATTCAATAAAATGAAATACTTTGACCTTACAGGTTGGAGAATTAGTTTGAAACAAATTCTCAAAAGGGAGAAAGAAATCAGTTTTTTTCATTCAGTCTCATTATAATCTATTGAAAGGTAAAGTTATATTTCAAATAATAAAATTATATACTTACCAGAATCTTATGTCTTTTAATGTTCTTTTGGCTAATTTCAGCTGCCATCAAAGCTTCCTATATTTACACAAGCATGATAAAAGAAGTAGAAAAGGAGACAGAGAAATGGGAGAGAGTGGGAAAGACACTGAGGTTATAAACACTGTATTTATTGTGCTTAAAGTTCAGGACTACATAAATAAAGCTGCACTTTCCTGTGGTTTTTGCATCAAGCACAGGAATTTCTAATGTTATGGTTGAATGCACCTTACTGCATTCAAACTCAAATGAAATCAGTCAACCATAATAAAGACTTCTCTTATTTCAATTCATTTCCACATTAGGATACTAGAATCACTTTTCAGACAGAAATCAAAATAAATCAAAATCTTCCAGTTTCAAACAACAACAACAAAAATTCACCTGTCATCATAAATCTGTATGACATATGTTGACAACGGGGTACTTTTCCTTTATGAAACATAAAAAGTAAACTATGTACATATGTTTAGGTATATCTACAAATAAGATTTTGAAAAACTCTGATTTGATTTTTATTCTGGAAAGTTTACGATTATTACTTCAACGCAGACGTTTAAAACATAGAATTATCTCTTCAAGAAACTACTGGAGCTAAAGCAATATGGTATGAACTTAGTGTCAATACTTAGACTCTAAATAGTTCATAAATTAAAAACATTTCTCCCCAAATCATTTCAGGTGGTTACAAACATGGCAACGTGTAAATGGACTATTTTTTGTTGTTTGTTTTTAAATGATTAATACAAAAGCCCACCCACAGAGTTTCTATAACTAAACCAACGCAATAATGTCTTTCTGGCTATTAAAGTTAAAAAAAAAAAAGGTTTTTTTTTTTAAGAAAAACATGGTAAGACATTGACTACTAAAATTAGTCTGAACCAAGACTCCATGAAGTGGACAACATCATTCCATCTGAACAGGTAGTTCAAACTATCCTAAGTGAACACTAATTTAATAGCTTTCCTTTTACATATAAAATAAACATCAAAGGAATGATTTAATGAAAATATCCCAAATAGACCATTTTGAAATACTAGCTCTATTTTGTTTTCCTTGAAAATGCACAAAATAAATACTTCAATACGCTGGATCTAACCCACTGCCCTCCTCTGCTAACAACTCCTCTTCTATTCAACAGTGAAGCCAGTTAATCTTTATATGATCTTTTTACTCCCGAATTTCTAAAAAGAATATTGGAAAGTTATTAGCTTCCAACATATTTTTAGCTTAGAGCATTCTAATTCACCTACATGAAGCATTTATCCCCAAAACCTTTTATCCTCTCTACGATACAGACATATCAATACTTTCAAGAAAGTAAAACCAAAACTACTTCATATTTCTTCTTTTCGAGGAGCCAGTCAATGTGGTCATCTTGGTCTCGTTCCTTGGCTACTACAACATCTCTTGGGCTCACGATGTAAAAGAGTGATTCCCCTTCAGAGTACTCTATAG
This sequence comes from Pteronotus mesoamericanus, assembly GCF_021234165.1. NCBI lineage: Eukaryota > Metazoa > Chordata > Mammalia > Chiroptera > Mormoopidae > Pteronotus > Pteronotus mesoamericanus. The sequence goes on from NW_026555329.1 coordinate 42,194,289, forward strand.
TTGAGACAAGAGAAGAACATCTCAGGTTACTCAAGAGAAGAAACGTTGGCAGTGGTTTCAGGGGACTTGTTTAGACAACCCAACATATTAAGAGTGAACAGAAAACTTACATGTTTGGAATAACTGTGTTTAGCTTTGTTTGAAGGTAGATGAAGGACATGGTAGAGAATGACAGAATATACTCCAGTGCTTTAAAAAGTATTTAACTGTAAAATTATTTGGAAGAAAAAAGAGGAGGAAAAAGAAAGGGAGGGAGGGAGGAAAGAAGGGAATACCAAAAATTTTTTTAAAAATAAGGTGGGTTTAAAATTCTGTGTTTAATAAATTAACATTCTGTCCCCAGATGAAAGATAGGTATATGAAATTCTCCATGTCTACCACATATTAGAATTCATGCACTATATATAAACTTTATTTATGGCCATTTACAACATTGTTCTATTTTTACAGAACAATCATACCCCACAATCTGCGATAAATGTTGCCTCCTCATCAAGGTCAAGGCCATCTAAAGCATAAATGACAGACGCCCCAAGCCCTGGGGATATAATCTGTCATTTCAGCATGTTGTGCACAATGCCAATTGTGAGGGTCTCCTGCAGAATTCAATTATAAAACCTGTTCTGAAGGGTGTCTAGGTGTGCAGCAGAGTTTGCTCTGAGCAAAATACCTAGATTGGACATTTTCAGTTGTGAATCATGTGTGCTTTTTGCCAAGTCCAGAATATAGTATTCTCACATTTCTCAGCTGATTAGGTGCTTCATATAAGAACGTTTAAACATGTATAGAACCTTTCTTCATTTCTTTTGGGTAAAAAGAGAACTGAAAATATCGGCAAAAAAAAAAAGTCAATTGTTTTTAAAAGAAAGAATTTCGAAAAAGCTCAAACTGCTCTATTTTCATCAATGTGTTTTTCAATGAAGTGATAACACCCAAACACAGGTGCCCCTGGTATGACTAACAGGAATGGCTTTCCCTTTATTTCTGAGCAGTGATTCAGTAGATTCATCCATGCGCAAAACAAATATTCAGTGAATGTCTAGTATGTGCCAAGCACTCCTCTAGGCTTTGGGCATTTGGTCAGTAATAGAAAGATAACTTCTCTATCATCCCACAGCATATTAGTCTAGGGACATGAAGTTGGGAGAGATTAGAACCATGCTGCTTGACATCAATGTAAGTTAGGCGTCACATTAGTTAAGACAATAGACCAAGTATAAAAACAAAGACCACCGAGCCTATCCACCTCGGTCCTGGCCCCATCTTTTCCCCTCCCTTCTGCTGTTGGAACTCAAGCAAGTTCTACAGTATCTCTCAGCCTCAATGCCCACATTCGCAACCTAAGAGGCCTGACAGGATATTCTCTAAGATCCTTTCAGTACCTCAATTTAAATTCCTATTTGTGCTACTTGAGTGGAAGGGGGAAAAATATAAATGTAAGAAATAACGTAAGTTAGATCCTCGATCTCTCTCACCTAAGTGATAATCTCTACATTCATTTTCCTGAAAGCCTCTCACTGTCAGAGCATCAGAAGAGATCTCTTCACAAGTCTCGGAAAGTGGCTGAATAATATCCAACCTGGGTCTGGCACAGTATTCTCTTTCCTAGGGCAAAAAAGAGAAGGAAAAGGCTCATTTTAATTACATTTCTATAAATTACACAAAATAAGTTTAGTTAGACATAATTAAATGCCTTCGTTTTATAATTTCAGCAGATGTAAGCCCTTCTAAACACCACAGACAACAGGTACTACTGTGTCTTGCCCGCAGCCCCCTACTGCAGCCCATTCAACTCCACAGCTACCACAGCCTTAGATAACTTGTTATACCTCCTCCTCACAAATGTGAGAAAAGTAAAAACAATATTACAACTGACTCCATTATCCACACCACTGCTAAAAAGCCAGATATTAAGAGTTATGTCTAAAGAAGAACTTGCTAAGATGATGGAAATGTTCTCTCTCTGCACAGCTTAATGTGATAGATATGAGACATAAGTACCTACTGAACACCTAGAAATGTGACTATGGCGACTGAGAAAATGAGTTTTAAATTCTATTTCATTTTAATTTAAATTTAGTTTTAAATTAATTTAAATTAAACATATGATTAGTGACTACACTTTTGGATAGTGTAGTTCTAGATCAAGATAGAAGGGGAAAAGATGATTTACTGAGGGCCTCTGACAGCTCCACTAACCTAATGTGATTATACAATGATTATTCTCATGGAGTTCTTAAATTACCCCTTCATTAAGTTTTATTGTTCCTAGTTTTACAGATGAAGGAACTGAGGATCAAAAAGTTTACTATGGTCAAAGTTACATAAGTAAATGGTGAAACTAGGATGTGTGGGAAAACTGGGACTTATAGTAAACCTTGGATTCCAAATCAAGTTTGTTTTATTTTAAAGCTCATGCTTTTTGGGCATTCAGCACCCAGCCATAAAATATTCACTTCACTGTTTTCCAAAGCAACAGGACTGAAGCAGTGAGACACTGGTCCCGACAACACAGATGAGTGAAACAGAGTGAAAGAAGTCCAGAGCTACCCCCAACTCTCAAGTTCCCTAGGTAAACAGTAAGCCCCAAACATTGATTTGATCAATTTTGTTAGGTTAACTGAGGAGCAATTACATTAGCTTCACACTTCATACATTGAAAACATCCAAAAATAAAAGTAGCAACTATGAAAGATCGATTAGTAGAGAAAAGAAAAAGAGTAAATACAGAGCCTAATTTTCAGAACTATGGAGAAATAGAACTACCTCAATTTTGAAAAGAAAAATGAAGGAAAAATAGAAAGATCTGACTACTTAAAAAATTAACTGCTATAACAGAGACAAAAATAAAAAAGAAAAAATATTGAACTAAATAATATTAAAAGAAAACTGCTTTGCTGGACCACATGAAGAGCCCCTTTATATGTGTAAGAAAACCATCAACAATGTGGTTCATCTCATTGTTTGACAACCTTTGTTCACTGGCCAAACAAGCCCTGCTTATCTGTGAATTCCTAGGAGCAGGAATTTGACCTTGTTGATGTCTGATTCCCAATGCTTAGCACAATTCTTAACACACATGTGCTTTATTAATGAAGGAAAAAAAAACACAACAGCAGGGGAACAGCTTAACACATTAGGCTATATCAACCAGATGAAATAGTACACAACCACCATTAAGTGATAATGATGGGAGACTACACAGTCATAGGGAGAGAATGGAATAAGGCTCCAAAAAATACAGCAATGCAGGATAGTGCGTAACTATGACTGCAACTGTGTGGGAAAATGCACACATGTAGAAGGTATAACTGGAAAGATATGTTGGGAGATACTATTATGAGTCACATAAAAACAAATTTTAATGTTGCAGTTAAGCTATCTTTTTGACATGGAACAAAAAGGTGGGGGGTGTGGTTGGCTTTTGTCTTAATTTCATCAGTTTATTCTGTGTTTAAAGATTTAAGGTGTACTTTGGTGTTACGTGAAATGAATATAATGACACACATTTTTAATTCATCTGCACAACACTCACTTCGTTCTCTGAAAAAGTTTCATTTTCTAATTTGCTCTATGAGGTTGGCCTTTCTTGGTTTTTACTTCTTTCCTAGACCCTCTTTTATTAACAAAGGTTTCCTCTCTCTCTTTTTTTTTTTTTGTCAATTGTTTATTAGACTTTCCCTTTTTCATTTCACTGCTTCTTTTCTTATGTCCTTCAATCACATTCTCAATTCTCCCCACATTCCTCATCAAAAAGTACCATATTGACTCCCTCAGGAGCCACCGCTTTTCTTTATTTTCAAAAATAATTAATAAACTGATGTCCTGCAACAGAGCTAGAAGCCAGCCCTATTGATTTTAGCAGGTTTGAGTGTTCACTTAATTCTATAGCACCCCATTGCCTAGCAACATGGGTACCCAGAGCTTCAGGTTACTATAGTGATGCTGTCCTGATGGAAGTGCTAGCTCAGAGAAATGCTTAAGAGCAGCTACCACTTCAAAACTGGGGCTCCCAGGGTTTTTCTCTCTATTTTATTCCTTGGCATTTGAAAAAGGGGGTAAAAAAGGAGAGGATACAGAAAAGGAGGGTCTACTTACTGTAAAGGGATAGACAATCAATTGCAATTTCTTTTATATACAGGATGAAAAGAAAATCCTTTACAATAAACTCTCCTTGTTTATGCCTTGAAGCTACCTGATCTCCTTCCTGAGAGGACCCCTGGACTCAAGACAATAAATACTCACTGTGAATGGGGCTGACCTAGGTTTCAAACGGAGGCTGAGTGTACATGTCCCTCCGCTGGACCATCTATATACAGGCATCATTCCAAAGCCATGTATAACAAAATTTAGATTTCCTATGGTTTCTTATTAGCCATATACTTCATACCATCATTTGCATTGATAACTGAGAGTTAACAACAATTTATGGTATTTAAAAGCAAGAATTATGCTTCTCAGAATCACTGAGCCACTGGGAAGTAAACGAATATGTCTGGACCACAGGAAATAACCAACTGCCCTTTCCATAATTCCCTCTGACCACAGGGGCCACGCTGTTGCAGCAGGTCAACTTCATTGCTGTCATTTCTGGTAATGCACAAGTGTCAGCTTAGTTTCTCTGCCATTCAGCAAGAGGAATCCTTCATTCCTTTCTATTAAAATACCAAGAGAGACAGGAAAAAATGACTCCCCTATGCTCAGCAAAAGGAACAAAGGCAGGCAATGAGTGGAGCTTATGAAAGGTGAGTACGTTAGGTGTACAGGGTAATCTCTGCTGACCTTATTTCATACCTCAGGAGTTCTGCTCAGACCACGGCAGAGCCCTTTCATAGGCAACCTGATCTGGGTATAAGGCTGAAAATGAACCCACACTTCCCTTTATATTTGTGGTGAAATAAATTACCGTTTTTTCTGAAACCTCCTTTACGTAGGAAAGTACAACAAGCTGATCACAGAGAGGTGCAAGACCACTGATGTAGAATTCAGTTTCAAACTGTGACACTGCAAACAAAAGGGATATAAGATTCACCATTAACAAGAGCAAAGAGCAGCACACAAAGGAAAGGACACATCCACTCTGAATTTTGGATGGACCCATTTTAGAAATCTAAGGGACACAGATAAACATACCTTCTTGACAATAATCACTACCAGAAAAGGATATCTGGAAATCTACACTTGAAAATTTCTATTAAAAACAACTAGCAAAACTTACAATAAGAGCAGCATGAATGGTCAGATGGGACACAGTGACATAGTTAAATCCCGTGAAAACCCAATGTAAACTAATAAGAGTAATAATTTCTTAAAAATGTCCTAGTTTTTTTTTCATAATTAGGGAATTACAGTGATATAAAAGTAACAAAGAAGGTTATTTTATAAATGTCAAAGTTTTTACTTTTATTTACTATGAATATAGTATTTAACATTTAATAAGCATTTTACTTAAAGATTTAAAAGGGGAAATAGGTGCATAAATATAGATAACATTATGATAAAACTATCATTTCTTAAGTGAAATAAAGAGGAAACATTCCCCTCTACTTTTTATTTTTTAATTTTTATGTTTTACACTTGTTCTGTTATTTCTGCCCCCCAGCCCGCCCCTATTTCCACAACCTCCACCCCGTTCCATATCCATGGATCCTTCATACATGTTCCTTGACTAATCCCTTCATCTTCTTTCAAATAGTACTCCCTTCCCCTCTTACCGCTGTCAGTCTATTCTGTTAATCTATGGCTCTGGTTCTATCTGGCTGATTAGTTTACTTTGTTCATTAGATTACTCTTATAAGTCAAGGCATATGCTATCTGTCCTTTACCCCCTGGCTTATTTCGTTTAGCATGTTAGTCCTGAGTTCCACCCATGCTGTCACAAAAAGTAGGACTCTTTTCTTTCTGTTGTGTAGTATTCTCTTGTGTAAATATATCACAGTTTTTTGATCCACTCATCTACTGATGGGCACTTACGTTTTTCAACTTTTGGCTATTGTAAATAGCACTGTTATAAACATAGGTATGCATAAGTTCTTTCGAATTGGTGATTCAGGATTCTTAGGGTGTAATTCCAGCAGTGGAGTTGCTGGGTCAAAAGGCAGTTCCATTCTTAGTCTTTTGAGGAAATTCCCTACTGCTTTCCACAGTGGCTGCACCAGTCTGCATTCCCAACAGTGCTCTTTTCTCTAACCTCGCCAGCACCTATTGTTTGTTCATTTATTAATAATAGCCATTTTGGCAGGTGTAAAGTGGTATCTCATTGTGCATCTCTCTCATGACGAGTGATGTCAAGCAATTTTTCATTTATCTATGGGTTATATATATATATGTCCTCTTTGGAGAAGTGTCTATTGAGGTTCTTTGACCATTTTTTAATTGTATTGTTTGTCTTCCTGGTATTGAATCATATGAGTTCTTTATATATTTTGGAGATTAAATCCCAGTCCAACATATCATGGCAAATATGCTCGCCCATATAGTTGGTTCCCTTTCCAATTTGATGATGATTTCTTTGGCCATGCAGAAGCTTTTTAATTTCACGTGGTTCCATTTTTTCATTTTTCCCTTTACTTCCTTTGCCCTAGGAGATATATTGGCAAAAATATTATTATGTGAGATATCTGAATTTTGACTGCCTGTTTTCTACTAGGATTTTTATGGTATCATGACTTATATTTAAGTCTTTTATCCATTTCGAATTTATTCTGGTGTATGGTGTGAGTTCGTGGTCTAGTTTCATTTTTTTCCACGTACCAGTCCAGTTCTCCGAACACAATTTACAAAAGAGGCTATCTTTACTCTCATTGTATGCTCATGCCCCCTTTATCAAATATTAATTGGCCATAGAAACGGGTTTACTTCTGGGCTCTCTATTCTGTTCCACAAATCTAGGTGCTTGTTCTCATGCCAGTACCAGGCTGTTTTGATTACAGTGCCCTTTGTATTATTTGATATCAGGTATTGTAATCACTCCTACTCTGTTCTTCTTTCTCAAGATTGCTGAGGCTACCTAGGGTCTCTTGGTTCCGTATACATTTTTGAAGTATTTGTTCTAGATCTGTGAAACACGTCATTGAAATCTTCACAGGGATTGTGCTGAATCTATAGATTGTTTTGGGTAGTACGGACATTTTAATGATATTAATTCTTCCAATCCATGAACACAGTATATGCTTCCATTTATTTGTATGTTCTTCAATTTCTTTCTTCAGTGTTCCATAGTTCTCCAAGTACAGGTCTTTTGCCTTGGTTAAATTTATTTCTATTTTTGTTGTTGCTATGGTAAATGGGTTTTTTTTTTTAAGTTTCCCTTTCTGATAGCTCATTGTTGGTGTACAAAAATGCCATCAATTTCTGAATACTGACTTTGTATTCCACTACTTTGTGAAATTCTCTTATTAGGTCAAATAGTTTTTTGGTGGAGCCTATAGGGTTTTCTATGTACACTATTATGTTGCCTGCATATTAAGACAGTTTAACTTCCTCCTTTCCAGTTTGGATGCCTTTTATTTCTTCTTCTTGTCTGACCATTGTGGCTAGGCCTTCCAATACTATGCTGAACAAGAGTGGTGAAAGTGGACACTCTTGTCTTGTTTCTCATCTTAAGAAAACCCCTTTAATTTTTGCCCATTGAGTATGATATTGGCAATAGGTTTTTGTATATTACCCTTATTATGTTTAGGTATGCTCCCTCTATTCCCACTTCACTGAATGTTTTCATCATAAGTGGGCGCTGGATTTTATCAAATGCTTTTTCAGCATCTAATGATATGATCATGTGATGTGATTTTTGTCCTTCCTTTGGTTTCTGTGATGTATTGCACTTATTGATATGCAAACACTGTCCCATCCTTGCATCCCTATCATAAATCCCACTTGATTATGGTATGTGATCTTTTTAATATATTGCTGGATCCAGTTTGCTACTATTTTGTTGAGGATTTTAGCATCTACGTTCATCAGAGATATTAGCCTGTAATTTTCTTTCTTTATCATGTCATTACCTGGTTTTAGAATTAGGATAATACTGGCCTTGTGAAACGAGTTTAGGAGTCTTCTCTCCTCTTGAATTTTTTGGAATAGTCTTAGAAGGATAGGTTTTAGTTCTTCAGCATAGGAGATCAAGACATAGGAGCACCTAGTCCCATAGGATTCCTACCACAGAAGGCCACCCCACAAAACAGGAAGTCACAGCAGATCAATATAATATGTAGAAAAAAAAAGTCACCTAAAATGGGGAGACAAAGAAACAACCCCCAATTGAAAGGAAAGAAGGAATTACAAGAGTGCTAAATGAAATTGAGGCAAGCAATTCATCCGACACAGAGTTCAAAATAATGGTTATAAGTATCATAAATGAACTCAGTGAGAAATTTAAGGAACCTACTGGGAACTATATCAGCATGAAAAAGGACATAGAAGTTGTGAATAAGAATCAGGAGGAAATGAAGAATAAAATATCTGAAATGAAGAATAAACTGGAAAGAATTAAAAGCAGGTTGTATAAAGCAGAGGACCAAATCAGTGTGCTGGAAAACAAAGTAGAAAAAACACACACAGTCAAAACAACAAAACAAAAAGAGACTCAAAAAGAATGAAGACAGTCTCAGGGAGCTATAGGACAACATAAACAAGAAGGAAAAGAAAAGGAGAAAGGGATAAATATCCTGTTTGAAAACATTATGACAGAAAACTTCCTTAACTTGGTGAGGAAAAAGTCACTCAAGTTCAGGATGAATGGAGGGCCCATGAACTTCCAAGATGAACCTAAACAGGACCATTCAAGACACATCATAATTGTAACAGCAAAATTTAAAGACAAAGAGAGAATCTCAAAGGCAGCAATGGAGAAACAGCCAGTAATATACAAGGGAGCTCCAAAAGGCTATCAGCTGATTTCTCTACAGAAACACTACAAGCAAGAAGGGAAGGCAAGTAATATTCCAAGTAATGAAAAGCAAAGACTTAAAACCAAGACTGCTTTATCCAGCAAAGCTCTCATTTAAAATGGAAGATGAAATAAAGAGCTTCTCAGACAAATGAAAACTAAAAGAGTACATCTCCATCAAACCAGTATTTCAAGAGATGCTAAAGGGATTGCTTTAAGAAGATAAAGAAAAAGAGACTTCAGGCCAAGATGGAAGCATAGGTAGATACACTTTGCTTCCTCGCACAACCAAAAGAATGACAACAACAAATTTAAAAATGAAATATAACCAGAACAGCCAGAAAACTGAACTGTATGGAAGACCATCCAGACCAGTAAGAGGGGAGGAGACGTGCAGCCGGGCAGAGAGAACATGCAGCAAGATGGCGTGTGGACGACCAGGCAGACAAGGCAGAGCTGGAAGACCTGGTAGTCCCACATCTGCATGCGGATAAACCAGGAGGAACAGTCAGTAAGAGAGACAGACCACACAATCCAGGGTTCTAGTGAGAGAAAAGAAAGCCTAAAAATCTTTGACTGTAAAAACCTGTTGGGGTTGCGGCAATGGGAGAAATTCCCAGCCTCACAGGAGAGTTCAGTGGAGAGACCCACAGGAGTCTAGAATGTACATAAACCCACCCACCTGGGAATCAGCACTAGAAGGGCCCAATTTGCTTGTGGGTAGCAGGGGAAGTGAATGAAAGCCAGCCAAAAGCCAAGCAAGTGGCATAGTTCCCTCTCAGACCTTCCCCCACATACGGTGCCACAATGCAGACACAGGGGTTGCCCCACTCTGGCAAATACCTAAGGCTCTGTCCCTCCCAACATAACAGATGCCCTGAGACAAAGAAATATGGCCCAAATGAAAGAACATATCAAAGCTCCAAAAATAGAACTAAGTGATGGATAGCCAACCTATCGGATGCACAGTTCAAAGCACTGGTAGTAAGGATGCTCACAGAAATTGTTGAGTAGGGACACAAAAGAGGAAGAAGTGAAGGCTATGCAAAGTGAAATAAAGAAAAATATACAGGGAACCAACAGTAAAGGGAAGGAAACCGGGACTCACATCAACAATTTGAAGCAGAAGGAAGAGATACACATTCGACCAAAACAGAATGAAGAAACAAGAATTCAAAAAAATGAGCTGAGGCTTAAGAATCTCTGGGACAACTTGAAACGTTCCAACATCCAAATCATAGGGGTGCCAGAAGGAGAAGAGGAAGAGCAAGAAATTGAACACTTATTTCAAAAAACCATGAACAAGAACTTCCCCAATCTGGCCAAGGAAATAAGACTTCCAGGAGATCCAGGAAACTCCGAGAGTCCCAAGGAAGTTGGACCCAAGGAAGCACACACCAAGGTACATCATAATTACATTACCCAAGATTAAAATAAGGAGAGAATCTTAAAAGCAGCAAGAAAAAAAAGGAGATGTTTACCTACAAAGGAGTTCCCATAAGACTGTAAGCTGATTTCTCAGAAGACACCTTGCAGGCAAGAAGGGGCTGGAAAAGAAGTATCAAAGTCATGAAAGGCAAGGCCCTACATCCAAGGTTACTCTATCCAGCAAAGCTACCATTTAGAATCGAAGGGCAGATAAACTGCTTCCCAGAGAAGGTCAAGTCAAAGTAGTTTGTCATCACAAAGTCCTTATTATATGAAATGTTAAAGGGACTTATCTAAGAAAAAGAAGATCAAAAACTGTGAACAGTAAAATGACAATAAACTCACAACTATCAACAACTGAACCTAAAAAAAGAAAACAAAAACAAGTGCAAACTAAGCAAACAACTAGAACAGGAACAAAATCACGGAAATGGAGACCAGAAGAGGGCGGGGGGAGGAGAATGGGAGAAAAGGTACAGGGAATAAGAAGCATAACTGGTAGGTACAAAATAGTCAGGGAAGGTTCAGAATAGTATAGGAAATGGAGAAGCCAAAGAACTTGTATGTACGACCAATGGACATGAATTAAGGAGGAGAGGGAATGCTGGTGGGAGGGGTAGTGCAGGGTGGAGCGAAATATAGGGGAGAAAAAATGGGACAACTGTATTATTATAATCAATAAAATATATTAAAAAAACAAGACGACGAAGAAAAAGATAGTGAGAGGAAGACAAGCACAAAGGGCAAAAATGACAATGAATAAATACCCTTCAAGAATAACCTTAAATGTAAATGGATTAAATGTGCCAATCAAAAGACATAGGAAAACTAAATGGATAAGAAAACACAACCCATATATATGGTGTCTTAAGAGACTCACCTCAGAACAAAAGAGCTACACAGGGTGAAAGTTAAGGGAGAGAAAAAATATTCCAAGCAACTGAACATAAAAAAAAGCTGGGGTAGCAATACTTGTATCAGAGAAAACAGACTACAAAACAAGGGCCACACCAAAGGACAAAGAAGGTCACCACATAATACTTAAAGGACGTGTCCAACAAGAGGATATAACCCTTGTAAACATATATGCAGCCAATATAGGAGAACCTAAATATATAAGGAAAATCTTGGAGGACTTTAACAAAGAAATCAACAGCAATACTGTCATCATAGGGGATTTTAACATTCCACTGTCAACAATGGGTAGATATTCCAAATAAAAAATCAACAAGGATATTGTGGCATTGAATGAAACCCTAGATCAAATGGACTTAATTAATATTTACAGAGCATTTCACCTCCCAAAAGCAGTAAGTCCATTCTTTTCAAATGCACATTGATCACTTTCAAAGATAGATCACATGGTAGGACACAAAACAAGCCTCAACAAATTCAAGAAAACTGAAATCATATCAGGCATTTTCTTGGATCACAACAGCTTGAAACTAGAAAACAACCTCAAGGAAAAAACTTAAACATTCAAATACATAGAGACTGATTAATATGTTATTAAATAATAAATGGGTTAAAAATGTGATCAAGGAACAAATCAAAAAAGTACCTGGAAACAAATGAAAATGAACACACAACAACCCAAACCTGTAAGACAGAGCAAAGGCAGTCCTAGAGTGACGTCCATAGCAATACAGGCCAACCCAAAGAAGATAGAAAAATCTCAAATAAACAACCTAACACTGCATCTAAAAGAACTAGAGGAACAACAACAAAGCCCAGAGCAGGTAGAAGGAATCAAGATCGGGACAGAATTATATGACAAAGAGATTTTAAAAAATTCACAAAATCAGTGAATCCAGGAGCTGGTTCTTCGAAAAGATAAACAAAATTGACAAACCTTTAACCAGACTCATCAAGAGAAAAAGAGGACCCAAGTAAATACAATTAGAATTGAAAGAGAAGTTAACAACTGATACCACAGAAATACAAAAGACTGTAAGAAATTACTGCGAGCAACTATATGCCAAGAAATGGACAACCTGGACAAAATGGATAAATTTCTAGAAACAATCTTCCAAAATTAAATCAAGAAGCAGCAGAAAACCTGAACAGACCCATAACAACCAATGAAATTGAAGCAGTAATCAAAAAACTCCCAACACATAAAAGCCCTGGACCAGATGACTTCACAGGTGAATCTTACCAAACATTCCTCTCTCCTTTTTAAAGACAGTCTTTAAAATTAAGAAGGAACATTGTATCATTTTAAGAAATATATGGTGATGGAATGAAGAAGTACCAATCGGTAGTGATAAAATAATCATAGGGATGTAAAAGTGCAGCATAGGGAATTGCTTTGTAAAGTTTATGACTATCTAACCACTGTGCTATTCACCTGAAACTAATACAAAATAATCGAATGTTAACTGTACTTGAAAAATAAAATTTAAAAAATTTTTAAAAAATTTAAAAAGAGATATACAAAGTTAATTAAATAGACCTCAGAGTCTACTGGAAAGTTTAGTGGTACAAGTACAAATATCTGCTAAGTATGATTCTAATGATTAACTCCTGTGAAATATTTATAATAAATGACTTGTTTTAATCAACTCGATTTTGGGGTGATTTGTTACACAGTATGGAGCTCAGTGGTACAGTAGTGGTCCTGGAAAAACTCTCTCAGTAACCATACACTACACTTACAGATGCATTTGGGAATAAACTCTCATTTGTACCTACCACATTTTCTACAAGTATTTTATTCAGATCTTCTCCACCATTCTGTGCCATTAGCCTCAGAAGTTAACTCATTTCTATGATAAAATTATAGTATCCTCTTTTTCAAACCTGGGGAAGTCAGTGTAGCATACTCTAAACAGTATTAAATATAGAGTCAGGAAATCTGGGTTATAACTTCAACTAAATTGAACTTGGACAAGTCATTTTGATTTCTGTGGGTATAACTTTTCCTATCTATAAAATAAAGGAATTAGAGGCTGGTCACTTAGTTGAGAGCATTATCCCAATACGCCAAGGTTGCAGGTTCCATCTCTGTTCAGGACACTTACAAGAGTCAACCAATGAATGCATAAACAAGTGGAACAAATCAATGTTTCTTTCTCCTCTCCTCTCCTCTCCTTCCCTGCTCCTCTCCTCCTCCCTTTCCATCTCTAAAATCAATAAATAAAAAGTTAAAAAAATTAAAATAAAGGAATTAGAGTATAAAAAATCCATAACAGATAAAATGAGGGGCTACTGAATTTTTCTTTTTCCTTCTGTTTTCCTTGCCAATTACTTATTATTACTTGTCTATGCCTATCTTTAATGACTACCCCTTAATACAACTATTTTCACTATTTTCACATAAAAATGAAATTGAGGGTAAATAAAAGATTACCCAACAGTTAGTAATATAAATGTTAAGAAGGATAATATTTCTTATGTTTTGTCCTTGATTAGCTCTCACAGGTGGTAACAGTGCTCTGGACAGAATTGCAGAATAGAAGTGCAAAGGCAAGTACTCAGGACACAGCTCTTCCACTAACACCTTTTTTTCCTCAACCTTTGTGGGTTTGAACTGAATATTCTTCTTATCTAGGCACTTAAAAATAGCTTTGGTGAAGTGGTATTGTGATAAAGGTTCACACGAAGCCTATTTGTAGAAGACCACCTCCACCATAACCACATGCTCAGAGATGAGCACATCCAGACCCTGAAGCCTCCAGAGAAACTCCCAGGGCTATGTTTGTGGGGGTGGACGAGAGGGGAGGGTTGAAATGTGCATATGCTATAAAACAGTGCACCCCCCCAACCCAAATAGGTGATAATTTCACATTCTAGAAGACATACAGGCATATAAATAAGAGATTGTGGTTGCCATCACTCCTGAGGTTACAAAGCTCTGTTAGGTAGAGATGAACTTGAGCTGTTTTATTAAATCACATTCCATCATTGAAATGCTCCATAAACAATTCTCTTACCAGCAACCTGGGTGAAGAACAAACAATCAGAGATGCCACAGAGACTGTTTCATGGGCATCTCATGGAGGCTTTGTTGTGCTTGTCTGCCACAGGCACCTACGGGAAAACATCATCTAAGAAGTGGTGGGTGAACGAGGTATTCTCTCCATTTGGAATCCCAAATGGGCTGCCCAGGCTCAATGCCAAGTAGCATCAGTGTCTCTCCTAAAGGTAACCAGATATACATTAAGGCCTTGGTTTTTATGAATGGACTACAGGACACAGAACAGAGAAGCTAGAAAAATAATCCTATTCAAATCTTTTCTACTCTATATCCTGATTTCCTAGTTCTCAATAGCTTACATTAATGAGATAGAAAATTTCCAGTTCTCCAATTAAGAACATGATAAAAAAATCTAATGTGTTCTTAAAGAAAACAAGAAAAGCCATGTAGAAGCACATACTTATTTTACTTTGCAGCTCCAGATACTGTAATAACTGCTTATTTGTTAAGCACTAACTCTAACCACAATTTAAAAACTCAGAATTAACAACAGTTTAAGCAGAGACTATATGAAGTGATTAAGTTATAAACTAAAAAAAAAAAAAAAAAAAAAAAAATTGTTATTTAAGAAGAAAAGATATGGTACATAATTCCAAGCAGCACAGTTAAGCAAGTTATCAACAACCAAATAAAGTTGAAATTAAATAATTCTTTTCATTTTGTTAAAAATGAAAACAGATCAACAAAAATCTTCTCATGGAAGACAAAACTGTTATTATAGTTATATCCAGTATGATTCATAAATTGAGAAAAGAAATGATGACTGTTTATCTTAGCACTGAATATTTCACCACTTGGCAAATCATCTCCATTAATCATGTAAAAAATGAACTCACTTCTGAATATGAGTTCCTGGTTTAGGAAAATGTTTACAGATATTCTGCATTAATAAAAAATTCAGAGTTATGTTTTGCTTTTGGATTTTTCACGATTCAGTTTATTCTAATGCTGAATCCAAGGGCTGGTTAAAGATAGTGGTGTTACAATGAACATGAAATTATTCTTCCTACTGAACAGATTTAGAGAAAGAATGGTTGAAAGCTAATATTTATTCTTCTGAAGAACATACATAAATTATGTAAAAGTTTATTAACTGACTCTCTAAAATATCTTCAAGTAATTACTGACTTTCTGTTGCAAATTTTCAACAGGCCAATAGAAGCTTCATTTTATTTTCCCTGAAATTTTATTTTCCCCACATAATGATTTAAATAATTTTAATAAAAATTATTCTTCTTTCTTGAATGAAAACCAGTTTGAATACAGATGGCTTACAGAACAGTACAGAAGTTCCCTTTAATTATCTGGAAATGATAAATCACAAAGAAAATAGACAAATTCTGCTGCAGAGCACTAAAACAAAAAAGCAAAAGCTGGAGGAAGAGGAAAAAGGAGAGAAAAATGCAGAATTTCTAGAGGACACCACAAAGAAACAGTAGTTCTGTATCAGATCAAGATCTAGAAAATGAGACAATGGCTCTAGAGCCCAGCAGGGAGTGCACTGTGTTCACTTAGATTGCTATGGACGTAGGCAAGGCACCCGTTATACGTGGAGCACAGCCTTCCTCACCTTGAAACAGATGAAAAGATTGCTGAGCTCTGGCTCCTTCTGGAGGACAAAGCATTCTTAGACATGCTAGAAGAAATAATTCATGGGAAAGAAAACAGATTCTAACTGGATTAAGAGAGAAAGTTTCAAAATCACATGAGAACTCTATCCAGGGAGATTCTTTGTATCCAGAAAAAGGACTATTCTGGACTCAGCCTTGATCCAAAAGGAAAGCTAGAATTCCGAATCAGTGCTGTCCAACAAAATATTAGGCAAACCAAAAACACAACTTACACAGGCAATTTTAAATTTTCCTGCAGCCACATTAAGAGTAAAAAGGGTGAAATTTTACACATATATTTTACTCAACGCAACATATCCAAATATTATCATTTTAACATTTAAACATATAATGAGGTAATTTTTTACTTTCATGCTACATCTTTGAAATCCTATATGCAGCACATTTGAATTTGCACTTGCCACATTCCAAGCACTTAATTAATAGTCTCAAGTGGCTAGTGGTTACCTTACTGAACAGCACAGGTATAGATGCCCAAAAAACTTTGTCTTTAAAGTCCAAGAGTTTAACTCAAATATACATATATTTATAAGTATTTATATATGTTTATAAATACTTATATATTATAAATACATATTTATGTATTTAGAGAGAGGGGAATGGAGAGAGAAGAGAGGGAGAGAAACATCAGTTGGCTGCCCCTCACATGCCACATGCCCTCCACATGCCCCCAGCTGGGGACCTGGCCTATAACCCAGGCATGTGCCCTGACTGGGAATCAAACCAGTGACCTTTCGGTTCACAGGCCAGCACTCAACCCACTGAGCCACACCAGCCTGGGCTAACGCACAAAGATCTTGACAGGTCACTATTTTCAGGTACATGCTGTAATATTTTAATTTATATGAATCTAAGCTTTGTTTGTTTGTAGTTTCAGAAAATTGTTCTTGATATACTATTTTTGGTATTCTCTCATTGTGAGGGACTCTTTTTTTAAAAAAAATACTATTCTTTTTAAAAAAGATTATATTTATTTTTAGAAAGAAGGGAAATGAGGGAGAAAAAGAGAGAGAGAAACATCAATGTGTGGTTGCTTCTCACACACCCAATACGGGGAACCTGGTCCACAACCCAGGCATGTGCCTCAACTGGGAATTGAAAGCAGCGACCCTTTGGTTCCCAGGCCAGCACTCAATCCACTGAGCCACACCAGCCAGGGTGAGGGACTTTTATTTTTAGGTTGAATCAGGTCTGCCTGTCTTCAGTATTTTTCACTTAATTATAAATCTTTTTCCCCTTTATTTGTTTTATTTAATTTTTTCTTCTATTACACAGCATTGTCTTTGTGTCTATGCTCATGTTCCCTCTAGTTTAATCTTCATTGCTGAAATGATTTTTTCTTTAT
Organism: Pteronotus mesoamericanus; assembly: GCF_021234165.1. Lineage (NCBI taxonomy): Eukaryota > Metazoa > Chordata > Mammalia > Chiroptera > Mormoopidae > Pteronotus > Pteronotus mesoamericanus. Next base: position 42,211,559 of record NW_026555329.1, read on the forward strand.
AAATATTTTCTGATTTGTCACCTCACTTGAGATTATTAAATTCTGATTTTTGTTATTCTTTCATGCCTTATGTCACTTCTTAAAAATGTCTTACACCATGTTCTGACTAGTAAATTTCAGTTGTGATCTATTTTGTGGGTATTTCTTTTTGGTGTGCTCCCATTGTCAACAATGTTATTCTACTCCATATTCAGTTTTTCTTAAACCTTAGTATGGGAATTGACCTTGGTACTTTCCTGGCCCTGGCAGGAAGTGCTGGTTGTCAAGTGTGAAAGTTCACAGGAGCTTCTGGGCTGCCCAAACCTCTCCACCTAACTGCAACCCTGCACCCACCCTTCTCAGAGCAGCCTATGGTCTTTCCCAGGAAAAATGGGCCAGTTGTTCCGGAAGTTGTCCTCGCTTAAGTCCACTAGATGGCCCTTGCTCCACTCTGCTTTTTTCTTAAACAGATGCTGATACCACAATGGGTCTTGTGGCAGTTGGTGATTTTTCCCATCCACTTGAATCTTGGGGTTCTTAGCGCTATCCTGTCACTCAGTTTTGTTGTATATACTGTCTATGGGTATTTGGCCGTGGGATCCAGTTGTTCCATTTTTACGTGAGGACTTGGGCAGCCTGACAAATTATGCTGCCACTGCCATCATCTTCTAGAATCCTCCAAGCAAAATATTTTAATAGATCAGTTTTATATGTCGCCTTTATATTAGCCATGGTAGAGTCAACTTTGGAATGGCAAACACATAAATACTGCTGGGCCCTCAAGAGTGCATGTGCTATCAGTGCCAGAATGACTGCCATGTGACTGAAATAAAAAGTAACAAGACCTTGCTTGTACTTTGACTCTTATATCTCTAAAGATTATGAAAAGCTTAAAGAATCACTGAGTACCAATTAGTCATAAGATACTCTTCCAGAAGCATCAAGATGATGAAGACCCTTTCTCTAAATTAAAAGAGATTGAGTCTAGAAGCTAAAGAAATAACTGAAACACCACATGGAAATAGGTGTAAATCAAGAAACAGTACAAAGCAGGAAATTTTATTTCTGAGGTCGGGGGGCAGAGGGTGTGGGGTAGTGGAAACAGTGGCCATAATCATGACCATACACCCCGTAAGGGTGGGAATGCTATTTATATCATAAGAGACAACATTTCATTAAATATTCATTATAAAAAGTTTCATGAAAAATTTCATTTAAAAAAGATTTTAAAAATTAATGTATGACAGAACAGGAACGGTAAAAATCAAATTTTTTTTAGGTCTAAAGAAAAAGACCATCCTCCAATAATTTACAACAAGATTATCTCATTTAACATCAGTATATTCAAACCTATAAGAGATATTTAAGTCAATATTCTTGATTATTACTTGTACCTCTATTATAGATATATGTATATCTCTGTGGCTTAAAGATGTATCAGTGTGAAATACAATTGTGAAACGTATGAATCTCTTCAGAATAATTAGTAAAGGCTTATCCATATCTTCCCCCCAATTCTCTTTCAACTGATTTTATTGAAACATAATAGTTTAATTTTCTGATTGTTAAACAAAAACACTTTTTTTTTTACTGAGTAAATATAGCGGTAATATTAATAATAACTTAATAATAACTCTCACTTAATAAATATTATGCTGAGAGGCAATATATTAAATATTTTATTGACATTATCTATTTTAACCATAACAACCCTACGTTTATCTTAGAGGGCACTGATGCTCAGCGAGGTTAAGTAGCTTGAATAAAATCACTTAAGTAGAATGTAGCAGAAGTAGGAGTTTGAAGTCTTACTTTCCCAAGTTATAAGTCACACTTGAAAACATATCAAAACATAGAGATGCTCAGGTTAGAAGTGCACTGCAGTTAGGAAAAAGGTAGGTAAGGTCTTGAAAACCCTCTTGTAAAGTTGCATGCATGCAGCCACGGGACCCCACGCCCTCTCTTGAATTTGCTGTGCTGTGACAAGAGCAAAAGCACAACACACAGAACTTTTACTACTTTTTAATTTTTGGCCCATTTTCCCTTTGCTGGTTCCAAAAGGACCACTAGCTAAATGTGGCCCAGAAGGATTTGTCATCTTACTGATGCAAAATAAAGTGATACACTATAAATTTTAGCTTCTATAATTTTTAAAGAGCAAATGAAAAGGATATGTCAAGCAATCTATAAATAACAACAATTTCCTTTATCATCTTATACTCATTTATGAAAAAATACTGAGACCCTTTCATGATATAACATCCACACACTTTTCAGTAAGTTGGAACACTGTCAGCATGACCACTGACTTAAGAAAATACATTTGGAAATCACAACATTCCAACATCTTCAATACTGTGCTATGAAGCAGATGCACTTAAGTAAAAGTGACTTCACAGTGCTTTATATCAGCAAGTTATGGAGAAGACCTAATATTTGGGAGTGAAAGAGAAGATAATGACTAATGGACAAAACAAAAATATTCAGCTCAGGAGGCAATACTACACACAAGTCCAAACTATTTAAAACAAGTTTAGGTTCTGGCTGGTGTGGCTCAGTGGAGTGAGTGCTGGCCTGTGAACCAAGGGGTGTCTGGTTTGATTCCCAGTCAGGGCACATGCCTGGGTTGTGGACAAGGTGCCCAGTAGGAGACACGCGAGAGGCAACCACACATTGATGTTTCTCTCCCTTTTCCCTTCCCTTCCCCTTTAATAAATAAAATAAAATCTTTAAAAAAAAAGTTTAGTCTGTGATTTAATTTCATCTTTTCTAATTAACATTCAGCACACTTCCGTGTTAAAGGATAAAGTTGTATCAACATTCATCACATGCTTCTGTGCTAGATGACAAAATTAAGCTGATGTGATTATCATCTTTACTAACCTTCAGCACTCATGAAGCGGCACTGAGGAGGAGTGAACTTAGTGAGTAGCCTACAAAACACTGCTTAGACATCAGAAAAGGTAATGATCTATGACCTGCTGGGTCAAAAGGTTCAGACCAGACAATTATATTTTATTAATTAGTTATTAAAAAAAAAAGAAAAGACAAGTGTTGGTGAGGATATAAAGAAGTTGGGAATCCTGTTCACTGTTGGGAATGCAAGACGGTGCAGCTGCAATGAAAAGAGTGTGGAAGTTCCACAAAAAATAATTGAAAATAGAACTATATATGTGGTCTGGGTGCATATCCAAAGAATTGAAATTAGGGTCTCGAAGAGATATTGGCATTCCCATGTTTATTGCAGCACTATTCACAAAGGAATGAATAAAGAAAATGTGGCATATACATACAATGAAATATTATTTAAACTTAAAAAAGAAAATATTGCAATATGCAACAATATAGATGAACCTTGACAACATTATGCTGAGCGACATAAAGCAGTCACAGAAAGACAAATATTGCCTAATTCCACTTATATAAGGTATTTAAAAACAGTGAAATTCACAGAATCAAAATGTGGAATGGTGGTTGCCAAGGGCTGGTGGGAGGGAAAATGCGGAGTTGGTAATCAATGGGCATACAGTTTCAGTTGTACCAATCTCCAGAGATTGGCTTGCACCTATGGTTAAAAATACTGTATTGGACACTCAAAAATTCATTAAGAGGAAGATCACATGCTAAGCGTTCTTACCACAATAAAAAAAATTTAAAAATAATTTTAGAGACCAATAAAACCTCCAAACTACCTTGATTCATCAACTATAGTTATCAAACACTAAAAAAAGGGCAAACAAGAGCTCTTCTTCTTTATCAAGAAATTGGAAGAATTACATCACAGTTTGGATTTGGCTCCCTTTCCTTAGAAACAAACTTGACAGCCACCCAAGGCACCTTATGTTTAGTCCTTAACCATCTGAAGGAAAAACAAGGAAGGGCTGTCAATCCCAAGATAAAACAACAGGAAGTATATTTGCTATTTTTCCACATGAGATACATCTGAACTGAAATAAAAGAACAAATCTACTGCACTTCCACTTCACTTGGTTGTTTGAAAAAGGGGTGAGCAGACATCACTGATATATTAAAAGGGATCTCTGAATTCTGGAGAACTTCTTTCCTATGGTTTTATTTAAATGCCCAGAGTAAGCCTCTGTTTCTTATCTGGCTGCCAACAAGACCCAGGGGTTAGGTAGAGGGAATGCATGGGAAGAATGTGTGGCCCAGAGATTATGAGCAAGGGATGAGAAACTAGCTTATCTGAGTTCAAATGTTGCCTTCTTTGCTTATGAATGTAATCTTCTTGAGCGAGTCACTGAACCCTTCTAAACCTCAGCTTCTTCACCAATAAAATGGGGTAAGAGCCTCTCCCTACTGAGGTCATTGTGAAGATTAAATGAAATTGTTTGTAATGCATTTAGCATTTGCCTAGTGGTTGTTCTTTTAAAAGGGATAAAATATATTTGTTACTTGAGGTGCTTCAGATTTTTTACCACTACTTACAGAAAAAAATTATTAATTCCACTAACAACAACAAGCATTTTAGCCTCCAGCACTGAGTAGGAAAGAGTTCTTACTTTGAGGAGGAATGGATAGAGAAAAGACATGTAAAAAAAAACATATATACATAACACATAGACACAGACAGCAGTGTGACGATAGCCAGAGGGAAAGGGAGGTGGGAGTAGGTGGATGTGGGCAATGGGGAAAAAAATGGGGATGGAAAGAGGCTTTGCTTGGGGCGACGGGCACATGATTTAGTGTGCAGGTGGTATTTTATTGAGTTGTACACTTGAAATGTGTATGATTTTGTGAACCAATGTCACCCTAATACATTCAATAAAACTAAATAATGCAAGTGTAGTAAAATCTTAAGTGCAGAATCTAGGAGTATATAGGTGCTCACTGTAAAATTCTTTACCTTTTCATATGTTTTAAATATTTCATAATAAAATGAGGAAAAAATTCAATGCAGAACAGGAAAATGAACAGACTACAGACAGTTGAACTGAATTAGAACAGAACAGAAAACCATACATAGCTAGATCCTTAAGCAAAACACCTTGAACTATACCAGAGCTGTCCTGACTCCTGATGAGACGGAGGCTACCAGATGGACCATGTCATGAACGTGAGAACTGCCCCACTGCTAGAATCCGCATGTCTGGGTCAGAAGAGTAACAGGTGGATGGAGGGACACACTAGAGCTAAGAAAGACATTGATTTCACAGTTCTCCACCATCACACACGGAGCACCTGTGTCTAGGTCATTGTTTTCCTACCAAGAGGTTGAAGACCCAATGATATGCTAAATTATAAGAGTCATGGGCAGATCAACTGACATCATTTAATTAAAGTGAAAAAGATGTCCCATCTTGTCTTCTCTTTTCTTCCTGAATTCTTTGTCATTTTATACATAGATTCCCATATAATTTTTCTTTTTATTATTATTTTTTGAAACAAATTTCCATATGAAATCAAGACTAGAAAGTCAAGTATTAATTCTCAGCATGTAAGTCATCAAGTCTCAGCCGCTGGAAGTAGACACCCAGAAAATGACATACAAATATTGGCTTCATTTCCCAACAACATAATATCAGCTCTCCAACTACTATTCCATAAGGACCATGCAAAACTTTGGTGAGAAGTGCCAGAGGATTACACAATCCTATGAGAACACAGGAGATCCAAGTTAAAACCTAGGGCAGGCATGAACTACAACCTACTTTTAGCAATGTAATCTGAAAGAAGAAATGACATAAAAAAGGCCTTATGTATAGAGTATCTTCATGGGCTGGTGACTAAACAGTAATCTTATCTTCACTACTATTTTCATTTACTCAAATAAATTAATATCTTGAGAGGAGTAACTTTTGTTTTAGAGATTCTGACTTACAAGGAAGAGTTATAAATATCTGGCTTCTAAGAAATGTATAGCCACAGATGCTTATTTAATCTCAATGCTGTTTTCACCTCATTTCCTAAAGAACAGTAGATCATACTGTTCAGGGCTAAAGCAAATTGTAATCCAGACCTCCTAATATTTCTCTTTGCCTTTGTCCTAGTCAAGGACTCTTACCTAAAACACTCTGCCTCCTGCTGTGGAAATGGTTTATATTATTAAAGGTTTGCTCTGAAGAGGGGAAAAAAACGGTACTTAACTACTAACCATAGTAGTAAAATGTCAGTAATGGGATATTGTTAGTACTCAAGCACAGTGTATTTCACATAAATTGTAGTACAGATGAACTACACTCTAATAACATGATCCCAGGGCTCCAGGGCCACTACTGGGCCAGCTATTAGCAGTCACAAAGCTGGGATGGAAGTTTGCATGGTGATAATAACGACCATGATTCAGTGAGCACCTACTGTCTGCCAAGCACCGTGTGACAGATGTTATTTATGTCATGTCTAATTCTCACAACCATCTATAAAGGTAGGTATTATTACCTCCAGGTTTTTCTGGCTTGGGAAGGTAAAGTAACCCTATCAAGAAGAGTCTACCCATTTTAACACCATAATAGTAAAACATTGGTCAAGTTATTTATGTCCCCAGGCCCCATTTTTTTTCATCTATACAATGAGAAGCACACCACCTGCCCTTCAAAGAGCTGCTGTGAGAGTGAACTAATGCGGGTAAGGCGTATAGCACAATACCCCATACCTACTATGTGAGCAATGAACATCAACTAATGAGATATCAACAACACTTTTATGCCCACAAAATAAATGAACAAACAGAACAAAAACAGCAAAAATACTCCAAGAGGCCTTGCCTTTTTTTTAAACATCTGTATTTAAAATACTCTAACTTATCTCTGAGGACACTTTGTATTGAGATGCTAAACTTTTTTTTTAAATTTTAATCTTTATTGTATTTTTTTCCCATTACCATTTAGTCCCCTTAAAACCCCCTCCCCATAACAATCACCGCACTGTTGTCCATGTCCATGAGTCCTTTTTCCTTTTTGCTCAGTCCCTCCACCCTCTAACCTCCTTTTGTTTGTTTTCTGGTAGGCAAGAGGATAGCAGGAAAGAAGATAGAGATAATAAAATAGTTATATTTATCTTACTGTTATCAGTTTTCTCTATTATTTTATTCTTATTTTTCTCAGTACCATTACATTATGGCAATACCTAGTCCATCTATACTGTGAGCAATCTGAACTATGTATTTGTGTATTTATTTATCCTTCTAAAGTAAAAAGTTATTAAAACCCTACAACCAACATCTGACTTCAAGTACAAAATATCCCAGACTTAAATGCAATAACCATATTAGCGATGTGGGTAATATATGTCTTTCTCGGTTTTAGAAATAGAGTAATGTGCAAATTATTTATCTCAGCTTCATTTTGTTATAATGACCCATCAAATTTATATTCCCTATTCATCATCCAAATGGGTCAATAAAATTTTCAGCTGACTTGTAAGACAGCAAAACTTTTCTTACCACATAACTGTCTCCTATTGTTCTCAGTTCTAAATAATATAAAAATAGCTTTTACTATACCTGTTCAATTGACAAAAGTCAGCCAGTTTTCATCCTTTCTATCTGAGGAACTTTTGCATTATGTTATAAAACTAAGTTGTAGAAGTAAATGGTATGTCATCCTTGGTATACTTCTCCTGAACAGTTCTCTCCCAGAGTCACTGATTCATTGAACACAATATTATTTAGCACTTACTATGTGTCAGGCATTGTGCCAGGTCCCTAAGATACAAGCACTAAGAAAAAATAAACCAAATGTGTACTCTGAAAGAGGCTATAGTTTTGTGGAAAAGACAAAAATGCAGTGAATAATCATACAATCACTGCAACTGAAACAAGTGCTACAAAGAAGAGGGTCCTACATGCCCATAATGGGAGGATGGGACCGAGTTAGGGAGGTCCAGGGGGCTTTCCCAGGAAAGCAATACTTGAACTGAGGTGTGATTAAGGATGATTATGAGTCAATAAAATAAAGAGGCAAGGAGAGCATTCTAGACAGAGGGGACAAAGGAGCATGGAAACGTGAAAGACCAATGTGGCTGCAGCAGAGACCAAGGAGAAGCTTGGCTGATGCGCGAGGGCTGACACAGATCCCTGTGGTCATGTTCAAGAGTCTCCTTTTTATCCCAAGAACAACAGGAATAGAATGAAGAGTGGCGACATGATCTGATTTGTATCTTGGATGCCCTTAGGGAGACTAGATTATAGTAATTCACAGGGAAAGTTTGTAGACTGCTGCAGTGATCCAGAAAAAAGATTATGTCAGTATAGAGCACACTGGTAATGATGAAAATTAATATTCAGAAGACATATGTTGACAGGACCAGATGTCAGTACTGTGCTATGAGCTGTGCATGCATTAACTTTTGGAATTCTTACAAACAATATGTGAGACAGGTATTCTTTTCTATTCTTGTCTACATTTTAGAGATTAGAATATTGAGGCAGGAAGAAATTTGTCCAAAATCCAGGTGGTAAACAGAACCAAAACCCAAACCAATAGTTACTCAACTTCAAAGCCAACTACAAAATTATTGCATAAAAATTAGACAGACAGTTAGAAAAAAGGGTCTCCATAAAGAAGTTTCAAAACTTAGAAGCTTCTTGACCTACTTCATCAAGGTTCCAAGTAATAAGGCCTGAAAAACACAGTGTTAGGTTTCCCCATAACAAAATGGATTCTCCTTTGATATTTTATATTTATGGAAGGCATACCTATTTCAACATATCGACTTGGCAAGTCCCTCATTTCACTGGCATGCCGTTCCTTCACTGAGCATATCTAGAAAATAAATTTACAGGTCATTTCATTCATTTGATGAAAAACTCTTAATAACATTTCATTCTATATATGCTAATTTCATTAATTTAGCAATGTAGCACTGAAGATGGAGAGCAGACAATCTACCCATTGGCTTAAATGACAAAAATTAATTCTGACAACATAAATACTGCAATTGTTACTTATATTCTTCAAAATTATTCTTTGATAAAGTTTATTCAAAGGCAAAGAAAGAAAAGACACTATCATATAGTTTTAACATGTTTCCAATGATCCATTCTCTGCAACTCTACTTAAGGGCTCCTTCTATCATCATACAAATAAAGTCCTGGCAGAAGTACATATCCAAAATGCCCAATAGCTAATCTGGGCAGCATTCATACTAGGCCTTGTGTTCCTAATTACATATTAGTAATTTATTTTACTGTTGCTAAATAATACTTTGCACAAGTGGCACATGCTGTTTTTCTTTTAAGCATATTAAAATCAATGTGCTACATAATTTAAATCATGTGTGGGTAAACTACAGCCTGGCCCAGGCCTGTATTTTTAAGGTCTGCAAGCTAAGAATAGTTTTTACACTTTTAAGGGCCTGGAAGGAAGGAAGAAACAAGAGAAGGAAGTTAGGAAGGAAGGAAGTTAGGAAGTTCGGAAGTTCGGAAGTTAGGAAGGAAGGAGGGAAGGAAGGAAGGAAGGAAGGGAGGACTGGGAAGAGGGAGGGACAGAGGGACAAGTGAAGGGGGGAGGTAATACTCCGCAGAAACAGAATGTAGCCCATAAAATCTAAAATATTTAATGCTAGCCCTTTATAAAGTCTGCCAATCCCTATTTTAAATTATATGTATACAGTTTGGATATATATATGTGTGTATTCATCACACACACACAACACATGGTTGTTTTAGGGTAATAAAACTACATATATTTTCTATTTTCTTTGCTCCATTTTCTAAAGTAAATAAGAAACCAAAATTTTTTAGGTTTAGCCATGGAGGTAAAAACAATCTAAAGTTGAATACTGATTATATTCACTTTTGTAAATGATCAGGTTTTTTTCCTTTTTCTTTTAGATAGCATTTATTGTGTTATTTTATAGTGCTACCCTAAGTATAGTTACAATATAGAAAATTCTAAAATGTAGAAAATCCCAGAAGGAAAAAAACAAATACTATTCATTGTCTCATCACAAAGTGAACACCATTAACCCTTTTTTAAAAAAAAAATGTTATAAGCCTGACAATTTAATAAAAAAATTTAATATATTTTTTAACTATCCTTTGACAATTCTTTAATGTCTTTATAGCAGCATTTCATTATATGAGTGTCCTACAATTTACTTAATCAGTCCAATTTTAGACATAAGTTTTTGTTTCTATCTATCTCTGATGCAAGCAATAGTACAATCAACATAGTTGGATATAAAACTTTTGGACTTTTGATTCCTTAGGATAAATTCCTACAAGTAGAACTGATAGATCAATGGGTATGAACAAGGCTTTCTTTGGTTTGTTTAACACACACATCCAAACTGCTGTTCAGCAAAAGAGTGACTATGTGAGAGCCATCACTTTTTCTAACACAGGACTCAAACCTATGACTGTGGAAGCATAAGCATTTGCTTAGAAGTGACCAGCTATTTTCTCCCTTGATTGTTTTTATCATTTGTCTCCTGTCCATCTCTGACAATTTCTTCTTTACTTCCCCAATGTTCACAATTTCCTTTTTCTTGACTTTTGATTTTATGTTATTCACTCCTCTCCAGAAAGCCAAATGAACAACTCGTTTAATGTACTAATAAAAGTACACAAGGATGTTTAAAAGGGTTTGAAATATAATTATATAAAGTATGAGTATATGTGTGTCTCTGTATTTGTGTGTGTGTCTATATACATATCTATATATGTTATCCGTATGCAAAAAGACACGCAGGGTATGATTATTATAAGTCTCATTAACTCAAAAGAATGTAACAATGCAACTGTACACCTACTTTTGCCCACCCCCATGTGTGTGTGTGTGTGATGTTAACTAAAGCTTCTGAGCAACTCTAGACACCATTCCTAAATTAAGGGCTTTGTAAAACAGACATAGCTCTTAGGAAGATTATGGTACAGTAGGGGAGATACACAATTAAGCAAGGCACTTTCCTCAAGTGCAATGGGGAAGTGCAGAAGTGCAGAGCAGGGCATCTGCTGGCTGGGGAGAAAAGCTGTCTGGAAGAAGTGAACTTAGGCGAGGCTAACTGTGTCTCCATGGCCATGCTACAACCTCTCTGAAAACAAGGACAAATGGCACCACTGGCAACAAGGCTATGGCTCTCTATTCTACTCTCCTCAGTTCTGTGGCCTGAGCTCTTATCCCAGCACGTCTCATACATAAGCGGCAGCAGGTTTAGGTGGGTGAGTTGCAAAGTGCTACCCTACGCTCATGTCCTGCATAAGAGCAGATCAATGATTTCAAGAGCCCTTTTCACCTTGACAGGTAGTTTCTTGCCCACAAACCTAATTTGCTTCATCCAAGTTTCTCCTTCAGTTCTCCACTTACAAGTCTAATAGGCATCTCAAGTGGAAACATACAAAAACAACTCCTGATGTTTCCCCTCTAAGCATTCTTCATTAGAAGTCTTTCCCCTTTCAGTAAAAGGTAGTTTCATCTTCTAGTTCCTCAGGTAAAACAAAGAACCATTAGTTCTTTTTCTTACATGCTATATCTAACCATTAACAAATATTGTGGGGTCTACCCTCAGTACATATTCGGAATCCAGTCATCCCTTGACTGTTTCATCAGCTGATCCAGGACACCATGTTCTACTGAGGTGACAGGAGTAGCCTCCTAACCAGTCTCCTCTCTTCCCTGAACCTTGTCTGTGTACGTCCACACTGCAGCCAGAGTGAACCTTTTAAAATCCAAGTTGGATCATTTAACTAATTCCTGTGCTCAAACCCTCTCCTGCCTTCCCAGCTCACTCTGATCCCCTACACGATCTCCTCCACGACAACACACCCACATACGTCTCTCTCTCTACTGTCACCTTCTATTCCTCTCCTCCACACCTGTTCCACCCCCTCTGGTGATGATGCTCTCCTTATGTTCCATAAAGAAACAGTCATCAAACTCTTGCCATGAGGATTCCACCCTTCAGGCTGCTCCCTGTGCTGAGCTCCTCCCCCACAGCTACAGCTACAGCTACAGGGCTTCCTCCCTCAAGATCTCTGCCTGGATGACACATGAGTTAGGAGGGATGTCTTCCCTGAATCACCATAAATTAAATGACACCCACCTCTGATCCCTTTCCCCATTTTTGTGCTTAATTACTGCCCTTGATATTCACCACCAACATGGCATGTTGACTTACTTGTCCAGTTCTCCTCACTAGAATGAACATAAATTTGCCCAGGGAGGGAATTCACTCGTTTATTTATTTATGTATCTGCCACACCAGAACATTGCCCAGTGTTATGTGAATGAATGAATGAAAGAAAGAAAGAAATGGTTAGCTGTAATTACACACTTTAGTACACTGTGGTAGTTGTTTCTCACCAATAAGATTGCTCTCTCTGAGAGAAAGATTATGTCCTATCTTCCCTTCCTTCAACAGAAGGCAGTAAGATTCTCCACTGAGAAGTACTCAACATATTCATAGTTGAGTCTGAAGAAGAGGAATCTCCAATAAAGTGAAATATTTGACATGAAAAATCATGAGTTGGATTGTCATTTAAGCACAAAATGCATTAGTTTCCCATGGCTGCTGTTTGTGGTAACAAATTACCACAAACTTGGTGGTTTAAAATAACAGAAATTAATTCTTTCACAGTTCTGTAAGCAAGAAGTCAGATCGGTTTCACTGGGCCAAAAATCTAGGTGTTAGTAGAGTTGCACTCCCTCCGGAGGCTCTAGAGAAGAATCTAGAATCCTTGCTTCCTCTAGCTGCTGAGGGCTGCCAGCACTTCTTGGACGCATCACTCCACTCTGATCTCTGCCTCCATGGTCACACTGCCTTCCCCCCTTTGGTGGTAGCACTCCCTCTTTAAGGACACATGTGATTGCATTTAGGACCCACCCATGGTCCGTCTGACTCTAAAGCCAGGGCTCTTCCAATGGACTACTGCTGGCATACCTTCTCATACCACTTTAATATTATCCAGTTAATACAGGATAATATTCCCATCTCAATATCCTTAATTAATCACATCTTTTGCCATAGTCTTTTGCTATTTAAAAAAATGTTTACAGGTTGCAGGAATTTGCACTTGCTCTTTTTTGGGGTCATTATTCAGCCTAATACAAAAAGCATTTCTTGTAGAAATCAGTGAACTTCTTATGTTTCCCTACAGGTTAACTGTCTTTGTTTTTCACCAAAAGAAAAGAAAAGTCACAAGTTTAAAACAAACAAAAAACGCCACTTGGTCCATTTAAATAACTTGAAAAAAATCAACAATGTAAGTTTTTTGGTGAATAATGACACGTATGGGATAGGGAGACTGGAGAATCATTTCTACTATCCAAGGCTCTGGACACAACTTCCTTCCTGTTATTAATATGAATCTGGCTATGTTCACTTAACATATGAAAACAATTCAGGTATGTTCAGTTAAGAAAGAGAACTTAAATCCTACCAATGTAAGAGATGGGAGGTACCTAACCTCAAGTAAATTATGCTTTTGTTTTGGTAATAAGAAGCATGGCATTAATCATTTTTATGCTTCCCTTTTCCAGGGAAGAGTAAATTTTAAACAGCGATGTCTCTTTCATGACTTCTATAGAATTTTATGATACAATAAGGACAGCTAATATTTATTATGCACAATATGTCAGATTCTATGCTAAGGTCTTTATATGCGTTCTCTCACTTAATCATCCTCAAAACTTATCATGTGAAAATAACTAGTACTCCCAAGTTGCAGATGAGGAGGTTAAGTCTCAAGAGAGGGTCACTAGGAAGTGAATGGAGAACATGTAGTTGACCCCTGGTCCATCTGACTCTAAAGCCAGAGCTCTTCCAATGGACTACTGCTGGCATACCTTCTCATACCACTTTTACCTCAGCTAATTTTTAGTTTATTTTGTTTAGGTTAAGCTATATAGCTTAAAAGGGAAACAAACAACTTTTGGCTCTTAAGTATTTAATATGAGACAAGCACTGTTATTCATGAATAAATGTGAATAAACTTTGGGCCTCTTTTGCAGAATAGCTAAATTTCATTTACATGGGCACATAAAGGGCAGATAGTTATTTGCCACAAAGTAGTGCCAAATCTTATTGACAATAAGTCTAGGGCTCTACTCCTTTATATTATTACCAAGCAAGCAAGATGATTTAGTTTTATCCTTCTTTTTCTGCCATTAGCTCTAATGAAGAAGCTGAGTCCAAGCTAAGGGAAATGGAAAGAACGAGAGAGAAAGGAAAACCTGATGAACCCACAAAACTACTCACATCTTCTACAACTAGCCAAGACCAAAGGGGTTATGGGAAATTTTAAAAAAAGACTTTAAAAAAGTAGCACCTTGTGAACATAAAAAAGTTCACAGTTTGTTTTTCACAGCATGGAAAAGAAAGATTCTGTCTTAAAATACATGCTTATGAAAGGACCAAGCATTAAACGATGATCACATGACAATAATACTCAGGTGAAAATATGCTGGTTACAAGAAGCCACTCAAGAACTCCTATTCCTTTGAACCATCCTCAAAGATCTATAACAACATGGACTTATTATAAACCAAGCAAAACCACCTTGACAGAAGTCCCCCAGCCAATAATCAATGTCACATTGTCCTTCCAACAGAGGCTGCAGGGGTACATATCTGGGCGAAGACTTATATCATCCCGGGGCACATTGGTGATTCTTTGCTTTGAGGTAATGTCAAAAATCTTCACACCCTGGAAAATAAAACAGCATTAAGCACCTTCTTCTTGGGAGAAGAAAAGTAAATGAAAATTTATTAACAGCCACTGCTACACACCACTGATAACCAGCACTGCAAAATACTGACAGTGGTTACTGAGCACCGCTGGGAGCCATGCAAAGGAAATGCTCTTACTCCACAGAAACCTGTGAGAACCCCAAACAAAAGAAAGCCTCTATACTTCTTTCTGGACAAAAGCAATTTTATTAGTGGACAGCATTAGTGGTTCAAACACAACACATATGTGAAATGTACAGATGTCAACAACTGCATTTCTAAAATGACAGACAAGTAGCATTTCTAATATATTACTCCACTCACTACAAAATGAAGTTTGCTGTTTAGAAACACTTTGAAATTGAAAATCTACTATGTAAAGAAAACTACACCTGACATTTAAAGTGCTCAAAAGGAAACATCAAGCAAGCTGCTAACTACAAATAAACCAAGAGGCCACAAGTTTGTTTACCTTTACTGTGACCCAAAAAAAGTAAGAAAAAGTCCTGAATAGCAAGGTAGATTCCAGGAGAAGAGAATAGAACTAATTTACTAAATTATACCTTGAAATTCCAAAGGATATGACAGGTGGAAAAACAATTTTTAAACTATCTATTAGCTCTAACTCCTATTGAGTAAGCTTTAAGTCTGGCACCAAAAGTCATGATCCACTTTTTAAAAGACAGGCCTGTATTTTGCTTGTGATTATGCTGGGAATAAAAATGGAATCAGCAATATTCTGCACTTGTTTCATATCAACTGTTACTTGCCCTTGGCTAATAGACAGATGGTATTTTCAAGACCACATTCCCAATGCAGCCTTTCGATTATTAAGATGCCTTTTCATTTTCTTGGCTATTCTCCATGCCCCGGGTTTCTTCCTCTAAAACAGAGTACAGAATATGTTGGGAGTTGCTCTAATATGAAAGCCAAGAGCAATCTAATTTCTTTAACCTTCCAGGTATGGTGTGAATTGTCATTTGTATTTTTTAGAAATGACCACTGCAGCAAGTGGCACCTTTTCCCTTTGTTACCGCCCTCAGTTTGACCCACTCCTTTGGTTCTGAAGAAGCATTAGGAAGAAGGAAACATGCTTTTTACCATATTATTGGCCCAAGCAATCAGATGGCCTCTCCACTTCACATTCCTTATGTTCCCTTCCCCTTCATGTAAAATAGAAGACTTCCACCTGCTCATCCAAGAGCGTTCAAACAGCAGCAACTAGAAACAAAAAACAAAATTTCAGAAAAGAAGAAAAGAAGTATTAGATTCCTTTCTCACTATTTTTGCCTGGCCATTGACTAAATGACAAACAAGTTATTCTCAGAAATTGTTATGCAGACTGATAGTACTACACAATTTGGTTTTTGGAAAGAATTTCCGCTACATTCTATTCTGCTCAGGATACTGTTTAAAATGTAAGTGTTGAAGTTACTACAAAGTCAAGCCACAAGATGGCACCAAAATACCAAAATTCATGGAGAATAACGCACATCAGTCAGTTAAAAGATTTGTATCACAAAATGTTCTTCAAATGATTGCCCAAGAATTAATTTATTTGGTAAACTGGGAAATCAAAACTTCATAATTTTTCCCTGAAAGTAACAAATTATTTAGCGATTATACCACAATAGTTGGAAGCTGTCTGTTTTTCATTTAACCCAAGAAAAATAATTTAACAATGACATTTGAGCAATAATTCATGTGATAAGAGAAATAAATTTGCTTTAGTATTAAACTTCTTTTAAAAGTTCAGAGTAGCTAGGGTCTTTATTTTCATGGGAAGAATCTGTAATATAAAATCTGCTGGGTAAGTTTATTACTGAATATTAACTGGTCAAAACCTCTAAAACTGTAATTCTAATGATTCATGCATTTTAAAGGATATAATAAAATATTTTTCTTGATATACCCAATTTAAATACTTTAAGAAAAGACATTTATGCAATATATAACATACAACTTCACACATGTAATCCTAAAACATTTACCATTTAAAAGCAAATGCTGATGACAGATTCCATAACAGAATTTTTAAAATTCCTATCATCAGAGTCAATTTCAGTTTACCTAGTATATTCTGTGTCCCTTTCTACCCACAAAGAAGGGAGACAATAGGCATTAGAGGAGAGTAAAATTCGTATTTTACTTTCATTTTTTTAAATATCTTTCTCAATAGTTAGGGTCATATAGTTAGAAAAGACATAATAAAGAAAAAAAATCCTAAAATTAAATTAGTGTTCATCTTTACAAATAAGCAGAGTATGGTCACTTTTAAAGGCCATGACTGACGTTCTCTATTATCCTTGGAAAAGAAAGGTGGCCTCACAAAGTCCACAGTAGAGACTGGAAGCAGGACTTTCACTTATGGAATGAAAGTGAAAGTCTGAACTTATGGAGTCCTGTCTTTCCATTACAGAGAGACAGGACATCCTCTCAAAGGACCTTCTAAATGCACTTCTTGTCTTTCCTTCCCCACCCCCCCAGGTTCTAAGTAAGAAATCACCACCAGGTCTCCTTACTTCCAGTTAGAGATCCTTAGGTCTGCTCTTTGTCTGAGATTCAGCCTCTCCCCAAGAGCCAAGAAGGTCCCTGAATGTGTTCAGTATTTTGTACTAGGATAGGTTTGAAATATGGGGAAGGAAGAGAAAGCCTGAGAATACAGCTCCCACTACACACTCCACTAAAGATAGGTAGCTAAAATTAATTATACTAAACACGAAGAATTGATAAGATTGAAACATTCATCTTCCATCAGTAGTCTGGATCAGGTGGGGGTGACTCTGTGCCAGGCCCAGGAAGTGCGCCATCACCACCTGCCGGGAGGAGCGAATGGCGGTGGGGTGGCCAGGATGAAAGCGCGCTGGAGCTCTCGCCCCATCAAGTTCCTGTCCCCCACCAATTCCTACCTGGAAATTACTGATGCAGTATTAAAAGGGAACAAATTACAAATTGCACCTTTGTTAGAAAAGTTAAATATGTCCCAAATTTTAAATTAAAAATTCTATGAAATGATAGAAGTAAGACCTCAGTGAAGGCATGATTCAACTCACTATAAGAAAAAGCCTGCCTCTTCTGGGCAGGATAATGGTGCAGTAAAAGCAGTACTCGCCTCCTCCCACAACCACTTCAAAATTACAACTAAACCGACATCTGGTCAAGATGGAGGCACAGGTAGATACACTTTGTCTCCTCTTATAACCAAAAGGAGGACAACAACAAATTTAAAAACAAAAAATAACCAAAACTGCCAGAAAATCGACCTGTATATAAGCCCAACAACCAAGGAGCTAAAGAAGAAACATTCATCTAGACAGGTAGGAGGGGCGGAAAGGGGCAGCCGGGGCAGAGAGGACACGTGGCAAGGCAGTGGCTGGAGGACAGGACGGGCGAGGTGGTGGTTAGCAGACTGGGCAGTTCCACATTTGAGTGCAGATAAACTGGGAGGAACAACAGCTAGGGAGCAAGACAGCGCAACCCAGGGTTCCAGCGCTAGAAAAGAAAGCCTCAAAACCTCTGGGGGTTTTCAAATCTGTGGGGGTCGCAGGGTGGGAGAAACTCCCAGCCACATAGGAGAGTCTGTTGGAGAGACCTGCGGGGTCCTAGAATGTACAGAAACCCAGCCACCTGGGAATCAGCACTAGAAGGGCCCAATTTGCTTGCAGGTAGCAGGGCAAGTGACTGAAAGCTTGCAGGTAGCAGGGCAAGTGACTGAGCAAGCAGCACTGTTCCCTCGCAGACCCCTCCCCGACACACAGAGTCACAACACAGAGACCAGGGTTGTCCCGTCCTGGCAAATACCGAAGGCTCTGCCTCTCCAAACATAACAGATGCCCTGAGACAAAGAAATATGGCCCAAAAGAAAAAACAGATAAAAGTTCCAGAAATAGAACTAAGCAATGGATAGCCAATCTATCAGATGCACAGTTCAAAACACTGGTAATGATGCTCACTGAATTGGCTGAGTATGGTTGCAGAATGGAGGAGAAAGTGAAAGCTACGCAAAGTGAAATAAAGAAAAATATACAGGGAACCAACAGTAAAGGGAAGGAAACCGGGACTACATCAACAATTTGAAGCAGAAGGAAGAGAAAAACATTTGACCAGAACAGAATGAAGAACCAAGAATTCAAAAAAATGAGGAGAGGCTTAGGAACCTCTGGGACAACTTGAAACGTTCCAACATCCAAATCATAGGGGTGCCAGAAGGAGAAGAGGAAAAGCAAGAAATTGAACACTTATTTGAAAAAACCATGAACGAGAACATCCCCAATCTGGCCAAGGAAATGGACTTCCAGGAGATCTAGGAAGCTCCGAAAGTCCCAAGGAAGTTGGACCCAAGGAAGCACACACCAAGGCACATCATAATTACATTACCCAAGATTAAAGATAAGGAGAGAAGCTTAAAAGCAGCAAGGGAAAAGGAGACCTTTACCTACAAAGGAGTTCCCATAAGACTGTGAGCTGATTTCTCAAAAGAAAACTTGCAGGCAAGAAGGGGCTGGAAAAATGTATTCAAAGTCATGAAAGGCAAGGCCCTACATCCAAGATTACTCTATCCAGCAAAGCTATCATTTAGAATGGAAGGGCAGATAAAGTGCTTCCCAGATAAGGTAAAGTGAAAGGAGTTCATCATTACCAAGCCCTTATTATATGAAATGTTAACGGGACTAATCTAAGAAGAAGATCAAAAACTATGAACAGTAAAATGACAATAAACTCACAACTATCAACAACTGAACCTAAAAAAAAAATAAGCGAAGAACTAGAACAGAAACAGAATCACAGAAATGGAGATCAGATGGAGGGAGAGGGGAGAGAATGGGGAATAATGTACAGGGAATAAGCAGCATAAATAGTAGGTACGAAATAGGCAGGGGAGGTTAAGAATAGTATAGGAAATGGAGAAGCCAAAGCACTTATATGTACGACCCATGGACATGAACTAAGCATCGGGGGGAATGCTAGGGGAAGGGGCAATGCAGGGGAGAGGGGAATAAAGGGGAGGAAAAAATGGGACAATTGTAACAGAATAATTAATAAAATATATTTTTAAAAAATTACAACTAAACTGCAGAACCACCATCATTCAGAATGCCTGAAATCTGGCTGAATGGAAATCCTACAACTAGGGAATTAAGGAAGAGGCCACCCTGATATTAGTACATGGGGTGGAGACAAAGAACGAGCTGGTCTCACACCCACATGTGGTGGATAAAAATCAGGAGGGCTATCTCAGCTGTGTAGGTCCTTCTGGAGGAGCAAAGGTCCCAGTCCCACACTAGGCCCTCCTGCCCAGGATTCCAGTGCCAGGAAGAGAAGTCCCCATAACCTCTGGCTGTAAAAGTCAGCAGGAATTGTAGCTGAGGGAGATGGAGGGCTATAGGAGTCCCAGGCAGTTCCTCTTAAAGGGTCCATGCATAGACTTAGCTGGCCTTACTCCCATCTGAGCTCCAGCCCTGGGGTAGCAGCTTGAAAGGCACCAGCAGCTTGGCTCATAACTGTCCTCCCAGGTGATTCCCTGAGCTGCCCCACCCAACTTTCAAGCCCACCCAAGCTGTTTCCAGTGGCTTTTCCATACTAATGGCCTGTCTCGGTTCAGGCTTCATATTTTCCTAAAATCTCTCAACCAAGCAGCACATCCCATACCGCTTACTAAGTGGCTGCAGACCCAGCACTAGCAGCAACCACACTAGGTTTGCAGCATGGCCTCACTGGGGCACCTCCAAATCCAGCAAAAGTAGCAGCCACCAGCAGAGAGCTTTACAGCTCATGTCCAGTGGCCCTGGGAAGAACATAGGTGGAAGTTGACCTTGGCCTGTACCTCCTGGGAGGTCCCAGAGTCAGTGCACCCAGTCAACACATTCAGACCGTGCTCAAGTATCACCGTCCAACCAACTCCACAGCGATACACTCAAGGGGTGGACTCTGTGGGCACCAGAATTCCACTAAGGTGAGTTCTGCTCCATGGGGTCAGCACCTGCACACTCCATCCACGGTGGTCGGATTTCCATAGTTGGTGATCCCAGCCAGTCCTTGCACCTGATCAGCCTGGGGATAAATCCCTCCCAATGATATGGCAATAGCAATCAAGGCTCAACTATAAAAGAAGGGTGTACACAGCCCACACCCACATGGGGGCATGGGGCAACTGGAGTGCCCACCTTGACTGGTCAGAGATGCTGTGCCACTAGACACTAGAGAACACCTACTACATTAGGCCATTCTACCAACCCTGGGAGACATAGCAGCTCTACCTGATAAATGGAAACAAACACAGGGAGGCTGCCAAAATGAGGAGACAAAGAAACATGAAAGAATAGAACAAAACGCCAGCAAAATAACTAAACAAAATGGAGATAAGCAATCTACTACAGCAGAGTTTAAAATACTGGTTATAAGGATGCTCAAGGAACTTAGCGAGAACCTCATCAGCACAAAAAAGGACCAATCAGAAATGGACACACTAACTGAAATAAAGAATAATTTACAGGGAATTAACAGTAGAGTAGATGAAGCCAAGAATCAAATCAATGATTTGGAATGTAAGGAAGTAAAAAATACCCAATCACTAAAGCAAGAAGGAAAAAGAATTTTAAAAAATGAGGCTAGAGTAAGGAGCTTCTGGGACGATTTCAAGCACACCAATATTAGTCATGGGGTTGCCGAAAGGAGAAGAGAGACAGCAAGAAATTGAAAACCTATTTGAAAAAAATAATGACAGAAAGCTCTCCTAACTAGGTGAAGGAAACAGATATACAACTCCAGAAAGCACAGAGGCCCAATCAAGATGAACCCAAACAGGCCCACACCAAGACACATAATTAAAATGTCAAAGGTTAAAGACAAAGAGAGAATCTTAAAAGCAGCAAGAGCAGAGCAGTTAGTTACCTACAAAGGAGCTCCCATAAGGCTGTCGACTGGTTTCTCAACAAAAACTTTCCTAGCCAAAAGGAATTGGCAAGAAATAATCAAAGAAATGAAAAGCAAGTACTTAAAGCCAAGATTAATCTACCCCCCGCCCCCTGCAAAGCTATCATTTAGAATCAAAGGACAGATAAAGAGCTTTCCAGATAAGAAAAAGCTAAAGGAGTTCATCACCACCAAACCAATATTATATAAAATGTTAAAGGGTCTTCTTTAACAGGAAGAAAAACACATCAAAAATATTAAAAATAAAATGGCAAATCATACATATCTATCAAAGATTGAATCTGAAAAACAAATAAACAAACAAGCAGGATAGAAACAGACTCATAGATATAGACAACATTTGATGGCTGCCTGATGGGTGGAGGATTGGAGGGATGATTGAAAAAAATGAAGGGATTAAGAAGAACAAATTGGTTGTTACAGAACAGTCATGGGGCTGTAAAGTGCAGCATAGGGAATATAGTCAGTAATATTCAAACTATGTATGTTGTCAGATGGGAAGTAGATTTATTGGAATAATTACTTTGTAAGTTATATGATGTGTAATCACTGGGGTATGCACATGAAACTAATATAATAATGTATGCCAACTGTAATTGAAAAGTTAAAATGAAGAAAAATATGCAATTCAAGCATATAAAGATATAGTATATTAAGTAATGAAAATATAAAAATGAAAGTTTTCCCTTTTTGTATTTTCCATATTCCCTGTTTGATGTGCATACTTGTGAACCTCTTCATGGCCCTACAAATGATATATATTTACATACATAATAACTGAGTGGGTTTTCTAAAAAAGCTGCCACCTGCTATAATTGGGCAAAAAAATAGTATTCTGGTTTAACATTAGTCCAAAAAAAATGTTTAACTATTGTTTCTCAATTTTTTTGTTGTGACCCAGAGTAAGAAACACAACTTACATTACAATGGATACACAGATGCCTGCGTATGTTTGTATGAAAATGGAAACAATGTATTTATGAAACATAACATTTCCCTTTACTGTGTTGAGTTTATTTGCATGCTTTCTGTCTGCTCTGTTCTATTCTATTCTTTTAAATTAAAAAAAAAATTCAGTGGCAATCCCCTGGATTGACATTATAACCAATCCATGGATTGTGACCTACAATTTGAAAAGCTGATTAAAATGGTCGCCTTTGAGCGACCATTTAATTTTAAAATGGTTCCCAGTAATTTTTTGGTTACCCAGTTCTAAGTATCCTCTGCTTTCATTTAGATGATATCTTGAGTGTATGGAGGTGGCTCCCAGAATTTCCAGAGATGGAATGGAGCCACAAAACTCCTTGCTAAATAGCCCTGCACATGTAATTTTTGTGTACTTGTGTATGTCTATAGGATACATATTGCTAACAGTGTGTAAATACTAGACCAAAAAGTACATGCTTGAGGAACTCTGATGTGCATTGTCAGATTGCTTTTCTAGAAATCATCTGTACGTGTTTTACAATACATAAATACACACTGGGCCTAGATATGCCCAAGTAACAATAATGGAACATTAAGGCAATACTCACTGTCACTTGATGTCTCACCAATCCACAGATACTTTTTAAGTGTTTTTAATGTACACATCAGTATAAAATAAGTAATAAAGAACATATAAAGAGGTAACCATCTTCTCCTTTCATATTAGCATTACCATTCTTGGGCAAGTTTGAATGGACATCCCTAATGTTTTATGTGTGTTCCACTGATGTGTCCATTTTTAGAACAGAATTTCATGATCTCGCGTCTCTCAAAATGACTTTAATGTGCTTTTTACGTAAGTACTCATTTTCACTTTTTGTTGGGAAACGCCCTGTCTGGCTTCAGGAACTGTAGCCGTGCTGACAGGCGAGAGAGCCCCAAGGCTGGAAACAACCAAGGAAGCCTTGGGAAAACAGGCCACTGAGGGGACAAAACCTGCCCCCCTGGCAGGGGCGCAGCCCCTGCCTCCCTCACATCACCCTGCTTGGCCTGTGATGGTTGGTAGTCAATGACGGGTAAGATTCCTCAAGAGGAGGAACGACCTAAGCCAGACACAGCTGATATAGGTAGCAGGTCAAGGACTTGGGGGACACAGAGAAAGGGCAAAAAGGCCAACACCCCTCAGCTCAGCTTGGACATGGCCAGAGTCCTCATTCTACCTGAAAAAAGTCCCCTTGTCTCTTGGCGGCTCCCTCCCCCTGCCTGGCTCAGACTCCAAACAATACTGGAGACAGTCCTAAACTGGATTTGGCAGTTCCCAGTGGCAATCAGGGCTAAAAATAAATTCTTTAAAGCATGCTTTGTTTCTCCCTCAAAAGCTATGATAGCCAGCTCATGCTGGGAAGGAAATTTACATTATTTAGAGACCTTAACCTTAAACCCTTTGGTGCTCTCAGGTTTACTAGTCTCCTCTTGGTCCCATGTAAATCAGTGTGTTCCTGCCATTTGTTTTCTTCAAAACGTCATCTATTCTCTGTAAACATTAACATACTGATGTAATGAGATAAGCTACACATTCCTATCACCTGACCCCACTGATAACCCTTTCAATAAAAGCCTTTGGAAAAAGGGGCCCAGGGCTTCTCCATTAGAGGGAAGTGTCCTTTCCCCTCTCCTGGCAAACAGAGAAATGTTTGCGATGACTCATTTTTATGCCCCCCATCCATGACAACCCCGGGACAAGTTCTGCTTGTTTCAGAGCCCCACTTCCTCCGCAGATGGCTCCAGACAGTGACCCTCAAGATGCAGGAGCCTCGCACTCCCTGCAATGTGTCGCTCCCTGTAGCATTTTTAATGGTAGCATGAGGTAAAATTTTTAAGGGATAAATTACAGTGTGGAGAAATGTTTACTTGTGTTACACGTCACACGGTTAGTGGCTAATTCATGTTTTTGATCCTTGGTATAAAACTGACAACTCAGGCAAGAAGTGCAGGCTCTGCAGCCACCACTGGGTATACTCCTTGATCATATAGCTCCAACACTTGGAATTGGGCCTTGGGTTGTGCATAGCAAAGTCCCCAGTCTACTCGGCAGGCATTGCTACTTTGCTTTCCAGCTCTGTAATTGTTTTTTTTCAAATCAGGAGATTACACACACACACACCCTTATCTGATTTTTCTTGAAAAATTAAAATATGCAGCAACGCTGGCTCACATTCTGTGTGGTAATAATTGATCAGAGCTGAGTCATAGCCACCCCCTTTAAATGGAGCTTGAACTCTCTCCCGTTTGCCATAGTGAGGGCTCCCAATTTTTTTAATTAAATTTATTTTTTCATTTTACCTCCAGCTCCTCTAGATTTGAATTTGAGACTCCTGAGGGTCACTGGAAGTTATTGGCAAGCCTTCACCCTCTAAACTGACTACATTCTAAATAGTATAGCACAATAAATGGATGATTTTACTGTGTTCTACCATTCCTGTATCATCTGGATGGGCTCATCCATTATCCCACTGCCTGGTTTGCAATCCTGGATTCATATTTGAATCACCTGGCAGCTTTTGATGATGCTGGTACCCAACAATAGAGATTCTGATGGAACCCAGACATAAGCTTTATAAAAATCTTTCCTGGTGTTTGGAATGTGCAAGTTGGGTTGAGAACTGCTTGTCCAGTTGGTGATTTGTATAATTTTATTTTACTGAGTAATTCTGCAAACAAAAACAATGAAAAATTCTAGTGTGTAAGTAAATGAAACAAAAAGGGTGTAATTACCACCAGAAATTGCTATATCTAAGCAGGGGCTGGTAAGCAGATAGACTCTAAGAAATAAGATGAAACCCTACATCCTACTGTCCTGCAGCAGCCTTGAAATCTCCATTAAGGTTTCCCAGCTGCCCTGAGACCGTTGGCTTGTATTTGATTAATATTAGAACGAAGAGTTCCTGATGGTGCTGAAGAAATTTAATTACTTTTCTCTGAGCATGAGCCTCTTTTTAAACAATGTGCAAATATATAAATTTCACACTTGGAGGAGAGCTTACAGAAGTTTTCACTATTGTTTTCCTGTAAACTGCCAGCTCCCCAAATATTTTTAAGGTATATACAGGAAACAGATTTTGCTTATGAATTTTTGGCTCTTTTCCACTGTATTTAGTGAAGATTCTGTGAAATCTGGGCTTGTGACCAGATGTTAATTTCCAATGGCTGATATTTATTATGGATAAAAATCTAACTTCAAAATACAGTTGATCCTTGGGTTTAACTGCGCAGGTCCACTTATATATCGACTTTTTTCAATAAATACTGTAAATGAATTTTCTGTTATGATTTTCTTAATAACATTTCCTTTTCTCTACCTTACTTTATGGTAAGAATATAGTATATAATAAATTTAACATACAAATATGTGTTAATTGACTTTTTGTTATCAGTAAGGCTTCCAATCAACAGTAGGCTATTAGTAGTTAGGTTTTCCTAATGCTCACATTGTTCAGGGTCAACTTTAATTACTTTTCTTTCAGGTTATTATAAGAAGCTATGTTAGATCAGTAAATGCTAATAAAAGGCTTACCATTAAATCCTATGTTCTTGAAGTTAAAAAAAAAAAAAAGAAAGAAAGAAAGAAAGAAAAGAAAAAGCCTGCCTGGGAAGTAATGAGTTGGGGAGAGTGG
The DNA here is from genome assembly GCF_021234165.1 of Pteronotus mesoamericanus. NCBI lineage: Eukaryota > Metazoa > Chordata > Mammalia > Chiroptera > Mormoopidae > Pteronotus > Pteronotus mesoamericanus. The sequence goes on from NW_026555329.1 coordinate 42,237,696, forward strand.
ACTGGAGGTGAGGAGAGTCACAGGGAAAATGTTATGAAGGGTCACACAGGCTTTGGTCAGCACTGGTAGCTGACACCTGTGTAGCTACTCCCACCATCGCTTGGCCACACAGTTGAAAAGGAAAGCAGGCACACTGGTAATTGGAACACACCTACCAAGGATAGTTGTGCCAGTTATGGACAGCTGGACAGTACTCAGTCCCTGTACACACTTCAAATTGCTTTAGCAAATACAGAAAGAAGCCTTAAAAAAAAAAATACAGCACTTCCCTGCTACACCAATGCTTACATTCTTTGGTAGCCATTTTTCCAATAATTGTGTTCTAATTCAAGCAATAATGAAAACTTCCTTCTCCACCACTGTCCAGAATAAAAAATATGAATAAGTTCTCAGAGAATCTACAATTCACAACTTCAACTACTTAAAATAGAAAATGAAATGAAAATGTTTTATGAGACAGTCATAAAACACAAGAACTTTAAAAATAATTCTTGTTCTGAAGTGACAATAAAATTAAGCAAGAAATTAGTAATAAAGGATAAGCAAAACCCAAAAAAGAAAAACTTAAATTAAAAAAAAAAAAACCCTCTGTATTATTGGATGAAAGAGAAAATCAAACTATATCCAGAACATTCTGAGAATGAGAACACAGACACTACAAACCTAACCTTTAGGGGATGCAAAACTATAAACAAGAAAAAGTCCACAGCTCTAAAAGTTAATCAACAAAAACAGATGTGTATGTACGAGCTATATGACAAAAACCAAAATAGTTTACTGAGATATGTAAAAGGAAAACTAAATAAATGGAGAGATACATCACATTCCTGGATTATACAACTCAAAATTCTCACTGAAGATTTTGTCTTACTAAGTTAACCTATGATTTTAATGTAAGCTCAAAGAAAATCTCAAAGGAATTATTTCTAGAACTTCTAAAATGCTATAAATTCATTTGAAAATATGTAAGAGTAAGAATTTTTTCAAATCAGGCAATTGATGTGTGCGTGCGTGCGTGTGTGTGTGTGTATTGACCCTGCCAAAGTGTAAAACATTTTATAAAATTAACAGTCAAAACAGTATAACAATGGTCCAAGAACCGACACAAAAGGAACGAATTGACAAAGGTGAATCAAATGACAAGTTTAGGCAGTGTGTGTGTGTGTGTGTGTATGTGTTGGTGTGTGTGCATGCGCGCACACACATGCACACAGGAAATGGCACCCTTACACTACTGGGCAGCAGTCCCACCATCTTCCTGAAGGATCCTTTAGCATTATGGACTCAAAGCTTAAAATGAAACCAGTTATATCCAGGCCTAGAAATTCATTCTAAGAAATGATCAGGCAAGTGAATAAAGATCTATGCGAGGCTATTTATAATGGCCAGAAATGGACTAAAAACTGGGTATTGATTTAGTAAAATGTGGTAGATAGAGCTAGACATATGAAGCACAGGCATCCGTTTTTAAATGATTATATATATGTACATTTATTAACATAAAAAGATGTTCAAGGCAAAATAAATAAAAAAGCAGATTGCAAACCAGTATTAAATACGATGACCAAAATATGAATGTGTATCCATGTATAAAAATCTAAAATACATTACAGAGTAATCACCATTAATTCTAGAAATAAGTGATCGATTTTTCTATTATTTCAGTTATATAATTATTCTTAATGAAACTTATGAATTATTTTTATAATGTCAATAAATGTGGCGATAAAAATCCATTCTCTTACTTCACAATTAGAATAATTTTGGGGAATAGTTGAAACAAAACAAATCAAAAATTCCCTGGAACTTAGAGAAAGAATGTGAGAAGCATGCTGAATATGTATTAGAATTAATTCACATAAACTGTAACTATTTTTTAAACAAAACATTAACTACAGAGAATTGTTAATAAAGTCTTGCAATAGCAACCAAAATCCCAACCCACTCCGATCAATCCCTTCAGTTGTGGTTGGTATGCTTTTGGTTATGGGAGCAAGCTGAGGCCAGCTGGACCCTGGCCTCCCTTTGTCTCCTTATCTAGCTCCATAGAAAACTTCTAGCAGAGGGCAAGAAGAAAAGGAAGGAAAGAATTCTGAATTCAGTCCATCTCACAGCTGATTCTGCGTTTCCAGAGTTCTATTACAACAAATCTTGTGTACCCTCTTATATGGAATCAAAGGAGCAAAGAAGCTTCTCCCTTAATGATATCTTTATAGTACAGACGACACACGGCATCTTGTGCAATTCATGGAGTGCTCAAAAAAGTGGAGAAGCTAATATACTAACTTCTGTAGATGAAACAGATGGTAATTAATTTGCATTACAATTTTAGATATGATTCATGTTATTTTATGTTTTTCAAATAGTAGTTTCAATCACTTTATATTCATATTTGGTGGATGAAAATAAGCAATAATCTGTATATAAATACCCTTAAATATATTAGGAATATTATCATTGAGAAGAATTCTTTTGTCAATCAAAAAATTTCCCCCTAATTTCTTGGTTCAGTATATATGTTTTGGGGTCATGCTGGTTCTATCAAGGGATAATAATGACTACTATATTTATCTTGTTCACTGAGATTCATGTATTTACCTTTCCTCTCCCAGACCACAAATACACTGGGGAAAGAGACCACATCTTATACTTTGCTAGTCACACAAGGCACAATAAATAACAAATACGGAGTAGGCTTTCCTAGGCCTACCAGTTTTATTCTTCTCTTCATTGGCCAAACACACATGTGTTTACTTTAGGAGGAGCTACTAAAAACCTCCAGTTACTTAGTCCATCTGTAGTTAGTGAGGTCCAGTGGAATCTGCCCTAATCTCAAAAATCTAAAGAAAAGAACCCGGTGACTGTTCACATAATATGTATCCTTGCTCTGAGAAAGGATTCACTTATATTGACCCTATGTCTTACTCCTGAAATGTTGGTCTCTTTCCCTTTGCTCAATGTAAGCAGATATAATTTATGCACAGCCTGTCAAAAATTTGAAAACTACTTTTAAGGTTAATATTCCCCTATTCAGTTTAGGTAACTGCAGTTCCTTTATTTCAGGGATACCACCTTGGCCTGAATAGCGTTTACTTGGAATGAGTCTCCCTGGCTGCAGAAGGCTCTCTGGGTTGCCTGAGTGCCCACTTCTCCTCATAGTCTTGTACCTAGCCTGCTTCTCTCCTCTATGTTACCTGCCTGGCCTTTGAAGCATTTATTTCTGCAGTCCCTTTCCCCTCCACTTTATTTTTTACTAATGAGTCCTATTTCCCAATCCATACATAGTATAAAAATCTTAAATGTCAGCTAGTAATTATGGAATCATTCCCATTACTGGCCTTTGAAACTCTCCAAATACATCTGCTGTACATGCAGGATTTGATGTATAACAGTTCGTAGGACATACAGTTTCACAAAGGAGGGAAAAGGACCAGACAACCCACTTTCCATTTGCTTTTTTAATCCTAACCTATGGGAATTTCAAGCAGAAACACGTTGTCTGGCAGGAATGCCAAGAAAAGTTATGCTTCAGTGATTTCAGTAAAGATATGCTGCTTTTCTTACAAATATTCTGCACTAATTTAACTACCACAAAACTATCTGCCTGTATTTCACTGACATTTAATAAAATCCATTTCTTTCTTCTAGTTATAAAACTGCCTAGAAACCCACTGAGCACGAATTTTCTACAAAGCATTTTAGAGGGTTAGCCACTGAGTGAACTACCTTAAAAGCAGCTGGTTAATTTATTTGGTTCATCTTCCACATCCTGTAACACTGAATTGTCATTATCACAATACTGAGAGCAATTTAAGCTCAACACGAGCTAAGTACATAGAGAGAAAAAACTGTTTCCAAAAGGCCTATTTTTTTGTTGTTGTTGGAGAAAGTATTTTAGGGCTTTATTTCCCATAAATCCACATTCTGGCAGTCAGCACTCTCGGTACTTATATTTCAATAGGAGCCCTCACATCTTCAGCAATATACTTTATTCTTCTATGTTTTGTGCTGATAAATCTATCTAGTGCTTTCCTACACTACAGAGGGCAAGGATGCACATACCAGAATCTCACTCCCATGTGGTGGGATTCCTACTGGGCTGTAATAAAACTGCCAATTCTAGTCGCGTAACACCTGTCATTACCCATCACCCACTCTTCCCTGATAGAGGAAGGGGAGTATGACTGGCCCCTTTTTAATCATCTTGTGATCTTTCAAGTATATAAATCATGGACTCCTTCAGGCTTCCTAAACACCAGCAACACTGCTTGCTCTGAGGCAGAGAAGAAAGGAGGAAAGACTGTGGCCTGGGGTGTAATGTCCTGGGGCAGGTCTCAGGTACCAGGTGCATTCGTACAGGAAGCACTAAGGGGCTTAAAAGAAACAAAGACTCCATACAAAATAAAATGCTCGATCAGAGAAGATTCTGGAGCTCAAAATAATAAAGTACAGAAACAAAGAAATAAAAGCAAAACCCAGCAAATCGCAGCTTTTCTCTTTATAAACAGACAAATAAGACTTTTCTCCTTAAAAACGGACAAAGGGAATGATGATTAGGAGGACTTGCCACAGAAGGATCTACAAACCCAAGATTGGAAATTAAATTTTAAAAGTCAAAAAAGCAAGTGAGAAAAAATGACCTAGGACAGTAGCTGGCTGCTGGCAGCAGACAGGAGGCTTCCATCTTGAGGGAGGCAGGAGTGACTGGAAGAAGACCCCAGTGAACAGAGAGTACCTTTGTCTTGCTTCTTGGCTTTGGCTCTGAACCAAAATTTAAAACATATGGTTTTCTCAAACAGCATCAAGAGCGAACATAAGACAAGTAGGAAGAAAAAGGGAATTTCCCAAATATATTATTGCTTAAATGCAGTGGTTATTTTCTGAACAAGTTGAAATCCTTCAAACTCCTTTCCTTAAAGGTAACATGTTTAAAAGCAGTTAAATATAGGCCAAAAATACTGCTACCACAGAAAGCCTCTGTATACAGATGGGTTTCCAGAGCCACCTGATAGGCTGGCCGCTTGCTTCCATGCAATATTTGAGTAAACACAATTCCAATGCCACACAGATTTTGGAAAACACCTTGAAGTTAACAAATCCTGTGATAACTACATATATAGAATAATGTTTTAAAATTTAAAAAGACTCAGTATCAACATAAGGAAGAGTCAATTCAGTGACCAAGAAATCCAAGCTATGGGTTCAGTGTGAACATAAGAAGCTAAACACTAGCAGTGCCACTTAGGAGCAGTTTCCTTTATATTAAAAACTAGTAATAACAGATGGCTATAAATCTATGTATCTACCTGCCCACCTATATGGGTTTAGGAATCAACTGTAGCCAGTGTATGAGGAAGACTCCTACTGAAACTAGCAATCTGAAATTTTTACATAAGCAAACACAATTGCAAAAGTGATTTCAGAAATAAAGGGACATTTTAAAACAATTTATCACTAAAACCAAAACAAAACAAAATTTCCATTATGGAGTCCACAGACTTGATAGATTTGGTTGTTCAAACATCTTGGGTGGAATTTTTAGTTTGCAGCTGTCTGAGGCTACATTTCCCAGGGCTTGGTTCAAGGTTGGACCCTTTCAGCAGCAAAGGAGAGAAAACACAAATGTCATCTGGGTAATTAAACTTGAATTAATCTTCTATGTGATGAACAAATATCTCTAATTTTAACTATATATAATCTCAATCATAGGTGACTACAGTGAGATCTTTGCACAGTGAGGACAAGAAAACTACAAAATTACTAAGTCTTGACTAACAGAAAAAGTCACAGGCACACACAGGTTTATTATGTATTTGAACAAGCAGTTCAATTAGGTAAAAGAAGAGCAAGCCCTAACCAGTGTAGCTCAGTTGGTTGGGCGTCATCCTGCAAAGCAGAAGGTTGCTGGTTCGATTCCTGTCAGGGCACGTGCCTGGGTTGCAGGCCCGTCCCTGGTCAGAGCATGTGGGAGAGGCAACCAATCAGTGTTTCTCTATCTCCCTTTCTCCTTGCCTTTTCCCCTCTCCAAGAATAAATAAATAAAATCTAAAAAAAAGAAAAAAGAAAAGCAAAATGTTTAGTCCAGGCTGGTTAGCCCAGTTGGTAGAGCACTGTCCCAATACACAAGGTTGCAGTTCAATCCCTGGTCAGGGCACATACAAGAATCAACCAATTAATAATGCATCAATAAGTGGAACAACAAATTGATGTCTCTCTCTTACTCCCACTTTCTCTCTTCCTCTCTCTCTAGTATGTACACACATACACACACACACACACCCCCCCCCACCCATGACCTTTCTTAAGTCAAAAAAAAGAAAAAGAAAGAAAGAAAAGGAAAAGGGGAAAAACAAAAGGTCAGGACATTACAGAAGAAGCCAAGTGAAGTAAACCCGCCTTTAACTGGGCCCACTGGCCTGTCCATAACAGCTTCTGGGGAAGTGGCAAGACTGACGGTTTGCGGCAGATGCACATCTAGGTAGTGGAATATATTCATCCTATTTTACACACTTCAGTGTCTACTCTAAAGGCTCATTATGACTCTTATATAAGGCCCCCCTGGGAGAAAAAAATAATTATTCCAGATTTAGCCAAAATTGGAGAAAAGGCTGTAGGCTATTCAGTAAGCAGCAATAATTTGTGCTCAAACTGACAATAAATATCAAATGGACAGTCTTCATTATCTGGGCTTCTATGGTAATATTTAAAAGCTGCCCTGAGCAAAGCATACAAGCAGACAAATCACAAAGAAGATATAGGTAAGTGGTTAGTAAGTAAAAATGTCCAAAATCACTTAAAATACAAAGTTACAAAATAGAACAATGAACTATCTTTGTGTATTAAATTGGCAAATGGGATGTGGTGAAACAGGTCTGCTCATATACAGCTACTACAAAACTGCTATGTGTTCTGGGATGAAATTTTACCTGGCAGTTCATATCAAAAACCTAAAAAGTAAAAATAATCTTTGATTCAATAATTCCCAAACTAGTAATCAGCGCAAAAAAACATTCAGAAGCATAGGCAAAGGTTTATGCCCAAAGATTTCTAGCTTCCTTGCAGCTCTATTTATTTACCAAATACTGGATACAATCTAAAGGTCCAACAATATGAGAATAGCTAAGAAAATTAAATAGACTCAGGATCCCTCCTGATATTTGATATTATGTCACTATCAAATAATATCTAAGAAAAGACTTCAATAATGTTGGGAAATTCATTTGATTTACAATGTTAAGTTAAAAAGAGATCTAAAGAGTTGAGATTACTTTATACACTCTTTTATTATAAAAGGAATGCCTGTTTACTATAAAAATGCAGAAAATAAAAGGCAATGAAGGCCAGAAAGAACACTCTTAATATTTCCCATTGTTAATAATAATAATATTGTTAACAAATTGCTGTATAGCATTCCATAAATATTGCTATATACATAATCATATTTCTACCAAGCAAAATAAAATAAGTCTGACCATACATATATATTTTTTATTTTTATAAATACATATATATATATATTTTTATTTTTATTTTTTAAGTACATACCTCAATGGAAGCAATACAGCTAATACTGGGCATCTGAATTGTTTCCACTGAGAAAGAGAAAAGCTGACACCTGGGACTGGCCTGGCACTTGACCACTAGGCCCTGGCATTCTTTGGATGAACATAATTTCACAGACTACCAGCATCAGACAAGGCCTCATTACCATGAAGGCCAAAACAGTATCAGGTATCAGGACAAAAACAATACCACTCCATAATCATGTCTGAATGCAGACAAAATAGAAATGTTTTCCAAGCCACATGAATGACCAAGCATCACCTCTCGCAACAAAGCTAAAATGAGCAACTGTTTCTTCTTCATCAATTATGTTTTTAGCCTTGATTTAGTCTTTCCTCCTTCTAGGTAAGATTAATTAAAATACCCAATGATAGAATTATTTTTGCTTCCTGGCAGTATCCAATCAAGAGCAAAGCTGTTTTTCCTTTGCATGTGAGAATGCTATGTTTGTTCTTAAATATTTTGAATAGTGAATGACTATTCAAACCACCTTGTACCAGCACAAATCCTGTAATTACTTCTTTCTAACACCTTCTTCTTCACACCCCATTAGTGTGTTCCTGGTGATCTTTGGCTGCAGATCAAGACACAGTTAAATTCACTATTTTTAGACACTTAGTTTGTTCCAATTTTCATTGTTACACAACACAGAAGAATACTGGTTGAAACTGAATTAAAAATTGAAACGAAACAAATGAACAAGGGAGGAAACCCAAACTGCTTTATGACAAAACATTATAAAATTACTCCATAGTGATACATACATACATACATACATACACACACACACATTTTTCCTTCTCAAAAAGACTTGAAATACTCACTTTACTACAAATCACGATTCAGATTGTCTTATTGTCTAACTGCTTTCCAACAATAGCATTCTACCTGTCTGCTTTCAGAAATGTACTGCCATTCCTGAAATCAAGATGCTACATATTCATAGACCCAACATGGACCCTGGCACAAAACTGTCTTCAAGATGCCAAAGATTCCAGTGAAATGAATGTGATTTACCTTGTATTGGTGATGCCAACTTAACAATGGCTGAAGTCATGACCCCTTGCTTCATATAGCCTTATTTTTACATAAAGAAAAGAAAAAAAAGGAGGAATAAAACCTCTCAAAGTTAGTAACAGTATTTAATAGAGCCTTATTAAGGAGACGGGGGAGGGGGGAGAGAGAGAGAGAAAACCACCCTGCATTAATGACAGTCAACTGGTATTAAACCCAAGAAAAAGTGAAAAGTGTCTTGAACTAGGCAATGATGTTTGCATAGTCATTCACTACTCAAAATATTTAAGAACAAACACACAGCATTCTCAACATGCAAAGGCAAATATTTTCTGCAGGAGCAAAGATAGTTTGATTGCTCTAGGAAGACAGATAGTAGGCTTAACATCAGAATCCAGGGGGATGCTGCAATCCACATGGAGACAATTACATATGAAAAAGTTAGTTGAATGCATTAAAGAAAAAAGGCTTCTATTCTCAACAGTCTTTTGATGGATATGAAACAAGGAGGATCACTGAGGAAAATAAAGTTCCCCTGGATCCATCTCAAAGACTTTGGGAGCCTTATATATTAATCTGAAAATAGTAATTGTTCAATAATATTTGAGACGAGAACTTAATTTTGAAAATGACAGACACGTATTTTTGAGACTAAAAATGACCTCTATTTTCAGCACTGGATTTCTATTTTTTGCTTCAGCCAATTTGGCACATAAAGAAAACTGCACCCAAATATACTTTTATAATACAGCTATATTTTACAACTTGGGTTTTACATACATAAAAAAAATTTGTAAACATTGTATTTGTGTTTTACCTCCTATTAATTGGTGGGTTTTAATCAATTTTAATATGGTTAAAGCATGAAATGAATTTCTAGGAATAGAACCACAATGTATAGCATAGTACCTAGTGAAAATTAAGATATTTATTTACAATGGTTCAACATGTAACCACTAGGACACAAAATTGCAGGTTGCTTGTGGAGTAATGAGTGAGAAAAGTTTGTATATAGAAGGCTGCCTAAAATCAAGCATCTGACCATTTGGCAGAAATATCATCCTGGAGATCCACTGGACAGCAGATCAGGAGGCACAACTTTTGTCAAATTCCTTTTGACCTTAAGAACCCTAGTTCCAACCTGACCAGAAGATAAACAAACACATAAGGAAGTACCTCTACATTTCCATGCTTAGCGGTCACAGTGTTTCAATGGGCCATCTGAAGTCTAAGAAGACCCAACTAGTACAAAAAGCTGCTCTATTAAATCCTCTTCCAACAAGGATGTAAAATGGGATTTGCTGTTGCAAATCACCACTGGAAACTTACAGAAGCTAGTTGATGCTACCACCTCTGTCCTTCAGGGGAAATTTGCCACAAGCCTTCAGCCCTGATGTGCGAGATGCTTTTCCTCATTTCATTCACACAGGTCCTTTCCTCATTTGCTGAGTGCCATTTTCCAGCTTACAAAGCAACCTGCCCTGTGGCCAGGCCCCCTTGTTCTATCCCACCATAACACCAAACAGCTGACTATCTCGTTTCTAAAAATGAACTCTGCTGCAAACAGCACTGCAACAATTTAATAATTTGTCGAAGTAGTGGAACCAGTTATTATGAAGTGTATTTCAAAGTTCAAAGGTAAAGGTTGTAGGAAGTTCAAATTTACCCACTGACAAAGAGAGTTGAGTAATTAAAAAATAAATCCAGACAAGATCTGCTTGGTAGACTTATTTCTAAAACAGAAACCTCATTACTATGCTCATGTATTAGAATTCTTGCTATACAAGGAGGTTACACTTAAAAAAAATCCATTGGTTCACATATTTGAAAGCTCTTTCCAAAGGCACTTATAAGAGATGTGCTTTTTCCTTTCCTTTTTTTTTTTCCCCCAACATAGAAACAAAACAGAATTTAGAATAAGTTTTTATATGCTCATGTGTCAGACGGGAGTCCATAAATCTAGCTATAGTATTCAACTACTAAGGAGTTACCTTGAAAACCTAAAATAAAAGTTTATGCCAGAGAGAACTATAGCCTCTTCTTCCTACTCCCTGGTGGATATAAGGAGTTACCTCTAAAGGCCTAAGAAGGTGAAAACTTTAAAGGAAATGTCAATGTATGTATCAAACCACAGTTAGTTTTTTTTCTCTTACATCACTGTTTCACAGGGCTATTCTGAAATGTATATTCTAATTATTTTTTAAAATGCTTTTAAAAAATCAAAATTTTTAATAAAATCAAAGCAGGTAAAATGTTAAGTTAGATACCTCTTTCAAATAGTCTTTTGAAGTAACAGCACAAATATCTCATTGTGAGACTTCTATTTTTCCTATTTCACTTTTCTACTCCCCATGTAACTTTCACCAATGTTTATAGGAGTTGATATGTAATTCCAAGATTCATCTGGCTGTCAGTCTAGGGAAGATCAGCGTTCTTAAGGGTTAGGAATGCCTTTGTTCCCCATTACACCTTCATCTGGCTAGTCTTTACTCCAATTTTTTTTGAAGATTAAATTATTTCTTAAAGGTAGAAGGTCATAAGCTTTCAGTTACATGATATTTATCTTTACTTCCTTTTCTTTCCATGATCTGCCATCTGCCCTAAACAGAGAGGTCTTAATATCTACAATATATAATTTTTGCAAGATTATCACCATTTGCTAAATGTTGGACTCTTCAAATTTGTTCAGCTAGTTTATGACACTAGACGAAAAGTGCAGTTGGAATGAGCAGTGTTGTGACTGGCCCAAAGTAAATCTTTGCTTTTTTCATTTTTCAAAGGTCTAAAATATCATAACTTGGTTATGTAAAAAAAAAAAAATTAAAAACAATTCTTCTTAAAAATGTGCTAACAGTTCAAGATGAAAGAATCATTTTACAATAGTACCCCTTTCTTAATTAAAAACCCTTTTCTTAGATTTAAAAATCAGAGATACATTCCTTAATGAAATTAGAAATCAATTTTCTAAAATATCTCCAACTAAATAAATCTGTTTTAAAACAAACAAAACATACTAATGCCAATACCATATAGCTTGAGTAATCTTTAAAAATGTGTGCATATATAGGAGGAAGAACTTTCTCTGGAGATTTCTGCAAACCACACAAGTGGTGCACATTTTGGAAATCTCTGGTTAATTAACTGTATACAAAGAGGTCACTATAGTTTCTTGAATATACACTACTTTTTACAACTAAATACATATTTACATAATAAACTTTAATGAACCCAAAGAAATCAGTCAATAGTTTGTATGTTTCAAGTTTCTGAACAAAGGACACATTTATGTACCAATGTGTCTTAATCCCCTAAAATAAGTAGAAATTATGGCTTTTTAAAGGGAAAGAACTCAAAATCAAAATGCCTGAAGAGAAGTGTATTTGTTCATCAACACATAAGTAATTATAGCAAAATTAATGGCTCTGAAACCTGTAAGGGGTACCGGTACAAGAATAGATATAAAAATCATTAGAACTGAAATTTCAGAAATTTATGGTTAACTGATTTTTGACAAAGGGGCCAAGACAATTGTGAAAAGAGTCTTTTCAACAAATGGTCCTAAGACAACTGGACATCCATATGGAAAAGGTTGAATTTGAACCCCTTCCTTACACTGTACAAAAAATTTAATTCAAAGTAGATTCTAGAGCTAATACTTATAAAACTTAGAAGAAAACACGAGCGTAAGTCTTTATGACCTTGGATTAGGCAATGACTTCTTAAATATAACACCAAAACTACAAGTGTCAAAAGAAAAAAAAATTAAATGGGACTTCATCAAAATTAAAATCTTTTGTACTTCAAGTATCACATCAATAAAGTGAAAAGACAACTCACATATTGGGAGAAAATATTTGCAAGTCATATGTAGATAAGGAACATGTATCCAGAATATATAAAGAAAATATACAACTGTATAATAAAAAGACAAATAGCTCAATCAAAAAATGGGCAAAAATTTCAAATTGACATTTAAAAAAAAAAGATATGCAAATGGCCAATACGTATATGAAAAGGTGCTCAACATTATTGGCCATTAGGAAAAGGGAAAGCAAAACAATGATGTATCATTTCACACTCAACAGGTGGCTGTAATCAAAGACAGATAAAACTAAGTGTTAGTGATGACGTCGAGGATTAACTCTCACACATTGCTAGTGAGAATGTAAAATGGTGTGGTCACTTTCGAAAACAGTTTGACAACTCCTCAAAGTGTTCGGCATAGAGTTACCACACAATACAATAATTCCACACCCAAGAAGAATGAAAAAACGTAGCCACATAAAAAGTTGTACATGAACGTTCACAGCACCATTATTCCCAATACTCAAAAGGGGACAACAACCCAAATGCACCTCAAATGATAAATGACCAAATAAAATATGATATATCCATACAATGAAATATGATTTGGCCATAAAAAGGAACGAAGTACTGAAACATGCTACCAAAATGGACGTACCTAGAAAATGAATGAAAAAAGTCAGACAAGAAGGCCAAGCACTATATGAGTCCACTTACACAAAATATCCATATCCAAAATAAGCAAATTTATATAGAAATGAAGTAGACTAGTGGTTGGCTAGAGCTGAGAAGGACAAGAAAGGGGACAGGGAATAATGTTAATGGGTACAAGTTTCTTTATTAGATGATGAAAATGCTCTAACATTACATTATGGTGATGACTGAACAACTCTAAAATACTAAAAACCACTGAACTCTACACTTTAAACTGGTAAACTTTATCATACGCAAATTATATATCAACAAAGCTTAAAAATTTAAAAAAGGTGACTTAATATATGATTTTTTACTTCAAAATATCACACATACTTTTATCATGACCAATACACTAAGTCCTTTATACAATATACTGAACCCATAGTGTGTGTTTTTTCTTTAAATTATTTTAATAAGAAATTCTACCTTAATAATATCATTTTTTAAGTTTTCACCAGATGACCTGAACTGTTTTTATTTTATATACACTTAATTAAATATTTTTTTGTGCTTGGAAAGAAATGTCTACAGGTGCATTTCTGGAGAACTGAGTAAGGAAAAGGAGATACGAGCACACTCTCTCATAGACACTGAACATAATAAAACTTGTCAAGTAGTCAATGATAACCAAAGAGATGAACCAAAAGGCATTATCTTCTTGCTTGTTTCAGCATTCAGTGAATTTTACTTATTTTACTGCTTGCTTATCAGAATGCATAACTTAGTATAAACTTCAACTCCGTTCCATATTATGTCACCTGCACTTGGATGATGGTCTTCTCTGTTGTTTACACAATGTTCACTTACCTACTCAATGAGCCCTCACCCAAACAGCTACATTCACACTGCCCTTCCTACAGATGTCTACAAAAGGTATCACATGCTAAGTAGGAGAATGAAGACTATGTTATTGGCACAGTTAACCCAGTTATTGGCTGACAAGACATTCATGCAGCAAAACTGTGGCAACCTTGATGAGACTACAGATATTCTTCACAGGATAAAAGCAATCATTAAACTCCACTCATAAGCAGATTATTAAGAATACAAACCAACACTAATAAGCAGATTATTAAAAATACAAACCTACACAGAAAAATCTCACCTTCAGAGTTTGAATGTTACCCCTTGGACATTACTACTCATAATATCTCTAATATGTTCTTTCATTTCAGAAATAGGGCACAACTGTAAAATCTCTAACTTCTGAAACTGGAAACTGGAACTCAAAACTGTATCCCACACTAGGGAAATACTTAAAACACAATGACTTAGAATTATTTAAATTATCAATATTTTATGAAGGTCATTATTAAAAAGACAGCGGACATCTTCGAGTCAGATTCTCCAGCCTCAGCCAGGCCTTCAGGTAACTGCAGCCCCAACCAAAATGTGGACTGAAACCTCATGAAGGATCCTGAGCCAGAACCATGCAAGGCAAACCATGTTTTAATTTTTGAATTTTGTACTTTTGTGAAATAATAAAAGTGTATTATTTTAAGCCACTTAAAAAACCAAAACAGTGGCTCAGCATTCTTTATCCCTACTGAGTTTTAAACTAAAAAATGCATTATTTTTAGTACAGCTAAGTGAATTTATTCTAGAGATCACATAACATGTCCTACTTGAAAAGAGTTCAGTAAAAAATACTTTAACAAGAGAAATTGTAAAGCTACCCTTTCCTGAAGTCAACAAAAGCAAGTACGGTAGTTATTTTTTTTTTTTTTCAGGAGTAGATCTACTACACATTTAAGCTAGAGAATGCTCGATTAAATTTGCAGTTCCCACTGATTAATCCCATAGACATTTTTAAATGAGGCTAATGAGTCTTAAGCTTAAAGATAACAGAGGGCTGAGGGGTGGGAAGAAAGAAACTGGCTAGTTCTCAACCAGCCATCAGAGTTGGTGCAATCGTGGCTCAGGCTGTGAAATGGAATCAGGATCTATAGGACCTATCACTCACCCAGGACAATGAACTAAAACCAGTGCCTGAAAAATGCTGGGTAAGGTAATGACCAGTATGCTTTACTGCCTTATTGAAAGAGCACACTGACTCTGCTCCCTTAAAGCAAATCGGTAATTAAGACAACCTTTGAATTATTTTACAAGGACAGTACTGTGCATGTGCCACCCCAGTCATCAAGGTAAACCTGAAACCAAAACTCTTCAGTCTATGGAACTCTAGTCTAGCAACAGAAGTATGGCCACCAGAGTCCTTTAGGAAGCGAGAAGCCCTTTCAATAAAGATGATACGGTGCCTAGATGAAATACGACAAATTTAGAACTGACCGATCAATTTCTTTGTTTTTTCTTGCCCATCAACCCCAAACCATAATTGGCAAAGTTTCAAAACCCTCTAATCAAAACTTCCTCCTCAGCACTACCACCTGCCACCCTATTCTCCCTTACCCTTAAAATTTGTCCAGACCCCAGATTGGGGAAACAAATTTGAGTGGTGCCTCCTGTCTCCTGAGGGTCAACTCTGCAATAAAAAACCTCTGACTATGACAAAGCCAATGTCATAGTTTTGGCTCCTATGTGCGTTGGGCAGCTGGCCATTGCTTGGTAACACTATCATTCTGCAAAGCAGCAGAACAAGGGAAAAACAGATAACTATTAGAAATCATTCAAAACCACCTGATATCTGAGCATCAAAGTAGCCATTCCATAGCTATAGAGTGCCACAGAAATAACCACACTACTCTAAACTGAATATGAAATAATATTCAGAGTTCCAGCACAATAGTAGCATTTTGTTATAAAAATGGCTTTAGCCCTGGCCGGTGTGGCTCAGTTGGTTGGGTGCCACCCCACAACCAATAGCTCTTTCTTTCTCACACGGATGTGTCTCTTTTTCTCCCTCCCTTCCCTTCTCTAAAATCAATAAGCATGTCCTTGGGTAAAGATTAAAAAAAAGACTGATTTCAAATTTATCACTGGCTCATAAAAATAGAAAAAAGCAACAACCTTCTATATATAGAAATACTATTTTACAATATATTATATCTATAACAAACATGTAAATCCACTAAAGGATTATTTTACTCTCTTAAAAATTGCACTAAGATAATAAAATATACCAGGAACATATCAGTAAAAATAGCCAGAATTGTCTTAAAACTTTATGAAGGCCTGCAAGAGATTTTCTACAAAGGGGGAAAAAAAAAGCCCACTATTTGAATTGCTCTTTTGTTATTTGTAAATGCTACTTTTTTTGTGGGAGGAACAATATTTTAGTGTTAGATGTAGTCCGAGTAACAAACAACCTGTCCCTTTTTCCTTGCCCTGAAGCTACTCCAAAGGAATGTCAGTGAGAAACACTGGGGCCACAACTCCCCCAAGAGATGATGGTCTTGGGGTTACATTGTTATTTCTCAAAATATCTCCTAATGAAGATTCAAACATTAAAAAATATTAAGAATAAATTAAAGAGCAAACCCACCCCCCCTCAAAGACTGCACACGATGGCAAACAGTGTTTACCTTCTTCCCTCCGGTCACAAACTGCTTGCAACTGGATTTCACAAAATGCGGATGCACAGCGATGATCTACAAGGAAACAAAGACCCGATACTAGTTTAGGAATCCTGGTTAAGGCACAGTATAAAAAATCTTTATACATTATAGGCATCATGATGTAAAAATTATCCGTTTATGATGGTAGGAAGTAATCTATTCAGGTAATATCTGCAACAACTGAGGATGTCTGAGTTTTGTTTTTGTGTGAAAAGATTTCTGCTATGAAGCCAGGTCAAAGTTAAAAGATGAGAGTGAACTAATTCTAGTTTTGGCTGAGGACTCTGAGTAGGCACTCCCTCCTTATAGACTGCAATGTAGGCCAATCAAGGCAGGAAGATGTCACAGATGTTTGCAACTGAATACACATAGAAGGATCCCAGAGAAAGAACCCATTTAGCTCATTCTTTGTCCAGGATGCCTTCTAATGATTGAAGGCACCAAGTGGAACAGGTAGGGCAATGCTGCCTCATGGACACTGGGGTCAGGTTGGACCCAAGAGTTATGGAGCTAACCATTCAGGACCTTCCTTTTTCACCCCTAGCCTCAGTTCCTAGCCCCGATTAGCATTCACTTTCCACCTAGCCAGTCTCTTCCCAACCCCTTACACAGGTTTCTCCCCAAGCTGCTCCACCCCTCGTCACTTCCAGCTTCATCTGCCAGTGGCTTTCTGAAGGTCCAGTGACACAGCTCAGTGCTTGACTGTTTGAGGGGCCCCCCTTCTGTTGCTGTGAGCCTGCATATGCTCTGCCTCCATATCTTTTTATCCCCAAACCCACGTAATCACCAATACATTTTGTTTTTTCCTAACTTAACATATAGCATATTTCCAGGCATTAAAAAAATCCATACAATTATACTTTTGTAACTTCAAATGAATAAATTTTATGTTCGTATTAATTTCCATTTTCCAAAGAAATAAATTCCTCTTCCTACACTGTCACTTTAGGGCTTGTGGCATGACTCCTCATTTCTCTACCCATTCCTCCCTCCCAGGGTAGCCCTTCTTCCCTTCAACGCTTTTCTAATCCACCCTAGATACCAATTAAATCATTTATTCATTGTTGTTACATATTCTTCTAACCTCTCATAAGAGTCCTTTTAGCATTATAATATGTTATTCTTGCTATCATTATTGCTCTTTCTAAAAAAATTTTTTTTTCACTTATTGATTTGGGGGGGAGAGAAAGAAAAAGAGAGAAACATCAGTTTTGATGTTCCACTTATTTATGCATTCATTCATTGCTTCTTGTATGTGCCCTGACCAGAGATTAAACCCACAACCTTGGCATAGCAGGACAATGCTTTAACCACTGAGGTACCCAAACAGGGTTCACTATTGTTCTTTTTACTGAAATCCTGTAATGTCCTGCCTAGAGTACTGCATTAGCTTTCTAAATTGTCTCTTGTTCCCAGCCACTTCCCTCCTTAAATCACCCTCTATTCTGACAGATTTGACTTTTTCAAGCACTATCTGATCCTATCTCCCCTTTACCTGTCGATCCATGAATGTTAGAATAAACAAGTGAAAACAATAAATGACCTCTTCCTTTCACAACTGCAATAATCACTTTAACTAACATAACTGTTACCTAAAACTTCTTCCTGCCTTGTGGCTATCGGGCCCCCAATCTATACTATATATAGTTGCCATATTAATTTCCCTTTTGCTTAGTTCAGTTTACATCATTTATTTTCTCTTAAACACTCAGTAATTTCTCCTTATCTATCAAGTAGAGTCCAGCATGTTAGCCTAAATATAAAGCCAGCCCCATCTGCCTGTAGAGCAATTCTGCCAAGTCAGTATTTTATGCACCATCTAAACTAGACTACTTGCCATGTCATGAACACAATTTGAACTTTCTAGCCTCTTCATTTCTAATAGAGTGTTCTTCCACATGGAAAAGCCAACTTCTCCATCTGCCCTGTTCATTTACTAAAGCCCAAACATCACTCCATCTAAAGCTATCACTAACAAGAACAGCTAAAAGAAACTTCTCTCAGCTTTGGACTCTTTAATATTGTTTTACCAACCTGAGTCATTAATCACAGGGGGTGGGGGGGGGAGAGAGAGAGAGAGAGAGTGTGTGTGTGTGTGTGTGTGTGTACACCATCGCACTCACTACAAGAACATTCCTAAGGATAAACTTGAGATCACAATCGCATCACATACATCCTGTGCTCCTTTAAAGCATCAAATAGTATCTAGTATATCGTGTTTAACAGATGCGTACTGACAAAATTAATGAAAGTTGGTAGTACTCAAAGTATTAAAATTCTTATGGCCTTCTCTGAGATACCCTTAGGAAAATTAAAACTTACTGAATACTTACTTTAATGGGACAGTCAAAAGTCTCATGAAATTCTTCTCCAGAATACAGTCCAAACACTTGTACCTAAAAGGTAAACAGATTCTGTCATTTCACCATGAGAGAAACAAAGGAGTCTGCTGAATCAGTGAGAACACACTTTCAAAAAAACAAAGTAAAACATTTAATAATCTAGGGCTCATGTGATCTCTATCACGTTGTGATCTCTAAACAATTGTAACAGGGTGAGAGCACTCCTTTGCAGTTAAGCTTTTTAAAGTCTCTCATGGATAGAGTTCTTTTACTCACTACACATTTTTTTTTTAATTAAATGATGCCAACTTTTAAAAATAAAACATATATGAATAGGTTATTAGTACTCTTTCATGAACTTCCCATATGATATTCCTAAAGGAATTTTTTTTCCTTCCCTTAAAGTAAAAAGGAGCTTCTTTTTTTAGTCATATAAAGACTAGGTGAACTGCACTTCATTTACAATCTTATGCTGAATATATTAAGAGTGTACGAATGTATGATTTAAGTTTCTACTTATCAGTGCCTTCCTTAAGGTTTTTCAGGCTCCTTTATTCATACTTTATCTATTTTCTCAGTTGTTTACTTAAAAAATAAATAACACATATTATAAGGGATACAAATTATAAATTTACAGCTTCACAAACTTTATGACATGAACACACCACTGCAACTACCACCCAGACCAAGAAAGAGAAGCCAAGAAGCTCCTTCGTGTCCCTTCCCAGTCACAGACTAACTGGTTCTCTGAAACTGATCACCGTAGGTAAGATGTGGCGGTGTTTATATTTTATATAAATGAAACCATAAGCTATTTTAGTGGCCTCTTTTGCTTATCATTTTCTTTATAAGATTAACCCATACTGTTATATATAGCAGTAGCTGATTTTTTTCACTGCTGTGTAGTATTTCGATGTAAGAAATGTATGTATCATCCGTCTTCCATCAATCACCTGGGTTGTTTCCAGATAGGGGCTATTACGGTACTGACACAATGAACGCTCTTCACGAATCTTTTGGTGCACTTATAAACACATTTATATAACCAGGAATGAAACTGTTGAGTCAGAAGTTATGCATCTGTTCACATTTAACAAACAGCGAAACTATTTTACAAAATGATTTTGATCAATTTACACTCTCACTAGCAGAGCCTACGAATTCTAGAAGACCTCAAACACTTGGAACTATTAGGGCCACTTAGAACTATTTCCCAACACCTGTGATGTATTTACTGTTTTTCTAGTCTCTAGAAAAGTGATACTATTCTTCTTTAAATTCTGTTAAGAATTCACTAGCGATGCCATCTGAATCTAACGGATTCTTGGTGAATCATTTTTAATTACAAATTCAATTCCTTAAATAGATATAAAACCATTCTAAGTTTGGATTTCTTTTTGCTTTAATCTTGGTAAAATGTGAGTGGTTCATTGTTGCAAGTTCAAAAAGGAAAATTCACTCACGTTTTAATTTTTGGAGACAAATCTACTACTCACTAAAAGCTAAAATCTATAGGACTCTGCATTCATTTTGTGGCTACTGATTTTAACCCTTGTGTCAAGTATGTTATTTGGGTTCCATGAACCCAATGTAACACAGAAGGAATTTGATTTACCCTGAAGTAGTCTGTTAGAATGTATTCTTAACATGACAATACATGTGTGCCCACCATCACCTTGCTTCTCATTGTTTAGAAGGTTATCAAATCACTACTTTTATATAAATGTATAAGCATAAGAGGCAATAGACGTCTTATAAAATGCTGATTAAGAAGTAGGAAAGGGCCCATCACAAGCCCATGAAGAGCCAGGAAAGAGACTGGTTAGTTTGAAGGAAAGCTTCCCCCTTCTCAAACCCAAGATAATGTAATCAAAGCTTAACAAAGAGCCAAGGTCCATTCATTCATGTATGATCTCTCTCCATAGCAGTTGCCTGGGTCCAAATGTGGCAGCACAGCACTGGCCAAAGCAGAGCCAGCAGCAGAGGCTGAGCTAGTTCGAGGGTGACAGATACCCAGCTGGACTACATAAGCTTTGGCATGGGCTGAACTGAACTACGGAAGCTTCTAATGACTTGCTGATGCGAAAATTATGGCTCCGTCTCTGGGCCTTGGCCCCTCTTCTGGGCCCGGTAAGGACAGGTGTGGGTCTGAGGCCCCAGAAGCTGGACTTTTTCCACTGAGAGATGGAACTCAACCACCTGGTCCTGGTACAACATGGGGCATCTGGGGACAGCCCATGGTTTTCACTTCAATAAATTATGCCACAATATCCCTCCTCCTATGTGTGTATCCCCAAAATGCTTTTCCTGTGCTACCACTAAAGAATCATGTTTCCACTGGAAAAAAAAAGAGGTAGGAAAGAAAACCATTGCATTCAGAGTTTTACTTTACCCAAGTGAAGTTTAACCTAATCAATCCCCCAAATCCAAAAAACTGGGTAAAAGTACTATATCATCTGAATCTTTAAATAGAGCAAATCAGTAAGTGGTCAACTGGTCAACTTATTGAAATTACCTCAGTTGAAATTCATGCCAAACTAGGAAGTTTAAACTCTTCCAACACAAGCTATTTCCCTTCTGTACAATAATGTGATAACATGTTCCTTGTATTACCTTGTATTACTACCACTAACATATCTCTAAATGCTTCCACATGCTTTACTTCTTAAACCTGCCTGCATTGCACAGTTACTAATGGCTAGACCCCACCCTAGACAAATTAAACTTCCTGGTGGGGTGAGAAACTGTATTTTCAGAGGTCTGTGACTGACAGGATGTAGCCAGCACTGAAAATCTTGCTCTACCTCATTTGGTCCTGATAGCAACACTGCTAGGTGTGAGAGCGAACACCACTATGCCTGTTCAACAGAGGGTTGTGCAGAAAAATAAATGACTTTGTCTAAGGTCATCAAAAGCAAGAAAGATTTTTCAAGTCCTATATTTCTATATACTGTTATCATGTAAGATAGCCTAAAACTTGCAAATAAGAAATGTATCTTTCTATAAAAGTGTAAGAAAAGTAAAATAGGAAAAAAAAATTACAAAATAGCAAATATTTGCCAAACTGAAGACAAATATTACACTTTGAATTACACAACTCTGTCACAGAGGTCGAAAAATGAAGCATATTATTAATTCAAAAAGATAAACTTCTTTTAGTCTATAACAAGGAAAAAGTGATTTTAAGAATGAAAATTAAGCTATGCTCATTGCAGGGAAAAGTACTTGAGATGTAAACAAATGATGCATAAGCCTGTTGAAAGGGACTGAGGCATCAGTAAATGAGAAGGTAATTATTAGGATTGTGAATCTAATAGTAAAAAGTAAATTATAAATTACAAGGGATAAATGTCCCTTTAAAAATTATGAATCCAAATTGAAAAGACAGCAAATCAAAAAAGTTCTTAGCAAACAGACTGACACACATCACTACTCATGAGAACTGTCCAGAAGCAAAAATTCTACTGGCACAGCCGGAGAAGGGCCAGAGCAGTGCTCCCTCAAGGCGGCAAAGCAAGACTATAACTCTTAGGTCAGTCTCCACTACTATGTTAAACTAAGTAACATTTTTCTTAATTGTCCTTATCTTCTCCTTCAAGATAAAAAACCAAAACAAAACAATATAACTTCACAAGACAGATCTCAGACACTTAATCAGTACAAGAGGGTGATTTGTAAAACCTTCAGTGTTTTGGTTTATTTCACTTATGCGACAGCCCAAACTAGCTGGTCACAGTTATATTACTAAAACTAATAAAATCCAAAATAATTCTCATTCATTTCCTCTCTCTCCTTCTTATTTATTTGGTCATTTTTTCAATGAATATC
This sequence comes from Pteronotus mesoamericanus, assembly GCF_021234165.1. NCBI lineage: Eukaryota > Metazoa > Chordata > Mammalia > Chiroptera > Mormoopidae > Pteronotus > Pteronotus mesoamericanus. The sequence goes on from NW_026555329.1 coordinate 42,260,458, forward strand.
ATACTCATCTGTGAAAAGATTCAATTGAATGATAGCCTAGAGAGCTTTTAGGAAGACTTCATCTAAGAATCATATAAAAGTTAAAATAGAGCAGATTCTTTTGGAAATGGTATCCCCTATAGCATCCCTAAAGATCTCTTCCAAGTTGTTGCCAAAATACCTAATGAAGTAAAATAGAAAATTCAGAAAAATTGACCTTATAGTCACACCACTGCAAAGTCCTAGAGGATTTCTCACTAACTACAAAACCATAAGGACATATGATAAGGGCCACAGAAGGCATGTGATATGGATTTTACAGCCTGAAATAAAGAAGAGCTACTCTCATGAAACGATAAGGAAGGTATGTATCCTTCTCCACTTTAGCACAGATTTCTATGTATTTGCCAACCACAGAACTGGGTGGCAAATCATCTGACACAGAGGGACAGACAACCCTGCCAACTGGTACTACCCTTGTAAGAGTCTCTGTCAAACCCCAGCTTCCCAATAACAACAAGTCAATAATTAGAACAGGGATGAACATATAAACTGTTATTATACTGAGGGAGCTGGCTGAGGGAGGTAACAGAGGGGAAATTGCTGGTTTTCATATTCTCCACCCATGATGAGCATCAGAGAACAGGGATAGATGATAACAGAGGCTCCCACTTCACTCTGGGGCAGCTGCCTTCATGGACTACCTTTGGTTAGAGGAAATTGAGCTCATTAACAGGGCCCCTGTGTGGAGCCAAGAAGTAATTCTACAACACCCAAAATGATACCATGCATGGCCAAGAGCAGTCAGGCATGAATCTCTTTGCTAACTGAAATTTAGAAAGGGCTCTTCTTGTTTTGAAATGAATAAACAACCAACAAAAACACACATAAGCCCTATAAAAAGAATACTGCAGAACAAAATTCCAACTACTTTGAGTGAGAAAAACCATGCTTTTAAAAATGTTTTAATAGTAACCAGAAAAGAAAGAAAAACTAGAAAACTCTTTGGCAACTTGAATAAGAAGAAAGACCTTCATGAATCTGGCACAGAAAGACAGAATGATGTCACTGATGATGAGGATAATGACAAGGATGAAAATAGCTAATAATTACGATGTGTTTCTTTTGCTCCAGGTACTTTCCCAAACAATTTACATATATTAACTAATTTATTCCTCCTGATAATCAATGAGGTAGGTACTATCATTATCTCCATTTTATAGAGCTGGAAACAGACTGAGGTGCAGAGAGATATGGATAACTTAGTTGGCATCACACAGCTAAAACATAGTGATAGGTAATTTCATTCTTAACCATTAGACCATACTGCCTGACATTCTAAGACATATAAGAAGTTGTACTTTAAAAAATTAAATATCTATCAGGCTAATATGAAAATAGAGCTGGGAGAGAATGGTTTTGGGAACATTAAAAATGCAAAATGGAATAAAACTCTACTCCACAAAGTTAAATTGACACTGGAGGAAAAGCAAATCAGCAAAGGGAACAAACAAGTAGGAGAACTCTCCCTGACTACAAAGAGATGAGAAGATAAAAATAACAAGAAAGCAAAGCACATATGTGGTGGGGGGGTGGGAGGTGTATGCCACACAATATGACCAGTTTTCTTACAACCTGTATATTTTAGGAAAGAGGGGAAGGGTGACTAGCTTACTCATTCACCCTCTTATCTTGTGAAGTTTAGATACAATAATGTAGGCAGGGGAGAGGCCAGACTTCAATGGGTTAAGAAATGAATGGTTAGCAATAAAAATGGTTAATCTAGGCTGAGAGTTCACCATACACCTGGCACCTTGAGACGTTCCCATGCAGGACTCCCACTGTGCCCGCTGCCCAGCTGAGGAAGCAGAGGTTCTGGGACGGTAAACTTTATGCCCAACGTGGTACGGGAGAGTGGGAATGCCACAGAGGCAGGTGGAATACAGAGCTCTGCTCTTAGCCTCCACACAACACTGCCTCCAGCGTAAGTGTTATTGAGTTTCTTTGAAGAAATGAAAATAAATGGAACTGAAGCAATAATCAAAATCAGAGCTGAAGTAAACTTTCCTGAAATGAAAACAATACTTCAGAATATGGATCAAAAGAACTTACTGTGTTCCAAACAAAATTAATGAAAGCAGACCCAAACAAGACATAATTTAGCAAACTGCATTACAAGGGCTGTTTATTGTTGTCGTTGTTGCTACTGTTATTAGCCTGAGCTCCAAGGCAGGACAAGAAAAAAATTAAAAAGGTTTTGTGGAAGAACAAAAGTAGACAGGCCTCAGACAAGTCTACAAAAATGAAGGTCAGACAAAAGGGAACAACATGTTGAAAATTTTGAGAGAAAAATTATTCAATCCAGAACTCTATATTAAATTGATTGTAGTATATGTATTAAGGTTCTATTTATACATATAAGAGATTAAATAATAATTCTTGTATGTACTTATCGGAAAGTTACCTAAAAATGTATGCCAGGAAACTGAAACCACACACACACATACACATACAATATATGTGTGAATGTATCTAAAAATTTAGAACTCAAGCACAGCGAAGCCATGGAATAAAGACAGAAATGAGCATCAGCTGAATAAACAGACTGCTAGATTTATGACTTTAAATACAAATATCAAAGGTTATCTTTGAAACAGAACATAATTATTATCTAGAAGTCCTAATACACTAAAGAAAGAAAAAGCATAGTCCTTTAAAGATGTGTTCACCTAGATATTTACAGTCTGTCTGTGTAATGATCTTTGTTTTTATCATCACTAACCACTTTACCAGGTCACTCTATACCAGCTACTCAATTTTCACAATACTGACTAACTCTTGGTAAAGGCTAGTTTACCTAAAAATATGCACGGAAATACTTATTTTCAATTCTACTTTTACTAATAAAATATATAACAACATCATTTTAAAAATGTATCAGGATCTACACCAAAATACAGCAGTTATAAATTTGACTAAAATTGAAAAACAGAGGTGTTTGTCAGGAAGTGCCACAAGACATCTGAGGGTCATCTCATTATTCACCAAAAATAGTAGTTAAAATACCCACTTTGCCATATCAAATAATACTTCAACATTTAAAGCTCTGAAAATTTATAGATGAATTATCTTAGTAAAAAATTTCTTTCAATTAAAAAATGAATATTTTCTTCCAATAAATTAGTTCATTAAATTAAATTAGTAACAGCCCAGAAGGAATTCCTCATTGTTAAGAAAACAAAGATTATCTTTCTTACAAGTATATAAATACAAGAATGTTTAAATAATTTGGATAGTTCTTCCCAATTTCTGCACATATCAAATGCTCTCACAATCTCTCTTTGACAGTCTGGTTCATCGCAGAATTTTAGAAGGTACTGTAAAACCTGTCAGTGCGTTTGAAAAGCACAAGTTTTCCAATTACTATTTCAAAAGACTCTTTAGGAAACAGTGGGTGTAGACACATAAAGAAGACTTCATTTTTTTTGTTAACAGATTAAATGGGTATAAATTTTTTATACTGAGTACATTGTTTTTAATTTACTCATCTTAACAACACATTAAATTTAAATTACATAAAAAATACAAGATTAGATTAGAAAATCTGCTCTCTTCAGTCAGAAACAGGAAAGGTTATGTAATGATTCTTAATGCAATCTCTTCTTAAACTGTTGTTTTAGAAAAGTATCTTAAACACACTGTGCATTAGAATTTTATCATTGCAAACCAACATTAGAAAAGACTTCCATCGACTGAAAAACAAAAAAGACATTTTTATAAGTGGAAAATCAATCACCACAACCACTAAAATGTCACAGCTCAACATCAGCAAGGTGCACTGATAATTGTTAGTTATACACTGCACAAATGATGTATGTCCTCGATCGAGGAAGTGGGTGCCAGGTTTTTAGAAAACTGTACATATATTGATCTTACATTTATTTAATGTGACCATTGTAAGACACTTTATTCTTCTGATAAACTATGATTGCTTATCAAAAGATTCTATAATTTGAGAGAAACATTCATAACTTGTGTGAAAATGAAAACCACCAGCCCACAGAAATCATGCCCACAAAATCCAATTTTGTGGATTTATGGCAGAAAGGCATTAAACTACTGGAACTGCAGACTAGTCACTGAAGTCTAAGTGGCACAGCAGTAATGATTAAGGTGACATGTCTCCCTGCCATAGCTGTTAATCAGCTTAATACTAGTTATATTATTGACATTCTTGTAATTACTTTTCCTAAGGCACATTTGTGAAAAAATATATTTTACTTTAATTATGAACAATTGGAAGCAAGTCAATACCCAAAAGGAATAAGCAAGTTTCTCTTAATGCAGGTATACAGGAAGCAGAGTGCTCTTCGGAGCACCCGGACTTGGGTAACATCCGAGTCCTCAATGCAAGAAGAATGCATTCAAGATGACCACGCCAGCGCCATACCTTGCCATCCTCTGAACACACGCCCATGTGTTCTCCACTTTCATCCAGGCTAATCTGATTTACCTTCACGGAACTCTATTAAAAAAAACACACACACACAAACATAAAACTTTAAGAAAATACATATTGATAATCAAATGCCTTAGCTCTCTGTAAAGTTAAGTGATATGCCTATTAGTTCACATGCATGAACCAAGACTTACATTTCATTTTTGCAAATGAAAATGGTAAAATACAGCTTTATTCCCATACATCTAATACCCCCAGAAACCTAACATTTCCCCAAATTGTCTATTTCACACACTTGAAATCCCTAAAATGTTACTTTTCTTACATGTTATATGCCTTTCTATTTGTTCCATTCTAGTCACTCCACACTCCTAGAATTGTTTCGCAACCAAATCCATTAAAAGAACAAAACAAAAGCCAAAATAAAAATCATGACGTAAAGAAAAATTTTAGTTGTTTTACTTTGGTTCACCAAACTAGTTGTTCTTCCCTTATAAATTACAAAATCAACTTTCATTTATACTTTATGCTTAGTGCTTTCTGGAGGAAATACACAGGTTCTAGTTGATACTGTTATCCCCCATTCGAGTAATTTCAAGTTTAAAAATCTGTAGATACGAATTAGGCTTTCTACTTTGTACGTATTTTCCCAAATATAAATATACGACTGTACTTTACATTTTTTCACGGCTTTCCAGTTCTCTATGTAGCCAACTGTTATTTACTAAAATATTCATGCAGGTGAATATTCTAATAGAAGTAAAGAAAAAAATCAATAAACACTGACAATAAAAAATGAGCAGCTCTTCTTTTTTTCATTTCCTAAATAACGACAATTCCCCACTATCTTACATAAAACATGACAGGACAAACTAGCCCTGATCAAGGCTAATCACTTGTAATCAGTTGTAAGCCTTCACTGATTACAACATGAGCTTGCAAACTAGTTTTTTTTAAAAATATCTAACCTTAATCCTGGCCAGTGTGCCTCAGCTGGTTAGAGCTCCAACCGATAAACCAAAAGATCGCTATTCAATTCCTGGTCAAGGCACATGCTTGGGTTGCAAGTTAGGTCCCCACTCAATGTGTTTATGGGAGGTAACCAATCGATGTTTCTCTCCCTCGCTCTCTCTCTCCATTCCCCTCTCTAAAATCAATAAGCACGCCCTTGGGTAAAGATTAATATATATATTATTAACCTTAGCCCTGGCTACTGTGGCTCAGTTGGAGCATCACCCTGCACATCAAAAGTCTGTGGGTTCAGACCCTGGTCAGGACACATACCCAGGCTGAGGGTTTGACTGGTAGGGATGCATATGGGAGGTTGCTGAACGATGTTTCTCTCTCCCCACTCTCCTCTCTAAAATCAAGAAACATATTCTTGGGTGAAGATTAAAAAAAAATGTTCCCAGAATGTTAGAAGAGGAGAGGACCTTGAGGACAGATATTCGATCCACTATACAGGAGAATAAACTAAAGCCCATAGATAAGAATCACAACAGACAAATGACAGAACCAGGGCTCCGACCCTGAGAGCAGTGAAGAGGTGTCTTCCTAGAGAACCCTGTGACGGGCAGTGAGGAAACACAACATCTGAAAAGGGAAAGCACTGAGACCAGCATGTCTGCACTTCTGACAGAAGCATGAATGCTCAGCTTCTACACTTTTCTTTGGATAAATGCTTTCCACAATAAATATCTTCTATTAACAGTTCCCTCATCCTGGTCTTTTGTTCACCAAATGACATTTTAATATTTTATTCTTGGCATATATAATCCCCACATACCTCTGATGGTTATAAGTGGCATTTAGTTATAATCTACCTCAAGCTAAAATTTAATATGTATGTTGAACCTGATCAATGTCAAGGTTTCCTGTCCTGTTTAATACAGTATTAACCACATATGACTATTTATATAGAAAGTTAAATTAGTTAAAATAAAACATAATTAAGAATGTATTTCCCCAGTTGTACTAACACATGCCAAGTGCTCAACAGACACATTTGACCAGAGCTACCATACTAGAAACCAGTCACCACAGAAGGTTTTCATCACTGCAGAAAGTTCTATTATACAGTGCAGTGCCAGGCCTATGAAATTCAGCCCCAATGCTGAATGCAATCCTTTATAAGGCCTTCTTCACTACCATGTACATTAAGAAGTACATTTTCTTCTCAGATATACTTCAAAATTTACATAATTTGTCTTGGACTTGTATTTTTACAAAGCTCATGCCCTGTACTAATATTCTCTGAATCAGTGTATCATTTCCAAAGCCCTGACAGACACACTAGCTAACCCTCAAAGCCTCAGGGGAAAGCAGTCAGTGCAGACAGATGGTTACCTCCACTTCACAAGAAGGAAAATGAGGCTTCAAGAGTTATGTGAGCTGTCTAGAACCACAGTGACTACTACTCAGTGCCTAAGCTACCCCATGGTATTCTACGTACAAATAAACAAAACTTTTCATTACAATGTGTTTCATTCTGAGTAGAATCCTTTTGTGCCAACACATAAGCAATACTGGGGGTGAGGGGGTGGAATCATATGTAGAAGGTATTAGAATCCTCTTTTCCTCACATCTGTTAGCCACAGAAGTTATTTTTTAATACTTTCTTTCTGCCAAAGATCAATATTCACTGATTTATTTCTCTTACTACTAATAAACTTAAATATTTTTCTTAAGTCTTTTGGCCAATTTGCACTTCTGCAAACTGCTTGTTCGCATTTCTTACCCATTTTTCTATTACATGTTTGCTGTTTTCTTGTCAATTTCCTTTTTCATTTTTTAGGATATGAGGTCTTGATACAATTCCTCAAACAGACATTGTATGTGCAGTATGCTTTATTTTTTTTGCAGGATGGTTATTGCTTTATTTCTAATATTTAAGTCTTTAATACTTACAAGATTCATTTTTATTTTCGTCCATTTTCTTCCAAATGGATATCCAGTTGGGCTAGCCTCATTTAGTAAATAATCCATCCTTCTCATTCTAAAGAGAACTATGTTTATTATATAATGTGTTTATGTACACTGGAAAAACCTTCTGGGTTTTCAATTGTGGTCTCTTTGTCCACTGCTATTTCAATTCAACATTGATCTAACTGTATAGGATGCATATAGTATGTTCTGATATTTGGTAGTGGCAAGACCCGAATGTAATTCCTCATGCTTTCCTTGGCTTTTTACAGAATTTAATTCTTCCATGTAAGTTTTAAGATGAAATGCCCCCCCCCCATGTTACTAAACGTAATGGTCATTATTCAATCCTAACTTACTTTTCCTAATAGGAGCATGTAACACTGCTGACAACACTTTCCTCTTTGTTTCCAGATTACCATCCTTATTTTTCTATTAAATTTCTTGTTGCTCCTTCTCAGTCTCTTTGGATAGATACTCCTGATCTCTGAAGCTCATGGTTAGTCCTTCCACCTCTTCCCTTTTATATCTACACTCGGTCCCTTGGTACTCCCTTTCAGACCATGAAATGACTCCTAAATTTCTGTCTCCAGACTGGACCTCTCCCTACTTCACACCAATAGCTGCCTATTTTACATATGTACTTGGATGTCTAACAGACATCACAATTAAAACATCCAAAAGCAAGATCCTGATATCACCTCATAAAAGGGTACTTCTTGATGTCACTCCCATTTCAGTTAAGGACTAATACACTCTTCTATGGCTTAGGGCAAAAAACCTCGGAGCCATTCTAACTCCTGGTTGCTGTCTGCCCCCACCACCCACTCTCTCTCTCTTTGTATCTGTCAGCAATTCCTATCACCTCTTCAAACAAAATTTATCTGGACTTTGACCACTTTTCCTCCCTCCTATAGCCACTATCATTTTTCTCTGAATGATCATAGTGGTGTCCTAATTAGTGGACCTACTTTGACCTAACTCCCCAAGAAGTCTATTCGCAACAAACCAGTGGAGTGATATTGTTAACAAGTTGATCAGATGATGTCATTCCTTTGCTTAAAACCCACTCATGGCCTCCCATCTCAAGATAAAACCCAGAGTTTCTCCTATAACCTGATAGTCCTAAGTGATCTCGCTACAGGCCTCCCTCCAACCTCTGACCTCATCTCCTCTCTGACTTATTCTGTCTCCTCCAACCACAATGCCCTTCTTGCCCTTTTTCCTGTCACAGAGCCTTTGCATTTATTTGTCACAGTCTGGAATGCTTTTCTCCTATCTGTCCCTGGTAGTCCTCCTCTCAGTAACACTCTTTGGCCACATGATCTAAAATGTCAACATTTCACCCAAACATTTTAAAACTCCTTCACTGCTTTTTATCTCCTTAGTATTCACCACTATCTTATTTATTTTTATACTTTACTAACATATCAGTAAACTATTATTTACTACTTATGCATTTTACTTATTTACTGTCAAACTCACTAACTAGAATATTAACTTCTGGAGCAATAGTTCAAAGAATAAAAAATTCCAATCATACACAAATTCTTCCAAAGGACAGATAAAAAATGTTCCCAACCTCACCATAAGAAAATTCAACAAAGATGTTTCAAGAAAGAAAAAGTACAATTAAATCTCACTTGTGAACAGAAACACAAAAATCCTAAAGAAAATATTAATGAAGTCAGCATACATAGAAAAGCCAAGTTTATTCCAGAAATACAAGGCTGATATAACATAAGGAAATAAATATGTTACAATTTCCTGCATTAATAAAATAAATGAGAAATATTAAAAGATCATCTCAATAGATGCAAAAAGTGTTGATGAAACCTAACACCTACTCATGGTAAAAACTCTAAGCACACTAGGAGAAAAATTGCTCAATCTCACTTAATAGTGAAATGCTGAAAGTGCTCCCTTTGATATACCTACAATATTGATTCTTCAAATCCATAAACATAAAGCATTTCTCCATTTATTCAGGCCTTCTTTAGTGTCCTAAAATAAAAGTTTTATACTTTTCCCCTTAGAGGTCTTGCACTGTATTTCAGGAGTAGCAATGAGAGTGAGCATCCTTTTCTCATTTCTGATACATATGATCCCATTAATACAACATACAAAAAGAGACAAAACTACAGTATAGTGTACAGTGGGTACATATAGAGGGTATAAAATGAAAGAAAAAAAAGCTAAGCAGTTATTATCGTACTATAAAGGTGAGTACAGTGGGACCCTCCAATGGAGTTGTGAGCAGGAGGATCCCAGTAGGTCTACTCTTAACAAAGTGGTAGTTACATGATTGTTTGCTTTATAATGGTTTCACTGCACATTTTATCTATAGTTATAGTTCACAATAAAAATAAACATTAAACATTTTTAAAGAAAATAAAAAAGAGCTTGCCCATGAAAATGTCTGGGTTCAAGAACTTCAATGGGTTTATTCCTTAGATTATGTTTTTTCCCATGACTGTCAAGCTACTCAAATGCTCTAATTTTATTATGGTCATTTATTTATATTTTACCAGAAAAAAGCATTACAAATTCTTGAGTGATAAAAATTATTTTACTTTATTGTTCCTTTAATATTTTAATAATACTAATTATATTAATACTAAGTATTAATACTACTACTGCTGTTATTGTTTACCATATGATTATTATGCATCAGATTTTATTCTAAGAGATTCATATATACCATTTAATCCTCACAGCAATTCTATGAAGTACCATTAATTTTTCAATTCCATCTTTACAAATTCCACAGCAGTATCTTACAGGTATTCAAATATTTTATTCCCTTTTTACCTTTGATTACCTTTATCAAGTATTCATCAGTTGTAGAGGTCTTTATATAGAAGACCTCCATTAATCAATCTGCTGTACTTTTTAATGTTTTCTATTAATTTATATTCTTAATATTAATTTTCCCTTTAAGTCTTAGAACAATATTATTGACCTTACTCTTCCTCACATTAATATATATATTGCTTGTTAATTGTAATTACTCATTTGTTAATCATAAAATAATAGTATTTTACATTTTCCTTTGAGTATGCCATTGGCCATAAACCAGAGACCAGAAAATAATGTGATATGCAATAACTCTTTCCTTTTTGAAAAAAGTAGTACTTTATTTCATTTCTAAGGATAATGACAGTATTATTTGCTTATTTATCTAGTTATTAATAAACTCTAGTGCCACCAAAATAACATTCAGAGAATGTGATTTGTGTATGTATTTTTAGAAATTTACTGACTTCTCTTTGAAGCCTAAGCTATTATCTTCTCCTATTCTCTATTTGACTTGGAAATACATATATTTTAATCATGTTATTTGTATTATTTAATTTCTACGTATCATTTGATCTTTCAAAAACCGATAGAGGTGTATTTCAAAATCTTCCCACTATAATAATAATTTGCCTATTTCTCCTTGAATGTCAAATAAAGTTTGGCTGGATATTAGATGACCTATAATTTGGCACATCAAAGAATATATATTTTCCCTTTAACTAGCAAATGTGATCAATATAATATACCTTCTGCTAGTTAATCCTTTTTGCCTTAAACTCTACTTTTCCTCACACTTTTATTGCCAACATGTATAGTTTTTGTTTGGCTTTTTATAGTATATTTTTGCTCACATCTTTGTTTTTTACTTCCATCACTTCGTTAGATACATTTCCTTCAAAGCTGGGGCAATTTTTCTTTTAATAACATATTATCTGGCCCCTTTAGTGTTACCTTGGTTGCCACATTATTTTATACTTTTTAGAATAATGTTTTCCTATTTCATTGTTATTCTTTTCTATATTACTCATATTGTTTTGTCTTGTCTATCTAGGAAAATTTTAGATGTTCATTCTCTTTTTATCTTATTAATGATTATCTTTAAATTATTATAAGTTACAGTTGAATTATGTCTTCCCAAAATCAACACAATTGCATTAACTGGTTCATTCAGAAGACAACGTATTTAGCACATGTTCATTTACACCTCCTTCCTTACCTATTTTAAACTGAGAATACAAATACTTTATATTTCTCGGGTCACTTCAAATAGAATTGAAGAAAAAAGCTAGCTAATATATCAGTAAAAACTGCAATCCTAAACTAACTAGTTCTAGGCCTTAATCCAGAGAAACAGACTGCTTCACTACTGGGGAGTCCATAAATTTAAAGCTGACTCACAAGAGATTATTATAGATCAGGGATATTTACCCCTTGTCATGTACATTGCTGACAACTTTGCAGTTTATCATACATTCTTTAATTTGCTTTATTTTCTAAAGAAATTTGGATTTTTTTATTCACAAGTACACAGTAAACTCACAAAATAAATAGTACAAATTGTAGGTAAATAAGAACAAGAGTCAACCTCTGTAATAACAAATACAGGAAGACTAAAACAGATATTTTGCCTATGGAATCAGAAAAAAAGTGTTAAGTATCTAGTTTTGTCAAGGAAGTACAAAGGTAGATACTCCTCTTTCACTGCTGGTGGGAATTTAAATTTGGAAAAGCTTTCCAAAGTATAATTTGGCAAGGCAAATCAAAATTCTTTAAAACATGCATTGCCTATTATACCCAAGGAAAAGATTATTTTACAAAGATGCTTTTCATGGCAGGTTTCTTTTTTAAGACACTGAGAAATGGAAGTTATCTTATTTTGTAAAAGCAAGGAATCTAAATGATAATTAAAAACATAAATACAAAATAAATTAGGTTTGTTTAAAAACGTTTTATATAGAAAAGAATTTGGCCATGTCCAAACAGAGGCCTAGCCCTTGCCCTTGGCTTCTGGGAGGTAATTTGTCACACCAACATACATGATAGAGATGTCCCCTTTAAAGGCAGGGGCCTGTCACACCTGATATGGGGGCTGGCCATGCCAGAAAGACCAAGCCTGTTTTCGGATCAAGTCTTTGGGTTACAAGGTAGTTATTAGTCAACCTGGAAGCTGACAATAATCATGTGGACAAACCATCAACAAATCATGCCTACATAAGAGAGCCCCAATAAAAACCCTGAGCCCCGAGGTGAGCTTCCAGGCATACATCTATGCCAGAAGAGTAAAATGTCCTGAATACCATGGAAGTGTCACTTTTAGAACCACGCTAGGCTCTGCCCTGTGCATCTCTTCCTCTGGCTGATTTTTTGACCTGTATACTTTCCCTGTAAATAAAACATCATGAATACAGGTGTGGGCAAAAGTAGGTAAATTACCAGCCATCTTTACCCAAAAAATGAATCATAAATAAGGATACAAAATAACAACACTCACAATAAGACAAATAATACAAATAAGTGATATAATAATTAATAAATAAATAATACAAGAATAAATTCTGTGTTTCACATACTCACAACTGTAAATCTACTTTTGCCCACCCCTGTATAATAGCTTTCAGTGAGTTCCATGAGTCCTTTAGCTAATCATCAAACATGATGATAGCTTTGGAAACCCCCAGAATTTGTAGTTGGTGTCAGAAGTCTTTGGCAGGCTTGGCAGTCTGGAGGACTGTGCCTCCAAATCACACAATTTGGCTAGCTCTGGGTAAGTACAATCCACTGTTTAGAAATACTACTATATTTATAGGTATTTATATATAATACATGTGACTAGAAGTACATACTCCAAAATATCAGCATTGGTTATATCTAGGTGCTGAGATATTATTGTTTAGATGGTCCCGTTTATGTCTTGCTAATTTCCTAAAACAAATATTTATTTTGTTTGTAATAAAAAGATAAATACTTCTAAAATAATCATTTAGCAAATCCATCAATCTAAAAACAAAAAGAAACCAAATTTAATACTGATTGCTAAATAATACTGTAACATTTAATAAGTAACAAATGAATACTGGATTTCGATATTACAGCTGTCAGTGATAAAAAACATTCCTCTCACAAATAGAAACAAATGTCTTACATATATATCTGTCATTTCTATATACTAGAAATAAACAATAACAACAATAGAAAAAGAAACAGGAAAAAGTATAAGAAAAAACTAGATTGTAAGATTATGTCTTTCTTTGCCACTGATTTTTTTCAAATGGCTTGTCTTATACATATAATTTAAGGGTGTATTTGCAAAAATGAGATACTGAAGTAGATAAGGGACCAGAGGAAAAAGACCAGAGAAAAAATGGCCTCAGCTGAATTTTCCATTAGCTACAATTTTATTCCTAATGGAGACATGTTTGGAATCCTGGACAATATAAGTGAGTTTGTTCAAAAATCAATAATGTCAAGCTGACACTATAGAACATAACAAAAATGTTTCCTTAATGGAACAAAAAAAGAAGCTCAAGAAAGCAGGAGGGGGCAAGGACTTGCCATATACCTTCTAAATCCAAGTCCACTACAGGTGGCCTGAAGATCGTAAACTTAAAGAAAAGGCAAAATTACCAACATGTACTCCTCATGTGATAATCAATTACCTAATGTAAAATGTTTGAAATAAATACACTTAGTATGGATTATGTCAGCTCTTCAATTAGGAATAAATTCACGGTCATTTCAAAAGCTGCTTTTAATGGTGTTCTTTGTGGCAACTTCTCTTCCCCTGACACTCCTCATCATCCCACCTTAAGCTATTGGTCCCGCAACAGTGAAACTTGAAAATCAATCTGCTAATGTATAATTTGTAAGACTCCTCTGACTAACAAATGGATAATTGATTCTTTCACAAATGTTGCATCCCCATGGACACAGGGTGGAATGAATAAGAAACAGAAGATGGGATTTCAAGTTCCTTTTTTCAGAGATCCACTAGTTAGCAATCCTACCACCCACATGGCTGCCCATGCAGCTTCACGCTCTTCAGTCACAGTTAGCAAGCAAGCAAGCTGCGTTTACAGTTCATGTGTGAAAAGAAAATGTCTGTTCTTCGTATTTGGGAAGAGCTCATTTTACTGCTTATTTTACTCTTCCTTGAGATACACCCTGAGGTTAAGCAAGACCTCCATGAGGATTTAAGAAGTCTCTGAAAAATACACCTAATTGTAGGTTTTCTACAAATATACATAACATTTATTTTCTCATTGACTTATTCTATGGGCAGAAAAGTCTAACTTTTAATTACAAATTTTCACATCTTTTCATTTGCTCTAAGATTTCATCTCTAGGCTCACATGAAATCCTTCTTTAAATTAAGATGGAATGAATTTGTCAACAGACAATCTTGAAGTTGTAGAACTTTTGTGAAGCTTTCTTGAAAGTCTCAAAATATGGGTTTGGTAAAAGCAAAAGAAAAGATGTAAAGCCTCCAGCCAATTCCTTGGGAGATCTGCTTACTGTTCCCGCAGCCTCATGTCCCCGTCACTCCTGAACTGGTCGTTGCCCATCCGTCCTCTGCCAATTACTCTCCCTGGGGCTGAAGTAAAGGAATTCTTTCAGCCTTACTTTTTTTTTTTTGGTTGGAATCATTTTTAATATTTAAATACAAAAGTGAGCACTGAATTTTTTTTCTCTTTCAGGCACACACACACACAAGTCTAACAGCCAAAATGTGCAGAGGAAAGTAAGCTCCTGCTCTGCCCTCCACAGTCCCCATCCTGTGGATGAAGCTGCTGCCAGCCCTCTCTCCTTTCCATCATACACAGAAATTCACAGTGGCTGCTTTTAGACTACAGCAATGTATTTTGCACTTCATACAGTGTGCACATTAAAACAAAACAGCCAGGGGTACATCCTTCCCAATGGCCCCCACAACAAGATACTGAGGAGATCTTCTGGTCAGGAGTCAATTTAGCAAAAGACATGGGAGGGCGAGAGATGGAGTAACCATCTACACTGCTGCACTCTGGTATCATCAGAGTGAGGAGAGAAGTAATAAGTCAGGATAGCTTGGAGAGCACAGTTGCAATCAGGGAATCTCCCCATGGAACAATGTGGGAAAATTCTCCCAACCAGGTTTAGATAGGTCAATGTGCCAAAGTTTAAAAAAAAAAAAAAATCAGCAGTGTTCAAACACTATGGAACTTTCAAATTTCTCCAACCAAGACAAGTCAAATATAGCAGTAACAGTCTAGATCTTTCCAGGAAGTGAAGGTACAGCCCCTCACATTCCTCCTGACAGCCCTGTGTTAGGCTCTAAAAGTGTCTGCTGCTGATGCAGTTGCTGCTGTTGTTCCATTTGCACCAGTTTTCCAGGGCAGCATTGTGGATAGGGACAACTTCCTTCGTGATTCGTGATCCTGGTTATTCCTGTTGTCTTTGAGCCTAAGAAGTTGCAAATTACCCTGACTTTAACTCAGCCACTGTGACAACTGACCCTGCTGATCACTGCTTTCTTCCAACCTTCTCTTCCCTCAGCAGGGACAATCATTCTCTATCGTTGAACTTACCACAATGGGCTATATAAACACTGTTGAAAAAAAGAATAAAATAATAAAGATGCTTTTTGTTATTTATGGTCCTGTGATAGAAGCTACAGACATCATTCTTATCTGGCATCAAAAAAAAAATCACATTTTAAATGTCAAATGAATATGCATAACAAATACTAACGGAAGAAACTGTAAAAAAAATTCCTGCAAGAAAAGATAAAGGATATATCCCTAGTCTGATTTCAGAGCAATATTAAATTCTGGGTATGTAATAAATGTTAAATTAAGTAAGTGAAAATTTAAAACCTTTCCATAATGGCAATAAAAGCAACAATAATAAACATATAATGAAAAACTGGTTCAAAATTAAAACAGTATAATGCAAAAGTCAACACAAATTTTAAAATAACAGAGGCAAAACTTAAGAGGCTATAAATTTCAGTTACTATCAGTAAAAACAAATATTGTATTGATTACCAGGAAGCTAGGTTGCTGGCTTTCATTTGAAAGTGAGAATATGTAGGGACCTTCACTTAAACAGTAAAGCTATCCAGTTTTTGCACACCAGGGACATAACATAAACATCCACTCCTTCGGAAGGTACCCCATCTTACTCTTTGCTGGATGTGATACCCCTCTTGTGCATTCCAACATCACACTCTATCAGAGCACACCTGTTTCAGGACTGTAAGTCACTCTGTTGTCTGCCTCTGGCACTTAACTTGAACTCCTAGAGAGCTCAAATCTTTTTTAAACCCAGCAACTGGCACAGAGGGCTCAATGAAGCTGCCAGAAGAATGGGAATCCCAGTCTTTCAGGGTTTAAGGTTTTGACCCAGAAAACAGATAAAACAAACAAATAAAATTCTGCAAGAAGATAATTAAGAACAGAATATATAAAAAGAGGAACAAGTTTGTTAAAATGTTATTTTCTTAAAATGAGTAAGTTGTAAAGAATGGTGAACTACCTTCGAACTACCTTCAATGGAAAGAGTTAACTTTCAACATGCCCCTCCGTATTTGGGGACCCAAGGTTTTCAGTACTCAATAGAAGGCCTGAACAGCTGAAGAAGACTTGATTATCTATATATGGCAATCATTTAACCAAAACTTATGTTTCTGCAGATGAAGGAAAATGTTTTTTTATCAGTAGCAATTCATTCCAACTTGATAAATAATTAGGAAATTCAAACGCTGCAAAGTCATTTACTTTACACTCTGAATCAGAAGTAGTGGTAAAATGTGGCATAGCTACATATAAGTTAAACTTAAAATTTTATATGATAATGTGGCTGAATATACTTTATTCTACAAACAACAATTGATCATCTATTATAAATTTATAATTTAAAAGCACTTCCCTTTCACAGAAGTAGAAAAAAAAATCCTAAAATTCACATGGAACTGTAAAACACTCTGAATAGCCAAAGCAATCTTGAGAGAGAAAAAGCTGGATGCATCATACTTCCTGATTTCAAACTATGTTACAAAGCTAGTGAACTACAGATGAGTCTCCTCACAGTGATTTCAAGTAGTTTTATGGTTCATCATAGCTTCCCCTTGGTGCTGCAAAATTACTGTGAATAAATTTGAAATGATTACTTTAAGTTACAGAGTACACTGACTACATGTATCTCCAGATAGCCTTAATAAATATAACTTCTACAAGAATACACTTTGAGAGGAAAAGATAAATTTAAGTATCTCTAATTAGCCAATTTAATTTAACTTCCACTCTAATGGTCAAAAAATAAAATTACTATATAAGAAAATGAATGTCCTTGATTTAAACTCTAACTAATATCTTGGAAATAATCTAATAGAAATGAAAATTATTTGGGAAAAAAGATAAAGGATAGAAGAATGATAGAAGGAGAAGAATGGAAAGAAGTTTTGAGGAAGAGTCACCTTGTTTGGAAAGAAAACAATTTTGTCCACTCACTGTGTCATCACTATTCTAACACTTGCGTTTAAGTTTTCTGCATTTATAAGCAAGCTTACATATCAGTCTTCGCTATTCATGAAAACATTCCTAAACATTTTTGTCTTTTAACTTTAAAAAATATCTTCTAACAAGAGTTTTTAACCACCTCCCCTGATGTAAACTTACAAGGGCCATTTCCAGTCTCACCTGACCCCTGAAACCTCAGGCTGCTGCTGTCCTTGCCCGCTGCCCAAGACCCACAGCCCTTATGCACAGTTGGCTGGTGAAAGGATCAGACATTCATCCACTGCTGCGCACTGCTAGGACGGTACAACCTCAGCAGATGCAGGGGCATGGAACGGCCTTTCAGCCTGCAGAAGTCTTATTAGATAGGTGTTCGTTTTCTAAATCCTAACAACCTTTAAAAACACAGGGAGGATTTGGAAGGGATTGCCTCCTAAGAAGCTGGCATACTGCTGATTCTTAGAGCTGTTTTCCTTTTGTTAAACTTCATCTTCTGCCTGTGCCTGCCACATCCCCGCAGACAACGGTAGGAACTGCTGCACACAACATGTACTCAAGACAGTTATTCACAACCTGAGCACCAATTAAAATGGAGCTTCAATAAAAGGCTAAATCAGGTTTTTGCTCCACATTTCCTCTTTTATTCACATGCCAGGTACTGTGCTGGGTGCCAGCATACACAGTGAAGATGGTAAATGTTGCCCATACGAGCCTTGCAAATCACTGGAACACTGTTCACGTTTAAGACAATAACCTTCTGGGGAAGCTACAAACCTGCAGTTGTCCTCTGTAGAGGGATGGACGAATCAGAGTCAGAGCTCATTCTCTCCAGAGCTTGCAATGCCCACCTGCTTAACAGTCAGAGTGGACACTTTGGAGAAGTATCCCTATGATGCTTTGGATGGCTGTCTACAGTACTAAATTTGGCAGGTAAGTGAGGAAAACTTTAGTAGGAACTTCTAAGTAAATCAGCTTGAGCAACAACATAAGCTCCTGCTCACTACCAGACACTATGCTATTAGTATTTGTGTTGCTATTGTACAGCAGTCCATTTTACTGAAAAACCAATGTTAGAAAAATTTATGTTTGTTCTGTACATAAATGACCTGAAAAGAAATACAACTGAGAGTTTTCAAAATAGTGAAATATGATGTGTGAAGATTAAAATTATTTGTTTTTAAACTGAGTTATATTTTCCTTGCTTGTACATGTATCCAAAAGATACAAAAGGAGTGATTAAAAAAATAAAAGGAAAGCAGAGTTACTAGAGAAAGCCAAGTCATTGGAATGTTGCAAAGAAATAGTGCAGAAGAGAAATTTACTAATAAATATATTTAACAAAAGAGGAAGTAATATTACCAAAAACCCTACATGATACAAAGAGCATTAAGCAAAAAACAAACAAGGTGTGCCTTCAAGGTATTTTGCATACATTATGATCCCAGCACTTGGTAATACTTCTATTTTAGAATTTAACATTTTATATTACAGATCATTGTTTGCATGATTATCTCCACAACTAATTAGACCTGAGAACAAGGGGCTACATTTAATTATTCGTTATATCCCTTGCACATCCTTACAGAGTGTTTGCTGAAGGAATAAGAAGCAATCACTGAATTAATATGAAATACGTATCCTGTGCAAAGTCACACCAAGGAAGGTGTCAACAAAGCAGATGGGACACTGGTTATTTCCATAGGCAAAGACGCGAAAGCACATTCTAACAAGAGCGAAAGGACAAAGTCTGGACACACTTCAGGCCACGATATGGAGAGGACTGTAGCCAGGAGAGTGTAAGCTCTGAGGGCCGAAAAGAGCTCTGTTTTATTCCACAGGCATCAAGGAGGCACTCAAGTGTTTTCAGTCAAGGGAGTAACAAAATCCCAGCCCTCCTCTGGGATGATTACTTGGGCAGCTACGTGAAGGATGGATTAGGAGAGACATGAGGTAGGGAGATCAGCTGGGTTTCACTGCAATAACCCAGGTGAGATTCAATAAAGACTTGAAGAGGTGGGTGGGGGTCGGGTAATAGCAATATAAAAAAGGAACAAAAGAAAAAAAGAGCTAAGAGGAAAATTCTAGGGAATATACAGGGAATAATGGTGGATACAAACATCACAGAGATGGAAGCAAATACTGAGGAACAAAGAGAATAGGGCCTTCTGAAGAGATGATATTCATCAGGACCCTGGAATTGCCTACTCTTCAGTTAGGCAAAGACAGGCTTTTTCTTGGCTATGGTAGATTAACAACAACAACAACAACAACAACAACAACAACAACAAAACCTTTACTTTGCCCTGGCTGTGTAGTTCAGTCTGTATGTAAGAGCATCGTGCTGACACGCCAAGGTTGAAAGTTTGATCCCTGGTCAGGGCATATACAAGAATCAACCAGTGAATGCGTAAGTGGAACAACAAATCAATGTTTCTCTTTCTCTTCTTTTTTGTTCTCTCTCTCTCCCCCCTTCCTCTTTATCTCTAAAATCAATAAAAAATAAATAAGAATAAACCTTTACTTTGGCCCACTAGACCCCACTGGTAAAGAAAAAAAGACTTAGGAAAGATACACTGTCTAATTAAAAGGCAGGACTTTGTTGGGAGCAGTTTAGTGCTATCAGTCCAGGGAGCCAGGACTCAGCAGAAAAGGTACAGTGCAGTCCCTTCTGTCCCAATGGTAATTCACAACACAGACACTGCCATGCATCATACAACCCAACATATCTAAATAGTTAAAACACGGATGTGTTAATACCCAAACATAGCTTTGGATGAAAGGTGAATACGGTGAATAAGGTGTCCTCTGCAGTTGGCCATGCCACCAAGATTCTTAGCCTACAAAGTACTAACACTACAATTCCAAAAAACAAAATTCCTCTTTTCCCAGAGAACACTGACCTTTAGTATACAATTTTTTTTTCTATGAGTTACTGCAACAGAAATGGGACTGTCATCCCAGAAGTCATATAACTAGAAAAAGAATAATTAGCATACTACTATTCTTCAAAATTAAGTCTTAGAGGGCCACCCCTTAGACTGTCCAAGTCCTAAGCATCTGCTATGCCACACCTTTAAGGACACATTTCATTAATAAAATCAGCTCAAGAAAGCCAAACATAGTACAAATCCATGATGACTGTAAAGCTATGAGAACATCTCAGCAGAGCCCACAGATATCCTTGCTTAATTTCTCAACAAGCAAGATACCATCAATGATAAAGGAAAAATCTGTTAGGAGTAAAGCTATTGTTATTTTTTTCTCACTTTCATTTATAACTTAATAATAGCAGCAGCACTGTTAATGCCTTGTTTATCTAAAAATATTTGAGAAAGTAAAGTCTTTGTGTTTTCACAGGTCGGGGAAAATCACTTATCTAAAACGGGCAATACAGATACTTTAAATACAGGTTAAGATGAAGTTATTAATCAAACAGAAAATGCCCAAGTTGTTTTTCAGACATAACATGAAGACCATTGAAAGTCACAAATCCAGCTGTACCTTCACCACAAAAATTGTTATCATGCTCTCCAGTGTAAAAACATTGCTTTATCAATTCCCCATTAAGTCATTCCCCAAGTATTAATAGATTGTCATCTCTCAACAGTTCTCAATAGAAGCATCTTGTAGCCTTGGCCGGGTGGCTCAGATGGTTGGAGCATCATCCTGTGCAGCAAAAGGTTGTAGGTTTGATCCCTTTGAGCCCCAGTCAGAGCATAGATTTGGTTCCCCTGTGGAAGTGTGTACAGGAAGCAACTGATTAACGTTTCTCTCTCTCTCTCTCTCTGTGTCTCTTCCCCCTCCCCCACTTCCCTTTTCTCTGAAGTCAATAAATATATCCTCAGGTGAGGATTAAAAAAAAAAAAAGAGGAAGAAGTATCTGTAAATAAGTTGCTAGGTCTCTATACAAAAAAGAAATTCCTAGAGTCAATTTACTAGACCTGCACTAGGAACCATTTCACAGAGCTTAGTTATATAAGTAAGCATATTCTTAAAACACCAAATATATAAACCTATTTGCGTCATGTGTGGACCCCAAGAAGCATCTGGAATTTATCTTCTGAGATGGATTCCTCATGGTCAACCAAGGGCCCAAATTTGGTAAGTAATAAAAGCCTAGCAGCCCTGCGCTGACAGGCGCTCCTCCCATCCTCTGTGTACCAGGAAGAACCTCAGACTGAATTCTGTCCTGCTTGTTTACAGGGTCTCAGTAAACCACAGCAGGGAAACCCTAGTACCCTCTTTAGCAATCAAGACCAGCCCCATCCAATCAGAACTGCATTTGGATACTTCATTTACATAAAACCTGAGAACCCAGGTGGTAACTTTCACTATAAAAGAAGGCCTCCCCTTTGTCTCAGTGGAACACAATTTAGGCTGCTACCTGAATCTGTGTCTCCTGGCCTGCAACTGCATTTCTCTCAAGTAAATGCCTTTTATTCTTTATGAAAGTCTAAAATTAATTTTGCCTTACATATGTTATCAAAGATAACCCTCCCTAAATGAACAAAGGATACGATGCAGCAGGCAGCCAAATCAGCCTATAAGAATGGGTGTCAAGGAAGTTTTTCTTTTTTCCTTCTCCTTCCTGCTTCTCTCTCTCCCCTCTTCTAGGTCTGCCTGTCGTATACACAATGAACACAGTTAAAGCAAACCATACCAATGAAATTAAAAATAACAGCTCTCTTGCAGGAAGTGTCCTAAATGCCTGCAATCAGACTGTTGGCTTAATTCTATTCCTCACAATGATTAACATTTACTGAACTACATATTTCACTGTATCTCAAATAATCCTCAAAATAATACTATCAATCAAGGGTATGACTATGCTTTACATTTTATGGAGAAAGTGAAAAGAGAGGTTAAGTAACCTGCCCAAATCAATAAGTGTGGTACAAGGGCTGGAAGCTAGGAGTCTCACCCTGAGCCTGGCTAGCTTCTGTAGCACTACACTGCCTAACTCCTGGCTCTGAACCAAACCTTGCCAACTCCAGGACCTGGCCAGCCACTGTCTGCTGGGCTTACTGCACTGACAGTCTTCATCCCCAATCATCCCATGAGCGCTTCTCTTTCTACACCTTTCTGGTGTAGCTGAATTTCTAGTACTGCAACAAAGCCAAGGCCTACTACGGCGAAGGAAAGAAAATGGGAAATCAGTAGGTTCAGGGAGTTGCAATTTTTGTACAGTTTTTTTTCCAGGCAAGGTAAGAACTTCAGACTCCACAATGATATCAAAGAATAAATCCTTCTCCTTGCAGCACAGTCAGGATTTTCTCCTTGAGGAAGGCTGAAGACTTAAATGAAAAAAGCAACTTTGAAACTTTTGGGAAAAAAATACAGGATACCTAAAAATCACAAACCATGAGAAGACTGATATTCAAATGATTTTTCTGAACTGAAAATACCATCAATGAGGAATTAAATGATAAACCATAGACTAGAAGACATCTGCCACTCTTTCAACAAGGAGCTGTGTCCAGACTTTAGGCACCCTCTGCCACTGGAGGAGAGCACCAAGTCCCTGGCTCACTACTGTCTGTTTTCTGGTATAGATCAGACTTTTAAATGTTTTGCCAAACTGATATATGTGAAATGGTATCTTACTGTTGAGGTAAATTCATATTTCCCTGATTACTTCTTGATTGCTAGAGAAATTGAGCATCTTTTTATGTGGCTATTGGAGACACTTTGAGGTTTTCCATCTGAGAAATTCCTGTTCATAAGGTTTGTCCAGTTTCTTTGTGGGTGTTTTCCTTATCAAAGTGTAAGAATTTTTATGGAAGTGATATTTTAACAAAAATATATACGCTGTTAAATTTGCTACAAACACCATATGATTATTGCTTTTATAGAACTCAAAGAGTCAAAGCGACTGAACAAACAAAAACAACGAAGTTCAGATTTAAAGTATTAATTTAGCATGAAAATGGTGCTATACTAAAAGGAAATCATCAGTATTTCATTTAATAATAGAAAGATTTATTTGCAAGTATAAAATTTGACTTGCTGGTGACTTCTGATTTTCAACCATCACATGCACCACCCTGATCAATGCTGTTATCATTTTTTTGTAAACAATCAACATGTTGATTACAGATCAATTTAGAACTTTACACACATACTAACTACAAGTTTGTAAAGTATACAAACTAACAATGCCCAAAAGAATAAAAAGCCTCATAATAAATCAGAAAAATACAAACTAAATAAAAAATTCCATTTTCTAGAAATTTAAGTGGCAAAGAATTTTTTAATGATAACAGCCAATGCTGGTGACAAAGTACATTCTCACACTTTGCTGATGGGGATACAGTTTGGCATAAACTTAAGTGGAATGAAATGCAGCAATCAGCAACAAAACCTTACACATTTTCATAGCACCTGACCTACTGATTCCACCTCAAAGTACTTGTTTAAAGGAAGTAATTAGTCACAGTATTCCGCAGCCCACCCAAGGACATCCATCTCAGTCCATCCTCCTAGATTTAGCATCATTCATTTAAGTATACAAGGCACTGGAAAGTTGGTTCCGAGACAGCTCCAGGCAGTAACTGACCTGCTTTTTTAAAGAAACTGATTCTATATGAATACAGTGGGGCTCACCCTGTGCCCCTAATTTCCATTCCTAACTCATGTCTGACCAGAGTATTCTATCAAAGGACCTACAGCTTCAGGTAGAAGTACATATCCCAACGAGGCTCATCAAATCTTGCTTGCAGTTTCTTGCCAGTTACTAAAGGAGTCCTTTCACATTTATGATTACAGTGCTGTGACATCAATCTTGGACTATGGGCTAACCATGACGCCCACCAAGTTAAAAAAGCTCATCCCAGAGATGGGGACTCAGATACTGCCTGAGCCTTGAAGCCTCACTTCACATTGACTTACAACAGGAACCAGTAAATCCCACTGACTGAGCTGACTTTCTGTCACTAAGCAATCAAAGTGCCTGAACATGCTTTTTTTTCCTCATTAAATTAAATGGAATTAAATTTGTAGACTACCTCACAAGGCCTTTATGCTCTCCCACTGAGATGAAACTCTTCTAGAAAATCCAATATAATTCTAGTAGACTTTCTGCTAACTAGGAAGGTATATCTGAACAAGATATTTTGCACAAAATCTGCTCATTCCATGATTTCAAAAAAGCTCCCCACCCCCCCTTTTTTTTTTTTACCTAAAATAGAATGCCCACACTGTAGGAAAAGCTAAAAGAAATCCTTACTTACCCAGTTATTCCATTCTCAGTCATTACATCATTTCCATAAAAAGGTGGAGCTCTCCAAAAGATATACAACATAGTACTCATACTACTTATGAAGGACTTCTGGTAAAGACAGCAGCCTAGGTAAACACGGCTCACCTCCTTGCACAACCACATCAAAATTACTATAGAACAACCATTATTCAGAACCACCAGAAATCAAGTTGATTGGAAGTCTGACAACTAACGAATTTTAGAAAACCACAGCCATCCACTGGTAGGAGTGATGAAGACATGGAACAAGCTGGTCCAACATCCAAATGCGGTGGATAAAAATTCAAGAGGGATATATTAGGAGGGAGGAGTCCCATCAACACACCAGGACCCTCAACCCAGGGTTCCAGTACTAAGGAGATAAGTCCTCCTAACTTCTGGATACAAAAACGAACAGGGACTGAGTCGGTGAAAGACAATTCTGCAGTCCCAAGCAGCTCCTCCGAAAGAACCCACACACAGACTCCCTCCCTCCGAGCTCCAACACCTGGGTGGCAGCTTGAAAGGCACAAGTGGCATACAGGAACAAACCAAAGTGTCTGGCATCAAGGCAAAGGCTGGGGGACAGAGGGCCACTGACCCTTTTCAGAGCCACAAAGCCATGGAGCTGGCAGGCTGGTGCCATATCTGAGACTCCATCAACCTGGTGAGCAACTGGCCCTGCCCTGAGGATCCCAAAAGACTCCATCCCATCCAAGGGCTCACCCAAGCCTCTTTTCCATATGTATGGTTTGTCTTCCTCAGGCTTCACAACTTCTTAAATCCTCTCAAACAAACAATGGCCAACCTCTAAGAGCCCCCAGCCCCTGTATCACTTGCTAAGTGGCTGCAGGCCCAGCACTAACAGCAACTAGCCTAGATTCACAGATTGGCTTTCCCTGGGATACTCCAAGCCAAGCACAGGTAGCAGCCATCTAAGATTACTTTATACCTCAAGCAGAGTGGCACCAGGCAAAACACAGGCTGGGGCTGACCTGGCCTCCCCCAGCTGGCAAAACCCCAGAGCCTGGGCCCCCAGTGGATAGCTACAGACCAGGTCTGTGCACCACAACCCTGCTCCCGCAGAGCTGATTCTACACAGTGGGCGAAGGTTGGTGGTAAGTGGTCACAGACAATCATTGCAGCTGACTGGCCTGGGCAAGTCCCTTGCACTGACCTGCCAAAAGCAATCAGGTCTCAACTACAAGAGGAGGGTCTACTGAGCCCACACGAAGGGCACACCTCAAGTACCCAGCTTGGGTGATAGGGGGAGGTTGTGCCACTGGACGCTACAGGACACCTACTGCATTAGACCATGCTGCCAAGACAGGGAGTCATAGCGGCTCTACCTAATACATAGAAATAAACACAGGAAGGCTGCCAAAATGAGAAGACAAAGAAACGTGGCCTGAGTGAAAGAACAGACTGAAATTCCAGGAAAGATACAACAAAATGAAGATACGCAATCTGTGAGATGCAGAATTTAAAACACTGGTTATAAGGATGATAGAGGAATTCCGAACACCTTAACAGCATAAATAAAGATACCGTCAGGAACAAAGGGCATGCTAATTGAAATAAAAAACAATTTATAGGGAAACAATAGTACAGTGGATGAAGCCAAGAATTAAGTCAATTATTTGGAACATAAGGAAGCAGAAAACAGCCAATCAGAACAACAAGAAGAAAAAAGAATCCAAAAAAGTGAGGATAGTTATAAGCAGCCTCTGGGACAACTTCAAGCATTCCAACATTTTGCATCAAAGGGGAGCCAGAAGTAGAAGAGAGAGAGCGATCTATTAGAGAAAAAATAACTTCCCTAATTTGGTGAAGGAAAAAGACATGCAAGTCCAGGAAGTGGAGAGGGTCCCAAATAAGATGGATGCAACGAGGCCCACTCCAAGACACATCATAATTAAAATGCTAAAGGTTAAAGATAAAGAGAGAATCTTAAAAGCAGCAAGAGAAAAGCAGTTAGTTATCTACAGGGGAGTTCCCATAAGATTGTCAATTGAATTCTCAAAAGAAACATTGCAGATTAGAAGGGATAGGCAAGAACTATTAAAAGTCATGAAAAACAGGGTCCTCCCAATTTTAAGGAGAGAAAAAGTCACACAGGTCTAGGAAGAACAGAGGGTCCCATTCAAGAGAAACTCTATGAGGCCCACTCCAAGACACATCATCATTAAAATGGCAAATATCAAAGACAAAGAAAGAATCCTAAAGGCAGCAAGGGAGAAACAGGTAGTAACATACAAGGGTGCCCTGTAATGGCTAGCAACTGACTTCTCAACAGAAACACTACAAGCCAGAAGGGAATGGCAAGAAATATTCTAAGCAATGAAAAGCAAAGGACTACAACCAAGACAGCTCTACCCTGCAAGGCTCTCAATTAAATAGAAGGGGAAATAAGCAGTTTCCCAGACAAAAGAAGGCTAAAAGAATACGTCTCCACCAAACCAGCACTACAAGATATGCTAAAGGGACTGGTTTAAGAAGATGAAGGAAAAGAGTGAGAAAGAGAAAAACACAGGTACAAGGAGAAAAAAATGAATAAGTTTCTATCAATAATAACTCTCAATGTAAAATGCCCCAATCAAAAGATACAGGATAGCTGAATGGATAAGAAAACATGACCCACACATATGCTGCCTACAAGAGATTCACCTCAGAGCAAAAGACTTACACAGATTGAAAGTAAAGGGATGGAAAAAAATATTCCAAGCAAATGGGCAAGAAAAGAAAACAGGGGTAGCAATACTTATATCAGACAAAATAGATTTCAAAACAAAGGCCATAAAAAGAGACCCAGAGGGACACTTTATAATACTTAAAGGAAGAATCTATCCAGAAGACATAAACGTTGTAAACTTATATGCACCCAACATAGAGGCACCCAAATATATAAGGAAAATCTTGGACAACTTCAGAAAAGATATAGACAGCAACACACATATAGTAGGGGATTTTAACACCGCCCTGTCAAAAATGGACAGATCTTCCAAACAAAATATCAACAAGTATATTGTAGAGCTGAATGACGCACAGAATCAAATGGACTTGACTGACATATATAGAACCTTACATCTCAAAGAAGGAAAATACACATTCTTTTCAAATGTGCATGGAACTTTTTCAAAGACAGACCACATGACAGGACACAAAGCAAGCCTCAGCAAATTCAGGAAAATTGAAATAATACCAAACTTTTTCTCGGACCACAAGGGCTTGAAACTGGAAATCAACCTCAAAGAGAAACCTCAAAAACTTGCAAACTCATGGAGGCTGAACAGTACACTATTAAACAATGAATGGGTCAATAATGATATAAGAGAGGAAATCAAAAAGTTTCTGGAAACAAATGAAAATGAACAGACAACAGTCCAAAACCTATGGGACACAGCAAAGGCAGTTCTGAGAGGGAAGTTGATAGCAAATCAGGCTCACCTAAAAAAGATAGAAACATTTCAAATAAAAGACCTAATGCTACAACTTCAAGAACTGGAGAAAGAACAACAAATAAACCCCAGAGCAAGTAGAAGGAAGGAAATAATCAAGATTAGGGCAGAACTGAGTGACACAGAGACGAAAAGAACAATTCAAAGGATCAGCAAATCCAGGAGCTGGTTCTTTGAAAAGATAAATAAAATCGACAAGCCTTTAAGCAGACTCATCAAGAAGAAAAGGGAGAGGAACCAAATTAATAATATCAGAAATGAAAGAGGAGAAATAACAACTGATACCACAGAAATACAAAGGATTGTAAGAAACTACTATGAACAATTATATGCCAAGAAATTTGAAAACCTCAATGAAATGGACAAATTCCTAGAAAAATATAATCGTTGGACACTGATTGAAAAAGAAGCAGAAAGCCTGAACAGCCCGATAACATCTGGGGAAACTGAAGGAGTAATCAAAAGACTCCCGGCACACAAAAACCCTGGACCGGATGGTTTCACAGGCTAATTTTATAAAACATTTAAGGAAGAGCTAACCTCTGTCTTTCTCAGACTATTCCAAAAAATCCAAGAAGAGGGAAAGCTCCCAAACTTTTTTTGAGGCCAGCATCATCCTAATCCCAAAGCTAGATAAAGACATAACAAAGAAAGAAAACACAAGCCAATATCGCTGATGAACATAGACACTAAAATTCTCAACAAAATATTGGCAAACCGCACCCAGCCATACATTAAAAAGATTATCCACCATGATCAAGTGGGATTCATCCCAGGGATGCAGGGATGATTCAATATTTGCATATCAATAAACGCAACATATCACATAAACAAAAGCAAAGACAAAAATCACATGACCATATCAATAAATGTGGAAAAAGAATTTCATAAGGTACAGCATCCATTTAAGATAAAAAAAACTCAGGAAAGTGGAAGTAAAGCGGGTATATCTCAACATAATAAAGGCCATACATGAAAAACCTACAGACAACATCATACTCAATGGGCAAAAACTAAAAGCTTTCCCACTAAGATCAGGAACAGGACAAGGATGTCCGCTTTCACCACTTCTGTTCAAGATAGTATTGAAAGTCCTAGCCACAGTGATCAGACAAGAAACAAATATAAAAGGTATCCAAATTGGAAAGGAGGAAGTAAAACTGTCATTGTTTGCAGATGACATGATAGTGTACATAGAAAACCCCACAGACTCCACCAAACAACTACTCAACCTAAATAGTGAATTTGGCAAAACAGTGGGATACAAAGTCAATATTCAGAAACTGAAGGGAATTTTGTACATGAACAATGAAATATCAGAATCAGAAACCAAGAAAAAATTCCATGTGCCATATAGCAACAGGAAAAATAAAATACCTAAGAATAAAGTTAACCAAGGAGGTAAAAGACCTGTACACAGAAAACTAAACACTGAGGAAAGAAATTAGGGACTACACAAATAAATGAAGCATACACCGTGTTCAGGGATTGGAAGAACTCACATCATCAAAATGCCCATAGTACCCAAAGCAATCTATAGATTCAGCGCAATCCCTATCAAAATATCAATGACATATTTCACAGATATAGAACATTTCAAAACTATATAAAACCATAAATGATCCCAAACAGCTGAAGCAATTTTGAGAAAGAAGAACAAAAGTAAGAGAAATTACAATGCCTGGTATCAAACTATATTACAAGGTCACTGTAATCAAAAACAGTCGGGTACTGGCATAAGAACAGACACACAGATCAATGGAACAGAACAGAGAGCCCAGAAATAAACCCATGACTCTATAGTCAATTAATATTCGACAAAGGGGGCTGAACCATAAAGTGGAGTAAAAATAGCCTCTCCGGCAAATGGTGCAGGAAGAGCTGGACAGCTACGTGCAAAAAAATGAAATTTGACCACCACCTGACACCATACACAAAAATAAACTCAAGATGGATAAAAGACTTAAATATAAGTCACGACACCATAAAAGTCCTAGAGGAGAACATAGGCAGGAAACTCTCATATATTCCACACAGAAATATTTTCACCAATGTGTCCCCTAGAGCAAGGGACATAAAGGAAAAAATAAACAAATGGGTCTGCACAGCTAAAGAAAACATCAGCAAAATGAAAAGTGAACCACCCGTATTGGAAAATGTATTTGACAATGACACCTCAGACAGGGGTTTGATCTCCAAAATATATAAACAACTCACATGACTCCACTCCAGGAAGACAAACAATCTAATTAAAGAATGGGCAAAGAACCTGAACAGACACTTCTCCAATGAGGACATACACAGGACCCAGAGACACATGAAAGGATGCTCAGCATCACTAGCCATCAGAGAAATGCATATTAAAACCACAATGAGAAACCACTGCACACCGGTCAGAATGGCCATCATAAACGAATCAACAAACAAGTGCTGGAGAAGTTGTGGAGAAAAGGGAACCTCAGTACACTGTTGGTGGGGATGCAGACTGCTGCAGCCACTGTGGAAAACAGTTTGGAATTTCCTAAAAAAACTAAAAATGGAACTTCTTTTGACCCAGCATTTCCACTGCTGGGATTATACCCTAAGAATCCCAAAACACCAAGTCAAAAGAACCTATGCACCCCAATGTTTATAGCAGCACAATTTACAATAGTCAAGTGTTGGTAGCAACCTAAGTGCCCATCAATAAATGAGTGAATCAAAAAACTATGATACATTTACACAGTGGAACACTACGTAGAAGAAAGAAAGAGCTACCGCCCTTTGCTACAGCATGGATGGAACTAGAGAGTACTATACTAAACGAAATCCCCCACAGGTGAAAGATAAATACCATATGATCTCACCTATAAGTGGAACCTAATCAACAAAATAAACAAGCAAGAAAAATATGACCAGAAACACTGAAAGAAAAAACAAATTGACAGTAATGAGAGGGGAGGAACAAGAAGGGAGGGGGATCACGGGGAAAAGGAGGAGAATGGTCAAGTCAAGGAAAATGTATAAAGGAGCCATGGACAAAGCCAAAGTGGGGAAGGATTGAGAGAGGGATATGCGGGTGAGAGGGGCAGGGGAAAGTGGTGGCAGGAAAATGGAGAGAAATTATTTGGACAATAAAAAAATAATAATTTAAAAAATGTTACCTTAGCAAAACATGTGTAATACTCAATTTTTTTAAAGAAAGTAGAAGTTAAGCATGAAGCCAAATAGATGTCATTACAATACATCCCTTGAATATCTAATTAAACACATTCTTTCTTTCCACTGATGCAATTTTAATTTTTTTCTTCTTTTTCCTATTTTGTGACACCAAACATCACCCTACATCCTACCCACCATCCCAACTGAAACCATAACCTCTTCCTTTTACTTATTTTACCATTCTTCCTGTGGCAAGAGAAGCTCAAAAAAGAAAAAAAAAGTACAAATAGGTAGTTATAGAATAGCCATGGGGATGTAAAGTACAGTATAGGAAATGAAGTAGCCAAAGAACCTATGCATGACCCACGGATATGAACAATGGTGTGGGATTGCCTGAGGAATTTGGGGATACTGGGTGGAGAGGGGCAAGGAGGGAATAATTGGGGCAGCTGTAAAAGCATAATCAATAAAATACTGAAAAAAAGATATTGATAATATTCTTAAAATTCTTTCACCTCTCATACAAGCTAAATTTTTGGTATTTTATCCAACTATAGTTAATTGTTCAGAAACAACGAAAATATTTTAAAAGTTTTTTTAATTTTATTTGTTTTATTTATTTTTTTTCAAATACATTTGTCTCTGCCTTCCCCCCACCACTTTCCCCTGCCCCCTCCCTCCACCCTCCCTCAATTCTTCCCCTTTGGTTTTGTCCATGAGACCTTGCTACACGTTCCCCGACCCTCCCCTTCCCTTCCTTTTCCCCCATCACCCCCTTTTTAAAGTTTAAAAACTTTAAAAGTTTTTAAGGACAGATTTTTTTCCTTTTGATTTGTGACTTAAAAGAAGGCCGAAGAAGCCAGTAATTGAATAGTCTAGATCCTGCACTGTACAGTGTCATGTAAAATGTCAAGCACCTTAAGAATACCCAACAGTTTAAAGTTACATACATGCAAATAACCCAAGTATTTGGATTTGTAAACACCACTTCTGGGAACAAATTATTGTGTTTTTTTTCCTGTAGTTTGTCTCTCTTATTATTATTATTTTTAACAGCTTTATTGAGATATAACTGGCATACAATGAACTGCAGATATTTGAAGTGTAAATTTGGTAAGTTTTAATATGGATACGCACTTGTAAACTTTGTCACATTCCTATCAACCTTGAAAATCTCCTGCCACTTTATAATCTTTCCGTGATGTTCTCTGTTCATCTCCAGGCAACCACTGATCAGCTTTCTGCCACCATACATTTGTCTGCATTTTCTAAAATTGTATACAATTCAACCATACAATATATACCCTTTTCAGTCTGGCTTCTGACACTTAACATAACAGGTGTATCCATGTTATAGTATATGTCAAAAGTTCATTCTTTTTTATTGATGAGTAGAATGCCATGATATGGATATACATTTTGCTTACCCATTGACCTGCAGATGTGCACATAGGTTGTTTCTACTTTGGGAGTAAAATAAATAGCACTGATATGAATATTCATGTAAAAGTCTTCATATGAGTATATGCTTCCACTTCCTAACAGTGGGATGGTTAGATCATATGGTAGGTGTATGTTTAATGTTTTAAAAAATTGTTAAGCTGTTTTCCAAAGTGGTTATATCATTTTACATTTCCATCCGTAGCATACAAGAGCTCCACATTCTCCACATCTTAACCAACACTTGGTATGATCAGTCTTTTTAAAAATCATCTGGGAAGACTTTTTAAACTAGAGATTCCTCAATGCCCCACCCTCTGTCAAACAAAACACTATTGATTGGTGAGGATTTTGAACAATTGCTTCATTACTTTTACTACTAGAATCAGAACTACAAATGCTATGAATAGAATAAAGAAATAAATAGTTTATGCAAATAGAAGGTATTATTATTTTACCTAATTTTATTTTGTTTAAATTATTTTCAACTGGACATGAAAACTAAAGTCAGGGGTGTTTGTTCATTCATTTTCCACCCAATATAGAGTACTTGTTTCACTCTTCCTGTGTTTCTAATGAAGAAATATAGTTCTTGATTAAACATGGAGATCATTACGTTCAAAGAAATTAGCAAATTCAAGTCATAACAGTGCTTTTAGACTTGAAAGAATCCCTTTTAAGAGGAATAATAAAGATTTTCCACAAAGCAACTAAAATATCAGAGACAGAAAAATAAAATAATAAAGGGAAAAAACTCATCAGCAATGAGAAGTTGAAGATTAAGTCTCCTTTCAAAAGATAATGTCAATCTAAAACGGGTCACCTGAAAGTCAAATATCTAATATGGTAATGATCATGAAGAAATTAGGGCTTCATGTAATGCCTTTCACAGCAGACTATCAAATCCTTGGGTAAGGTTAACAAATAAACAAATTAGCACCAAACCACCTGCCTCTCCTACTTAAAAAAGTGCAAAGCTAAAGATAACTTAATTTTCAAAGATGTCATATAGGCAGGACTATAAAAAGAACTGAAAAAAGGTGTGGGCAAATTTAAGGATGCTATCATAAGTTACCTGAAAAAGGATGTAAGATATACTTGACAGAAAATTGACATCAGAGAGGACGTAACTGAAGGTATATACTGAGTAGACACAATGAGTGGCTGAACAAATAAATGAGAGAACAAATACATGAAGAAAGTCTACAGTATTTTTTTTTCTCTTTTGGCAATGGAACCAGCAGTGTATGCCCCATGAACCTTAATAATCAAACACTGCAATTGCTATACAATATTAAAAAGACTTTAGAAGCAGAGTGTCACAGAATTACTGAACTGGAGCAGGAAATTTAAGAGATCATACAGGCAAATATTTTTTAAAGGTGAGGAGATATGAGTAACACCACAAAAGAGAGCTCTACCTAGCACCAGCTCCCTGTTTTAATGGACAGCAATTCAAAGGCTAAGTGCTTAACTCATCAAGATGGGTGTCCAATGACCAGGAGTAGATGAGGGAGGGCCAAAAGTATAGTCCTCTTGCCTAAAAGGGACGCTAAAGCAAAATAAGAACCCACAATAAGAGTACATGAATCCCCTTCTGGACTATTTCAAAGACCCTGTCATCATTCAGTCACTCCATTTCTTTGTTAAGCGGAAAAAAAAAAGCAATCCTTTTCTTTCATACACAATGTGCCAACTTAAGAAACTGTTGCCTTCTTTTTAAACTACACCAATAACTTATGAGGGATCTTTCAACAAGTGCTGACACTTTCTTCAAAAAAGTATTGTCTGCCCCCCCAAAAACTGATCACCTTTTCACCCCAAATGTTCACATTTATACAACCATGGATGACGCCCTTGATACTTTCATGGGACATCTTAAACACCGAAGTCAAGCCTCAAATTCAACACTTCCTTCCTCCTTAATGATTTCAAATCACAGTTAAAAAATTAAAAAGCCTGAATCTTCTCTTTCAATTAATGTAATTCAGGCCCTGGCTGGTGTGGCTGAATGGACTGAGTGCCGGCCTGCAAACCAAAAGGTCACCAGTTTGATACCCAGTCAGGGCACATGCCTGGGTTGTGGGCCAGGTCCCTGGGTGGGGCATGTGAGAGGCAACTAACCGATGTTTCTCTCGCACATTGATGTTTCTCTCCCTCTCTTCCCCTCTCTCTAAAAGTAAATAAATAACATCTTTAAATATATATATATAAAAAATTCACATAAAATAATCAGTTTTCTATGTTTAGAAGAGAGAAAGTGAATCTGAAAAGTGATCAACTGATTTTCAATTACATTTGGCAACTGGATGAGATAGAGATGACAGGCATGTATGTACAAATGACACCAGTGACAAAATGAAGGGGTTCACACTTTAAGGATTCCACATACTCTGAGTATATAAATTAGCACCACTGTTCACTGGTTTTTTCTTTTAATAACATTTCACTTAGACATTCTACAGCATTATAATTTAAAAAGAACACATAGAAGTATTTTAAATGCTCCACTTAAATCCAAATGGATGACTATAATTAACTAAAGAATTGCAATTAAATGGATCTATAAAAGTAGATTTTTAAATGGAATTTGTATAATAAAAAATAACCAGTCAAAATATATAATATTTACATACAGACCTCTTTCTAAGTTCACCTTTAAAATTTTTAGGATATAACATTCAGAGTGATATAATATATAACTATATATAGTACATGTTCTTTACACTTTGCTTTAAGATCCTTTGGATAAAGATCCTTTATGCTATTAAAACAAATTGCTAATATTCTAAAGCACAAATTTTTGCACAATATTTAGCTAACACATTATTTTATACTATATACTTACTATATCAAACTTCTGAGTGATGTTCCCCTGGACATCAAGTAAATAAACCTTGCCGTAATGTGTCCCCAGTGCCAAAAACTGTAAGAACAACAGAGGGATCAGTTTATTAATGTACCACTAACACAAATTACTAATAAAATCATTTTCAAAGTCAAGACTCTTAATACATAAGTGATCTGTAATGCCTTAGGAGACATGCAATCCTTGGAGATGGTCTATTTCCAGCTTCAGGGAAATAACAGAACAGGGCCCACTTTATCGTGATAGCGCAAGCTAGCTGTCAGAATGACTCATGAGGACCCTCATCTACTGACAACTAATAGTGTGTATTCGGTCTGTACACAATAGACTGAGGCAGCAAATTAAATTGCAGCTGTGAAAGCATGACCAACCAAGGTTGAACTCAAAGTCAGAAGGGAATGATTAAGCAACTCCCCTTAATTCTGGCAAATGCGTAAATTTGTGCTATCATTAAAATTCAATGTATATATACAAACAACAAAGTATTATTTTTTAGAAAGAAAAATCCATGCCATATCAAGAAATGAAAAAATTCAGACGTACTTATATGATCAGTTAGCATCAGGATGCCTCTATAAAAGTTAATGTATAATACTGAGTATAAATGTTTATTTTCTAATGCAAAATAATCCTTTTCTGTCACAAAATAACTGTTGAGCTATTTTTCATTTTATGATATGAAGCTAGTTCAGAACTCCAATGGTTCCTTTAATTCTCTGAACTAACTGAAACAAACCAGAAGAAACTTTAGGACATGAAATAGGACATGAGATTTTTCTTCTTTTTTATTTCTTTATGCGTTACTCAAATAGTTTCAAATTCTCTGTATTTCACTGCATGTGAGCATGCTTCATTGCAACCTACAGTGAAATGCTCAAATTTACAGGCACTACTAAGCATTTCAGTCAAGCAGCACAATCTTTAAAAAATAACCTTACAGAGAGTCAAGATTTAAAAAGATTTATTAAAATGGAATTGCTTAAAATTAAATTTTAGTTCAGGCACTTACAATATAAAGCTACATTAAAAAGAAGTCACAAAAAAGGGAAGGAAAGGGTTCATTAGAAATTCAATCCCAGCAATGCCTTTCACTCCTGCAAGGTTGCCTTTTTTCAAGAAGAGAGAAGTCCCCTGGGTAAAAAATCAATACTGGTTAATAAAACATCAGGTGTGCAGACATAACTAGGTATGACGATTCCGCTGCACAATCCTGCCTGAATGCACCAGGTGCCATGCTGATTATTCATCCACGGAAGACAGCGAACCTGGTGAAAACAGGACGCGTGGGCCCTGGAAAGGGAAGGAGCGCGTGGTAATTCTGGAGGGAAATTAGTTTGGATATATAAACCAAATCAGGTTGTTTTCGCCAAAGCAAAAGAACATTTAATCAGAAATACAGGACTCAGATGGTTATAATTTTTTCTCTACAGTGACACTGACAATATTTGAATTAAAAAACCACTTAATACTAACTAAAACCAAACAGTACTTCACCTCATTACATCCCAAGTACTTCACAGTATTGATTCTCCTCATAAATACCGGATTTAGTTTATTAGAAAATTAAGGAGGATTAGATCCTTAAAATGTTTCACTACTAGATCATCTCCAACACCTCTGTAAGGCCGTATTTGAAGTTCCAATTATACTTTATTTTATAAAAGTTTTAAAGGTTCTATGCAAGCTAGTTGATTCAAACATTAATGCCTTCTTTTTTCAAAATTACTAACTTAACCCATTTAATATTTAAGATAGAAAGTAAACATAAAATAATTGATTTTATAGCTTTATCCTAGAACTATAATTACTTTAGAATATTTTTGCAAAATAAATGCAGTTGTTTTTACTGCCTTTTGTTCACAAAAACATTTAATCATTTAGACTAGATAACTACTATTCCCATTTAGAAACAGTTGTATTTGCTTTAAAAAATAACAAGTTTGATAAGCCAACTGGCAAGGTCTTCAAAAATTTATTTAACTACAAAAATTATTAATAAGTCACACTAACATTTGCTAATACTTTTGGACTACTTAAATAGAAAAAAAAATGCAAAACTGGGCACAAATCACAAATGTAAATACAAATCATTTAAATGCGATTATCTTTCCAGTCACTGAAAGGCTTGCACTTTTGTAACTATTCAATTTCTTTTTAACCTGAGAGCACTTAAAATCCAGGATGGGAAAAGAATAAATATAACTTAATTAGCCCCTTTCATGTTTAATTACAGAAACTTGACTCATTTTAGAGATGATCAGGTTGGGCATCCAATCCTTCTGAACCATCCCTTAGCATAACTGCTTTTATTTTGAAAAACTGGGCTTTTTGTACGTAAACAAGTAGAAATAATAGGTAATCCTTTGGACACCACAGTGGAAACAAGAAGTAGCACATTTTAAATGTGGTCAGATGTATAATATCATCTATGTTTAACATAGTATTTTCCAAAGCAGGGAGGGCCTTCAATTATGTAAGAGGAAATTGAAATTAGTCCGAGAGTTTATGTGAGAAACAGTCAATGAATAGCAGAGCTAGGGCCAGAATTAAGAGGTAAAATACTCTCCACTAGGCCAGAAACCTCATTAAAAAAAAAAGGGGGGGCCTCAGATCAGGAGTGCATGATCTAAAAGTGAGCACAGATTACAGTTTCAAAAGTCAGGCTCCTTTTGACAAGTTGGTTTAAGTATGGTGATAATAAAGCGTGGTATCTGAGCAGGAACACTTGTTTCCACATTAAATCCATTCAATAGTTCAGTCAATACACAAAACACAAAAACACCTATAATATGCACATAACAGAGGGGTTTGGCCAGGCCACTGGGGAACAGGGGAACCTCAATCCAGGGGAGAAACGCTGAGGTGGCAGGAGAGTCTGTACTTCCCCAGAGATGGAGCCAGGGTGGCAGAGGACATTGCCCGAGGCAACAGTAAACAACCAACAAGGCTCCAGTGTAATGCCCAAATTTAGGCCAAGACACTTGTGCCTCTGCACCTGGCTAGGACACTCCTACCATCTTCTAGATCATGGGGGCCAGAGGAGGGGCAAAGACATTGTGCAGACTGACACTCATGGTGGGCATTGGCCTGGTATTATTTGGGATCTGGGCACTCCCACAGTGCATGGGATCTTGGAGGAGATTTAAAACAGTGGACATGCAGATGCTCCCTCTCTTCTTCACCCCTTGCCCTTGGTCATCATGGGGCAGGTAGTGTTCACAGGACCCTGTGGGAGGCCAGGCCCAGCTCACGGTTGCCTTGCCCTACTTGCACAGTCTGGAACAGGTCTGCACCTCACCAGCAGCACGCCAGCAGGACTCTGTGACTGTGCTGCACAGTGCACGGGTCCCGGACTGCTTCCACTCTTTCAACCTGAGAGCGGCACACAGACACAAGGGCCAGAAAAGTTTTTCGGCCCCAGGGGCTTGAGCAGCCTTGACACTGGGGCCCAGTGACTGAGCCCCTACCATGACCAGCTAGAGTGACTTGGCAGTGCACCTCAGACCTGGGGAAAGAGAGGGAAGAGGGAAAGAGAGAGAAGCTGTGTGGTGACGGCAATGCTAAAACCACCCATACGCCTATTGAAGAGAGCCAGAAGATGAAGGCCCATTCATGTAGCCGCCTTGGGCTCCAAAAACATCAGATAAGCATGGAGAGGGACTTCTGGGCATGGGTTTCGATTTCAGTCTTTTAGGGAACAAGAAGAATTCTGTGTGTTTTGCAGTGAGAATGGCTGGGAGCAAGTAAGACCCCAGGGCCTGTGAACTATGCATCCTGTTAATAAAAACCTTTTTCCTTCCCCGCCAATCTGTTTTATTGTGTACAGTGGCAGGCAGCCAAATCCCATATTACTCTGTAATAGAATTGGCAAACCTTGGGTGGGACAAAGTGAACAGTAAGCCTCATACAGCCACCTGTGGTAGATCAACCCCAGGAGTGCAGCTGTGGGAATTTCCCAGTCTTAGGAAACTTCCCTGCACCACTGTTCAAGGTGCAGGTCACTGGGAATGCCAGGATGAAGGAAGGGAACAAGTCTGGGGAGGAAAGGGACACCAAGACTGGGTGAGCCATATTGGCAAGCACACTGGGGATTGGGCACAGTGCCACGTGCATCCAGTTAGGGCTACGCAGGGTACCGCTTGGCAGGCCACCTCCGTCATGCTGGCTGCAGGCCACACGGGGGCTGTGCCAGTTGGGCTGTGTCACGTGGGTGTACCACCATGCAGGGCGTGCCACCTGGTGCACTTCCATTTTGGCTCCAGGCAACCTGGTAGGCCACACCCACCATTTGGGCTGTTTGTCACATTTTCTCTGCAACTAGGATTTGATGGGTACAGCTCTGGTTCTGGGGGTCATGAACTGGGGTCCAAGGGAGACCATGTGAGCTCACAACTGGGATCCAATGGGGATCATTTGAGCTCTGGAAGCCATAAACCAGCATCCGATGGAGGCTGCTCTGGGAACCACGAACCGCGCTCTGGGCAAGGACTGTCCAAGCATTGGGGAACCACTGAGGAAGTGGGTCTATGAAAGACACAGACCCCAAGAAGAAGTGAGGATCACCCAAGCTTTGGGGAAGCACCATTCACATGGTTATTTGTTCCTCCAACCCCACACACAGGTCTCCAAAAGGCCATGTGGCTGGTACTGGGTGAGGATCACCAGTTTGAAGGCCACACTTTGGGGGCCACACTTTGCAGAACTGATTGGCAGAAGATGAGAACCCAAAACCTGCTTTTGAGATCAAGTTGTGGTTTCAAGTTCTGATTCTATGTTCCCACTTTGCCTACTATTTCGTTGGGCTCATAATTATGGGTCTGTACACTTGGGCCAATAAGGGCTGTTCTGTTTTGGCTACTGGAGTGAGCCCAGAGGGCTGATTTTTAGTGGATTGGACTATGTACAGCCATCATCCAATGTGTAAGGAGAACCTGGATTTCTATTGCAACACTGCTTGGCCTATGTACAGTTTGGACTATGGGGAGAAATGGCCCATAAATGGTTCCCTACATTGCTACACCATCTTGGAGTTGGAGCACCACTGTCAATGGTTAGAAAAGTGGGACGAGATCCAGTATGCCCAGGCATTCAGGTCATTGCACAATAGGATTCTTGTAGAGTCTGTTTTGTAAGAAGTTACAAGATATGCTTGCAAACCTAAGGACTTTTAGCTGCCTGATACAGATTTAAAGCATGGTCCTTCCCACTGTTAAAAAGGACAAGGGTTGAAAGTGAGTTATGATTATTTTTGAATGAGTATAAGGTCAACAAAAGTCGAAGAAGGTTTGTAAAAGTTGACCAAAGTTTGGTAGAGGAGTTGTGAAGGCTACAGAAGGTTTATGAAAGTTGCAGAATGGTTGCAGAAAGTTAGCAAAGGCCTGTGAAAGTTGTAGGAAAGTTGTAAAGTAATACAGGTCTTTGAAAGTTGTAGAAGTGTAGCAAGTTGTAAAGGTACGTAGGAGGTTGTAAAAGTTTTAAACTTGAAAGAAAAGAACCTCAGCTCTTGGTAACAGTTATTCTTTGCCTAATTTCTGAATTTCTGGGGACATGATTTGAACTTTGCTGATGTGTGTACAGTGGGAATCCTCTGTCTCTACCATGATCAAAAGAAAGTCACTGCCGTGGGACCTAGAAAAGGTCGCTGGGTGCCTGCTGGAGGCGGCTGGGGCGAGAGATCATCTCTCTGCAATGAGACCGGTTGGAGAGAGCATGTATCTCCCATGAGATCAGTTGGTACACCAACAGGCAAGAAAGTGTCTCTACCATTGGGAGTGCTGGACATCTGGACCTATGGAGAGGTCATCTGTGTTGACGGTTGGTATGACCAGTAGGTGTGAGTCAAGATTCTAAGGCTAGTCCTAACCTAGTCCCTCGCTTTTTTTGGAACTCTGTCTTTGCTTTAGATTTTGCTTTGTTTCTGTTTTGAAAGGAAACTGAGGTTTCTGAGAGTTAAAACTTTACATTAAGTTGGAAAGTAAGTAATGAAAGGTATAATGCATGGAGACGCAATTTGGTGGATATTGAAAGAACAAGGACTTTCCTTTCTGCTTTGTATTTTTCTTCCTTACCTGCTCCATCCAGAATTTGTAATTCTTAATGACTGAGTGCTGGCATAAAGTTCCTTTGCATAAAACCAGTAAGACCAGTTGACAAGGGTGGTTTTGTTAACCAAGACTTTGACTGGAATGGCATGCCTGAAGGAGGCATGCCTGGACGCTAGCTGTTAACAGAAAGCCTCGAGGAACTGAGAAGAACTTTCAAAACTAATGAAAGCGCACTGGAGAAATGGCCTAGTACCTTGTTTGTTCATGTGGTTCATGGCAGACTTTCTAGAGAAGGAACAAAGGTTACTTTCCTGAAAGATGGCAAAGAGGAACCTTAAGACACACTGGGAGTATAGGTACTACAGTACCTAGGTACTACAGGCAAAAGTATAGGTACTACAGGCAAATCCTGTGGCAGGTGTGTGGTCTGGGTTCTGTGCCTTGAAGGGCTGATTAAAGCTCAGTCCAAAGGCTCCTTGTAGAACCTAAATCTACAGCAAAGTAGATTTAAAGAGCCTATATGAGCAATGCTGTTCTTGTTGCGTTTATGCAAATAAGCAGGCAACAATCAAAAATGGTGGTCTTTGAGAACAATGAGGGTGACCTTAAGGAGAAAAATCATGTTTCAAGGATAATCACAATGTTCGATTGTGGACAGTGGACTCTGGTGCAGCTGTCTTCAAAGTTCTGTTTTCATTTGGAAGTTGAACTGGGTTTGTGACGTCACCTGCAATGTACAACATACAAGCAGGAATGATGTGTCAGATTGTCACCGCTTAATGTCATTCCAGGAAAGGCCTTGTAATGGATGTCCTCTCAAAAGAGTCTCGTGGACTCAGAGACTGGTTTGTAATTAGCTGTGTGAATTAACCTGCGTGTTCTTCCCTCTGTTTTCATAGGGTATATGACTATGACTTCACTTACCTAGGTGTTTGGTTACATAGTATAGGCCACACTTTATTTATTTTAAGATTTTATTTATTCATCCCCAGAGAGAGGGAAGGGGAGGGAGAAAGAGAGGGAGAGAAACATCAATTTGTGGTTGCCTCTTGTGCGCCCTCTACCAGGGATCTGGCCTACAACTGAGGCATGTGCCCAGGATGGGAATCAAACCAGCGATCCTTTGGTTTGCAGGCCAGCACTCAGTCCACTGAGCCACACCAGCCAGGGCAGGCCACACTTTAGAAGTCCACCTGCATCACCACCTCCTGAGACTCAGCAGTTTGGCTGCACTAAGTGGTTGAGCTGGTGAAGTATGGTGAAGTAAAGCTTCACTTTAAAACTGCTTTCTTTTTCTGTCCTAATGGTTTGGACAGAAAAGGGCCAAAAGCGTTATAGGGAGAATCCTAGAATTATTCCCTCAGCCCAATTTAAGTATAGTGGGCAAAAGGGCTTCAGACAGGTGTGACACTCCTTAGACACCACCCCCCAAGGAAGCCACTCTTCCTTAATCTGGGACACTGCAGAGTTAGTACCTACCTTTGTCAGTTAGTTGTTATGGTTCTGATTGCACCTTCTAACCCCCTTGCTAAATTTGTCACCACCAGAATACCACAGGGATGCCAACTTGTCCAGCTGTGCCATTTTTTTGGACATCACATATGCTGCCTTCCAGGGACAGCCAATTGCCCTAGATTCGGCAAGACACTTCCTCATGTAGGAAGGCCACCCTCCACTCCAGACTCCCATTCTGTTAGGGATCTCTGGAACAGGGGTTAGGTAGGCCTATGCCCACGGTTGGCAGGGATAACTAAGGAAGAACAAGACCTTCGCCCATTGTCTTTGTAAGATTACAAAGTCCAGAATGTTAAAGGGAGAAATTGTAATAGGGGGACCTGACCAGATTGCTGTGGAGCAGGAGAGACCCCAATCCAGGGGAGAAACCCCAAGGGTCCACGAGAGCCTGCAGTTCCTTGGAGATGAGGTGGTGGGCTGCAGAGGACGTTGCCTGAGGCAACAGTAAACAAAACCAAAGTGGCTCTAGTGTGACACCTCACCATGGGCTGAGACGCTTGTGTCCTTGCACCATGTCTGGGTAACTCCTACCCTCTTCCCGATGATGGTAACCAGAGCAGGGGCAAAGGCACTGTGTGGGCTGACACTCATGGTAGATGTTGGCCTGGAATTATTTGGGATTTGGACACTCCCACAGTGTGTGGAGTTTGGGGTGAAAGATTTAAACTGGTAGGCGCACAGAAGCCCACTCTCTTCCTTGCCCCTCGTCCCCCAGTTGGGGCGGGGGGTACAGAGTGTTCACAGGACCCCACAGGACACCAGGACCAGCTTACGGCTCTTGCCTTGCCCTGTATGCAGAGTCTGGAGCAGGTCTGAATGCAGGATGCAAACTTTGCCAGCTGTGGACCAGCAGGATGTTGCAACGTTATGCTGCACAGCTCATGGGACCTGGACTGCTTCCACTCTCTCGTCCTGAGAGCAGCACACAGATGCATGAACCCGAAGAGTTCCTCGGCCCCAGGAGCACAAGCAGCCTTGAATACCGGGGGCCCGCAGACTGAGCCCCTAGCATGACCGGCTGCAATGACCTGGCAGTGCAACCCGGCCCCAGGAGAGAAAGAGAAGCTGCATAAGGTAATGATGACACTGAAACCCACAATTGCACACACTGGAGAGAGTGCCTGAGGATGGCGACCCATTCATGTAGCTACCTCAGGCTCCATAAAGGACAAATGCATGGGGGGACCTCTGGGCATGGGTTTGGATTTCAGTCTTTTTGGGAATAAGGGGATTTCTCTATTTTTCAGAAGAGAGTGGCTTGGAGCCGGGGAGCCCTCAGCTCTCCCAGGCATTGAATCCTGTTAATAAAGACCTTT
The DNA here is from genome assembly GCF_021234165.1 of Pteronotus mesoamericanus. Classification (NCBI taxonomy): domain Eukaryota; kingdom Metazoa; phylum Chordata; class Mammalia; order Chiroptera; family Mormoopidae; genus Pteronotus; species Pteronotus mesoamericanus. The sequence goes on from NW_026555329.1 coordinate 42,305,130, forward strand.
TTCCTTCCCCACCAATTTGTTTTATGGTTGTGTATGGCAGCAGGCAGCTGAATCCCAAATTACCTTGTAACATGCATAGGTAATAAGCAAGTGTGACTTAAAATGGTGATAGTACAATGAGAGAGACAAATATAAAAAATGATTAATTATAATTAAATTTAAAGAATTTCCTTAAAATGCAGTATCTCTAAGACTTTATGGAATATCAGAAATGTCAGCTGTGCTGACCTTTGAACTTTTAAGGAGCTGAACAGACACTAGGCAAATGGGGCAGGTTGTGGGAAAGACTAGTTTAGGCAAATACAATTTGATCAAAGGTGTGGAGTGGAAAAAGCAGAAAAGAAGTCAAGAAATTACAAGTAGTTTTATATGACAGAAGCATCTAGTTCATGCCCAGAGGAGGAGACAGGCGACGGAGCAGGAAAGGTTGGTTAATAGAAGGTATTAATATTTAGGAAGATGAAATGTAGGAGAATTAAGGGAAGGAGTGTGTGTGTCCAAATCATGAAGACATTAGGGAGCCAATGAAGAATTCTAGGAAGGAGGATTACATGATCAGATTTGAGTCTCTGGAAGATTATTTTAGTACAAAGAACTGTTAGGCACGAACTAAAATGCAAGCAAATCTAAAGGAAAATATATTGGTTCACAATTCATGCATTAGTTCCAGGAAGAAATGAAGAATGTCTGAACTAAATGGTCAGGAGAATGGTCAGGATAAGAATGGATTCAAGCAGTAGAAATGGGTTGCAATCCAGATGAGATGCTATAAGCAAAAATAGCCAAGTACTACTGTCAGAACACCACATTTATGGCTAATTACACAGGAGGCAAGATCATACAGAGTCTTACATACCACACCAAGCAGGCTTGACTTTGTTTAATACGTTATGAAAATCATACAAGGGTTTTAATATCTGTATTTTCAACAGATCATCCTGGCAACCAGGATGCAAACTGGTTTAAATTAGAAAACTTTAAGTGCTGACAGAAGATGAGGGCCTCAGCTAGGGCACAGGTGGTAAGAAAATCACCATGACTTAGGGAATAACTGGGTAGAAAGGGAGAGGAAGTCAGCTTTGGCTTACTTGACAAAGGAGAAGGTGATGCCATGAAATGAGAATGAGAATAAAAAATAAATGCAAGGTTAGATGGAAAAGAAGATGAGTTCATTATGAACATGCTGAGTTTCAGGTCAAAACAGAACACAGAAATTATGAAATTTAAAATCAAGAAACATACGAATTTAGAATAAATGTGGACACTGGACCAACTCTGGAGAAAATCAATATGTTAGGAAAGCTGCAGGTAAAAGTGAGTGAAAGAAACAAGAGTGAGTAACAGAAAGATTGAGAAAATAATAACAGAATGGTATTGTGATAAAGGGAAGGGTAAATGGTGGTGCAGCTAAAAGGTAGACACCTCAAGGTTTTCTGGTAAAAGGAGAGACAACAAATGTCCAAGTGAGATGTTGAGCACAAGAAATCTGTTTACAATGAAATAAAATTTGAAGTACAAAAGAACTGGGTGGGGCAGGAAGGAGGATGGGCAACCCTGAAAGTAACACAATAAAGTCAGGAGATGGATCAGAGCTGGGGAGTCTGCCCTTTGTAAAAGACAAAGGGGTCCTCACAGGGCTCACTGGACAATGATTCAAACTGCCTGCTTCCAATACTCCAATCATGACACATTTTGTTTTGGTCCAAGAATGGGCTAGCGGTGCTGTACAGTACTCAGCCTGGACTCAGAACGTTGGTGGGGGCTTTGTTGCAGCAAACACTCAGTTGGATAAATTCATTCATTCATATAATATATAAGTAATAATTTGGGGGTTTTCTGATTACTAATACCGCCAACATAGTCCCTCCTACCCTTATGAAAGCACTGAGCTTCACAGTTTCTAATCTTAATACATTTCTACTATACTACCTATGATTTGAGGAATTATGTGATAGTGTTTTCAAGAAACACTTACTATAAATCTTTCACCCTCATCATTATCTAATTTCTATCATACACCCTTAGAGTGTTCTCTCTCTATCTGTGTACAAATATACATATAATAGTTTTAGTTGTTGTTTTGATTTTTTTTGTTGTGAGGAAAGAGGAAGAGTGGCTGAAAGACACAATTACTGTGAAAAATCACCATTAAAAGCATGAGGACTGCAAAGTATAAACAAACTTACAATAGAAATGACATACAGAAGAATCCTCTACAAGGGCTATCTTACCTTGTCATGGACTGTCATGCAGCTAGCAGCATCCTTCTGAAGGATTTCGGTTACCCCATTGGAAAGCCTTTCATACTTCAGTTTGGGCTCCTCTTCACTCTCTTCTTCCTGCACAAAAAAGAGAAAATGACAGCTGTCATGGATTTATCTGACACTGTCAAAGATTCAAAATACATTTCTTAAGGGGTACTCAGAAATGGTTGACTCAGTGATTATAAATAACTACAACTATAGCAAAGGTTAAGATCTTCATGTTTCACTTTTCCAATTGGGTGTATCAACCTCTATACTGCACTGGTAGAATAAATTCAAAAATTGAAAACAGGATTATATACACTTACTATTAACAGTAATCAACTTTGGCATATTAGAATATAAAACTGTCTGGCCCCCTATGCAGATATATGCCAAATTTTCATTTTAATTAGAAAATATAATTACAAAAAGTTAAATCAAAGTGAACAATTGGAAATTTTACATAGAGCAAAATACATTTTTCCCTTTCAGATTAAAAATATTTTAGTATTTCTTTTAAATAACTGATAATCAATGAACAATCATTGCTTATTTTAGATTAGAAAATATTTGTTTACTCTCATATAAATACACCTACTTATGCATTAAAAATTTCTTAATCATTTTATAGGTTTTATTACTGATTTTATATGTTTAACCTCCCTGTGATATAGCATTCTAAGATATCCTTAACCCTCACAGTTATGTAATAAAGTTAGGAATCTCTATTGACTTTAAGGGTTACTAATTAATAAATGCAGGATAATTATAAAAATTATTATAGTCATTCAGAAAAAAACTTTATTTTAATGAGAAACCAAAAAAATGTGCATTTATCAATACTTGTGATAGCATAAAGCTGGCCAAAACAGTTCCCAGAAATAATCTATTCATGGATTCTTCCTTTAAAAATAATTGTATAGTCTTTATCTTTCACCTAGTATTTGAGTAGCCTGGGGCATGTTAATGCTCCAACCCAGAAAAACTAGGAAGGATTAACAAAATATATGGCAACATCAGCCTAAGGCATCAATTAAAAGGCTGCTGAGGCAACCTGAACTAGAAGAACCAAGATTCCAAGTTGGTGGAGAAAGGATGGAGAGGTAAGCTTGCATTCTACAGCCATTCTTCCTAGAGGTTTTCACCAATTCTGGGTGCAGGACGAGGAAATGAACTCTCAAGATCTGCGGTGGAAGAGGGCCACTGCTGGAAGTATGAAAAGCAGCAAACCTTTTGGTACTTGTGGGGACAGCATGACAAACTGGAGAGTTGAAGGGCTAAGATCCCAGTAGAAGAGTGAAGCAGCCACTTTTCCCCATGAGACAACTGCCAATTTTCAAAGCCATATGAGGTATGAGGCTAAAAAGCTAAATAGAAAGCCTCAAAAATGCAAACAAACCAGCTGCCTCAGTATGCTGAGAAAATAAGAACTAATGTTCAGGAGCCATCAGAAAATGAGACTTTCAATTGGAACTCTGGTCCCCAGGGAACACAAAAAGTACTTACCAAAATGTCAATCTAGCTTTGACTCAGTTCAACCCTGGATTGGAGCAAGGCATGTAACCTATCTGTCCAGTAAAGGAATGGGTGACTCCTGGAGAAAGATAACTTCTCCCGGGATTTTTCACTTACAATATTGAGAATTCAATAAAGAATGACCAGGTATGCCACAAGACAGGACCAATGACTAGAAATCAAAGAGGAAAAAAAAGACCATAAAAACAGGCCCATGGGTGACCTAGATATTGCAGTTACCAGAAAAGAATTTTAATATAACCATGACAAATATACCTATGTTTAAAAAAAAAAAAAAGGACAAGATGGAGAAAATAGATGAAAAGAAACTTTCAACAAGGAACTGTAATCTGTAAAAAAGAATCAAAAATTTTAGAACTGAAATTAAGAACTCAATAGATGGTTTAACAGAAGATGAGCAAGGCAGAAGACAGGACTGGTGAAATGGAGAACAGGTCAAAATATATCCAAAGGGAAGCCTAGAGAAAAATAAATGGATGAAAAAAAAAATAAAAGAATGTATGAGATATTTGGAAGATAGTACTGACATACTTTTAATTACAGTCTCAGAAAGATAAGAAGAATGGGAGGGAGGCAGAAGCAGCATTTAAGAGGTAACAACTGAGAATGTATTAAAACATAAGATATCAAACCAAATTCAAAAAGCTCTGCAACCCCAAGCATGAAAAATATGAAGAAAATAACACCAAAGCACATCATACTGTAAAGAAAAACTGACTCAAAGGGTAAGCAGCGCTGGTGCTACTGAAGATTGTAAGGCTGATAGGACACACTAGGGAGAGACTACAAACTCAAATGCTTACAAAAGCCTTCACCTCTAGGGCAAAGAACTGTATCTTCACATGGAAAGAGGCTAATTTGCACATAACAGGATAGGATGACACATATCAAACATTATGCCATAGGCTTGGTGTTAGATATCTCATTTCACATTTGACTCTAAAAAACACTATTGAGAGTTGGTATATTTATTTCATTTTACAAACTTTCAGTAAACACTAATGATCAGAAAATTTAAGTAATTTCATCCAGACACATAATAATGGCAAAATTCAAATTCAGTTATAAATGCTCTGAAGTCAATGCTCTGAATAATATAATATTCAATCCTCTATGAAAATGATGCTATAAATCACGACAAAAGCCTCCACAATGTTTATGCCTACAAATAATATGAACTATGGGATAAACAGAAAATGTCTTAAAATGTTTATTTAGCAGGTGCATTAGTTTTCTATTGCTGTTAATATTACACCAATATTCACTGACTTAAAACAACAAATATATATTATTTTATATAGCTTCTGTGGGTAAGCAACATAGAAGTGGCTAAGCTGGGTGATTCAGACTCCAGGTCTCTCAGGGGACTGTAGGCAAGATGCCAGCTGAGGTATCAACCACCTGAAGGCTTCACTGGGGGCAGAGGAACTACTTCCATGATGGCTCATTCAAATGGTCAGCAAGCTGGTGCTGGCTGTTGGCAGGAGGCTTTATAGTTCCTTGCCTCATGGACTTCTCCCTAGGGCTCCATGAGTGTCCTCAGGTCATGGAACTGACTTCCCCCAAAGTGATCCAAGAGAGAGCAAACTGGAAGTCTCAATGTTATATATGACCTGGCTTCACAGGTCGTACACTGACATTTCAGCAATATTCTTTTGATCATACAGGTCAGCCATGATACAGAGTGAAAAGGGAAGGCACAGAGCAGGAATAACAGGAAGTAAGGATCATTGGAGGCCATCATGTAGTCTACCTACAAGAGTAGTAATTATATTTTAAGAACAATAAATCTGGAAAAATAAATCAGTATCCATGCCTATGATGAGCTGTCAATTTTTCTTCTCCAAGCATACCTAAGCTATTAGTTGTTTGTTTAGAAACAGGGTGTTAAAATCAAGGACAATGTTAACTACTATTAACTTTTCAAGAATACCTTTAGGAACTAATAACAACAAATGGACATGTAATAAGCAGTTATCTAAAAGACCTATATTTTAAAAATTATATTTTACCGATATGCTATTACAGTTGTTCCAATTGTTCCACTTTACCCTTCCCACCCAACACCCCCAACTCCTTCACGCAGTCCCCATGCTATTATTCAAGTCCATGGGTCATGCCTAGGTTCTTTGGCTACTTCATTTCCTATGCTGTACTTTACATCTCCATGGCGATTCTACCTACATGTATGGTAGTACAAGTAACTACCTACTTGTACTTCTTAATCCCCTCGTCTCGTCATCCATTCCCCCACCTCTCTGCCCACCTGACAACCACCAAAATGCTCTCTGTATCCGTGGTTCTGTCTTGTTTGCTTACTTTGCTTTTTAGATTAAATTGATGATAGATATGTATTTATTGCCATTTTACTGTTCATAGTTTTGATTTTTTTCCCTTTAAGTCCTTTTAACATTTCATATAATAATGGTTTGGTGATGATGAACTCCTTTACGTTTTTCTTTTCTGGGAAGCTCTTTATCTGCCCTTTGATTCCAAGCGATATCTTTGCTGGGTAGAGCAATGTTGGCTGTAGGTCCCTGTTTTTCATGACTTTGAATATTTCTTGCCAATCCCTTCTAGTCTGCAATGTTTCTTTTGAGAAATCAGCTGACAACCTTACGGGAACTCCCCTGTAGGTAACTAATTGCTTTTCTCTCGCTGCTTTTAAGATTCTCTCTTTATCTTTAACCTTTAGCATTTTAATTATGATGTGTCTTGGAGTGGACCTCTTTGCATCCATCTTATTTGGGACCCTCTCCACTTCCTGGACTTGCATGTCTTTTTCCTTCACCGAATTAGGGAAGTTTCTTCCATTATTTTTTCTCTAATAGATTTCCAATTTCTCGCTCTCTCTCTTCTACTTCTGGCTCCCCTTTGATGCAAAATGTTGGAATGCTTGAAGTTGTCCCAGAGGCTGCTTATAACTATCCTCACTTTTTTGGATTCTTTTTTCTTCTTGTTGTTCTGATTGGCTGTTTTCTGCTTCCTTATGTTCCAAATAATTGACTTAATTCTTGGCTTCATCCACTGTACTATTGTTTCCCTATAAATTGTTTTTTATTTCAATTAGCATGCCCTTTGTTCCTGACGGTATCTTTATTTATGCTGTTAAGGTGTTCGGAATTCCTCTATCATCCTTATAACCAGTGTTTTAAATTCTGCATCTCACAGATTGCGTATCTTCATTTTGTTGTATCTTTCCTGGAATTTCAGTCTGTTCTTTCACTCAGGCCACGTTTCTTTGTCTTCTCATTTTGGCAGCCTTCCTGTGTTTATTTCTATGTATTAGGTAGAGCCGCTATGACTCCCTGTCTTGGCAGCATGGTCTAATGCAGTAGGTGTCCTGTAGCGTCCAGTGGCACAACCTCCCCTATCACCCAAGCTGGGTACTTGAGGTGTGCCCTTCGTGTGGGCTCAGTAGACCCTCCTCTTGTAGTTGAGACCTGATTGCTTTTGGCAGGTCAGTGCAAGGGACTTGCCCAGGCCAGTCAGCTGCAATGATTGTCTGTGACCACTTACCACCAACCTTCGCCCACTGTGGAGGATCAGCTATGTGGGAGCAGGGTCGTGGTGCCTCGAAGTGATCTGTAACTATTCAATGGGTGGACAGGCTCTGGGGTTTCGCAGGTGGTATAGGCCAAGGTCAGCTCCCTCCTGTGTTCTACCCAGGGCCACCCTGCATGAGTTATAAAGTAATCTGAAATGGCTGCTACTTGTGCTGGGCTTGGAGTTTCCCAGACAAAGCTGATGGAGGACTGGAAAGTTGGAAAATTTTAGTCTAAGTAATAGCTTAGTAACTGATGCATATAAAAGCTACTGTTCCAGAAACTGAAGGTATGACCCACCCTGACTCCAGGAGTCCATAAGCAATTCCACCTTTGTACTTCAGGAGGACTCCCAGCAATTCAAGGTGGTATCTGAGCCATTGTGCTCCAGAGTAAGATGACCCCTACCCAGGACACAGCTAAAGACCACCACCTGGGGTCATTCTAAAATGGAACTAAAAATGGTCTGTTAGGGTACAAACCCACTGTCCTCTTAGATCATGGGCCATCTGAATAAAGCACCCATATAGATTCAATCCCTGTCTCTGCTTATTGGGTCTGGTAGGTGACATGCAGCACAAACACAGGCTTTTCCATTTCAAAACCAGGCTGTGAACCTAGCCTGGCTGCTGCTAGTGCAGGGCCTGGGGCCACTTAGCAAGAAACACAGGAGCTGGGGGCTCACTGAGGATGGCTGTTGCTTGTTTGAGAAAATTTAGTTAGTTGCGAAGCATGAATGAAGACTAACGATTCATACGGAAAAACCACTGTTAACAGCTTGGGTGAGCCCATAAATTGGGTGGGACAGAGCCTCCAGAGGATCTCCAGGGCAGGGGCCTATTGATCCCCCCTTGACAAACTGTTAAGTCAGGTTGATGGAGTCACAGATATGGCAACCCCTGCTGGCTCTGTGGCTCTTTGAGGGGAGGGTTCAGAAAAGGGAAAATGGCCTCTGCATCCACCTGTCTGAGAAATAGCTGTGCCCCTGCTCTTGCCTTGATGCCAGACACTGCAGTTCCTCCCAGTATACTACTGGTGCTTTTCAAGCTGCTACTCCAGTGCTGGAGCTCAGAAGGGGTGAGTGTGAATAAGTCTGTGTGTGGGCCTTTTAAGAGGCACTTCTTGGGAATCCAGTAGCTCCTTTCACTGACTCAAACCCTGCTGGTTTTTACTGCCAGAAGTTATAGGATCTTATCTTCCTAGCATCGGGAGGCCTGGTGTGGGACTGGGACTCCTCACTCCCAATATACCCCACCTGAATTTTTATCTACCATACATAGATGTGGGTCCAGCCCATTCCACATCCCTGCCTTGCTTACCAATCTGGATGGATGTGGTTTCTTTTATTCTGTAGTTGTCAGACTTCCATTCAACTCTGTTTCTGATGGTTCCAAGAGATGGTTGTTCTACAGTTTAGTTGTAATTTTGATATGGTTGTGCAAGCAAGCAAGCCATGTTTACCTACACCTCCATTTTGACCAGGAGACAAAACCCTGTACTTCTAAAAAGTAACTAATGCCTTGGACAATTGGCTCAGTTGGTTGGAGTGTCATCCCATATACCAGAAGGTTGAGGATTCAGTCCCTCGTTGGGGCATGTAAGGGAGGCAACTGATTGATGTTTCTTTCTCACATCAGTATTTTTCTCCCTTTCTCCCTTCCTCTCTCTTGCTCTCTCCCTCTTTCTTTCTCGCTCGTCCCCTCTCCCCCATCTTTTCTCTCTCTCTCCCTTCTCTAAAATCAACAAACATATCTTCAGTGACGGTTAAAAAATAAAAATAAATAAACTGAAAAGTAACTAATGATAATTAACCCAACCCAAGGAGCTGTTACATGCCAAAAAGTGACGTGTTGTTAAAATGAAATAGCTGATTAACCAAGTCTAAAGAACCTAGAAAAATCACAAAAAAGCAACAAACAGACACCTCTATTTATGTACCTACAAGGAAAAAACAGAAATCATTACAAAGTTAACATTAAATGTGGCAAAAATGATGTGTGCATTCTGAAGTAAATGTGTTAAATACAAATTGAATCTTGAATGGTAGCCTTTATAATAAGATGTCATATGTTGCTCAAGTCTGGACATCAAATGTGCATCCAATGTGAAAAGTTAATTCTACCCTCTTGACTATTCTGCATAAAAGCACTCATCCACGGACCATTAGATAAACTTACTGTAAATAAGGTTTGCTTGTCTTATTTGTAAGTGAAAACTAAATAATTCCTCTCACATAAATATATAAAAATACTTTCACAACACAGTTCACTGAAGCATTTGTGCCAGGCTTCAAAAACCATAAATAAAATGAAAACTTCAATATTAGGCACTTCATATAGCATTTCACACTTTTCTGACAGGTATCTTTTATGTTAAGTTAAAAGCAGGCTAAAGGTGAATTTTTAAGGTTTTTCCCTGCTAGCTGTAAACAAAGAAAATGGAAAGCGATGCAAAAATACAATTCATAGAGGTTATTCTGCTGCTGCAGACTATATATCACATTTTAAATTAAAAAAATTTCTAAAAAAATAAAATCAAGAAGATTTAATAGTTCCACTTTATAAAAAAATTTTTTAAAACAAGGCTTCCATATAATTTGAACTTCCATGGAAAATCACCAGTGTTAATAATAAGCAAATCATAATTTTTGTTAAATTTTAATACTCATGCAAACCTACAAATAAAACCATCAACAGAGTTGAGATGACACTTAACAGTGTTTCTATGACAACCTGGTGGAGTAGTACAAGTTCTAACTTGCAGCTAAGCTACTCTATGAACACTGACATTTACCCAAACTACAAAGATTTGTAGCATTCCTTTAAAAAGAATCAACTAACTGAGATTTCACTAAGTTTAAAGCACTTTTAATTCAAGACAAGTCCTTGAAACCATCTGGATTTTAGAACACTCTCTGAAAATAAATTTCATATCAGCATTCTTACTAAATTTTGAACTTAAAAACAAAAAAAAAAATTACTTTTGGAATAACAAATTAAGGCAATTAAAAACTATTATTTTGTTACTAACACCAAACGGTAAATTTGCATGGAGTCCTGTCACCTAACTTAGGTTTCTATACCAACAAGAACATTGAATTTTTCATCTGATAATTTAAAATTTGTATACAAGAATTTTTTTGGTGTTTACAACTGATTTTTCATGCTGTTTTAACTTTATCCATATCTTCCACACATCAGTACAACTTATAAATCATTATTACTGTCCAAATAAAGACTTGGATTTTACTTTTTAGAAATGTGAGTCATATGAATTCTGGTGGTTAACCAGAAGATCACTAAATTTTCTATTGTTACTATTAATATATAGAACTTAAAATTTTATTTCAGGATACCATTTATTAAAATCCAGTTTTGTCTGTGTGTATGTGTGTGTTTTTCCATACAAAATAAAATGATACTAGATAGACTGAAGGGGAGCGGTAAGATACAAAGTCCAATTAAGTTAGTGAAAAACAGCACCAGTTGAGCATGGCTAGACAATTCACAATCGCACTCTATGGAGATGGCCTTTATCCCATCCTGGTTTCACCTATGAGAAACACCTCAGCTGAACTTCTAGGAGTTTTAATAAGGTGAATGGTTTAGTTGTTCTCATACCATCAAATACATCTATCTAGGGGCAAATCCTTTTAATAAATATCCAATGTCTTAAAGCTAGAGATAATAAGGAACACTAACATATTCGAAAAAATTCTCATTGTTAAGAAGATGCAATTTAAATTTCCACAGTGAAAAACCAAGTATTAATAAAAAGCAAATTAATAATGAAACATGAATATGAAGGTATAAAGTTTTTCCTCTAAAACATTCTCCCTACAATTCTAATTACATTAAGAAAAACTGAAATTTTCAAAATTGGTAGTCAACCTTTTAAGTTTAAGATATAAAAAAGTTATGCCCTGGCTGGTTGGCTCAGTGGACTGTGCATCGGCCTGCAAACCAAGGGGTTGCCAGTTCAATTCCCATTGAGGACACATACCTCGGTTGCAGGCCAGGTCCCCGGGGTGGGCACCAATGAGAGGCAACTACACATTGATGTTTCTCTCTCTCTACTTTTCCCTCTCTTCCCATCTGTCTAAGGATAAATAAATTAAGATCTTTAAAAAATATGTGTAAAAAAGCTATCAAAATCTAGCATCAGAACATTTGAATTTTAGAGAATTTGCATTCTTTTTACAAATCACAGCCCATGACATACTAAAATATTTCTGAGTACTGCAGAAAATAGAGGGAGAAAAAACAACAACAACAAAAGCAGTTGGTGTAAAATACAAATAAGGTTTTTAAAAGAACATAATTGAAATTATATGGTAATTCAATTACTCAAATTGAGTCTCAAAAGCATAGTTAACAAATTTTTAGCAAATAGTGTTGTTAAATTGACTTTCAAGCAGTATTATTATTACTGAAAAGATATTAACCCCTCAAATTAGCTAAAATTACAAGCTAGAAAATGTAACCAAGATGATATGGGTCTACTTTATCAGAGAGAGAGAAAATTCATAATGAATCTATTCATATCAATATATTATTTTAAAAATCATAAAACCCATATGATTAAATAAATGGTCTTTAACTGGAGATTATTTTATGCTCTGAGGACATTTATTTGGCAGTGTCTGGAGACATATTTGTTGTCACACCTGAGTGGGAGGAGATGTGCTATTGGCATCTAGCGGGTAGAGGCCAGGGATGATGTTAAATATCCTACAATGTATAGGATAATCTCCCAGAACAAAAAATTACGTGGCAAATAATTCAAAGGCTGAGAAACTCTGGATTAAATAAATTTCACAAGATTAAATATTGCAGACATTAAAATCTATTTTCAAAGACTAATAGAGAAATGTTCTCAAAACACCTTATTAGGTGAAAGGCACAGGTCATAAAATCTGCTCTGCATGATCCAAATTTTATTGAAGAAACTTATATACATATGTGGGGGGAGGGAATCAGAATAATTAACCATCAAAATAGTAACCATCCTATGCTTCAGTTTCTTCATCTACAAAATAGAAATGATAATAGGATCCATACCACCAGGTTGCTGTGATCATTCCAGAAGATAGCAAATAAAATCAATATTGTGAGCTAGTGTTAATATTTTCTAAATTTTCTAAAATAAACATGTATTTTATTTATTACAGAAATAAGTACATGACAAAAATAAATATTATTTTTAAAGTCCTTGTTCAACATCCTATTCAAAACCTTATATATTTACCAAACCATGATTCTTATCTCTCAAAGCTGCTTTCCTTACCATAGCACTTTAACTGGAAAAGTGAGAAAAACTTGAGCCTGTAATAATTGAAGAGCTCTACTTAAGATTCTCAAGATATGCAGGCTTCATAAACCCTGGTCTCTCCATTGCCCTGTAGTATCAAAATTTCATGTTCAATTGAAGGAGGAAAAATAAGGTGAAGGTTCCTATGCCCTAAGCCAAATACCATAAACAGGATCAACTTCCATCATTTATTTTATATGGGGAAAGCGATAAGAATATCTAGAAGACAAAAGAGAGAGAGAGAGAGAAGCAAATAAGCTTTTCATTTCCTTCAGTCATATGGAATAACTTTACCAATCTTCCAGATATGCCACTCAAGTGGACAATTCCCGCCACTAAAGCCAACATAACCCTCTTTTCCTTTCTTCTCAATATGCCTTGGTGATCACAACATCCTTAGAAGCAGGGTTTATGCCTTTGCATTGCTCTTCACCTAACTGTGGGTACCTAATAAAGACCAGTGAAAACAAAAGTGCCATATTTTGCTGTGTATAATGTGTTCCTGTGTACGTTTTTTGTGCACATTATACATGGGATTATTATGCCCATTATCGCACCCACGGTATGTAATCATTATACCCTTGTATAATGTGCATCTTTATTTTTCCCTCAACAATTTGGGCAAAAAAGTGCACACTATACATGGCAAAATATGGTATGTGGTAACAGCAGAACAAATTACTACTAAGAAGCTTTCCTAAGACACTCTTATTGAGATTTCCACACAGGGAAATCCAAATCATACATTATCAGCCAAAAGGGACTTCAAAGATCATCTAAACTGTGTGATATTTTACAGACAGGGAGGTGGAGGTATCGAAAAAAGGAAAGGGGGTCGCTATTTTGAAATTGTATAAATTGTAATTATAGATAAATGTACAGAAATGAAGTTCTATCATCTCCTAACAGCAGCAGCAAAGAGGTCCTACAATCTAAATTTTCATGAAAATTTACATTTCTTTATAATCTGTTTATTCTTATATAAAAAAGAAAATGCTACAGTTCTCAGGATTTTATGCTTTAGAGGATATTATATACTTCTGAATCATTTTCAACTGCACATTTCATATTACAGGCGCAAAGAAGCACCTTGCTGGCCATTCCCATCAAAGCGTCTGCCAGCTTTTCTATGAAGAAACAAATCAAGATAAAAACCTACAATAGAAGTAAAAATTAAGATAAATGGTTACCAAAATCAAGAGGCTAATACCTATGTTTAATATGAATTAGAATTCATGACAACCTTGAATTGTTTGATGAAAACATTAGACCACCTAAATAAAAAGTAGAAAGATGCTTTCTACCAACCTTCCATGCCCAGAACACAGAGCCTGTCCCCTCTAGACTGAGCAGACACACACCTCACCCCTTAGGGTCTGTCCTTCAAAAGGAGGTGACTGTCTGCAGCTTCCCTCATTGTTTCTCCACACCAACACTTTCAGCCCTGGCTACCAGCGGTCTACATCTTTCTTTTACCAGCAGAGGCAACAATACCTAATAGCTGGGCAGTACATTATTAATGGTCTAGAAGTCCCTGCCATAACCACTGCAGGACTAAGAGGACACTGACAGCAGGAAGATGTGCACTGCAGGGAACCAAAGGACACTAAGAAAGTAAAAAGCAAAAATATATTAATAAATCAGACAACAGAATAATTAAGTCTCAGGAGGAATACTTTTTAAAGACAAATAGATTAAAATAACTACAGAATAAACTGCGAAAAGTCAAAGTACGATAGCCTATCTCCTGCACAAAGGCCTGGACAGTTTTAACAGCAAGTTCTACTATCAACTCTCAAAAAATAGAAAATTGTAACCTATTTAACCTGTCACATAACAAGGAAATATTAAAAATCTCTCAATAATTTTTAAACCCTGATATCGAAACTCCCGGTATATCAATGGAAAAAAATATATAGTTCAGTCATCTAAGAATTTAAATGTGAAAATTCTAAATAGAATTTCATAAATTAAATCTAACCTGCAGAAATAGAAAAGCCTTTAAGTCTTGACAGGATACAATCAAACCCTAATTGTCAAGTGTGATTATCATTTAAACATTTTTGAACAATTATCAAAAAGGAGACACACACATTTCTCTAAAAATATAGTTCCTGACAGTATCAGCAGTTTCAGTACAACTATTTTTGGTACATTTCCCTTTGCTGGATATACTTTATTCCCCAAACCCTGAGAAATAAAGCCTAACAAAAAGCGCTAAGGGGACAAGATCATTCAATCACATTATTTACTCTATTAGTTTCTCATATCAGCTATAACAAATTACAAGAGACTCAGTGGCTTAAAACAACACCAATTTGCTGTCTTACAGTCCAGTACAGATCTCACTGAGCTAAAAATCATGATGCTAGCAGTCTGCATTCCTCTGGAGGCTCTCGGGGAGAATCCGTTTCCTTGTCTTTTCCAGCTTTCAGAAATCATCTGCATTCCTTGGCTATGGGTCTCCTCTTTGCTCTCTACCTTCAGAGCCAGCAAGCTTGAACTGAGTCCTTCTCAATTACCTCACTCTGACCTCTACCCTCCTCCTCTACTGGTGAAGACCCTGTGGCTACACTGGCCCAGCCTGGATAATCCAGGATAAACTTCCTATCTTAAAATCAGCTGCTTAGTACACTTAATAGCATCCACAACCTTAATTTACCTTGCCACATAACAGAACATATTCACAGGTCCCAGGAATTAAGGGATAGGTATCTTGGGGAGACCATTATTCTGCCAACCAATTTTCTGCCATTACTAAAGAAGAGTATAAGAATCAGAGAGAATAAAAATAATAGTGGGCTATGGAACTGGATGCCCCAAGCCAAACTCAAAACTAACAGCCAGTACTAACTTCCTTGTTCCTAAATTAAATCAAGATACTTTCAAGGGATAAAATAGTTCTCTGCTTGTGTCAGGAGGCCAGGGGTGGTCCTTGGCATCTATTTTTTGACAAAGGGATTCTCAAAACCCTGGTTTCACCATTCCCAAAATAAAGACATAATGTCAGTTTCCTGTAGCCATTACAAGAATTACTGAAATCGAACCACTTATTCACTCACAAGCAGCTCTGCTAATGCGAGACTGTAGTGACAGGGTCCCCACCCTCATGAAAGTACCTGGCATAGAAATGGACAAATAATAAAACAGCATCAACAACATGCTTGATGAATACCTTCTAAAACAGGCCAAGTGCTAAATACACATTACCTCCTTTAACAGTTACTCAACAAATGTGTCCTTTTTGAGTGTCCTAGAAGTCACCATTTGAAAATACACAGCAAAGAATTTCCTAGAGGGTCAAAATCATTTTGCCAACCCAATCTCTCTTAAGCCCGTTCCAGCCCGGCAAGACCAGCACCTCAACCATCATGAGTCACCACGACTGCTCTTGTGAGAATCACTGATGGCCTCACCTTTGCAGATTGGAGGGTGAATCCCTAGAGCTCATCTGATTCCTCCTCTCAGCGGCATTTCATACAGCTGACCATGCTCTTCTTCCTGAGATGCATTCCATCCTCACCTTCTTGGATACCACTCTCGTTTGGTTCTCTTCCTACCTCACTGACTACTCCTTTTGAGTCTCCTTTATTGATTTCCCTTCACGAACTAGATGCTGTAGCACCCTTGAAGAGCAGACATCAGACCTTTTATTCACCTGATCTCATGCCCTAAATGATCTCAATTCAATTTCATGGTTTTTAACACCATCTAAATACTGACTCAAATTCTCTCCAGCTCAGACCTGCACTAGTATTCTTCATCCACCTACCTACTTTACGTTTCCACTTGGATGTCTAATTGACATCTCCAACTTAAAATACTCACACTGAAACCCCTGATCTACCCTACCACCCACCATCTCACCCTGAATGTCAAAACCAACTATAGCCAGTCTTCACCTATCTCAGTTAACAACTCCACCTTTCTAGTTGGTCAGCCTGGATTTCCTCTCTTTCACTTACACTACTACATACTAGTCAGGAAATATATTGGCTCAATTCAAAAATACCCTAAATCCTTTATCACCTCTACCTAAAGTTTAGCCATAACCTCCTAACTGATCTTGATGCTTCCTATTTGCCACCCCTCCCACCCCTGGGCATTTTTTTCAAAAATGAGTAAGATCATCCAGAGTGATCTTACTACAACAATGACTCTCCAATGGATTCCCATCTTACTCACAGTAAAAACTGAAATCAGTAAATTGACTTACAGGCTCTATGTTCCTGGCCACTTATTACTGCATTTCCTACCACACAGCTCCAGCCTCAGTCATATCTTTGAAGATGTCTAGCATGACCCCACTTAACAGTACTGCATTTGCTCTTGCTTCTCCCTACAAGACCCTTCCCCAAGGTATTTACTCAAATGTCTTCTTACAGAGGCATTGCCTGACTAGGACAAACAGTACCTCCTCAGTCCACTCCATAGGCCTCTTACCCAATGTTATTTTTATTTTATCTAAAACATTTATCACCACTTGATAAAACTATGTATGTTTTTGACTATTGTCTCCCTCTTCATCAAATACTGGTATATGTTAGCACCCAGAAGATGAAAGTACTCAATAAATATTTGCTGAATAAATATAATAATCAATCAGTCTATCTTGGACTGCTTAAATAATTTTTCTCCTAGGTAGTGAAATTAAATTCTGTTCAAAGATATATCATACCAGAGTCATGTTTATCTTTATAAATATCTAACAAATGGCAGAAATATAGGTTCACAAATCTGTACTACATCCAGAAAGTTTCTACTAAGTTTCTAAACATGTAATTTTTATAATATATGCTTCAAAGGGAATGTTTATCCATGTTTGAATGATGCAATAATCAGCAGAACCTGTTAACAGTAATAGCTCATTAGATGAAAGAGCAAATTTTTAATTCAAATGCTATTTGGAAGACTATATTATAATCCCATGGTCCACTTTTCTCAGCAATCAATCTCCTAACAAGATACGTTATCATTTTAGTTACCAGTTGCTATAAATTTGTTTACTAAAATTAATACATGTAAATAACCAATTTATGTTTCAATAAATGATTCACAGTGTTCCACCCACCAGGTAAGATAAATTATTTTTGTGTGATGCATTTTCTGATTAAAAAAAGCTATCTCCTGATTTCTCATAATGACTGATTTTCATTTTAACAAAACTGATAAAGAACACTCCTTGTGGTTGATGCATCTAGGAGTTGCATTTTATTTTAATATTAATTTCTCATATAAATTGCACACAAGTATATTTTAAATAGCTATTTGTCAATCCACTTGGTTTATAGCAATTAATACATGCAACATATTCAAGGCCTCCCAATTGTGGTATTTGCAAGAATTAAGCCAGATCTTAATGGACATCTATTCAGGGAGTATGTTTATTAATAAGAAAAGTTACAAAGACAGAAGTAACACTAATTAAGTCTCTGTTATTACATGCCATGGCCCAGGAAAGGGGTATTGTAATTTATATGCAATATGCAATCTCTGCCACAAAGGAACACACTACAAGCAGAATAAGCCTTAGTTTAACTATTCAGTTGCTTTCACAGATAACAAAAGGTCACTAGAACCCATACCTGGTACAAAGCAGACCTTATTACATATCAATTTCCATTAGGTACACTCCTCTATTTCCTTGTCACCTCTCTTCAGCCTGATTGGTTTTCTCATGTTATTCTTCTCTTTCTTGTACAAGTTTAATCTTGAAGTGTTAGGCTAACAATTTGATGCTTCTACAGCAAAGTTTTCTGTATAACACACTAAACTCTTTTAACAAAAAGTAGCATATACTGTTAAATAAACAGAACCTATTCAAAGGTTTAAAAAAATACATTTCTCCACAAAGCAAAATTGCTTCAGTTTCCAGCTATATAACCAAAGTGTTCCACAGCACAAATGGTCCATATATAAGTACGAAAACACCCTACAGAAAATGATGACATTTTTTTATTGTTGATGACACAATCCTCTCCCCGCTCCACTGAATCTACTCAGAAATTAATCTATGCTCTGTTAAGCTACTATATAATTTTGGAAATGTTTGTTCCTGCAGCACAGACAGCCTTTCCTGCCTCATATAGTACCTGATTAGATTGTGGTTCATATTAAATGAGATAAACCATGTAAAGCATTTCACACAACACATGGCACAGTTAGTAAGTGGACCTGAAAATTGAAGCAACTGATGATTCCTCATTATTTAAGTATTGTTTTCCTTTAAAATGTCTAAGTACAAATCAGATGTTAGATTTATCTGGCAAGGATTTTAAAGCAGCCATCTTAAAAGTGCTTCAACAAGCAATTATAAATTCCCTTGAAATAAATGAAGCAATAGGGTATTTCCACAAAGAAACAGAAGTAATGAAAAATGAAAAATGTATAAGTGGTAAATATAATAACCAAAAGAAGTAACTCACTGGATGGGCTCAATAACAGAGTGGAAATAACAGAGGACAGAACCAATGAACTTGAGGATAGATCAATAGAATTTACCCAAACTGAACAACAGAGAGAAACTGACTGGGAAAAAAAAAAATGAACAGTCTCAGAAACCTGCAGAAAAATAACCAAAGGGCTAACATTCATATTAAAAGTCCTAGCAGAAGAAGAAAGAGTGAAACTGAAAATGTATTCAAAGAAATAATGCTGAAAACTCTCCAAATTCACATACCCCTACAGACTCAAGAAGCTAAGCAAATTCCAAAAAAGATAAATAAAAGAAATCAACTCTGAGAGACATTATAATTAAAATTCTGAAAACTGAAGTTAATATTTCTCTTTCTCTCTCCCTCTCTCCCTCCCCACCCCTCAGCAGCCAGGGAACCACAGCACATTACTGACAGGGGAGCAGAAATTCAAATAACAACACATTTCTCGTTTGAAATGAGAGCCCAGAAGGAAGCTGCAAAGTATTTCTCAGGTTCCAAAAGGAAAGATTTGCCCATTGCAAATGCTACCTGGCGAAAATATCCCTCAAAGATGAAAAGGAAATAAAGACATTCTCTGATGAAGAGAAACTAAGACAATTTGTGGCCTGTAAACCTATTCCTAAGAACAGCTGAAGTTTTCTAAACCGACAAAGGAACAGAAGATAAGAGATAAAAGAAGACTTAGAATTTTAAAAAGAACATAGGAGTGGATGAAAATACGGATAAATATAGTAAATAATGCTTTTCATTAGCTTTTTAAATCATATTTGATAGGTGAAGCACAATGTTTAATACCAACTGAAGTGGTGCTCAATGAATATGAAGTAACTATTTAAAGACAACTGTGTTAAAAAAGTGGGAAGGGTAAAGGGACATAAATGGAAGTAAAGTTTCTGCACTTGGCCAGAAGTGGTAAAATATCATAAATACCAGTAGACTATGATAAATTATGAATGTGTATTTTAATACCCAGAGCAATCACTAAGAAGCAATACATTCAAAATTATAGAAAAGGAGAAAAGATAGTAGTTGCCAAGGGATGAATGTGGGGGAGGAGGTGGCTGTAACTATAAACGGGTAGCACAGGGAACCTTATGATGTACTGTTCCGTATTTTGACTGCAATGGTGATCACATGAATCTTCACATATGTTTAAAATGCACAGAACTAAATACACACACAACTGAATTTATGTAAAACTGGTGTGATCTGAATAGATCTGTGGATTATATCAATATCAATTTAGTACTTGTGACACTCTACTAGAATTATGCAAGGCATTACCCTTTGGGAACTTGGTGAAGGGTATACAGAATCTCTCATTATTCTTTCTTACAACTGCGTGTGAATCTGCAATTATCTCAAAATAAAATCTTTAAATATATATCTCAAAAAAGTGTATGTTAAAGTAAAAACAATTCTGGCTTATTTAAAATCTTGGATAAACGAAAAAGGCTAAAAAAAAAAAACCCCAAAAACCCTAACCTTTTCCCTAAATCCCTTGTCAAATTTGAGGTGGGGCAAAAAGATGTAGTTTCAGTCTGGGTTCCATAGCTTTGCAACCCAAAAGTTCTGTAACATCAACACAAAATACTACTATAAAACATACAGAGAAGATGTTTTGTTAAAAAATAAATAATAATTGTGCCCTGCCTGAGTGGCAGAGTTAGTTGGAACATCATCCCGTATACCAAAAGGTTGTAGGTTCGATCCCTGGTCAGGCACATACAGGAGGCAACACTGTTTCTCTCTCATGTTAATATTCCTTTCTCCTCCCCCCACCCTTGCCCTCTCTCTAAAAAGTCAATAAATATATCCTCAGGTGAGGATTTAAAATAATAATAGTAATAACTGTTTTTGCTAAATATATAAGCAATGCAAATTTGTTACAGAAAATTTAGAAAATGAAGGCAGATAATGACAGTAAATAAAATGAGAATCACATAACCCAGTGATAATATCCTTTTATGGCCATTTTTTCCTATGCTTATACAATATGTGGATTTTGGTGGGTGGAGAGAAACTAGATTATACTCTAAATCAGGAATCAGCAAACTACAGCCCACGGCCAAATGCAGCCAAATGACTGTTTTTAGTATAGACTTCAAGTGGATTTTTGTATTTTTATATGGTTGTATACCTACATAATATCTTCAATATTGGCTCTTTGTCTACAAAGCTTTAAAATATTTACTATCTAGGCCTTTATAGAAAAAGTTTATCAAACTCTGCTCTAAATGGCATTTTTGTAAAAAGGTTTTTTCAATTGAAAAGGTAATATAAGTCTTTATTTCTGAATATTTAGCCTGTCTCCAAATTTTTATATTATAAACAAAGTTGTAATGAACACTCTCACAGCTAAATTTCTGTGCACAGAGATAAATGTACTTTTCAAAGGAGATATAATAAAACTGCCATTATTTATATTATAAATATTGTATAAATATGTTTATAATTATTCTCTATAAATATAAACATTTTATGGTAAAACAGGAATTTTATTAGACTGATTAATGTTATATATAAATTAACTAGAAAATTCTCTATTCCCCAGAAGACAAAGCAAAGTTCAAAGATTCTGAAAATAATACCTTTTCTACTAGATGAACAAGCCAAAATCTGTAACATCTCCCAAAATATCATTTTATACACAGGCAGGGGTTATTAAAAAGATTATTTTTACTCCTGTCCAATTCTAGAAAGGTACATAGAGATAAGAGTCTGGCATAAAATTAGAGAGGGCCCAGTGAAGTTGGAGGCAGTAGCTGAACAAGAAGTTAGAAGAGCAGGCATTAGAACCAGATTGCTGGGGACAAGTTCATTTTACCAGCCCAGTGACCTTGGGCAAGTTAACTAAACACTCAGTTTCTTCATCTGCAAAACAGAAGCTATAATCATAGCCAAATCACAGGGCTAATTAATATTCCTAAAGAGCTTACCAAAGTGCCAAGCACCATTTCCTATACTACATGTGTTTATTTTGTAATGCTCTTCATTATCAAAATAGATTCCCAACATTATTAATTCCAATTTTTTAAATTTTTTAAATTTTTAAAAAATATTTTTTTATTTTTTAGAGACAGGGGAAGGAAGAGATAAAGAGAAGGAGAGAAACATCGATGTGAGAAACTGGTCAGGTGCCTCTCCTATGCGCCCGGACCAGGGGCCAAACCCATACCCAGGCATGTGCCCTGAATGGGAATTGAACCGGCAACCCTTTGCCTGGCAGGACAACATCCAAACAACTGAGCCACACAAGTCAGGGCATCCACTACATCATCTTTGCTCCAAAGAAAGCTCAGAACTTTCCTCTATAAGTAGTAACTTGTAGGTTCCTCTAAAAATAAAATAAAATAAAATATCCCAGGTATTAGTGCTCTCACTTGCTTTTGTTTAAAAATATATTTAATATGAAAGCATATTATTTGCTTCAGCCAGAACTAAACCATTAAAAAAGAAGTCACCAATGACTTAAAAAGTGCATTAGACAGAAAAATTATCTGAATGTAAAGATATAAGTCTTTAGGCTTAGAATGTCTATTTCCTTTAACTGCCTAAAAGTGGGATTTACCCATTTTCCTGCAACACAGCTACGCTAAATACTCTGGAATTTCCTCACCTGTCCCATCTAGCTCATCTCTCACATACTTCCTATTGAATGACCTTGAGAAGCATTTCCTCTTTGTCTTCTGCTACTGCCCAGGCCAGACACCTACCTCCTCACTATCTCTCATGAGGACTTCTACTACAACTTCCTGTCATGCATTTCTCTTTCCAGTTTACCTGTCGCTAGCCCCTATTCCCACCCCTAACAATCAAGGCTTCTACTGGCTCCCCATGGGATCACAACTTGACACATTAGGAACTTCATTACCTCACCCTGGTTTCCTTGTCCGGCCTCATTTCTCCAACTTTCTCCTACATTTCAGGCACACGGAGTGCCTCATGGTTTGCTGAACCTGCATGTACATTCATGACTTGCTCTTTGTGCATGTTCCCTCCTCCCCAAAGACATACCTAGCCTCTCTGCCCAGAGTCCTTTTCCATATTAACTCTTCAACACTCCAAATGCAGCCATTCCTGACTAATCAGTCACTATGCTCCCATAGTGCTCTCCTACTACCTACACCATGGCACTTAACCACGAGTACTGAAAAGATCTTAGAGCTTCAAAATGGGAATGAAATTCTTTGGAAGATAATATTCTTCTGTGTTATGCTTTTCAAGAGTAAAATACCATCCAAGAAATACCCTTACTTACTAAATCAAGGAGGAATAAAGACTGTATGCTTAAAAACAAAAAATACTTAGATGTGAGGACCATTTTTGTTATCTTACAAAATTTGCCATGACTATTAACATGAATGAATACCCTTAAATTATGTCACCTATTAAATAACATATTCATTTACTACCTTGATTATAATTTTGAATTTTCACTTTAACTGCAAAGTACAAGTTAAAATTCTTAAAGTTTTACATACTGACATATGCATGCCTTTCAATCATATTAATTATACTACACCCAGCAATTTCCTTTCATTTGGTTATAGTTTTCAAGACTAAAAACATACAATTTTGAGCAGTCAATATTCTTTTCTCAAACACACATTAAAATGAGAACCTCAAAGAAAACATAAATGAAATGCTTTACGAAACTGGATTTGGCAACCTCTTCACCAACACCAAGAGCACAGGAAACAAAAGTAAAAACAGATAAACTGGGCTACATTAAAATTTTAAAACTTCTATGCATCAAAGAGTACACTCGACAGAGGATAAAGGCAACCTATAGAATAGGATAAAATATTTAAATATTTTCAAATCATATAACTGAAAAGAGATATATATATAATTAAATAGTATTTATATAGATATAGATATGGTTAAATCACTTAAAACTCTATAAATCTGTATCTGTATGTATACCTATCTATCCATCACTCTGTCACTCATAGGTTGTTGAGTTATAGACAGATATACATCTTATCTATATCTATCTCATTGGGGTTAATATACGGACTATATAAAGAATGCAACAACAAAATCACAAAAAAACCCAATTAAGAAACAGGTGAAGGACTTGAATAGACAGTTCTCCCAAGATATAGGAATGGCCAACAAATATATGAAAAGATGCTCAACATCATCAATCATTTGGGAAATACAAATCAAAATCACAATAAGATATCACCTCACACTTTTCAGGATGGCAACTATTCAAAAAAACAAACAAACAAACAAAAAGCATTCATGGGAGAAATCAGAACCTTGATGGGAACATAAAATGATACAGCCTCCACAGTATCATAGTCCCTCAAAAACCTAAACACAGAATTTCCACGTGATCTAGAAATTCCCCTTCCAGGTATATATATAAAAGAACTAAGCGCAGTTGTTCCAAAGAGATATTTGGACACCCATGTTCACTGCAGCATTGTTCACAACAGCCAAATGATAGCAGTAATACATGAATGAATGGATAAACAAAATGTGGTGCGTACTTACAATGGATTATTATTCAGCTTTAAAAAAAATAAAAAAATCAATAAATCAATAAATAAAAATAAAAAGGAAGGACATTCAGATACATGCAACAAAATAGATAAACCATGAAGACAGTGTGCGAAGTGAATTAAATCAATCACAAAAAGATAAATACTCTACGATTCCACATATATGAGATACCTATAATAGTCAAATTCTCAGAGACAGAAAGCAGAATGATGACTGCCAGGGGCTGGAGGAAGAGAGAAAGGGAAGCTGTTATTTAGTGGTATAGAGTTTCAGTTTTGCAGGATGAAATAAGTTGACAAAAAATGTAAATATACTTAACAATACTCAACTGTAGGCTTAAAAATGGTTAATATGGCAAATTTTATGTTATGTGTATTTTACCACAATTAAAAATTTTAAAAGAACTTCAGAATAACCTAAAACTATGGTTTTCCAGATATAATATAAAAGTACAGTGTACAGGGAATGCAGTATTTCATTAAATGACAAATTATTAAAATATGTGGTTGAAAACTATGTATGAACTAAGTATTGTTGTTCATAGAAACAGTAATTACCTGAGCACTTGAACAAAGAAGAGGTATAAGTATACAAAGGAAATTCCCACCCTGCGAAAGCTTAATCTTAACAGTTACAAAACCCAATGGGAAGAAGAGGTAGAGGGAGAAGAGAAAAGGGGAAATAAAAAGACTCTTTGGCAACCAAGTGGTGTCCGCAATATCAATCCTGGAACTAGAAAGTGATTCAAACTGAAGGAGAGACCCAAGACAGACTTCTTCAAAGACTGGATTGCAAAGTAACTCACTATACTTGGAAGCCTAAACCTGATCTATCAGCAGACTAACTACTTTGCTGGTCCATAAACTCACTAGAATCAGTAATACCTGGGAGATATCTAGAGCTAGTGGAGAATCTTTCCTAGCCTTAGAGTTCAAGCACCAGGCTGCTTCTGGTTTAAGACAGCTTCTGATACCGTGGAAATGTTATTTAAAGACAACTCACTCACGATGGAGTTTTATCCTGATGTCTTCTTTGGCTGAAAACTTTCAGTTCTCATTGTATTTTTCCTACACTAGTTTTGTAGGAACGCTACCAGCCATTTCAGTTCATTCTGATGTGTCTTAGACTTTCCTGGATAGCAACAATAGGTGATCTATGAAACGGGTGAGGTAATTTGGATGGTTTACAAGGTCTCTTAGTGACACTGGCAAGTGAAGTGTATTTTCTTTCATGAGTGGCCACTGGGTGGAGGGCAGAGTAGAATGGTGGTGGCCAGGGACTAGAGGGAGGGAGATATGCCTAAGTAAATCTCCTAATATCATGTTATTTTTTAAATTTCTGGGCACAGTTCATTTCCATGCTTTTTACTTATCCCTTCACAACCACACCTCCAGGAAATGCCTCCATCTTCTCTCCAGAAGCAGCCTCACTCCAACACTGTCACCTCTGGCCCCACACCTTTACAGCCATGTCCTATAAATTCCCCAGTAGCCAGTGTTCCACAGGGTCCCTCAGAGCTGTTGTCACAAGTTCCCCACTCAGAGTGGGGCCCTCTCCCTCCTGGGGGTAAATTTCATCTGTATTCCGGCCCCACTGGGGCTCAAGTGCACTCTCTTCATTTCCACCCAGTCTCCCTCTGACTCTCAGCTCCAGAATCAATCCAGAGCTGGTTGTTAGTTTCAGGTATTATTTCTCCACTTAGAAGCTTATAGTACTCCCTGCTTCCTAATTAGGCTGGAAGTATGGGTTATAGGCACTTTCGTTTGCTCTCCTTGTGGATCCATTTAGTAGCTGAAGACTGGAAAGATTTCGATTTAGGTGGCTGCCAAGAACCTCCTCACCTCTGAAATGAAATACCTGGACAGGGCTCTAACAATGCAGGATTTGGGACCAGTGTTTCTGAGGACACAGGGTTCTCAGTAAAGCAGAGATTTCTAAAAATAAGAATGGTCATCAAAAATACTTTTCAATACTTTATTAAAAATTAACAAACATTATATCCTACCTCTAATGAATCTGAGTTACACGATACCAGGAGCTCTAAAAAGAGTATCAGAGGTCCTTACTAGTGAAAATGTTAGGAATCATGACTCTAGTCAAAGGACAAATGCATGATGGCACAATATATAAGGTGTTCTCTAGAGGAAATGTGTAATTTTTCCCTGACAAAGCAAACAAAATATAGTGTAATAACTATATGCAATATCAACCCAAATTTAATAGACTATAACGGCTACAATCACACTGGCATAGATTTCTAGCAGGTTATCATAAGTATATTAATATTCCTCTGAGCTAAATAAAATATTAAAAGAAAATATAGTTATTAATCCAGCTATAAAATTGATGAGCTAATTAATCTGTTACTTAAACTTATTTCTTGAAAAGTCTTGAAAAGGTATTTTTTTAAAAGCCCTTCCTTATATACCACTTGTTTTCCTTAAAATACAATCTTTAATACTACTTAACTCCCAACAGCTCTTAAGGTAACTACTTTCCTTTTGATTTTATGAAATAAACCAACAATTCAATGACTCAGAAATTTTAGCAATGAGCATGCCATATTTATGAAAAGAATGAGGTAAGAATAAATATTGTAGAACCTACAGTGGTTATTTTTTTAAATAGGTTTTTAAGATGTTAAGATTAATTTATAAAACTGCATCAATTTTCTCAGTGCCAACATGCTTCAGGTTAAAATACTGTTCAATACCAGAAGAAAAAGATTTGTTCCTTTTCCTGTTTGTTTTTGAAGATAATCCATTTAACGTTTTTAAAGGCAACTGGCGTGTTCTTCCCCAAGGCTCAATCACCTATTGTCCTATCACCCCAGGCCTGAGAAGGCTGTATTTAGCAAGAATGAACATGCTCAAGGCAATAACATGGTTACTTAGAAACCCTCAGGCTCCTGAGTCACCAGCTTACCTCAGACTCATCGGTAGATTCTTCAAGAGACCCAGTTTCCTGCAAAGCACAGAGGGGGTAAATGGTCAGAAAAATGACAAAAGAATAAAAAATATTTTCAAGGGAAAAGAGTCCTTGTGTCCCCACCACCAATATCCACCTTCTCTTTTTTTGGAGGTAATCTGCAAATACAGTTTAAAGGACTCCATATGGCCCATTCTCACAGGTCTCGTACTTCTCCACACCTTGCAGGTCTGAGATGGTTATTCTGGGGCCACACAAATCCAGTGCTCCTGCTGACCTCCCTTGAGTGGACAGCAGTTAACACATGACCCCAGGATTTGTCATCCAAGTATATGGAAGGCTTTTCCCTTGTTAAAAATACAAATCGCTTTGGTAAAACAGCCTTACTAATCTCAGAAGGGAAGAGGGAACTGCCATCTCAAATTATCTATAAGCCAATTTTTATACTAAAAAGCTCTTGTGCTATTAATTATTACACTATTAATCTAGTTGCGTCAAAATAATTGTCTTGCTTAAACAGCATTTAGAAAAGAATTCCCCTAGAGTGTATCATCAGACACTGTGCAAACAAGCTGTATAATTTATATCCACTCTTTAAACCATTAACTGGAAGACAAATTCTACCATTTAACACAGTTTCCCTCTTGCTAGACAATGAATCTTGCTGCTCTGTAGAAAACAAAGCAAAAAAGGAAAAATTGACTTGATCCTGCTAATCTCTCACCTGTCCACTGAAAGAGAGAATCTGCTGATGCCACGCATCCTCAAACAGGTCAGCAAAATGAAGATTTACTTAACGTATTTATAGATATCAATAGCAATAAAAAGTTACAACTAATATGCTGACACTGAATGTAAGCGTTTTACAATAATCCATGAGATAACAGAAAAAAATGAGGCAAGGACATTTTAGACATAACAAATATTTTTTCAACAAAGAGAATGACTATTTTAAAGAAAGTAAGATGTATATATTACTCAATGCAAACTGCACAGCAGGACAAAAGTAAATTTGGTGTTTGAAAATATTTTAATTTCATTCATGGAAAATCAGTTAAGAACCTGGCAGGTGGCAGGCTGCCTAGGGATCAGCCTTGTGGACAACACAGTCCCTGCTGTCAAAGACCATCTCTAAAATGGGGACAAACGGTACTTGTAATTAAGAATTTTACTGTAGTTATATCATTAACCACGATGAAGGTGAGACTCTCCTCTACATTCTAATGCAGCCTATTTACTTTCACGTTATTCTAGGTACTAGGAAGTTCTTATTAACTTGGAGCAACAATCTCTCCACAGTAACTTTTTGTTAACACCAATAAGACAAAAAAATCCAATTACTCTACTACTATGTGACAGCTCTCCAGTAAATTAATAACATAGATCATGCCTACCCTTCTAAATCGTTTCTCCTCTATGCTAACCATCCCCAGTTCTAAGTTTTAGTACACTCATTATGCTTATCCTTCTCTTCAGAGCACACTTCATTGAATATTTAAGTAACTCGTCTGACATCTTTACTGAACATCTGTTATATATATTCCCATAATGTTAAATGCTTTACAGGTAGCATCTTGAAATTTTCTAATTACCCCTAAGAACACTGAGGCTTAAAGGCTGAACTTCTAAAAGTCCCTCAATATTAAGTTATTAGCATTAGCAAAACCAGGCTTTGACAGCTGTGCCAATGAACCACACAGGTTCCTATTTCCCAACTCTAGAACTCTGGCAGGACACTTGACTACTCTTTTCAGAAAACTTACATTAAACCGAAGGAATTTTTTTTTCTTATTTGGAATCCATTCAAATACGCACATGGGCAAAGCGCAAATGTCCCATTTACATTCTTGATTAAAACACAAACCTAAGTCCCCACCCAGAGATTTCAATCCAAAAACTCTAAACCAGGTTACACTCTTGCCCCCCACAGAAAGTAGTCAGATCCTGGAAACAGCAGCCTTCGGGGAAAACCAGGCGTTCCTGGGCACTTCCTGTACCAATCAAGATGGTTTACTCCCAGTCTCAGTCAGCCGGTTCCTCAGCACCAGCACAAGCCTCCCAAACACTGCTGTGGCCTCAAAAAGTTACACTTGTGTCCACAACCCTACCAAAACAATGCAGGGGAATTAGCCTCTGTAATTACTTAGCTTCATTCATTCAACAAGCCCCTCTGCTTAGCAAGCTGTACAGACAGGCAAACAAGGCATGATGTGAAAGTCCCCAGTGAGGGAGCTAAGAAATAAAGCTGAAACTTGAAAAACATTACCATTTAGAAAGACAGTGGCTTTCAAACACTTTTTAACGTCACACTTTATCTTTCAAAGAATCTAACTTCAAATCATGAAAATGTAAGTTATAAAACTGTGTTGTTCTCCATGTAAACTAAGCCAGACACAAAATGACAAATGTTGTAGGATTACTCGTATGTAAGTAAAATAGAGGTTAGCAAGACTAGGGAAGGGAGTACTGAAGAGTTACTATTTAAGGGGTACACAGTTTCAGTCTGTGATGACAAAAAGTTGTTGAGATGGAAGCTAGTTATGATTGCATGACAATGTGACTGTACTTAACGTGACTGAATCACACACTTAAAATGGTTAAAGTGGTAAATATTATGGTATGCATATTTTACCACAATAAAAAAAGTATGTGCTGTTCTGACTGAAGCAAAAGTGATGAACTAGAAGGTACCTAATGACACAAATGCATGGCCCAACGAATTCTGGCTAAGCTAAACTCAACAATTGCTTTTACAGACCAATCCCTTAAACTCAATCATCTATCCAAGCCTACAGCTCTTCATAGCTTGACATGTGATCTCACAAATCTATTCAACTCTGTCAGAATACATTGCCAAAACATATCCAATTGGACACTACCTTCCTCAAAGAATCCTTAGGATCCAGGAGATTTCAGATTCCTCAGCAAGGTACTCAAAGTCCACCTTGGCCCCAAATAGACTTTTAACCTCACTTCCCACTCTGCACAAACCCAGGGCCCTCCAGCCACATTGGATGAGTTTTCAGGAAAGTATCACATGCTCAGGCCTCCATGCCAGAGGTGACAGAGCGGTGGCCTGCAGGTTTTTTGCTCAGCCTGGGTAATATCTTTAAGACTCCCACATAAAAATCTGTATTTCTGACTTCATAAAAATCAGACAATATGTCTACTAGGATCCCTCTTTTCACATCACATCAATTGGAACTGAGCAGCTATGTCCCTAAGACAGAATGCACTTTACCTATGAATACCACTCCCAATTTCCCTGTATTAAGACAATTCCACTCATTTCCATTGCCATGTGCCTGCCTTGAACGTTCAATGTTTGAGTTGAGCCTTTCCCTTAAGTCCTTCCCTTGGCTTAGAAGGCCCTTGTCCCAACTCCAAACTCTACCTAGCATTCTTCCAACTCCCAGCGTGTTCTATAGGTTTGGGGAAACCCACAAGGGTACCCCCGGGAGGTAGGTAGTCAGGCTGAGGACCTTCTCTTTTTCTTCAACAAAAGAGTTTGGATTTCATAGTTTATATTTTCACGTTGCCAATTAGTTTTGTTGTTGTTGTTGTTTATTCTATAACCTGGACTTGGTAATATTAATGGCCTTGTCCTAATGGTTACCCTTAAAAATACACTGTAGATAAGTCCAAATGCTTTTGCCTCTTGTCCCCCATTATCCTACCCAAAGCAAAAGTTCAACACCCATTTGCCGGGGATGATGATAAAAAATAAGCAACTGATCTTTCTCCCTCCTCACTATATTCCTTTTCCATTTATGAGCAATACCAGGTTCATTTTCTCCAGGCCTGAATTATTAGCTTATGTCTGCAAGACAGTTACAGAGGGGGCCTGCAGGGAGGCAGCAGCAAACAAGGATAGAGAGAGTCCTTGGTGGTAAACAAAATGTTAACCACCTAGCAAGAGTCCAAGAAGGTGGCTATTAGGGCTCTCAGACGACACTTCCAATAAAGGCTTGCAATCTACTATCACCCCCAATCCTGACATCAGTTCAGGGCCCATGACAGTGGCCTGGAAGAACACTCAGCACAGCTGTCCTTCAAGGCAGTGGGGTGAGGATGGCTGTCAGCCCAGAAGGAGAGAAGCCAGGACCTCCCACGTGGTAAAGTCCTCAGAATTTTGAGGGTATACAAAGTGTTCGTTGGAGGGGCGGGGCGGAATTTGGGAAAGGAATGAGCAGCTGGAGCCTGAGGAAGGCCAGCTCCAAACTCTGCCGACTGAAGAAAAAGAACCAAGATCGGGGCCCAGGAAATCAGGCTGGGCTGGAGATAAGCATTAAACACTCAAGGCTGTGCTGCCAGCCGTGCTCCCTTCCCAGCAACCTGTGTGACAGAGCAGAGTTTAATGAAAGAGAGGGCGTGACAGCTCTCAATACAGGCACAGGAAAGAGGGGATGTTCGGTGTGATATGTCTTTGATATCCTTGAATAACACAGACTCAATTTCAGAAGTTTTTGGGTACCTTGGAACTGGCTAATAGGAAAGATTAAAAAAACGTATCTGGGAAGCTAGCATGAGCAAGGAGACTCAGGTTACCAACGCTGTTCAACCCACTAGCCTTAGCTACTGCACTCATCTTACTCTGCAAGTGAAGAAGACTCTTGACACCTCCCCCAGCTTGGTGACTTAGTGACCCAATCCCAAATCTGACTTTGTATTAGAACCATCTAAATTCAGTCTGGGGAACTGGCTAATACCTGCCAATATACTCCATCTTGACAGATTCTGATTCAGTGGGTATTAATAAAAGTCTAAAATCACAAGCATTTGGTAACAAAAGCATCAGGAGGACCAAATTCCTAAAAGACAAAAAGGCCACTGTGACTAGGCAGCCACAAATGGGGACCTGCATAAAACACAGAAGCCCCTGATTTGATGAGGACTCCCTCTCCAAGATGGCAATGCGAATGCTAGGGAGACTACTACTAATCAGCTAGTGACATCAGCCTTCAGCCAAACAACCCAGACAAATATGAGAGGAAAAAACTAACAAGGCAGTAAACACGTGCAGGTAAGCTAAATTGTAATACACTTTAGTTACATGATAGTAAAGAGTGGGCCTCTAAAAATTTCCTCCTTAACTTCACTAGGACTTGGTTCTTCCTTTCTGTATTAGTAAAGTTGCTTTTAAAAGTCTGTCTTGTTCAAAATAAAAAAAAGAAAAGAAAGAAACATGCATACCTAAGCCAAGCCCACCCTTGGACGATAATCATTGTCTTCTTTATAAGACAATCATTTCAATGTAGCCACTTTAAAATGTTTTTATGCAATACTCACAAGAGCCCTGGAGAGTAAAATCCCCAATTTACAGGCAAAGAAACTAAGGCACTCAATTATTTGTTGACTTGATTTTTATTTTACACATGGGACACAACCACATGAGATGTACATGCTCAACCACATGCCCCTGATAATAAGTAAATGCTCTAAAATAAGGATAAAATTTCCCTAATTTCTAAAACATAGAGGGAGAAGTCAAAAGAGAAACTCTCCTATTTGGTTAAGAAATAGAAGGTCTGATTGATCAAATATTTTAACAGACTAGGTTCCCTGCTGTGGGAAAAAAGAAACAGTACCTGGGGAGCTGGCAGAGCAGGGAGTCTACACAGGGCAAGTAATCTACAATACATTTGAATTACTTAACTTTCAAAAGTTTCAAGTAAGATAAAATAACAACAGAAGGTCTATTTAACCTACTTACAATTTGACATTTTCAATTCAGAAGGCTGTTCTCCCCCTAATAAATTCATTTAAACATGTTATTAAGTTCCTGGTACCTGTGAAGCACTAGCCCTGTAAGAGTTACAGACATGAGAAAGCTCTCGTCCTTATTCTTGAGGACTCAGCAATCTGTAGGAGAGAGAAGACAAATACACAAACAACCAGACTTCAAGCAGAAAGTTATTCATTGGAGAGGTATGAACAAATACCGTTGGGCATCTTGTGATTATCAAGGTCAACTATAAATTATTTTGGTCCTAGATAAAACTGCCGTTTACAAGATTTCCAGGCAGAATGCAGGGTATTAGTTCTTCCTGTGAATTATATAACATATATCTAGGTATTTTTGAGAACTACTGTACCTTTACTATACTCAGCATAAACAAAAATATCCCAATAACCCTTAAAAATGTTTATTTAACTCCAAAAAGTGATTTTTATTTTGAGAGTTTATGAACTGTTTCATGTTTTGTTAACTTGGTATAGATCTCACTATTGGTTCTTCCTAAAAGTAAAGCAATCACCAAATACGATGCTCAGAAATGTTAAGAGAAAGATTTAGTTTTGTCATGGAGGAATGTTTGCATTTACAGTAAAAATAGCTTCCTTTGCCCTAACCTGTCATTACGGTTATTTCTTAAAGCATTCGGAGGAGAAAAATTATGTCACGCTTTTCTAAAAGGTTCAAAGTGTCAGAACAGGACAATTAGCAAATGTACTTAACTCCACTTTTGTGCACTTTAAGCCTTCAAAAAACTGTATATAAAGACCCACTATCTTAGTTGAGATTATAATGGCTTTCTACTGTAAAATGTGAAATGTACAAATGAGTAGAGTGAGAAAATTTTAACCATTTTTTAATCTATAAAGGACTAATAATAGAGGTACAATTATTTATTATCTCTCTTTCAAAAAAATAAATAGAACAAGAATTTGTAAATGTTTGCTCCTCTCTGCTGTTGACTGGTCTTTTTGAAAATAACGCTGACACCACTGAGGGTGGGGGTGGAGTGCGAATCCGCCTCTAATCCTTTACTGGCTGTCAAAACATCAACAGTGAAATTATGACTTGAGGGAAATTTATAATGGTGATAAGGGTTAATTCTACTTCATAAAATTAAAAAAGTTATTTAGGATTAGGTTCTTAAGTATTTTTTAAAAGACAGGGTGTTCTAGTGAAAAATTATGAGCTTTGAAGATAGACGACTAGACATTTATTATAGATACAAGTCTGGTCAACCTGCTGAAGTTGTCAGAATTTCTATTGTTTACCTAAAAATGTCAATCATTTAATACATATTGAGTATTAAGCACAACTCTAGGTATCAGGCACACAGCAATGAACAAATCCTTGCCTTCATGGATCTTACATTCTAATGGGGAAAATATACAGAAATGATTATAGGAACATGCAGAATATACAGAAAAATAGACAAGCACAAAGAAGAATAAACGAAGGAAAGAGGTTTCAAAGAATGGTCAGGGATGGTCTCACTCAAAAAAGACAACACAAGGACATAAAGGGAATGACGGAGAAAGCCCCTATACCCATCTCGGGTCTAAAAAGGATGCAGCATGAGCAAAGGCCCTTGGGTAGAAACATGCCAGTCTTGCTGAAGGAACAATAAGAAAACCAGTAGAGCTGATGAAAATGATAGAAGGGAAGAAGAGTAGTGAAAAATGAGGTCAGAAAAATGAGGTCAGAAAAAGGGGACAGAGCAATTGGGGCAAGGTGCTGAAGGGCAGAGTCTATTATAAGGACCCTGGTTTTATCTCGAGTGCAATGAGAAGCCACTGTAAAGTTTGGAACAGGTGCTTGTCCTGACATATATATGAGAATAAACATTTACCACACAGAATTCTTTTCTGAGGACCAGATGCAAATGTGAAAGTGTTCTTTAAACTGAAAAGTACTGTACGAATTCAAAACATTCTTATCATGAACTTACTACATCAGGCAGCTTTGCAAAAAACTCCTGCACAAAACAACAGTAAATACTAAGAGCAACTCACTCCACTTCTACTACCTTATATCTAAGAATAGGAGGAGTTTGGGGTTTGTTTGGTGATTTTTTTTTTTTTGCTCTTAAATTAAACCACAAAAAAATTATATTTCAATATGAAAGGGGAACAGTATGAAAACCAATCTCACTGATATCATCAAACCCAACGAGTCATGAAATTACATTTCAAAGAAAAATGAGCATATTCCTCAAAACGCCTAGAACAGAAAAGGAGGCTCCAATGGTAAGTCAGAGACTCACTGCAATGACCACCCAAACCAAATTTCAACCTTATTTCTTAATTATTGGCATGTATCACCTGTACAAAGGGCACATTTTCATTACATATGTTGCAAATGGTACAAATTGTAAACGAGGTAAACTTCTGTTATTACTGTACTAACCAGCTCATTATCAAGTCATTTCTTAGATGTAATTAACGTAAATCGATGGTCCTGTAAATTTGAGACGAAAAACAATGCTAAGTTGAAATGACCGTGGAAATGGAAAATTAGGTTATTTCCCCAGGTTCCAGCCTTTGTCTGCTCTTTCTGTCTTCTTTATGTTACTTTGCCATTTCAACTAATTTCTGGCTCCCACTATTGCCTGTATGAAAATAACTATTGTCATCACTAATTTCTCCCCTAAACTCCAGTGCCACCTTGCTAGGGGCAGACCGGACATTGTCACCCGATGTTCTGCCAGCAACAAATAATTCCTCTCCTAACTTTATCCCAACTTTAATTTTGTGTACTAATTCATTCAAACTTAAACCACCTTACAAAGATGGCACTATATTATCTCTATCTTCTATGTAAAAGTTAAATAACCAGCCTAAAGTCACATATTAAAAAAGAGACCCAGCGCTGGAACCTTGTCATTTCTGCCCCAGAACACATGTACTTAACCACGGCCGCACGCCATACTGACTTAGCTTTGTAGCTAAGTGCAATGGATAAGAAACAAAATTCATCATCTACTCTCTCCCTTTACTCCTGCAAA
Organism: Pteronotus mesoamericanus; assembly: GCF_021234165.1. NCBI lineage: Eukaryota > Metazoa > Chordata > Mammalia > Chiroptera > Mormoopidae > Pteronotus > Pteronotus mesoamericanus. Next base: position 42,341,387 of record NW_026555329.1, read on the forward strand.
TCGCTCTCACTCCCCTACTTCGAGTAAAAAGCAATTTAAATTCAGTCACCTGGACTCAAAACTCCAGTCATCCCTTACTCTTCCCACAGGCAGTCAGCCGCTGGGGTAGCCCAGGTCGCCTTCAAGCCAAAATTTCACTGAGCACAGGCCACAGTGGCAGAGCTGAAGAAAAGCCCGCCTCACAAACGCTGGGGGTGTGTCCGTGTGCTTTCCCCTGACGAAGGCCCTCCAAGAACTCGCATCCCACCCGCGCCTCTGCTCACGAAATGACCTTTCGCAGCCCAGCCTGCCGTGGGCCTGCCGTGGGCCTGCCGGGCCCTCCAGAAGCTCTGCACCTCCACATCTTGCTTTCTAAGCCTCAGACCTCCTCACCCTCATTTCCCCGTCCCTTCCCCAGTAGTTGCAGCCTTTACCTGTTCCTCGGCTTCCGCCATGGCGCAGCCGGTGATTCACGTGACACACCCGGAAATAAGAGAAGGCGAGGCCCTGAGTCCCAGGGCCTGCTGGGAAATGTAGTTTTAGCGGCATAGGAGCAGAGACGTTCTTTCTATCTGGTTAGGCTGTTTGGGCTTGGTTTCTGCTTCCAGCTCTTTGAACTCAATTCTCCAAGTTATGCTTTGGAGAATCTGAACATAACCATTGTTAATGCTTTATTTTATTGTTGGTCTTAATTTTCCTTGATTATTGTAGTGTTTAATGTTTACTATGTATCAGGTCCTGGGTTTATAGTTTTACGTAAATTATCTCATTTAATCCTACCAGTAATCCCTCCTAGTATCCCCATTTATAGGGAACACCGAGTGTGGGAGGCCACACAGCTAATAAGAGACAGAAATAGGATTTAAATTTGGCCTCATCTGATGCTAAATACTTGATTACCAAATGCTGCTTAGTCTAAAAGTGTTCTTGCCTTTTTAAAAAGGCATATTAAAGGAACATAAAGCATTATTTGCAGGGACAGCTGAAGAACAATTTATACTCCAAAAATATTTATTTAGCTTCTACTTTTGTTATTTTAAATTGACATCCTCTTCTGGCATCTGGACATTGACATTAAAAAATTCTCTGTTTTTTAATTAAATTATTCATTAATCTTTTACTGAGTATATTCTATAAGTAAATATTTGAAATAGAATAAAATTTTGTTCTTGGTAGAAATCTGTAAAACACCTGTATTACTTACATCCTTTAAAATGAATGACCTCCTCTTCATGTTTCCAGGCATTTTAAACTTTCCTACCTAATCCTGAGGAATTTGCAGTATCTTACCCAAAGACAAGGATTTTCTTCTCTCCATTCAAGATCTTCACTAGCTGGTAATTAGCAGAGGGCATCACATATGGCAGCAAGTGGTGTTTTCCCAGTGTCCTTTTGGACTCCCTATTCTTATTGCCTCTGACCTAATAGGAAGTCATAGACTTAATATTCTTTGCCTCCCAGATCTTTAGCTATACCCTTTTCAACCCATGATTCCCATGGCCAAGGTGACTTCATCTGAGACACTTGTCTTCTCCCCAGGACCTAAACAGTCTTAGTTCCATCGTCTCCCTCCAAGCCTTGCTGGGATACCTTTCCCAGTCTGCTGATCATTCAGTCACAAGAGAATAAAGAAAGACCAACCCCAAGACATTTAGATATCCATAGCCAAGCAGCCAGTGCAGTAAGATCTTCTCTTGAAAAGCATCCCAGCAGCAAATGTTGCTTGTAATGGGCTTCAAGTACCACAAGCACTCTTTCTTACATAGACCAAAGAGACTATGGAAACCCTCCTCCACAGGAAAAAAAAATAAGCCTAGCCCCTCTACTTTTTTGATTTTCCTCACAAACTGTAACCTTCCCTTATGAGACAGACCTACCCATAAACCTCTAGTGGGCCTGACTGAAGATGTAGCCAAAGTTTACTGCAGATCCTCCCCTAATCGCAAAATTTCAGAGCCTCTGAATCCCCAAATCTGTTCCCCATTAAGTGTTCTGTCTTGCTTATAATAAATATGATGAACATTGGATCTATTACTATGTCCTCTTGGACAAACTAGAAAGGTAAAGCGACACAGGTATAAAAAGATGAATTAGAGGAAGAAACCCACTAGAGGCAAGCCGGTTCATGCTGGGCCCATGAGCAAGATGAAATTCACATGTGACCTCCAAGCCCCATGTTTTCTCAAGTGAAATGAAAGTTTGGGGCTCCCTTATCTAGGAGTTCTTCTATCCTCCTACTACACAAAATGTGATCCACAGAGCAGCAGCATCAGTATCACTTAGGAGCTTGTTAGAAATGTAGAGTTTAGGCCACTCTCGAGACATACTGAACTGGGATCTGAATTTTAATAATATCTTCAGTTTATATTTACACTGAAGTATGACAAATGTTTGACCTAACAGTTTTTCATTCTCTGGAAAATCACCTGTTTCTTTCTTGTACATCAATTCACCTTTCTCACCTTCAACTTATGGCGGTGGAGGTAAGAGTCAACTTCTCATTTACAGTCTGTAGGAGCTAATACAGTGAAGAGACTTCAAGCTAAACCTAAAACACTGTGTTTGCAGAGTGGTTTACTAGTTTTAAGAATCTGCCTCATAAGTTTGTTGTACAGGTCTGAAACAATTTAATAACTCAATAAATTGTAGTCATTTTATTCATGATAACCTATTTTATTTTTTAAACAATACAAACACCTTCAACATTTTCCATTTAAGACAGTATTTCAAAATTTAGTTAACTTGAAAAATCAGCAAAGTGGAAAAGTTAGGTAAAGACAGTAGTCCCTATATTCTTTTCCCAATCTTTGGCTTCCATTCCTTCTTCAATTGCTACCTTTTTCAGTCTAATGGTCTTTCTTGATTGCCAGTGACAAGCAAACTTATACCACATTAAATTACTAACTCCAAGCAATGTTCTTAACCTTTCTCTAATTTTCTCTCCCAAATAGCTAAAATAGTATTTGTTCTTATTAGTAATTTTGGAAAGCCTCAGCTTATTTTGCAGTTTAGGTTTTCAAGATGTGTACCCAATGAAACCTGTTACCCCAAATATTCTAGATGTCACTTAAAAATATAGCTTATTGGGAGGTTTCCTAAACAAACATATTATATTTTTTAAACATTTTTGTAATACAAAAGTAATGCATATTCATGATAAAGAATTGGAAAAAGTACACATAAAAAATAAAATTCAAAAGCCAGTTATGATTTTTTTCATCCAGGCCATCATTGTTGGATATATTTCTTTTCTTTCCCAGTCTCAGTATTCTCTCTCTCTCTCTCTCCTTAATTTAAAGCCCTGGCTGGTGTGGCTCAGTGGATTAATCACCCGCTTGCAAACCAAAGGTTGCCTGTTCCATTCCCAATCAGGACACATGCCTGAGTTGCAGGCCAGGTCCCCAGTAGGCAGCATGTGAGAGGCAACCACACATTTATGTTTCTCTCCTTCTCTTCCTCCCTTCCCCTCTGTCTAAAAATAAATAAAATCTTAAAAAAAAATTTTTTTTTAAAGACTGGCTCTGAGATGCTTCAGACAAGAAAATGTTTTAAAAATAAAGAAATAAAGCAGTGATTTCAACCTTTTCCATCATGGTACACATAAATTATTGAAATTCCTTGGCACCCTAAAAAACATATTTTTTGCCAATCTGACAAAAAAATAGATATAATTTTGATTCATTCATGCGAGACAGCTACTGTTGTATTGGCCATTGTCATTTTTTTATTTGACAATCAAAGAGAAAAGAGTTCAGTGCCCCAACTAAATAATCAGGTATTGCATGTTTTAAAAATTCTTGTGGCACACCATTTGAAAATCACTGATTTAAAGTGTTTTTAAAGAAAAGTCATATCTTCAAGTATTGTCATCTACTTTCTTCACTTATTCACAATTCAAGATTATTTTCCAATAACATTGGAACAGGTTGTTCAAAATATGATTTCATGGTGCAAATTAAAATAGCGTTCTATGAAAATACCATAATTTATATAATTCATTATTTTAAATTTATACTTTGAGTATATTTAATTAATATCCCTGCACATAATTTTGGCAGATGCTTTGGCAGGTATAATTGGAGAAATCAATGACCAACTAAATGAGAAAATCCAAGACTATTTATTCAGAATCTGCTCTGTCTAGCAAGGAAGTCAGCCACTATCACTTGCATTTTGGCGAGAGGCACTAAGGTGGACAGGAGTGAGAAAGTGTTATAGTGGAAGAAAGGATGGCTTCAGGTGTGATGTTTCAGAAGCTGTTGGCATAGGGAAGATGCCGGTGAGCTAACTAGGAGGAGCATCCTGTGTGATTGGTTAGGGATGCATATTTAGCTTTCTCAGGTTGATTCTAAGTTGGAAGTGGGGATAAAAATTAGGGAGCTCTTCGTTATATAAATCAAGACCTAGCCATTTTAGGGGACTGTTACAGTTTGTTTTGTTTGTTTGTTTTTTAGCTCTTGGAGTTATACTAGAGATAGCAGTATGGCTTCCTGCAAGTCTGCTTTATAGCAGGCTGTCTTCCTGGGCTGCTTATTATAGTTAAGGTGTTGGTTTCTTGAGCAAGTTGTGGCAGATTGTTCATCAGAGTTTGGTTTTTACATGTAGTCTGGCTGTTATCTGTTTATATCTTCCATCCTTCACAATTTATATTCCCAAAATTTGTATGGCCTATATCCTTCTAGGTATTATCATTTTCTTTAAAATTTTATCAATTTATTTGGTGGGAAAATAGTACTTTACTTTTTTATATGTATTTATTTGAATTTAGTTAAGTTGTTATTTTTCATAAATTTGCTCACCATATTCAGTTCTTTCCTGTATTTTATACTCTTGCTTTTTACTCATTTTCTGTTGGGAAATGGATCCTTTCCTTATTGACTTAAAAAAAGAATCTCCAGCAGACAGCTAGTTATTTAATTTTGAAGCCAAGAGAAGTCTGGTACTGCAGATAAATATTCTGAGATCTTCAGCATGCAATTGATAATTGAGGCACAGAGGGACTAACCAGTAATAGTAAAATGAAACCTAAAATATAACCTTTGGGAATACATAAATTTGAAGGCACATTGAAAAGGATGCAGTTTAGACCAATTCCAAGAAAATGTGTAAGAGAAAAGTCCTAAATGCCATATTTTCCCCATCAACTAAAGTTTTCCTGTAAATTGGGAAATGCTATAACTGTTTAATTCTAGCAGAGAAATTTCTTTTTTATTTTATTTTATTTTTTTATTGTTCAAATACATTTGTCTCCACCTTTCCGCCACCACTTTCCCATGCCCCCCACTCCCACCTCCCTCCCTCAATCCTTTCCCACTTTGGCTTTGTCCATGGGTCCTCCACACGTTCCTCGACTTGACCCTTCCCGTCTCTTTCCTCGTTCCTCTCCACCCTCCTTCCCTCTTGATTCTGTTGGTTTCTTTTTTCTTTCACTGTTGCTGGTTATATTTTCCTTGCTTGTTTGTTTTGTTGGTTAGATTCCACTTATAGGTGAGATCATATGGTATTTTTTCTTTTGCCCCCTGGCTTATTTCATTTAGCATAATGCTTTCTAGTTCCATCCATGCTGTTGCGAAGCGTAGTAGCTCTTTCTTTCTTTCTTTCTTTCTGCTGCATAGTATTCCATTGTGTAAATGTACCATAGTTTTTTGATCCATTCATTTACTGATGGGTACTTAGGTTGCTTCCAACACTTTGCTACTGTGAATTGTGCTGCTATGAACATTGGGGTGCATAGGCTCTTTTGAACTGGCGTTTGGGATTCTTAGGGTATAATCTCAGTAGTGGAATCCCTGGGTCAAAAGGCAGTTCCATTTTTAGCTTTTTGAGGAAATTCCACACTGTTTTCCACAGTGGCTACACCAGTCTTCATTCTCACCAACAGTGTACTAGGGTTCCCTTTTCTTCAATGTCTCACCAGCACTTGTTTGTTGTTTATGATGGCCATTCTGACCGGTGTGAAGTGGTATCTTATTGTGGTTCTAATTTGCATTTCTCTGATGGCTAGTGATCTGAGCATCTTTTCATATGTCTCTGGGCCCTGTGTATGTCCTCCTTGGAGAAGTGTCTGTTCAGGTCCTTTGTGGATTTCTCTGCTAAGGATTACATCTAGCTTCTCAGAAAGCATGCAGGCAAGAAAAGAGTGGAGTGATATAATTAGAGAGAAAAAACCCACCAAGTTAGCCCTGTGAAATGATTTTTTAACATTGAAAAAGATATAGAATTTCTCAGCAAACAAAAATTGAAAGTATTTATTGTTGATACACCTGCTTTGCAGTAAATGTAAAAAAAAGTTTTTAGAAGGAAGAAAAGTAATATAGGTCAGAAACTCAGAGCCAGAAAAAAAAAAGAGCATCAAAGAAAGAATAAGTGAAGGTAAAAAAAAAAAACAAAAAACTTTTTTTTATTCTTTGCTCATCTAAGAGATAAAAATTTGTTTAAAATATTAATATATTCAACTATATCTTTAGTACAATATATGCTTATGTATGTTTTTATAAGTTAAATAAATGATAGCAATAATACAAAGGTAAAGACAAAGGAATTAAGATTAGTTATTATAAGATATCATAATTCTTGTGATGTAGTATCAGTGTTCTTTAAAAGTGGATTTGTATTAGTTGTAAATGTACATTGCAAATTCTAAGGCAACCACTAACACTTTTTTAAAAAAAGTATAACATATGCTAAGAAAGGAGAGAAAATGGAATCATATAAAATGCTCAATTAAAACTACAAAAGGCAGAAAAAAGACAAAAATAGAAACAATGAACATGGGCAACAAATAGAAAGTAGTAATTAATAAGGTAAATATAAGTCTAATATATCAATAATTACTTTGAATATCAATGGCTTAAATGCATAAATTAAAAGACGAAGATTGTCAGAATAGATGAAAGAATACAACCCAGCTATATATTGAATATAAGAAACCTATGTTAAACATGAAGATATTTATGTATTCTCTCTCTTTTCACATATATATAAAGTCAATGTGTGAAGAAAATTATAAAATGCTAACACTAATCAAAAGAAAGCATGAGTAGCCCTGGCCAGGTGCTCAGTTAGTTGGAGTATCATCACATACACCAAAACGTTGCAGGTTTGATTCCTGGTCAGGACACATATCTATGTTGTGGGTTCAATCCCTGGTCAGGGCACATATGGGGGACAACCAATCGATGTTTCTCACTCACATCATTGTTGCTCTTGCTTGCTCCCTCTCTCTCCCTTCTTCTCTCTCTAAAATCAATTTTTTAAAGGGTACCCCTCTCTCCCCCTTCTTCGCTCTCTAAAATCAATTTTTTTGGATGAGGATTAAAAAAATACATAAAATCTAAAAGCAAGAATAAGTATATCAATTGCAGATAGAGCGTACATCAAAGTAAGAGAAGTTAGGGATAAAGTAGGACATTACATAATGATAAATAAGTTCAATTCTCCAAGAAGACATAACAATTCTTAATATTTATGTGCCTAATAACAAAGTATCAAAATATATGAAGCAAAAATTGACAGAACTTCAAGGAGAAATAGATGAATGGGCTATCATAGTTGAGACTTGTATACCTCTCTATCAAAACCGGACAGATCAGACCACCAGAAGATCAGTAAGGACATAGTTAAAGTCAATAATGCCATCAGTCACTTGAATATAATGAATATCTCTAGACTATTTCATTCAACAACAGCAGAATATGCATTTTTCTCAGGCTCGCACGGAACATTCATCAGGATAGTCCACATTCTTGGCCATAAAAAAAAACTCCTTAACAAGTTTACAAAAGTAGAAATCAAACAAGTCTCCTCACAGGGGAATTAAACGAGAAATCAGTTAGTAAAAATAACTCAAAAATCCCAAGATACATGGAGATTAAATGAACACTTCTAAAAAATACATAGGTCAAAGAAGAAATCTCAACAAAATATAAAAGTATTTTGAACTAAGTGAAAATGTAACTCAACTTTTCAAAAGTTGTAGGATGCAATGAAATCAGTGCATAGAGGGAAATTTATAGCATTTAACGCATATATTAGAAAAGGATAAAGATCTAAATTTAATCATCTATGTTCAATTTAAGAAACTAGAAAAAGATGATCAAATTAATCCCAAAGAAACCAGAATGAAATAATGAGAATTCAAGCAGATCAATGAAATTTAAAATAGGAAATAAATGGAAAAATACCAACAAAATCAAAAGCTGATTCTCTGAAAAGATCAATAAAATTGATGTTGACCACTTTGTGTGGTATCAGGAACTGTAGCCTGTGAGAGCCAGGCCCTGACTATACACCTAGACTGGAAAACCAGGAATGCTGGGAGGCGCATAACCCAGCACTAGCACCAAGGGTCCCAGTGAGAAATCTGGCTTAAAGCATGCATTATATTTACTGAAGCTTGCTCTGCTTAGTACTGCCTCATAAGAAAAAACCAGATGCCTGATTTCAAAGCAGTGGAAAAGATTCCTGAGCCCCTGATCCTTGGCTTAATGACCACCTGGTATCAATATGTCTAACAGACCCTAACCCAAGGCTGATCTATGTGTTCGTTTTATTGTTATCTATAGCCCTTTGACATAGATTGATAAACTTTGCATGCTTGTATGCTGTATACACCTACACATATCGTTCTCAATGAAAGCCATTTCAGAGAAGGGCTTGGGACATTCTCCACTAGAGAGGATCGCCACCTCCTTTTTCAGACAGACAAATCATGTCTGGTACAATTTATTTCTTCATCTGCAACGACTGGGAGGGCTCTGTGGGATGGGGCCTCCCTCAAATTGATAAACCCCTAGCCCAGCTAAGAAAATGGAAGACATAAATTACTAATTTCAGGAAGAAGGAATATCACTACAAATCCCATGGACATTAATAGGATAATAAAGGAATGCTATAACCAACCTATGCCCAAAATTTCATGAGTTAAATGAAATGAACCAATTCCTTGAAAGACACAACCTACTAATACTTACACAAAAAGAAATAGACAATACAGATAGGCCTAAATCAATTAAATACATGTAATCAATTAATAATTAATAACATTCCAAAAAAGAAAGCACCAAGCCCAAATGAGTTCACTGGTGAGTTCTACCAAACATTTACGAATGAAATATACAATCTCTTTCGGAGGATGGAAGCAAAGAGAATAGTTACTAACTCATTCTGTAAGGCCAGCATTACCCTAATATCAAAACTAGACAAAGACACTACAAGAAAAGAAAACTGCAGACCAATATCTCTCATGAACATAGATTCAAATATTCTAAACAAATTATTATCAAATCAAATCCAAAAAAATATAAAAATCATACACCATGACCAGGTGGGATTTATCCCTAGTATGCAAGGCTGGGTTAACATCTGAAAATCAGTTAATGTAATACATCATATTAACAAACTAAAGAAAAATTATAACAATGATACAGCAATACCATTCATGATAAAAATTCTCAGTAAACTAAGAATAGAGGGAAATGTCCTCAACTTGATAAAGACTATCTACAAAAGAACTAGAGCTAACATCATACTCAGTGGTGAGACACTCAAAGCTTTCCCACTAAGCTCAAGTACAAGGCAAGAATGTTCATCCTCACCAGTCCTTTCAACATTGTACTAAGAATGCTTGCTGATGAGATAAGGTAAGAAAGAAAAATAAAAGATACACAGATTGGGAAGAAAAGCATGAAAGTGTCTTTGTTTTGAGATGATGTGATTGTTTAGAAAACCTGAGATAATTAATAAAAACCTCCTAGAAATAACAAGTGATTATGGCATGGTTGCCGAATACCAGGTTAATATACAAAAGTCAATTGCTCTCCTGTGTACCATCAATGAATACAAAGAATTTGAAATTAAAAATACAATACCATTTACATTAGCACCCCGAAAATGAAATACTTAGCTGTAACTCTAACAAAATATGTACAAGATCTATATGAGGAAAACTACACAACTGTTATGACAAAACTAAATAACAACTAAATAAGTGGGAAACTATACCATGTTCTTGAATAGGAAGACTCTATATTGTCAGAGGTCAGTTCTTCCCAACTTGGTCTACAAACTCCATGCAATTCCAATAAAAATCCCAGCAATCTATTATATGGGTATTGATGAACTGATTCTAAAGTTTATAGAAAGAAGAAAAAGACCCAGAATAGCTAACACAATATTGAAGGAGAAGAACAAAGCTGTAGGATTGATGCTGTTCAACTCCAAATATTACCATAAAGCCACAGTAATCAAGACAGTGTGGTATTGGTGAAAGATTAGCTAATAGATCAGTGGAACAGAATTACAACGCAGTCCGCAGAAGTAGTGGATCCCTGGCGGAAGGGGTCACAGAGCCTCGGAGAGAGACTGGAGATAGGATTAACTGGACAGTCCCAGAAATGACTCCTTCCCCTTTCCTTAGTCACCATTTTGTGTGGGCAGGCCACGCCCCCAAAGAGCCAAAAGTGGGAAAGCACACAATAGAAGACCCTAAACTGACCAGGGCTGGGTCACGCTCGCCGGCGGCTGGCAAATGCGCGCCCGCAGGCCGGGAAGGGCGCCAGCTTGGGCCTGCCCGCGCAAGGGAGCCAGAGTGCAAGTGCAGAACGGTCCGCAGAAATAGTGGATCCCTGGCCGAAGGGGCCACAGAGCTGCCCAGAGACGCTAGCGGAGAGACTGGAGACAGAGGCAATGGGGAGTCTGTGGACTCTTCCCCAGTCCACGATCTACATCTTGCTCAGGTGGACTACTCCCCTGAGTGACAGCAGCCTATAAGGGCACAATAGTCCCACCAACAGGAGGCACTGCTCCACCCTGTGGTGCCTAACCCTGACAGATGAGAACAGAGTGACTAGATTGGCAATCACAGGAGACAGACGCAGACAGTAGATTCCTGGAAGTCTCAAACAAACGGCCCAAGGTCAGATAGGGTGAACAACTGACACCATCGGAGGCAGACCCAGAAAGAAAAGAAAAGGAAAAAATAAATAAATAAAAAGACCCACCTAATACCATAGAAGTTTAATCCACAATGCCAGGAAATCCAGATGGCTCAATAGAAGCAGAAGCAAAATAAATAAATAAATACATACATAAACTCTCATAAAAATGGGAAGAAAAAGAAGGACCCCCCTAAATGAGGGGAAAGGAGGAATCCCCACAGAGAGCTAAATGAAATAGAGGCAAGTGAACTATCAGATATTGAATTCAAAACAATGGCTCTAAGGAAGCTAAATGAGCTCAACCAGCTCAAAGATAACTATCAGAAATTGCAGAGAAAATATTAGGAACTTACAGCAAACTATATCAACCTGGAAAAGGACATAGAAACTATCAAGAAGATTCAAGAGGATATGAAAATACCATTTCTGAAATGAGGAACACAGTAGAAGGAATCAAAAACAGACTAGATGAAGCCGAGGATCGAATCAGTGAGATGGAGGATAAGGTAGAAAAAAGTTCCCAGAAAGAACAAGAAATGGAAAAAAGACTCAAAAAGAATGAAGAGGCATTTATGGAAATGCAGGACAACCTGAAACATAATAATGCCTACATAATAAGGATGTCAGAAGGAGAAGAAGAGGAGCAAGGGGTGGAGAACCTTTTTGAAAAAGTAATGATGGAAAACTTCCCTGATTTAAGGAGAGAAAAGGTCTCTTGGGTCCACGAAGACAGAGGGCCCCATTCAAGAGGAACCCAGTGAGGCTCACTCTAAGACACATCATCATTAAAATAGCAAATATCAAAGACAAAGAGAGAATCCTAAAGACAGCAAGGGGGAAGGAGAAAAAGGGAGTCCCAATACGGCTAGGAGCTGACTTCTCAACAGAAACACTACAAACCAGAAGGGAATGGCAACAAATATTCCAAGTAATGAAAAACAGGGGCCTACAACCAAGGCTGCTCTACCCAGCAAGGCTCTCAATTAAAATAGAAGGGGAAATAAGCAGTTTCCCAGACAAAAGAAGGCTAAAAGAATACGTCTCCACCAAACCAGCACTACAAGATATGCTAAAGGGACTGGTTTAGGAAGATGAAATAAGAGTGAGAAAGAGAAAAACACAGGTACAAAGAGAAAAAATGAATAGGTTTCTATCAATAATAACTCTCAATGTAAATGGACTAAATGCCCCCATCAAAAGACACAGGATAGCTGAATGGATAAGAAAACATGACCCACACATATGCTGCCTACAAGAGATTCACCTCAGAGCAAAAGACTTACACAGATTGAAAGTAAAGGGATGGAAAAAAATATTCCAAGCAAATGGGCAAGAAAAGAAAACAGGGGTAGCAATACTTATATCAGACAAAATAGATTTCAAAACAAAGGCCATAAAAAGAGACCCAGAGGGACACTTTATAATACTTAAAGGAAGAATCTATCCAGAAGACATAAACGTTGTAAACTTATATGCACCCAACATAGAGGCACCCAAATATATAAGGAAAATCTTGGACAACTTCAAAAAAGATATAGACAGCAACACACAGATAGTAGGGGATTTTAACACCGCCCTGTCAAAAATGGACAGATCTTCCAAACAAAATATCAACAAGTATATTGTACAGCTGAATGACACACTGAATCAAATGGACTTGACTGACATATATAGAACCTTACATCTCAAAGAAGGAAAATACACATTCTTTTCAAATGTGCATGGAACTTTTTCAAAGACAGACCACATGACAGGACACAAAGCAAGCCTCAGCAAATTCAGGAAAATTGAAATAATACCAAACTTTTTCTCAGACCACAAGGCCTTGAAACTCGAAATCAAACTCAAAGAGAAACTTCAAAAACTTGGAAACTCATGGAGACTGAACAGTACACTTTTAAACAATGAATGGGTCAATAATGAGATAAGAGAAGAAATAAAAAAATTTCTGGAAACAAATGAAAATGAACAGACAACTGTCCAAAACCTATGGGACACAGCAAAGGCGGTCCTGAGAGGGAAGTTCATAGCAATACAGGCTTACCTTAAAAAGATAGAAACATTTCAAATAGAAGACCTAACACTACAACTTGAAGAACTGGAGAAACAACAACAAATAAATCCCAGAGCAAGTAGAAGGAAGGAAATAGTCAAGATTAGAGCAGAACTGAATGACATAGAGACAAAAAGAACAATTCAGAGGATCAACCAATCCAGAAGCTGGTTCTTTGAAAAGATTCATAAAGTGGACAAACCTTTGAGCAGACTCATCAAGAAAAAAAGGGAGAGGACCCAAATGAATAATATCAGAAATGAAAGAGGAGAAATAACAACTGATACCACAGAAATACAAATGATCATCAGAAACTATTACGAACAATTATATGCCAAGAAATTTGAAAATCTGGATGAAATGGACAAATTTTTAGAAAAGTATAATCTTCCAACACTGAAGGAGGAAGAAACAGAAAGCTTGAACAGACCGATAACAGCTGGGGAAATTGAAGCAGTCATCAAGAAACTCCCGGCACACAAAAGTCCAGGGCCAGACGGTTTCCCAGGAGAATTTTACAAAACATTTAAGGAAGAGCTAACCCCTGTCCTTCTCAGACTATTCCAAAAAATCCAAGAGGAGGGAAGACTCCCAGACTCCTTCTATGAGGCCAGCATCACCCTGATCCCAAAACCAGATAAAGACCCTACAAAGAAAGAAAACTACAGGCCAATTTCGCTGATGAACATAGATGCTAAAATCCTCAACAAAATATTGGCAAACCGCATCCAGCAATACATTCAAAAGATTATCCATCACGATCAAGTGGGATTCATCCCAGGGATGCAGGGATGGTTCAATATACGCAAATCAGTAAACGTGATACACCACATAAATCAAAGAAAAGACAAAAACCACATGATCATCTCGATAGATGCAGAAAAAGCATTTGACAAGGTACAGCACCCATTTATGATCAAAACACTCAGCAAAATGGGAATCAATGGGGCATTCCTCAACATAATAAAGGCCATATATGAAAAACCTACAGCCAATATCATACTCAACGGGCAAAAACTGAAAGCTTTCCCACTAAGATCGGGAACACGACAAGGATGTCCGCTCTCACCGCTTCTTTTCAACATCGTATTGGAAGTCCTAGCCACAGCGGTCAGACAAGAGAAAGAGATAAAAGGCATCCAAATAGGAAAGGAGGAAGTAAAACTATCATTGTTTGCAGATGACATGATAGTGTACATAGAGAACCCTGTAGACTCTACCAAAAAACTCCTCAACCTAATAAGTGAATTTGGCAAAACAGCAGGATACAAAGTCAACATTCAGAAATCAAAGGCGTTTTTGTACACCAGCAATGCAATAGAAGAAGAAGAAATCAGGAAAAATATACCATTCGATATAGCACGAAAAAAGATAAAGTACCTAGGGATAAATTTAACCAAAGACACAAAAGACCTGTATGCAGAAAACTATACAACATTGAAAAAAGAAATTAAGGAAGACACAAATAAATGGAAGCATATACCGTGCACATGGATTGGAAGAATTAATATCCTTAAAATGTCCATACTACCTAAAGCAATTTATAGATTCAACGCAATCCCTATTAAGATACCAATGATGTATTCCACAGAAATAGAACAGACATTTCAGAAATTTATATGGAACCATAAACGACCCCGAATAGCTGCAGCAATATTGAGAAACACAAAGTAGGAGGGATCACAATACCGGACATCAAACTCTACTACAAAGCCACTATACTCAAAACAACCTGGTACTGGCACAAGAACAGACCCATAGACCAGTGGAACAGAATAGAAAGCCCAGAAATAAGCCCAGGTCTCTATGAGCAACTAATATTTGACAAAGGTGGCAGAAGCCTAAAATGGAGCAATAATAGCCTCTTCAACAAATGGTGTTGGGAGAGCTGGATGGCTACAAGCAAAAAATTGAAATTTGATCATCAGCTGACACCATACACAAAAATAAACTCAAGATGGATAAAAGACTTAACTATAAGTTGCAACACCATAGAATTCCTAGAGGAGAACATTGGCAGGAAACTCTGAGATATCCCATGCAGCAATTTTTTCACCGATATGTCTCCTAAAGCAAGGGACATAAAGGAAAGAATAAGCAAGTGGGACCTCATCAAAATAAGAAGCTTCTGCATGGCTATAGAAAACATCAGCAAAATAAAAAGGGTGCCAACCGTATGGGAAAATATATTTGCTAAGGACACATCAGATAGAGGTTTGATCTCCAAAATATATAAATAACTCACATGACTGCACTCCAAGAAGACAAATGATCCAGTCAAAAAATGGGCAAAGGACCTCGGCAGACACTTTTCCAAGGAGGAGATACAGAGGGTCCAGAGACATTTGAAAGGATGCTCAGCATCACTAACCATCAGAGAAATGCAGATTAAAACCACAATGAGGTACCACGTCATGCCGGTCAGAACGGCCATCATAAACAAATCAACAGATAAGTGCTGGAGAAGTTGTGGAGAAAAGGGAACCTCAGTACACTGTTGGTGGGAATGCAGACTGGCACAGCCATTGTGGAAAGCAGTGTGGAATTTCCTCAAAAAGCTGAAAATGGAATTGCGTTTTGATCCAGTGATTCCCCTCCTGGGACTATGTCCTAAAAATCCCAAAACGCCAATTCAAAAGAACCTATGAACCCCAATGTTCATGGCAGCACAATTTACAATAGCCAAGTGCTGGAAGCAGCCTAAATGCCCATCAGTAGATGATTGGATCAAAAAATTATAGTACATTTACACAATGGAATACTGCACAGCAGAAGGAAAAAAAAGAACTACTACCATTCGCGACAGCATAGATGGAATTAGAGAGCATTATGCTAAGCGAAATAAGCCAGGGGGTGAAAGACAAATACCATATCTCACCTATAAATGGAACTTAACCAACAAAACAAAGATGCAAGGAAAATAAGATCAGCAACACTGAAATGAAAAAACAAAGAAGAAGAAACCAACAGAGATAGCGGGGAAGGAGAGAGGAGTGGGCAAGGGGTAAAGGAAGGGAAGGGGTAAGTCAAGGAACATATAGCAAGGACTCATGGACAAAGGCAAAGTGGGGAAAGATTGAGGGAGGGAGAGGGAGGAGGGGGGCAAGGGAAAGTGGTTGGGGGAAGGAGACAAATGTATCTGAAAAAATAAATTAATTAATTTAAAAAATTTATACATAAATTTTTAGCTGTGCAAGGAGGTCAGCACTCTGAGCCTTGTTTTGTTCAAGCATTCGCTATAATACGAATTATATCAGGCTCAGCTAGCACTTTGATTACTAAAACACTGTAATCAATATTAAATATTGTATTATATACAGTCAAATATATAAATCTTAAGTATACACCTTGGTGAATATTTACATATGTAAACCCCCATCTTGCCACTCTCCGATCAAAATATAGAAATAGTTCCATCCCAGTTCCATGCCTGTATGCCTGTTTGCTGTATTTTTAATGGTAAACATACATTATTCCTTACATATTAATAACTTTCTACTAATGAGAATACTTTATTAAACAAAACTTTGATCATGCCAGGGAGAAAAGAAACTAATATGTATCAAGCAAATGTATCTTACCAAACACTTTGGCATTTCATGCTAATCCTGTTAGGCAGGTGTAAAAAAAAAGAAAAGAAAAAAGTTAGATCAGTAGAACAGATAAGACAGGAGCCATAAAGAAATTTTTGTTAAGCTGAATTTCATTGGAATTAAAAGCTTCAGTTCTGTGAAAGAATGTCAGAAGAATTAGAACGCATGCCACAGTGTGGCAGAAAATATTTGCAAATGGCACACCTGATAAAAGACTTACCCAAAATATACAAATAACTCTTTTTCTTTTAGTTTTTTCTCTCTTTTTTGATCAATCCCTTCACCCATCCCAGCCCATCCTCCAAAACAACTGTCAGCCTGCTAAGACTCTTAGGAAAACAAGGAGCCTGATTAAAAATTAGGCCAAAGACCTTAACAGACATCTCACTAAAAGGATTATAGAGGGCAAATAAGCTTATGAAAAAAGATGCTCCACATTAAATATTATCAGGGAAATACAAATTAGAATAACAGTGAGCTACCACTAAACAGCTATAAGAATGTCCAAAATCTGAACACTGAGAACATTAAATGCTGATGAGGATGTAGAGCAATGGGAACTCTCATTTATTGCCAGTGGAAGCAAGAGGGTACTTTGGAAGGTAGTTTGGCAGTTTTTTTTTACAAAACTAAACATACTTTTGTGATACAATCCAGCAATCTTACTCTTTGGTATTTACCCAAAGAAGCTGGAAATTTGTGTCCAAACAAAAACCTGCACATGAATGTTTATGGCAACTTTATTAACAATTGCCCAAATCTGGAAGCAACAAAGACATTCTTTAGTAGGTGAATGGGTGAATAAACTGTGATACATGCCAACAATGGAATATATTCAGCACTAAAAAGAAATGAGCTATCAATTCATAAAAAGAAATGGAGGAAGCTTAAAAGCATATTATTTAGTAAAAGGAGGCAATCTGAAAAGGCTACCTACTGTATGATTCCAATTATATGGCATTCTGAAAAGGGCAAACTTATGCAGACAATAAAAAAATTAGTGGTTGCTGGGGATGAAGTGGTGCTGGAGTGAGGGTAGGATGAATAGTCAGAACACAGAGGATTTTTAGTGCAGTGAAAATACACTGCATGATATTATAATGATGGATATATGTCATTAGACAGTTGTCCATACCCACAGAATATATGAAGAGTGAACTCTAGCCCTCACTGGTGTGGCTGAAAACTAAATCATTGCTGGTTCGATTCTCAGTTAGGGCATATGCCTGGATTGCGGGCCAGGTCCCCAGTTGCGTATGTGTGAGAGGGAACCAATTGATGCTTCTCTCATACATCGATGTTTCTCTCCCTCTCTCCCTCCCTACCTGTCTCTCTAAAAATAAATAAATAAAATCTTTTTTAAAAAAATGAGTGAACTCTAAGGCAAACTGTAGACTTCGGGTGATCATGATGCACCAACACAGCTTCATCAGTTGTAACGAATACACCACTCTCTTGAGGGATGTTTGTAGGGGGCAAGGTTATGTATGTGTGAGAACAGGGGTATATGAGAAATCCTTGTACCTTCCTCTTAATTTTGTTGTGAGCCTAAAACTGCTGTACAAAAATCGAGTCTTTAAAAAAATATTTGCCGTATAATTATAAGAGTATAAGGCTCTGAGAGTAGAAAATCTTACACTCATCCTTTTCCATCATAATTTCTGTTAAGTAATCATTACTTTATGTATGTTAATTCATCACATCTGTGATTTTAAAAAAGGGAATGGTGAAGTTTAATCTCTTTGTGAAAAGACCTGTCAAATGTTACACGATAATGAATAAGAGAAATAATAAATTCTAGAAAGATTTTTTCTTCTTATGTTTACTGTGTTAGTTTTGCGGGTTTCTTTTCCATATTATTTTTCCCATATGTACATACAGGGAACTACCTATGTGTGAGTTTTAAATATAATTTGGATCATACTCTATAGTTCTGTGGAACATTTTTTTAACTTATTAGTATATTAAAAATGTAATTTCACATAAATAAAATACATATATAATTATATAGTTGTCTGTGCTTGTATAGACTTCTATTGAATTATTATAGTTTATGTATCCAATCCCCCACTTTTGAATATTTAAATTACTATCAATTTTTCTTATTATAAACCATATTGTGATGAACACTGTACGTTTTTGCACTTGTACAATTTATAAATATTTTGTTAGAAAAATGTGTAGAAATGGAATGGCCTGGTCAGAGGACCTTTGAAGTTGTCAAAAGAGTTCTTTGGAAATAGCAAGAATGTGTTCTTTGAATGCATTAGTTTTGAATAGAAATTTCAGATTTTGAACAGTAATTTTGAATAATTTAGGAAATTTTTTATTCATTCTTCAGATTTCTATTGTATGTCTTAACTAACAAATATTTCAAAGACCACCTGTCTGGGTTTTCCCCAGACATAGACTACTTATGTGCAATCCATTTACTGAACTACTTTCATATTTTTGACAGGAAAACACAAAATTAATTTTTTAACTTAAAGCATGAATTCAATCTGTTCTGAATCCAGGTGTTTAGTTGTGCCAAGAAAATATATTATTTTATAGAGAATCTTTCATTTTCAATCAAAATTTTGAAACAAAATACTTAAACACATCCTGCCATAGGAGCCAAATATCATTTATGAAACAAGGTCAATTTTTCAGCAAGAATCCAATTTCAAGGTATGTTTGTGAAACAAGAGCCTTTCCCTTCGATATATTTGAGTGCTTCAAACACAAAAACACAAAAATTGAAAAAGAAGAGAAAGAGGAGGAGGAAGAAGGGTCTGTTACACGAGGTGAAACCAATGGTGTCCCCAGTTGTATTCCAAGATTTAACATGGTTGTTATGTTAATTAATTAAAACTTAATATTCACTTTTTGTATAAACGGTAATGTAAATGTTTCACGGTACTATTGATAATGGTTTTGTACTTACATTAGATTTTGGTTCATGAAGAAAACCACTTAATCACCACAAAATTTTGTTTTTTACTTTACTGTGTTTGTGTGGGACTCCAGTCATTTATTGAGATGTGACAACCTGGGAGTTTATCCACCATTGATGGCGGTTACCACTGGATGGCACCCCCTTAGTTGCAGGTCCCTGACCTAAAAATGAGATTAGGGTCTTTTGATTGTTGCTTTAAAAAGAGCAACAACTTTAACCATCACTAAGGAAACCTTATCACCTTATAAAGAGCATGTTAGGAAGACTACAAGGAAGAAGAAAGTTCACAAAATGAATGCATAAGATAACATTGCATACCAAAGTGAAGCCAGCCCCACATCTTTAGGTAATACTTGTTAGATTCCCATGTGACGTTTCTTGCTGATTTGGCAGCTACTGGAGAAATATAGTTGCCTAGCCCCTCCATACTTATGCAGCAGCACAAGAATCTAATGCCTGATATCTCTAGATGATATATCACCATCTTCTTCCTTGAAATATAAATGCCTGAAAAGTTTCGGAGGAGCACTTCTATCCCCCTGCAAACCCTCTCCTATTCCTATCTGCATGCTCTTTCCTTCACGTCTTTCCTTCATTCTGGTTCTTGTAGATGGTACTTCAAACTGGGATTTTCTGGCCTTGCTGTTCCCACAAGTCAGTCCTACTCCTCATTCTAGAGACACTGATCCCCCCTTCTTTTCATTGTGCTTCAATGCCTGTCTATGGTGCGGGTGAGTGGAAGGGTCTTTATGCTGGGATTTCCATGGAGAAGAAAACCATGCCCTACTATCAGGTGATATAGATGACGGGCCTCTCCTTGCCAAGGCTGACAGTGTTTTCCATCCCAGGTCTGTTTGTTGCAGTTGAGAAGGTCTAATAGTGTTGAAAATCCTGTTTAACTATTTATAATGTGTTGTAGCAGACATTTATCTTGTCTAGCACGTCTAGCACATCGCTTGTCTAGCACGGTTTCCTAGAATGTACCTTCCTGTTACTCCATGCTCCTGGACCATCACTCACATGCTGCCTACAAAGTCCTTCCACTTGCTGGATACTATTTATTGATTTTCATTCCTTTTCTGGTATTTTTGGAATTAAGATTGAAAACTATCTCCTGATTCTGTAAGATATCCAAGGAATTTTTTGTTGAAACATTAGTTTTCTGGAGCCTACAGTCAAAAAAGACCTAACTCTTTTAACTGATACGTACACACACACACACACACACACACACACACACACATGCACACACACACATGTGCACACATGTTGGCTTTCTCTTCTAAGCTATCTTTATGTTATATTTTCCCTTTTCTTTGCTCTGGTAAATGGGCTTTGGTAACCAGGGAAATGGTCTTGATTCTCAGCTCTAAGGGACTAAGGAAATGTATCTCAGAAGAGAGACAGGGCTGAATTCTCTGCTCTTTGGGTATTCATTTAATTGCCCTCCTTTATCTGGTATGTTCCCTCACTCTCCTGCAGGACTTTAACACCCTTCTGATTGATGCTAGCTAAATTTCAGCCACTAACTGATTTTAACTGATTTTACCATGCCTTCTTTGTTGAATTTCAGATAGACAGTTATAGGTTAGCTGGCTACTAGGCCAGGAGCCAGTTTAAAGGCAATTTCATGTTCAGGAGAAACTATAATACTGAGCGCCTCAAGGGTACTAGCTCGTTTATCTGGTTCAGGGTCTAAGTCAGTAGAGTACTAGCCTTGAGTCCACATTCCTGGTTGACTTGGAGGTGGGATGACTATGAAGGAGAGAATGTTCAGGAAAATCCTGAGTCTGACCAGGCAACCAGCCAAAAACCTACATGCAATTGTCACAGCAGTATGCCTCTTTGAGTTCAAAGTAACGCATATCCACTTGTTGAAGTTTCATGTGGTTGAAAGAAAGGCTCCTGCTTGTTGACAGAAAGGAATAAAGCACTGAACAACTAAGGCTTAGACATGACTCTTTGCCTTGCAACCTTTTCTAAATAAGGTACAGTTTACTCTCAGAGATAGAAATTTCTACATTCTTTGAGTTCTTATCTTACAATACTTGGAAATCTTTCCTCTTCCACAAACAAACTGAAATGAATTACAGGTGTTTCTTTTCATAATGATCTAAAATGTTGCTAAGTTTGCACTTTGGCCCACAATTTAAGTATTATCTAAGATGTTTCTTCTATGCTAAACCGAAAGATTGAGGAAATAGTCAAATCTTAATATTGATAGTCTTTATAGACCTGGTGTAATTTCAGTGTAATTTCATACCTGGGAAAGGAGTCACTACTAACAGTTAATATACTATGCTCGGAATGCTGCATAGCTGCAAATGGCTAGGGGATCAATGCTTTTAATGTATCTATAGACCCAGAGTCATTTCATCTATAATAGTGGCTCTTCTGTGTGTTTGCTCATCCTGCATGCCATGAATTGAGCTAGTCCAGGTGGAACCCTTAGAAATCATGCCAGAGTGACTCCCAAATCCACTGGTCATGCAAGAACAGTGCTACCCTGTGGCTAACATGTATTTCAACCAGAAAGTCCTCTTCCAGCTTTTTTTCTCTTTTTTAATCCTTACCCAAGGACATGTCCATTGATTTTTTTAGAGAGAGAGAAAAAAAGAAACATTGATGTGAGAGAGAAACATCGATTACTTGCGTCCCGTACGCTCCCCCCCCACCCCTGATCAGGGTTCAAACTAAAACCTAGGGATTTCTGAATAGGAGTTGAACCTACAAATTTTTGGTGCACGGGACGGTGGTGCTCCAACCAACTGAACCACCTGGCCAGGCCGGTCCTCTCTCAACTTTTACAGGGTGTGGATTCTTGCAAGGTAAAGGCTATTGGCTCCTCACTTAACAGTACCTCTACTTATGTCATCAGGAAGTTGTTCCTCACTCTATGCATAAGATATTGGCATTTATAACACAGCATGTCTTTAAATAACATCATTTCATTCAACATCATTTAGGCAATTTTAAGTTGTTTTTGCTTAATGTCACGGGACTTATAAACAATGTTAAGTGAGGATTTACTGTATATTAAGTCTGGTGATAACTAGTTAATATTGTGAGAGTAAAATGTGCTTAAATGATTTCTCTCATTGTTTATTGCAGGAAGATTTCTAGGAGAATTTTTATTCAACCCATTCAAAACATTATACGGGGCGACGGCTTGTCCTTGAGCTTCCATAGTTTGTTCTGAGCCCTTTACTGAATTCTTTCATCCATGAACTATGTCTAAGATCCCTATTCACTCAGAAATACTAACAATATATTATTACTATATAATTTTCTTTGAAGATTGTTCATAAGGCAAGGCTTTTATTGCTGATTTAGGCAGATGGTATCATTCATTTAATGATTAGTCTGTAGTAAGGGTAAACACATGAGCCCCCAAATTAAGAAACAGTTGAGTGTAGCTAACTGTACAGTAGGAGAATATTCAATGAAATTTACAGAGACTCAAATAGATTGCTGCCATAGGGTATACTTACTATTACCAACTTTTTCTCTGCTTCTTTGAAGATATATCCAAAACTAAATCCATTATCTTTTATCCAAAACTTCCTCCTCCTGAATTTCGTTTCCCTGTGATTGGAACCACCTTACAAGCAGTTGCCCCAGACAGAAGAAATAAGGTGTCATCCCTGATGTATCTCCTTCATTCATACTTCCAGATCCTAACAATTCACCCAAGTTCTGTTAATTCGACCTGTTCATATTTCTCTCTGTACCCTTCTCTCCCTTTCTGTTATGTCTTTCCTAGTTTGATGCACCATCATCCCTCTATTAGATTATGATAACAGCCTCCTAATTCATTGGTCTCTCTGCCTCCATGACTATCTCTTTCTATTTCCTTATTCACATTGCAGCTAGTGATATTTTAGAAAGGATACATAATTGTAAAACTCCTCTGCATCAAACTCTTTTTTTGGCTCTCCATTGCTCTTGGGATAAACTCCTGTGGCTTTATATGCTAAATCTCTCCAGCCTAACATGACACTACTTCCTTTTGTACTGTCTTCTCCAACCATACAGAACCACTTGGAGTGCCCTATATGCCTCATCCTCTCTAATTTCTGGGCCTTTGCACGTGCCATTCTCTTTACCTAGAATAATATCCCAGTTCCCTGTCCCCCTTACTCCATATCCATACTTGGTTGCTAAAGCTTCTGGCTTCAGTATTGTCACCTGTTATTATTGCCTTAATAACAGCAATACAAATTGTTTATTAATCTGTTCTATTGGGGAATTAGTTTCTATTTTTGGTTCATGTTTGTAGCAAATTTCCTAGGATTTTGACCACCTCAAGCTGCCCATTTATCTATGCCTGGTTATCATGAAACTGTAATATTTTTTGCAGGCATAGAATGGTTCTCTTATCCTAAGCAAGTGACTTATTGTGAAATAATTTAGTCTTCAAAAAAAAAACTTTGACTCTTGGAAACTTAGCATAGTTTTTCTGAATCTTTTCAGATTACTGTCCTACTTTTGAAAGACATCCAACTCCAGTGCTGCTTAGTCATTAGATAAAGTGTGCCACTTGTGTTGTTCCACAGCCGGCTGGGTGCACTGCCTCTGAGGTTCTAGTTTCTGAGTTTACGGTACCAAATCTAGAACATTCAAACCATGGGCACTTATTATAAGGGCCATAGGAATTTTTTGGTTTCATTGTTTTCTAAAGGCTAAAGCCTTTAGAAACATCATGATATAAAGTTGTTAAATATGGAACACAGATTTGATTTCTTAATGGAAGTATTTAAGATCTCCAAGTGCTGAGTAGAAGTAATTTTTACCTTCCAAAAAATTAAGGATATACCATAAGTCTCACTTCTAGGTAGATTAACTTAGTGTACTTTAAAGGTTTTTTTGAGGGGGAGGAGGTGTTGTTTGTTTTGTTTTTCTACCTACTGCATGCCACAGTAAGAAATCCATATATATGAAATAATACTTACCAGTTTATGTGATTCACACTGGCATCAGTGAAATTTTTTATTTTATCCAAATTTATGCTATGCTATCCTACAATGTTACGGCTACTGCAATTAAGCACAACCTTGCAATTTGAAAGGCATTGGATTATTACTTTTAACAATAAAATGACAGCAAGGCAAGTGAAGTACATTGTAGTAACTCTAGGGTTTTCTTTCCTTTTTTTTTTTTTCTTTCTAGAACATTTTCCCAACCTCTTTTCTTTTCATCTACAGGTGACCCTGGTGGGGCTGAAAAACTTCTCTTTAAAATTTCACTTTCGGAGCAACTGTGGAAGATGGCCTCTTTCTGCTGCAATTGCCAGCCTGTGAGATGTGGGTGTGGGTTGTTGGCAGTCATCTTCATCTTGCTGGAGAAAGCCTGAATGAATAACGAAGCCAAGGTCTACTGAGTGATGGCAAGAGGCAAAAAGAACCCTGAGAGCAATGTTTGAGCAATTGTATCAAGGTGTGCAGTATTCTATATATATCTTGCATTTCTAAGACATGCAGCATTAAACATAGTTTTCTTTAATGCAGATGAACACAGATGACTTGATATTTGTGATGTGCATGCAAAGATCACATGTTTGTGCCTCTATTGGAAATATTAAAGGCTATCTTCTGGCTCTTTACTTAAGTCCATAAAGAAATGTGCTGTTTGGTGACTAATGTGGCAGGAAATTCTATTTTAAGAATATTTTAAGTATTAATTCATTTGTCCTTTCCCCCACTAGTTCTTGTACTCTTTGCCTTTTCCCCCATTCAGACACCTTAGCATTCTTATTTCCTCAAAAAAGGATGGCACTGTAGAGATACAAAGTTTTGGCTTTTGATTTTCAGTTGTCTAGGCTTCAGGAGAATACTAAAGAGATGTGATGAATAAGGGGGAAAAAACCCCCAAACCTTTCTAACTGTAAGGTTAGAAAGGAATCTCCAGGCTGAAGGGAATGAAAGATAAAGGGGGTATGAGTGGAGAAAGTTAGGAGAGGCCCTAAGTAAGCCACCCAGTTCTGCTTCAGCATCTGTGAGGATCTTTATTCCACAGTGGTAATTACACAAAGGGACTGAGTATTGGGGAAGAAGGTTGCCTCCCTGTGTCCTTATGTACCCATCTCACAAGCTGTGGGTAGGCAACTCCCACTGGGACACACAAAAGCTTCCTGAAAGAGTGTAAGGCCTGGATATGTGGAAAGATATCACTGAGAATGAAGAACTGAGGATGAAGGAAAGCTTACTGCATCTGAACCTGGATGAAGCAAATTAATACCAGCCTGAAATCTCTCCAGAGCTAGGCAGAACTAAGGAAGTCCAACTTGACTCCCATGCCTCCCGCTCTCAACACACATCACCACCACCACCACCACCGCCGCCGCCATCTCTCTGCACTTGAAAATGTACTGAACAGGGACTCAGTCAGTACTAAACTATTTTATACATTTTTCTATCATAGCTTTTCAACAAAAGTTAATAAATGCTAATTAAGCCCAGTGCCAGGCACCGATGATATAAAATGACTAATGCAAGATTCCCCACAGTGATGTTGCTCACAATGTAGGGGAACAGGTAGGTGGCGAATGTAACTGACTCAAAGGGCTGATGGAATGGGGGTCTACCTGGGTGGCCTCCCAAGTACTCTTCCATTCAATCAACCCGTAATTTCTTTTATTTTTAGTCAAACCCTACCCTACATTGTTACAAACTTCAGTGTGGTTTAGCCATAAATATTCAACCTGTATAGCTCAATGCAGGAGTTTTCCTATAATATCTCCTGAGGAGTAAAATTTGGCATTAATTGCAATTTAAAAAACCCAGAGTAAATGATGCATGAAAGAGCCTCTGATAGATCACACTCCCAACCTTTATTGATAAATTCTGACCAAAGTGCTTTCCACCAGCTCTGGCTCCTAATCACTGCTTTGTCAATGGGATGACCTCTTTCAGTACAATTTCCACTCCAGTGTTGTATCAATCCTTCCCTCTTCATAGAAATAGCCTGTGCTTCCTATTTTCTCTATTTCTCCCCAAACTCCTTCAATAATTGTTGAAATCCCAGAGCCCAAAGGCCACAATGCTCATTCTTGGACAGTCCTTGATTAAGAAGCCACCAAGTGGCAGCGTCCCACGTCAGAATCTTGATCTCTGCAGGTGGGCTCCAGCCCATTAAGTGGTGCTTGAAAGAGCCTGCTTAAGTACATGGCTTTGTGGTGGGTTGTGCTGTTTTTCCTTCTACTTCTTCTCTGAACCTTTCTAAAGAAATGCATTTTGAGCTAAGAGCCTTTTCCAGGGTGGAGAGTATGTCTGTAGGTTTCACAGAATTAAAAACCAAGCCCCTCCCCCACCCCCAACACAGTTAAAATGGAGGCAAACATCTGTCCTGGAGGAGGAGGCTGCTGCTCTGAAGGAAGTGAACCACCTTCCTAATCCACGAGAGAGAGATTTTTCAGAAATGGAAGGCATATAATTTTGAAAATACTCAGTGACATTCCAAAGGCACACATTTTAAGTAGAGCATTCCAATTGGGCAACCCCATTACAGAATAAATTAATAATTGAACTGATCAGGTATTAAGAACACGCAAAGGATTTCCCTGAACAATAGATTTTCTACATTCTTTTCATTCTGTAGACTCAAACAAAGTATTTTGATGGATCATAAGCCTTTTATCAACCTATGACCTGGATTTAGAAAAGCTGCAATCACTGCATGCTGACCTTTCATAATGAGCACAGCTCACCTCTCCTGGCTTCCAGCCCCAAAATGAGCTCTAAGGGATAAAATCCAGAAATCAGGAACTACATGTGCTAGGAATTATAACCAAAGTGTAACATAACCCTGTTACATTTGGGCAATAAATTGGCTAGTTCGATGTCATATTAGTTGGAACATATTCCTGTTTATTGTCAAGGGCTAGAGATTGAAGTTAAGTGCTATTGTTGATTTATATTTGCTCTATAGCTACAATATAATGGGTGCCTATCTTTAAAACAAAACTAACAAACATAGTTTTGTTGTAAAGTTAGTTTACAACAAAACTAACTTTATTCATGCGTTTCACATATGTGGCTGCAACTTCATCACATTGATATGTCCCAAGGCTGGCACCAGAGAAAGAATTCTCAGATTAGAAGGCTTTGCTGCGTCCTTTGGCAGAAGCCATTTTTCCGTACCAATGTAGACAGTTCTCAAGCATTCCTTAGAATCCAGGCCAAAGAAAGAGATGACTAGAGACAGGAAAGGTTTACCTCTGGCCACTGATTGAGGCTCAGTTTCCAATTTTTAATTTCTTTTCGTGGATATTTTTTCCAGTATGAGTGACACCTAGAAAGTTTCCTCCTCTAATATCTCTGAACTGTAGGGGAGTGGTCTTACTTCATCCCCATAGGATGGCATTTTAGAACACAATACTCCAACATCAGAGTAAGAAATAGTGCATGGGTCTTTTCTTTATGTGATCACCTACAAATAGAATCATAATGCTTTACACAAATGTATTATATTTATAAACAGGTGCTCCTTAAATATTCTCAATATTCTGGTGAGTTAATCATAATTATGTCCCTTCTCTACTCAAAATATTCTACCACGTCTCCTCTAACTGTAAGGTAATGTCTAAGCTCCTGAGCATGACATTCAGGACCATTCAAGGAATAAAAAGAAAAATAAAGGAACAAAGTTGAATAACATTACAATGTTTTGTTTGTGGCCAATTCACTTCTAGATTGTGGTCCTCCCAGTGCATGATTGCCTTTTAATTCTGTCTCTGTCATTTTCCATTCATGTGACATTGGAGAAACAACCCAATATTGCTAAATATATGAGGAAAACTAGTTTCAGAAATATTAACTAGTTTCTCCATGTCACATGGGAAATGGCAGATGGGATTGGGACCCAGTCTGATTCCAGAGCTGAGCTCCTCTGAGTTCCTGTGAGTCAAGTCACAGTGATTGGGACACAGTAGAAGCTCAATACAAGTTCATTGTTATAATAAGTTTCTCTCCCACATGGCATCCAGAGTTAATGCCCCAGTAATTGGCACCTCATATACTTTGAACAAATGATCAAGTTAATGGCTTCCATATCTCAAATTAGGAAAATGAAACGTAGGGAGGTTAAATGGCCTGCATGATTCTGGTGGCAAAGCCAGGATTAGAACACAAGTGCTTTGATTCTTAGTCTAGTGTTCTTGCCGTGCCAATCATATACCTAAAATTTATAATTAGGGAAAGATATCATTGATAAGAAAAGAATGAACATTTAAACTTCCTAAAATAAGAGATTGCTTGGAGAAAAATTCACCTCATTCCTCTACTGACAGGATTGACAAAGTACCTATTGTCTTAAAAGTAACCTATTATTGTGCTTTAAAACAGAATCTTAAAGTAAAATCCATCTTTCCCTGTAGATGAGTAAAACCAAATTTTAGTAGGTAGGCTTGAAGGGGCTAGAAGCATATTTATGATAAGTAGAGAGGAAATCTATTTTTATTGATTCAATCCTTAGAATATCAGAATGAAAGTAAATGTGTGTGCTTATGCATTATTCTCCTAACCATTTCTCCCCTTTCAATGCCTGTCTTTCTTGAAAATATGGGGCTGGAGGGGAGACCTAGAATTTATAGCAGATTTCTTAGCCCTGATAGGCATAGAATAGTGGGAAGTCACAACTTAAAAAGTCAGATGTAGCCTTAGCCAAAACAAATATATTTGTTAGGTTTCCTTCCTACTATTCTTTTCAGAAACTCATCTAACACTGAAAGTGAACATAGCCTTAAGTTTCAAAAAAGAATGTAAAAGAAAAGAGACTTTTCCCCTTCCTAGTGTTAAGATACCCCATTCAGAGCTTGAGAATAAACCTGCTTCCCTATCAGTGTTTTCCTTTTCTATTAAGCAAGTATTGATTTCTCCTCCCTGTCTTCTGATACGAGAGTCCAAATGACCATGGCCCTTTAGTTTGCTGCCTTCTTTGTGTACGAGCAACTGACAAGGCTGCATGTTTATGACTTGCTGTTGCTGCTGGGCAGCCAACAGGGGGTGCTCACTGCATATTTGGATACAGGGAAAAAGGATTTGATTTAAAACAACCCAGTTTTATTTTTCTGTCTTTCAATGCAAAACTAAAGACTGTAGTTCTCCTCAAACACAGAGATTTTGCAAATATGTTCAGAATCAGAGAGAAGAAATGCACAGGTCAGTGAAGAGGGACTTAGGGAGAGCCAGTATTTACACATGAATCAGGACTGAGGTTCTGTGGGACTTGGCTCCCTGAAGAATTTGGGTCATTGATCATCAATTACATCTGAATTCTCTTGGTTAAGTGACTTACTTTATTGGATAATTTATCAACTTCTTACTTTGTGTACCCAGAAACAGAGTGAGTAGTGAGAAAATATGTTCAAATTTTGCTTTTCAATTTTTCCTCTGTTATTCTTAGCATATCACTTAGCACTCAGTTTCTGCTAACCATGTATAGAATACAAGATGCTGTCATGTGTTCTCATGGGCAGTTTCTTTTAGGAATAAACTTCATGGAGTCCAAATGGCAAATTAAAACAAGGCATTTTGTTATATAACATTCTAAGGAAAACCACACATTATAAGATTAAGGAAAAACTGGAGTGGTGTTAGGATTTAAAGGAGTTCTTATCTACTTTAAATTCAGATTCGGTCTGAATTTATAAAAGCCCTAAAAATACATGTGTCATATTTAAATATTGTCTGATTGTAATGTTTAAAAGATTAAGCTTAAACTTGGAAGGATAATAAAAATAAGTTGCTTAAACATCAACAAATGCTAACAGAAACAAGTTATTTTAAATCATTTTCCTTTGAAGACAGAGATGAAAAAGATCAGAAGCTCTCATTAGAAGAAAATATAGAATGTGGCAAGCCCTATAAAATTTATCAGGATATATTATCAAGAAATACCAGAAGTCACAGGTATATTTTGAGACATTTAATGAACAATTAAAAGTGCTTTCTTTTTATCAGAGTAGTAAATAAGTTTTCCTACAGGATTCTTAAAGCTTTTGTTTTGATTTATACAGCCAAGGCTTTGGTAAGAGTGATGGTCTTGCTCATTATTCAACAAAAACAACAAGGAAAAAATGTGCATCTTAGAAACATACTTTGTTTCCTTTTTCTGGAGGAATAACTTCCAGCTAGAAGACATATTTTGATTAAGATAATATTTTTCCCTAATCAATATTTTTTACCCCTGGGTTATTACTTCCTTGAAGGCTTTTTGCCTTTTTTTCTTCTTTCTAAATTAATCCATGTAGTTTATGAGAAATCATCGGCACTGCCATATGCTGCTGTTTACATTAAATCTTTCCCTTAATATTTACTGCTGGGTGGCAAGGCATGTCTCTAGCTTTTATGGTCTGGCATCAAATCCTGAAATGTGTATTTTATACTTAATTGGAATGGGGATAGGAGTGCAGGAGCAGAATTAACCATTAATAAAATAACACTCCTGTTGGCCAACATTCACTGGTTTCTAAGTGGGTTGGCAATATACCTGAGCTCTCCTTGGTGTGAAACCATACCTATTGTGGTGTGCTTGCTTTATACATGTGCCTAGAATCATGTACTATTAGATCTGCCTCAAATTGTTCTAAAAGTGTCTAAATGCTTATTCTGAATTTTTGTCCTTATTTCATTGCAGACTGGTGGCAAATGATCCACAGACCAGCGCTGATCTGTGGACCACACTTTGAGGAGCCCTGGTCTGGTGTGAGGAGGAAAGAGGGACAGACACTGCCTTCAGCCTTGTCAGCCCCCAGTGTCCTCTGTTTCCTCAAACACTCAGTAGCTAAGTGTTCCTAAAACATGCAACACACACACAGTACTCTAAGGTCTGAGATTAAGGTTCAATATTATGTGCTACCTTAATATTTGGTAAAATTGGGATGGCCTTGAATGGCATAACCACCACAAAGCACCCCTCCCACCTGTTCCCACAGATAAACTTCTGTCCCAAATAAAAGGACAAAGCACAGTTTCTGCTTATTTCTTACTTCTAGGTTTTAGTTCCCTACCATTGCATGGAATTACTTAAAAAAGCCAATCACATACTCCCATGGGAATCAGGGGTGGGCACCCCACCCTCTTGATACTATGAAGACTGCGTCTCACAGATCCTGATTGTTCACTCTGCTGCTGAACGCAGACCCCGTGTGGCCCTGTGTGGTGGGCGGTATTCTCTCCACTGGATTATGAGTATATATAAATCATAAACTGTTGTTGATATCACCTGTCCAGTATGTGTGTCATGTGTTCAGCTATTCCTCTAACCCTACAGATGGGGATACTTCCATTGTCAATAAATAGGGTGCAGTTAAAACAGACATGCCTGCACACACAGAGCTCCTGAGAAGGAAGAGGTCTACCCTAAGCCTAAATTCTTAGGACAGTGCCTTAAATGAGAGTCCTGTGCTCTAAATCGGAGTCTACATTTTCAAATGAGGGGGGAAGAATTAGGAAGAGGAAGATGTGGATCTCCAGGTTTGGAATCAGAAGATTTAAAAGGAAAATGGACAGCATCAAAAATGCCCTGGCATATTATTAGCTTTTTAAAAATGTACATACTTTCCTATTCTTTTGACAGAATCATTGTGTTGTCCAGTGTGATATTGGATGTATTTTTATAAAATGATGTATGTATATTTTTAAAGGGGGAGAATCTTAACATGGTGGCTAGCTTACAGATGCTGATTTATTCTGCCCCATTTCCCCACCTGAGTATCTATGAAATCAAGTGAAGACATGTAGCATTGCAATAGCATTTGCATTCAAAGAATGGCTAGTGTCTTGACAGGAGCAGAGTCTATGACACTTTTGATGGGAAGAGTCAGACAGTTCTCCTTTGTTCTTTTCATTTTCTCCATCCTCATTTGTTCTCCATATACCCAAATCTAAAAAAAATTAATTGTGGTAACATTTAATATGAAATGTGCCATCTTTACCATTTTAAAAAATACAGTTCAATAGGGTTAGGTATATTCACATTACTGTTCAACCAGTCTCCAGAACTCTTCATCTTGCAAAACTGAACCTTTATACCCATTAAACAACTCCCCTTTTCTCCCTATTCCCTGGAAACCACCATTCTACTTTCTATCTCTATGATTTTGAATACTCCAGATAACTCATATGAGTGGAATTATACAGTATTTGTTTTTGTGTGACTGCCATATTTTACAAACATGTAACAATGGTTCAAATTTTTTTCTCTTTTAAGGCCAAATAATATTTCATTGTATGAATATATCATATTTTGTTTACCTAGCCATCTCTCAGTGGACACTTGGGTAGTTTCCACATTTTGGCTATTGTATATAATGCTGATATGAACACAGGGTGGCATATATTTTTTCTAATTGGTGTTTCAGGATTATTGAGATATATTTCCAAAAGTGGGATCGCTGGGTCAAAAGGCAATTCCATTTTTAATTTTTTGAGGAAACTCCACAGTGGCTGCAACAGCCTCCATTCTCATCCACAGGACACTATGGTTCCTTTTTCTCTGCATCCTCTCCAGCACTTGTTTGTTGATTTATTGGTGATAGCCATTCCGGCAGGTGTGAGGTGATGTCTCATTGCAGTTTTAATTTGCATCTCTCTCACGATTAGTGATGGTGAGCATTTTTTCCTATATGTCTATGGGCCATCCATATGTCTTCTTTGGAGAAATGTTTATACAGGTCCTTTGCCTATTTTTTAATTGGATTGTTTGTCTTTCTGGTCTTTGAGTTGTATAAGTTCTTTATGTATTTTTGAAATTAACCCCTTATTAGATATATCATTGGCAAACATGTTTTCCCATATAGTGAGTTCCCTTTTCATTTTGTTGACGGTTTCTTTTGCCGTGCAAAAGCTTTTTAATTTGATATAGTCTCATTTGATTATATTTTTTAATTTTTTTAAATTTATTTACTTTGATTATTTTTTTAATATATTGCTACACGAGGTGTCTGAAATTTCACTGCCTATGTTTTCTTCTAGTATTTTTATGGTTCATAATTTACATTTACATCTTTTTTCCATTTTGAGTTTATTCTTGCATATGGTATAAGTTTGTGGTCTAGTTTTGTTTTATTTTTTGGCATGTACCTGTACAATTTTCCTAACACAATTTACTGAAATAACTGTTTTTATTCCATTGCATGTTCTTGCCTCCTTTGTCAAATATTAATTGACCATGAAGGCACGGGTTTATTTTTGAGCTCTCTGTTCTGTTCCATTGACCTCTGATTCATTTTGAGTTATGTTCTGTATAGGTATTAATTAAGTGTCTGGTCTAACTTCATTATTTTGCATGTGGATATCCAGTTTTCCCAGCACCACTTGTTGAAACATGCATGGTTTTTAAATATGCTTTTACAATTAATTAATTAATTAATATCTTGAAGGAGGCATGTCTCCTCATTTGTATGGTAGAGAGGCATCAGCTGGGGATAGAGGGTGAAATCATCTATGAGTCTGTCTTAATTTTCTTTGCTAGTTCAGTTTGTTCATTAGATTCCATATATGAGTAAATAATATCAGCCTGGGATAGAAGAAAAGAGATAGTGGCTGAACTCACTGGCCTGAAAGGCTGTTTTAACTGTTAGGAAAGAGTTGGGAAGTCAGACCTGAAACAGTTGTATTTACAAAATGCCATATGTGAGATGTGAGTCTGGGTCTTTTTTAGTTATCTCCTGCAATGTGATAAATTACTCTAAATCTTTGTGTCTTAAGCAATGAACATTTATTATACATGTTAGAAATCTGGTTGCCAGTTAGCCATGTGCTTCTGATCCAGGCCTCCCATGAGATTGTAGTCAGGTTGTCAACCTGAGTTGTGGTTTTATCTGAAGGTTTAATTACAGATGGATCCACTTCCAAACTTGCTCACATGGTTATTCACAAAATTCAGCTCATTATGGGCTGTTGACCTGAGGGCTTCAGTTTCATGCTGGGTGTTGGTCAGTTCCTTGCCACACATAGCTCCCCATAGGGCAGTTTACAACATAGCAACTGACTTCCCTCAGTGACTGAGCAAAAGAATATTTCTGGTGAAGCCAGTTTTTCTGAGAACCTGATTTTGTAAGTGGCATTCATTCACTTCTGATACATTCTATTCCCAAGAAACAGGTCATTGAATACCTCACACACTTAAAGGGAGTGAATTATGCAAGAGCGGGAATACAAAGAGGTTAGGATCACTGGGGTCCCTCTGAGAAGATACAATCCAATATAAAATGGTGACCATGGGCCACACAGTTTTGGAGAACGCCATTTATTTTCCATGTCCTATGCCACCACAGGCCGCAGTACAGAACATTTACCAGCACATTCATCCTCCACTGAGGCAATCATAGAGAAGGCCTTGTGTTGAGAAAGAACCACAGCAAGACTGAAGCAGCTTGGATCCACTTTCATGTAGGGGAGAGTTGTCCTCTGCAGTAGACAGTAGATATAGATGAACAAGAAATTTTTGGTTGTATTAAGCCTCTGGGATTCAGGTCCTGTGTTACTAAAGCACATCTTGGCCTTTCCTAAGTCACTTGTTTTCCTCTTTTACTGTTGGCCTTGGTGATAACACTGTGGGGCTATAGAGAATGGGAGGATTTCTGGCTTTCTCACTCCCATTAATTTTTGAAGTGGTTGAGACCAACTAGTAAGAACATGTTGGTTGGAGTAGGATCTCTGTGGAGCCAACAGTGGTAGTCTGGCCTTCAGAGATGTCTCTAGGTTCCTACTCTATTGGTAGATAGGAAGGATGACCTTGACTAATTAAAAATCAGACTTCAGTTAGCCTCAAGTTTCTGTTCTTTGATGCTGAATTTGATAAGAAAGTGGATGAATAGTCACAGGGTTCTGAAGGGGGAAAGATGTTACTCTAGGATTATATAACCAGCCAGTTTAAAAAAAAAATTATTGGCTAAAAAAATAAAAAGTTCTCTGGTCAGAACAACACAAGGGAATAACACCATGGATTCAGCAGAGATTAAATAATCAATACCAAATGTTATGTAATAAAAATTGGAAAATATTATATAATACATGTTTTTACAAAATATATAATGTTCTTGGAGAAAAAGGTCTTCTCATTATTGCAAATGTAAACTATGAGGAAGTAGATACCTGAATAGAGAGAAAAAATAATTAATTCTGAATACAATATCAAAGAGTAACATTTTTAAGAACTTCAGAATCACTCAGTTCTGATGGAAAATTCCATTGCATTATAAATGTTCCAGAACATTAAAGTAAAATATAGAAAGCCATATGCTCCATTTTTATAAAGTTATCTTAACTCAGATATGAACACTTAATAATAGCATGAACATACTGCATATTGATTTTAATATTGCATAAATCATAAATAAAATTCTTTATCATCTTAACCTGGAATAATAATACTACTTACATGTCATGAGAATTACATGAGATAATGTATATACAGCATTTAAAAGAGTTTATCACTTAGCAATTATTCAACAAATGGTAGCTATATTAATTTTGCAACATTTTATAAATATAATATTTTGATGAATTATATTCCATTTTTATAAAGATATTGGCTTTACTAAAATGAATTTATAGGTTTATGATCATCAAAATACAAAGGAGAGACTCCTATGAACTTGAAAAATATTTCTGGTTATTCTTAAGGAATAAAATGGCAATAATAGCAAAGAGAATTTTTAATAGAGAATAATTATTAAAGCATTTTTTCCTAGCAAGTATTACAACATATAACAAAGCAACAATAATTAAAACAGTGTGTAGATATAGATTAGTGGAATAGAATAAAGAGCCTAAATTTATTCTCCTTATTATTTGATTAAAAAAAACCACAGTGACATGGTGAAAGATGAATTATACAATAAATGGATACTATTTGAACAAATAATAACACAAAGCCTCACATCCAATATATCAAAACAAATTACAAATGAAATTAATGTTTAAAAAAAATACCATGCAGGTAAATACATTTAAGTAACCTTAGCATGAAAAAAGTTTTTCTGATTATAAATGCAATGAATAAAAGAAAAAATGATAGATTTGATTAATATATACATCAAAAATCATTTAAAAAGAATAAGTTTATATGAAAATGTTCTTTATTTTTTTAATTTAATCTTTGTTATATTTTTCCCATTACCATTTTGTCCCCTCCCCCCAGCAATCACCACACTGTTGTCCATGTCCATGAGTCCTTTTTTCCTTTTTGCTCAATGGCTCCACTCCCCTTCTTCCCCGACTAGCTGTCACCCTGTTCTTCATCTATGAGTCTGTCCTAATTTTCTTTGCTAGTTCAGTTTGTTCATTAGATTCCACATATGAGTAAATAATACGGTATTTGTCTTTCTTTAACTGGCTTATTTCACTTAGCATAATGTTCTCCATGGCCATCCATGCTGTCACTAAGGATAAAATTTTATTCTTTTCTATGGCTGAGTAGTATTCCATTATGTAAATGTCCCGTAGTTGTTTTATCCATTCATTTACTGATGGACTCTTGGGCTGCTCTTATATGCTGCTGATTGTAAATAATCCTGCAATGAACACAGCTGTGCTTATGTTCTTTTGATTTCGTGTTTTGGGTTCCTTCGGGTATATTTCCAGAAGAGGGATCTCTGGGTTAAAAGGCAGATCCATTTTTAATTTTTTGAGTTATCTCCATACTGCTTTCCACAGTGGTTGCACCAGTCTGCATTCCCACCAACAGTTCAAAAGGGTTCCCATTTCTCCACATCTTTACCAGCATTTGTTGCTTGTTGATTTATGGATGACCGCCATTCTGTCAGGTGTGAGATGATATCCCATTGTGGTTTTAATTTTCATTTCTCTGATGATTAGTGACATTGAGCATCTTTTCATATGTCTATTGGCGATCTGTGTGTCCTCTTTGCAGAATTTTCTATTCAGGTCCTTTGCCCATTTTTTAATTGGGTTGTTTGTTCTTTTTGGTGTTGAGTTTTATAAGTTCTTTATAAATTTTGGATATTAACCTCTTGTCAGATATATCAGCGAGTATCTTATCTCATTCTGTGGGTTGTCTTTTTATTTTGTTGATGTTTTCCTTTGCTGTAAAAAGTTTTTTAGTTTGATGTAGTCTCATTTGTTTATTTTTTTCTTCTGTTTTAATTGCTTGGGGAGATAGATCCAATAAAGTATTGCTGCCTAGTAAGACTAATTTTCCACTGGTTCATGGAACTGTGCAAAATTACTCTTACTAGGCTAAAATCAAGGTGTTGGCTGAGCTGGTTCCCTTTGGAGACTGAGGGGATAATCCATGTCATTCTTTTCTTCAGCTTCTAGAGGCTGTCTGCCTTTCTTGGTTCATGTGGTTTTCCTCATATTACTTCAGCCTCTTCCAGCCAATGTCATTTCTCCGAGTCCTAGAAAATGTTCATCTTTAAAGACGATGTATAAATTAGTAAGAAACCATTCCAAGAGAAAAAAAGAAAAGGCAATTCAAAGGAGAAACTGAAATTATCAATAAGCATATGAAATGTAGTATTTTGTATTAGAAGAAATACTAGATCAAAATAATGAAATACTGTATTTTGCTTGACATATAAAAAACTGATTTTTTAAATGTTAATGCCCAGCACTGGAGAGAATCCAAGGCAACTCTCTCAGGAATTTCTGTGCATAAACATTGCACAGCTGCTGGCCATACTCACTGGGGAGCAGGGAAGGGTTGCAGTCAGTGAGAATGGTCACAG
Organism: Pteronotus mesoamericanus; assembly: GCF_021234165.1. NCBI lineage: Eukaryota > Metazoa > Chordata > Mammalia > Chiroptera > Mormoopidae > Pteronotus > Pteronotus mesoamericanus. The sequence goes on from NW_026555329.1 coordinate 42,379,581, forward strand.
CAGGGGCAGGGGAGTAGCCAAGAACAATGTCAAGACAGGCCAGATGCCCCTTCCTGTCTGTCAGGGCTCTCAAAACAGTAGGCAATTAGCTCCTTGTTATAAAACACATTTATTTATCTCAAATGTGCTTGAGTCAGTCAATAAATTTCTGTTTTAGGCAATAATTTTGTGAATACCTGTTTATATGAAAAATGTCAGGTGCTACTATTAGAGTGATCATTCTTTTTTAATCATGGGATAAAATAGCAGGGGATTTTTTTCTGCCCCCCAATATAGGCAATTCTCTTTGTTAAATTTCTTGCACAGCATTAGATTTAATTAGATGCTAAAACAGGCTTTCCGATCATGAAGAGAAAATTAATGATCCTCCTTACAAAAATACATGCCTTTTTTTTTTTTTTTACTAGAACCAGTACTCAAAGCTTTTAGAAAATTCTTGTATATGGCCATTACTGCATTTTATACCAACTGCTTTAGGAATAAAATGTAATATCTCATGCCTTTTGATGTCAATTGCAACATCAGTGGAACAATTTTGTATCATTTCAAAATAAAAATCACAAACTTTTATGTTCAGAGACTGAAAATGGCATTAAAACAACAGTAGAATTACAGACATTCTCAGCCTCTAACCACTAATTTTCCTGTTTCCACGACATAAGTGTGATTCTGGCCCAGTTGTTTTATATTTAAGACTTGGTATTGCCATCTTTTTGCCTCCCTGCATGGCATGCCTTCAAACGTAATGAAGTGGACTATATAGGGCTTGCATAGCTCTAATTTTAAGCATCTTGTGGGTCTATCAATGCTCATTTACACTGTCTTCACACAAGTTTATCACTATTCTTGGTTTCAGTGACAGGTATTTAAAGATAAATTATGCAGGGAAAGAACCATATTGGTCCAAGAAACTGATTCCTTCTACATCCAGGACTGAGTCCTGCACAGAATTAGGAAATCTGAGAGAGAGAAGAGACTTTCTGAGGACAGAGTCCTTGGGGGAACATATATGTAATTTCCCTTTTTTTTTCTTTTATGATTTTTTTCTAAAAGAGTTACATTAATTCAGGGCTTGCAAACTTAAATGGTCAAAGGGGTCAGCAGTTGACAAAAATGAGTTGTTATGATTTTGTTACATTAACAGTCGTTAAGTGGAGTACAGGATGCTGGATGGTGAGTTCACAGTTCAACAACAGAGCATTAGAAAAACTGAAATAGAGCAGTTTATTATCCACAGGCCCTGGAAGAAGTACAGCATACCGCAAGGCGCCACACATGTAGGTCAAGGCAGAGTCCAGAAGAGAAAGCAACAGAACTTGGGATGCCTGCCTTTATTATGGTCCATAGGCAGAGTGATTTGGGGTTCCTGGACTAGGGTCACCCTGGGCGATTCAAACCAAAAGGGCAGTGTTTTAATCTAAGGGGTGCACAGCGATTGACCACAAGGGCTGTCACATCAAGAATTTACATTTGCTGGGGAGGATGCGGAGAAAAGGGAACCCTAGTGCACTGTTGGTGGGAATGCAGACTGGTGCAGCCACTGTGGAAAGCAGTATGGAATTTCCTCAAAAAATTAAAAGTGGAACTGCCTTATGACCCAGTGATCCCACTGCTGGGAATATAACCTAAGAATCCTAATACACCAATTCAAAAAACCTATGTACCACTATGTTTATAGTAACATTATTTACAATAGCTGAGTGTTGGAAACAGTCCAAGTGCCCATCAGTAGAGTGTGTTAAAATACTGTGGTACATTTACACAATGGAATACTACACAGCAGAAAGAAAGAAGGAATTCATACCTTTTGCAGTAGCACGAATGGAACTGGAGACTATTATGCAAAGTGAAATAAGCCAGTCAGTGAAAGACAAATATCATATGACCTCACTTATAACTGGAATCTAATTAACAAAGTAAACTAATGAGAAAAATAGAACTAGAGGCATGGGAACATGGAACAGACTCATAGCTGTAGGAGGGGAGGGGGAATAGGGGAATGGTGGAAGAGGAAGGGACTAGTCAAAGAACATGTATAAATGACTCATGGACATGGACAACAGTGAGGGGATTGACTGTGGGTGAGGGGAGTGGGCTTGGTGGAGGGAGGCAAAAGGGAAAAGAAAGAAATTGAGACAACAGTAATAGAATAAATAATAACAATTTTTGAAGTCAAAAGTTTTTTTAATTAAAAAAAACAATTTACATGTGTTTGGCAACTGAGCCAAATGGTGTGGCTCAGTTGGCTGGAGCATTGTCCAATAGCCAAAGGGTTGCAGGTTCGATTCCCAGTCAGGGCACATATCTAGGTTGTGCGTTCAGTCTCCAGTCCCTTTACAGAGAATCCAGTGTCTCTGTGTGTAGGGAAAGCAACCAGTTGAAGTTTCTCTTTTACATTGATGTTTCTCTCTCTCTGCCTTTCTCTTCTTTCCTCTTTCTCTAAAAGCAATGAAAAAAATGTCTTATGGTGAGGATTAAAAAAAACAATTTATATTTGTTCGTGAATGCTGTGTACAACATGTGCTTATAGGAAAGGGCTAGTGTCCGTTTAGCATCACTACAGGCTGCTTAGCCAAACAATATGGATGCTGAGGCAGCAATACTATGTTTAGTTTTCCCAACTAAAATTAAGGTTTCTGATGAGTAAGGATATAATTTTGGTACTTCTTTTGAATAATCCATAAAGCTTAATGTAATGTTTTCATGATAATGAGCATTAAAAATGTGGTGAACAAAATAATTTAGATGTTCACATCTGAAGAAAAAGGTAGCCTCGCAAACTTGTAGATCAGATCACCATAGTTATCACAAGAATGTACAATGTAAAACAGGATATTTGTGAAGTGTCTTGTAATGAGTCTCGTGCTTCCTTGACAATGAAGGGCATTATTTATGTGCTGTTGGTACCGAGACTCAGAAATGCCAAGTATATGCTAAATTGAAGCACATCACTAGGGTCCACATAAAATGGAACAGTAAAAATTACTGTAAAGTGACATAATAGACACAGACTTGTAAGATTTAATGGTAGCAAAAATTAAGGTAAAACTTTTCTAAAGAAAGCCATAACTGAAAGACAATCAGAACTTGTCAACAGAGAGGGAGACTTGGTCATCAACTTTGTGCTCCATTATCAATGTCATCCCTATTGTAGAGAAAAATGAGACAAAACAGCATAACCCGGTGGTTTAACATTTGATTTGTTGGTTCATCTACTTAATACTCATGTTCACTAGGTAACTTTTTGTGTGTGTGTGTGTGTGGCAGAAACATTTCTATTATAAACGGAGAGGCCCTCTTCCAGGCAGCCCAGATGAGCAGGGTGGCACTGTCCTGGGGTAAAATAGTCTTGTAGTAGAAGAGGCAGGCCGCTGACCCTCTTCTATCCCTGGGCCCCTGGCCCTGATGCCAGCTTGCTGAGCCTATACTCCTCCTGGAAGTGGGTGAGGGCATCTCCCTGGTTCACCACCTTCACCAGCTTCCTCAGGATCTGATCTTCAGCCTGTCCATTGGCAACTGTCTTTAGGATTTCATCCCAGTTCATGTAGCCTTGCAGCTCCTGGTTCAGCTGCAAATGTTTCTCCTCAAGGCTCAGCTCCTGGACTGTGATCATGAGCTCAGCCTCCCTAGCCACTAGGCTGTTTTTCTTCTGAATTAAGTGTAGCAGTTTTGGGGGACTGCTCTGGTTCCTCAAGGCCAGCTCCAACTCCATTCCCTCCGCCTCCAGCCCCCTCAGAGCAGCCTCAACCTCATTTAGCCACTGCTGCATGGCCTGGACCTTGCAGAATCTCTTCATCTTCTCCTCTTTAGCTCAGCACAGCAGAGTCCACTGCCACATTGGGTGCTCGTTCATGGTTCCTGAGTTTCTGGTGAGGAGTGAAGGTCAGCAGAGCCTGTTCCATGTCTGAGTCCAAAGCTGCATCATCCTCTTCCTTCTCTTCCTCTTCACTGAAGGAAGGTTTCCCTTCTTCCTCTTTCTCCATGGCCTTATGAACGTGAGGGCTCTGGGTTGGCACTCTCCATCCTGCAAAACTGCCCACCAGGGCCTGGAGGGCGAAGGCAGGCAGCTGTGGGGGGCTTGGGTTGGAGGTTCCATTTCCTTGTCAGGGGTCAGATTAAGGAAGGACAACTGCTGGTGTTCTGGGCTGGAGAGGCAGATCAGCCAACAGGTGGACTTTCTGGGGCTTGGGACAGGACTGGCCCCTCCTGAGGGACCATGGGAATTGAGGGACCAGATGTCATGTTATTCTCATCTGGTGTGGGGAGGTCCTGACTCTGTCATTGTCAGGGCCTCTGTCATTGTCATCTTCTTAGTTGCCTGGCTGGGGCAATTGTTGGAGGCAGTAGAAATGTCCATCTCCTGGATCCTGTCCATAGCCACTGGGTCACAATGTGGTCTCACAGACATGGCAACAGAAGCAGCTCTGGTGGTAGAAACAACCATCGACACACAGGTGTTCCAGCATAAAGAGGTGTTCTGTTCCCCACAAAGCGCACACGAGTCCTTGCAGTCAGCCTCCTGGTGTCATGATGGGAGTGTTAGGATCACACCAGACTCTGGAACAGGGGTCTCAGCCTCTATCTACCAGTGTTGCTTCTTGCCACCCACATTCTCTCCATTTTCCTGGGCCCGGGTCCATTGCAGTATCCTCTGCAGTTTTCCAAGGAATAGTACATGACTGGTGGTCCCTGGAGAACCTTGGCTGATAGAGTGTGCCCTTGAAGGTGCTCTGAAAGTGGCTGAGGTAGGTGATGAGGCCCAGTGGGTCACTTTCTAACACCACTGCCTCTGTGGACAACACGGGTGAGATGCTAAGCTCGTGCTCTGCCATCTGCACTACCCAACCGGTCACTTCCAGAGCCCCCACCCCCTACAGCATTGAGGGTTCCAGTAGGCCAGGATGCAGCCAGTTTCCCAAGGCACCCAGAGTCAGCCCATCAGCCCAGGAGGAAGAAAGGTTGGTGACGTGGACACCAGGGTACCCAGCGCCTGCCACTGGCACCAGTGTAGCAGTTCTTCCTGTGTGCCCATCGACCTAGTGTCAGGCTTTCCTGAATTGGTCTTTTTACTCTTCCTCCACCTGTGTTCCTTGGCTATCATGTAATACAGGTCTCATACTTGATTGGGGGACATAGCCTGGAAGTTCAGGTTGGGGTAACTGGTGGTTGGGTCCAGCCCATACTGGGCCACATTGTGGTGCATGTTTTCTGGGGATGTCTGTGACAGGAGTTGGTACAGGCTCTCACACTCTGCCAACACTTCTAGGGGTCCAGTGCCCTCTGCCCACCGTTTTACCATCCAGGTGACATCAAAGGCTGCCAAGAAGCCCTGGGTCACTCCAGTGTCTAGGGGTCAGAAGGGTTCCAGCAGTCCCCTACCAGCCCCAGCAGCAGGCAGATGCCATGCTTCTGTGAGCAAGCAGAGCTACCTGCCCACATCATGCTTGTGAAGTCAAAAGCAGACATGTCAGGCCACCCATGGGCATCTTGGGCAAACTCCAGCCTCCTGAGCTTGCCATGGGTGACGAAGTCAGCAACTGCATGGACAAAGCACTGCAGAGCCTTGGGCTCCACATTGGCACTGCCCAGCAGCTGGTCTGTTTCTGGCCACTCCTGGCATAGCACCCCTAGATGCAGCAGGCACTGTTTCTTGGCTGTCATCACAAAATAGTGTGCGTTGATCTTGTAGTATACAATGTTTTCCAGGTCCATGCCTGTGACTTTGAGCAGGCTCTGGAAGAAGCTCTTGTTATAGACCCTGGCCACACTGCTGGTCTTGGACCCCAGTGTCTCTTCCATGGTGCACCCATTCACACAGTTGATCATGATGCCAATAGCCAGTTTACTGTGAATTTCTCACACTGTAAAGCCTTCAGGGACAAATTTACCTTGAGCAGCAGAGATGAGAACATCAAATTCATAGTTGGCCAGTTGAGCAAGGGGTTGGGTTGGAGCTGGGCACACCAGCCACTCCTCTTTTGGGAGGGAATGGAGGACAATGAAAGTGCCACCGCAGTGAATTTCCATCCCCAGCACTAATGCCACATTCAACAAAAGCAGCTGAAGCTGCAGGATGCTGATGTGGTTCAGGGTGCCTGTGCAGAAGGGCCTGTAGAACTTCTTGGCACCGAGTGTCCGAAGATCATGGATAGTGAAGGGCCAGAGGTGGTGCATGTCGTAGCAAGAGAACTTGGTTTACTTTTCCACCAGTACCATACGGGCCACCAGCAGTGGCCTGCTGCACAGCAGCCTGCAGACCACAAGGTCCAACGCCAAGCATCAGGCACTTCATGTTGGTGCAGGCCCAGTTCTGCTGGTGGACAGGCTGGCCTGCTTGCTTGTCCAGCTTGGTCCAAAGACTTAGTGCTCCAGTAGTTGAGCTGGGCCTTAATCTTGTGCTACTAAGGTGGCCCTCACCAGGCTCCAGCCCCAGGGCCCTGCATAACCCCTGGAAACTGCTCAGCACTTTCTGACACAGCTGGGCCTACAAGATGCTCTCAAAGTGGGCAGGTGCTAGGTTGGGGGAGAAGGGTGAGGCCATGGAGGTCTCTCGGGGTCTCACAGAGAAGAGAGCAGCTGGGTGGAGGCAAGTGGCTGAATCTGGACTGCAAAGTCTGGAGAGGGGCTGAGCGGTACTGGAGTGAGGAAAGACAGGCTGGAGGGCTGGGAAGGCTTTTGGAGCTCCCCTGTTAGCATTTCCCCAGAAGTGCACCCTCACCCCGCTTCCTCACCCCACAGCAGGCAGGGGCACATTAGGTAACTTTTTAATTTTGCCTTGTCTTAGGATTAAGCTCTTTTATAAGACTTTCTTTAGTCATGTTAATGCCAGAATTTTGGTACAAATGACCTTCATTTCTCATCATAAACCAACAAATGGGTAGTTCTAGTGCTTACTTAGTTTTTCCAACATTTTAGTTTTTCAGAATTTCCTCAGCCCTGATCACTCCAGTATGCTAAGAAGAGTTTCTGATTTAGGTACTCCTCTGTGAGGTACTCCTCCTAATCTAGTCAACCTGTCTCATTTCACTTCTATCATGTTCATATTCGAACTTCTACATGACACACCAACATGATAATTTGAACATATATAATCCATTTTCTTCTTCATTCTTATCTCCCCAGTAGTCTAGTTAGATTTATGGTGTACCTTAGTTACTCATTAATTCATCATTTATCAAGAATGCATGACATCTCTACCTTTGTGCTGCAGGAGCTGATACTGACCCTGCCACAGTGGGTTTTGAACCCATCTGAGTCATGTGCAACTATTAGGTTTGTTTAAGTTGGTACTGGTAGCCACTAATATCAACTCTCTTATAGTTAGCTAATACTCCATAATTTGGTTTTTAAAGACAGCAAAGTCTCAGGAAGAGTGCTACCATCCACACAAACATTTGTTAGATAAACACGTTTAGCAAACAGGTACATAAAAACCATTATACAACTCATTCTGTGATTTGTGAACACCTTGAATGGGAAGCTCACTTGAAAAAAATATAGCCACAGTTCCAAGATATCATTTAGTTTACCTGATAATTGGCAGCAGACAACCATTAGCCTTTAAAATTGAGACTGGAATCACATCCCAGGTGCCATCTTGAGAGTTTGCCAGTTCATGTAAGGTAAGGGCATACCTAAAGTAATTTACTCAATCTACATGTCTCAAATACCACTTGTTTAACTAACCTAGCCATTTTTATCATTCTGTACACTAATGATCAAGCCAATAGTTTCATCAACACAAATTCGTTTTGATACTCAATGTGTACATTACCGAAGTGCCTAGTTTAGATTGTAGATAAAGATGGGGGGGGGGTAGGGGAAAGTGGTGGAAGGAAAATGGAGACAAATCTATTTGAACAATAAAAATAAATAAATAAAAAGATGGTGCCCTATCATAAAAAAAAAAAAAGATAGCTGTAGCCTCTGGGTAGTTCTGGCCTTTCTGATTAAATGCCAACTGACCTCCCTTTGAGTGTAAATTCCTGATTAGAATAAGTGACATCCCCTAGGATGTAGATGAAAATTAACACACATATACATTTACATCATGCTGCCTGTACTAAGGTATTTTTAAACAAATTTTAGACTTTATAGCACAGGATTTTAAGATATATGCAGTTTTGATACCTTTTGTGTTTACTCCAAATAGTATTAAAGCTCAAGAACTTCAGAAGAATGGAGCTTTGGACCCTTCCCTGGAATGATTTATATTAAAAATACTCCTTAATGACAACTCTGCTAAGAAAATAGAAAATGTTATTTTAAATTTATTTAGCTATCTATTTGTTTTCAAGTTTAAGCTGGCAGGACTAAGAGAAAGGCAGAGTTTCTCTAAGGGTAAAAATTTCTGTTTTATAGAGTAAGTTAGCCTATTTGACACTAAAAGTCTGTAGGGCATAGCCTGGAAACCTAAGATGGAGGTCAATAAAGAACTAAATTACTCTGCATTACATCATTAGGAGGCTCCAAGCTTGAGTGGGAGTCACAGCCAGAGAAGGGGATATAGAGAAGACAAGTTATAGCTGAAACAAGGGTCTTGGGGAAATGGAGGCAAATGAAGTCTGGAAGGAAGAAGGACCCACAAAAATTGTCTGCAGCAGAGATGACCTCTAAGTCTTAGTACGGTGGTCTAATATGCAATTTCATGTGGTTGCCAATTCTAACCTCTCTATATGTAATTCGCTTCTGTTAGCCTAAGCCTTCAATAAAATATCTGTTATATAACACAGCTGTGGTTAGTGATCCTTTGAGAAATTGAAGAGAGGTGGGGTAGATGTGGATTAAGGAAGTTCAGAGAGAGGACAGCATCCCAGGCACTGACCAATGAATATTGATCTCTTACTTGAACTCAACTGACCAAATGAGAATTCAGAAAGGGCATACATATAGAGTGGGAGGGGACCATGAACTTGTACGGTCCCTCTGGAAATCCTCTAAAATATAAAATCTTGTAAAACTTCCTATAGTACAAGCAGCATAGATTGGTGCCATCATACTTCAGATATTAAAGGAAAGGATAGTCACAGGAGACTGGAAGGCATCTAGACCTAGAAGCTGATATTAAGTAAAAGCAGATCCAAATCTAGGCTGCATCTCTTGACATTGATTTGATCCATTTGTTATGTTTTCTCTTAGATAACTAAACAAGTTGAACTTACAGTAGAATGAGAAAAGTTTCATCCAGTATTGACTGTTCTCAATGCAGGAAGTTTATTCAAGGATTGTGTGTTTATTTAATTGAGAAGATGAATTTTTATATTGGAAATGTGTTTTTTTTAAAGGAGGCAATATTCTTTCTATGATTAAAATATGTTCTCATTCAAAAAATTTTTTTGATGCCAGAATGACTTGGTGTTTAAAACAAAATCATATCATAAATCATAGCTGCTGTGCCTTAGGCCCTACTCAATACTGTGGGTCAGGCTTGGTACTAAGTGTGGAAGACACACAGAGAAAAAGAAATTTACTGCCATATTCAAGCTTCTGTTAGCAGAAAGGCAAATACTATAGTATTTAATGAAATCTGCTGTTTTTCAACCTAAGAAGCCTTCTAAAACTTAACATGATGACTTTGAGATTATAAAATATATATTACTCTGAAATGTTATCTTAATGAGCTACTTTGGGATGTAGATATTCTAGGAAGGCTCAATCCTAGAATCTGATCCTGAGGAGGATGTATTTGCCTTTGAGGCTATAGTTTGTTCACAAACAAACCATTTCTGTGCATCTCCTCAACACCTCATCCAAGGTGATAAAACAGTTCTCTAGGTCACTGATCACTTTGGGCTTTCCATTGATTGTAACTTGGGTGTTAACATATCTAAAAACATTAGGCTGTGCTTGTTTGTTGTTTGGAAAATCTGATTGTTTTTACTTTATAAGTACACTTCCAGTTTGTTCCTATGTATTCAGTATCCAGACAACGCTAAAAAGGAGGCTTACTTGGCTTTCTGAGATGTAATATAATCCAAAGAATGCCAGGGCATTTACTTTTGTGGTATTGGGGTATACTGAATGGGGTAGGTACTAGTTACAGCCCGGAGGAAGATTTAATATACTAAGTCTGAGAATTTAGAGTTGCGACTTTTCAGAGAGAAAAGGGCAGGCTGGGAATGATTAAAGAAAGAAAAGGGGTATTTGTGATAGGATATATGAATGGGTGTGTTGCTGCAAAGGGTGCAGGTGAAGAAGATACAAAGAAAATAATGCCTGTTCTGAACTTCTCACCTACAATATGGTGTCCAGACCATTCTCTGATGTTCTCTTTTCTTTCCACACCATCAGGCCACCACAAATGGGCACCATTGTTATAAACAATAGTTCATGAATCAGATTTTAAATCCAAGATCCCCTACTACATACCATAAATCTTTGTGAAAAACATGTTACCTCTTTTAGCCTCTGTTCCTTCATCAATAAAATTAGTATAATAACATTAAGTGGAAGATTTTGGTCAGATTATTATCTTTCATTGAATCTAAAATACGGTTGATTATAAGACAGAATTATTTTACTGCAACTAAGAAAAGGAAAAAGACACTGCCAATTGAACTGATGTTGGAGATGTTAAAATGTGAAATTTTGAAATCAATGAGATAGAAATATTTAATGTTAAGGAGTCTTGCAAAACTTAAAGTACTGTACAAATGTTACTTATTACTTTTTTATCAAAATGTACAATGATATGAATCTGATGGATATACACAAATGATTAACTTTCATCAAATTTTGGCCCATGAGAATGTGGAGCTATCCCTTGACACTTGAGAAGGTAGCAAATTTATGGGATATACATTAAGGTTTGCATCATAAAAGTGGAAATACATTCAAGAGATAAACATATTCTTACAAAGCCATAACATTATGTGCCACAAGTGAAACTTAAATATTTGTTAGAACATAAATACCTGAGGTCTGTTATACATAAGATCATTCCATTTAGCTCTCCCCCAGAGAAAATGCAAGAGGTCAGAGTAAAGCAACAGGTTTTGTTACATTCCATGTAAAAGTTGCAATGAATTGGTGAAATTAGTAAATGAACAATCTTTCGGAGTGGTGAGTGAACTTCTACGTTATTGTTCACATCCCAGACTATTGACACTGCTTCACATACAAAATACTCTGTGGTCTTCCCAAATTGAAAGAAAAACAAACTTTAGCAATGAAACTAGAAAGTGTAGGTGTTAGGTGACACTGGGGCCATCTAAAAACCCCATTTTCAATAATAATTAACATTATCTATGATTTTTCTTAGACAAACTGGAGCAGAAAATACTTTAGAGTTTTAACTAAGATATTAACTAAGAGGTGTTTAGAGAACACCATATTCACTGAACATTCCCCTAATCCTTTAAAGTTTGAATACACTTCTATTCTTGAGCATTGGAGAGACCCTGATGTCATTTCTAGAATATCCACATCTAAATTATGTCTACTAATAGAGTACAAAAGAAGCATGGTTTAAAGTTGTGTGTAATTTAAACCTCATATATATTTGCCTGTCACATATATCAGTCAGGACATTTCACTGGGATTTTGCAACAAATAGCTAAAGCATGTTTTAAAAACTATTCTTTGCAAGACTGAGGAATTCTCTAGTTTCTTCATTCTGACTCAGATTTTCATAAAACTTGTCTTTATTGCCTGGACCATGCTGAGGGGTATGGAAAATGATCACTTTCAGTATCAGACCAAGGCTCTCAGCTTGGTCTCAAACTTCTCCGAAGTCAAGAGCATGTCTTGAAGATGCGAGTTTTAGAAAGCTTTTTGCAAGATTGGAATTTTTGTCAAAATGTTGACAGGGTTATATTTGAGCAGAGTAAGCGGAGAAGGGTGAAGAAGTTGAGGGCAGTGGGGCTTCAACATTTTGCTCTGTATTTTTAAATTTGAATTATTTACATTGGAAAACTGCTGCTTACATAATTTTTTTTATATATTAATCTTTTCCTGATGAGTAGGTATGGAGCAAAATTAGAGAAAAAATATTTGTAAAATATTTGCGGATATATAAAGTCCAGATGTGTATGCTTGTAACAGAACTTCAAAATACATTTAAAACACTGGTAGAAATGACAAATCCACAATTACAAATAGTTATTATAACAACCCTCTCTTAATAGCACAAGTAGACAAAAACCAAGAAGGATATAACAGATTTAAATACTAACTTAAACTAATTGTCATTTGAAGAACACTGCATTCAACAATTGCAGAATATATGTTATTTTCAAGGATACATGGAATACTCATCAAGATAGACTATATATGCTGGGTCATAAAGCAATCCTGACTACATTAAAGGATTAAAATCATACAAGGTATGTTTTCTAATCCACCATAGAAAAGCCCAGCTGTGCCCTCAGAATGGTCAAGACATAAGCCAGTGTCCAGAGTTTCTGCTTCATATTAAAGTCCAGCCCAGTCCAGCATTTGGCTAGCTTCGTGTGTGTTCCCAGCTGTAGCTTATTTCAGGCTTCCTTCCGGAGCCTCCGTTTGGAATACATCGCTGCTCGGGCCACATGGTGAGGACAGGCAAGTGCACCATGGGAGTGCAGGTTACGAGCAAGCCCACTTCTTCGTTCCCCTGAGATTATATTAACTTGGATTTAGGACAGACCAGGTGCCCTTTCAAAAGAACCAGTCAACATCCCAAATTCTGCAACCTGGGGACTGTCCACCTCCCAAAATATCCCTTCTTTCCCCAGGCTAGACTGACAGGCCTCTTTGGTCTAGCACCTCACCTGCACCATTTTGACTTCCGTTGTGCGTGTGCCTGCCTACCTCTGCTCCCATCTGGCACTCTGGTACAGCGGGTTGGGCGGGTGGGCGGGTGGGCGGGTGGGAGGGAAGAGTGTTAATTCTCTTAGCGGAGAAATGCTGTAATTCCCTGGAGTGTAAAACGGCAGCTTCCTGGCTAGCAAGCAAACAGGTTTATGCTTCCCAGCTTATTAAATTCAATGTCTATTTTCCTTTTATTCTCTTTTCTCAATATCTAGCTAAATACCAACAGTAACAATGAAACAATTAAATGGAAGTGAATAAAGAATAAAAAAAAAATCAGTGAACCAAAATTTGGTTCTTTGAGAATATCAAAAACTAACAAATTTTTGATAAAGACAGAAAACACAAATTACCAGTGTCAGGAATCAAAGAGGGATATGACTACAGCTCCTATAGACATTCAAAGAATAATGGTAAATAATATGACTATTCAAATAAATTTGATAAGTGAAATGGATGTTTTTAATGACACAAATACCAAAACTGATACAAAGTAATGTAAGTGCCAGTACATTTGCTTACTTGAGAGACACAAATACTAAAATTAATACAAATACCTATACTTATTATACAAAACTAAGCTTAAGTATACACTCAGAGAAGTTTTATTTTTCCCACAATTTTAATTAAAAGTAACAAGTAGATAAATCATTTGTAAAAGTATCCATAGATGTATTAGTCTCCTTGGTCTGCCATAACAAAATACTACACAAACTGGGTGACTTAAACAACAAATATTTATTCCTCTCCAGTTCTGGAAACCAAAAGTCCATCAACAAGTGCCAGCAAATTCAGATTCTGGTGAGAATCCTCTCCCTCATTGTGTCCTCAGTGAGAGTGCTGAGAGAGAGCTCTTCTAAGAAGAGGGTCCCTTCTTTTTACAAGGACAGCAGCTCTACTCAGGGTCTTATTTTTATGACCTCATATAACCATTATTATTTCCACAAAGCTCCCTTGTCCAAATACACTTTGGGGTTGGTGTTTCAACATATAAATTTTAAGAGACACAATTTAGCTCATAACAATAGGGTATAACAAAAAACAACATAATGAACCCTAGAAAATATCCACCAAGTTTTTTAAAAAGCAACGCCAGCCTTAATTTTAAAAACTCCTCCTTGCCCTTTGTAGCCCTACCCCTTTTTATCCCTACTCAGAGATAAACATTATCTTGAATTTTGAGTTTAGCATCATGTTGCTTTTTTATTTATATTACCATAAGTTTGTGTGCCTAAACAATAAAATTCATGTAAATAAACCATAGTATAACAACAGAAATGGAGGTTCAGCTGCCTGTCACCACAAAAGCCAAAATTGTGAGGCAGATGCTCAGCAAAAAGAAAGAGGTTTTATTCAGGTGCTGTGCTACCTGGGGGAATGATGAACTCCCATCTCAAAGACCATCTCATTTTTCTGTGATGGAAAAAGTTCAACCATGTCCTCAGCAAGGGCAAGACAAAAGCAAGTGTCCAGAGTTCCCGTTCCATTTTAAAGTACAGTCCTTTGGAGCCTGCAGGTAGCTGCTAAGTGGTCTTAGTCCCCATCCAGGTAGCTTAGCTTATTCCTGGCTGATGTCCATTTCAGGCCCCTACCTGGAGACTGCATGTGAAGTCAACATGGCACGGGCAATGTGGCTACTATGGCCACATGGTCACATGCTCCCAGTTGAGAAAGCATCCAAACACGCTGGCGAGTGCATCACCAGATAAGCAACAGAGAGAGAGAAGCCCCCTCCTGGAGGCCATGGAGTTAAGGCCTCCTGGTAGTCAGGAGAACAGGTGTGTAAATGAGGTAAGTGCACATCACAAGTAAGCACACTTCTTTTTTTCCCACGGGATTATATTAGCTTGGGCTTGGGACAAGGGGTTTTCTTAAAATGACCAATCAACTTCCCAAACTTTCTTGTGCTTCAGGTTGGTTCACTTCCCAACCAATCCCTTCTTTTACCAGGCTAGACTGAGAGGCCACTTCAGTCAAACACCTCCCTTGTGATATTTTGACTTCTATGGTGCATGTGCCTGCCTTCCGTTGGTGCCACCCCAAATCTGGTCAGGGAGTGTTGAGGGGTTTTTTCCCCTCTATCTTATTATCTTGCTAGCTTTTTGAACACTAAATGTAAGAACCTCCCCCTGCTGCCATCTTTGCTGATGAGGGAGAGTTTCTGGCATTCCAACTAACTTCTTTATGGTAACAATGGTGTACATAGTTTTCTGTAACTGGCTTATATTGCTCAACATTTTGCTACTGCGGTCAACTCAATTTTATGCCACATAACAATTAACTAGTGATAGAAATATGAGTTATTTTCAGTTTCTTGCTACCAAAAATAGTCCTGATCTAAACATTCCTATAGGTCCTTTTGGTGTAAAAATGCAAGAATTTATTTAGTCATAGTTGTCAAACTTCTGTTATGGATTAAAAAGTAAATATTTTTTGAGGACCTCATGGACTCTCTCTCTCTGTACTATCCAACTCTGCTCATACGTTGTTAAAACAGCCATAAACAATGTGAACACGTCTATATGGCAAAAACATTTTACTTACAAAAGGCAGGAGTTGGCCTGGATTTGACCCTCATGGCATAGTTTCTGATCTCTGTTCCAGGTATTAACTAGGAGTCAAGTGCTGAGTCATATTTAGTGTGTATATACTTTTAACCTGATTAAATAATGCCAAGTTGTTTTCCAAAGTGATTGTTTCAATTTAAACTTCTACCAGCTTTTACGAAGAGTTTCAGGTACTTGCATCCTTACCAAGACCTGACAAGAAACTTTTCTTTTGGCCAATTTGAAGGGAATGAAATGACATCTAATTGTGATTTTAAAATATATTTCCTTGATTACTAATGAGACTGAACATCTTTTCCTATGTTTTTTCTTTTGTGAATAATTTACTAAAATGCTATCCCCATTTTCTATTGGACTATTTGTCTCATTGTCATCAGTTTGAAGGGGTTATTTATATATTACAAATTCTAATTCCTTTCCACTTGTAGTTTTGAAAATATATTTTTCCCATCTTGTGGCTTGTCATGTCACTTTCTACACAGTAAATTTTGAGACATGAAAAATTATAATCTTGATGTAATAAAGTTTACCAACCATAAGAGATTGGTTTTTCTTTTCATGTTTAAACTCTGTTTAATCTGATATTAATACTAATTTTATTACAATTTTCATAGATTAATTTTGCCTGTGTTTTAATTTTCACATTTATGTATCTTCTAAATAACAGAGTTGGATTTTGATCTTTTTAGCCAATCATACAATATTTCTTATTTTCTTGGATCATTTAGTCTGTTTTATAGTGACTATAGATACTTACATATATGGATATATACCTATCATCTTATTTTATGCTTTTTTTCTATCTGTTATATGTATATTTCTCTTAAAAATGTTAATTTTTTCTCTATTATCTTGAATAAAACAAGGTGGGGGAAAACTAGGTTTATGGTTGATTGTATGGAAAATAATACAATAATTAATAAATAATCATATAAGAATAAGCTCTGTTTCACTTAATCACAACTGTAATCTACTCCCCCCAACCCTATATACACTTATTTCTGTTCTTTTAGTGATTACCCTAAAATTACAACATGTATCCTTAATAAGATTTGAAGTTCATCAGTAGGTCACTTTCACATCGGACCTATAACAAGGACTGTATTACTCTCCCATGCTACCTAAAAGATCAGACAGAATATACTTAACAATAACTTTGAGATATGGTGCAATAGGCCAAAGAACAATGACCTGTAAGAGAAGGATTGAGTTGAACCTTATATGTGCACCAGCTTATAACTAAAGATGGTTTGCATACCACATCTTGCAATGCGGGGGAAATCCAGGAAGACTCCAGCAGTCTTGTTGAGTTGAAGAGACAAAGTTTGGAAAAGAAAAGCAGCTGGAATTTTCTTTCTTTTTCTTTTTTTTTTGGAGGGGAGACACACACAAACACACACACACACACACACACACACACACACACACAAGCAGAGAAATGGAGAGGGAGAGATGCAGAGGCAGTTTTTGGCTGGGTACCAATCTGTAAATATCTCCAAGGAAACTACTGAGCTTGGAAGAAGTACCCCTTGAAAGGAGTAGGCAGAATAATCTTGAGAGCTCACAGAAAGTCAGGAGGAGTTTGTTTTCACCAGCCAGAGTGGAAAGACCTTCTAACACACTGGCTATCAAGTAGAGATGGAGTGTTTTAATCAGCAGTAGGACCAAATGAAATCTAGACTAAAGGCTTCTCTGTACACAAAGTAAAAGTGATGCGCACCAGGATCAAATTGATTCCAGTATCTTAACTGCATTCCAGAACAAAGACAAATATCACTTAAAGGAATAATAATAATAAAATTCAGTCATCCATGTATCAATTCAGTCTGGTAGCCAATAAGAAATTACTAAGAATACAAGGAAACAGGAAAATATAACTCATAACTAAGAAAAATATAAATTAAAACATTTTCACAAATGCCACAGATTATAGATTTAGTAGACAACAACATTAAGACAAGTATTATTAATACATACCACATGTTCAAGAAGGTAAAGGAAATTGTAATCATAAGCAAAAACATCCAAAGCAAGTTTTTAGAGATTAAAAAGTATAATACCTGAAAGTTAAAAAGTAATGAGTGGGATTAACAATGGATTAAACACAGTAAAAGTAATGAGCAATAGATTGAATGCCAGCCTGCGAACCAAAGGGTCACTGGTTCAGTTCCCAGTCAGGGTACATGCCTGGGTTGCAGGCAAGGTTCCCAGCAGGGGTGGGCGTGAGAAGCAACCACACATTGATGTTTCTCTCCCACTCATTCTCCCTCCCTTTCCCCCTCTCTAAAAAATAAATAAATAAAATTTTTCTAAAAAATTTAAAAAAAGAAATGGTTGATGAACAGAAGACATAGTGGTGGAAACTATGTAAAATAAAAAAAACAGATTCAAAAGACCAGGGAAAAAATGAAAAAAGCATCAGACCAAAAATCAAGATGGTGGAGGAGTGAATGGAAGTCACACTGACCTCTTCCCAGGACCAATCTGGAATTACAACTAAAATGTGAAGAAATCACCTGGAACAAACAACTGAACAATAGTGAGAGAGGAGACTTATAACTTTGGACAGACAGAAGGATCAGCTTTAGCACAACCTAACAGGTAAAAAGTGTGGCAGAGACTCAAGAAGGTGGGTAGGGTGCCCACGGGTGGCAGCACTGGAAGGATATTGAAACAGCCAGTTGGACCCCCCTGAGAAGAGCGGGGTCTAAACCATAAGCAGGGATCTCCAGCCTATAGCACCAGAGCCCAAAAAGTACACAGATAACAACCAGCTGCAAAAAGCAGCAGGGTTGCTCTTTGCCAGAGACAGGCGGCTGATGATATAAAGAGCCCTTTAAAGGGTCAACACATAAATATTTATTGACAGCCACTTACCCTGGGCTCTGGCAAAGGCAGGTGCAGAGTGGGCTAGAGATACCAGAGGAAGACTGGGGAAGGAGGCTTTAGGGAGAATACTGAGAGAGTAGCCGGCAGGGTCCCAGTGCTGACTCATCCCCCATATGGCAGCAGCCATCTTGCTCAGGCAGACCACTCCCCTGAGCAGCAACAGTGTGAGAGGACATAATAGTCCTGCTCCCAGGAGGGACTTGGTTCTGGCCTGATGGTGCTAAAGCCTGAGAGCTGAGCACAGAGTGGCAGCCACACATAGATCCCTGGCTAAAGGGGGCGCAGAGTGGTCTAGAGACACTTGAGAAGAGACTGGAGGTGGAGGCTTTGGGGAGAGAATGGAAAGAGTACCCTGTGGGATCCCAGTGCTGACTCCTACCCCATACAGCAGCAGCCATCTGGCTCAGACAAATCACTCTCCTGAGTGGCAGCAGTGTGAGAGGACCCAATAACCCTGCCCCCAGGAGGGACTCTGCCCTGTCTTGTGGTGTCTAAAGCCTGACTGCTGAGTGCAGAGTGACTAGATTAACAACTGAAGGAGACAGCCACAGACAGTGGATTCCTGGAAGTCTTGAACAGAATGTCTAAGGTCAGACAGGGTCAACACCTGACATCATCAAGAGGAAGATCCAGAAAGAAAAAACAGCAGTCTCCTACCATAGGAGTTCACACCACAAAGTCAGGAAATCAAGACAGATCAATTTAAGAAGCAGAAGCAAAAAAGAAGAGTCTCACAAATAATGGGAACACAAAGAAACATTCCCCAGTCGAAGGGAAAGGAGGAATCCCCACAAAGAGAACAAAGTGAAATACAGACAAGTAAACTATCAGATACTGAGTTCTAAACAACAGTTCTAAGGAAGCTCCATGAGCTCAGTCGGCTCAGAGAGAATTACCAAAAACTATAGGGAAATTATGAGGAACTTACTGCAAACTATATCAACATGAAAGAGGTTATAGAAACTATCAACAAGAGACAAGAAGAAATGAAGAATACAATTTCTGAATTGAAGAACACAGTAGAAGGAATGAAAAGCGGGCTAGATGAAGCTGAGGATCCAATCAGCGAGCTGGTGGATAAGGTAGATAAAAGTTCCCAGAAAGAGCAAGAAAATGAAAAAAGACTCAAAAAGAATGAAGAGGCATTTAGGGAAAGGCAGGACAACCGGAAATGTAATAATTGCCAATAATAGGAATACCAGAAGGAGAAGAAAAGAAGCAAGGGATAGAGCACCTGTTTGAAAAAGCAATGACAGAAAACTTCCCTAATTTGAGGAGAGAAAAAGTCATACAAGTCCAGGAAGCACAGAGGGTCCCATTCAAGAGGAACCCAATGAGGGCCACTCCAAGACACATTATAATTAAAATTACAAAGGTTAAAAATAAAAAGAGATTCTTAAAAACAGCAAGAGAAAAGTAGTTAGGTGACATGATTGCTGAGACTTTATAATGAATTTAGATTTTTTAACATTTTGTAATGGATTTTGACATTTTAAAAAATAAATAAATAAAATCAATCTGCATTAAAAAAAAAAAGAAAGGAAGAAGGAACTCCTACATTTTGCGATAACATGGATGGAAACAGAGAATATTAGGCTAAGTGAAATAAGCCAGTTGGTGAAAGACAAATACCATATGATCTTACCTGTGAGTGGAATCTATTCAACAAAATAAACTAACAAACAAAATAAGCCACACGCATGGCAACATGGAGCAGACTGAAAGTGACGAAAGGGGAGGGGGAAAGAGGACAATGGTGGAAAGAAGGGGAAGGGACTAGACAAAGAACATGTATGAATGACCCATGAACATGGACATGGACAACAGAGTGGGAACTGACTATGGGAGCGGGAGTGGGATGGGTGGAGGAGGGCAAAGGGGGAAAATGTTAGACAAACATACTAGAATAAACATGACTTTAAAAAAATAAAAAGAAAAATTAAACCTTTAAAATATATTTAGAAAACGAACAGAGCATCAATAAGCTGTGTGGAAATATTTAGTGCCCTTAGTTACATGTAATTGATATAGATGGTCAGAAGAAAAAAACAGGAGATATAAATAAAATTTTGAAGAAATTATCTTAAAGTAGAAGTATGAGGAAAATGAACACACGTTATAATCAACTCTCTTAAAAGCATAATCTTTCAGACATAAAAGCAGCCAGATTAAAAAGACATTATGTACAGAGGAACAAGGATAAGAATGACTAGCAGATTTCTTGATGGAAATGCATTGAAAAACAGAAGACAGTGAAGCAGCACCTTTAGAGTACTGAAAGGAAAATAAAGCTGTAAAGTTAGAATTCTATATGCAGCAAAAATATCTTCCAAAATGTAAGCCTAAATAGCTTTTTAGACATGCAAAATTTAAGAGAATTCCTTGCCAGCAAACTAGCACTGTAAAAAGTCCTAAAGGAACACCTTTAGGTAAAAAAAAAATGATACCAGATGGAAATTTAAGTCTACTTAATAAAAAAAAGAAAAGCACTGTAAATTGTAAACATGTGGTAAGTAAAAATATATAAAAGACATTTTCATTGTTATTTTAAATCTCTATAAGCTTAATTAAGGCAGGGAGCATATCTCTTTGGACTGTTCTACTTAGTACCTGATAGAAACTGTATAAATATTATTGAATGACTTAAATGCTTATGCAAACAAATATACCTAGGCAAACTATAATGTAAAATGTACTATAAAATAAAAGTACAGAATATATGAAAGAAGAAGGAGCCGAGTATTATATGCTACTCTATGGAGAAGAGACATGTAAGATGGAACCTTAAGAATGATAAGGCAGGTGAGGCACAACTGGGCAGGCAGTGCAGTTGAAGGGACTTGTGCAGTAAAAATCTCGGTACTTATTAGTAATCCAGAGGAGGTTCAAAGGATGGGAAGTCAGTGAGCAAAAGGGAAAATCACAAGGAAGGTGTTTGAAAACTAGGTAGGGAAAGTTCTTGAGTAGGGAATGCTTGTGGGCTGAATTGTGCATGTGCCACCACCTCCAATTCATCATTGAAGTCTTAACTCTCAGTACCTCAGAATGTGACTATATTTGAAGATAGAGCCTTTAAAATGTAATTAAGATAAAAAGAGGTCGCCTGGTCTGGGTGACACAGTTGGTTGGAGCGTTGTCCCATACAAAAAAGGTTGTGGGTTCAATCACAGTCAGGACAGTACGGGAGGCAACTGATTGATGTTTCTTACTTATTTCTCTCTCTTCCCTGCCACCTTCCTCTCTCTCTAAAATCAATAAACATATTCTTGGGTGAGGATTGAAAAAAAGATAAAGTGAGATCATATAGATGGGACTAATCCAATATGATGGATATCCTTATAAGATTAGGACACAGACACACACACAGGGGGAAAATAGCCACCTACAAGCCAAGGAGAGGGGCCTCAGAAGAAAACAACGTTTTTATTTTGGACTTTGAGCCTCCAGAATTGTGAGAAAATAAAATTCTGTTGTTTAAGCCATTCAGTGTATAGTACTTCGTGATAGCAACACTTACGAACTAATAAGTATAAGGTCACTGCGTGGTACTTCAAAGCACTTAATTTTAATTGCCTTCAGGTAATCATTTCAATAGTAAACTTCAGGGAATTACTGTGTGGATAAACTATTGGCATAATCTCAAATTGGCTTTTTAATCCTCAAATACTAGGGAAATACCAAAAGAGAATATTTGCCTCCACCCTTAATCATGGGTATGATTTGTAAGAAAAATAAGCTTCTATGGCATTTAACCTCTTATGCCCATAGTTGTCTGTTTAAAGCATATTTCATGAAATATAGAGTAGTTAACAAAGTTACCTGATGAGGTGTTTGATAGCTAAACTCCGGTTGATATCTGTGGGTTAACTTCAGTCTGCAGCATTGGCTTGCTCTCATATTTAAAAAGATATCCTTTAAAGAATAAACAAGTGGGACCTCATCAAAATAAGAAGCTTCTGCGTGGCTAAAGAAGACATCAGCAAAATGAAAAGGGAACCAAGCATATGGGAAAATATATTTGCCAATGATACATCAGATAGGGGTTTGATCTCTAAAATATATAAAGAACTCAGATAACTCCACTCCAAGAAGACATACAATCCAATTAAAAAATGGGCAAAGGACCTGAACAGACACTTCTCCAAGGAAGAGATACAGAGGGCTCAGAGACATATGAAAAGATGGCTCAGCATTATCAGCCATTAGAGAAATGCAAATTAAAACCACAACGAGATATCACTTCACACCGGTCAGAATGGCCATCATAAACAGATCACCAAACAACGGGTGCTGGAGAGCCTGTGGAGAAAAGGGAACCCCAGTACACTGTTGGTGGGAATGCAGGCTGGTGCAGCCACTGTGAAAAACAGTGTGGAATGTCCTCAAAAAGCTAAAAATGGAACTGCCTTTTGACTCAGTGATTCCACTGCCGGGATTATACCCTAAGAATCCTGAAACACCAATTCAAAAGAACCTATGCACCCCGATGTTCATAGCAGCACAATTTACAATAGCTAAGTATTGGAAGCAATCTAAATGCCCATCAGTAAATGAGTGGATCAAAAAACTATTGTACATTTACACAATGGAATACTGCACAGCAGAAAGAAAGAAAGAAAGAGCTACGACCCTTCACAACATCATGGATGGAACTAGAGAGCATTATGCTAAGCGAAATAAGCCAGGGGGCAAAAGACAAATACCATATGATCTCACCTATAAGCGGAACCTAACCAACAAAACAAACAAGCAAGGAAAATATAACCAGCAACAGTGAAAGACAAAAGAAACCAACAGAGACAAGAGGGAAGGAGGGAGCAGGGGCGGGGAAAGGGAATGGAAAGGTCAAGTCAAGGAACATGTATAAAAGACCCAGAGAAAAAGCCCAAGTGGGAAAGGACTGAGGGAGGGAGGTGGGAGAAAGAGGCAGGGGAAAGTGGTGGTGGGACAGTGGAGGCAAATATATTTGAACAATAAAATACATATATATATAAAATTTAAAAAAATCCTTCGATCACACCTATCCAACCTTTTTTGGAGGACGTGGTTTGGGTATCCTCCAAATTTCAGGTCTTTTAAATTTCAGGTTTATTTCAAATTTAATATTAGAGGGTTCTGCTTCTTAAAAATTTTTTCTTTATTTTTAGATCTTCACCCCAGTATATGTGAGAGGGAGAGAGAGAGAGGAGAGAGAAATGTGAGAGAGAAATATTGATTGGTTGCCTCCCACACATGCCCTGACCAGGACTGAGCCCTAGGTATGTGTCCTGACTGGGAATTGAACCCGCACCTTTTTGGTGTGCCAGGGAATGCTCCAAACAACACCTGGCCAGGGCAGGATTCTATTGTCTTTAAAAAAAAACCCTCACCCAAGGGCATGCTTATTGATTTTAGTGAAGGAGGAAGGGAAGAAGAAAGAGGGAGAGAAACACTGATGTGAGAGAGGCATAGATTGGTTGCTTCTCATTCATGTCCTGGGGACTGAACCCACAGTCTAGACATAAGCCTGACCAGGAATCGAACCCTCAGCCTTCTGGTTTATGGGATGATACTCCAACCAACTGAGCTGCACCAGCCAGGGGTCTGCTGCTTTTTAGTGAATTTTGTTTAATGTGCTCAACATGAAGACTATGGAATTCTGTAACTGCAAATACTAACATTCAGATATGCATACAGAGTTATAGACAAATGCTATTGTCTGTGTTTAGCTGTTACAAAACTAAGGTTACTTAACCCAAGTCACTGAATTGGACTGTTAAAATAGTCTTCTCTGATGCACTCTTAGCCTGCTGTTCAGTGAGACATAATTGTGCCCATAGTGGAAGGTATGTTGGAAATACTCATAGCAGGATATACTTAAGGTAACTCACATTATTCAAACTGCAAACGTGGTGAAAAGTTTGTTACAGTGTTCCTTAACAAGTAAGATGTCTCATTTGCAGGGACATGACCACGATTTGCCATTTATTATGAAGTCTGCTTTTTATATCAGTAATTGAGAAAAATAGATAGCAAAAGATGTCCTGGATCATAGTTTTTCAGAATAGCATATGAAACTTTCAAACATAGTGTTAATCATTTGCTCTGGCTGGAACACAAGAAATAAAATTTCACAGGTTTTATTTTGGTATATGGTTTCTAGCTAGTTATTCAGTAAGCAGTAGATATTCAGTATAGAATGAAAGGACAAAGTTAAGGAAAGGTAAACAGTCTAGTTTTGGAGGCTTCAGAAGAGTGGATTTAGAAGAAGAGTGCAATATAGCGAGAAGGTCAAGATTTACATATCTCAAAAAGAAAAAAAAGTCCTACTCACAATACAAACCCAAACCAAAAGCTATCTATTGCAAGGACCTTAGCAAGAGTTGTGAGGAAGTTATAAGAAGCAAATGAAACTTAGAAAAGTGAGTAAGTGAGAATATTAGATTGGTAAAAAAATATAGTAAATATATCAATTATTTGCAAAATAATGCAATTCTAATAGATACACTAGTTGTACTTTTTGGTGGTTTCTATTCTTATGGCTGTGCTTTTCTGTAGATAATAAACTTTATAAAAGGTACATGTATCTTTTTTAGTGGCGGCCTACAGTTGGTGACTTAGGGGTCCATTGCCATTGCTTGAGACTGCAGGGCCACTCCTTTGCAAATTCATTTCTGAGAGTACCATGTCTGCATGAATAGCACTCTCTGGGGTTGTGCAGCGTACAGCCTAAGTTGTTGTACAGGGTGAACCACCTATTTCTTCACACTGAGATTTTTGATCTTGCCTTTTTCCTATGTCCAAGAGATGTCTCTTACTCTTTTTGTTAAAAAAGTATTTATTTTTAAGATAATTTACCTTAGCTTAGAGATCATATCACCAAGTTAAAGAAACTTCACCAGACTGAAAATAAGATTGTTATAAAGCTCTGAAGTTATTTCTACAGCTCTCCACTGCTTTAATGAAAAAGCAGCATACTCCATCAAGAACTTTCTGAACCCTAGATAAAAGTCTTCACGAGAAAGAGAATTTAAGTGTTGCTTGAAAAGCCAGTCATTAGCTGCCCTTCATTCAGCTGAATTAGTAGTGGCAATGATGCCAAATTGACTACTGATTGTGCTATAAAAAGGATAGATTTTGGCTTTAAGAAACTTTTGGAGCTATTAGCTTTTGTGAATGAATATGTAGTTACATATTCCTTTGCAAAATCTAAATGTACAATAAAGTGTAAAATTTTTGTTATACTTTTATTAAGCCCTCAACAATGTTTATTTCATATTTCTTTCAAATAGCAACAATGAGTCTACATTAAGCACACTGCATAGATTTCAATGGCTGAACATGAGCTTTCTTGAATAGAATCAGAGATTTAGCTGAGTGAATACACTGTTTCCTTAGTCATTCTATGAAGAAACAAGAGTGTCATAGGGGCATGTGTTACCCAGCAATGTGTTTAAGTATTGTCATCACAAGAAAATAAAAGACTGAATAAATGTTGCACATTAAAACACACACACACACACACATGAGGAGAAAGACCCATGATGGTGGAGGAGTAAGTGGAAGGTACACTAAATTCCTCTCAGGACCAATCTGAAATTACAACTAAATTGTAGAGAAATCATCATGAATAATGAACTAGCTGGAGAGAAGCCTTATCACCACAGACAGACAGAAGAAGACACATCACCACAATGAGACTCATAGGGAGTAAAGAGGAGGCACAGGAAGGCTGGCTGGTCTCCCATGGATGGCCGCTGAAGTCCAGAGGGATATTTAGACATCTGAGAAATGTGGGGTCTAAACCACAAGCTAGGCTCCCCAGCCTACAGCAACAGAGCCTGGAAAGGAACCCAGAAAACATCCAGATATGGAAACCAACAAGGATTCTGTCCACCCAGGAGAGATGGCTGGAGAGTCAGAGAGCCTCTTAAAGGGCCAAACACACAAAATTTTATTTGCAGCCACTTACCCTGGGCTCTGGCAGAGGAGGGCAGAGTGGACTAGAGACTCATGAGGAGAGTCTGGGTTTGGTGGCTCTGGGGAGACAACCGAAGGAACAGCCTCCAGGATCCCTGTTCTGAGTTATTCCCCATACTGCAGAGGCCAACTTTCTCAGGCAGAGCACTCCCCTCCAAGTAGCATCAGTCTGAGGGGAAGCAATAGCCCCGCCCATAGGAATTACTCTGCTCTACCCTGTGGTGCTTAAGCTGACTACTTAGTACAGCTTGTGGCTATATCAGTGACTAGTTTAACAATTAAGGCAGATTTCTGAGAGGATCTGAGATTTTGGTGGATCTTCCCCCAACCCCGGTGCTGATAAAAGCCAGCCTTGGTGTGCTGCCTGGTTCTTTCTGCACACATCCAGGCCCAGCAGAGATAGCCACAAGCTGTGGATCACTGATAGTTCCAAACATGTTGCCCAGGACCAATCACATACAGAATCTGACAAAGGTCTGCATCAGAGTCTGTGCAGATCTACCAAATACATAGAAACAAATACAAAGAAGCAGCCAAAATGGGAAGACAAACTAACAGACCCCAAATGAAAGAACAAGAGAATTTTTCAGGAGAAGAACTAGATGAAATGGAGGCAAGCAATTTATCGGATAGAAAGTTTAGAGTAATGATTATAAAAACACTCAGTAGCATGAAAAAAACATAGAAGCCATTCAAAAGGACCAGTCAGAAATAAAGAATGCAATATATGAAATAAACAGTTAGATGAAGCTGAGGATAAACTCAGTGATGTGGAAGACAAGGTATAAAGAGATACTTAGGCAGAGCAACAAAAAGAAAAATTTTAAACAACGAGGAGAGCTTAAGAAACATTTTGGACAATATGAAGCACAACAGCATCCACATCATGGGAATACCAGAAGGAGAAGAGAGCAAGAAGGGATTGAGAACCTATTTGAAGAAATAATGATTAAAAACTTCCCTAATCTGGTGAAGGAAAAAGACATACAAGTCCAGATAGCTCAGAGAGTCCCAGAAATTCTAGATAAATTTCTAGAAACATACTGTCTCCCAAAACGAGTTAGGAAGAATCAGCAAATCCAAATAGAGAGATTATACCTAGTGAAATTGAAGCAGTAATCAAAAAACTCTCAATAAACAGAAGTCCTGGATAGATGGCTTCATATATGAGTTTTACCAAAATTCTGATAAGAACACTTTTTCTTCTCAAGCAATTTCAAAAAATTCAAGAGGAGCAAAGTCTTCCAGGCTCATTTTATGAGGCCAGCATTATCCTAATTCCAAAACCAGATAAAGACACCACAAAGAAAGAAAATTATTAGCCAATATCCCTGATGAACATAGATGCTAAAATCCTCAACAAAATATTAGCAAACTGAATACAGCAATGCATCAAAAAGATAATACATCATGATCAAGTGGGATTTATTTCAGGAATGCAAGGATGGTACAACATTCACAAATCGATAAATGTGATTCACCGCATAAACTAATGAAGGATAAAAACCACATGATCATATCAACAGATGCAGAGAAGGTGTTTGAGAAAACCCAGCATCCATTTATGATACAAACTCTAGCAAAGCGGGAATAGAGGGAACATACCTAAGCATGAAAAGGCCATATATGACAAATCCACTGGAGGCATCACACTCAACAGGAAAAAACTACTAGTGTTCCCCTTCAGATCAGAAAGCAAGACATGGATGTTCACTTTCACCTCTCTTATTCAATATAGTATGTGAAATCCTAGCCACAGCAATCAGACAAGAAAAAAGAAATAAAAGGCATCCAAATTGGAAAGGAAGAAGTAAAGCTGTCATTATTTGCAGATGACATACTATACATAGAGAACCCCAAAGATTCCATCAAGAAACTACTGGAGTGATAAATGAATTCAGCAAGCAGCATGATACAAAATTAATATCTAGAAATCAGTTGCATTTTTATATACCAATAACAAACTAATAAAAAATTATATTAAGAAAACAATTTTATTCACAATTGCTACAAAAAGGATAAAATAGCCAGGAATAAACCTTCCCTAGCTGATGTGGCTCAGTAGATTGAGGGCCGACCTGTGAACCACAGTGTCCTTGGTTTGATTCCCAGTCAGGGCACATGCTGGGTTGTCAGTCTGGTCACCAGTTGGGGGCATGCAAGAGGCAATGACACATTAATGTTTCCTCCCTCTGTTTCCCCTTCCCTTCTCCCTTCTCTAAAAATAAGTAAATAAAATCGTTTTTAAAAAATAAACCTAGCCAGGATGTAAAAGACTTCTACTCAGAAAACTGTAAGACACTGAAGAAATAAGTTGAAGAAGATACAAATAAGTGGAAGCACATACCATGTTCACAGATAGAAAGAACTGACAACATTAAAATGTCCATACCACCCAAAGCAATCTCTAGGTTAAACATAATTTGTTTCAAGATTCCAATGATGTATTTCGCAAAACTACTGCGATGTATTTTACAGAACAAATACTTAAAAAACTTTCTGTGGAACCACAGAAAACCTGATAGCAAAGACAAATACCATATGATCTCACCTATAAGTGGAACCAAATCAACAAAACAAACAAGCAAGCAAAATATAACCAGGGACATTGAAATAAAAAACAGATGGACAGTAACCAAAGAGGTGGAGGGAGGAGTATAATGGGAGAAAGAAGTGGGAAGGTCATCAAAGAATATGTTTAAAGGACCCATAGACAAAACCAAAGAGGAGAAGGAATGAGGGTGGGAGGTGGG
The DNA here is from genome assembly GCF_021234165.1 of Pteronotus mesoamericanus. NCBI lineage: Eukaryota > Metazoa > Chordata > Mammalia > Chiroptera > Mormoopidae > Pteronotus > Pteronotus mesoamericanus. The sequence continues at coordinate 42,408,535 of NW_026555329.1, forward strand.
GGTGTGTGGGGTGGGGGAAAGTGGTGGTGGGAAAATGGAGACAGCTGTACTTGAATAACAACTTTAAAAAAAGCAAAAGCAATCCTGAAACAGAAGAACAAAGTTGGAGGAATCAGCTACTTAATATGAAACAATACAATAAGGCCATAGTAATCAAAACAGCATGGTACTGGCATAAAAACAGACATATAGATCAATGGAACAGAATAGAGAACCCCAAAATAAACCCATACCTTTACAGTCAGTTAATATTTGACAGAAGAAGCAAACACATATGATGGGCTAAAGATATTTTATTCAATAAATAGTGTTGGGAAAATTGGACAGATACCTGCAGAAAAATGAAACTAGACCACTTTCTTACACTACATACAAAAATAAACTCAAAATAGATTAAACACTTAAATGTTAGTCTGGTAACCATGAAAATTCTTGAATAAAACATGGGCAGAAAAATCTTGGACGTTGCTCATAGCAATATTTTATCGGATATATTTCCCCCAACATGGAAAATTACACACACACACACACACACACACACACACACACACGACTACATAAGACTAAAAAGGTTTCACACAGCCAAGGAAAACATCAACAAAATAAAAAGACAACGTACAGAATGAGAGAATATATTTGCAAATACATCTGATGAAGAGTTAACACCCAAAAGTTATAAAGAACTTACAAAACTCATCACCGCAAAAGCAAACAATCCAATTAAAAAATGGGCAAAGGACCTGAAGAAGCAGTTTTCCAAAGAAGGCATACAGATGGCCAATAGATATATGAAAAGATGCTCAACATCACTAATCATCAGAGAAATACAAATTAAAACCACAATGAGATATCATCTCACACCTGTCAGAATGGCTATCGTCAACAAATCAACAAACAACAAGGGCTGGCAAGGATGTGGAGAAACGAGAACCCTTTTGACTGTTGGTGGGAATGCAGACTGGTGCAGCCACTGTGGAAAGCAGTATGGAGACACCTCAAAAAATTAAAAATGGATCTGCCTCTTGACCAAGCAATCCCATTTCTGGAAAAATATCTAAAGGAATTCAAAACACTAGTTCGAAAGAAAATAAGCGCCCCTATGTTCATTGCAGCATTATTTACAATCTCCAAGATATGGAAGCAGCCCAAGAGTCCATCAGTAGATGAGTTGATAAAACAACTATGGGGCATTTACATGATGGAATATTACTCAGCTGTGAAAAAGAAAGTTTTACCCTTTGCAACAGGAGCAATGGACCTGGAGAATATTATGCTAAGTGAAATAAGCCAGTCAGAGAAAGACAAATACCATATGTTTTCACTCCTATGTAGAATCCATTGAAAAAAGTGAACTAACAGGCAAACCAGAGACAGACTCATAGGTGGAGAGCAGGATGACAGCCAAGGGGAGGCAGATTCAGGGGTGGAGGGATTGAGCAAAAAGTAAAATGGACTCATGGGCATGGACAACAGTGTGGTAAGTCCTGGAGGGAAGGAAGTATAAGGGGACTAAATGGTAATGGAAAAAATGAAATAAAAATAAATGCTAGGCAGAGAAAATAAACACACACACACACACGAGAGAGAGAGGGATTTCAATTCCCCTCTTATATTTTTCTATTGAACATTTAAGTTTTAAAACAAATATGAGATTAATTTTAAGAATAAAATGATTTTATTTTATTAATTAATTTATGAATAAAAATGATTAATTTTCAAATTATTTTTTATTTTTAATTACAACACTATATAGGCTTCTACTTATAAAGTTAAATCATAATTCAAGGCTTATAATGGAACACAGCTGTCCCTTTCTATCCTGCTCCCCTGAAACAGCAGTTTTCAAACTCTGAGCTTTCTCTTTAGCTATATCCTGGTATTTCCTTTCTCTTCTCTTCCTAAAATTGCAAACAATAAGTTCTAGTTTAGTCTGTTGTCAGAGTTTTAACCCTATGACTGTATCAGTTAGCTTCTGTTGGAAAGCACCTGTTTGGAACAGCCACATATACTGCTGTAAGGAGCAGCTCTGGCATCTTCTCTTGTTAGGTGCTCTATTCCAAGTAAGCAACTTTTTGGATCACCTGGCTAATGCATCAAAGTAGCACATGAAAATTGATATCTATATCTAAAGATGTCCATCAAGTATTTTGTCTTTTCCTGTGGGTAGGGGATGAAAATTACAGCAATTTGTTCTTTGCTTCGGAGCAAATATCCTGACATGCCCCAGAATACTGAACCCTCAGAAACTTCAAATTGCTGAGTTTTGTATTCTAGATATATACTCACACCTTCTGTCAGTCCTATGTGTCATAAAAGCATCTAGAGTTACTAGTTCTTCTAGCTTTTCAGGCCCTTTCAGCAAGAAGTCTATGGGGTTCAGAACAGGTCATCCCAAAACATGCCACTTTGGCATATTGGTTATTTTGAAGTAAAGTTAGTTGAGAAATAGCCAGTGCAAAAAGAACACTGACTCTCCTTTGTCCCCCTGAAATCAGGAAGTAAATCTCCCATGTGAAGTTATCCTTCCTGTACCAAAAGGATAGAAGTCCTCCTTATTGTCAGAGAGGGAATTCAAAGCCAAGAAAACTGTATAAACAAACATTGTTACTTCTTCATTAATTTGCTATCCCAAGCAAAAACCTCTTGTTTTGTCAAATCTTCACCAATAAATATTTCTTTGTCTAAAGTGTATAAAGCTGTCTGCTTTGGTCACTCTCTGACCATTGTATCTTTGGTGTTTCCATATGTATGAAATTAATTCAATTTTCTCCTGTTAATCTATCTTATGGCAATTTAATTATTAGGCCAGTCAGAGAACCTGTAAGGGTATAGAAAAATTTTCCTCTTCTACATGTCATTAAGGTAGAAGGCCAGTCTGATGTCTTGCCTTGCAAGATTAAACTTGTATTTCTCTATTAATGAGAAGCATGAAATAGAATCTATAAACTGTGTAGAATATGTTTAATGTGGTTTTACTTCTTTCCTTTTTCTAAGTCCTTGGTTTTTGTTGGAATAATCAGACTTTAGATCCATATTATGTTTATTTCTTATATAAATTACCTCTTACTTAATTATTTTTGTCACTTGTATTAACTTTCAAAACCAAATGTCAATAGGGTTAACATCATTCCTGAAGAGTTTGTTAAGATCCCCTCAAAATTTTGCCTATGGCAACTCAATAGTTTAACCAAGATTTATAAACATTTTCAATAAGTTTGCATTCTTCCAAGTTACTTATGGCTCGGAGTTGTCTTCTGCTGAATTTTCAAAATTCATTTTACGTTTTGTTTCCAAAACACGCAGCAGATCCCCTTCTCTTTAATTCTTCCATCCTTCAAAATGCTATTTGGTGAGGGAAGAGCATGTGTTTGTTTCTTGAAGTTTCAGGAGAGTAACAGTGAAAGTAGGTGGTGGGAAGGCGGGAGGTAGTGTTGGGTTTACTTCAGCATCACCTAGTAGATAAACTGAAAGCATAAGACTAAATGTATGTTCTTATGAAGTTACAATTCTATCAACTGAACTCCAGCATCTTTCTGAGGTACACAGCCCATTTCCTTTCTTCTCTTTTAATTACTCTTCTCTTGCTCCCTATACTCAAATTTCCACTCTTTGATAGATAACAATTGTTATTATCAAGCACTAATCATGTACTTGGTGCTTTATATAGATTGCCCACTTAATGCTCTCACAACCCTGTGAGGCAGGTACTACTATTCCCATTTTACAAGTGAGAAAATTGAGATAGGCTTAGTAAATTGTAAAAAAAAACACATATTATAATTGTTTTTGCTTACCATCTAAACCCACTAATGAAGGCATTGATCTAAATAAAAAGTTTCTACTCTAGGAAGAAGTCAGGTGCTAGTTGCTAAAATATGACTTTTATTAATCTACTCTGTGCATTTAGATATTACCCCAAGTTTTACAGATTTCATTGCCCTCTGTCTCTTCCTTTGGACCTCTTAGGACAAATAATTGAATTTCTTACCTTGGTTATTTTCACTGAGCTCCAGAATATTTCTTTGGGTCTTGTTGTGTGTTAGATTTTATTTTTTTAAGATTAAAAAATTTTTAAATTGATTTTAGAGAGAGAGGAAAGCGGGGGGAAGAGAAACATTGATTTTCTTGTTCCACTTATTTATGCATTCACTGGTTGCTTCATGTATATATGCACTGACCAGAGATTGAACTCACAACCTTGGCATATTGGGACAATATTCTAACCAAATGAGCTATCTGGCCAGGGCTGAGAATTTTTTAAAGTAGTTCAAGGCTCACAGAAAAATTGAGAGGAGGAGATTTCCCTTATGTCCTCTGCCCCCGCCCCCACATTCACAGCCTCTGCTATTATCAACATCCCCCACTAGAGAAGTGAATTTGTTACAGTGGATGAACCTATCTACATTGACACATCATAATCACCCAAAGTCCATGGTTCACATAATGCTTCACACTTAGTATTGTACATTCTATAGGTTTGGATAATATATTTTGACATGTATCCATCGTTATGGCATCGTACAGAATATTCTCACTGCCCTAAAACTGCTCTCTGCTCCACCTGTTCATCTCAGCCTCCCCTCCCCTAACACCTGGCAAACACTAAACTTTTTGTCTTTACAGTTTTGTCTTTCCTACAATGTCACCTAGTTGGAACCATGCAGTATACAGCCTTTCAGATTCATTTCTTTGATTTAATAACATGCATTTAAGGTTCCTCCAAGTCTTTTAATAGCTTGATAGCTCATTTCTTTTTAGCACTGAGTAATTTCCATTCTCTGGCTGTATCACAGTTCATCCATTCTTGTACAGAAGGTCATTTTGGTTGCTTTCAAGTTTCAATAAGTGTGAATGAAGTCACTACAGACATTTATGAGCAGATTTTTATGTATACATAAGTTTTCAGCTCTTTTGGGTAAATACCAAGGAACAAGATTACTGGATCATATGGTAAGAACATGTTTAGTTTTGTAAGGAACTGCCAAACTGCCTCCTAAAATAGCTATACCATTTAGAATTCTCACCAGCAATAAATGAGAGATCCTGTTGCTCCACCTCCTTGCCAGTATTTGATGTCAATGTTTCAGATTTTGGCCATTCTAATAGGTGTTTAGCAATATCTCATTGTTGTTTTATTTTTTATTTTGTTTTTCATCCTCACCCAAAGACATTCTTATTGATTTTAGAGAGAGGGGAAGGAGGGGAGAGAGAGAGGGAGAGAAACATCGATGTGAAAGAGAAACATCAATCAGTTGCCTCTTCTTCATGCCCGACAGAGGATGAATGCACAACCCAGGCATTTGCCCTCACTGGGAATCAAACCTACAAATTTTCTGTTAGTGGATAACATTCCAACCAACTGAGCCATACTGGCCAGGGCTCATTGTTATTTTAATTTGCATTTCCTTGATCACATATGAGGTGGAACATCTCTTCACTTGCTTATTTGCATTCTGTATTTCTTTGGTGAGGTGTCAAAGTCTTTGGCTTATTTTTAAATCAGGTTGTTTATTATTGCTTTTTTTAGGTCATTTTTTTTTTGGTTAGGAATATAGTAATGAAATACATCCAGAAACTCTACATGTCTGAAAATATTTCATTGGCTAAATACAGAAATACTATAAACAGTACCTTAATATTATCCCTTAATTTTAGATCAAATCTAATGACAACCTGAATTTATTATACTTTCAAATATCAGAAAGCTACTAGTAAAGAGATGTCAAGATGCGAGACAAAGATGAAGAATTAATCAAAGAGTTATAATTACCCTCCAGCAGAAAATAAAGCACATTGACAAAAGATAAAATGTATTAGACTTATACAGGAAAAAGTTTAGAGTTGAAAAAGATCCCAGAAAGAAAATTAAGCCCACCAACCATGTGCCAGGAACAATTAACTTGGGAAAGAATAGAAAACATTCATCTTGGAGACCATTCTCTATCTGACAGGAGGAAAATATCAAGAGGCCATGCAGTATTTTTATTTTCAATTACTAAATGAACTTCATGAGCGAGTGGTGGCAAACAGAAGAGCTGGAGATAAGGGAAACAGGAAGCCCATAGCCAGCTTTATAGCTACTGAAAACAACCTATTGAGCACAGAAAAATGCATTAGAGAAAAGACTAAAATACAGTGGGTTCAGATATTCTAAATGCGGCGGGATTTGAAATAAAAGTTGGACAATATTCCTGGGTTATGGGTGTTCCTCTTCTCAACTCCTTTTGCAAACCGTCAACATCCAGCTTCCACATCACAAATTTTAGAAGGGAAAGATTTAATCAGTATGTAAGTAAACAAGGATAGGAGTTGAGAAAGACCCAGCCATTAATATTCTTGGCAAACTCATAGGTATAAATGAAACTGGTCCCATTCCAACATGAACAAACTCAACACTATATAATTCAAGGTGGAACCCATGCAAACATTCTGCAAAGTTATGCAATAGTAAATTATAAAAATATAGACTACCAATCACAGACATAATTAGTAATAAATGGAGCAAAAATACTCAATGATATAATAAATTTAAACTTCCCAGAAATAAAAGACTGAATTTGTTCATCAAAATAACTTGTCTTGTTTCTGAAAAATGAACAGAGAATGACAAAGAATATGTTTTATTGTATGAACTATTTTATACTCTAGGTTAAACAAGCATATATTTATGTTAATGTGATTGAACCACAATATTTATCATAATAAAAAAACAGAGACAAGAGATAGATTTATAAAATGAATGAAGTATATAAAATGTCTGATTTTAAATTCTGAATTGGAATTATCAGTGTGAACTTATTTTTCTCTCAATTATTTTTCTAAATTTTTGATCTCTTAAACATTACATATCATTGGACCTAAATACTGTTCTTCTCTAAAACAAACTTAGAACTGGTGTAGGAAATGTATATTTCATATACAAGGTTATGTGGTATCTTGTTTGCACAAAAAGTAAAGAAGCTATTAAAGGCTGATGGGATCACACCAAAGCTTGATGGGTTTCCACAGCAAAACATGTGACAATTTGAGCATCAATGAGAGTAATGATTGCACTTGTTTAAAACTCACTGAAAATATTTTAAAAACCTGAGTTATTAGTGATATTTAAAAAACAAAACAACTCATTGTATAATATTGGAGGTTGCTAGGGCATAAACTCATTCTAAAAATTGACAATGAAAGGAAGAAAACTGAACATTTGACCTGCCTTAGCAGTATGAAATGTGCTTCAGAGGAACCACATATCTACAGTGGACAAGAGCAAGTTTTTCTATATGAAAACTGCTAATACATGCAGAAGAAATTACAGCATTAGAAAGATTACCATTTTGCAACTTCTAAAGCATAACAACTTCAGACAATAGTCATCAATGGATCATCGAACTGTTGGATGAAATGTCAATGGAAATTTTTATAATAAAGGGAACAGGATTTTAGCACCTGAACCTTGAACTTAGTATCACCAGAAGTGAGGAAATCAGGCTTTATGTGTCTCCCAATAAAATACAATGCGAGACTATAGCACCATCAATGATGAAATTTGTACCTGAATATAAGCAAGTCTATAGATGTAATTCTCAGTCTCCTGGAAATACAGGACGCAGAGAAGCAAGTTAAATCATATTAGGAAAAAACAATCAGCAAAATTCAGAACATGTCAACTTCTTCAACATTTAAAATTATTAGAAATAAAATGAAGAGGAGTAAGGGTTTAATGAGAAATTTAAAGAGATACAAAAAACACAATAAACATTTTTTTAACCTTAATTCAACCAAACCAACAGTAATAAGACATTCTTGGCAATGTGTCAATTTTGAAAGTTTGAATATGCACTGAATATTATAATATTGATTATTAGATATGTGAAAAGTGGATTAATAGTATTAAGTAATAATATTTACTTATTTTTTAATTTTAATTTTTATCGTTCAAATACATTTGTTTCCATTTACCCACCACCACTTTCCCCTTCTCCACCCACTCCCACCTCCTTTCCTCAATCCTTCTAATAATTATTTATTTTTATAATGGCCTGTGGTCATGTAAAAAAGAGACCTTTTCTTGAAATTCACATTAAAATGTTTAGGGGCAAAAAACCAAAACATCTTCAATGTGCTTTAGAATAACCAAAAAAGCAGAGGAGTTACTTAAAAGGTCTAGTAGTGTGGGTGGTTTTTGAGGTTGGATGGTAGTTACACATATCCATTGTCCCCAAATGTATTCTTGAAACTCTTTTAATTCCTCCCTGCCCCCTTTCCCATATGTATGTGAAAAGTTTTCAGAGGGGACCCAAGATGGTGGCAGAGTAGCTGGAAGCTCCATCTACTTGCTCCTAGACGCGGATGGGTCTGGCAGTCAAAACACACCGCAGTTCACTAGAGAGACCATCAGAGAGTGAGAGTGAGTGTGTGAGTGAGCATGTATGCGGATGAGAGCACAGGGAGTGTGTGGGAGTGGGCAAGAGCCTGCCTACCTGCAGGGTGCAGAGGAGCTGCTTCAGTGGCCCAGCCTAGCACTTCTGGCTGCACAGAGTTAGGGCAGCTGTGAATTCGCTCAGGAGCCACAAGTTAAGAGGCTGCAGAGAAACAGCTGGGGAGGTGCAGGCTCCAGAAACAGGGCAGCAGGAGCAAGCCGGCCTAAGGCTAAAGATATCTGGAGAAAGTGGGGTCAGCTCTGCCATCGCCCCTTGTTATGGTATAGTGGTATGGCTCTTCAAAATGCCATCTGGGAAAGAGCCAGGGGAAACTTCATTTAAAACTGTCGAAGCCTCGGAAAGGCAATGGACAACTCTGATTGTGAGAGACCATGATTTTTTAGAGGGGATAAGTGCAGGGAGAACAGGTGCACCGGGGACTGGTGCTGCAGCATAAAAGGCCACATAGAAACTCTTTTAAAATGGAGCTGAGGTGAGACCCAAGGCTCGGCAGGGACCTGGGGCTCGCACGTGCATCCTCATGGGTGCAGAGGCTCTGCTAATCAAGAACTCAGAAGGGTAGAGTAACACTAAAGGGATATAAGACCTGACTCAGCATGGCTTGTGAGACAAGGGCTGTTCAGAATGGAGAATTCGGGCCTGAACCTCCTGTGAGAGAGTGGCAAGCTGGAGACTGGAAGGCAGGAGCTGAACACCAGAGATTTGCTGTAGCTAGCCAGACCCCGTCACAGACAGGTAAACCCAACCCACACCTACAGGATTAGAGGCCCTGCAGATCAGTGAGACGAGGCTCAGGAGTCTCCTGCTGGGTACCTATTGGCAGGTGAAAGAAAAAAAAAAAAAGCTCTGAAAGAACTCTTCACCAGACACTATTAGCTATACTGTTCCTTAGGTCCTGATTCCAGAAGAGCAGAGAAAATAGAGACAGGCACAACCTGGGGGGTTCAGGGCCCCACCCGGCCTCGGTGGCTAGACAGAGCTGTTGCCTGCGCTAAGCGGGAAAGATCTGCCTCTTTTACACATATTGGCCCCTGACTGCACCACTGAGACTGCATTACGGAGTCCCACAGGTCTTCTACCACAGAAAGTCACACCATGAAGACAAGGAGTCAAAGCAGATTAGTCTAATATGCAGAAAAAAACAAGAAGAGTCACCTAAAATGGGGAGAAAAAGAAAAAAACCCCAATTGAAAGGAAAGGAGGAATCCCCAATGAAATGGAATGGAGGCAAACAATCAGACACTGAGTTCAAAATAATGGTTTTAAACATGCTCAAGGAGCTCAGTGAAAAATACAAAGAACTCCTAGGACGTTACAATGAACTTACTGTGAACTACACCAATATGAAAAAGGATATAGAAATTATCAATAAGAGTCAGGAGGGAATGAAAAATGTAACATCTGAAAGAACACAGTAGAAGGAATTAAAATCAGGTTGGATAAAGCAGAGGGTTGAATCAATGAGTTTGAGGACAAGGCAGAAGAAAATTCCCAGACAGAGCAACAAAACAAAACAAAACAAGACTCAGTAAGAATGAAGAGAGCTTAAGGGAGCTATAGGACAACATGAAATGTAATAATATCTGTATAATAGGGATTCCAGAAGAAGGTGAAGAGGAGCAAGAGATAGAAAACTTATTTGAAAAAGTAATGACAATAAACTTCATTAACTTGATGAGAGAAACATTTGGTCAAGTTCCAGAAGCACAGTGGGTCCCATTTAAGAGGGTCCCAAAGTCCTCACTCCAAGGCACATAATAATTAAAATGGAAAAATTCAAAGACCAAGAGAGAGAGTCTTAAAGGCAGCAAGAGAGAAACAGCTAGTAACATACAAGGATGCTCCTATAAGGCAATGAGCTTATCTCTTAATAGAAACACTACAGGCCAGAAGGGAATAGTAAGAAACATTCCAAGTAATGAAAAGCAAAGGCCTGAAATCAAGACTACTCTACCCAGCAAGACTCTCATTTAAAATGGAAGGAGAAATAAGGAGTTTCCCAGACAAAGGAAGATTAAAAGAATACATCTCCACCAAACCAGCATGCAAGAAATGCTAAAGGGACTGTTTAAAGAATGAAGTAAGAGAGAAGGGTTGGGGGGAGGAGCACAGATACAAAGGGGAAAATGGCAATGAATAAGTACTTATCAATAATAACCTTAAATGTAAATGGATTAAATGGTCCAGTTAAAAGACATAGGGTAGCTGAATGGATAAGAGAACATGACCCACATATATGCAGTCTACAAGAGGCCCACCTCTAAACAAAAGATCTACACAGACTGAAAGTGAAGGGATAGGAAAAATATTCCAAGCAAAAAGATGAAAGAAAAAGCTGGGGTATCAATACTTATATTAGACAAAATATATTTCAATACAAAGGCCATAAAAAGAGACAAGGAGGACACCTCATAATACTTGAGGGAATAATCTATAAAGATGATATAACCCTTGTAAACATATATGCATCCAACACAGGAGCACACAAATATATAAGGAAAATCTCAGAGGACTTCAAGAAATATATCAGCAGCAACACACTCATATTAGGGGATTTTAATACTCCAATGTTAACAATGGAGATGTATTCTAAGTAAAGAATAAACAAGGACATTTTGGAATTGAACATTCTAGAGCAAATGAATTTAATTGATATATACAGAACTTTTTACCCCAAAGAAACAAAATATTCATTCTTTTCAAGTGCACACAGAACATTTTCAAGATGGGCCACATGGTAGAACACAAAACAAGCCTCAACAAATTCAAGAAAGTTGAAATCATGTCAAGCATTTTCTTTCATCACAATGGCTTGAAACTAGAAACAAACCTCAAGGAAAAAACTCAAAAACATTCAAATTCATGGAGACTGAATAACATGCCATTAAATAATGAATGGGTCAACAATGAGATGAAGAAATAATAAAGGTTCTGGAAACAAATGAAAATGAACACACAATAGCCCAAAACCTATGCAAAGGCAGTCCTGAGGGGGAAATTCATAGAAATTCAGGCCTACTAAAAAAGATAGAAAAATTTTCAAATTAACCATCTAACCCTCCATCTACAAGAACTAGAGGAACAACAAACGAAGAGCAGAGCAAGTAGAAGGAAGGAAATAATCAAGATCAGAGCAGAATTAAATGACATAGAGACTAAAAGAAGAATACAAATGGTCAATAAATCCAGGAGCTGATTGACAAGACTTTAACCAGATTTATTAAAAAATAAAGACAGAGGACCCAAATAAATAAAATTAGAAATGAAAGAGGAGAAATTACAACCGATACCACAGAAATACAAAGGATTGTCAGAAATTACTACGAACAACTATGTGCCAAGAAATTGGACAACCCGGATGAAATTGAAACTTTTTAAAACATACAATTTTCCAAAAAAGAATTAAGAAGCAGAAAGACTGAATAGACTGATAGCAACTAGTGAAAATAAAACAATAAAAAAAAATCCTGGTACACAAAAACCCTGAACCAGATGGCTTCACAGGCAAATTGTACCAAACATTTAAAGAAGAGCTAACCCCTATCCTTCTCAAACTATTCCAAAAAATACAAGAAGAGTGAAGACTCCCACACTTTTTTTATGAAGCCAACATTATCCTAATTCTAAAACCAGATAAAGCCAAAACAAAGAAAGAAAACTACAGGCCAGTATTGCTGATGTACATAGATGCTAAAATTCTCAACAAAATATCGCCTAATTGCACCCAGCAATACATTAAAAAGATCATACACCATGATCAAGCAGGATTTATCCCAGGGATGCAAGGATGGTATAATATTCACAAATCAATAAATGTAGTGTACCATATATACAAAATGAAAGACAAAAACCACATGATTGCATCAATAGATGTTGAAAAAACATTTGATAAAATACAGCACCCATTTATGCTAAACTCAGTATTATGGGAACAAAAAGAACATACCTCAACATAATAAAGGCCATACATGCAAAACCTACAACCAACATCATACTCAATGGACAAAAACTAAAAGCTTTCCCCCTAAGATCAGGAACAGGACAAGGGTGTCCATATTCAACCACTTTTATTCAACATAGTATTGCAAATTGTAACCACAGAATTCAGAAAAGAAAAAGAAAGAAAAGGCATCCAAACTGGAAAGGAGGAAGTAAAACTCATTATTTGCAAATAACATGATAGTGTGCATAGAAAACCTTACAGGCTCCACCAAGAAACTACCTCATCTAATAAGTGAATTTGATAAAACAGTGATATACAAAGTCAGTATTCAGAAATCAAAGCCATTTTTTTGTACACTAACAGTGAAATACCAGAAACAGAAACTAGGAAACAAAATTCCATTTACTATAGCAACAAGAAAAGTGGAGTATCTAAGAACAAACTTAACCAAGAGGATAAAAGACCTATACCTGTAAAGTAAAGAACACTGAAGAAAGAAATTAAGGAAGACACAAATAAATGGAAGCATATACTGTGTTCATGGATTGGAGGAATTAACATCATAAAAATGTCCATACTACCCAAAGCAATCTATGGATTCAAGGCAATCTCTATTAAAATACCAATGACATATTTCACAGAACTAGAAAAAATATTTCAAAAATTTATATGTAAGGAACCAAAAATGACCCCGAGTAGTGTCAGCAATTTTGAGAAAGAAGAACACAGTAGGAGGGATCACAATACCTGTTATCAAACTATAGTACAAGGCCACTGTAATTAAATCAATCTGGCACTAGCATAAGAACAGACATGTAGATATATGGACAGAATAAACCCATGTCTCTATGGTCAATTAATATTTGACAAAGGAAGCAGGAGCATAAAATGGAGTAAAAATAGCTTCTTCAACAAATGGCATTGGGAGACCTTGGACAGGTGCCTGGAAAAAAATGAAACTGGACCACCAACTTACACTATACACCAGAATAAACTCAAGATGGATAAAAGACTTAAATATAAGTCAAGACACCATAAGAGTCTTAGAGAAAAACATAGGAAGTAAAATTTCAGATATCCCACACAGCAACATTTTCACCGATATGTCTCCTAGGGCAAGGGATAGAAAGGAAAGAATAAACAAATGGGACAACATCAAATTAAAAAGCTTCCACATAGCTAAAGAAAACATTAGCAAAATGAAAATTTAACTAACCTTGTGCGAAACATATTTGCCAACAGTACCTCAGACAAAGGTCTGATCTCTGAAGTATATAAAGAACTCACATGACTCCACACCAGGAAGACAAACAATACAAATAAAAAATAGGCAAAGTACCTGAACAGACACTTCTCCAAAGAGGATATACAGAGGGCCCATAGACATGAAAGAATGTTCAACATCACTAGCCATTAGAGAGATGCAAAAATTAAAACCACAGTGAGATACCACCTCACACCGGTCAGAATGACCATCATTAACAAATCAACAAACAACAAGTGCTGGCAAGGATGTGGAAAAAAGGGAATTCTAGTGGGCTCTTGGTGGGAATACAGACTGGTGCAGCCACTATGGAAAATAGTATTAATTTCTTTAAAAAACTAAAAATGGAACTGCCTTTTGATCCAGTAATTCCACTGCTGGAATTATACCCTAAGAAACCTGAAAATGCCAATTCAAAAGAACCTATGCAGTCCTATGTTCATACCAGTAGTATTTACAATAACCACGTGCTGGAAATGGCCTTAGTGCCCATCAGTAAATGGGTGGATCAAAAAACTATGGTACATCTACACAATGGAATACTATGCAGCAGAAAGAAAGAAGGAACTCCTGCCTTTCCCAACAGCATGGATGGAACTGGAGTGCATTATGCCAAGTGAAATAAGCCAGGTGGCAAAAAGAAAAATACCATATGACCTCACCTATAAGTGGAACCTAATGAGCAAAACAAACAAACAAATGAACAAAAAAACAAACAAGCAAAATAGATCCAGGGGCATGAAAACAAGGAACAGACTGAATAGTGAACAGAGGGCATGTGGGAAGGAGGTAATGGGGGGAAGAAGGGGAAGAGGCTAGTCAAGAAACATGTATAAAAGACCTATGGACATAGACAACAGGGTCTGGAATGACTGTGGGGTGAGAGGTGGGTTAGGCAGAGGAGAGCAAAGGAGAAAAAATTGGGACAACTGTAATAGAATGACAATAAAATTAAAAAATAAATAAACAAAGAGCAGACCAACCTGATGTTTCAAATAAAAAATAAATAAACATTCTCTACCAAAAAACTAAGTTTTCAGGTAGTACATTTTAAATATGGCTCAACTATATGTGTCAATTATATGCTAATTTGCTTTCTGTTACTATACATTAGTTGGCATTTTCTAGAATTTTACATGAATAAAATAATAAAGAATGTATATACTTTTTGTTTGGCTTCTTTTAGCCTAGGTGACTATTTTGAGATTTATTTACATTGTCATCCATGTGAACAATTCATTTGATTTTTATTTCTGGGTATTATTCCATTGTACGAATATATATAACTTATCCATTCACCTATTGATGAAAATCTGAATTGTTTTCAGCTTTGGCTTTTACAAATAAAGGTACTATGAACATTCATGTACAAGTTTTGAATGGACACATGTTTTCATTTTTCATGGGTAAACACCTAGGAGTAGAATGGCTGCATCATATGATAGGTGTATATTTAACTTTTTAAGATATCCAAACTTTTGTATTTTTTTGTTTTTTTTCCACTTGAAAATTTATATTTATATTTATTTTTATTTTTTTAAATTTATTTTCTTTTTAAATACATTTGTCTCTGCCTCCCCCCAACCTCTTTCCCTTGCCCCCTCCCTCCTTCCCTCCTTCAGCTCTTCCCCTTAGGTTTTGTCCATGAGTCCTTGCTATATGTTCCTTGACTTTCCCCTTCCCTTGCCTTTCCCTGCCCCCCGCTTCCCTCTTGTCTCTGTTGATTTCTTTTCCTTTCAGTGTTGCTGGTCATATTTTCCTTGCATCTTTGCATTGTTGGTTAGGTTCCGCTTATAGGTGAGATCATATGGTATTTGTCTTTCGCCCCCTGGCTTATTTCGCTTAGCATGATGTTCTCCAGTTCCATCCATGCTGTCGCAAAGTTTAGTACTTCTTTTTTTCTATCTGCTGCGTAGTATTCCATTGTGTATATGTACCATAATTTTTTGATCCAATCATCTACTGATGGGCATTTAGGTTGCTTCCAACACTTGGCTATTGTCAGTTGAGCTGCTATGAACATTGGGGTGCATAGGTTCTTTTGTATTGGCGTTTTGGTGCTCTCAGGGTATAGTCCCAGCAGGGGAATCGCTGGATCAAAAGGCAGTTCCATTTTCAGCTTTCTGAGGAAATTCCACACTGCTTTCCATAGTGGCTGCACCAGTCTGCATTCCCACCAACAGTGTACTAGGGTTCCCTTTTCTCCACAGCCTCGCCAGCACCTGTTGTTTGTGGATCTGTTTATGATGGCCATTCTGACCGGTGTGAGGTGGTACCTCATGGTGGTTTTGATCTGCATTTCTCTGATGGCTAGTGATGCTGAGCATCCTTTCAAATGCCTCTGGGCCCTCTGTATCTCCTTAGAAAAGCATCTGCCCAGGTCCTTTGCCCATTTTTTGATTGGATCGTTTGTCTTCTTGGAGTAGAGTTGAGTGAGTTCTTTATATATCTTGGAGATCAAACCTCTATCTGATGTATCATTAGCAAATATATTTTCCCATACGGTTGGCTCCCTTTTCATTTTGCTGATGTTTTCTTTCGCCGTGCAGAAGCTTCTTATTTTGATGAGGTCCCACTTGTTTATTCTTTCCTTTATGTCCCTTGCTTTAGGAGACATATCAGTGAAAAAATTGCTGCGTGGGATATCTGAGAGTTTCCTGCCAATGTTCTCCTCGAGGACTTTGATGGTGTTGCGACTTATATTTAAGTCTTTTATCCATCTTGAGTTTATTTTTGTGTATGGTGTCAGCTGATGATCCAATTTCAATTTTTTGCATGTAGCCATCCAGCTCTCCCAACACCATTTGTTGAAGAGGCTGTTATTGCTCCATTTTATGCTTCTGCCCCCTTTGTCGAATACTAGATGTCCATAGAGACCTGGGCTTATTTCTGGGCTTTCTATTCTGTTCCACTGGTCTATGGGTCTGTTCTTGTGCCAGTACCAGATTGTTTTGAGTATGGTGGCTTTGTAGTAGAGTTTGATGTCCGGTATTGTGATCCCTCCTCCTTTGTGTTTCTTTCTCAAAATTGCTGCGGCTATTCGAGGTCGTTTATGGTTCCATATAAATTTTTGAAGTGTCTGTTCTATTCCTGTGAAATACGTCATTGGTATCTTAATAGGGATTGCGTTGAATCTATAAATTGCTTTGGGTAGTATGGATATTTGAGGATATTAATTCTTCCAATCCATGAGCACGGTATATGCTTCCATTTATTTGTGTCTTCCTTAATTTCTTTTTTCAATGTTGTATAGTTTTCTGCATACAGGTCTTTTGTGTCTTTGGTTAAATTTATCCCTAGGGACTTTATCTTTTTTTGTGCTATATCGAATGGTATATTTTTTCTGATTTCTTCTTCTTCTATTGCATTGCTGGTGTACAAAAACGCCTTTGATTTCTGAATGTTGACTTTGTATCCTGCCAAATTCACTTATTAGGTTGAGGAGTTTTTTGGTAGAGTCTACAGGGTTCTCTATGTACACTATCATGTCATCTGCAAACAATGATAGCTTTACTTCCTCCTTTCCTATTTGGATGCCTTTTATCTCTTTCTCTTGTCTGACCGCTGTGGCTAGGACTTCCAATACGATGTTGAAAAGAAGCGGTGAGAGCGGACATCCTTGTCGTGTTCCCGATCTTAGTGGGAAAGCTTTCAGTTTTTGCCCGTTGAGTATGATATTGGCTGTAGGTTTTTCATATATGGCCTTTATTATGTTGAGGAATGCCCCATTGATTCCCATTTTGCTGAGTGTTTTGATCACAAATGGGTGCTGTACCTTATCAAATGCTTTTTCTGCATCTATCGAGGTGATCATGTGGTTTTTGTCTTTTCTTTTATTTATGTGATGTATCACGTTTACTGATTTGTGAATATTGAACCATCCCTGCATCCCTGGGATGAATCCCACTTGATCGTGGTGGATAATCTTTTGAATGTATTGCTGGATGCGGTTTGCCAATATTTTGTTGAGGATTTTAGCATCTATGTTCATCAGCGAAATTGGCCTGTAGTTTTCTTTCTTTGTAGGGTCTTTATCTGGTTTTGGGATCAGGGTGATGCTGGCCTCATAGAAGGAGTCTGGGAGTCTTCCCTCCTCTTGGATTTTTTGGAATAGTCTGAGAAGGACAGGGGTTAGGTCTTCCTTAAATGTTTTGTAAAATTCTCCTGGGAAACCGTCTGGTCCTGGGCTTTTGTGTGCCGGGAGATTTTTGATGACTGCTTCAATTTCCCCAGCTGTTATCGGTCTGTTCAAGCTTTCTGTTTCTTCCTCCTTCAGTGTTGGAAGATTATACTTTTCTAAAAATTTGTCCATTTCATCAAGATTTCCAAATTTCTTGGCATATAATTGTTCATAATAGTTTCTGATGATCATTTGTATTTCTGTGGTATCAGTTGTTATTTCTCCTCTTTCATTTCTGATATTATTCATTTGGGTCCTCTCCCTTTTTTTCTTGATGAGTCTGCTTAAAGGCTTGCCAATTTTATTAATTTTTTCAAAGAACCAGCTCCTGGATTGGTTGATCCTCTGAATTGTTCTTTTTGTCCCTATGTCATTCAGTTCTGCTCTAATCTTGACTATTTCCTTCCTTCTACTTGCTCTGGGATTGATTTGTTGTTGTTTCTCCAGTTCTTGAAGTTGTAGAGTTAGGTCTTTGATTTGAAATGTTTCTATCTTTTTTAGGTAAGCCTGTATTGCTATGAACTTCCCTCTCAGGACTGCCTTTGCTGTGTCCCAAAGGTTTTGGACAGTTGTCTGTTCATTTTCATTTGTTTCCAGAAATTTTTTGATTTCTTCTCTTATCTCATTATTGACCGATTCATTGCTTAATAGTGTACTGTTCAGTCTCCATGAGTTTGCAAGTTTTTGAAGTTTCTCTTTGAGGTTGATTTTGAGTTTCAAGGCCTTGTGGTCTGAGAAAAAGTTTGGTATTATTTCAATTTTCCTGAATTTACTGAGGCTTGCTTTGTGTCCTATCATGTGGTCTATCTTTGAAAAACTGCCATGAGCATTTGAAAAGAATGTGTATTTTTCTTCTTTGGGATGTAAGGTTCTATATATGTCAGTTAAGTCTCTTTGATTCAGTGGGTCATTCAGTGCCATGATATGTTTATTAATGTTTTGTTTGGAAGATGTCCATTTTTGACAGTGGGGTGTTGAAATCCCCTACTATCAGTGTGTTGCTGTCTATATCTTTTTTGAAGTCATCCAACAATTTCCTTATAAACTTGGGGGCTCTTATATTGGGAGCATATAAGTTTACAATGTTGATGTCTTCTTGATAGATTCTTCCTTTCAGTATGAAAAAGTGCCCCTCTGGGTCTCTCTTTATGGCCTTTGCTTTGAAATCTACTTTGTCTGATACAAGTATGGCAACGCCAGCCTTTTTCTCATGTCCATTTGCTTGGAATATTATTTTCCATCCCTTTACTTTCAATCTGTGTAGGTCTTTTGCTCTGAGGTGGGTCTCTTGTAGGCAGCATATGAGTGGGTCATGTTTTCTTATCCATTCAGCTACCCTGTGTCTTTTGATTGGGGCATTTAGTCCATTCACATTGAGAGATATTACTGATAGAAACTTACTCATCTTTTCTCTTTGTACTTGTGTTCCTCTCTGTCTCATTCTTTTCCTTCATCTGCTTAAACCAGTCCCCTTAGCATATCTTGGAGTATGGTTTGGTAGAGATGTATTCTTTTAGCTTTCTTTTGTCTGGTAAACTCCGTATTTCTCCTTCTATTTTAACGGAGAGCCTAGCTGGGTAGAGCAGCCTTGGCTGTAGGCCCTTGCTTTTCATGGCTTGGAATATTTGTTGCCATTCCCTTCTGGCTTGTAGTGTTTCTATTGAGAAGTCAGATCCTTGGCGTATCGGGGCCCCCTTGTATGTTACTTTCTCCTTCTCCCTTGCTGCCTTGAGGACTCTCTCTTTGTCTTTGACATTTGCCATTTTAATGACGATGTGTCTTGGAGTGGATCTCCTTGGGTCCCTCTTGAGTGGGGTCCTCTGTGCCTCCTGGATCCATGAGAACCTTTCTCTCCTCAAATTAGGGAAATTTTCCATCATTACTTTTTCGAGGAGGTTCTCTATTCCTTGCTCCTCTTCTTCTCCTTCTGGTATCCCTATTATACGGATAGTATTGCGTTTCAGGTTGTCCTGCATTTCCCTAAATGCTTCTTCATTCTTTTTGAGCCGTTTTTCCATTTCTTGTTCTTTCTGGGAGCTTTTTTCTACCTTGTCCTCCATCTCACTGATTCAATCCTCGGCTTCATCCAGCCTGCTTTGGACTCCTTCTACTGTGTTCTTCAATTCAGAAATGGTATTCTTCATATCCTCTTGTGTCTTCTTGATAGTTTCTATGTCCTTTTCCAGGCTGATATAGTTTGCTGTAAGATCCTGATAGTTTCTCTGCAGTTTCTCATAGTTATCTTTGAGGTGGCTGAGCTCATTGAGCTTCCTTAGAGCCATTGTTTTGAATTCCATATCTGATAGTTCCCTTGCCTCTATTTCATTTAGCTCTCTCTGTGGGGAGTCCCCTTTACCACTCATTTGGGGGGAACTTCTTTTTCTTCCCATTTTTATGAGAGTCTGTTAAGTATTTTTGTCCTTTACTTTTCTTTCTGGGCTTGCCTCTGATGATGTCAGTTGTTGACCCTATAGGGCCTTGGGTTGTTTGTTTGAGCCTTTCAGGAGTCTAATGCCTGTGTCTGACTCCTGCTTGGAGCAGCTCTGTGACCCCTTCGGTCAGGGCTGGGCTATTTTTTGGGATCTCTCTGCGCTCTCACGCGGGCTCCTTGAGCGCGTTCCCAGCGCGACAGGGTCCCCCAACCTGCCTGGGCTTGCATGTGTTTGCCCCAGACCAGGGGGCTTATTCGCGACCTCCTGTACTCATCTGGCCTCCCTGGCACGCGAGCTTCGCGGCACTGGTCAGTTTAGGGTCTTCTATTGTGAGTTTTCCCCGCTTTTGGCTCTTTGGGTGCGTTGCTTGCCCTCGCCAAATGGGGACTACGGAAATGGGAGGAAATCAGCTCTAGGACTCTCTGGTTAATCCTGTTTCTGGTCTCTCCTCCAGGGACTCTGGGCAGCTCTACTTATTTTGTGGGCGGGCGGGTCAGTTTACCCGCTCTGTGCCCTTGCCCTTTTACCCTTGCCACTCTGTGCACACCCTCGCAGGCCGTATGGGTGCCAGTCTGTGTGAGGCCTTGCCGGCAGGTGCAAGCGTTTGCCAGCCCGCGTGGGTCACACACACGCTCGCCAACCCTCGCAGGTCACTTGGCACAAGTGTGCGCGCCTGCTCTGGGTGTTTTTGGGATGTCTATGTTTGCTTTTCGGCTTTTGGCTCTTTGGGGGTGTGGCCTCTTCCTGCGCAATGGAGACTTCGGCAAGGAGAAGGAGTCGGGACTCCCCGGTTCCTCCTCCCGTTCTTTCCCCAATGCCTCCATTTCTAGTCTCCCCTCAGGGGCCTCTGGGCAGTTCTGTGACCCCTTCGGCCAAGGATCCAACCCCTGTGCGGACTGCGTTTCAATCGCAGGCAGTCTGGTTCATGCGCACCCCGCTTCTGCCTCTTTGGGGTCGCGCCTTTCCAGCCCACAATGGAGACTACCGAACGGGGAGGGAGTTGGGACTCCCCGGTTCCTCCTCCCGTTCTTTCTCCAACGCCTCCATCTCCAGTCTCTCCTCAAGGCTCTCCCAGCCAGTCTGCACTCAGCCCTGCAGGTCACAAGCGTACAAGCTGTGTGCGGAGCGTGCAAAAGTCAGGTTAATTGATTCCCTTATGCCTGAGCGAGATGGTAGCTGCAGAGTGGGAGGCGTGCCATCACCTGGGCTCTACCGGCCACTGCGTCAGTTCTCTTCACAAAGTTTTCCTCACCAGTCTTTTCCCAGGCACCAGCCCATCCCGCTGTAGCCTCTACCCGGAGATCAAGGAGGGTGGCTGCCACTGCAACTTTTGCGTTTGCCCTTTAAATGTCTTTTTGCATCCCTAGCCACCTGTCTCTGGCAGAGAGCACCCCTAAGCTTTTTGGGGCTGCGTTTTGTCTGTATTGTCTCGGCTTTAGCTGCTGTAGTTTAGGGGTTCCTGTTTATGATTCAGACCCTGTTCTTCTCGGGGGGACGCTAACTGGCCGTTTCAATGTCCCTCTGGTGCCAGTGCCCGTGCGCACCCAGCCCACCCTCTCGAGCCTCCACCGCAATTCTCACCCGTTGGGATGTGTGAGAGTCGAATCCACTGTCCGCGGCACCAAGGCTCTTCTCCCACTATCGCTCCACTGCTTTCCAGGTGATTACTCCATTATTTAGTTGCAATTCCAGTTTGGTTTTGGGAGGAGGTCAGCGTGACTCCCTTTCACTCCTCCGCCATCTTTTCCCCCAGATATCCAAACTTTTGAACAAAGTGGTCCTACCATTTTACATTCCTTCCAGCAATGTAGGAGAGTTCCGGTTCCTCCACATTTTTGCTAATATGTGGTGTGACAACTCTAATTTTGGCCATTCTAATAGGAGTATAGTAGTGCCTCATTGTAATTTCAGTTTGTATTTTCTTAATGAATAATTGATTTTTTTGTGTGTATTTATTTACAACATGTAGATCTTCTTTGGTTCCAGTGCCTGTTCAAAATCTTGGGCCCATTTTATTACTGAGTTTATTGAGTTTTAGAAGTACCATATATTCTGGATACAAGTCCTGTATCAGACATGGGATTTGCAAATATTATATCCCATTCTATGGTTTGTCTTTTCATTCTCTTTACAGTGTCTTTTCTTTTTAATCCTTACCCAATGACATGTTCATTGATTTTAGAGACAGGGGAAGGATGGGAGAGAGAGAGGGAAAGAAACATCAATGTAAGAGAGAAACACTTACTAGTTGCCTCTTGTATGCATCCCTACTGGGGATCAAACCCACAACACAGTCATGTGCCCTGACTGCAAATCAATCCTGAAACTTTTGGTTATAGGATGATGCTCCAAACAACTGTGCCACATTGACCAGGGCATACTCTCTTTTCAGTGTCTTGAAAAATAGTTTGTAATTTTAATGAAGTCCAGTTTATTACTTTGATCATTTTGTGTTTTTGGTATCATATTAAGAAATCTTTGCC
Organism: Pteronotus mesoamericanus; assembly: GCF_021234165.1. Lineage (NCBI taxonomy): Eukaryota > Metazoa > Chordata > Mammalia > Chiroptera > Mormoopidae > Pteronotus > Pteronotus mesoamericanus. The sequence continues at coordinate 42,431,272 of NW_026555329.1, forward strand.
TAACTCAAGATCACAAGTGTTTTTATTGTATGTTTTCTTCTAGAGATTTTATAGTTTTAGGTTTAAAATTTAGGTCCCTGATCCATTTTGAGGTAATTTTTGTGTATTGTATAAAGTATGGATCAAATTCATTTATTTTTCTAATTGGGGCTATACAATTGCTCTAGCACCTCTTATTGAAATTATTCAGCAGTTAATTGCTTTTTCACTTTTATCAAAAATCAGTTGTACATATATGTGTGGGTGTAGTTCTGGACTCTCTACTCTTTTCCATTGATTTATTTCTGTGTCTCAATGCTAATACCACAGTACACTGTCTTGATTCTTATAGCTTTACAATGTCCAAGTCAGGTAATGTTAGTCATCCAACTTTTTCTTCTTTTTCAAACTTGTTTGGTTAGTCTAGGTAATTTGCCACTCTTAATATTTTTAGAATCAGTTTGCCAATTTGTAAGAGAAAGACTGCTATGCTATGATTTTGGTCGGTATTACATATAATCTATTGATCAATTTTGGAAGAATTGACATATTAACAATACTGAGCCTTCCAACTCATAAATGTAGTATATCTGTCATTTATTTAAATTTCTTTTAATTTCTCTCAGCAAAGTTTTATATTTTTAATCTAGTTATCTCACATTTTTACCAGATTTATCCCTAAAAATGTTTATATTCTTATACTATTGTAAATTGTATTTTTAAATTGTAACTGTTGTTGCTTATCTCTAGTATATAGAAAGCAACTGATCATTGCATATTTCTCTTTCATCTGGCAATCTCTCTAACCTCATTTATCAGTTCAAGTGGCTTTTTTATAGATTTTGTTAGATTTTCTACCTGAAGTTTTAATAGGAAAGTAGTATAAGAATGCTAATTTTCTTTTGTCTAACTTGGGAATGGGAATAAATAGTACTAGAGACAACTGTTCTGAGGGATTTTTCCATAAAACAAAGCAAGGAAATGGGGTAAGAGGTGAAGGAGGTTCATGGGACAGGTGCTTTAAAAGATAATCTTATGTGTTCTTTATGCTAAACAACATACTCTACTAAAGATAGAAATTTTACTGAGGCAGGAGAGAGTGGGGAAGGTTGTAAGAACAAAAATCCTAGAGGAATTGAAGGGGAACAAAATCTTGGGCACAAGCCGCAGTCTTCTTTTTGTTCAGAAGCATGAGGGAAAAGCAAGCATTTGGTACAAATATACATAGGTTGGCAGATTTGGTGGCAGGAGTAGGTGGATGTTCTTTGCTTCCGTGGTTGTGGTGAAAACAGAAGGAGGGTCATCACTGAGAAGAACAATGGGATAGCTGCAGGTTTCAGGAAGGAGGAGAAGAAGAATTGTGCATTTGGAAAATGGGAAGTGATTGGACCAGGAGAATAGCATTGGATTGCAGACAGCACCAAGGGCTCATCTCAGGTAAATGTTCTTAAAATAAGACCAGTGGGCATGATTTTGTACATTTCTCCTACATTCTTGCACTTGGGTGTAGTAGCAGAGTAGAGAAAGTGTTGGATTTAATGTGGGCTGGGTTTTCCCACTAGCCTGACTAGTGAAGAGAAGGTGAGATTGTGCATTGCTCTCTCTGTTCAGTAGCCGGGGAAGCCTCGGTTCAGATGGACAATGCAACCCATGAGAAACAATGTGCTCCACGAAGCCCCAACTTTACTTAGATTTAAGAAAGAATAAATGATGGACAATAAGGGATGCAGAGCGATGGCATAGAGAAGGTCTGGGACCCTTCAGTGAACTACTGATTTCCCAATCATTTTGCACTTGGGATGTACATACTCACAAGATAACATTAGCTCAGGGAAGCTAAGGGCTCAGGGTCTCCAGCTTTTATATTTAGATGGTCATGTTGTCCCCCTCAGGAGCAAGTTCTCAACTCACTGCTCCCAAGTGCTTGGCCTAATACTTAGTTTTCAACCGGATTCTCATTCATCACTCTATGAATGACTATGGTGGACTAGTAATGATTCCTTGTGTTAAAGATCCAGGAGGGACTCAAACGCTAGTCAAGTTCTCAGGTGTCCCTGAGGCTTGAGGAATGCTCACAGAACCAGCTGTTAATTCTTTACTTCTAACAAAGAAATGATTATTATTATGAACCATGAAATTTAAGCTTAATAAAAAGGGAAATAACATCAAAGAGGATAAAGGTCAGTGGTTTTGGGTATCAGTCAAAGGAATGATGGAATTGTGGTAAATTCCAGATATGCGAAGGGCCATAGATAACTGGGAAGCTTGGAATTGTTGCATCTGTTGGGAAGATCTAGCTTTGACTCTGGGAGTAACTGGCTGAGGTGAGTGGGGGACAAGAACACTGAGCATGAGCAGGTCAAGAGTGATCCCCTGGTTAGTAAACAGCTATTCTTTATATGATTAAGGTAGATTCAGATACTAATATTTGACTGCTTGGGTTTGATTGCTGCTTCTAGAAACAACTCAAAAAGACTTCTAATAGCATGGGTGCTTAATGAAATTTATCATTTTGTTTTGTTGCATTTAGAATAATTCTTTTCTTTAAATGTGATTTTTGTGTTTAAAACTACATCCCCACCTTTTTACCAGATCATCTTTCCTCTTCACAGTGGGCACAAAAGACAGTTTTCACTGGTCCTTTCACTGCATTCTTTCTTGCTATCAGCACTCTTTCTTCTGATTATACCCACCATTGCTGGATCCTCAGTGCCCACACCAACAGCATCTGTAAATTTGAATGCATTCAGTAATATGACGTGTGAAACAAAACAAACATTTTGTGATGTGTTATTGATGTCCTTATCATTCTACCTATACTGAGGGCCCCAAATTTCTATATGCTGCAATAAATACAACTATACCTAGATATTTCTGTATACCAAGGTGGTATTCCATTTTTCATGTTGTTTTATAACTTATAAATCTTCTTTCTCATTTAAACATGTCTCTAAAACTCAACACTGTTGCTTAAATTACAAGTTATATGAACTATATTCTGCAGAAGAAAAGTAGAAGAAGGGAATTACAATTTGTAAAAATGTACTGTAATCCCAGGCACAGTGATAGGTATTTATGAATGCTGTTTTCTAAAACTCAGAACAACCACCAGAGTGATGGCATAGAGGTCTGTGACCCTTCAATGAACTACTGATTTCCCAATCATTCTGTACTTGGGATGTACATACTCACAAGATATATATAAACCAACTTTATTTTAGTTTTCTATGTCTTTGTTACTTCTCTTCTTCACCCTTGCTTTTGGGCCTTCCTGACTAAGCAGTTTATCAAATATTTTCCTGAAAAAAATAAAATCCCTTTGCTGAAAGGATAACCCTGAATGGTATGGCTAGACAATTATGCTGTTACATGTATCTTGCTCTGCTTCATGTGTGTCATCACTTTTTTTGGCACTTCCAACTATAGTTTTATAATCAAATGAATATTTAAAAATTATAAATAGTACTCTTTTATGTTCTGTATAGATCTGTTTGCCTATTCAATATGGGGATTTGACAGATACGAAATGTTATAACTGGAAAGGCTACTAAAAGTCTAAGACCTTCATTCAGGGCCAATGTCATAAAGATGTTAGTGGCAGAGATAGGAGTGGAATCAGACAATTATTATTATTTTGGGATTTACTTGGAGGCATGTAGCCTCCACGGACACTCTTCAGTTACTGTGACATGGGTTTGATAGTGATCACAGATGAGAATTTTGTATTAAACCTTTAAAGGCACCAATTCAATGATTTGTATAAAGCTCCTATTCAGGGGGTATTGCGTATCTCAGTTTACTCATATATAATTATTTTTTGCATATCTCAGTTTATCTATATACAAAATTGTTACACTGGTTTGCTGATGTCTAAGAACTTTTTTATTTATAATAGTTAAAATACTGCAATCAGTGTCCTCATTTGTATAATCAACATAAAAATTATCTACCTTCTAAAGCCAGTGTGAGGATAAAATGCATTAATACATATGAAATGTTTAGGACAGTACATGGCATATAGTAAGTACCCTACTGTATCTGCAATTCTCAAACGTTTTGATTATTATTTTGATTAGTACCTCTTTATTATTATAAAATTATTTAGCACCCCAAAAGCTTTTGTGTTTGTGGGTTATATACAAGAAACTTTAAAAATGTTTGTTTGTGGCTGTGGCTGAGTGGCTAAGTTGGTTGGAGAGTCACCCTGTACATCTAAAGGTTGGGGGTTTGATTTCTTGTTAGGGCACATACCTAGGTTGTGGGTTTGATCCCCTGTTGGGGAGCATATGGGAGGTAACCAACTGATGTTTTTCTCTCACATCTCTCTCAGTCTCTTCCTTCTTCTGTCTCTAAAATCAATAAACATATTCTCTCATGAGAATTTTAAAAAATGTTTATTTTTGAAGTCATTTTAAATAATTACATATAACATAATTTTTAAATGGAAAAAAGCCATATTTCCCCCAAATGAAATAATTAGTGAGAGAGTGGCATTGTTTTACATTTTTGCAAATCTAATCTTGGTAGTGCCTGGCTTATCAGAAGATACTTGGAAACATATCTGTTTTTGCATTCAATCTGCTATGAAATCACAAGTCAAGAAACCTTAGGAAAACTCAGTTGTACTCTCCTCACAAAAATGAGAGAGTGAAAAAGGCAAATCTCATTTTCTTATTATTTTGAGAAAGTTTTGACTCCATGGGCCGCCTAAAAGAGTCTCAGGGACCCTCAGGGGTCCTCAAACTATACTATAGTTTGAGAACCACTCCTATATTTTCTATTGTTAGTATTGTTATGGTTATTGATAATGGGTAGGACAGAGAAATGGATTTTCCAAAGTTCGAGCTGAGAGTTGTGAAGTTCTCTTAATGAAACTTGTTCCATGCAGGCATCCATTTAAAAATGCTTGTTTTTGAAAGAGTGAAATTAGGTTAAGGTTGAAACTTTTCAACAGAAAAAAGAGCATTTTCAGACATATGGAGCTATAGCCATGAAATAGAGGAAAAGTCCCTCTAGTGTACTCTTTTAAAAAAAATTCTATTTTTATTGTTAACACTATTACAGATGTCCCCATTCCTCCCCCTCATCCACCTCCATCCAGCTTTCACCCCTTCCCTCAGGCCATCACTGCACGCACTGTTGTCTGTTTCTATGGGTTATGCATGTATGTTCTTTGGCTAATCCCCTCACCTTCACCCCTCACCTGTGAGGGGAAATCACAGGTCCTCACAACCAATGTGTTTGGCTCAGCATTGCCAAGGCACTCCCCATGCTCTAATCCCTGGTTCTTGGTGTAGAATTTCCCTCCTCTTCCTGTTCTCTTATAAAAATAGTCACTTGGCTTTGGGTACTTTTCCTGTGCTAAATTTCCCTAGAAAGACAGAGACAACAACATCAACAACTACACCAACAGCAAATCCTAACATTTTTAAGGGCCTGTATAAGACAAATCCATCTAGATGTTGCTTAAGGAAATTGATGATGGTTGAAAAGACATTCCAGAAAAAAGATCTACAAAGTTTGGAAGTACAGGCAAAAATGCAGCACTGAACTGGGTGCAAAGAGAGAAAGAAATGAATCATTTCAGAGGCTGATGGTGCCAAATGAAATTCTGGGGAAAAAATGACCTTAAAAAAGAGGGCAAGAGCTGTGCCAAAGGGGAGTGGATTGAAGACTGTAGAAAAGGATCAGACAAGAAGTCTTGACTGTATGTACTTACTCCTACTATGCTGTCTCTCATCTACCTGTTACCTGCTGTCTGCATCAGCCTTGAAAGTCATGCAGCAGATGCATGGTGAGCAAATTCGAGAAAATGCTCTGCTATGATTTATATTCTAGGAAAAAGGCTAAAGTCATGTGGATATGTGAAAAAATGGGAGGTGGTCAGAGATTTGGGATAAAATAGAAACAGATTACTTGAAAGAATGGTGAGGTTAATTTTTTTTAGAGATCAAGAAGCATAAGAATAGAAGATGAAATGAAGTAGAGAAATCAAAAAAATAAAACTGTACCAATGGAACAAACAGTAAGCAAGAGAAAAAGCAAGTCTATCAGAGAGAAAGGGCAGGAGTATAGAATTGAAGTAAACCTACATGTTGTAATAGCATAAATGGAAATATAGTAGGAGTGTATCCCTTTTAATTTTTGTTGAACATTTACTCTTGGTTCTGGCATTCTAGAGGCACTCAGCTATACAGTATCCCCCCCGCCCCCAATAGTTTCACTTTCCACAGTTTAAGTTATCCACAGTTAAGTCTGATCCAAAAACATTAAGTAGAAAGATCCAGGAAAAAGTAATTTATAGTTTTATATTGCATGTTATTCTAGGTAGTGTGATGAAATCTCTCATCACCCCACTCTTTCCTGAATGGGACATAAGCCATCCCTTTGTTCAGTGTCTCCACTTTGTATCCATTAGTCATTTTGTCACTTAGTAGTTGTCTCAGTTATCAGATCAGTTGGAAGGGGGAAGACCACATTCAAATAATTTTTATTACAGTGTATTATAATAGTTTTATTTTATTATTAGGTATTGTTGTTAATCTCTTACTGTACCCCATTTATAAATTAAACTACCATAGATATGTATGTATAGGAAAAAACATAGTTTATGTAGGTTTCATTACTATCACAGTTTCAGGCATCTGCTGTTGGTCTTGGAACATATTTCTCTAGAATAAGGGGAGACTATTGGATTTTCTCTTCTCATCTTAAATATTGCAAAGGATTTGCTGAATACCAGAGATGACTGATACCTCCACTTTATCTGGGTTCTCTGTGCTACATTTATCTCTCAGTCTACTTTGTGGTTTAATGATTAAGATATTGAGAACATCCCTATCATAAGAAGCTGGGAACTAGGTTTAATTTGTGGTAATCTGTTGTTGTCTTGTATACCAAATGGTCAGCATTGGGAAAAGGGCAAGTTTAGCTGATCTGTGATGTAAGGAGGGAGACTTACAAAGAGGGAGCCTGGAAAAAGCATGATTTTATGGAAATTTGGTGAAGAGCAGAAGAGGTGAGACTAATGTTAAATATTTCACTTACGGAATTTTCTTTCCTAAATTCTATTGTGGAAGTGGGAGTAAAAATTCATTGATAAACATCCTGCCATTTTCAATTTATTTTCCATTGTTCTAACCTCAAAAGTTTCTGCCACCCACACTGATGGTTTTGCCCATGCCATTCCCTTTGACCTGAACACAAGATGACCTGTGTTTATATAGAAATCCTCCCACCATCTTCATGGAGCCTTCCTCATTTCCCCTGCAGAACTCATCTTTCTTACCTGTCTGTAATCCTCACATATGAGAAAATAAGTAATATTCACTAGGCACTTACAGAGTATAGCTCAATAAGGTCTCATAAAACATTGTCTCCTCAAATCCCTACAGTACCCTTGAGAAGTTCCCAGAAACTCCTGACACAAAAAAGTTCTCACTTTCCCAAGGCCACCCACACCTAGTCAGAGGTAAGGAATGGAATATATTTTAGTCTAACCTGTACTTTGTGGTGCCTAAAAGTGTTAGCATCTTCAACCAGGTAGAATCAAACGATCATCACAGACAAATTTTTATGCATTTAGTTTGTTTTTTTAAAACACAGTCTATGCTGTATTTGAGTCATGTATATGTGTCTGTAATTCCCACTAGATTATTAATCTTTGAATTTTATGAAGTAGATCTTATTCAAGTCTCTGTATAATCCAGAATGCCTATCTGGAGGTGGCTACATATAAATTGTTAACTGAACAATTAAAACTACCTTTGCATTTTTATCTTCACATTCTTCCGGCCATTGCCATGTTAGACTTGGAGACCAGTCCTTCCATTTTATTTGGGCAGGGACTTAGGGTCCCAACAATACTTTCATGCCAAACTGAGATGACCAAATTCATGCTATGTGGAGACTTTTCATTACAGGGGCTCCTAAGAATGGTTTTGGTTATCAATTTTACCTTGGTTTCCTGGTAGGAAGATTTTAACCAACTGGGCAATGCCAGAACCACCAACTTGTTTTAGAGCAGTTTAGTGGAGGCACCAAGAACCTTGATTTTCCCTCAGATGAACGTTATCTGCTATTTCCCGGTCATGGACAAGTCGTTTTATCGCTCGTATCCCTAGAGTTTTCTTTTTAAAAAGGGGGATAATCATTTATACCCTGAGGATTGTAGTAAAAATAAATCTCAAACCAAAATTATGATATCTACCATCCTCTCCCAACATAGTCTTCCTCCTGATTCCTGAGCTCAGGAAATGGCATCATCAACTGCGCATTTTGTGCAAACCAGAAATATATCTCCCTCTTCTTCAAGTTCCATTACCAATAAACCACCAAACTCTGTGGATTATACCTCTTATCTTGAAATCATCAGTTTCCTGCATCACCAGCACTATCACCCTATAATTAACTGGTCTCACCAAATCCACTTTTATTACCTGCACCCGACCCCTAACTTTGCACCATAGCCAGAGACACGTTTCAAATTAAACGTGAGACTCCAATGCTTAAAGTACTCTCGGTGGCCTAGCAGTGCTGGCTAAGGTAAGGAACCTTTGACGCAAGCCCAGAGAGCCTGTGTGCTCTGCCCTGCCTCTAGCTTCTCTCTCCCTTGCTGCGCTCCACACAGGCACCAGGCTTTCTTTGCGCTCCAGTAAGCCATGCATTTCTTCTAAGGAGAATGTTTACCTCCATTACCCAATTTCCCGCTTTCCTGTGTTCATCTAACATTCTTTCACTTTTAGTTGATTTCAAGTCAATTGCTTAGGGAAAGTTTGCTGACTCCCCTGAGCTCACATACACACCCAACACTAGGTCAATTCCTTTCATATACGTTGTCATATTACTCTTTTGCTTTTTTCCGTAGCTCTCAGCATAGTTTAAAATTTTACATTTTTGTGATTATTTGACGAATATCTATCGAAACCACTAGAATGTAAGATTTCTGACGGACTATTGTCTGTTTTGTTGTATCGCTAGCACATAATACAGTACATGGCTCATAGTACAAGCTCCGTAAATATTTATCAAATGAGCCCCATTCAGAATGTTCCTTGACGTCCACGTTTCATACAAAACACTCCATCTTTGAATTCAAAGCAGGTTCAAATCATGGCCCTGTTTATATTGGCAATTATTTTATTTATTTTTTCGAATCTCATCTGTGAAACGGAAATAATTGTATCTGCCTTACTGAGTTGCGCTGGGGATTTAGTGAGCTGATGTAACGTCAGTGTCTGATCCAGTGCCTGCCTCAGGACTCTGTCAGCGTTGGCTCATACTGATTGCGATTAATATAGGCCAGATGGTCAGGTAAACAACCACAGTGTAACCTGCGTTGTGTCTACGCTGACCTGAACCACTGTAATTTAAAGGATGGAGCTTCAAAAGCAGTCTTCAGCCTCATCCAGCAACCTGGGCACCTCCCCATCCCCATGCCTCCCTGGGGAGGCGCCCAAGAAGCTTAGATCCCAGAGGGAAGTTGAGCCTGCAATGAAGTGGCTTCAAGAGCCATCCGGGCTGCGGTACAGAGGTGCAGGGCTCCCGCCCAGCCCCAGTCTCGCCTCCACGTCTCCTGCGAGGGTGCAGGAGGTGCAACGCGGGGCTCTTGTGTAACTGGTACGGCAGCGCCGCTGAGGCTGAGGGGTCGGGAGCCAGTGGAGGCCACTCAGCTCGCTCCTCCTCCGCAACTTTCCCTAGCCCCTCCACACTCTGTTTGTGCCTGGCGTTTGCTTGGGCAAGGTCCCAGGAAGGCGATACCAGAAGCGGTCGCGCCTCCTATGCCCTCTGCGAGCCCTCAGGGCTTCGGCCAAGTTTGGCACAGCCCTGGCAGGTTCCTACCACGGCTCGGGCCACTTCCCGGTTCAGCAGCCACCGCTTCTCTCTCCTCCCCTGCCAGAGGTGGCGACGGACGCGCAAGCAGCGTCCAGAGCTGGGGTGACTGCCGGAACACCCGGGTAGGTCTGTCTGTGTCTCCAAGGGCATGTTTAGGAGGACTTTTCCGGTGGTCAGTTTCCAGTTTCCAGGAGCTGCCCAGTTGGTGCACGGTTTCACTTTGGGCATGCTGAGGGGCGTGTGTGTCTATTTATGTTGTGGGGCAACTCTTAATGATAAGTGAGACTTAAGTGTCCTAAAGCTTTCTTTTAAAATGTTTAATTTTTCCCCTTAAAGTTTTTTAATTTAATTTTTAAGCTATGATATAATACAATGTCATAAAATACCTAATAGTATATAATCTGTATTAAACATTTATCATAACTTCTCTACCTCTCAGCGCTAATGCTAGTTTTGAACCTTTGAAAAAGCATCCCTATTTTAATAACACCAAGTTTTACTGTAATTTTTTCTGAAAAGTTAGAGTGGGCCAACTAATGAACTTAAATTTAAAAAGTGGACAAATGCAAACTTTAATAACCCCACAAAGCTACCAAATTAATGGATACTATTTATGGTTTTGGATTTTTAAAGAGCAACCTTGCAATATCTGTCAGGTTATACTGAAAATCAGGTTCTGATCTGAATCCTGAAAGGGTTAAATAGCTACTAGGTTATATTCATGTTACCCTTACAATAGCTGAGCCATAACACATCAACAATCTATCCCAGAGTATGTGGGAAAAAATAAATTAAATGTAGAAAAGTTAAAATATTTGCCATCATGTTAAATCAGTTCAGAGGAGCTGCAAGTAAATCATTGTCTAACCTTTTAGAAGAGGAAAAGTTTGGTGACTACTATTTACACACTTTGAATATTTTATATTTGAGTGGTCATCACAGTTTACACAAACGATTGTATATATCCATTTTTAATCAATAAATATCAGGACATCTTTGTTATGCGACGGTTAACATTTATGGCATTTATGGGACAGTTAACATTTCAAGCTTTTCTAGGGAGGTGATGTTAAATAAAACTGCCGAGATTACTGTATATTGTCAAAAGGTCATTTAGAGAATGTGAAAATAAAATCATTAGCGACAGTTTAAGAGAAGTAGGGTAATTAATTATAACTGAAAAAATTTATGTGCTATGTGGACATCAAAGTCTCAATTAGCACATGAAACAGTTAATTTTGTTTTGTTTTAAACGTAGGTTCCTAGAGCATTAAAAAAAGAATTCTTTTAGGTTTGTTAAACTGTTAGGGGAAGATTACAGGCAATGTTTTGTCTTTGGTGAATAGCTGTTTGTCTCACTTTATTTACTTGGTATTGGATATTTGTCAATGTCATTTCATATCTACAGAAAATTCTTACGCTCTATGGAGGTAGTGAATGTGTGTGCGTGCTTGCCGGAGGTCACATGACAGTTTCATCCTATTTGGTGGAGCAGCTTGACTTTTTTTCCCCTTGCTTTTGGTGATGGTTGTGAGTGCAGAAGTTGATTGACAGATGCATGCCAGAAACCCCTATTCTCCTTTTCAAAGACAACATATGATGGATTGCGATCCCTCGGCCCAGCAGAACACGGGGACCATGCAAGCTGTAATTGGTCAGGTATGGAGTCAGCCATTTCTCAACTCCCCTTTTTTCCACAAGGGTCTCACCATATCATTCACATAATTCATATTTACAATACCATCTTTCTATCTGTATCTCCAGCTACCTGCCAGCATAGTGCTGAAAGCGCGAAAGGCAAACGGCACCCATTAAATCTAGCCAGGAAACCTCAGGTTAAAACTTCATCATGATATTTAAAAACAAAAACTAAAATAACAACAACAACAAAAAATCGAAAAACAAATCTAATTTATAATTTGGTCTGAATGTTTTAAAAAATCAATTTTTAAGAATTTATTTTCTGTTGAGATTGTGATCTCTGAAAGAAAGTGTGAGAACAGAATAAAGTGTTATATTTCCTAGGTAGTAGTTAAAATTTTTTTGTTCAGTATTTTTATTTGATATTTTTTGTATCCTCCCTCCTCTCTCTCTCTGGAAAATATAAATATACAAATACACATGCCTTAACTTCTATCACAGAAGGTGTATGATTGAGCTGGGTAAATGTAGTAGTGGTCTTGGCTGCTGCAGAGGGGCAGGCTGCAAATTAAACACTGACACAATCTGAAAGGTCCAGGTGGTCTGCTTGCGTTTCCTAATGCAATCCAGCACAACAGCTTTAATAAACAGCTCTATTTAGTTCCTCCTCCCTGGATACTGGTCTGGGGCTGCTGTGATGAAATGCCAGAAGAATATCTCTGGGAGGCCTCACAAGCTGATTTTTAGAGCTTTCCTGTTCTGTCGTCTTTGTCTTCCAAATGGGTCAGTGAGTCTTGCTTTCTGTTCGGTGCTTTCTGTTTAATCGGTACTTTCTGTTTGTGTTGAAATGTTTGCTTTGTAAGCTAATGGGGAGAGGAAAGGATCATTGTATTTTCATTTGCCTTCAGATAACTGAAGTGGTGAAAGGAATGCTAGTGCCCGGCTGCAAAGGAAGGGTGATTTTTCTGACTATGATGGGGGTGGGGTGAGGATAAAGGGAATATATGTGGTTTGTTTTTCTTTTTTTTGTGATATATTTTTGGCCAAAAATTTTCTAAGTTGTCTATGCTTACCTGTGAACTGTTAACTTATCAATCAGAATACGGTTATGAATACTGATAAACAACTAAAAGTTTTTTTTCATACTTTCCAATCAAGACATGTTAGCAAAATGATGGTGTAAAATTTGTTTGTTGAATGTTAAAAGTATGGGGGGAAATATACCATCTCACACTGTTTTCAACAAAATTATAGCAAAGCACTTCAAGGTTCTGGAAACACATGGTTTATTAACACCAGCATGCTTCATAATGTACTCTTAGATGGAAAATGTCAGATATGTAATACCATGTTTCTTCTATAAGCTAATACTCTTAAAAGCAGTAGATATTTGTTTTAATAGAACAATATTTTTTTAAACTTTCAAGTTGGTTTTGTTATACAGATATATATATATAAAGTGAAGTCTTTAAGCATATATTTGTCAGGAGAAAATATGTAAGGACTGAATTTATATACTGTTAATGCTCATTTCAATGTAAGTGTTCAATGATGAGCAAGTAAGTATATGAAATATAGATAAAATAATTAAACTTGACATATAGAATTAAATAGATACCTGTTAAAAAGGCATTTTATTGTGTATGAATAAAACGAGCTCCTGATAACTGTCTTTTCCTGTTTAATACAACTTTACTTAGATTGCAAGCATGTTCTATCTCCCTATGTAATAGTATGATCTTAATACTGTGCAAAATTACTGTGTTTCAGTCCCAAATTAAAAAAATAGTATTTTATTTTGTATATATTTTCTTATTTGGGAAAAAAAAGGTTGGTGAAAAAACAGGAGATCTACTTGTAATTTATTATTTAATAATGTTTACTGGAAATAGTTGCAAAGGTTCTTTTAAAAGAACCTTTTAAAAGGTTCAAGTACTTTTAAAAGGTTCAAGTATGTACTTTAAAAAAGGAATCAGTATTCACTTTAAAGATACCAGGTTTAACTTCTAATTTGTCAGGATTTAAAGTTAATTATTACATAGCTCTTTATTTTCTATGTACTCTAATTTTTAAAGGCTCAGTATATGCAGGAACTATATATGTAAATGACTTGTTATGAATACTTTGCAAATAGCTTTGTTGAAATTTTCTGAAGATTTAATTTCTTGTAGATTGTTTAAAAACTCAGATACTTATGTCAAGCTAGTAAATTATAAAGCAATTGTTCTGAAGGTTTAAAATTTTGTCTACTAAGGGTGTACAAACTAAAATGCTTATTACTTTTTAGAACTGAAACACTAAGTATTCAAAAAGAAAGAAAAATAGTATACTGGCCCATATGCATGCTATAAAAGTCAGAAAACTAAATTGAACCCTTATCTATAAACAAAAAAAGAAAGATGGCATATGGATTTGAAATGCTTTTCTTGTTATAACACAGATAAGAATATTGACTCAAATGACTACATCTAATAGTAAATAAAAGAATGTGAAGATATTTTTTATTGCTTTGCAGTCACTCATAATCAGAGCAAGATGGTTCATTTTTCAGCTCTTGATTTCAATATCACTTATACCTACTCAGCAGGTGTGACAGTTCCATTTGATAACGCAAATGTTTGTGTGTGTTTCCTCTCAAATACATATTACAATAATTATTTTTGTCCTTTTTTTTTTCTGTTTTGAGTTCTGTTCCTAAATAACTTGGGGTTGGAGAAGCAAATAACCAGTTTTCAATGACATCTTCCATTCAGAATACTGAAAGATTCTTTTGAAATAGGATCTTCAGGTTTTTTTCATTCATCTCTAGAATCAAATATCTAGTTGCTTCCACTGGAGGGAAAGAGTAGACCTCTGCGTTGCTGGCCATGATCCAGCTTGGGAGAGTGTACTGGCTTTATGGAGCAGATGTTGCTCATATATCTTCCCCCCAAATTCTCTTTCCCCCAAGCAAGCAATTAAGCAGTCTAGTACTTAACATACTTCCGGTCTAGTTTATCAAGATCAAGAAGCTTGGTTCATTCATATAGTTTTGGGAAATAAATCCAGATTTTTGATAATTAACTTTAGCCAGCTTTCTAACCCTTGTAATCATAAAATGGATTGTTACCTGCGGAAGATTTTAAAAAAATACTTCATACTAAACACTTAAGCAGGTTCTGAGACATAGATTTGAATATCACTTAAAAACAAAGACTCATATTCCCACCTCTCATGGTCATTAAATGTTTACTTCATCTTTTCTTTTTGTTGCCATTCTGAGCTTGTGAGTGACAGATTAGTTCATCAGTATTACAGAATTCCTCTTTTTTTTCCCATCTAATGCAGAGACGGGTCACTGTGTCCAATCCTCCCTCTGGCACTCTGTCCCCAGAGGACCCTTGGCTAGCCTGCCATCTTGAAGCGCAGGCCTGAGGGTCTGAGCTGGCAGCACGTGTCTACATATGGACTTCTGCAAATATTACAGAACAGAAGATATTAAATTAGTTGTTAATAAGAAAAAAAACAGGTGGGGTAAATTAGATAAAAATATTTATTTAGCATATCTACGGGTGTTTTGGGAATGGTACAGACACAGCGGGTTAGAAGTGCTACTTGGGTACACCTGCAGTGGACATGGTTAATGCGCTAGTGCAAGAGTGAAGAAACCAGTTTTAAGAGCATCGCAAGTGCAGTCAAAAGCTTTTGTGATTTTCCTTACCAGTAAAATGGGTCTTTTTTTCAAGGTAAATTTAGACATTTTAAATCAGTTAAAAGTGGCACATTAGCAGGTGAATGCAATTGTCCCAGGCAATGCTCAGTGTGTTAATAATGGCTCAGAAGGCGAGCAAAGGTAACTGCATTTGGCTTAACAGTCTCTGAATGCTTATTTTCTCATATGAAGAAAGACACAAAAATATTTCATTTTTCTAGTATCAAAACAACTTTATGTATCATTTTATTTTTCTCTCCCTTGTTCCAAAAAATTGTTTAATGTATCTCTAAGAACAGTGTGTTTACCTAGAACACACTCAAGCCCATGTGAAACCAAGATGGCCTAGGGGAGGGGACCCAGCAGGAATAACACAACTGCAGATTGTTCTCAGTCCATTTAGACTGATTTTCATGCCCTCTGTGTGAAAATTAACTTTGGGGCTAACCTAATCCGGTTTTACACATACCAAACATAACTCATATACTCTAAAAAGTCCTTTTTGTAGGTATGACTGTTCCTTTTTTGAAACTGACAGTCATTTCAACAAAATTACATATTTTGGAGATGTGAAATTGTTGTTTGGATTTAATTGTGAAAACCTTTTTTTCAGAGTATTAAAGGTAAATAGTATACTAGAAAAATACAAATTACTTAAGATTATTCTTCCTAAATACAAAATAGTGCTAGTATTCCTTTTGTAAGTATGGGACTCACCAAAATTGAATTTATATTGTAGACTTTTAAGTGATCTTACACACTTCATACAGTACTCCACTTAAACTTACAGGAAAGTTGGTGTTACTTTTTATATTCTATCAGATAAACTCATTTTTTATTGGCTTTAAATTATTTTAAAATTGAAGTTCAGGGTATTTTACCTGAGCAGGTGTTTAAATTGTAAAGCCAGTTTTGTCCATTAAAGTAAAATTTATCAATATATTCATAATGCTGTACAATACTGTTAACAATAATACCACATAACCAGCACATGAAATCTGGCCCTGAAACCCAATTTTCTTTTAAATTTCTCAGCTCAATTAATGGAACTCTTTATAGATATTATTCATTTCAGTGTTTAAGAATTTAAAGTTTTTGAATTCTGATCTCTATATTGTGGAGAAAAGTTGCGAAAACACATAAAATATAAATGCTTATGAAAGAAAGTTTGAACATAACATGGCTATGTGTAAAACATATAGTACTTGTTGTGGAGGTGAAAGAAGGCCTTTCCTTTCTTGACTGTTTCTTTACTGTATAAAGTACATTTTAAAGTTAAAAACAGTTTTTTCTTTTCATCTTTATTATTTACCAAAATTAGAATTTAACTAATGTTTGCAAAAACTGTGGAATCTTTTTGGTTGCCTTGTGATGTGCTATAAGCTGCTGCTTGCTAACACTTGATTGAGTAGGAAGTAAGGCTGTGAAATAAGATTCAAACTAAAAGGATTAAGCTTCAAGGAAAAATATGCAACAAAGATAAATATTGTCCATAATTTGAACACTAACAGAAAGTCTAAATTATGCAACTTTTAAAGTAATTTGTATTTTGTGGCCAAATTTTTACTTGAGAGATAATAGTTGTTTTAAATATAATTTTAACCCTGTATTTATGTTCTTCTTTTTCTCCCTCCCTTTCTTCTTCCCTTTCTCACTTCTCCCATTATTATTATTATTATTATTATTATTATTAGGAGTAGTAGGTGAGATGTGTGTCCAATAAATTAAATTACCAAGTCAGGACTTGTTCTGGTATTTGTTAGCCATGCTGTCCTTTTCTGGTTCAAAATTGTAATCAAAATTTGTTCCAATTTCACTCTTTACACATTTCTTCTAAATCTTAGACAGAAGAAGGGGTTGCGTGAGACTGTCATTACATTTCAGTAAGATTCATTTTTCTTTCTATTATTTTCTTTTTCCTCCCAATTCTATAATGTGTGCCAATTATGGCAAAAATTGCCTACTTTTTATTTGATAACTTTCTTCCTGGTTTGCCCTATGCTTGCGTTATTTTCTTTACCACTCCCCCCACCCCCGCCCCGCCATATCTGACCATAGTGTTATTTCAGAGCTACCCTTCCTTCTAATATAAAACCATTGTAGGTAAATAGTAACAAAATAATTGCACACATTTCTGAATTATTATATTTAAGGCTGCTGTCTAGGTTTTTATAGACTTTATTTTTCAACTTGTTTGGTTTTAGAGTATAACTTTTTGTTTATTGCTAGCTTTAAAACCCCCATGATGAGAAAGACCCTTTCTTCCAAAGACAGAGATTAGCTGTTGATTCTAGAAACTGATTCCTGGTGAGCTGCAACCTTATTCCGTTCAGTAGCATTTTTCTAACCTTAAGAACAAGAAAAGAGGTTGAGGATCAACAGAATATTCTAAATTTTACCTATTTTCAGTTGTTTTTTTCCCCTCAGGGGGTGGATTATTCCAGTCGGTAGAAAGATCCATACAATTTCCAGCTCCCACCTCCTAAGGTCAAAGATGCAAAATAGTGTGTTGACAACTTGAATGAAAAGGAAATAGTTACTCAAATGCATTGCTCCGGTATTTTGCTCTCTTCCTTCACTGTCATTTCTCCATCAGCTTTTCTTCTCTTTTTCAGTGTAATCCAGACTGAGTTTGATGAGTAACAAGTGAGAAGTGAATCCTTGTGGGCTTCCTAGGCATCAAAGGGCACTGGAAAGATACAAGACTTGAAGCAAAACAAATCAAAACTGTAGCAGAAAACTCACCAACACGCTTGCTTCTATAGTTAGTATTTTTGTTAAGTTATTTTCTATGCTTACTTCATCTCACCTAACAATTTTAGATTACAGAAGTAAGCAGTAAAACAAAGAGGGACAAATAAAACTACAAAACAAAACCAAAAAGAAAAAAAAAAGCAATTTACAGTGCTTGTGCTGTGGAACACAAATTTCAAAATTAAGAAAGTGTGTTTTGGATCTTTTTACTAGAGCTTAACTGGTGCTTGGGTGCTATGAAATAGCATCTATTGAAATAAATGCTTCTGGCTGTTAATATGATGTTAGCTCTGTTTGCATATTTTAAAACTTTGATTTTTTTTATGAATACTTAGAAGTTATTTTAAGAGGAAAACATTTATCCCTGGCACCTTAAAAGTTAAAGAAACATATGTTTTTAAAAATTAAATACCTATTAAATGGTATTTTTAGCATGGATCTGAAGAATGAACTCAGGCAAACTGTTGAAAAGAAAAAAGTGAATCATTTATAGAGAGCTTACTTTTCAGTGCAGAATTCCTATACAGATTTTTTAAATGAAATTATTGTTGAGAGTGAGAGGAAAATACTGCAAAAATACAAAAGCATGTATGCCAGAAACCCTAACTGTTATCGCATTGATAAGAAAAAATAGGTAGATATATCTTAAATCTTTGGTTGTATTCTCAAAAGTGAAGGTCGGGGTGAGAAAGGAGCCACACATACAACACTAGGCTGTACCAGCCAGACTTACTTCAGATAGAGACAGTTAACTTTGTAAACCTTAAATAACATTGGAAAACAAGGCTCTTTCAACCTTTTGGAGAAAAGGTTGAGAGTTGGGACAAATGTAAAATGCTGCTTAATGTGCACGAATAAAGACAAGAATGTTAAGCTCATTTCACTTAGTGTGAGTTGCAATGATTCATCATTATGGTCAGGGCAAACTGTGGTCTCTGGGCTGCAGCAATTTTATCCATTTTTTAAAAACAGAATGTTCCAGCTTGGATCTTATATCCTTAGGGTTACAATATTGAATTCTGAATCGGGAAACTTAATCTTGCAGCCACACTTGACAAGATGCTGGTTGAATGGTAGGCAGAAGTGATGATCGTGGGATGAAATGCCCCAGGTCAGAAATTGGGAAAATAAGAGATTTTGTGGAAATTTGGTTGTGATACAAGAACCTCAACTTTAAACATTTCTCGCTATTCACATCAGCAGATGATATTCGAGGGTTTAAGTTGATCACTGGCATATTCATTTTCTTTACTTCAAACCTTTCTTTAACAGAGTGAGTTTTTACACATCCTTAGATATATTTCTTAGTGTGTTTCTAATTTTGCTAATATAAAAGATATTTCTAGGAATATTAAAAAGGTTTCTGGGAATAAAAGATAACATTATTGCTCAAGACAAGACAATCATACTTTGTTTCTTGGCAAAATGTTAATTATAACCAAATTTAGGAACTAAAATAGTTTATTTTTTGAAAACTTTTTCCATTTGTAAATAAATCAATGTCTAGATTTCAAGGGACTAAAAAGTTCAGGGTAAAAAT
The DNA here is from genome assembly GCF_021234165.1 of Pteronotus mesoamericanus. NCBI lineage: Eukaryota > Metazoa > Chordata > Mammalia > Chiroptera > Mormoopidae > Pteronotus > Pteronotus mesoamericanus. The sequence continues at coordinate 42,450,711 of NW_026555329.1, forward strand.
GAAAATGAAGCAGTCTAATTAGTGAAAACAAACACACACACACACACACACACAAACTCACACCTGTTAGACATTTTAGGAATACTAGGTTATCTAACCCCTTATAATCTAAAAATATTTTAAGTTTAATAAATTAAAAGTTATGGTAGGTGTTTACTTAAAATAGTGCTCCTCTCAACTAAGTTGCTCAAGAGAACAGTTCAGGCACAGCTAATGGAACATCTGTGTAAAACCTATAGAATATGAACTCAGTTATTATATGGAGATGATTGAGGTAAATTATATGTCAGGATCCTATGACTCTTCTAAAAATTTTATTAAATTATAAAAATAACGTGTTTAGGACAATTTCAACAATACAGGACAGTATAAAGTGAAAATTAAGTACCTTATCATTCCACTCTCCACAAATAACCACAATAAATAACTTCTTATATACTCTTCTAGAAATTTTCTATGCATATATAAAATTGGTAAAAACTTCATACAACCTGAGTAGACCCATAGTATGCACAGAATTCTGCAACTTACTTTTACATTTTAAAAACTTATGTTGGCCCTGGCTGCGTGGCTCAGTTGGTTGGAGCATTGTTCCCTACACCAAAATGTTGTGGGTTTGGTTATTGGTCAGGGCACATATCTAGGTTGTGGGTTCAATCCCTGGTCAGGGTGCATATGGGATACAAACAGTTAATGTTTCTCTCTCACATTGATGTTTCTCTCTCCCTTTCTCTCCCTCCTCCTGTCTCTCTAAAATCAATAAATATATCTTAGGGTAAAGATTAGAAAAAATGTTATTCTCTCCTGTCCTAACAAGCAGAGATGTTTAATTTCTCCTAGCATAAAAAAATCCAGAATCTTCCAAATGGGTGTCATTTTAAAAGTGAAACATAACTTTGTGCCACAAGAATAGGTATTTGTCATTGATATATTGAACATTCAAACCAATTATAACAATAAATATCACAATATTTTATTTAGTAATAACAAATAAGTAAAACTAAGAGATAATGACACAAAAGCACCAATTCTCAAGCAAATACATCATAACTTTAAAACCTCTATATTTGTTCCAACCACCAGATCAACTGAACATAATGCATAGCTTATTTTCTTTCATGGGCCTCAATGCTATTTATTAAGGTAATTGACAGAGATATATGTTTGCAATGCATTATTCAGTTATTATACCTAGATTAGTGAAAAAGACCCCAGGAGAAATTCATGGTAATTAATGTCAGTTAAATTCTTTTTTTCTATATTTCATATTGTCAGACCAATCTTTCAGCTGTGACTCATAGGTTAAATAATGCAGTCAGGAGAAGGGCTGAATCAAAACTAACTTAGGGTTGATTTTAACTAACTTAGGATTTTGGTAAGGTAAACAAAATATGTACTACTTACATATGTAAGAGAATGTGAAGAACTGTAGTTTACATTTCTTTTTAGAATATGTCTGTGCAGATTCATCGTAACCACATCTCATCACATATGCTAAGAAGAAAGTGAAGAGGGTAGTAATGAAATTTTATATTTGTGTGAGATGGAAGTGTGAGCTGACTGTGATATTTTTCGCAGAATTGATTCTGAGGAAGTGCTGGTTGGTGGGTGTATGTTTTCTCCCTCTCTGTCCTACCCTCCAGATGCTGGTACAAGTATCCTGAATAGGAAATGATAAGGCTTCATTTATCGTTTTAAAAGCGGCTGGCTCCCTCACTGAAGGGTCAAAAGAAGTTCTCAACAGCAAATTGTAGAGCATATCGCTGAGAGTAATGCTCTCATTTGAAACCTACACTTATGAGAAACAACTACAAATTATCATTCTCATTTTATGAAAGTGGAAACTGACTCAGTGTGTCTTATAGCGTACTACTGAGTAGAAGTAAGGTTGGAAGCCAGCCGTTCTAAGGGCTCACTGTTTTGCTCTACGCAGTTCTTAACTTTGGCTGCCTTTTAGAACCATGTGGGACAACTTTTAAGAACATGATATGCACATTTCTGGAAATTTGATTCAATTTATCTGGGTATTGGTATTTAAAAAAAAGTTTATGGGTGATTCTAATGCATTGTATCAAGTACCTCTTAAAATGAATGGAGATTATTTTAAATACAAAAGGGGGCAGTGAAGATTAAATAATGTAAGCCCACCCCCATCATAAATTCACAGGAGAAAAAAAGAGTATGTTAGTTTGGTATTTAGTGATTGTGTGTGTGTGTGTGTTTGTGTATGTTCAGTGGGAATCTTTTAAGCAGAGCAAGTGGAAACTACACTCACCTGCTCCCAGCCCCAAACCAGACTTACAGCTAAATTAAAGAACAATCAACCTAAATAACCAACTCAAGGCTAGCTAAACTGAAATATAATAACCAAGGACCTCCAAAAGTAGCCATATAGAGACAGGTAAGAATGGCGGAAACTCAGAAAAGGCTGGCTTGGAAGCCAGAGGGATATCAAGGCTGCAAAACTCTCTCCCCACAAGGAGCGTGGGGTCTCAACCCCATGCAGGGATCCCCATCCCAGACCAACAGAGTTGGGAAGAAGAGTCTGCATAGCATCCAGTGGTGAAGATCAGTGGGAATTTAGTCTGCCTGGGAGACCAGACACTACCTCCCCAGATATGAGCACTCCCATTGTTATAGAACCAGCCTGGGAAGAGCACTGACCAGTCTGACTGCTGGAGAGAGCATGCTGCCATACTCAGGTCCTGCAGAGGGGCCTGCCGGCTGCATCCAGCAGTGACTTTTGGGACTCTTTTTCTGGGGAGACTTTTGGCAGAGACTCAGACAGTGATTAAACCCTGTGGCTTGGGGAAGAAAGGCCGAGCTCCCTCAGTTCGACTGCATAGCCAGCACCTCTCCCCACGAATCATTTGGCAGGCCCTTCTTGCTGTGATCAGCAGTGCAGAGCAACCAGAGTGCCAAGCAGAGCTGGAACTTTCAGATCTTTGTCTCCTGGGGAAGCTTTTGTCTGGGAACCAGGTGGGCATGTGCTGATGGGTGTGGCTACATTGCAAGTGTGGGGTGCAAATCCTGTTTCCCCTGTGAAATCAGCCCATCCTATTACCCCTGGAAGGGGAAGAAGTCCCCACCTTCCTCTTAAAGGCTTGCCAGAAACCACCCTCAACAGGAGACTGTTTGGATCAGCCTTGCCAAGTCCTGGATACCCTGCCCAATTTGGCTCAGTTCTGTGGCAGGAAGGGAGAGTGACTCATAGCTGGGACACTCAAAGTGAGTCCCTCGAAGGCTATTGTCTGGGACCTGGACAAAGTGCTTAACCCCCCCCTGCAGACTGGGCCAGCATCACTCCCAATGGGAGACTTTTGTTCTGTCCCCCTGAGCCTGGGGTGGCTGAGATTTTTTTGCACAGACCAGAAGACTGGCTGCATCTGACCTGAACCTGCACTGAGCCCTTCTAGGTGAACTAGAGTTGAAGACTCTGGTAGAGACTGAGTTGTTTAGCTCTGGAGCAAAGGACGCTTTCCCCTTGCTAAGTGCCTGACTACATGATCCCCAAGTAGGGGACCCACTAGCCCTGTCCTCCTAACTCCAGTTGTCATCGCTTACCAAGCCCACAACCAGTGGAAGGTGCTTTGGTTCGCAGCCAGCCTGGGCCCACCCTTAGTCTTTCTTTAGAAGGCTATAGAGGAAGACCAGCCAACCTCAGGCAGAGGTGAAGTAGCTGACAGGTAGAGGTGGACCTCAGGGGGCCTTGGTCCTTTTACAGATCTGCCCCAAGCTGTAAGTGGGAGGAAGCCAACACTTATACATAGATTGGATCCTCCCATGCACACCGAACACCCAGTAGACAGTACAGCCACAGATAGCAAATAGAGTAGTAGCTCTAGACAGGTAGCCCAAGGCTGGTTACACACAATGTCTGACATTGACCTATGCCTGAACCCTGCCCAAGTGGACCCAGAACCAACACAACCAGTGGTGGGCTTCATACCACACCAGAGCTCCACCCAACTAGCCACACAAGCAGCACACCAAAGGGGGATTCTGGAAGGCACAAGACCCTGCTGGGAACAACTCTGCCTTCACATACCCTACACAGCATACAGTGATTGAGGTTTACCTTTACAGGCAACCAGCCTGGAGCATTAACTCCATCCACAAAGAACCAAAGAGTCAATTACAACAGGAGGGTGCAATTAACCCACAAGAAACATTCTTAGAGTAAAAAGATCAGGTGATCTGGAAGATTGTGTCACTGAGTCCAAGATACCTTCATCGTCCAGCCATCATGACAAGTTTGGGAGTCATAGTAGATCTACCTAATGCACAGAGACAAAATCAGAAGACAAAGAAATATGCCCCCCAAAAAGAACAAGTGAAATCCACAGAAAAAGAATTAAATGAAATAGAAGCAACCAAAATACCAGGTGCAGAATTTAAAATAATATTTAAAAGGATGCTTAAGGATCTTAGGGGAAGAATGGATGATCTCAGTGAGAACTTAAACAGAGACAAGAGGCATTAAAAAAGATATAGAAACCATAAAAAAGAACCAGTCAGGAATGAAGACTACAATACCGAAAATGAAGAATACACTAGAAGGAATCAACAACAGGTTAAATGAAGCAGAGGATCAAATCAGCAATTTAGACAACAAGATAACACCAAGCATCCAAACAGAGATTCAAAAATAAAGAGAATTTTTTAAAATTAGGAAAGTCTAAGGGACCTCTGGGACTGCATCAAGCATAAAAATATCCATCCCACAGGAGGACCAGAAGGAGAAGAAAGTGAGCAAGGTATAGAGACTTGTTTGAAGACATAATAGCTGAAAACTTTCCTAACCTGGTGAAGGAAAAAGTCACACAAGTTAAGGAAGCACAGAGAGTCTCAATCAAGATGAATCCAAAGATACCCAAACCAAAACACATCATAAATAAAATGGCAAAGTTTATAGACAAAGAGAGAATATTAAATGCAGCAAGAGAATGATGGTCAGTTATAGTCAGTTATTTACAAGGGAATTCCCATAAAGCTGTCAGCTGATTTCTCAACATAAACACTTCAGACCAGAAGGGATTGGAATGAAATAATTAAAGTGATGAAAATCAAGAATCTGCAAACAAAAATACTCTAATCTAGCAAGGCTATCATTTAAAATTGAGGATGAAATAAAGAGCCTCGCAGACCAAAAAACAAAAAAACCAAAAAAAAAGTTAAAGGAATCCATTACCAGCAAACCAATATTACAAGCAATGTTAAATGACCTGCTTTAAGAAGAAGAAATGAGAAAAAGAGAGGGGGGAGGGAGAGAGGGAGAGAGAGACAGAGACAGAGACAGACACAGGTATAAAGAAAAATGGCAATAAATAAGTACCTATCAATAATAACAAATGTAAATGGATTAAATGGCCCAATCAAAACATGTAAATAGCTGAATGAATAAGGAAACATGATCCATATATATGCTGTTTTGACAAGACTCACCTCAGAACAAAAGGTACACATAGGCTGAAAGTGAAGAGATGGAAAAAATATTCCATACAAATGGAAAAAAACAAAAAAAGCTGAGGTAGCAATACTTATATCTGACAAAATTAGATTTCAAAGCAAAGGCTTTAACAAGAGATGAAGAAGAACACTACATAATACTAAAGGGGTCAATCCAGCAAGAGGATATAATTTTTATAAACATATATGCACCCAATATAGGAGCACCTACATATATAAAGAAAATCTTGGTGGACATTAAGGAAGAGAGAGAGAGCAATGCAGTCACAGTAGGGGATTTTAACACCCCTCTGTCATCAATGGGTAAAACTTCCAAAAAAATCAGGAAGAAAACAACACCTTGTTGGATTTAATTGATATTTACAGAATATTTTATTCCAAAGAAGGAGAATATACATTCTTCTGGTCTAAAAAGAAATTCAAGAATGTTGAAATCATATCAAGCATCTTCTTGGATCACAATGGTATGAACCTAGAAATCAACCACAATAAAAAAAAAAAACCCTGAAAAAACATTCAAACACATGGAGGCTAAGTAGCATGTTATTAAACAATGAACAGGCTAACAATTAGATCAAGGAAGAAATAAAAAATTATCTGGAAACACATGTAAATGAACACATAACAACCAAAATCAATGGGACACAGCAAAAGCGGTCCTGAGAGGAAAGCTCAAAGCATTACAGACCTACCTCAAGAAGCAAGAAAAATGTTCAACAATCTAACCCAACACCTAAAAGAGTTAAAAAAAGAACAAAGCCTAGAGTAAGTAGAAAGAAAGAAATAATAAAGACCAGAGTATAAATAAATGACTAAAAAAAATTATAAAAGATCAATGAAACCAAGAGCTGGTTCATTGAAAAGATAAGCAAGATTGATAAACCTGTATCTAGACTCATCATGAAAATATAAAGAGGAACAAAATAAATACAATCATAAATGAAAGGAAAGTAACAACTGACATCACAGAAATAAAAGGGATTGTAAGGAAATACTATGAACTATATGCTGACAAATTAGACACCTGGGTGAAATGGATACATTTCTACAAACATACAATCTTTCAAAACTGAATTGGGAAGAATCAGAAAACTGAATAACCAATTACAACTAATGAAATTGAAGCAGTAATGAAAAAATTCCCAGCAAACAAAAATCCTGGATGGATGGCTTCATAGTTGAATTTTACCAAACATTCAAAGAAGAATTAATACCTAACATTCCCATACTATTTCAAAAAATTCAAAGGAGGGAAGAATTCCAAGCTTTTTACAAGGCCAGTATTATCCTAACTCAAAACCAGAGAAATATACTACAAAGAAAGAAAATTAGAGGCCAATATCCTTGATGAACATAGATGACAAAATCCTCAACAAAATATTAGCAAACTGAATCCAGCAGCACATTAAAAAGGTCATACACCATAATCAAGTAGGATTACCTGAGTGATGCAAAGTTGGTACAATATTTGCAAATCACTAAATGTGATACATCACATAAACAAAATAAAAGGTAAAAACCACATGATCATATCAATAGATGCACAAAAAAGCATTTGATAAAATCCAGCACACATTTATGATAAAAACATTCAGCAAGTGGGAATAGAAGGATCATTCGGCAACAAAATAAAGGCCATATATGACAAACTTAGAGCCAACATCATATTCAATGGGCAAAAACTAAAAGCATTCTCTTAAGATCAGGAACAAGACAGAGATGTCTGCTTTCACCACTCTTATTCATAGTACTAGAAATCATAGCCACAGTGATTAGACAAGAATAAGAAATAGCCCTGATTGGTGTGGCTCAGTGGATTGGGTGTTATTCTGTAAACTGAAAGGCTATGATTTGATTCCCAGGTAGGGCACGTGCCTGGGTTGCAGGCCAGATCCCTGGTTGGGGGCATGAGTGGGGAGCCAGTCAGTGTTTCTCTTGCACATTGGTGTTTCTCTCCCTCTTTTCCTCCCTTCCCCTCTCTCTAAAAATAAATAAAATATTTAAAAAAGAAGAAGAAGAAAGACATCTAAATTGGAAAGGAGGAAGTAAAACTGTCATTATTTTGCAGATGGCATGATACTATACAAAGAAAACCCTAAAGACTCCACCAAAAATTACTAGATCTAATAAATTCAGCAAAGTAACAGTATACAAAATTAATATTCAGAACCAATGGCATTTTATGCACTAGTAATTAACTGTCAGAAAGAGAAATTAAGAAAACAATCCCATTTACTATTGCAACAAAAAGAAAGGTACCTAGGACTAAATTTAACCAAAGAGTTAAAGATAAGTACTTGGAAAACTATAGGACACTGAAGAAAGAAATTGAGGAAGGTACAAATAAGTCAAAATATATATATGTTTTTGATATGGTTTTTGATATGTTTTTGATATGGTTTTGATAGCTATATCAATCATTGGAAAAATTAACATTATCAAAATAGCCATACTACACATAGCAACCTATAGATTCAATGCAATTACTATTAAAATACCAATGGCATATTTTGCAGACCTATAACAAATATTCTCAAAATTTATATGGAACCAAAACGACACTGAATAGCCTCAGCAATCTGGAGAAAGAAGAACAAGGTTGGAGGGATCACAATACCTGATATCAAACTATGCTACAAAGCCATTGTAATCAAAACAGTCTGGTACTGGCATACGAACAGGCATAAAGAACCATGGAACAGAGCGTAGAGCTCAGAAATAAACCCGTGCTTTTATGGTTAGTTAATATTTGACAAAGGAGGCATGAGTGTACAATGGAGTGAAAGCAGTATCTTCAATAAATGTTGTTGGGATAATTGGATTAGTACATGCAAAAAATTGAAACTAGGCCACCAACATATACTATATATAAGAATAAATCCAAAATGTATGAAGTACTTAAATGTAAGTCACGAACCATAAAAATCCTAAGAGAAAACATAGGCTATACTATCTCAGATATCTTGTATCAATATTTTTGCTGATCTCCTAGGGTAAGGGAAACAAAGGAAAAATAAACAAATGGGACTACACCAGAGTAAAAAGGTTTTGCACAGTAAAAGAAACCATCAACAAAATTAAAAGAGAACCCACTGTATGGGGTAACTTATTTGCCAGTGATATATCTTATAAGGGTTTAATTTGCAAAAGATCTGAAGAATTTATACAACTTAACATGAGGAAGACAATCCAATTAAATGATAGGCAAAAGACCTGAATAGACCCTTCTCCAAAGGAGACATATACATGGCCAATAGACATGAAAAATCATTGGAGAGATGCAAATTAAAACCACAATGAGATATCACCTCACACCTGACAGAATGGCTACCTTCAATAAATCAATAAACGACAAATGCTGGCGGGGATGTGGAGAAAAGGGAATCGTAGTACATTGGCGGTGGGAATGCAGATTGGTGCAGCCACTATGGAAGACAGTATGGAATTTCCTCAAAAAATTAAAAATGAAACTGCCTTTTGACCCAGCGATCCTACTTATGGGAATACATCTTAAGAGACTGAAACACTGGAAAGAGGCTATGCACCTCGATGTTCAGTGCAGCACTATTTACATTAACCAAGACCTGGAAACAGCACAAGTACCCATCATTAGGTGAGTGGATAAAAAAAAAGCTGCTGTGCATTTATACAAATGGAATACTATGTGGCTATAAAAAAGAATGAAATTTTATCTTTCGTGCTGCATGGATGGACCTGGAGAGTATTATGCTAAGTGAAATAAGCCAGTCAAAGGAAGACAAATACCATATGATCTCACTGATTCATGGAATCTATTAAACAAAATGAAGTGGCGAACAAAATAGAAACAGAGGCATGAATATATGAAACAGACTGACACCTGTGAAATGGGAGAGGGGAGGAGGAATTGGATGAAAGAAGGTGAAGGGATTAGCCAAAAGACACGAGACGTCAAAAACAGTGTGCCGATAGCAAGAGTGGAAAGGGGGCGAGGTTAGGTAGTTGTGGGCAAAGGGGGCGGGAAATGGAGGCACCTGTAACAGTGTCAACTTTAAAAACAAAGTTTAAAAATGTTTAATAACAATTTTCATCCAGAAAAGGGCTAGATACCATCTCAAAAGTAACAACACTAATAAATCTACCAATTTAATAACACCTGTTGCTGAGCACTTTACAAGCATAGTTTAATCCTCAATAACAGGTCTGTGAGGTAATTACTGTTATTATCTACATTTTGCTAATAAGGTGTTTAAGGAAGTAGTCCAAGATGACATAGATACTAAGTGGCAAAACTGGAATTTGACCTAAGGATGTTGGAGGCCAGGGTGTAAATCCTTAACCATACATGAAATCATGAGTTACCTTTGGAAAGTATAATCTCCAGTATCATCTCTTGATTAAGAGAGATTTTTTTTTTAGATGTTACCAATTTTATTGTTGTCATCATTACCTGCTATAATTGGGCTCTACACAGTAGTTTGGTCAGTGGATGGATGGAAGAGCAAGTTGGTGCTCTCTGCTAGGCTTCCATAAACAGTTGCTCCTAATCAACTGAGGAGTCACCCTGGCCTTAATTTTCTAGCAGACCATGAGATGCACCTTCAGGCCCAACAGACCTTAACCACAGTGGCCAGAAGACACTGTTCTGAATGTATGAAAAACACAATTTCTGTAGGAAATTTCAAGGAAGGTTTAAAAATAAACATACCTTATTATATATAATAAGTAAAATATTTATATTTTATATACATATAATGAAACTAGACCGCCAACATATACCATATATAACAATGAATCCAAAATGTATAAAATACTTAAATGTAAGTCACGAACCATAAAAATCCTAGGAGAAAACATAGGCTGTACTATCTCAGATATCTTGTATCAATATTTTTGCTGATCTCCTAGGGTAAGGGAATATATACATATAATGTATATAAAATATAAAATATGTGTATTTTAATAGTCCTCACTATTAGAGATTAATACTCTCTTTTGTTTTTCATCTTTTAACTAATTAACATTCTATTATTTATGTCTATCTCTCTATCATCCATCTATCTATAACCTATCTATCTGATTAACATTCTTGCCTGAATTTGAATTCAGGCATTATATTCGCAAGATGAGCTTTTTTTCTCTCTTCATTCTTTTTTCTTAAATTGTATTTTTTACATTACCATTTAAATCCCTTATATCTCCCTCCACCCTCCAATCACCACACTGTTGTCTGTGTCCATGTATCTTTTTTCCTTTTTGCTCAATCCCTCCACCCTCTAACCTCTCCCTCAATATCTGTTATCCTGCTCTCTCTATGAATCTGTCTCTATTTTGCTTATTAGTTTAGTTTATTCATTAAATTCCACATGTGAGTGAAATCATATTTGTCTTTCTCTGGCTGGCTTAATGTTCTCCAGGTCCATCCATGCTGTCACAAAGGGTAAAATTCTCTTCTTTTATGCAGCTGAGTTATGTAGATGTCCTAGTTTTATCCACCCACCAACTGATGGGCACTTGGTCTGTTTCCATATCTTGGTAATTGTTAAGTAATGCTGCAATGAACATGGGGGTGCTTATGTTCTTTCAAATTAGCGTTTTGGGTTCCTTCGGATATATATTCCTGTAAGAGGTATCAGTGGGTCGAAAGGTAGATCCATTTTTAATTTTTTGAGGAAACTCCGTAATGTCTTCCCCAGTGCTTGCACCAGTCTGCATTCCCACCAACAGTGCAAAAGGGTTCCCTTTTCTCCAGTTCCTCACCAGCACTTGTTGTTTGTTGATTTATTGATGGTAGTTGTTCTATCATGTGGGAGGTGATATCTCATTGTGGTTTTAGTTTGTTTCTCTGATGATTAATGACATTGAGACTCTTTTCATATGTCTACTGGCCATCGGTATGTCTTCTTTGGAGAAGTGTCTATTCAGGTCCTATGCCCATTTTTTAATTGGATTTTTTTTCCTTTGGTGTTGAGTTTTGTAAGTTCTTTATACACTTTGGATATTAACCCCTTAACAGATGTATTGGTGAATACGCTCTCCCATTTCTTGTGTTGTCTTTCTATTTTGTTAATGGTCTCCTTTGCTGTGCAAAAACTTTTTAGTTTGATGTAGTCCCACTTGTTTATTTTCTTTTTGTTTTTGTTTTTCTTGCCTGGGAAGATATAGCAGATAAAATTTTACTATGAGCAATGTCTGAGACTTTACTGTGTATGTTTCCTTGTAGGATTTTTATGGTTTAGCATCTAATATTTAAGTCTTTAATCCATTTTGAATTTATTCTTGAGTGTGGTGTAAGAAGGTGGTCTAGTTTCCTTTTTCTGTACATATCAATCCAATTTTCCCAACACCATTTATTGAATAAACTATCTTTAGCCCATTGTATGTGCCTTCTTCTTCTGTCGAATATTAATTGCCTATAAAGGTGTGCGTTTATGTCTGGGCTCTATATTCTGTTCCATTGATCTTTGTGTCTGTTTCTATGCTAGTACCACTCTGTTTCATCCTTTGTAGAAACTCAACTAAATTGCAGACAAATGTGCATTGACATCTCTAAACTAATTTTTATGAACTAATTAGATTGCGTGATTAAGGATTATGGTTATGGGAAATAGTTGATTCTACTAAGGATATATTCTTAACTCAATTTTAGAAAACTTTTTAATAATATTAATGGCCTTTATTATATTTCAATTCCAGTTTTCAAAAAATCAAAATTAAATATAGGATATCTTTTAGCTTGTTTCACTGTTTTCAACTACATTTCTCCTTGTCAAGTGGCATTTTCAACATTTGTGTCCCTGGAGGCTGTAGTGGGGCTGAAAAAGATAAATTTCTTCTCTACTCAATAGTTTGAAGTTATTTTGTTTGCATTTCTGTGGTATGGATGCAGGACCAAGTAGAATTTGCTCTAAATATCTCATTTAACTTTTACATGTTACTCAGTTATGTTAGAACTTACAGATACATGGTTAAGAAACAATATGATGATTTGGTGAAATGAATCACCACGATCTTAACGTACTAATTGCTTTGGAACCTCAGAAGTGAACATAATGCTTGATAAAGACTGATTTTTTCCCCCTGGGGTTTGTAATCCACTATAGTATATCTTATATCTTGGCCCACTACATCTTCCACCCCTACATGCCTTCTCTCTGTAACCACTCTGAACAAAGGGAGGAGACATGGTCATTGTTCAATCAAGTGAGCTGAGTCTTGATACATTCTCCTGCAACAGCCCAGCAGTGTGGGAAATTGTTGATCTGGACTAGTGAGGTCTATGCCAGAATTTAAAAAAGTGGACAAGAATATGAGTCAAAGGTTTTCTGCATTAAAATCTTTGAATATTTTCTCACCTATTCATACCTGTCTTCCTTCAATATTTCTTGACAGTTTTCTTTCTTCCCAGTTGGACCAAATCTTTATAGAAATAGAGATTTAAAGGAAACATTGAAGATGAAGGATCATTCTGCCTCCTGGTTATTTGATTAAAGTCAATACATGAAGTTTGTACCACATCATAACACAGGTGGCCAAATTATGTTTATGAGCAAGTGAATGGGAGAGTATATTTCTGATCCACCAGCCATTGTTTAATTTTGGGAAAAAATATAACTATAAATTAATAAAAACTAAAGAGGTGCCTCATGCACTCATTTATTTTATTCTGATTGTGGTTACAAGGGGCAATAAATGAGATCCTTTCTTTAATTCCTGAGTTTATGTTCACTTTATTACTTACAGAGCTTGTTGAAAATGTGGCTTTACATCTACAGCCAGATGGGCCTGTTAATTTCTCATGTGCCTACATTTTGATCTTGGAACATCATACCAAAGGAAAGTTTGAGTCTGATGAAGAGACCCATTTACCCTGGATTATGCCTCCTGTGGGAGTGGGGCAAAGAGGGAAAAAATGTCAAATTCTTGTATGGATGTGGAGGACCATGGATATCAGACTTATCACTCACCATTATGATACGGAATTTCTCCTCTTGTAGGTAAGAAGTCCATTCACAGGAAAACGGAACTTCCCCCCACTACCATTTTCTGGGAAATTCCTTTTGGCTTGTTTTGCATGAAATGGGTAATACTGGTGTCTTACCGGAGCCACTGTCAGACTGAGAGTCCAAACAAGGGGGTTTAAATAAAACCAGGTCCTGAGTTTTTTGTATTTTTAGATTGTACTGGTACAGAAATGCCTTTTCCTTTCCTTCCCTTTTCTTCCTTATCTCTATACTCATGCTTTCTCTTTTTCCTTCTTACTTCCCCCCCCTTCCCTTTTTTCCTACACTCCTTCCTTCCTTCCCTTCCTCCCTCCCTCCCTCTCTCCCTCTCTCTGTTCCTTCTGTCCGTCCATCCATCCATCCATCCATCCATCCTTCCATCCATCTTTCTGTGAAAATGTCCAATAATCATCTTAGAATACTTACGGAGTTGAAACAGTTGCTGTAGACTATACTGATTTTTTTCTCTTTATATTCACCATCTTATGCTCTCCCCTTGCTCTCTACTTTCCTAAACAGCATTTAGGTCTTTCCAGAGGTACATCCTAGCATATAGCAGGTATTCAATAATTGCTTTGGACATTACAACTGTCAAGAGAAGACTTTTAGACCAGATTAGTAAAAAATGAAGTGTTGACTGTTGGATTTCATTTATTTGGATGAGTGTTATACAAAAACAGTTATGAGTTTCAAGCTTCAAATTAGAATTCTGTAATGTTATAAAATATGAAATGGTATCTAACAAGGAAAACATGAAATATCAGGGATAATGTTTGAAAGTGAAACTGGCGTTTTTCAGGGGTTGCAGGTTTATGATTCTAAAAACAATCTAAAGGAAAATGTCTACCATCTGAAGTGAGATTGAGCAACACTGGTATTTGGATTTCAGGATTGTTTCACATACATGCATGCACACACATGCACACACATATGAATCAATGGTTTTTCCATATAGGAAATCTTTATTTTTTTCTTCTTAAAAGGGGTCAAAGCTTGTAACCTCTAAAACACTTCATGTTTGATGCACCACCATAGAATTCCATGGAAGAGGAAGTGGCTGGTGCTCTGAGAGCATCGGGCCTCTAGGCAAACAAGAGAAGCAACACAGTCTATGCACTTGAGCTCTTCCGCTGAGGGAAAATTTTTACCCCAGTTATTCCTTAGTACTGTTTACTGCCCTGGGTAATATTCATTTTCTTGCCTCTCCTAAAAGTGATTTTCCTTCTTGACCTAACAAACTCCCTGTTTACCTAGAATTCAAAGTATCTGAGGCTAATACAAAGGCAAAACAATCAATTTTGTTTCTGTCTACTCTTCATTATTCTCAGTTTTCCTGTATAAACAAAGATTTGGATAAACATTCCTTCCTAAAGGAATGGGAACTTCAAGCTACAGGAGTGTGTCATGGATGTGCTGGTGAAGTGTTGGTGAAGAAGCAGCAACCTAGATATAGGAAATGCACACTGGGACAGTTGGATAGGAGAGGTAGAGAGTTTGCAGTAGAGGTGGGGTGTCATAGAGATGTAATGACTGGCACCTGGCAGGTTTCAGCTGAGGTAAGGGGGTGGGAGGGAGGGAACTAGAAGAAGGAGGTGAATTCTGCAGGTCCCAGAGGAAGAAAGGAAGAATAGTTCAGCAAAGAAGATGAAATTACAGGACTGGGGTGCCAAGGGAGGTTTGGGCACAGAAACAAGGTGGCTGCCAGACTGTGAAACACAGCACACAGGGTCAGAGTAGGACTTGAAGGCTCACGTATGTGAGTGGTGTTTCTTTTGCCATGACAGGGCTTTTTACACAGAGCTGGGGTCAGTCTGAGCTTGAGGTTCTTGGTCAGTGGCCCTCAGGATGAAGAAGGGTTGTTTGGGCAGAAAACAGAACTCTTTTCTACAGAAGTATGAATTTCAATATGGCCATAGAAGTTTCAGAGGAAATAGGGCATCAAGTCCAACTGATCCAACCCCCTTGTTTTATTGAGAGGTGAAATGATTTCGCCAAGGTCAGTAGCCAAATATGGATAAGAGAGACCCCATACTCTGGGCATTGTGGTACATATCTTAGGCTACCTTTGACTGGTCCTAAGCATAACAGCAGAAAAGTGGGTGAAATGGCGATTGTTTTTGCAAAATTATCTTTATGCCCTATTTTCTGTGGCTATTTTTATAATGATTAAGTCTTTTCTCTTTCCCTTCTTTTCTCTTCCTCCCACTCCTGCCCGCAAACTCCCTCCCTTCCAACAATCTGGTGAACAATGTATGCACTTACCAGTGCTCTGCTGCCTATAAGTGTCACAGTGAATAAGTAACCTGTGACAATGCTTAGACCCTGAAACTCCCTGAGGTTAGGAGTGGGGGAAGGAGTGTTCTCCCAAGTTCTCTATTAGGTACACCCTAGCTTGTGCTGTCTTAACTGGTTAACGTGTATCAGAGTGAATGTTAATAACTCAGAACGGTGGGGTTTTAGTCAGCTCCCAATGAGAAAGGGAGTTTACATGACATATAGCATGTTTCATGTTTAAAAAGCATAACTATAGGCACAGGTATATTTTGATAGTTACTGAGATTGCATGGGCTACATAGCAAGCCATTATGCAATCTGAACATGTATAAAAAACATAAACATGCCCTGTAAAGTATTTTTAATTCAAGGAGAATGCTAGGAAAATTTAAGCAGTAAATATTTGCGGAGGCTTATTGTGTTAGTTGTTTTAAGGGTGAATTGGAAGGGGACAAGGGAAGAAAGGGTAGGCCAATGCAGTGAGTTTAAAGACCCAGCAGTGGAAAGCTCAGTGATGGGCATTGGAGGTTTGGCTCTAGGAGGCTGTTGCTGGAGTTCAAGTAGTAGGCATTTAAAGGTAGTTTCTTGTAGTATTTCCACTTTGCATACTTCTCCACATAGTGTTTGAAGAATACTGTGGGTAGTCTCTTCTGCTTGGCCACAGAAGAAGGAATTCCCCATTCCTTGTAGAACAACTGGAAGGTCCCATTGGATATATTTTCATACAAACTACTTGAGGCAGCGGCCATATTTTCTCACAGCTTCTAGCACAATGCTTTACACATAGTAGATATCCAATAAAAATTTGTCCAGTGTATAAATGCATAGGGTTTCCATAAAGACATGACACAAAGCTTTTTGGGTGGTTCTTACTCCACTTTTACTGCCATTCCAAAGTTATAGCTCCCAGAGCAACAATAACTTGTACCCCTGGAGCACATGTAGTGTTTAGTATTTCTGTATGTGGTGTCAACTTTCATGTCGTCTTATACGATATATGTAACTGGTTAAGTTACAGGTGTTTTGGGAACCACAGGCCTTTTCCCGTCTGAAAAAAAACCAAAAACCCTTGCTGACCATACTAGTATATGCATAGATAACATTCACTCTACAACCTTTTCATGCCTAACTTCCTCTCCCTGACCCTGGACCCTGTTTGGTTGACACATCAAGTTGCAAGTTTGTCTGCTGATTGTAATGATAATTCTGTACTTAATAGTGTTTTTGCTAGTAACACTATGGAATTAATAATTCTAAAGGCCACTGTTATGTTTACTATTGTTTTGTCAGAGGTCCCTTTATATTATATCTACAGTTTCAAAGGAGGGTCAATTCAAGAATTGGGTTGATTATCTAAGATGTTCCTAGGGACAATGGCAAAATAAATGTGTTACTTCATCCTGTCTCATGCAACTGAAGATGAAATGTAATGTCTTTGTTTTCCTAAAGTAAACACTTTAACTTTCCTTTTTCTGTTTATAATTACAGATATTAAAAAGGGAGTTTTTTGGAATTTAGAAAAATAACTAAACCTCTTTGTTCTTCTCTTAGTTGTTAATTGAGCTTTATGAATAGAAAGCCAAGGAAGGGGACAGTGTGCTGGTGAGACCCTGGTTAGGGCAAGCCAAGTGGAGTGAAATGCTCTCCTCTCCAGCTTCCACCAGCACTTTCTCCCAGACATTGGAGCACACTGTTCACACAGATTGGCTCCAAGCCAGCAGATACTGCTCTTTGTGTTATTTGAAGCTTAGAGATCTATCTCTTGTACTCTCTAAGGGAAAATGTCATCATTTCTATGTCTTTCTAAATCAAGAACACCTTATTGTTTAAGACTGATTTACTTATACGGCCTTACCCTTCTGATGATCACTCAAACAGTTAGTGAAGCAAATGTGGTATTTTACCAATGTTTACTATATACATCAGCAACTAGCATCAGGTTCTTCTCCAGAACATAGTTATCTTTTGCTTTTGAATTTGGAAGATTTAATGACATGAAAAGAATCTCAGTTATTTTCTTAATTGGGAAAAGCAAGTTATAATATGTTACATACTACATTGTTCAAACTTATAAATACTACAAAAATATAAAATGCAAAAGCCATCAATGACACACTGATGTTAATCCCTTACCAGTGGGGTACTTTGAGAAAATTTTCTGGTGTTTCCATCACTAATTTCTAAAATTTCAGCAATGAATTGGCTACTTTTAAACATACCACAAACAAAATAGATTGTTTTTGCATTTGACCCAGTGATTCTAGTAATTTAGAAAACAATCAGAGATATGGGTAAACAAGTTATGTCACTTCCATCACTTATATTAGTAACATACAAAAAGGAAGAGTCTGATGCCATAAAAGAGGGGATTGGTTAAATCTTTTATGGTAAATCCACAGATCATATGACATTAATTTTTTTTTAACAACTTGAATAATCTAGGCATATGCTTCTGATTTAATGTGGAATGAATGTTAAATGAAAGAAATTAGCTTATGTAGTAAGATACTAATTATGTAAAACATAAAATGTATGCATAGGAAAAAGATCTTAGATAAATAAACAAACATTCCAGCAGTGTTAATTTCTAGGTCTGGGTAATCATGTTTCTTGATTTTTCAATGAACAAGCATTCTCTTTAAAAATGAGGTATATAAGCAATATTATCTTTTTTCAAAAAGGATCAGAACCAGATGACCCAGATAAGATCCCTTTAGTGTTTTGGCAAAAATAATTAGACTTAGAGCATGGTACTTTCTTCTATGTTCTTCTAGGGGCTTACATTACAAGAGCAAATAAGAGCCTTGAATTTCTTGGACACTTTGCATATACTGTTTAAACTGTAGTGAAATACAAAGAAGTCTCAAGGTTTAGAATAGAACGAGTGGATTGTCTAAGCAGTTATAGCTTGGACATATTGTTGTTAATATGATTGTTAGACACATTATCAACTCTGTCCAGTTGATCAGGAGAGTTCAATCAGACTAATAAGAAACAGAATGGCTTCCTAAAGGTTTTGCTGCATACTGGACATATGGAATAAAAATTGGCTGTGTTAACTTCAGTGTCCCTGTTAAGCTACAGGAAAAACCCAATATATGAACTGACTCAATCTCTTAGGCATCCCTGGACCCCTGACTTGGGGGAAGAAAACCTGGAGACTAGCAGTGATTGATCTGTGCAGAGGAGGCCCTCCGTTAGTAAGTGAGTGATCAGAGAGCACATTTGGTCCTGTTTATATCCCATCCCATAGGTAGTTACATAGAGTTTACCTTGGAACAACATGGGTTTGAATTATGTGGGTTCACTTATATGTAGATTTAGAAAAAATACCGTAAATGCATTTTCTCTTCCTTATGATTTTCTTTATCTTAGTTTATTGTAAAAATATAGTATATGGTACATACAACATAAAAATATGTGTTAATCGACTATTTATATTTGTAAGGATTTCAATAGTAGGCTATTAGTAAAGTTTTTGAGGAAAAGTTATACGCAGATTTTCAGTTTCATGTGTGAGAGGTATTGGTGCTTCTAACTTCTGCATTGTTCAAGTGTCAGCTGTACCTTATATATGACATTTGCATGAATGGTACCTATCTTGGGTAAAAAAGTAAAAGCAGAAGAAGCAATTGTATCGAGAGTACTAAAAAGATACTGAAAATCCTGGCTGCCAGTTATTGTGCACCTGCTGTATACCAGGCCTGTGCAAGAGATGCTGGTATTTGTCTTGCCAAAATCAATGATTCCTGCTCCTGATTTGTTCTAGGCCTTGTCCTTGCCTGATGGTTATGACATGTAAAAAGATACAATGGCCAGGTTCTTGACACATATGGTGTCTGATGCCCTTTATCCCCTGTCCACCTCTCATTTTTGGTCTGTGCCCTGATGGTGTTCCATCTAGGTCTGAGGCAGATAAGATTCAAGGTGAGAGAAAGAACAAACCCTGTAAGATAATTCTGTCGCTCACCTCATCTTCATAATCTTTCTTGAGCTTCCTCTGCTGCTCACCCTGGTATTGATTGTGTCACAGGCTATAGCAGGCCGAGGCAGGGGGCTGAAAACCTCTCTTCACAACCCTTGCCAGTGCCCCTGTTTCAGCTCCAAGAAGAAAAGCCTGCTGTGAAAACAATCAGTGCATTTGCTTTAGATCTAAGCGATTCCAACGAGGTCGATGCTTCATGCTGATGTGTTGAAAACATTTAAAAAATTTCTCAGAGTTTGATTTCCACTGGAACATTGTGGCATGTGTCTCAGTGCCTGAGTGTCTGCAGTTGCTATTTTTCATGAATGCAGTGACAACTGCTTCCTAACACAACACACAAAAGCAGTAGGAAAACGGAGGCTTTTGTCTGCATGGATATTTACTATGAAAGCTTTTTTTGGGGGAGGGAAGGGAGGAAAGCGTGCAGGTCTGGTTGATAGCCACATGCTATGCTGACCTGCAGTGGTAAGGTTTTTGTTTGGTTTACTCCTGAAGTGAATGTGATCCAATGTTGACTGACTGTAAATGTGAGAGAATGGACAGCCCTCTTGTTTGGTTTTGAGTTTGAGATTTTCTTTCTTTTGGCATAGACTTTTCCTAAAGCTGACCATTTATAATAATGCCAAGAGTGGCTTATCTTCTAAAAGATCTATCAGAACTCTGAAAATTTATATGTATATTCAGAAATGATTAGACTTCTTTATCACATCTTGGAATAAAGTGGCAAAATAGGCATTACAGAAAGGAGCTATCTGCAGCCACGTTAATACTTATTTAATCTCTGGCAAAGACTTGGGACAGTATTTATTGTAGAATATACAATAACAAATTTTCCACCTGAAAAATAATCCCTAAAGAAAAGGAATACTGTGCCAAGCATTTATATGTTGTTGCAGAACAGGATTTGGGATTGAGGTCTAGTTTGAAAGTATGGGGGTCAGGAACATTTATAAACATGTTGTACTTGCTCACATTTCCAGGCTCCCTGTCTTGGTTATTAATATCAAAACCCAAGATATGTTAAGAACAAAACAAGACTAATCTACAAGCCACAGTTCCAAAATTACTTTTCCTTTATTTTGAGATGAAGTCAGAGGATTGACATTGAGGCTTTTTGTTTTTTTCATACAGCTCTGTGGAAGATCTGTGGCTGAATCAGCTAGAACTCAGTTGTTTAGTGCTCTCTGTGCCAAATCCTATCAAAAGTGTGTGTCATTTCAGCTGAGTTTTCTTGGCAATGCCGCCATTTAAACCAAATGTTGGGGTTTTCTTCTAGGCATGAACCCCTGGGGTTGTGTGACCCTGTGTGCTGTTGGCTATCAAGATGCTGAGAGAATGTTCTTATAATGATCCAAGAGGAAGTGGCAAATGAATGCTCTTCTTCAGGTATTTTGTTGATTTTTCAGAAAGCCTACCAATAGGAAAGTTTTCTCAAGACTATAATCTTTGAGTTTATTACAAAAATCCAAGTGGGGGGAGGCATTGTCATGTTTCCTTTAATCAAATGAGAGAGATCCCCTTTTACTCTGATCTACTGCTTTCCCAAAAGGTTAGATTTATTTTACATCAGAATTATCCCCTGTTCATTATCTGTTCCCTCCTGTGGTTAGTCTTGTATCCATGAGTGATATATTGGTTTATTTTGCTGAACACCTACATTGAGTAAATACTGTTTACATACTTGATTATTGGAATTTATATTTTAAATACAAACTGCATATACATGATCTTTTATGGAATTTTTATTTCCCAGTGTTATATCTCATTTAAAAAACTAAGACAGGGTGTGGTTTTATAATCTAGCTATCTGGAAAGCCCAAAGTATTTTCAGGGTGTTAAGCTAATGATACTCATAATTCCTTATGAAGAAACCTGGGAAGAAAACTTCAGCTGTATGTACTTACTGTGTTTTAAAGACAGAAAAGACGTGTGTTGTTTAAGGGGGACGTAGGTCACCGTTGATGACTCTTGGAACATAATTTGTCACCAGCTTTCTAATTCTCTTTTCTTTATATTAGATATATGCTTCTCTAAAATGGAACAGCTCTTCCGAATATCTTGGTGGTTAGAGTTTTAGAACTCTGGGGATAATGTAATTAACTGCTTTTGCCATGAAAATACTATTTCACACTGTTTCGTGGTATAAGGAAGGCAGCATATATGTAAAACCTTGTTCCTTTCTTCCTAATAACAGCATTTGCCTAAAAACATTAAGATAATGGAGCCATTGTAAGTCAATGAATAGGGAAAATAATTCTAAAATGTCATCTTTCTAGCATCATGTCATTCATTTTAAAAATGAACTCCTTGGGTATGCTGTAGAACTACTATTTGTACGTTATATATACTATCAAAAGCCCTATTTGTAAAGAATTTGTGTACTTAATTTATGTATTCAGTTTGTCAAGTTACTTTGTTTCTGGATCCCCCCATCCCACCTACCCTGAAAGCAATGAGGGACAGTCCACATGAGTTACAAAAAGAAAAAGCATAGGTTTATAATAAGCTTATACTGGCTCACATGTGAAGCTTACACTACGGTAGATTTTCCAGAATATCAAACATAAATGTGGCAGAAATATCTTTTCTTGTTAGGAGAATCAACTCATTATAGTACCATTAACTGTATATCTCCTCAGAGCCTTTAAGCAGTTACTTACAAACCAATGTTTAGCCACCCAGACTTTCAGAGAAGCCTTGCCCAGTGCTGGCAGTTTGGTAAAGCTGCTTTAAGTGAACATTTCCCCACAGGCGATTATTTCAGATGGGCATATGGAAATGTCAGGTGGCATGGAGTTCTCTTCCTGCTAATTGGAAGAACATGTTTTCTCTAGAGTAGTTGCTATAACTATAAAAGTGGAGATGAACATACTGAAAAATAAATGGAGAAAATTAGTTTTACAGAAATAACTTTAGACATTGTTTAGCAACTTTTTAATGTTAAAAATCTTTCTTCTCTGCCTTGGATAATGTGAAGACAGCATTATTAAGTAGTTTAATGAGAAGTCTATATATAAGTTTAGGCTTAATTAAACTGATGAATCCCACTAAAATTGTGGGTGTGGAATCATGGAGTCAGACAGAACTGAATTGTAGAATTTTCATACCTTGTCAAGTTATTTTTATTCCTTTTTTACCTTCTACTTGTCATTATTGCTTAGACCTGGAAAGGAAACTCTGCCTGTTTTGTTTTTATTTTTTTTCCTAGTTCTTTTCCTGGCCTTCTCTGAACTTCAAGGGTCATGCAGAGAGTCTTCTCACAAATGTTGGAGAGCTCTTTTCTACAGTAAAAGATAAAAATATATTCCTGGTTTAATAAGTGGTGGCCCTTCCCTAGTTCTTATTTTCCTTTTGGCAAAGACTGAATTATTTCCGTGAAGTTATCACTTCCTTCTCCGTACTGCTGGTGACCCTTCGCTTCTGTTAGTGGGTTCAAGAGCCTTTTGGCAAAAGAATGTCCTGTAAGAATAAATTATTGTCTCCTTCCTTGTGGTTCCATTCAGATGACCACTGAAGATACTTACTTTTTTGGATTAAAGAGATCGGTTAAAAACAGCAACAACAACACTGAATTAAAAAAATATATATTAATAATGGTTAGAATATTCTATTTTTTTGACAAGCAGAATTCTTTTTAATGTGAATGTCTAATAATTTCTTGCTCTTCAAATCTATTTTCTCTTCAAATCTATTTTCTCTTCTGTGTTTAAGAAAAAAATACCTATAGGTCTGATTATATGTCTATCCTTTCTCTCATGGCATAAAATAGAGATTTAATTCAGAAGTAGAAGTTGATTTAAGGAAAAAATTATCTTGCCTATTCATTTGTTTCTTCACTCATTTTGTTCATTCACTAATTTATTCACCAGTTAATCAAAATATATTTGTTCAGCAATATTATTGGTAGGTATTTTGTTGAATATTGAAGATAAAAGTAAAAACATAAATGGTTTCTGTGGTCAAAGAGCTTTGGTTTATTATAAACATGTCAACAAATAATTGCAGTGTAATAATAATTGTACTAATTCATCCAACTAACAAATACTTATTGAATCTCTACTGTGAGCTAAGCACAATTCTAGGGATGGGGACATGATGAGTATGGCTTCATCTCATCATGTGCCCCTGACCACTCTGATATAGCCACTCCAGTCATTCTTGCAGTTCCTCAAATGTGCCACACATGCTGTCAACTTAGAGGCTTTGAATTTTCTGCTCCCTTTGCCTGGATGCCCTTCCTTCAAATAGTTTCGTGATTCCTCCATTCCTTAAGACATTCAACATTTTTATTAAACTTATTTCTAGCGGTGTGTGTGTGATTTGATTGGATATTTTTTCAGAATTCCCTTGTTAATTTTCTGAATTTATTAAACAGTTCTCCTGGGTTTTCACTATGTTATCAGTTAATTAAGTTAACATGTATTCTTTTTTCTAATAGATATACTTATTACTTTTTCTTGACTTGTATTGACTATTACTCCCATGCCAATGAGCATAATTCCTCCTATGTAGGAATCTCATAGTGAAGGCAAGCATGGTTGTTTTCTTCCTAGCCTATTGAAAGTTCTTGTGATTTGTTTTAAACATAGAATCAATCTGAACTCTTTTAGTTGCAAATGACAGAAACCCAAATCTAACTGTTAAGCAAGTTGGCTCACCTAACTGGTAAGTCCAGGGATAAGGCTGTCTTCAGGCAGAGGTGGACTTAGAGGTTCAAATAATTACTTCAGGGCAATGTTTCTGCCTCTTATCTCTCACTGTTATTTTCCTTTGCATCAGTTTATTCTCAGAAGCACTTCCTCCCTGTAGTAGGAAATATGGAATGGTTCTGATTGGTCTTTCTGGGGTTACAAATCCACCCTTTAGTTCAATTTCTCTGTCCAGTGGCAGGTAATTGGGGCAATTATCTGAATTTATTTGTTCACAAAACCTGACCTGAACTGATAGGTCAAACATTTACATTTTTTTTCTACAGAAATGTTAATCAGTATGATGTTTCAGAATGTGTTGGAAGTGTTACTTAACATACAGCCTAAGTATTCTACTGTCCTTGTAAAATCTCTGAAATTCTGAGTTCTGGTTCATATCTTTCTTCAGTGGAATCACACAGAGGGCTGTGAGCCTGTAAAATAAGTTTTGCATATTTATCTCTAAGTTGAAATGGGAAAAGTTTCAGTATTTGAAATATTCACTATAAAACAAAATAGAGTGTTTCATAGGTTAAGACATAACCATATGTTTTTAAAGCAGTGTCAGTAAAAGTAGAAATGCAAATAATAAAAGTTGGAGGTGGGGAGTGAGATAGAATAGGGTATTTTTACTTCTAAATATTCTAATATGGCTTTACTTTTTCATCAAGAATAATCACTTCCTCTACCAAGAAGTTTATTGTTTAGAATTAATTTGCCTCTGGAAAACACTCCAGAGTTCCAGGACTCCAAATTTTATTGCAGCCTGGTTTTTCAGATCCATTGCATTGCCATCTCTTGGAATTTCTTCATTTTGATGGCTTATTTGTTGCATGGTTGCTTAAATCTCATATTTTCCTCACTCTTAAATTTTTTTTTTTTTTTTGCTATTATTGTTAGAGCACATTTTCAAGTATTTCTTTAGGAACAAATCTATAGATGGTAAATTTTGTGAGTCCCTGACTGTCTGAAAATGACTAGGTTCAAAATAATTTTCATTCAGAACTTTTAAAGGCATTACTCTGATGTGTTTTGGCATCTGGCGTTGCTTACAAAAATGTCTGAAACCAATTTGGTCCTTCCTTCTTTGAAGATAAATGCTGTAATGTTTTTGGACGCTTTTAGGATCTTGGGAATCCTGGTGTTCTGAAATTTTATAATGTGTGTAGATTTTTCCCCCCATTTTTTTCAGCTTAGCACTAGATGGAATCTTTCAAAATCAAGACATATTTATTGTTGGCTTGTTTAAGTTTTGGATGATTTCATTATTTTATCCCTTTGATAAATTGTTCATATCCCTTTTCTTAGTTGTCTCTTTCTGGAACTACTGGTTAGATGTTGGTCCTTGTAGATTGATTGGGTTGAAATCTTTCATATTTTCTATTTGTCATTTTTTTTCCAGATCTTAGAAGGTTTCCTTGACTTTTTCACCTTGTATTCTATCAAGCTTTAAAATGTCAAGAATTACATTTTGAATTTTCATAAACCATTGTCCTTTTACCATTGCAAATAGTTCTTGTTTTATGGATAAAATAACTTGGCAAATCTCTCCCATAAAACCAATTAATATTATTTTAAGAGTCCTTTCTCTTTCCTGAATTGTTTGTTTTCTCTAGCATTAGTAGATTGTTTGTTCTTTTTGATTCTTTTGGTTATTTAATATGACTTTTCTCAAGAATTTGACAATAGTTGGTTATTCCTTTGAATTTATGGATCAAGGAGTAAGATAATTATTGCCTGTCCTGTCATGGCTTTTCTTTGAAGCTTACCTATGTCAGACTTCAGTCTGTGAAGTGTGGAACTAGGAGCAGGTGATCGGGTTGGGTGGCCCTCCCTGACCCCAAAAGGAAGTTGGTCCCACCCTGGGATCCCATCCTCACTCTGGCAGCTAGTGCTGCTATTTTAAAAAGTGTTGACAAGGATCAGAAGGGCTCTCTCATTCAGTCTCTGATCAAATAGTGAAGTCTTTTTGTTGAGCTGTGAGGCAAAGTACTCAAAATGGTGAGAGAAAGGAATAAATGATATTTAATTACTCAAGATACTCAGATATCTAGTCAGGCTATTATTATGCAATGACCTGATGTCACCCATATTGTTTCCCCAATCCACTATTGATGTGATTTTTTTTTAATTTCCAAAGGCTGTGCAGTAGTATTAATTGCTACAATTGTGGCACTGAGGATAAAGTGTGGGCTAACTGGTATTTCTACTTCGAGGATTTGTTGCGATGGTCTTTGCAGCCTCATCCATGACTTTTTATCACTATTCAATGAAAATTTGAAAATAAAATGTATATTTTCTTCGGAAGATAAAATGTTTTTCTTTTACTCTTTCTCCTCAATAAATCAAACTCCTTAATTGTGTTACTTAAGTACTGTGTGTATTTATTTACTTGATCTCTCACATTCTGAAAGAGTTAAGATTGCAGTTTCTGCCAAGTTTCACTGTATTTCTAAAAGTCTTTTGTCTAATGTATTTTGAGATTAGATTTTTTTCAATGTATAAAGTTTCTTGACATATCTGTTTGGCAGAATGTACCGTTCATAAATATTAAATATCCTATTCAATGCATTATGCTTCAGCTATACTTTGATAGTAATATTGCTACCTGATTTTCTTTTGTTTTCATTTCCTTATCATATTCTCAACTATTTTCAACCTTATCATTTTATTTAAAATGTTCATTTAAACAGCCTCTGGATAGATTTTGCTTTTCTTTTCTCATTCTAATTTTAGACACAGTCTTTTATAGAAAAATTTAGTTTATTTCATTTGTTATGTGAATTGATTTGTCTTGGTCTTATTCTCACCTGCTATATTTTATGCTGTGTGGGTTTCTTTTTTTTTTTTTTAAGATTTTATTTATTTAGTTGTGTGGATTTCTAACTTCTGTTATCTTTCCTTACAGTGATCAATATTTTTTATTTACTTGAAAATTGTACATCTTAATTTTTTTGTACTAGTGGCTAATATTAATTTTTATAAGAAATATACTTGACCAAATGTATATATTTTTCTTTTTTTAGTTTATAAATCATATTTATTCTATTACAGTTGTCTCAAGTTTTACCCATTTACCCCCTCCACCCATTCCACCCCCATCCCCCACTCCCACAGTCAGTTCCCACTCTGTTGTCCATGTCCATGGGTCATTCATACATGTTCTTTGTCTAGTCCCTTCCCCTTCTTTCCACCATTGTCCTCTTTCCTCCTCCCCTTTTGTCACTTTCAGTTTGCTCCATGTTTCTGTGCCTGTGGTTTATTTTGTTCATTAGTTTATTTTGTTGAATAGAGTCCACTTATAGGTGAGATCATATGGTAATTGTCTTTCATCAACTGGCTTATTTCACTTAGCTTAATATCTCCACTTCCATCCATATTGTCGTAAAAGGTAGGAGTTCCATCTCTCTTTCGTTCTCTCTTAAATGCAGATTGATCTTTTTATGCAGATTGAATTTTTAATGTCAAAGTTAATTATAAAATATTTAAAAAAATTTTAAACCATTATAAAGTCTCAGCAATTAAACCAACATGACACAAGCACAGAAATAATCAAGTAGATCAATGAAATATAATGAACATTCTAGAGGCAAACATATGTATCTGATTAATATATGTATGATTAAGTTGATATTTCAAATCAATGAGTAAAATAAGGCTTATTCAACAAATAAGGTGCATGGACCACTATTACTTGAAATAAAACAAATATAGAGCCCTATTTCACACATTATACAAGAATTTATTTATTTAGTTGTGTGGATTTATTTAGTTGTGTGGTAACTCTGAAGGAACTGGGTAGTCATGAAACTTTTTCTTCTTCTTAAAGCAGTCTCTTTAGTATATTCTGCAGTGCTGGTTTGGTGGAGGTGTATTCTTTTAGTCTTCTTTTGTATGGGAAACTTCTTATTTTGCCTTCCATTTTAATTGAGAGCCTTGCTGGGTAGAGCAGTCTTGGTTGCAGGCCTTTGCTTTTCATGACTTGGAATATTTCTTGCCATTATACAAGAAATATTCAGGTGAGTTAAAAACCAATATGTAGAATCTAAGGAAGAATCTTCTAAAAATAGAAGAAAATAGAACTAATATTATTCATGACCTGAAGTAAAATATTCAACCCCAGAAGCTATAAAGTAAATATTGACAAAATGACTATATTAAACATTTATATGTATGTAGTAGTATACATATAAAAAAAGTTAAAGGAGAAGGAATAGAACAGAAAAGTATTTGCAACACATTTAAAACATGATTAATAGGTTTTTTTTAGGGAAAAAAGTTCTAAAAACCTTTAATTAATAAATGGATAAAGAATACCAAAAAGTCATTTAAAGCTTTATTTAAAAAAAAAAAATAGAAATAGGCAAGAAATATACTAAAACAGGTTTAGTTTCAACAAATAGTAAAGGAACAATTAAAATAACATCATTGTCACAATCAGGTTAATGAGTATTAAAAATATTGGTAATATCAAGTATTGGTAACTCTGAAGGAACTGGGTAGTCATGAAACTTTTTCTTCTTCTTAAAGCAGTCTCTAGTATATTCTGCAGTGCTGGTTTGGTGGAGGTGTATTCTTTTAGCCTTCTTTTGTATGGGAAACTTCTTATTTTGCCTTCCATTTTAATTGAGAGCCTTGCTGGGTAGAGCAGTCTTGGTTGCAGGCCTTTGCTTTTCATGACTTGGAATATTTCTTGCCATTGCCTTCTGGCTTGCAGTGTTTCTGTTTAGAAGTCAGCTGCTAGCCGTATTGGGGCTCCCTTATATGTTACTACCTCTTTCTCTCTTGCTTGCTTTAGGATTCTCTGTTTGTCTTTGATATTTGTTTGTCATTTTAATGATGATGTGTCTTGGAGTGGGCCTCTTTGGGTTCCTCTTGAATGGGACCCTTTGTGCTTTCTGAACTTGTGAGACTTTTTCTCTCCTCCAATTAGGGAAGTTTTCTATCATGACTTTTTCAAATAGGTTCTCTATCCCTCCCTCCTTTTCTTCTCCTTCTGGTATCCCTATTATACGAATATTACTACGTTTCAGATTGTTCTGCATTTCTCTACATGCCTCTTTATTCTTTTTGAGTCTTTTTTCATTTTCTTGCTCTTTCTGGGAGCGTTTTTCTACCTTGTCCTCCAGCTTGCTGATTAGGTCCTCAGCTTCATCTAGCCTGCTTTTGATTCCTTATACTGTGTTCTTCAATTCAGAGATTGTATTCTTCATTTCCTCTTGTCTCTTAGTGATAGTTTCTATGTCCTTTTTCATGTTGATATAGTTTGCAGTAAGTTCCTTGTAGTTTCTCTGTAGTTTTTTGTAATTCTCTCTGAGCTCACTGAGGTCATTCAGCTTCTTTAGAACCGTTGTTTGGAACTCAGTATCTGATAGTTTACTTACCTCTATTTCATTTAGTTCTCTTTGTGAGGATTCCTCCTTTCCCTTTGAGTGGGGTGTATTTCTTTGTCTTCCCATTATTTGTGAGACTCTTCTCTTTCGCTTCTGCTTCTTAAGCTGATCTGCCTTGATTTCCTGCCTTTGTGGTGTGAACTTTTATTCTAAACAGCGGTTGGAGACCGCTGTTTTTACTTTCTGGGTCTGACTCTGATGATGTCAGATGTTGACCCTGTCTGAACAAACTGGAGTTTGTTCAAGACTCCAGTAATCTACTGTTTGCGATTGTCTCCTTCAGCTGTTAATCTATTCACTTGGCACTCGGCAGGGCGCCTTAGACAGCTCAGGGCAGGGCAGAGTCGCTCCTGGGGGTGGGGTTATTGGGTCCTTTCTCGCTGCCTCCATATGGGGGAGGAGCCTGTACCGGGATCCCACAGGCTACTCTCTCAGTTCTCCCCCCAAAGCCTCCATCCCTAGTCTCTCCTCACGTGTTGCCAGGTGTCTCTGTGCCCCCTTTAGCCAGGGATCTACTGTCTGTGGCTGCCACTCTACACTCAGCAGGCAGCTTAGACAGCACATGGTGGGGTGGAATCCCACCTAGGGGCAGGGCTATTGGGTCCTTTGACGCTGGTGCCACTCAGGGGGAGTGGTCTATACCTGAGCAAGATGGCTGCTGCCACATGGGGGATGAGACAGCACTGAGATCCCGCCAGCTACTCTCTCAGTTCTCTCCCCAAAGCCTCCTTCCCCAGTGTCTCCTCAGACGTTTCTAGCCCACTCTGCCCCCGCCTTTGCCGGAGACCAAGGCAAGTGGCTGCAAATAAAAACATATGCTTTGGCCCTTTAGAAGACTCTTTGTGTCTCCAGCTACCTGTCTCTGGCAGAGAGCAACCGTGCCGCTTTTCGCAGCTGGCTGTTTTCTGTGTACTTTTTGGGCTCTAGTGCTGTGAGCTAGAGATCCCCACATTTGGTTTGGACCCCGCTCTTCTCAGGGGGATCCAACTGGCCGTTTCAATATCGTTCTGGTGCTGCTGCCCGTGGGTGCCCTGCCCGCCTTCTCAGGTCTGTACCACAGTCCTTACCAGTTAGATTGCACTGAAGCCGATTCTTCTGTCTCCAAGGTTACAAGGCTCCTCTCTCGCTATTGTTCAGTTGTTTGCTCCAGGTGATTTCTCCCCAGTTTAGCTGTAATTCCAGATTGGTCCTGGGAGGTCAATGTG
The DNA here is from genome assembly GCF_021234165.1 of Pteronotus mesoamericanus. NCBI lineage: Eukaryota > Metazoa > Chordata > Mammalia > Chiroptera > Mormoopidae > Pteronotus > Pteronotus mesoamericanus. Next base: position 42,481,707 of record NW_026555329.1, read on the forward strand.
ATATCCACTCACTCCTCCGCCATCTTGATTCTCCCAAATGTATATATTTTTATAACAGCAAGATCTAAATTGTATTTGTAGTGTCTTTCTATAATTTCAGGATAAGATAAAAATTTTAGTATTCAACTATTCCAACCCAGTTTGCCATATTTTATTGAAAGATATGAAATTTTAGTTATAGAATTTATTAAAAATAAATTTATTAATTTATAATTAAAGAATTTTTTTTCATCTTGATTAAGCTTCTAAACCATATTGTTAACAATTTCTTAGGCTGAATATTTAATTGGTTTTATTCACAAAATACTTCCTGCATACTATAAATTCCCTGCATTCTACTACATTTATTGTTGAGTCATATCTTCCTCAAATAATATTTCATAAAAGGCACATGATGTCATGTCTGAATCCTTGCATTAAAAAGTATAAAAATGATTCCCAGAAGAGTAAAATCCCAGGAGAGTAGTTCATTTTGCAGAAGATTTCTAGAAATCTATTACATATCTAAATGTTTGGAGATTTTTTGTATGAAAATATATTTACTGGTCTGCAAAGAAATAAGGAAATAAGAGCAATATATATTTGTGCATGCATACGTATATTTTTGAGCAATGTCTATTTATAATTTTGACATATCTTTCCTGTTTTCTTGTGGTGATATTAGATGATGGCGATGGATGATGATGAGATAAGCTTTTCACTTGTACAAATAAAATTTGGCAACCATTTTTAAAAATGTTATATTGAAACCTAAAATCCAATTCTGGAAACCCTCAATTCTAGCACTTTTTCTTTGAAAGTAATTTTTTTATTTATTGTTTCTATACCTATTCAGGATTATCTTTATCCTTAAAATTCAGAAATTTATCAGGATATGTCAACAAACAGGCTCCTTAGAAATAATCCTGCCTTACTTTTAAGACCTTCAAATGTACAGACTTTGGACTTTCTTCAGCTCAGGGAAAATTTGTTTTGTTTTATCTCTGATTAATGCTTTTCTTCCATTTTCTTTGTGCTCTCTCTTTTTTTTTATAAGATGCTGTATTTGTCATTTTCTGCATTTTTTCCTCTCTGGCTTTCAGTTTACTAATTTGTCTTTGTAGTCATTTGTCAGTTGCTAATTTTCCATGCTGATTAACTCCTTTTTGTCTTTTCTGGATAAAATGTCTTCTCAAAATTTATTAAAATGGCTAAAATATATATGGATATTTAATGTCCTACAGTGTCCTACATTCATTCTTTTCCGTAAGTATTAATTCTGATTTTTCAGTCTGATTATCCCCTCGCCCCTCATTTTTTTAATAATAAAACACACAGATATTCGTTACAACAACTTTTGACACTTGCTTATGCCTGTGTAACCACTGCCCCAACGAAGACATAGAATGCTTCCATGGGCACAGAAAGCTCCCTAGTGCCTCAGAGGCAACCGCTAACATTGGCTTTACCATCACAATTTAACTTTTCTTGTTTTAAGGCTTCATATAAATAAAATCATAGTGTGTGCACACTTTTATGTCTTCAGTCTTTCCCTCTGCATGTCTATGAGATTCATTGATTTTTTAAATTGATTTTAGAGAGAGAGGAAGGGAAATAGAGAAATACCAGTTTGAGAGAGAAACATTGATCAGTTGTCTCCCATAGGATTACCGTCCAGGAGTTGAACCCTCAGCCTTTTGGTGTTCAGGTCAACGCTCCAACCAAGTGAGCCACCTGGCCAAGGCTCATCGATGTTTTTGCACGTATCAGTGCTTCTGTCTTTCCTTTTACTTTTCTATCTTTCTTTTTGTTTTTTCTTCCCCCTTTGCCCTTGAAGAGTATTCCACTGGGGGAGCTACTATGCTACTATCAATTAGCTTCTATAAGCGATTTTGTACAAGTCATTGCACAGATATATTTTCGATTCTTTTGGGTGAATGCTTAGAGTTGGAATGGTTAAGTCATAGGGTAGGTATATGTTTAACTTAATAAGAAACTTCCAGCTTTCCTAGTGGTTGTAACACTTTACACTGCCAATGGCAGTTTACAGGAGTCCAGCTGCTTCATATCCTCAGAAGCAGCTGGAAGGCTGCTCTTTTTACCTTCAGGCATTCTAATAGGTATGTAACAGTATCTCATGAATTTGTGATGCATTGCTCTGATGACAAATAATACTGGGCATCTTCTCATATGCTTCTTGACCATTTTTATATCTGATTTTGAACTATTATTTCAACAGTTTTCCCAGTTTTAAAATTAGTTTTAAAAGTTTTTCAAAAGTTTAAAGATATGTTAGGTACTCTGTCCTTGATCATGAATATTTTGAATATTTTTGCAGTCTCTAGCTTGCCTTTTCATTTTTAAACATGTTTTTTAAGAGAAGAAATTTAAAATTATGATAAAGTCCAGTTTACCATTTTTTTCTGTTATAGTTGGTGCTTTCCTTTTCAAATCGTATCTGTGATACCTTGTCCCCCAGTGAACATTTGACAATGTCTGGAGACATTTCTGTTTGCCACAGCTTGGTTGGGTGGAGGTGCTATTACAGACTAGTGGGTAGAACCCAGGGATGCTGCTGAGCATCCTACAATGTACTGGAGAGCCTCTTCACAGCATAGACTTATCCAACTCCAAATGTCAAAAGCGGCAAGGTTGAGAAATTGTGGTATAAAGTGACACACAAATGTCAAAATGAGTTTTATGTTTTTCTGAGGGAGGGTTCTTTTTGGGAAGGCCTTTTCATCTAATTTATAAATGTATAAGGTCTTCTATATTTTTGTATCATATTACAGCAACCACTTATTGAGCACTTACTAAGATGCAGGCTCCCTTCTATATACATTTTTATATAATCTCACTTAAGTCGGGCACATAGGTATTCTTCCACCTTCCAGGTGGAGAAACTGAAGCTAGAAAAGAAAAATGCCCAGGGGTCGAAGAGCCAAGATTTCCCTTTAGGTCAGTGTGATAGTTCACTCTAAGACACTCAACATTCTGTTGTATGTGTTTTTCATATAAAACTTAAATTATAACTTAAATCACTTATTTTACTTTATTATTATAATAACACTGCTACTCCAAAAAAGTGGCTATATTTGTACTATGATGATAGAGTACTTCATGCGGAAATGTAAGGAGATTGATATTTTCATTTCTACTTTAGAGATTGCCAAACTAAGAATCAGAGGTCAAGTTCCTCATTCGATACTCAGGAATGAATTTAGGCAATTGTCTGCTCTTCCCTCTATTTTTATTTTTGTTTTCCACTTGACTGTCCAATCTTCTGTTGATTGAAAATACTATCGAGTAGGGTTTGCTTAGGATTAATAAAAGGCATAAACAGTTTTTCCTGACAGCACAGAAAACAATGTAAATAAACTACTCATGAAGATTATTGTGTACTTTCAGAGTGCTTTGAGTAATTTAAATGAGTAGTAAGAAATATATATGTTATGCTTGATACCTTTTGAGCCTTCTTTCAAAAACATTGGGTACCTCTGATATTACAACTGAGTATCTTTCCAGAAATCATACCCATTCCTGTGCAATCAACAGGTGTTTTCCAAAAACACTCACTAGGCTTTCTGCCGTCATCTAATCACAATGTTCTGTGATGCTTCTATAGGGTAAATTAAGATTGTGGTGCTGCAGAGCTCACAACACTGTTTCCCACGGGATTTTGTCCAGCCTGTGCCCAAGCCTTTAGAGCACTATGATGCGTCATTAGGGACCCCCATGGAGAGCAAGGAGGGACTTGTGTTTGCCTGAACCAATATCCTCTAAATCCAGTTACAGCAGCTCTGCTATTGTGAGTTTTTACATTTTGGAAGTTTGATTTCAGGGAGTTCTGTGACAAAAAATGCTAGAAATGTTTTGATATGTGGGGCAAACTAAACATTTAATACCGCAAAACTGCTGACCACGAAATGATGTTGCATCTTTGCCAAAATGGCTAATTACATCTCCTTCCTTCCCCCATTAACATACACCTGGTGCTCTGTCATTAAAAGTTTGTACAGTTCTCTGGAATATTCTCAAGATGCCTTATTATTTCATGCCTCCATCTATTTGCACATGTTGTTTGGTTTTGCACTCTTTGATATCCTTTTCTATTTGAGGTATAAGAATGTTCATATTTAAAAGGTAATTCTGCCCTGGTTGGGGTGGCTTAGCGGATTGAGCGCTGGCCTGTGAACTGAAAGGTTGATGGTCCTGGGTTGCAGGCCAGGTCCCCAGTTGGGGGTATGTGAGAGGCAACGAATAGATGTTTCTCTCTCTCTCTCTCTCTCTTTCTCCCTCCCTTGCCCTATCTCTAAGAATAAATAAATAAAATCTTTAAAAAAATAAAAGGTAATGCTAATCTGTATTTCAAATAGGTAGACCCAATTGTATGCCTACAAAATAATACTTGGGTCTCCATTGACTTATATCCTTTCCAATACTTGGTATAATCAAGCATTTATTTTTCTTAATCTGAGGAGAGTAGAATTGTATCCTATTTTTCCCTAATTGCATTTCCCCAAGTATTAATGAGGTTAAACAACTTTTCATACATTTATTTGCCATTCCTATTTTACCTTCTGTGAAAAGTCTGTTTTTTTTGCCCAAACTTTCTATTGTTTTTCCCATATTATATTTTTAGTGTACCAATATTTTGTGTCTAAAGTGCATCCTAAAAATAGTCTCCCAATTTTTGCATCATATTTTTACTTTCTTAATATTGTCTTTTGATGGGCAGAAAATTTTAATTTTGATGCAGAAAAAATTGATTTTTATACTATTTTATGTTTGTTTCTTTCAGTGTTGTGCTTAAGAAATCTTAACCTTCCTAAATGTTTCAGTGCTATTCTCCTTTATTTTAAACAAAAAATTTTTGACTTTTACATTTGTCTTCAATCCATCTAGAATTAATTTTATTTGTTGAGGTAGGAATCCATTTTCATCTTTTCTCTGTATGGATAATCTAATGTCCTAAGCAATATTTATTAAACACTCAATATTTTCCCTAGTAATCTACAGTTACATCTCTATCACAGATTAAAATTGCATATATGTGAGGGTCTATATCTTGGCTTTTAATTGAGTTACTGCCGTTTTGTTTTATTATTGCATCATAATGGTCTTTTATTTTTTAAATTTATTAATTTTTGAGAGAAAGGAAGGGGGAAGAGAAACAGACACATTGATTTGTTGTTTCACTTATTTATGCATTTTTTAGTTAATTTTTATATGTGTTCTGACCAGGGATTCAACCCACAATTTTGGCATATGGGGATGATGCTCTAACCAACTGAACTACCATGCCAGGCCATAACAGTCTTAATATCTGGTGAAGCAAATGCCCAAAACCATGTTGAAATTTTGATTTGAATGTCTTCTTATAAATCAGATTGATGAGAATTAACATCTTTTTATGCTGTTACGTTTTCAAATCAGTGATAATGGTGTATCTCCTCAATTTTAAAATATATATTTTATTGATTATGCTATTACAATTGTCTCATTTTTTTCTACCCTTTATTCCCCTCCACCCTGTATCCCACCTCCTGCCAACATTCCCCATCCCCTTAGTTCATGTCCATGGGTCATACATATAAGTTCTTTGGCTTCTCTATGTCCTATACTCCCTCTGTCTATTTTTGCCTACTATTTGTGCTTCTTATTCCCTGTACCTTTTCCCCCATTCTTCCCCCTCACTCTCCCCTCTGATCTCCATTTCTGTGATTCTGTTCTGTTCTAATTGTTTGCTTAGTTTTTTTAATTTTTGTTTTAAGTTCAGCAGTTGATGATTGTGAGGTTGTTGTCATTTTACTGTTCATAGTTTTTATCTTCTTTTTCTTCGATAAGTCCCTTTAACATTTCATTTAACCAATAAGGGCTTGGTGATGATGAACTCCTTTAACTTGACCTTATCTGGGTCCCCAGTTGGGGGTGTGTGAGAGGCAACAAATAGATATTTCTCTCTCTCTCTTGTTCTTCCTCCTTTGCCCTATCTCTAAGAATAAATAAATAAAATCTTAAAAAAATAAAATGTAATGCTAATTTGTATTTCAAATAGGTAGACTTTATCTGCCCTTCCATTCTAAATGATAGCTTTGCTGGATAGAGTAATCTTGGATGTAGGTCCTTCCCTTTCATGACTTTGATACTTCTTTCCAGCCCAGCAAGGTTTCTTTTGAGAAATCAGCTGATAGTCTTATGGAAACTCCTTTGTAGGTAAGTGTCTCCTTTTCTTCTGCTGCTTTTAAGATTCTCTCCTTTCTCTCCTTATTTTTAATCTTGGGTAACTTAATTATGATGTGCCTTGGTATCTGCTTCCTTGGGACTCTCTGAGCTTCCTGGATCTCCTGGAAGTCTATTTCTTTGGCCAGATTGAGGAAGTTCTCCTTCATAATTTTTTTAAAATATGTTTTCAATGTCTTGCTCTTCCTCTTTTCCTTCTGGCACCCCTGATTTGGATGTTGGAATGTTTAAAGTTGTCCCAGAGGTTTCTAAGCCTCCCCTAAGTTTTTAGAATTCTTGTATCTTCATTCTGTTCTGGTTGAATACCTATCTCTTCCTTCTGCTTCAAATTGTTGATTTGAGTCCTGATTTCCTTCCCTTTACTGTCGGTTCCCTGTATATTTTTCTTTATTTCACTTTGCAAAGCCTTCACTTTTTCTTCCATTTTGAGACCATACTCAACTGTTTCTGTAAGCATCCAGATTATCAATGTTTTGAACTATGTATCTGGTAAGTTTGCTATCTGTTCATCACTTAGTTCTGTTTTTGGAGGTTTGATCTGTTCTTTCATTTGGGCCATATTTCTTTGTGTCAGTATACCTGTTAGGTTGGAAGGGGCAGAGCCTTAGTTATTAGCCAGGGCGGGGTAACCCAGATTGTTGCGTTGTGGCGCTGTATGTGGGGAAGGGGTCCTAGAGGGAACAATGCTGCTTGCTCTGCTTTCAGCTGGAGATATTTATTTATTTTGGTGTATGGTGTAAGTTGAAGGTCTGGTTTCATTTTTTTTTTTTACATATACTTGTCTCGATCTCCCAACACCATTTATTGAAGGGGCTATTGTTACTCCAGTTTATGTTCCTGTCCACTTTGTAAAATATTAACTGAGCATATTGACATGGCTTTATTTCTGAGCTCTCTATTCTGTTCCATTGATCTATGTATCTGTTGTTATGCCAGTATCAGACTGTTTTGATTACAGTGGCCTTTTAATACAGTTTGATATCTGGTATTGTGATCCCTCCTACTTTCTTCGTCTTTCTCAGTTGCTGAGGCTATTCAGAGTTGTTTATGGTTCTATATAAGTTTTTGAAATATTTGTTCTAGTTCTGTGAAGTATGTCATTGGTATTTTAATAGGGGTTGTGTTGAATTTATAGACTGCTTTGGGTAGAATAGACATTTTAATGATATTAATTCTTCCTATCGTAAACACAGTACATGCTTCCATTTATTTGTGTCTTCCTCACTTTCTTTCTTCAGTGTTCTGTAGCTTTCTAAGTACTCCTTGGTTAGGTTTATTCCTAAGTACTTTATTTTTCTTGTTGCTATAGTAAATGGATTTTTTTTTCCTAATTTCTTTTTCTGATATTTCATTGTGGGCGTACAATTTGATTTAATTTCTGAATGTTGACTTTATATCCTGTCATTTTGCCAAATTCATTTATTAGGTCAAGTAGCTTTTTGGTGGAGCCTATAGGGTTTTCCATGTACACTATCATGTCATCTGCAAACAGTGACAGCTTTACTTCCTCCCTTCCAATTTGGATGCTTTTAATTTCATTTTCGTGTCTGATCTCTGGGGCTAGAACTTCCAGTACTATGTTGAATAGAAGTGGTGAAAGTGGACACCCTCTTCTTGTGCGTGATCTTATTGGGAAATCTTTTAGTTTTTGTCCATTGAGTATGATGTTGGCTATGGGTTTTGTGTATATGTCCTTTATCATGTTGAAGTATGCTCCCTCTCTTCCCACTTTGCTGAGATGTTTTTTTTTAATCATAAATGGGTGCTGTACTTTATCAAATGCTTTTTCAGCATCATGTGGTTTTTGTCTTTCATTTTGTTTATATGATGTATTATGTTCATTAACTTGTGAATATTGTACCATCCTTGCATCCCTGGGATGAATCTCACTCGATCATGGTGTATGATCTTTCTAATGTATTGCTTGCCTGCGGCTTGCCAATATTTTGTTCGGGATTTTATCATCTATGTTCATCAGTGATATTGGCCTGCAGTTTTCTTTTTGTTGTGTCTGTATCTGGTTTTGGAATTACAATAATATTGGCTTCATAAAAAAAATCTGGGAGTCTTCCCTCTTCTTGGATTTTTTGGAATAGTTTGAAAAGGATAAGGGTTAACTTTTCCCTAAATGTTTGGTAAAATTCTCCTATGAATCCATCTGGCCCACGGCGGTTATGTGCTGGAAGTTTTTTGATTACTGCTTCAATTTCACTAGTTGTTACCAGTCTGTTCAGTCTTTCTGCTTCTTCTTGACTCAGCTTTGGAGGATTGTATGTTTCTAGAAATGTGTCCATTTCACTCAGGTTGCCAGGTTTCTTGGCATATAGTTGTTCAGAGTAATTTGTTACGATTCTTTGTATTTCTGTGGTATCGGTTGTAATTTCTCCTCATTCATTTCTGATTTTATTTATTTGGGTCTTCCCTTTTTTTCTTGATGAATCTGTTTAAAGGTTTTTTGCAGATTTTGTTTATCTTTTCAAAGAACCCGCTCCTGGATTTATTGATCTTTGGATTGTTTTTCTAGTCTCTATGTCATTTAATTCTGCAATGATCTTGATTATTTTCTTCCTTCTGCTCGCTCTGGCGTTTGTTGCTGTTTCTCTAGTTTTTGTAGTTGTAGGGTTAGGTTGTTTATTTGAAATTTTTCTGTCTTTTTTAGGTAGATAGATATTGCTATGTTATTCTTAATTTTAAAGGTACTTGCCATTTTTCATGATCAGGAATGATGTTTTGCATGTTTGTTATAGTTCTTTAAAATAACAAGGGCTTTATTTTCTATTCTTAGTTTGCTGAAAATTATATCTTATATTTTAAATTTATGGTGGAATTTTTATCGAATGCTTTTTATGAATACATTAATATGTCATATAATTGTTCACTTTTAGTCATTTAACATATTGAATGCCCTTTATAAATTTTAAAATATTAAATTTATCCTTGCATTTCAGAAATAAATGTGATTTGGTCTTGATGTATTATTTTTATTCACCAATACATTCTGTTTCTTAAATAGATTTTTGCATCTTTGTTAGTGAATAAGATTATCATGTAAATATATTTTGTCTTATATCCTATTCTGGTTTTGGTATTAGGGTTTTACTGACTTCGTAGATTGAGCAGTGTTCCCTCATTTTTTCTTTGAAAAACTCCTTAAATATCAGAATAATGTGTCTTTTCAGGCCTTTTGCCCATTTTTAAATTGTATTGTTTGTTTTTCTAGTGTTGAGTTTTGTAAGTCCTTTTTAAATTTTGGATATTAACCCTTTATCAGATATAGATTCTTCTTCAAAGAGGACATACAGATGGCCAACAGGCATATGAAAAGATGCTCAACACCACTAATCATCAGCGAAATGCAAATTAAAACTGCAGTGAGATACCATCTCACACCAGTCAGAATGGCTATCATCAATAAATCCTCAGAAAAGTGCTCGTGAGGCTGTAGAGAAAGGGGAAACTTTTGCATTGTTGGTGAGAAACAGATTGGTACAGCCAATGTGGAAAACAATATGGGGTTACCTCAAAAAATGAAAAATGGGTCTGCCTTTAGACCCATTGACTGCACTTCTGGGGCTATATCCGAAGGAACCTAAAACATTAATTTGAAAGAACATAAGGACACCTATATTCACTGCAGCATTATTTACAATCTCTGATCTATGGAAGCAGCTCAAGTGTCCCTCAGTAGATGAGTGAAATAAACAACTATGGGATATTTATACAATAAAATACTACTTGGCCATGAAAGAAGAAAATTATAGTCTTCGTGATTGCATGGACGGACATGGAGAACATTATACTAAGTGAAATAAGCCAGTCAAAGAAAGACAAATACCATATGATTTCACTTGTATGTAGAATCTAATGAACAAATTGAACTAACAAGCAAAATAGAGACAGACTCATAGAGAGCAGGATGACAACTAAGGGGTGTGGAGGTCAGGGGGTAGAGGGATTGAGCAAAAAGGAAAAAAGACTCATGGACAACAGTGTGGTGATTGCAGGGGGGCTGGTATTATAAGGGGGCTAAATGGTAATAGAAAAAATACAATAAAATTTTTTAAAAATCAGAATGACATTTTTGAAGTTTCATGTATATGACCATCTAAGCCATTCTGTGCATGTGTTTGTAGACTTAAGATTATAGATTCAATTTATTTAATAATAATGGGTAATGTTCATAACTTGTATTTCTTCTTGAGGTTTTTGGAACAATTTTATTTTCTAGGAAATTTGACTAGAAATTTGTATTCATTGGCATACATTTTTCATTGAATTCTCTGTTTTTTCCATTATCTTTTTTATTTGTAGCTGTATTTCCATTTTTATTCCTAATATTGTTTACTTATACTTTCTCTTTTTAGTCTAGATTATCTTTATTGAGATCTGAGTATAATTAGCTTTTTCAAAAGAGCAATTTTTGCTATTTTCTTTTTAATATTAATAAATCTTTCTTATATTGATTAGTTCTTTTTTCCTACTATCTTTGAGTTCATTCTGTTGTTTTTTAGCAGCTATTAGAATGGATATTAAGCTCATTTATATATGTTATTTATGATTTTTAATATGTACTTATAAGTTCACATATCTAAAAGTACTGCTTACTCAGTCACCCATCAGTTTTAGTATATAATATATTAATTGTAATTTGGGTCTAGGTATTTTAAATTTTCATTATGATTTCTCCTCTGAGCCATGAGTTATTTACTAGATTTTGTTACAATTATCAACTATATGAAGATGTTTAAAATATATATTTTGATACTGAGTAGTAAATCAATCACATTTTGGTCAGACATTGTGGAGTGCTTGAAGTTGATTCTTTGAAGTTTTCTGAGATTTATTTTGTGACCTAGTTTGCATAACTGTTTCATGTTTTTGAGAAGAATATTTATTGTATAGCTACTAGGTACAACATTCTTTACAGGTCTGTTAGCTCGTTTGTTAATTACACTGGTCACATTTTCTGTATTTTCACTCATTTTTATATGTTCATTTTAGCAAAAAGAAAGATAATTATATTCAAATCTCCTACTCTTGTAGTGGATTTTAAAAATATCTCTGTAGTCTTATTGTTTATTTATTTTTAAGCTATTTTGATTAATGCATATAAATTTAGTATTGTTTTAGCTTCTAGAAGAATCAAATATTTTATCATTATCTAACAATCATCTTTAATAATAATTTTTGTCTTAAAAACTACTTTTGTGAATTAATATTGTTTGCTGTGATTTTTTAAAATTAGTATCTGGTATATATTTTCCTAAGCTTTTATATCAATCTTTCTATATTTTATGCCCTTTTGTTTTATATATGTCTCTTTTAATAGCATACAGCTGATTTTAAAAGTGCCTGACAAATTCTTTATAAAATGTTGAGTTAAAGCAATGCACAATTATGAGATAATATATATGCAATTGAGTTTATTTCTTTCATATTTCTTTTTATTACTGTATGCATCATCACTATTTCTATGCATCTCTCTGTAGCTCTCACTCACGTATTTTGAGACAGTTTGAGTTTTTGAAGGGTCTTTTTTTTTCATCCTGCTTTGTTGTCCCTTTACTGATTTGGAACTCTTACACTGTTTTGATTCTATAAGTGGTCACATTTTGATATTTCTAGGTATTATATTTAGCTTTTTTTAAAATCCTCACCTGAGAATAATATTATTTATTTTAGAGAGAGAGAGAGAGGGGAAGGGAGAGAGTGAGTGAGCGAGAGGAACATCAATCATTCGGCTGTCCTCTCATATGTGCCCTACAAAGAATTGAAACTGTGATCTTTAGGTCTGCAGGATGACGCTCCAACCAACCGAGCATACCAGTTGGAGTGGGGGAGAATTTATTTTATTTTATTTTATTTTTTAAAATTTTATTGATTTTTTTTTTTTAGAGAGAGAGAAAAGGAGGGAGAAAGAAAAGGAGAGAAACATCAGTGTGTGGTTGTCTCTTGAGAGTCTCCTTCTGGGAACCTGGCCTGCAACCCAGGCATGTGCCCTGACTGGGAATCGAACCAGCAGCCCTTTGTTTGGCAGGCTGGCACTCAATCCACTGGGCCACACCAGCCAGGGCTTATTTTATTTTTAAAATCCTACAAGTTATGGTTTATAGAGGAAAGTTCTGAGCTCTCTTTGGAGCAAAGATGGTGTAGTGGAATGAACAATATTGAGAATGTATTTTGATAATGAAGAGCATTACAAAATAAACACATTTAGTATAAGAAACAGTGCTTGGCACTTCGCTAAGCTCTTTAGGAATATTAATTAGCCCTGTGATTTGGCCATGATTATAGCTTCTGTTTTGCAGATGAAGAAACTGAGTGTTTAGTTAACTTGCCTAAATAGGGGAATATTTATTTGTTACTAGTTTTCCCAGGTATAAACAAGCCTGGAATACATTACAAAAAATGGAAAACAAAGAGATATGACTAAAAAAAGTGTGAAGCTTATATCGGTCAAGATATGCTATAAACAGAATACAAGGGGAAACTAAAAACTCAAAAATCATTGGATGAATATGACAGAGGGTTGGCCTCATTACTATAAAGAATTATTTATTACATAAGACAAATAATACTACTGAATAGAAAATATTCAAAGAAATAATAAGCACATGAAATAATAAGCATGTGAAGAAGTGTTTAGCACACCCAAAAATTAAAGGAAGAAAACTAAAACTAAATTTCCAATATGCTGTTCTTTATCTGAGAAATTTACAAGAATTAAAACAGTTGACGAAATATAGAGATGTTCAAAAAAAAAGAGGGTGTTGCAATGCAAGGTGCTTAGATGTTTTTTTTGAGAATGATTAGACCTCGTTTGTTTTAGTCAAAACAATGTGACTATAATAGATAAAATTATTAATATAAAATTTAAGTGAAGTAATTTTTCATATTAAAAATTATTATGATTATAGTGATCCAGACATAAAATACACATAAAACACTCATAGTCATCTTAAATATTTAAAAATTATAAATAGCTTAAATATCCAGCCATAATACAATAATTACCTTAAATATTACACAGCCATTATTGACCTATCATAGCGGATTATTGAATAAATGGCAACTATTACTCTTATTTTTAAATCATGTTTGTTTTATTACAGTTGCCTCAATTTTTACCCTTTTTCCCTCCTTCTCCCATCCCACCCCATCCCCCACTGCCTCAGTCAATTCCCACTCTGTTGTCCATGTCCATGGGTCATTCATACATATTTGTCTAGTCACTTCTTTTTCTTTCCATAATTGTCCTCCTTCCCCATCCCCTCTGGTCACTTTCAGTCTGCTCCATGTTTCCGTGCCTGTGGTTTATTTTGTTTGTTAGTTTATGTTGTTGAATAGATTCCACTTATAGGTGAGATCATATCGTATTTGTCTTTCACCAACTGGCTTATTTCACTTAGCCTAATATTCTCCTGTTCCATCTATGTTGTCACAAAAAATAGGAGTTCCTTCTTTCTTTTTTTAAAAATGCAGATTTTATTTATTTTTTAAATGTCAAAATATGTGATAAAATATTAATAAATTTAAACTCATTGTAAAGTCTCAGCAATTGAAACATGACACCAGCACAGAAATAATCAAGTAGGTCAATGATATAAAATGAGCATTCTAGAAACAAACGTATATATCTGTCTAACAATGTAATATATGATTAAATTGATGTTACAGATCAATGGGGGAAATAAGGCTTATTCAACATATAAGGTGCATGGACCACTATTACTTGAAATAAAACAAATATAGAGCCCTATTTCATACATTATGCAAGAAATATTCAGGTGAGTTAAAAATCAATATATAAGATATAAGGAGTTTTTGGAAAAAATACAAAATGATATTCTTTTTACCCTGAAGTAACATATTCAGACCCAAAAACTATAATGTAAAATATTAACAATATGACTATATTAAACATTTCAGACTCTACAGTAACATACATATAAAAAAAGTTAAATGACAAGTAATAGAATAGGAAAGTATTTGCAAAACAGCTAAAAAAAGGGTTAATAGGTTTTTTTTTTTTTTTTTTTTTTAGGAAAAATATTCCAGGAACATTTAGCCATAAAATGAATAAAGAATACTGAAACATCATTTAAAGCTTTTTTAAAAATAACAGAAATAGGCAAGATATATACAAAAACATGTGGTTTCAACAAATAATAAAGGAACAATGAAAATAACATTGTAAAAATCAGATTAATAAGTATTACAAATATTGGTAATATCAAGTATTGGCAATTCTGAAAGGAATGGGGTATTCATAGACTCTTTTTCTTCATCTTTTTAAAGCAGTCCCTTCAGCATATCTTGCAGTGCTGGTTTGGTGGAGGTGTGTTCTGGTAGTCTTCTTCTGTCTAGGAAACTCCTTATCTCACCTTCCATTTTAATTGGGGGCTTGCTGGGTAGAGCAGTCTTGGTTGCAGGCTTTTGCTTTTCATGACTTGGAATATTTCTTGCCATTCCCTCTGGCTTGTGTTTCTGTTGAGAAGTCAGCTGCTAGATGTATCAGGGCTCCCTTGTGTGTTTCTCCCTTGCTGCCTTTAGGATTCCCTCTTTGCCTTTGATATTTGCCCTTTTAATGATGATGTGTCTTGGAGTGGGCTTCATTGCGTTCTTCTTGAGTGGGACCCTCTGTGCTTCCTGGACTTGTGTGACTTTTTCTCTCCTCCAATTAGGGAAGTTTTCCATCATGACTTTTTCAAACAGGTTCTTTATCCCTTGTTCCTCTTCTTCTCCTTCCGGTATCCCTATTATATGGCTATTATTACATTTCAGATTGTCCTGCATTTCCCTTAACCCCTCTTTGTTCCTTTTCAGTCTCTTCATTTTCTTGCTTTCTTGAGCTTTTTTATACCTTATCCTCCAGCTCACTGATTTGTTCCTCTGCTTCATCCAGCCTCCTTTCGATTCCTTCTACTGTGTTCTTCAATTCAGAAATTGTCTTCTTCATCTCCTCTTACCTCTTATCGATAGTTTCCATGGCCTTTTTCATGCTGATATAGTTTGCAGTAAGTTCCTCATAGTTTCCCTGTAGTTTTTGGTCATTCTCTCTGAGCTCACTGAGCTCATTGAGCTTCCTTAGAACCATTGTTTGGAACTCAATATCTGATTGTATATTTGCCTCTATTTCATTTAGTTCTCTTTGTGGGGATTCCTCCTTTCCCTTCGACTGGGGGATGTTTCTTTGTCCTCCCATTCTTTTTTGCTTCTGCATCTGAAATTGATCTGTCTTGATTTCCTGACTTTGTGGCATGAACTTCAGTGGTAGGAGACAGCTCTTTTTTTCTTTCTTGGTCTGCCTCTGATGATGTCAGATGTCATCCCTGTCTTACCTTAGGCAGTCTTTTTGAGACTTCCAGGAATTTACTGTTTGTGGCTGTCTCCTTCAGCATTTAATCTAGTCATTCTGCACTCAGCAGTTCGGATAGATACCACAGGGCAGGGCAGAGTCTCTCCCAGGGGTGGAGTTAATTGTGTCCTCTCATGTTGCTGCGGCTCAGGGGAGTGGTCTGCCTGAGTCATATGGCTGCTGCCATATGCAGGAGGAGTCAGCACTGGGATCCCACAGGATGGAGAATGAATCTCTCCATTCTCTCCCCAAAGCCTCCATCTCCAGTCTCTCCTCAAGTGCCTCTAGACCACTCTGTACCCCCTTTAGCCAGGGATCTGCTATCTGTGGCTGCCACTCTGTACTCAGCTCTCAGACTTTAGCACCACGGGGCCAGGGCAGAATCCCTCTAGGGGTGGGGGCCTTTGTGTATGTCGTGCTGTTGCCATTCAGGGGAGTAGTCTGCCTGAGCAAGGTGGCTGCTTCCATATGGAGGCCGGGACCCCATCGGTGACTCTCTCAGTTCTCTCCCCAAATCCTTCTTTCCCAGTCTTTCTCCAGCATCTGTATCCCACTTTGTGCCCGCCTTTGCCAGAGCCCAGGGTAAGTGGCTACAAGTACAAATTTATGCATTGGCCCTTTAAAAGGCTCTTTGCATCTCCAACTGCCTGTCTCTGGCAGAGAAAACACAGAGTTTTCACAGCTGGCTGTTATCTGTGTACTTTTTGGGCTCTGGTGCTGTAGGCTGGAGATCCCCGCTCTTCTCATGGAGATCCAGCTGGCCATTTCAGTATCCTTGTGCTGCTGCCCGTGTGTGCGCCCTGCCCATCTTCTCAAGTCTCTGCCGCACTCCTTACCAGTCAGGTTGTGCTAAAGCTGATTCCTCTGTCTGTCTGAGGTTATAAGGCTCCTTTTTTGCTATTATTTAGTGGTTTGTCCCAGGTGATTTCTCCACAATATAGTTGTAATTCAAGATTGTTCCTGGGAGGAAGTCAGTGTGACTTCCATTCACTCTTCCGCCATCTTGATTTTGAAACAATATAACCTTAAGTGAATTGGAATAAGATAATAAATATACCAAGTGATAGCAAATATGTATGTATGTATTAAAGAAAAAAATCAAATAGTATGACTGTGGGTCATTTTCTAGTTCTAATATATTTATTTTTCAATATGTCTCCAGTAAGCATGTGCTTCTTGAAATATTATCATTTATTAACATACTTATGTATTATATTTTAATATTTATAGTATTAAGTATTATTTTAATACAAAGAGATCAGAATAAAAGAGAAAAAGATAAAACCAAGAAATGATACTACTGAGACCTATAGAGTTTGTATGAAGTCATTTAGGAGGCAAAGGGGCATTTCCTAAAGCAGATGCTTTTTTCCATCCTTCTCAACTGTCTTCAGAGCCCAGAAGCTGCAGATTCTTCCCAAATTTTGAAGAAGCTGATTCTGGGAGACCCATGGGATGATTTCCATTTTGCCCAAGACAATCATTTGGATCACTGAGATCATTTCCTTGCACCAAGAATGTATTTTATAGTATCAGTGAAGATGGACAAGAAGAACTGCTTGATTCAGCAAAACGTTGATGCAGCAGTTCCACTGTGGTCAGCTCAGCATGTTGTTCAAGAAGTGATGCCTTTGGCCAGAACCTATTGTTATATTGATTTGAGAAAAAAATATCTGTAAACCATTTTATTACAAGTTTAATAAAGAACAGGGACTTCCAGTCAAGGTGGAGACATGGGTAGAGATGTTTCACTTCCTTGCGATACCATAGAAAGAATTACAGGTGAATCTCAAAACAAATGACACCGAGAACTGTCAGAAAATTGAGCTGTATGGAAGTCCAAGAACCAAGGATTTAAAGAAGCCACATTCATCCAAATGGGTAAGAGGGGCTGAAGCATGGAGATGGGTGGAGAGGCATGGATATGTGGTGTGGCACATAGAGGTGGCAGCAGTGGTGGAACAGACAATCCCACATTCACATATTGTGGATGAAAACCAGGAGGGATACCCTTGGAGTGAGTGATCCCAGCTCCAGACCAGACCGCGCAGCCCAGGGTTCCAGCACTGGGATGATTAATTCCCATAACCTCTGACTGTAAAAAACAGTGGGGGTTATGGCAGCAGAAGAAACCCCTGAACTTTCAAGAGACTTGGGTTAAAGGGCTCGCAAGACCTTAGAACATATGCAAACCCACCCACTCTGGGATTCATCACTAGAGCAACAATTGGAAGGGTGCCAGTCACATACAGGATGTGGATAAAGTGACTGGAAATGGGGAGAGTACTGGACAAACCTCCAGAAGCCTGGCAGCTCATTATCTCCTCTCTAAGCCCTCCCCCACACACAGCTACAAAGCAGGGAAGTGGGTTGTCCTGCCCCTGCAATTACCTAAGGCACCACCCCACACAATTTACAGGTGTCTTTTCTACAATAGCCATGCTATTAAGACAGGGAGTCAATGCAACTCTACCTAATACACAGAAACAAACGCAGAGAGGCTGACAAATTGAGGAGGCGAAGAAATATGGCCCAAATGAAAGAACAGAACAAAACCCCAGAAAAAGGACTAAATGAAATGGAGATAACCAACCCGTCAGATGCAGAGTTCAAAACACTGGTGATCAGAATGCTCAACTCATTGAGTATGGCAACAACATAAAGGAAGAAATGAAGGTTACATAAAGTGAAATAAATACAGATCTACAGGGAACCATCAGTGGAGGGGAGGAAGCCGGGATTCAGATCATCAATTTGGAACATAAGGAAGAAATAAGCATTAAACCAAAATAGCAAGAAGAAACAAGAATTCAAAAAAAAAAAATGAGGACAGTATCAGAAGCCTCTGGGACATCTCCAAACATACCAACATCCAAATCATAGGGACGCCACAAGGAGAAGAGGAAGAGCAAGAAATTGAATACTTATTTGAAAAAATAATGAAAGAAAACTTCCTTAATTTGGTGAAGGAAATAGACATAAAAGTCCAGGAAGCAAAGGGAGTCCTAAACAAGTTGGACCCAAAAAGGTTGACATCAAGACACATCATAATTAAAATGCCAAAGGTTAAAGATAAAGAGAGAATCTTAAAAGCAGCAAGAGAAAAGCAGAGAGTTACCTACAAAGGAGTTCCCATAAGATTGTCAGCTGATTTCTCAAAAGAAACTTTGCAGGCTAGAAGGGACTGGCAAGAAGTATTCAAAGTGATGAAAAGCAAGGACCTACAACCAAGATTACTCAATCCAGCAAAACTATCATTTAGAATAGAAGGGCAGATAAAGTGCTTTCCAGACAATGTAATGCTAAAGGAGTTTATTGTCACCAAGCCATTATTACATGAAATGTTAAAGGGACTTATCTAATAAAAAGAAGATCAAAACTATAAACATTAAAATGGCAACAAATTCACAACTATCAACAACTGAATCCAAGCAAAGCAAACAAGCAGAACAGGAACAGAATCATAGATATGGAGATCATTTGGGGGATTATCAGATGAGAGGGGGAGAGAATGGGGGAAAAGGTGCAAGGATTAAGAAACATAATTGACAGGTGCAAAATAGATAGGGGGATGTTAAGAATAGTATAGGAAATGGAGAAGCCAAAAAACTTATATGTATGATCCATGGACATGAACTAAAGGAGGGGGTTGCTGGAAGGAATTCAGGTACTGGGAAGAGGGGGGCAAAGGGGAAAAATTGGGACAACTGTAATGGCATTAATAAAATATACTTTAAATAAATAAAATGGCTACATACACAAAAAAAGTTTAATAAAGAACAGTTATTAAGATTAGCAAGATAATTTTTGATACTAATAAAACATTTCATATTTAGTGTGCAAATTGAAATAATAGCAGAGAAAACATTCCATTTTAAGGTTTCTGTGTGAATATGAGCGTGTAACCTACTCTATATCTCCATCAGTATTTTATTTACTAAGCAGCCTCTATTTCTTATTTTAAAAGGGGTCACCCTGGCTTGTGTAGCTCAGCAGACTGAATGCTGGCTTGCAAACCAAAGGGTCACCGGTTTGATTCCCAGAGGGGCACATGCCTGGGTTGCAGGCCAGGTCCCCAGTAGGGGGCACATGAGAGGCAAACACACATTGATGTTTCCCTCTCTTTATTCTTCCTTCCCCTCTCTCTAAAAATAAATAAAATCTTCAAAAAATAAAAGGGGCTGGATTCCCTCCCTTTTATTATTTAGCTTCCTTAGAACACTTGTCTTATGATGGGTTAGATGTAAGAGCCCATGTTATCATAAGCCCTCAATTGTAGAAATTTGAGTTTTCGTATTTCAATAGTTGAATATGACTTGTGAATCAAAAAGGATGCTACTCATGCTCTCTAGATTGATGCTGTATTTTGGGTACATAAAAGAAGACACATTTCCTCAAAATGTTTGGAGATACACTTTTTTTAAAAAGATTTTATTTATTTTTAGAGAGAGGGGGAGGGATGGAGAGAGGGAGAGAAACATCAAAGTGTGGTTGCCTCTCATGCTCCCCCTACTGGGGACCTGGCCTGCAACCCAGGCATGTGCCCTAGACTGGGAATGCAACGGGAGACCCTTCTGTTCTCAGGCCGGCGCTCAGTCCATTGAGCCACACCGGCCAGGGAAGTTTGGAGATATTCTTACTGAACAGGGACCTAGCCCTGAGTGGGTCTGCCGAGGGCCAGCTGTAATATGTGGACTCTTGACTTCCTGTAGGAAAGATTTCACAACACGAGTGCAGGTGACTGTGAGGATACACTTATTAACACTGGGGGCAGTGAAAACAAGGAAGGGCTTAGCGTAGAAGAACCAATAGGCAAGCTTTGGCTTGCCTGCCTTACTTCAAGGGGAAGTAAGAAGAATGGGGGCTTTAGGGATAGGTTCAGGGGATTATCCTGGACTAATTCACCAGCTGCCCATTGCCTTAGAGTTTAGGAGCCACATGCCTGTGAAGAAAGAAGTAGGTGGGGAGTGGGGAGAAAAAAGGGAAGGAAAAGAAAGGCACGGGGCTGCTCCCCCAAGGGAGAGCACATATCAGAGCTGGGTCCTTTGTCTTGAGGGTTTTATCTCTTGCAGGCAGGAATCTCAGGGGAGATCTCATGGGAGGGTTTCAGTACAATATTTATCACTTCTCCAGGTGTGTCCTTTCAAGGTCATGGTCTCCTCTGATTGATCAGTGACAGGCAGGGGGTCTTTAGTCTTTGCAGTTGGTCTTGGTTTTGCCCACATGGTTTTGCTGTATTTCTGGGCCTGGAGCTGAAATACAACTGAGGCTTGTATGTGATCTCTGGTGAGAAAAGGTTACCCTGGGGACAAGGTCCCTGTTTTCCCAGTTTTGCCCTTGCCAGGCCCTCTTCCCTGGTGACCATCTGCACCTGGCTGTCAATTGCTTGGCCATTGTGTACATTTTCTGTCTCAGTTTCCCCGTTCTACTTGCTAAGGAATTTTCCTAGCTTCTCACTGTCTTGTCTCAATACCAGGAGCTGTTTCATTTGCTAGGCCCATAGACTTTCCTGTCAGCAGATTGTTTACTAGTTGCATGATGGACTCAATGGAGAAACTTTGACTTTGCTTCTTGGGTCTCTTATACCCCCTGATCAGGAAACTCCACAAAGTCCAGATGGTAGGACAGATTATAATTATAATGAGGCCTTTTTCATGCCTGAAAGAAATGATAGTCCCTTTCTATTATACCGGAATGCATGTCCATATAGTATTATTCAATGAAAAAGGAGGAAAGAAGGCATTTAATAAAAAATTTCAGCACAGCTTCTACCCCTGAAAAGATAGTAGGAGGACAGTTGAAGGAGGTTTGCGTATGTTAATCGCACCTGTTTGCTAGGGTTTACCATGTCAATCCTTTTTCTCCCTTTTTGTCCAAGGAGGAAAGTAGCACATTCCATGGAAGAGTTTTTTATTCCAAAAGGAGCTATCCTTATGTTAATTCTGACATAAACTTGCATGCAGCATAGGGAAATTTGGATTTAAGCCTGCCCTGCTGAGAGTTTGCTGGGTTTTATCCAGTTACAAGACCCAGGATATTCAGCATGCTCCAAGGCCCCTGAAATACCTTTCTACCACACAGGCCATATTTTTTAATAACCACTTTAACACAGTGCAGGGGAAATCTCAGCCACACACAGCTCAGGACGCTATAATCAGGAAGCCTCCTGGGAGCAGTCACTCCACTCCTAGACTTGGTTTTTCATGACACACATCTTCTGTCTAAATTCTTTTGCAAGGATTCTTGGCCTTGGAGTTGTAAAGAGCATGGACTCTTCAGTTGTGAGACATACAGAGAATATGTTAGTCGGGAAGGACTGGTAGCTATACCAGTTCTGTGTCATCCAGTGTGTGTGTGTGATAAAACCAGTGACTAGATTTCCTTGGTCTTTGCCTAGGAAGAGACAGAAATAGTCCTGGAAAGACTAATAAAACCCATGATTCTATGCATACCATACCCCAGGTATTTTAGGTATCAAGAAACACTATATATTGATGTACAAGTACCTAAAAACAACACAGATGTATGTGGCCAAGGAATGCCTGAAACTTACCATGGGGCTACCCAGAAAACTGATGTAGTTAGAAACATAGATGTGTGTACGGTTATAATGACATTTCGTTGTGTCACATCTATCAGGTCACAAGCAGTTTATAATTTTCTTTTTTTCTGGTCACAGCCACACATTATAATGGTACAAACCATAAATCACATCAACATGGAGCACTGCCTAACAAATATAAATGTATGTGCATTGCAAAATGATCTGAGATTACGAAAATATATCAGAAGTCAAAAGTAGATGGTGGAGAAATGCTATGTCTTTAGTTTATTGAGATTGTTTGGAGGATCCTAATGTACTGTCACTGCAAGAATAATTTTTCCTTTACAATCTACTTAGCAAAGATTTATCGATCCTTTTCCCCTTCATAGAGAATTACTGATCCATTTTAGAAAATCAGATTTTCACACCTTTCAAGAAAATGTGCCCAGTGCAGTTCTCAGGAGACTGCGCAGGAAGTTGACTTTGACATGCAGTCCCTTGGAACTTGCATCCCACAGCTGAGAGTCTCATCACTGATTTGTTGCACCAGGCAGTAAAATACTTTCATACATTTATAGAGAAATGATTGTACTGCAGGACTTATTTTTTCCATGTTAGTGGATGTATTCAGGGTACTGCTATTTGTGTAAACAGCATTTTTCAGCTGCGGTGCTTTTTCTTTTTTTACCCCTGTCTTCTCAGCTGTGATATTATGAACAGTAAGGCAAGATAAAAGTTGTTGAAATTCAGGCTACAAAGCCATGGGATGCTGTAGAATTTCTCAGTGTGTGTGTAAATAACTTGGAGATGTATATGTCTACTACCCCTCATTATGGGAGTATCGGGGTAGCGAAGCAGCCAACGTGCTATACTGAAGTGTGCATCATAATGAAGGTGATTTATTATAATTAAAACAGTGTGCAGAGGAGCTTTGTATTAGACATACTGTTTCACAAAAGAGCTTAATAAAAGGCATTATTATTAGTTATGGTTTTGGGTGAAGGATGTTGTCTACTGGGTTATGTGAGCATTACTCAAAGTCTGAAGTTGCTCTTTGAGTTGTTCTGTATTGGGAGGAAAGAAACCTTCAGTAAATGAAGAATTTTAATACTGGCAGGCAGCTAGTGTGTAAGTGTTTGCATGCCAGTAGGAGAGAGAGAGGAGGAGGAGAAGGAGAAGGAAATGATGCACACCTGAAGTGTTCTCGGCAGGAGCAGTTCTAGGATACTTTATTACATATCTATGGAGACAATGGCATGGACTGTAAGTAGCTCCTGTCTCTTGATATAATAATGCACATAAAGTTGGGGTCAGACTGGGTTCGCTCTGGGCTCTGATGCTGTGGAAGGTCACTAGGGGAATCGATGGACCAAAATGAGCCCTGAGTTTCATGCAATCAATGCGATTTTTCTATTTAAAGTGGACACTGCTG
This sequence comes from Pteronotus mesoamericanus, assembly GCF_021234165.1. Lineage (NCBI taxonomy): Eukaryota > Metazoa > Chordata > Mammalia > Chiroptera > Mormoopidae > Pteronotus > Pteronotus mesoamericanus. The sequence goes on from NW_026555329.1 coordinate 42,505,263, forward strand.
GGTGTGAGTCTCAAGCGTCACATGGGGTTTGGCTCAGCTTTTCAGATCAAGAGCAGATTGCAGTGCAAATAGGCTGTTTATTATAATAATTGAGATGAGATGATATGGTGAATGCAGAATAGGAGAGGCAGTCTGCAAATGCTGCTTTCAAGTTTGGCGCCCTGTAATGTGAGCAACCAAATTAATAGCCTCGTGATTGCTATGGGATACCTTGTTCTCTATTTATTTTGCTATTTTTCATGAGTCAAAAAATAAAAGAGCCCTCTAAAAATGAAAAAATAATTATTACTAAGAACAAAAATTTAAAAATCTTTTTTATGTTTCCATCCATAGTCTATCCATCCATCATTAGTTTTCTGATTGAAAGATAAAAGAATTTTCTAATGTATGTATTTTTAATCAATATTGTTTTTAAAATAGATGTATAAAATGTTAAGTTCAGTTAGAATATGAATGAAAGATTTCTGATAGTCCATGAAGCTAGAAGCGTTCTGACTTTGCACCAACTCTTCAAGCTCTCTTATTCTCTGCAGTGGAAAGCAGCTTCCTATTTAAAAGAACAAAATATAAATGCAGTTTTTCCACCAGAATAAAAGTTCTGGAACTGCTGAAGAATCTTTTATTGGTCTCTTTTCATCTTTTCACATTGCCACTGAGATATGCTATATGTCATTTAGGAAACATTATGGAGGGAAGGCCCTGTCTCTTTCTGTTTGGGAGAGGAGGCGAGTGAGACAAGACTGGGGTCTATAAAAATATTCTAAGTAAGGCTATGGAGGGCATCTCTTTTGCTCTTTCCCGCTGGAGATATGCCAACTCCTAAGACAAAAGTAACTGGCGGATTCTGCATTTTACTTAGGGTAAAACTTTAGTTCTTCCTGCGAATAAGTGTTCTAATCTGCTGAGAAAAACGACCCAAAGACTTTAGTTATTAAAGGGCCTGAAGCTGGAGAAATTCAGGGATATTGGCCTGCCATAACATTAAAACACATTTGCCACTGAATTTGTTCTTGATGTTTTTTTCCTTACACTCTTAAGGATAACATTGATGCCCAGCTTTTAATCTAAACTTAATTTAATTTGAACTTCCAGGGTTTTAATTTAGTAAAAGAAGGCAAGAGGAAATAAGTTCAAATCACTGTTGACCCATGGCAGAGAGGCAAGTTCGTGCTCCCTCCCAGAGGCCCTGGCAGCCTTTCAAATTCAAATAAGTATTTTTTGAAAGAGCTAATTGAGTATATTTGTAATAGTACAGTTCAAATATAAAGAGGTCTAAATTTATTTACTGAAATGGGAAAAATGCCCCCAGAGAGTAAGAGGTGATAAGAACGAGGGAGGAGAGGTGTGCTAAGAGGGAAGAATTTTGCCTATAGCATGTTATTATCAGGGCATTTGCAACTGAAACAGGGTGTCTTTGTGCCTACAATTAGGGTCTTTGTATGCAGCCCCCAATTGTAGAAATTTAGTTTGCATTATCATCCATATCCCTCAAAAGTCTTTTGATGATCTCTAAGAATGATTAAAGTTCTTAGCCAGACCGTTTTGAGTTTGTGTATTTAATTATGATAATCCCCAAAACAACTCAGAAATAAGCTACTAAAAATGACATTGTATGTTTTCATTTTGTAGAACCTTAAATCCTTAAATAGGAATTTGAAATACAATATAACATCTGAAAGGTGTGGAAAGAATGATTTCATTATAATTAATTATACTGAATGATGCTGTATTGTTTAATTTTGGTTACTAAATTATTTTTTAAGAGAGTCATCAACATTTATTTTACAGAATACTAAATACAAAATTTGACTTATGAGCAGAATATTTTTTCTTTGTTTTACCAGTGATTCTATAAGACATGTGACCTTTAAAAATGAGAGAAAGGGGGGACTTTGAAATTTGTAGTTGTGATTTTTACTTCACAAAATAAGTTTATTTGTGAAAATAATGAGATGTTTTAAATTTTTTTCTGACACAGATATTTTAAATCATGTATTTTATATTCCATGAAGGAATTCCTGCTAAATGTAATTTGCATAGTAACTTATGACATGCGATTTTATAATTTGCAATGCATTATATGATATTTATATTTAGTATTCTGTTATATTTTCCATTATATATTTATATATTTTCCATTTATATTTATTTATATTTATTATTCCTTATATTTATTTCACTTTTATATTTAACATATTTATTATTCTATTTAACTCTCAGTGTCCTAGTATTTTAACTTGTAGGGTCCATAGTAAAATGAAAGAGTCCCCCCTTATTGATTATGATTTTAAAATCTTTTTTAGTTAATCCTCATTTGAAAAATGGATTTGGCAGACTTGGTCACTATTTAAAGACCCTGTGGCATTTGAGGAGAGTGAATTAAGAATGCTGCTGAGGTGTTTCTTTCTACAAAATTGCTTCCCTTCAGATGAGGATACTGGGATAATAAAAAAAAATCCTCAATCTCAAAAAACATCCCTGAATGCGCCACCCTGAAAATTAACCTGATTCATCCCCTTCCCCCAATTTCACTTTTTTCTTTTTTGAGATCTCAGAAAAATTGAGCACATAAATTAAATTGTCCCTTTAGCTGCCATAACTTATGCAGCCACATTCCCTGAACAGAACCTGGGGTTCAGAGACCTTGACAACATCACAGAGGTCATATTTTTACCCAGGTGAACTGCTCATGAGCAATTTTTCAACATCTTAGACCCAAATGGACTTTTCTTCAATTTCAGAGATGAAGGCTGTCTTTTTTGTCTTCATTTTTTTTTTTTGAGAAAACATTTATTGTGGTTATTTCTGGGAAAATTCCACTTTCCTCTGATGTTTCCTTTCTATGTTGCATCACCAGCAATCTGTTAGGCAAATAAAGAGGCATAGGATCTGATTCTGCACTTGTATGGTTTGTTTTCATTTTTATTTGGAGAAACCCTCTCCATGTTTTCAGTCCCGCAGACCGACAAGTCATGTATGTTTATTGATCTTTTTAAAAAACTGGTCTAGTTCTAGGGAAAGGTTTTGATTGATTATGCTCTCTGAGAAATCCTTTTCTCATCACCCTGATGGTTTAGAAGTATCATCAGCAGAGGTTAGGATATTTTTCTAGTTTTCTGAAGGCAAAGAGTAAATAAAACATCTTTTCACAATTTATCACCCCAAATTGGATTAGGCAAAGAGGAAATGTACAGTAAGCAGTTTCCCATAAATCTCCTGAAATTCAAATAGATACTAGGTTTATGTTGATGGTTGTGAAGAAGGGACCTTGTTGGAACCTTTTACTCCTGTATAATCTGCTGAAGGGACCAGGCGAATGAACGTGGTGTTCACAGACTTGTGACAGTAGAAGCTGCAGCTAACTGAACATTGAGAGATTAAGGAGGAAAGTGCTTTAACAAGTCTGGAGTCCCTGTCTGTGTGGCATAAGATTGTTCTTTCCATTTAGAACTATTGGAAGACTTACTCTGTCCCACCAAGATGCAGGTACAATTCACATTTTTCTGCCATGTAAACTATTCTCTTATACAGTTGACTCTTGAACAACATGGGTTTGAACCACATGGGTCCATTTGTGTGCAATTTTTTTTTAGTAAATACAGTAGGCCCTTTATATCTGTGGGTTTTGCATCCACAGGTTCAACTATCCAGGGATGGAAAACAGTATTTTTGCTTTCCCAGCCTTGATGGGTTGAATTTGCAGATACAAAAGGCCAACTATAGGTAAGATTTTCACAGTCAAGTTATACATGAATTTTCAACTGGTGGGGGGAAGCACCCCCAACCCATACTTCTGGGTTAACTGTACTCTACTTTTCCATCATTTAGGTCATCTAATCTCTCTGGGCTTTAAGATTTGAGTTTGTTTCAGGAGAAAATTATGCTATTTCTAAAGAATTTGAATACTGCTAGAAACGTGAAGTTCCCTGTTTCACAGAAAATGGAAGCTTAATTTTGCCAACAGTAAATGTATTTGAATCCCAAAAGGTTTAAGTTAGTTTAAAAGAAGATAACTAATAGCAAAGTTCTCACACACACACACAAAATTCACATCTCTAAAATAGCCTTAAGGCAATTTAAATCTTGGAAAAATGTCTTCTAATTTTCAATCTGATTTGACTTTGTTATAACCTTGGAATTAAATGTAGTGTTTCTTCTTTCTTGTAGATCCCTTTGAATACTTCCTTAGTAATGCTGCTAAACCAGGGGTCCCTAGCCCCTGTGCCATGGACTAGTACTGGTCGGTGGCCTGTTAGGGACTGGGCCACACAGTAGGAGGTGAGTGGCGGGTGAGCAAGGCAGTGAAGCTTCACCTGTAGTTAAAGCCACTCCCCATCATTCCCATTACTGCCTCAGCCCTGCCTCCTGCCAGAGCAGTGGCTGCATTAGATTTTCATAGGAGAGCGAACCCTACTGTGAACTGTACATGCAAGGGATCTAGGTTGCGTGCTCCTTATGAGAGTCCAATGCCTGATGATCAGAGATGGAGCTGAGACAGTGATGCTAGGGCTAGGGAGCAGCTGCAAATACAGATTATCTTTAGCAGAGAGGTTTGACTGTACAGCGAACATCATAAATCAATTGCCTGTAGATTCATATCAAAACATATCAGTGAGTGGCAAGTGACAATTAAGCTGCATCTGGTGGCAGGCTATAAAGCCACCTCTCCCTACTCCCTGGTCTGTGGAAAAATTGTCTTCCACAAAATGGGTCCCTGGTACCAAAAATGTTGGGGACTGCTGTGCTAAACTAAAAATCTTGCCTAATTATCTATACTCACTCTGGCTTTTCCTGTTACCTTAGTAAACTCTTTCAGTTCTCTGGTTAAATCTTGACTGCTGTAGAATATGCCCCATTGAAAATAATACTACGTGGGCTGATCTTAGTTGCAACTTTGTGATGTGTCTTGGGCAAATAAGAGAGCTTCCTTTTACCCCTGTCTCTCCTTTGTTGACAGAGAATATTCTGTCACCACAGAGACACCAGAGGGGGAAATGTGGGTGCTTAATAAGAGTGGAGGACAAAACTGCCTACAAAATATTTTTAGGTCCTTGGGAAGATGCAATTTTATATATGCATATGTGTGTGTGTGTGTGTGTGTGTGTGTGTGTGTATGCATGATGCATGTATACATACATGCATATATTAAGGTGTAGATTTAAGCCAGTTAAAGTTCACATAACTTTTTTTGGACAACTGTATCACAATGTTGACTCAATTCCAAATTAGGGCATCTGGGGTGTCCCTTTCTCTACTGATTTGCAATTAATTTGTTCCGTGATTCCATTACTTTCTGACTTTCTCGACATTCTCCTTTCTGTCTTACTGTAGTCGAAAGTTCTGTTTGAGAATGGCAGATACAAGAGGTTATGCTTGTGTTGTATAGATGCTGGCATCATGTTTAATTTCCTTGATTCTGGGACTTTCACTTTGTTCTCTGTAATTTATTAAAAGAAGAAGTAGATTTGATAGTTGAGAAACCTTATTAATTTACGTTGAAATTTGACTTTTCTTGTCATCCATATCCTCTGATGTCTACATCTTTAATTTTGCAAAGTATAGGTGAGCTCCTTTATGGGTGATGCCTCAACTAATTTAATTTACTTAAAGAACAAAAAATGGATTTTTTTCCCTTCACTCATTGGCTATTGACATTCCTTGTAATTCTGAAAAGAAGAAAAAGGTACAATAGTGATCCCCAGTAATCCTAATTAGTTTGACGGATATTTGAGCTCTAGCAGTTACTTAAATAACTTAGGAAGTGGGGAGTGTGTTGGGTAACCAATTATTGTCATGTGGGTTGGTAGTCCCAAGCAAAACAATTGGCTCGAAACACAGATAATTAATGCCTCAGACTCAAGTATTGAGATACCTTTGAATATAGTGCCTGATGAAAGACATTTCTAGTTTTTGAGCAGTGAATTTTGTGTGAGAGTTAGGTGAAGAAAGCATTTGGAAATTAAACTGTGCAACCAGAAGTTTAACTGGGGCTGGGTATTGGATTAGCTATAGAGCTGGATTCCATGACTTCAAATCCCTGGTGAAGGCACAAGTCTGGAATCCTGGGCTTAAGCGGATTTTATTGAATTCCCTTATCTGCTTTTTATCAGCAGCTGTATTGACAAGATTTTCATAACTTCCTAAATGTGTGCCCTGGCTTGCTTTATTTTTCTTGTTAAATTTTGATAGATATAATATTGATATACATACATTATATATATATATGCATACATGTATATGTATGTATGTTGATATGTATATAGAAAGCCATTGGTAGCTCTACCATTTTATTCACCACAGATTTCATCATCTTTTCCATTTATTAATAGTCCTGTTTTCTCTCTAATACTTCTTTTCTTCCTGACATATCTGTGAAACACTTTTTCTCCCTCTTAAATTTCTGTATCTGGAATTAACCCAGGGCACTTCCACTGTCTTTTGTTTCTTTTTAAGTATTATAGGGCCAAAAACTTTCTTCATGTAATGTAATGCATATGTAATAAAATATATAACAAATATAGGGGTGGAAAAAAGTAGGTTCACAGTTGTAATAAAATAAATAATGCAGCAATTAATAAATAATAAGAATAAACTGTTTAGTGTACTCAAAACTGTAAACCTACTTTTGCCCACCGCTGTATATTAATAGAATTTCTTGATCTCTATTGTCATAAAATCCTATCTATATGATTGAGCAAATTTAAGAAATAAAATCTGACTGCATAGTATTAGCTTGAGTTGCATTGAATAAAATCGAACCATCCTCTCTTCAAGATATATTTTATAATCTTACCTTTAATCAATAATTAATATCACATATACAATAATAAGCAACATTATTTCCTAAGAAAATAATCAGAAATAAAGACAAAATGTACATACAATTAAATTATTCATAAAAGGTATGCTTGGTTAAAAAAATCCAAAGCTATGTTTTCCTATGAAAAACAATTGAAAAGATATTACACCAAAATATTAACAGTGGTTATCCTGAAGAAGAACAATTATGGGTAATTTATATTTTTTCTTTATCCTCTTTTATATTTTGCAATTTTTCTAAAGTAATGTATTATTTTTGTAATAAAATGCTTAAATCTTAATTTAAGAAAACTATTAAAGCAATATATGTTCAATGAAACAAATTTGAGCAATATTAAAGTATGAAAAGTACAAGGTGGTGCTTTGTGTCTGGTCCTACTATGATTTTGGTCTAGTTACTGATAATTTTTCTGTGCCTTGATGCTCACATGCAAATACATGCTCACATACTTAGATATTCTCACACATGTACTTTTTTCTTTTTCTCTTTAAAGGAAATTTTAATTATTTTTTGCTATCTCATTCTTATTTTTTCTTTTAATTTATTTACTTTTTAAATACATTTGTCTCTGCCTCCCCCCCACCACTTTCCCTTGCCCCCTCCCTCCTTCCCTCCCTCAGCTCTTCCCCTTTGGTTTTGTCCATGAGTCCTTGCTATATGTTCCTTGACTTGCCCCTTCCCTTCCCTTTCCCTGCTCCCCCCTTCCCTCTTGTCTCTGTTGGTTTCTTTTCCTTTAAGTGTTGCTGGTCATATTTTCCTTGCATCTTTGCATTGTTGGTTAGGTTCCGCTTATAGGTGAGATCATATGGTACATGTACTTTTTAAGAAATGAAAATAGTCCCATAAAATGGCTTGTCGAATTTTGCAATTCAATTTTTATTAAACATTGGTAGCTGGAGTGCGGCCATGATGAGAGTGTGTACTTCACTGAAATCAACAAACACTAATAAAGGCTTTCTATTTATGTATTTACTTATTTTTAAAGATTTTATTTATTTTAGAGAGACAGGAAGAAAGGGAAGAAGAGACTGAAAGAAACATGGATGACAGAGAGAAACATCGATCAGTTGGCTCTCCTATGCATTCTGACTGGGGACTGAACTGGCAAGCCAGGCATGTACTCTGACTGGGAACCTAACCTTTTACTTTTTGGTAGGACACCCAACCAGCTGAGCCCTACTGGTCAAGGCAAGGCTTTCTTTTTAAATGACACCTCACCCTAGCCAGGTGGATCAGTTTTCTGGAACATTATCCCATAAACCAAAAAGGTTGCACGTTTGATTCCTGGTCAGGGGATATACCTAAGTTGTGGGTTCTAGTCTTGATCCTCAGTCGGGCTATGTTCTAGAGACAATGAATTGTCGTTTCTCACATCCATGTTTCTCTCTCTCTTTCCCCTTTCATCTCTCTGTAAAATCAATAAACATATTCTCAGGTGAGGATTATAAAAAAAAAAGGACACGTTGTGTCCCAGGACAACACTGAGCCATAATGTATATTTTATTCCATAACTTCCTCTTTACTTGGCTGTGCAGGCCGCATTCCATGTAGCTTATCTGATTATTTTTATGATTGCACAATCTTTTATTGCATGGATGTAGTGATCTCTTCATGGATAAAATTTATTTTCTAATTTTTGATATCACACACAATACTGTAAAAAGCATCATGCTTATAACCTTTGATGATTTGTGCAAGTCATCCTGTAGGACAGATTCCTAGAAGTGGAGGTCCCTGTATCGTAAAGCACACAAATTTAAAGTTTGACTACTACTGACAAAGTACTTTCCAAAAAACATTGTTCAACCAGTTCTTCATCCTCTGGCCACTACTTGATACCATATTTTAATATATGGTATATATATTATACCATATATTAATATGGTATTTCCTCTAATCTTATAGGAAAAATAACTATTACTTTGCTTAATTATCAGTATGACTAACTGTTTTATAAGTTTATTGTTCATATATATTTCTTTTTGTTTTTTTGTTATTGATTTGTAGGCAATCTTTATATTATGAATACTACATTTTTGTTACTTTATGTGTAGTGAATATATTTACAATATATATTTTTTATATTATCCAAAGCTGCTTTTACCTTACGGGAGTTAAAATCTTGCTTTATGACATCTAGGGTTCAGGATTACAAAGTGTTGTCTAATCTATGGCTATGAAATTATTGGTGATGTCTTTAGATTTCCTCAACATGTTTTCATGATAAAGGCCCTAAGAGTATTGGAATGATCGCTTCTCTGCTACTTTACTTGACCCAATGGGAGCACTGCTAATTTGCTTGGTAATATTATGAATATTAATTGAGTCAGATTTTTAAATGTGTGACCTGAGTGTTAAAAGTCATAGTTTCTTATGGCACAGCCCCTGGCTTCCTGGCCATATATACTAAAGTATGAGGAAAAGGTGGGCAGAAGAGGATATGGGAAGAACAGAGAACAGTTGGGTATCCCTGTGTACATTTTAATAAAAGTGCCTCTCCCGTCCTTAGGCCTATGAAAATAAGATGTTAGAACAGGCAGAAGAAAATGGGCAATTAAAATGTGAGTGGTCAAGCTGTATCTGTGAGATAACTAGAGATAAAGTAAAATGAATCTTGATTTTAAAATGCTACTTTCCATTGTCACATACTTTCTTAGTGTTCACAATTTTTAGTTCATGGGAGGATTGCACTTCTCTGGCCCTTTGAAGTTAGAACGAGCCATTTGACAAGTTCTAGGCAGAGGATTATAGGGAGAAGTGAAGTATGCTACTGCCCAATCAGAACATTTCTGTTCAGATTGTGAGACCTTCAGCTATAGTGGCTGTGGGAGTATGTGTGGAGAAGGAGCCTTTGTCAGCAGGGTCTCTCAGTGACAAGGATGAGCAGATCCCCCCTCCTAACCTATGTTTGACAAGTAGCATGAGAAAGAAAAAAAAATGCTTTTTAAGTCCCTGAGATTTTGAAGTTGTTTCTTGCAGGGATGTACAACTCCACAGCCCACGGGCCGCACGCGGCCAAGGATGACTATGAGTGCGGCCCAACACAAAATTGTAAATTTACTTAAAACCTTTTTTTTTTGCTCATCAGTTTTTGTTAGTGTTTGTGTATTTAATGTGTGGCCCAAGACAACTCTTTTTCTTCCAGTGTAGCCCAGAGATGCCAAAAGTTTGGACATCCCTTAAAATTACAGCCTACCTTAGCCTTTGCTGACTGTCACATTCCTTAATGAAAGATGTAGGCCCCTCTGAAGGCTCATTCTCTTAATGTCAGCCTCTTCAGTGGCTTGCCTTGAACCACCAGTTTCCCAGTGGTAAATGGGTCTTATCAGTGCCTGCTGAAAACTCAGTGAGATGCCTGCTGTTTCAACTTTATACTTCCATGTAGATGGTTAAATCATGCTTTCAGTGCATACTGCTCGTCTTTCAATTTGGGCAGAGAGAATAAAAGTCTTTTTGTCTCAGGCCCTGTTCTATGATGCATCCTTCAATCAGAAGCCCTGATTTTTGGGGGGAGGGGCACTTGCCAGGGCATGAGTAAAACTGGCACATTCATGCACATAGGACAAGTGATTCTTGGGTGTATGTATGTTCTCTGTAGGTTGGAACCCAGAGGTGACAATGGAAAGTGTTATACTTTCCAATACCTCACAGAAGAAAATCTTAATTTTATTCTTGTGGAAATTATATATTTGTATAATAGGGGTGAAGTTTTTTGTTTGGCTTTGTTTTTTAATTTTCAATTCCACTTCACATCCACTATTATTTTGTATTAGTAGTAGGTGTACAGCATGGTGGTTAGACAGTCATATACTTTACAAAGTGACCTCCCCAACATTTCAAGTACCCACCTAGCACTGTACACAGTTATTATAATATTACTGACTATATTCCTTACGCTATACTTCATATTTCCATGACTAATTTGTAACTACCAATTTGCATATCTTAATACTTTAACCTTTTTCACCCAGTCCCCTAAATCCCTCCCTTCAGGCAAACATCAATCTGATCTCTGTATCCATGAGTCTGTTTCTATTTTGGTTTTTTTGCCCCTTAGATTCCATGTATAAGTGAATCATATGGTATTTGTCGTTCTATGTCTGATTTATTTCACTTAGTATACTACACTTTAGGTCCATCCAGGCTGTTGCAAATGATAAGATTTCATTTGTTTTTTATGGCCAAGTAATTTCATTCTTTTTTTATGGCTGAGTAATATTTCATCATGTATATGTACCACTCTTCTTTATCCACTCACCTACTGATGGGCAGTTGGGTTGCTTTTATATCCTGGCCATTGTAAGTAACACTGCAATCAACAAAGGGGTGCATATGTTTTTTGAATAAGTGTTTTGGGTTTCTTTGGGTATATACCCAGATGTGGACTCTCTCGGTCATATAGCAGTTCCATTTTTAATTTTTTTAGGAACCTCCATACTGTTTTCCACAGTGGCTGCATCAATCTGCATTCCCACCAACAGTACAAAAGAGTTCCCTTTTCTCCACCTTGCCACCACTTGTTATTTGTTGATTTATTGATGACCGCCATTCTGACAGATGTGAAGTGATATCTCATTGTGGATTTAATTTGCATTTCTCTGATGGTTAATGATGTTGTGTGTCTCTCGTATGTCTACTGGCCATCTCGTATGTTTGGAGAAGTGACTCTTCAGGTCCTCTTCTTATTTTTTAATTGGATTGTTTGGTTTTTTGGTGTTGAGTTGTGTGAGTTTGTTATAAATTTTGGATAAAACCCATTTATCAGCTATATTATTGGTGAATATGTTTTCCCATTTAGTAGGTTTTCTTCTCAGTGGATGGTTTCCTTTGTTGCGCAAAACTTTTTTAGTTTGATATAGCCCCATTTGTTTATTTTTTCTTTTGTTTCCCTTGCTTGAGGAGATATAGCAGAGAAATATTGCTAAGAGGAATATCAGAGAGTTTACTGCCTATGTTTTCTTCTAGGAGTTTTTTATGGTTTCAAGTCTTACCTTTAAGTTTTTATACATTTTGGGTTTATTCTTGTATGTGATTTAAGAAGGTAGTTTCATTTCATTTTTTTGCATTTATCTGTCCAATGTTCCTAAAACCATGTATTGAATAGACTGTCCTTACCCCATAGTATGTTCTTACCTCCTTTGTCAAGTATAATTGACCATATAGGTGTGGGTTTATTTCGGGGCTCTCTATTCCCTCCCATTGATTTATATGTCTGTTTTTATGCCAATACCATGCTGTTTTGATGACTGTAGTCGTGTAGTATAATTTAACATCAGGTAGTGTGATTCCTCCAATTTTGTTCTTATTTCTCAAGATTGTAGTGGCTATTTGGGGTCTTTTGTGATTGCACATACATTTTTTTAATTATTTGTTCTAATTATGTAAAAATGCCAAGATAAGTATTATGTTACATTTACAGATTGTTTAGGTAGTATGCGCATTTTACTGATGTTAATTCTTGCCATTCATGAGCTCAGTATATGCTTCTATTTATTTGTATCTTCTTCATTTTCTTTCTTCAGTGTCTTATAATTTTCCAAGTACAAGTCTTTTACTTCCTCGGTTAAATTTATTCCTAGGTTTGTTTGTTATTTTTATGCAATTGTAAGTGGGATTGTTTTCTTAGGTTCGCATTCTGATTGTTCAGTATTGGTGTATAGAAATGCAACTGATTTCTGATATTAATTTTTTATCTGGATACTTTATCATTTATCAATTCTAGTAGTTTTTTGGTGGAATCTTTAGGGTTCTCTTTATTCAGTATCATGTTATATATTCAGTTCGGGGGTACAGCTGTGAACTCCACCCCCATTTTGTAATAACAGCAAGAAAACACATTGGAGGGAAAAATATAATTCTTGGAAATTTTACACTCTGGACTAGGAATGGACACCAATACTATAAAATTGCAAGGAATATTTGTGAGAGCAACTTGTATGACATTATTATGCTGTCTATAAATAAGTCTTAGATGCAAGAACACCAAAGAGAAGGAAACTTCCTGTAATGCTCTGAGGGAAGATGACTGCTTTCCAAACCAAGGAGAGTACGTTGCAATAGTGGGCCATCAAATAGGCAAAATTGTCTATATTGTCATCGACTACAATATAATTTTATTGATGTACAATGTTTAAAGTGAAGACATGATTTCTGGCTCATATAAGGTGTCACGTTGGGGTAATTGCACACCAACTGGATTTGTGACCAGAAAGGAACATGGAAATACCCACACAGATTCTTCAGGCTGCCTTGCATTTATGCTTTGCTTAGTAATCAGGGAATTATTATTAGCAATTGTCCTGCTTGAATACTCATAGAAGACACAGACATTATGTCACTTGGGGTTTGTATTAATATAATTATTTGAGTCATCCAAAGGAGAGCATTTTCAAGTTGTTTAGTCTGGATCCATTCTGTCCTTTTGGTCCCCAATTGTCTAGGTTTTCACAAATCCTCATAATATTTTCTAGTATGCATTATAAATGAGACTCCAGAGTGAAAGCTTTGGGAAATACATCTCTCTTTAAGCAGACCACCAGAGGCAGGAGAGCAGTGTCACCCAAGGTGTGATTATGACACCCCCTGCATCAGAGTCACCAGGAAGTTAGATTCTGTCTTGGACATATTGAAGTAGAATCTCAAGGGGGTGGGGTCTTGAAAAGTGCATTTAAGCAAGCACCCAGTGGATTTTTATGCACGCTAGAGCCTGAGAACCTGGGTATGAGCAAAGAATGTACATACCTATGACCCATGTAAAAAATTGAAAGAATATGTAGGTTTTATTTTTATTATTATTTTATTTTACATTTATGAAGTACCTTTATTCAGAGAAATTCAGACATCCAAGTTTACGTGGCCTTTCCAAATAATTTCCATGTGCTTTTAAGTCATGTCACATTTAAAGTTTGTAGTGCATAAGAATATATGTCATATATTTATCCCTATACAGGGATTACAGGTATATTTTATGGAAAGGCCACATTTGGAATTTACTTGCACTATTTTTGACAATGAAATGTTTCAAGATATTTTAAGAGAATTATTCCTAGTGAGGGAGCAGACTGTAGTAGTATTATCTGAAATTAAAACACATTAGTTTGTTGAGACTGACCCAAGTTTATAAAGTGATTTTCAAAATATTGTCTCTTTCATTGAGAAATAATAAATGTTTCCTGAGACTGACCACTACTGTGATGTGATTAAGTTAGAAATCCATTTCTGTTCTTACAAGTTGTCATGGTCAACATGGGATGCCATTTCTTGTAAGCTAAAAATTGCTGACCAAGCCCAAGAATAAGTTGATAGATATGAACATTTTAAAAAAGATTTTATTTATTTGTTTTTAAAGAGGAGGAGGACAGGAGAAAGATAGGGAGAGAAACATCAGTGTGTGATTACCTCTCAAGCACCCCCTACTGGGGACCTGGCCTGCAGCCCAGGCATGTGCCCTGACTGGGAATCAAACTGGTGACCCTTTGGTTCACAGGCTGGCACTCAATCCACTGAACCACACCAACCAGGACTAAATATGAACATTTTTTGGCAGGAAAAAAAAATGTGTTCAAGTGCACTCCAAAGAAAAGTATGTTTTCACATGATGTTTTATAAGAAGACTATGACTTTTTAATAATTGTGATTTGTTTACTTGGGAAACATATTAACTGGTAACATGTTTCCTACAGCACCCCCTCATTTGAATTGTTAATATTATTTAATTTTTATTACTGTAAATTTACATTTTAAAATGAAAGCAATGTAAACTAATTTTCTTTTTCATTTTTGAAATTAAATTTATTGGGGTGACATTGGTTAATAAGATTATAGAGGTTTCAAGTGCACATTTACAATACGTGATCTGTATATTATATTGTATGGCCACCACTCAAAGTCAAATAATTTCCCGTCACCATATATTTGACCCTTTTTTACCCTTTACTACCCCACTCCCCCTTTCCTTCTGGTCTGTATCTATGAGTTTTTGTTTGTTTTTCCTGTTTGTTTATTTGATGCTTTCAGTTTTATATCCCACAAGGTGAATTCCTATCTGTGATCATTCCAGGGACATGAGTTCGCCCTTTTCTGAGTCCTCACCCGATGCAAATCTTATGTGATCTACTTTGCAACGCGTATGTAAAGGTAGGCTTGTTAGTGACTTCTAATGACTTCTGGGGGCACATAGGTACCCCCATTTGCAATGACTTACCTCGAAACTCTTTTAGGTTGTCAATCCTATAGTTATAACTCTTGTACACCTTTCTACCTGTTTCAACTCCTCTGAGCTATAAGCATCATGAATTTACACCCTGTACTCATAATTTGAGTTGAGAAATTGTCTGCACCTCTGTTTGCCCTAGGACCCAGTGGTTGAAAGACAGAAGAGGTGGGCTCCCCACTCACCTAAAATACGAGATTGCGCTAAGGCTTCCTAAACATGAACTGGAGGCAACCCAGGTATCATTCATCACAGAGGCGGATGGAGGACTTTCCAAGCTAGGTTATAGCTCTTCGTGTTCTCCTTTCCAAGACTGCAGAAACAATATAATTTGTAGACGTCATGGCATTTACAAATATTTTTTAAATTTATTTTAAACTTCTTTCTCTTCTGACCTTCTTTACATATTACCTGTACCCTCACATTAGAACTAGACTCTTTGGAGAAATAACTGGCTTTGATTTGAAAAGAAAAACTTATTGAGGTATAATTTACATACCATATATTCACTCATTGTAAATGTACAATTTAATCATTTTTAGTAAATTTACAGAGTTGTACAACCATCACCACAAACCAGATTCAGAACATTTCCATTATTCTAAAATGTTCCCTCATACCCATTTACAGCTTTATTTCACTCCTACCCTTAACCCCAGGCAACCGCTGATCTGCTTTTTGTCACTACAAATTTGTCTTTTGCAGATATTTTATTAATCTATTTTATTATAATTTCCACGATATTTTATATATATGTGTATATATATTCATATAAGCATCCAATGATCCCATCGCCATTTCTTGAAAAGCCTGTCACTTCCTCTATTAAATAGTCGTGGCACCAAGAATACACAGTAAGGGAAAGGATAGCCTCTTTAATAAATTACGTTGGGAAAGTTGAGTATCTACATGCAGAAGAATGAGGTTGGACCCTTAGGCTCACACCATATAAAGAGATCAGCAAAATAGATTAAAGACTGATGTGTAAGACCCAAAATCATAAAACACAGGGAGAAAAGCTTCTTGACATTGTCTGGAAATGATTATTATTGGTTTTTTGGATATGACATCAAATACACAGGCAACAAAATAAAAAATAGACAAATTGGATTACATCGAAGTAGAAAGCTTCTGCACAGCAAAGGAAACAATCAACGAAATGGAAAGAATCAGCCCATGGAATGGGAGAGTATATTTGTAAATAACCTGAAAAGATGTTAGTACCCAAAGTATAAAAGAACTCATGCAATTCAATAGCAAAAAATCAACAAATAACTTGAATAAAAATGGGCAAAGAACTTGAATAAATATTTTTTTATAAGAAGACATACAAATGGCTAATAGTTATATGAAAAAGTGTTCAATTTCACTAATCATCAGGGAAGTACAAGTCAAAATCACAATGAGATATCACTTCACACCTGTTAAAATGGACATTATCAGAAAGATGAGATGTAAGAGGTGTTGGCAAGGATGTGGAGAAAAGGGAACCCATGCCCACTTCTGGGAGAAATGGAAATTGGAACAGCTATTATGGAAAACAGTATGGGAGGTTATTCAAAAAAATGAAAGAACTTCTGTATAATTCAGCAATCCTACTTCAGAGTATATGTATTTTCACAAGAAATTAAATCATTATCTTGAAGTAATAGCAGCACAATTATGTTCTTAAACATTATTCACAATAGCCAAGATAC
The DNA here is from genome assembly GCF_021234165.1 of Pteronotus mesoamericanus. NCBI lineage: Eukaryota > Metazoa > Chordata > Mammalia > Chiroptera > Mormoopidae > Pteronotus > Pteronotus mesoamericanus. Next base: position 42,521,992 of record NW_026555329.1, read on the forward strand.
GGAAACAACCTAAATGTTTAGCTACAGATGATCAGATTTTATATAAATATATATATCATAATTTCATATATGTACACTATGCAGAACGTATTATATACAGAATATAATACATAATATAGCATATATAGGATATATAATGAATTATTATTCAGTCATAAAAAAGAAGAAAATGCTGACATTTGTGACAACATGGATGAACTTGCTAAGTAAATTAAACTAGACGCAGAAAGACAAATCCTGCCCTGATCTCATTTATATGTGTAATCTAAAAATGTCAAAGTCTGTACTCTGGTTTCTCTTCAAAATGAACAAATCTTTCACCTTTTACTAAAAATGTCAAAGTCCTGGAAAGGGAGTAGAATAGTGTTTACCAGAGACTGGGGGACAAAGCATATGAGAAGATGTTACTGAAGGAAGACAAAATTTCAGTTATCCAAGATAAATAAGTTTTGGAGCTCTGATGTGCAACAATGTGACTATAGGTAACAATTTTGTATTACATACTTAAAATTTGCTAAAACGATAGATCTTGATTGTTCTCACCACAGGAAAAAGTAACTTTGAGGTGGATATGTTAATTAGTTTGGTTATAATGAATATTTCAGAATGTATGCATACATCAAACCATCAAGTTGTATTTTTAATTGTCAACCATAGCTCAATAGTGAGAAGAAAACAATTGTTTAGAGAATCTGACAAGTGGGCAAAAGAAAAAATTAAAATTACCTTGGCATCTTTGCCAAAAATCAATTAACCAAAATTTTAAGGGTTTATTCGGATTTTCATTTTATTCCATTTATATATATTATACAGGAATGGGCAAAATTAGTTTAATAATAATAAATTATATAATAAATAATAATACAAGAATAAACTGTGTTTCATGTACTCACAACTGTAAACCTACTTTTACTCACTCCTGCATATACTTACACCAATTCCACACTGTTTTGATTACTGTAACTTTATAGTAAGTTTTGAAATGAAGTAATGTAAGTCCTGCAACTTGATTTTTCTTTTTGAAAATTATTCTGGTTATTTAGATCCTTTGCATTTATATACACATTTTATATTTGATCAACTTACACATTTCTACTCAACAAGCTTGTTAGAATTTTAATAGGAGTTGATGTGAATCTATATAGATAAATTTATGAAGAATTGTGATTTTAACAATAATTAAAATTTGCAGTCAGTGAACAGTGTGTCTCCCTTAAATTATACCACCTTTAATTTTTATCAGTACTCACTTATAGTTTTCAGTGTACAAGTCTTGTACTTTGTTAAATTTATTGTTAAGCATTTTATTCTTTCTGATACTGTTGTGAATGAAATTATTTTCTTAATTTAATTTTCAGATTTTTCATTTCTAGTATTTGAAACTAAAGTTGATTGTTGTATATTGATCTTATATTATGCTACTTTAGAGTAAATTTGTGTGTGTGTCTATTCCTTAGGATTTTCTCCATATAAAAGTATGTCATCTGCAAATAAAAACAACTTTAATTCTTTCTTTCCAATCTGCATGCCTTTAACTTTTTTTGGTAGTGGTGAGGAAATTCCTTGCTATTCTAAGTCTGTTGACATCTTCTTTAAAATAATCATGAGTAGATGTGAAGTGGTCATGTAATATGATTGTCAGATGTTAAACCAAACTGGCATTCTTAGGCTAAATCTCACTTAGTCATGGTATAAAATATTTTTTATCTGTTGATTGGTTTTGTTTGCTAGTTTTTAGAAAGATTTCTGCCTCTATATTCAAAGAGGGATATTGAGCTACAGTTTCATTCTTTTGTGTCATGTTGCTGGTTACTTCTTACTGAAAACTTCACCTGACTTGGGATTTTCCAGCTACTACTCCAACTCAAGTCATTCTCCTCCCACAGTGAATCCGCTGGTGGTTCACCACTTGCCCTGCTCTGTTGGGACTACCATGAAGAGCTGGGAAAGGAAATGGAGGCATGCCCAGGCAAGAAAGAACATCATGGATTCCCACTGTTTTTACCCCCAATTAAGTAATTTTTCATTAGGTGTTTACTTATCAATTTGTTCTAAGCATTTGGTCAATTTCTAGGGCACTAAAAGGTTATTTTTGATACTTTTGCCCAGTTCTATAGTTACTGTTTGGTGAAAAGGTTTGGTGACTTCCTCACTCCATCCAATCCACTAACTTTGGTTTCTGTGTTCCCATGAACTGTAGCATCTTGGGTACTGCAGGTCTCAAGCCTAGGCCAGGCTGCAGGGCACCTCACATAGCCTAGCTTATAGCTCTGATGATGGGACTCAGACATCCCGGGGAAGAAAGAATTAAACCTGTTTTATTCTTTTGTATTTTAATACCAGTGAGCTTCAGGTAATTACTTAGAGTAAGTTTCTGCTAGGCAAAATTCCTGCCAGCAAAAGGGATACCAAGGGGGCAAATGGCACTGATTTGTTTTTGCATAAGATCAAACTGTAGAGCTGGCTAGTTTTCATCATGGTTTGTATCTTATTGTATATGTTTAAAAATATTCAGTTAAGAAATGCCCATGAGAACTAATGCTCAATAGTCTACTTGCTACTGTATATGCACACTATAGTCAGGTGGCTGAGGTATCTGATAGGAAAATATTAGAACATTTGAGAAATGATCACATTTCTCCACCATGCTTTTCAGAGATACTCTGCAGAAATATTAATCTGGAAAAAGTCAAAGCTCTTGGTGTGTGAATTGAACAATATTTGAGTAGGGCATTTAATAATAGTCTTTGGGACTTTTATAGAAGAGGGTTTTTTCCGTTGAGGTGTAGCTATTCTTTTCATGTTGTTCATTATCCTTTCCAGGAAAAGGAAGAACATTCTGTTTAAACAGTTACTAACAAGCAATATGGACCTAGTTGAATGAGAGAGTGAACAGGAAGCTTATGAAAAAGGTTTGACTCTACCTCCTTACTCAAACTCACTGTGTCTATGAGTATTTTCCTTCTTTCTGGTTAATCATCTTCTGCTGAAGAAGCTGAGGGTACCTTACTGATGCACAGTAATGTGTTGTTTAGGAATTATGTAAGTGAACTCTATACTTGCCATTTATGTGGCTAATCTCCTCGCACATATTCATGAACTCAACCTGGCGATGCCCACTCCTACCAGTAACTGTGGTAGGTGATCGGTGCCTAAGCGATGATCATTTGGTTATCAGGTGATTCAGCGCTGAGGCACTGCACATCAGTGGTACATGTAGCTTTCGGGAACTTTGGAACAACAGTGGAAAATAAACATTGTATATTGTGTCTTTACAATGTGACGGGTGCTGTACTGGGCTAGTTTAATGTCTATAATTTTTAATCTTCAGAACAACTCTGTAAGGTAGATAGTATGACTCCAATATAAAGATGAGAGAAGTTTAGGCCCAGAGAAATTAAATAATAATCAAATGACACAAAGCCATTATGATATACTGCTTCCTTAGGCCATTAATAGAAGCTTTTAGCAAAAAACAGTGTCACTCATTCATCATCCATTCACTTATTCAATATTTATGGAGTGCCAGTGTGTTCCAGAAACATGTTAAATCTTGGCTTTGTCCACTGTTCTATCTCTTTTAAAACATAACTCTACTTCAAAAATTTTCTGTGCTTGCCTCTGGGCTTTCAGAGATTCCTGGAGGTTAGGTTCCCCAAACCAGCAGCATCAGCATCATCTGGAAACTTAGTAAAGAGGCAAATTCTTAGGTCTGCCTGAGACCTACTGAATCAGAAACTCTAGGGTTCTGTTGAAGAGGCAGAGCACATAACACTACCAAAGGCCTTGGCAGGGCTAATCTATGATGAAATAGTCCCTTTTGGATGACGGGAGATGTACTTAGTTCTCCTTTTTCAGAAATAACTTCTAAAGCAAAGAAGGAAAACTCCAGAGGCAGCATCACAACCCTATCATATGGTTGTTCCAGAAAGTAGGCAGTCATTGGAGAAAGTTTACAATGTATCAATGTATTAATTATGCCAAACTGCCTTTTTCTACATTGTTCTCTGGTAACTTTGTCCATTAAGGGACTCTATTAATAGGGAATTCTGAAAATTCTTTTTTTTTTTTTTTTTTTTTACCATTTTTCTTCTTTTTTCTTTCTTAGTTATATTGAATATATATACACATTTGGCAACACCACTATCTTTTTCCTCTCAGGAGATCCTTAGGGTAAAAATGAATTACCTAAAATATTTTTTTTCTGAACACATGAAATGGATGTGTATGATTTGCAAGCATATGTTATAGGCTCAAGTAGTCTCCACTTGTCCACAGAAGATTCATTCTAAGACTGCCAGTTGATGCCTGAAATCATGGATGGTATTGAACTCTACATATATATGTTTCCTCCTATACATACATAACTATTCTTTTAAAGGAAGCACTTATAGCTTCTCTTTGGCATATCCGAATTGCCAGTATCTCTTCCCCTTGTGCTTCAGGGCCATTAATAAGTAAAATCAGTGTTACTTGAACACAGCACTGCAGTACTGTGCCAATTGATCTGAAAATGGAGATGGCTAATAAATGGCTAATAGACAGGGAGTGGACATAGAGTGGAGACAAAGGGATGATTTGAATCTCGGGTAGGAGTGAGTGGGGATGGCATGAGCTTTCATCATGTCACTCAGAATGGTGCACAATTTAAAACTTATGAATTATTTATTTCTGAAATTTTCCATTTAATATTTTTGGATCATAGTTGACTGCAGGTAACTGAACCTGTGGAAAACAAAACAGTATAAATAAAGGGAACTACTGTAATTGCCCATTTTTTGTTCTGACAGCAAATACTGTTGTTCTGAACACTAATACTGTAGATAGATTCATACCTAGAAAGTGCTACCTTCATGAGTGAGAATAGTAAACAAACAATTTATTGAGGCTACTCTGCCTGTTAAAGATATTTATCCTTAAGCCCTTCAATTAAAGGAAGTGGAAATTTTTATCTTCAAATGATGACATTTTTCTTTCTTCTTTTCCTCCTCTGTCAAGTCTTGTTTCTTTCATTTTTGGGGTCAAATTTTATGTGTTTGACCAATAACAAAAATAAAGACAGGTAAATAAAATTCTAGATATTTGTAGAAAAAAATGCTCCTGAAACAAAATATTAATTCTTTCTATATACACACAAATACAACATAAAAACTTTCCTTTTTTGTGTAATAACATGACTGTGTCTTGATGTTAATAGTCATGTGTCAATTTTTCCTTAGGAAGTGTAGGACTTTTTTAAACTCTAGATTTGTCTTCTTTTGTTTCTAGAAAGTGTTTTATTTTTCTAACTTCTTCCGGGATAGATAAATTTATTTTTAAAAATAGCTTTATTGTATTTTTTCCATTACCATTTAGTTCCTTTATATCCCCTCCACCCACAATCACCAATCGGTTGTCCATGTCCATGAGTCCTTTTCCCTTTCCCTTAATCCTTCCATGCCCTGACCTCCACCACTACTTAGCTGTCATCCTATTTTCTATCTATGAGTAGGTCTCTATTTTGTGTGTTAGTTCAGTTTGTTCATTCGATTCCATACATGAGTGAAATCACATGGTACTTGTCTTTCTCTGACTGGCTTATTTCATGTAACATAATGTTCTCCAGGTCCATCCATGCTGTCACAAATGGTAAAATCTGTGGCTGAGTAGTAGTATTTCATTGTGTAAATGTCCCGTAATTGTTTTATCCACTCATCTACTGATGGACACTTGGGCTGCTCTCGTCTCTTGGCAACTGTAAGTAACACTGCAATGAACATCGGGGTGCTTACGTTCTTTTAAATTAGTGTTTTGAGTTCTTTCAGATCTGTTCCCATAAATGGGATTGCTGGGTCAAAAGGCCGATCCATTTTTAATTTTCCCAGGTATGTCCACATTGCTTTCCACAGTGGCTGCACCAGTCTGCATTCCCACCAGTAGTGCAAAAGGGTTCCTCTTTTTCCATATCCTCACCAACACTTGCTGTTTGTTGATTTATTGATTATAGTCATTCTGACAGTTATGAGGTGATATCTCATTGTGATTTTATTTTGCATCTCTCTGATGGTTAGTAACATGGGGCATCTTTTCGTATGTCCATTGGCCATCTCTATGTCTTCTTTGGAGGAATGTCTATTCAGGTCCTTTGTCCATTTTTTAATTGGGTTGTTTGGTTTTGGTATTGAGTTTGTAAGTTCATTATAAATTTTGGCTATTAACCTGTTATAAGATATATCAGTGAATATATTCTCCCATTCAGTGGATTGCCTTTTTACTTCGTTGATGATTTCCTTTGCTGTGCAGATGTCTGAGATTTTGCTGCCCGTTTTTCTTCTAAGATTTTTATGATTTTATGTCTAACATTTAAGTCTTTAATCCATTTGAATTTATTCCTGTGTGTAGTGTAAGAAGGTGGTCCAGTTTCATTTTTTCTGCATGTATTGGTTCACTCTTCCCAGCACCATTTATTGAATAAACTATCTTTAGCCCATTGTATGTGCTTGCTTCCTCTGTCAAATATTAATTGACTTTAATGGTGTGGGTTTATTTCTGGGCTTTCTACTCTGTTTCATTGATTTATGTGTCTGTTTTTATGCCAGTACCATGCTGTTTTGATTACTATGGCCTTGTAGTATAGTTTTATATTAGGTAGTGTGATTCCTCCAACTTTTTTCTTCTTTCTCAGGATCACTGTTACTATGCAGGGCCTTTTGTGGTTCCATATAAATTTTTGAAATATTTGTTTTAGTTCTGTAAAATACATCATTGGAATCTTCATAGGTATTGTGTTGAATCTATAGCTTGCTTTAGGTAGTATGGACATTTTAATGATGTTAATTCTTCCTACCCGTGAACCCAGTATGTGCTTCCATTTATTTGTAACTTCTTCAATTTCTTTCTTCAGTGTCTCATAATTTTCTGAGTACAGGTCTTTTACATCCTTGGTTAGGTTTATTCCTAGATATTTTATTATTTCTGAAGCAACTTTGAATGGGATTGTTTTCTTAATTTCCCTTTCTGTTAGTTCATTATTGGCATATAAAAATGCAACCAATTTCTGGATAATAATTTTCTATCTTTCTACATTGCTGAATTCATTTAACAGTTCTGCTAGTTTCTTGGTGGAATCTTTGGCCTTCTCTATGTACACTCTCATGTAATCTGCAAATTAAGAGTTTTACTTCTTCCTTTCCAATCTGGATGCCTTTTGATTCTTTTTGTGTGATTGCCAAGGCTAGGACTTCAGTAATATGTTGAATAAGAGAAGTGAAAGTGGACATCCCTGTCTTGCTTTCCAATCTTAAGGGGAATGCTTGTAATTTTGGCCCTTTGAGTATGATGCTGGGTTTGTCATATGTGGCCTTTATTATGTTTAGGTATGTTCCCTTTACCCCCAGTTTACTGAGTGTTTTTATCATAAATGGGTGCTGGATTTTATCAAATGATTTTTCTGTATCTATTGATACGATCAAATGATTTTTGCCTTAATTTTATTTATGCTGTGTTTCACATTTATTGATTTGCAAATGTTGTACCAATCTTTCATTCCCTGAATAAATCTCACTTGACCATGGTGTATGATCTTTTTTGATGCTTTTCTGTATTTGGTATGCTAATATTTTGTCGGGAATTTTAGCGTCTATGTTTATCAGGGCTATTGGCATATAATTTTCTTTTTTTGTGGTGTCTTTATCGGGTTTTAGAATTAGGATGATGCTTGCCTTGGAAAATGAGTTGGGAGCCTTCCCTCCTCTTGAATTTTTTGAAATAGTTTGAGGAGAGGTGTTAGTTTCTCTTGGCATGTTTGGTAAAACTCACCTGCAAAGCCATCCAGGCCAGGACTTTTGTTTGTTGGGAGTTTATTGATTACTGCTTCAATTCACTAGGTATAATCTCTCTATTCAGATTTAGTTTGGAAGACTGTATGTTTCTAGGAATTCATCCATTTCATCCAGGTTGTCCAGTTTGTTGGTATATAATTCATAATAGAAAATATTATTAAAATATACTTAATTTTCCCCTAATATTTTGGTTACTTCTCCTGGTAATCACTTTGAACCTAATTTTATTTGTGTCCCCTGCTTATCAATATTTCCCTAATATTTTAAAACAACATTTTTGTTTTTGTTTGCCTTTAATTTTGCTTGGTTTTTGACCCATATTGCTATATTTCAGCAATGTCTAGATCCAAGGTGTGGTATCAATACTTAAGATATGCAGTTGACTTCATCTTATTAGCAGAAAATAGCAATGATCTAAAATGTGTTCTAATAAAAGTGAAAGAAGAAAGTGCCAAAGCAAAACTGTGTTCGAACATCATGAAGACAAAAATTATGCTTATAAAAGAAATGCACAACTTTAACATTGAGGAGAGACTGGAGACAGAGGCTTTGTGGAGAGAATAGAGAGAGTAGGCAGCAGGATCTTGTGCTGACTCCTCCCCAGTACAGCAGCAGCCATCTGGCTCAGGCAGGCCATTCCCCTGAGCCACAGCAGCAAGAGAGGGACATTCCCCTGCCCTGTGGTGTCTAAGCGACTCTGCTGAGTGCAGAGTGACTAGATTAACAGCTGAAGGAGACAGCCACAAACAGTAGATTCCTGGAAGTCTTGAACAGACTGCCAAAGGTCAGAGAGGGTCAACATCTGACATCCAGAGGCAGATCCAGAAAGAAAAACAGCTGTCTCCTACCATAGAAGTTCACACCACAAAGGCAGGAAATCAAGACAGATCAATTTCAGAAGCAGAAGCAAAAAAGAAGAATCTCACAAATAATGGGAGAAAGAAACACCCCCAAATTGAAGGGAAAGAGGAAATCTCCAGAAAGAACTAAATGAAATAGAGGCAAGTAAACTATCAGATGTTGAGTTACAAACAATGGTTCTAAGGAAGCTCAATGAGCTCAGTGAGGTCAGAGAGAATGACCAAAAACTACAGTGAAACTACAAGGAACTTACTGCAAACAAACATATATCAGCATGAAAAAGGACATGGAAACTATCAATAAGAGGCAAGAGGAAATGATGAAGACAACCTCTGAATTGAAGAATCAGAAGGAATCAAAGGCAGCTGGATGAAGCAGAGGAACAAATCAGTGAGCTGGAGGATAAGGTATAAAAAAGCTCACAGAAAGAGCAAGAAAATGAAAAGAGATTGAAAAAGAACAAAGAGGGGTTAAGGGAAATGCAGGACAACCTGAAATGTAATAATAGCTATATAATAGGGATACCAGAAGGAGAAGAAGAGGAACAAGGGATAGAGAACCTGTTTGAAAAAGTCATGATGGAAAACTTCCCTCACTGGAGGAGAGAAAAAGTCACACAAGTCCAGGAAGCACAGAAGATCCCACTGAAGAAGACCACAATGAAGCCCACTCCAAGACACATCATCATTAAAAGGGCAAATATCAAAGGCAAAGGGAGAATCCTAAAGACAGCAAGGGAGAAACACACAAGGGAGCCCTGATACATCTAGCAGCTGACTTCTCAACAGAAACACAAGCCAGAGGGAATGGCAAGAAATATTCCAAGTCATGAAAAGCAAAGGCCTGCAACCAAAACTGCTCTACCCAGCAAGCCCTCAATTAAAATGGAAGGTGAAATAAGGAGTTTCCTAGACAAAAGAGGACTAACAGACTACACCTCCACCAAACCAGCATTGCACCAGCATTGCAAAATATGCTGAAGGGACTGCTCTAAGAAGATGAAGAAAAAGAGTCTATGAATACCCAGTTCCTTTCACAGTCACCAATACTTGATATTACCAATATTTTTAATACTTATTAATCTGATAGTGACAATGATGTGTTATTTTGTTACTTGATTATTTGTTGAAACTAAACCTGTTTTTGCATATTTCTATTAGTTTAAAAAAGCTTTAAGTGACCTTTCAGTATTTATCCATTTTTTAAATTAAATGTTTGTAGAATGTTTTCCCTAAAGAAACCCCAAAAACTATTAACCCTTTTTCAGATATGTTGCAAATACTTTCCTATTCTATTACTTGTCCTTTGACTTCTTTAATATATATGTTATTGTATAGTCTTAACTGTTTAATATAGTCATATTGTCAATATTTTACTTTATAGCTTATGAGTCTGAATATGTTACTTCAGGGTAAAAAGAATATTATTTTGCATTTTCTCCTAAAACTTCTTAGATTTTACATGTTGGTTTTTAACTCACCTGAATATTTTTTGTATAATGTGTGAAATAGGGCTCTATATTTGTTTTATTTCAAGTAATTGTGGTTTATGCACCTTATTTGGTGAATAAGCCTTATTTTCCCCATTGTTTTGAATATCAATTTAATCATATATTACATTGTTAGATATATACATTTGTTTCTAGAATGCTCATTTTATTTATTGATCTACTTGGTTATTTCTGTGCCAGTGTCATGTTGTTTTAATTGCTGAGACTTTATAATGGATTTAATTTTTTAATATTTTATAATGTATCTTGAAATTAAAAAATAAATAAATAAAATCAATCTGAATTTAAGAAAGAAAAAAGAAAGAAAGAAAGAAAGAAAGAAAGGAAGAAAGAACTACCTTTTGTGACAACATGGATGAAACTGGAGAATATTATGCTAAGTGAAATAAGCCAGTTGGTGAAAGACAAATACTATATGATCTCACCTATAAGTGGACTCTATTCAACAAAATAAACTAATGAACAAAATAAGCCACAGGCATGGAAACATGGATCAGACTGAAAGTGACAGAGGGGATGAGGAAGGAAGACAATATTGGAAGGAAGGAGAAGGGACTAAACAAAAAACATGGACATGGATAACAAAGTGGGAATTGACTGTGGGAGTGGGGGTGGGTGGTGGGATGAGTGGAGGAGGGCAAAGGGGGAAAATTGAGACAACTGTAATAGAATAAGCATGATTTACAAATAAAAAGATTAAAAAAAGAAAATATAGACATTGAAATTGTTAAAGATTTTGATTATCTTCTTTCAGTCACCAATTCACATGTAGACTCCAGCCAAGGACTCAAGAGAAGGTTGAGACTTATAAGGGCAGCAATAGAAGAATTATGAAAGATCACCAAGAACAAAGATGTGTCTTTAGAGACCAAGATCATCCACACCCATGTATTCCCACTTGCTATGTACAGGTACAAAAGCTGGACTGTGAAAAAGGCTGATAAGTGAAAAATCAGTTCATTTGAAATATGTCATTGGAGGAAAGTTCTATGGATAGATACCTTGTGCAGCCAGAAAGATGAATCCTAGAGCAAATTAAATCTGAAACTGCACTGGAGGGGAAAAAAGAACAAAACTGAAGCTATCCTATGTCAGGCCTATCATGAGAAGGCAGGGTCCTTTGGAAAAGACTATAATAGTGGGAAAAATAGAAGGCAGCAGTAAAAGAGGAAGACCAAATATGAGATGGATTGACTTCATAAAAGAAGTCATTCATATGTGTCTATAGGAGCTGAGCAGGGTTGTTGAGGATAGGACATTGTGAACATTACTCACTCCCAGGGTTAGAGGAAGTTGGAGCTGACTCAATGGCAGGTAGCACACACATTGTCTTATAGAGGTTATTGTTTTATTAGATTTTAAAATGTAAAATAATATATTTGGACACTTCCTTAAACTGCCTCATGGCAGAAGTTTTTTGGTGACTATTCTTTGCCTGTTGCTTTTTTTTGTTGTCTTTCCCCCTATCCTATTTAGAACTCAGGACTAGAACTCAACAGAAGCTATGTGTGTATGAGGGTGTGGGATGGTGAGGGTGGTAGTTGCCAATGCTATGTCTGTCCCATTCCAGCGGGAATTTTTTAGATGACAAGATTTTGCATTTGAGGGTGTTCTTTTAGACTGCATCTCCCCAGGCAACTGAGATAGGCATTGTGGGGTAGTTCACAAGCTGACAATACAGAACTTTTCTTCTTTACCCTGTCTTACCTATAGAATGCTTCCTGAAAATATAGCTTGGTATATGATTCTTCTCTTCTCATTGGAATCAAACAAAATTTAGAGAAGATTTATTTCTCTATTAGCTCCTGTCCCCCAGTTCCATTGTTAAAAAGTAATACTTGTTGGTTTTAACCTTAGTGTACCCTTCTTGGAGAAGGGTGAATTGGTAGCATTTTCTGTGCAGTTGTAGCTGTCTTTTCCCTTATCTTTCCTTACTCCATCATATCTTCATTGCTTTTATGGTTCAAGGCTTTAAATGTCTCTCAGTTTGTTGAAGGCAGACTTTGTGCTTCTGTTTCTCATTCTTATTTTCACTTTTGCATACTTTTAAAGAGATAATTGGGGAAATATCGTATCACATTTACACCATGATTCTAAACAAAAAAAATTAATAAAATTTTTTTAACTTAAAAAAATGTTGGATCATGGGTTTAGTTTAATTCTCATTTCCTTTAATATTAATCATATGACTTTGTAAAAATTTTTCCCTATGTCTTCTAATATGCTTTGGTTTTTACCTTTACTACTTTTTAGTGTTTTTTTTTAAGTTTGTATAAGAACATTAACTCATTGTATCTCTAGTTTGTTGCAGTTATTAGCCTTAGCCTAACATTTGCCTCCTAAGGGTTTTAGTACTTGTGATTTCTTCCACTGCTTTGTGCTTAGAAAGATAGTTTCCTTCTCCAAGACATGTTAATTATTACAGTTTTTTGAAGTTTCACTTTTTGTGTTTAGCTCTTTATTTTAATTTATTTCAGTGTTTAATTTGAGGTAAGATTTTAGTTGAGAATTCCCCAAATAATCATTTTCCCCAAATCATTCACTGAAAAATACCTTCCTTTCCCATTGATTTGTGATGTTTTCTGTATTGTTTTCTAAGTTGGTCTGTTCTTCATGTAGTGAGACCCACACTGGGTGTTGATTCATTTCTCCAGATGGAGATCAGTATTGTCTCTAGCTATTCTCCCTTGCCCTCAGCTCCTGGCTAACCAGTGATTTTAATTAATGGAATCTGTCTATTTGCTCAGCAGGTCCTCACACTGTAAGATCTGATTGACTCAGATTAATGTCTCCCCTCTTCCAACTCTTAGATTTTTTCATCATTTCATAAAGCTAGAAATAGTATCTTATTTGCTCCTTATTTAAATGTACTACACGAGGGGCAGCATATTCTAGCATGTATCCTCTTCTCCAAGACACACTTAGTTCTCTCATATAAATTGTTCTCAAAGAGGACAATTCACCAACATACAGGTGAGTTCTGTAATAGTACTCAACCTAAATTTTCAAATGAATTGAGAGAATGAACACATCTTCTGATAGGGTGGAGTTGGGATTAACGGTGGAAAAAATAGAAAGATTGTTAGTGGTTAATCCTTGCATATCAGCAGTGCCAGGCAGAGGTGTGAACCAACTAGTCTCCTGCATGTGGCAGAGTTCCTGTGTTTTGGAAATGCATTTCTACAGTGATCTCAATTCATCACAAACCACTGACACTGCCATTGCTATACATATTCTCTTGGAATTTAGGAAATAATCTTTTATTTTTTTCAGTCTGTCTTCTTGTTTCTAGTGTCTAGTCATTTTGGAGTTATTAATGAGTAGAATTTGGAGATGAATAACTCTATCACTATGGAAACCTGGAATTATAAGGAACAGATTTAGATGATTCTAACATTTGCAAAGTCTTAGGGGAATAAATTCTTCTTCATCTGATTGGATATGTGTAAGGGGTTACTTATCAGTTTTGTATTGCAAATATTCATTAACATATTCATGTAATTTGAATGATGAGGGGATTATCTTTGAAAATTCAAACTATGTGTGATTAATACTAGGACAAGGATTTTTTTTTAAATTTGAATATTTACAGATGCTGACTACAGAAGCATCATTTTATTTTTTAAACTTATTTTTATGAAAACAATCTAGATTTTATGAAAATTGTGTTTAATTTCCTGAGAAGGTAAGAAATCATCTCAAAGTCTTGCGAAAATAAAAATGTAAAATACCCCACAACTTTTAGAAAAATTCTGTGACAACAAATCAAGGTCCTTGGCATGTTTTTGTTTTGGACCTTTTACCTTTTTGGTAAGCTGACAAAACATCAGGGAAATAATAAAACAGCATAATTTCCATAATAATTTCTCAGAGAATTACCATGTAATTTTTAAATATTCACATAGGAACTCAATCATAAGCTTTGGGAAGAATTTTAGAATATTACACTTAGAGAAAGATTTTAATTAGGAAAGGAAAACAATGTTGAGATATTTTAATTACATTCTTAGATAAATCCATGTGTACTTCTAGGAGACTCAAGAGAAGAACAACGAAAAGAAGCAAGAGGAAAGAATTAACTCGGAATCTTCAGAAACTTGCATAGAATGTTTAAAATGAATGGCCAGACTTTATTTTCATAAATGTAATATTTAAAACATGCTCAATTTCTTAAAACCATAGTAAGCACTTTACACCCACTAAGATGGCTATGATTTTTTAAAAAGTGGAAAATAACAAGCGTTAGAAAAGATAATGAGAAATTGGAACCCCTACACATTGCTGGTGGGAATGCAAAATGGCGCAGCTGCTGTGGAAAACATTGCCAGCTCTAAACACATAATTATCATATGATCCAGTAATTATACTCCTAAGTGCACTTTTTTTTGTTGATTAGTGTAGTTTAATACATCTCAATCCTTTATCTCTTACATTAATGTCTCTTTTTCCAAAACAAGAGTTATTTACCCAAAGCCAGAAAACTTTGTAACAAATCTTGGATTTAATCAAAATGTAGAAAATCAAATTAAATTTGGAGAGTGACATCAGAGGAATGAAAGTGAGAGAGGTTTCCTTGGTTTCTCCCTTTGAAGCTTCAACAATTTGTACAGCTGTAATCCACAAAGGATTTCCTGTTCAATGCACAAACCCGTCTGAGAGGTCCGTGCTTTAAAATACCTAAAGGACGGTAAAGAGGAGCAAACTAGGGAAGAAAGAAGAGAGAAGAGCCCTTTCAAAAAAGCCATGCACACAACCCTCCCTGCAGCCAGGAGCTCATGGTGGGGCTCAGCCTAGAGCGAGGAGAATTCATGTTGTGGATGGCACTCTCTTCATCCAGGAGAAGCAAAGAGACTCAGTGAGCATTCTTGTACGAGGGAGCAGTACAAGCTGTGGCTGACTTCAGTAACCCTGAGCTTCAGTGAAGGGGGCCGCAGAGTGGGCTAGAGACCCCTGAGGAGAGGCTGGGGAAACAGGCTTTAGAGAGAGAACAGAGAGTAGCCGCGGAATCCTGGCACTGAGCCATCCCCCATGCGGCAGCCCCGACCCTGCCCAGGCAGAGACAACATTTCTAAGAGAATTAAAAACATATGTACATAATAAAAAACCTTGTATACAAATATCTAGCAGCATTATTCATAATAGCCAAAAAGTGGAAATGATCCAGATATCCAACAATTGATATATTCATACAATGGCATATTAATCAGCCATTAATGAGGAGTGAAGTACTGGGACAGCTACAGTATGGGTGAACCTTGAAAACATTGTGCTAAGTTAAAAAAGACAGACACAAAAAGTCACATACTGTATGACTTCATTTATAGGAGATGTCTAGAGGAGGTAAATGTATAGAGATGGAAAAAATATTAGTGGTTTCTTAGGGCCAGGGGAATGAGGGGATGAGAGGATAAAACTAAAGGATTATTTTTTCAATGTATTGAAATATTCGAAAATTTACTTGGTGACAGTTGCATAGCTCTGTGAAAATAGTAAAAAAAAACACTGAATTGTATGCTTTAGAATGGTGAATTTTATGGCATGTTAATTATATCTCAATTTTTAAAAAAGTTCTCAACTTTTTTACTAAATATATAAAAGACCAGAAAACATGACAATTTAAAAAAATCCCCAAACAAAATTAATATCCACCTATTTATTATCCAGATCTGAAAGGAAGTTTCACCAACTTTAAGAGAGATGAAATATGAGTGATGCAGTTGATGGTCCAACAATGCCTTATGGCCAGAAACAGAAAGCTGAAAGCTGACCCTTTCTATCTGTGCAAAATAGAGTGGTGGTCCTCAAACTTTTTGATTTCAGGGCTTCATGACATTGTCAAAATTATTGAGAATGGCAAAGAGCTTTCATTTATGTGGATAGTATCTATTTATCAAATTGGGGAAATTTTGAAATATTACATGAGTACATTAATGCATTTTAAAATAATTGTTATTTACTCATGCTAACATAAATCTTGTTAAAACCTAAATTTTAATAAAAATTGTAATAAAAAATGAAAACAGTTGGAGTCCCATATCTACTTCTACATTTAATTTTGCTGTGATATTGGTAAAAGTTTATGAAGAAATCAAGTGTCATGCAGATATATGATAGAAAAAGAAAGGAGAATTTTTGTTGTTTTTTAAAATAATTGTGGTTATACTTTGATACCACACCAAAGTCTGACAAGTGATAGTTTTATAAAGCTTTGTTGCCATGTAGATTTGAAAACCATAGTAATAAAATTTTTTACCCATTTACACTAAAATCCATTGATGTGTTTTGTAATTTGAATGGATCTTTTATTAATGCCTAATTTTGCAACAGCATGTATTGGTCATTGGGGAAATATTGATTCACTATGTTATGTAGCTTTTCCAAATGTAGGCATATTTCATTAAAAAATATAAAAAATCATGTTTGTTAATAGCACCACTTATTTTACCAGAAAAGTTTTCTTCTTCTTCTTTTTTTTTTTTGGAATTGCAAGCAGTTTAATGTGATTGACATATAGAATTCATGTGTGACTCTCTTTTTTTTAATTGTTCAAATACATTTTTTTCCATTTTCCCATCACAACTTTCCCATACCCCGCCACCCCCACCTCCCACCCTCAATCCTTCCGCACTTTGGCTTTGTCCATGGGTCCTTTGTCCATGTTCCTTGATTTGACCCTTCCCTTTCTTTTCCCCATGACCCCCCCATCCTTCCCTCTTGTTACTGTCAGTTCATTTTTTCTTTCAATGTTAATGGTTAATTTTTCTTGTTTGTTTTGTTGATTAGGTTACACTTATAGGTGAGATCATATGGTATTTGACTTTCACCCCCTGGCTTATTTTGCTTACACAGTGCTCTCCAGTGCCATCCATGCTGTCACAAAAGATAGTAGCTCTTCCTTTCTTTCTGCTGTATAGTGTTCCAGTGTGTAAATGTACCATAGTTTTTTGATCCACTCATTTATTGCTGGGCAATGGGCACATAGGTTGCTTCCAGCACTTGGCTATTGTAAATTGTGCTGCTATGAACACTAGGGTGCACAGGTTCTTTTAAATTGGTGTTTTCGGATTCTTAGGGTATAATCCTAGCAGTGGAATCGCTGAGTCAAAAGGCAGTTCCATTTTTAGCTTTTTGAGGAAATTCTAAACTGTTTTCTACAGTGGTTGCACCAACAGTGTACTAGGATTCCCTTTTCTCCACAACCTCACCTGTACTTGTTGTTTGTTGATGTGTTTATGATGGCCATTCTGACCAGTGTGAAGTGGTATCTCACTGTGGTTTTAATTTGCATCTCTCTGATGGCTAGTGATGCTGAGCATCCTTTCATGTGTCTTTGGGCCCTGCTTATGGCCTCCTTGGAGAAGTGCCTGTTCAGGTCCTTTGACTATTTTTCAGTTGTATTGTTTTTCTTCCTGGAGTGGAGTTGTATGAGTTTTTTATATATTTTGGAGATCAGACCTTTGTCCAAGGTATCATTGGCAAATATATTTTCCCACACATTTGGTTCCCTTTTCATTTTGCTGATGTTTTCTTTAGCCATGCAGAAGTTTCTTATTTTGAGGAAGTCCCATTTGTTTATTTTTTTCCTCTATGTACCTTGCTCTAGGGGACATATTGGTGAAAATATTGCTGCATGGGATATCTGAGAGTTTCCTGCCTATGTTCTCCTCTAGGACTTTTATAGTGTTGTGACTTATATTTAAGTCTTATCCATCTTGAGTTTATTGTTGTGTATGGTGTCAGTTGGTGGTCAAATTCCATTTTTTTGCATGTAGCTGTCCATCTCTCCCAATATCATTTATTGAAGAGGCTATTTCTACTTCATTTTATGCTTCTGCTCCCTTTGTCAAATATTAATTGACCATAGAGACATGGGTTTATTTCTGGGCTCTCTATTCTGTTCCATTGACCTATGTGTCTGTTCTTATGCCAGTACAAAACTGTTTTGATTACATATATTATAGTTTTATAGATTATAGATTACTATGTAATATAGTTTGATGTCAGGTATTGTGGTCCCTCCTATTTTGTTCTTCTTTCTCAAAATTGCTGCAGCTATTTAGCATTATTTATATGGTTCCATATAAATCTTTGAAATGTTTGTTGTATATCTGTGAAATATGTCATTGGTATTTTATAGGGATTGTGTTGAATCTATAAATTGCTTTGGGTGGTATGGACATTTTGATAATGTTAAGTCTTCCAATCCATGAACACAGTATATGCTTCCATTTGTTTGTGTTTTCCTTAATTTATTTCTTCAGTGTTGTATAGTTTTCTGAGTATATGTCTTTATGTATTTTACCTCTTCGGTTAAGTTTATTCCTAGGTACTTTAATTTTCTTGTTGCTATAGCAAGTGGGATTTCTTTTCTTTCTTATTCTGATATTTCATTGTTGGTGTACAAAAATGCCTTCAATTTCTCAGTATTGACTCTGTATCCTGCAGTTTTGCCAAATTCACTCATGAGGTTCAGTAGTTTTTTTTGTGGGATCTATGGGGTTTTCTATGTACACTATCCTGTCATCTGCAAACAGCGACAGCTTTCCTTCCTCCTTTCCAATCTGGATGCCTTTTATTTCTTTTTCTTGTCTGATCGCTGTGGCTAGGTCTTCCAAACTATGTTGAATAGGAGTGGTGAAAGCAGACAACCTTGTCTTGTTCCTGATTTAATGGGAAAGCTTTTAGCTTTTGCCTGTTGAGTATGATGTTGGTGTAGATTTTTCATACATGGCCTTTATTGTGTTGAGGATGCCCTTTTTATTGCCACTTTGCTGAGTGTTTTTGATCATAAATGGATGCTGTACCTTATCAAATGCTTTTTCCACATCTATTGATATGATCATGTGTTTTTTGTCTCTCCTCTTGTTTCTGTGATGTATTATGTTTATTGATTTATGAATACTGAACCATTTTTGCATCCCTGGGTGGGATGAATCCCACCCGATCATGGCAGGTGATCTTTTTAATGTATTGCTGGATGCGATCTGCCAATATTTTGTTGAGGATTTTAGCATTTATGTTCATTAGCTATACTGACCTGCAGTTTTCCATTAGAACTTAGTGTTAGATTCAAAAAAGAAGAAACCGTGATATGCCAATTGGTTATTCAACTAATTGTGCTCTAAAAATTGACTATTTGGGTAATTCAGGATTTTCAATTAATGCCATGTACCCACATAAATTCTAGATATATTCTAGAATTACATTAAAAATAAAATCAGAGAAAATAAAAAATATTGGTGAATATGTATTTTTTTCATGGATGATCTCTCACCAAAATAAAAAAAAGCAATAGCATAAAACATAAAGGAAAGGAGTGATAAATATGACTGAATAAAAAAATTAAATCTTTTTAAAGGTCAAATTAATGAAAATCAAAGAGAAATAATGAATTCAAAAAATACTATTTGGATTTCTTACAGTTTGAAATCAGGGAGACTGCCAAATTAATTATATGTTATTTAACTACAATTTCTCTCGATTTCATCACCAGTGAAATAGGAATAATGATGCTGTTGGTTGTTTAGAAGACTAGAAATAAAGTATATATTTATAGCACAGCCAGGGCTCAAAACGTTGTTAGCATTTATTTATTATAATTGTTATTACTTGCATATACCTATGAAAACTTCAGTGAGAAAAATACTTAGATCTCAGTAGAAAAACTGGGAAAGGATTGAGTAATTTATGGAAGATGAAAGTTAGTTAGCTAATAAACTTGATAAATTTAGCCTTGCTAATGAAATGCAAATTTAAACATTAATAATATGCTAGTTTCCAGCTAATGAATTAGACCAAAAACTTTTAAATATCACATAAAAGAGAAGTTTTCTCATACATTGAGAGCATAAATTTTCCACCAACTGACCTTGAAGTCAATTTGGCAATGGTCCCTACTCTTTCACATGTAATTTCACTCCTGAGAATGTATTTAAAACTGCTAAAGTTTTACTTTAGTGTGAATAATTGAACATATCTTAAATCAAGGGACTCAAAGGTTTTTGTGATAACCCAGTTTTTTCAATGAAAATATTTTTTACTATGTGCTTCTAATATACACACATTTATTTCTTGTTTATTGTACTATACATTTTTACCACTGAAAAACTAAATAGAATTGAAAATATTGAAATGAAATAGATATTCTAACACTTTCTTCCTGTACCTCAGTGGTTTGTCTTGCAACATCTAATATGCATGTGCCCCATTTCAAAGACCACATCCCAGAATATTCTTCAGTTAGAAGAGAGTTAAATAAATCATGGCACATCCATCAGAGTAAATATTATGCAGCTGTTGGAAATCACAACTTTGGATAATATTTAATTTTGAGGACATAGTTACAATACAATACGATAATCTATATGAAGGCAAATATAGTGCCTAACTAGTTCACCATTGTATCCCCGGGACCTGGCTGTGTACTGCAGGTATAAGCAACTCAGAATAGATGACAATAGAGAGATGGGTTAGGAATGAAGCGGAGACTTAAAAAGCACAAGCTTCTTGCTGGTGCCACTCCAGAACCAAAAATTGCATTAAGGAGAGGGCTCTTAAAAGCAGGGGTCCCTAAACTGAGGTCTCTGCAAGCCATTGACAGGCTTTTTGTCATGTGGAATTAGGTCAAAAAGCCCAGAATTTGAGGGACCAAGTGTGTGAGAAGAGACTTGCTTCCAGAGGTAGAGCAGAGGCTCCTTCCAAAATTATATCCAGGCTGTGAGAAGAGCACTAATGCCTGAAAAGGGAGAGTCCTGTAGAGGATAGTTTTTTAAATTTTTTTCTGAGAAGCTTGAGACTGTGTACAGTTCTTAAGACCCACTAGGAAGTGACTGGTATTGTTTTATCTGAAGGAAATATTCAGAGAAGTAAAAGTGACTGTTCTAAGATTGTATTGGGAGCTAATCGGGTGTCAAAAAGAATGGCACCCCGTGCCATTCTGTGATGTTAGTAAAGACCAAATCCCTTTCCCACCTGTCCTCAGGTGCCCAAGAGGCAAGAAGGAAGCAGCCAGTGCAGGTTCTGTAGAGTCAGGTAAATCTGAGAGATCATTCATTACTTCTTAAAAGAAATTATGTTAAAAACTGCTAGAGTAATACAGTAAGAAAAAATTGTGGCTTAAATTTGGGTTTTCATAAGATTCAAGTTATTGAAAATTTCTCCAGTCCCACAGAAATGGTACAGTAGTAGACCTTTTATATGGTACAGTCGATCTTTTGCAATCTTTTATTTTTAATGCAAAATTTATTCAAAAAAATGCATGAGAACACTTTTGGAGGTGATGGATATGTTACCTATATTGTGGCAATGGTTTCATACATGTATGTATATGTCCAAACTCATCAAATTGTGTACATTAAATATGTGCAGATTTTTGTATATTAATTACATCTTGATCAAGCTGTTAAAATTTGTTTATTGCTGAGGATCTCTTATCTGTGCAACCTCTCTTGATCATGTTATGTAAATTCCACACCCACGCTCCTCCACACACTTCAGCCTGTTTTCTTTCTGCTCATAGCACTCATTACTACCCAACATAATGCTATTTCCTTAATTGTTTATTTGGATAGCATCAGTTTCCCCACTGTCATTTCAGTTGCAGGAGAGCCCGTATTTGTTCAATGGTGTGTTCCTATCACCTTGCTGAGTAGGCGGCATGGCATACAGGACTCACTCGATATAATATTTGTTGAATAAATGAATAAATAGCATTAAAAGCATTCCTGCCCTGGCTGGTGGGGCTCAGTGGATTGAGTGCTGGCCTGTGAACTGAAAGTTCGCTGGTTCTTTTCCCAGTCAGGGCACATGCCTGTGTTGTGGGCCAGGTCCCCAATTGGGAGTGTGTGAGAGGCAACCAATTGATGTTTCTTTTGCACACTGATGTTTCTATCCCTCTCTTTCTCCTTCCCTTCCCCTCTCCCTAAAACTAAATAACTAAATAAATAAAATCTTTAAACAAAACAAAACAAAACAAAACACTCCCAATATCGAAGTTAAATGAGGAGGAAAAATCTTCAATAAGACTTATGCAACAAGAAACCAAACTGTTTTCCACTGGATTTAAGAACATTCAATTTTTCAAAATCTATCATAATTGACTCCATTTACTTTTATATCAAAAACTTGGGAATTTGCTTCCTACTTTATCTTGATGCTAATTCGAGTTCACTTTTCTGCTTGCATGTAATCAAAAAGATTATTTCTTGCTAGTTTTTTAAAATAAGTAGTCTGCAGGTTTGATTAGAGTTTTGCTTGACATAACTAAGGAAATGAGTGCCCATATGTGGCCCCCTCAAGATCCATGATCCAAAAGCCAAGGGCAAGCCTTGAAGGCAGAGCGCAGGTCCTGCAAGCTTCCCAGCAGGACTGTCTGTTAGTGGGCGTGGAGGAAAATAGACATGGGCCCTTGCAGCTGAAGTAGTGAGAAAGTTGGAGAACCCAGCAATAGTTCACTTCTCATTTGTTTTGTGCAGGAAACAGAAAACTTTTCAGGCAATGTTCATAGGCAGGTGGAGAAATAGTACAGAAGCTCAGTTAGAGTAGAATGAAAGAGGGTTGTGTAATGAGGCTACATTCCAGCCATGGCCGATTGAGCCCTCTTGGGGCACTGGTATATTAATGTCATTGGAATGGGCCCTCTTACATAGTCAGATTTGGTGTAATTAAGCAGCAGTGAGTTGAAATCATCTATTTTAATCTATGAGGCATTAGTCTAAGCAAATTAAATGGTAGAGGTGTGGAAATGGGGATAGATGGAGGCTTCTAAACCCACTGAAATGAGTGAATTCTTTATAAAGACTTTAGCACATCTATTTTATAAGTGTGCTCTACTTATTTGTTAAAAGAAGTCTGTTTTTCCCTTGAGAACACATTACGCATTCTCATTACTGCAGGTGCTTGAGGATACTAGGAAAACAGTTCTCTGAAAATATTCAGTGACAAACTAAGGTGCTTTGTCTGCTCCATTTGGCAGTGTAGCCCCTGGTAGCTACAAATCCTGTGGATGGTTGTGTTCACACCTTGTTAAAGTGCATGCGTCAAGACAGTAGAATTAAGTCTAAATAAACTGAGTTAATAGTCCCTGAGAGGAGCAACATATTTATTCATTAGCATCTGTAATAATGTTAAAACAGATAGGGGGTTGAGTTTGCATGTGTGCCATCCACATGCTTAGTATACATTGAAATTTTACAAAAAGGGAAGGCAAGGAAAACCAAGAAAATGTTGTATCTGTGAAAGAAAGTATAGTAAGCTCATAGAAGATGTGCAATAGTGTTTCCGTTACTGATGTCTATTAGATGGTGACATTTTTGATGGTAACAAATGTTTCTTGATCCTTACATTACCCATAGTCCCTACCATTGCACCTCATACAGGATGAACAGTCAATAAATATTTGTTGAATTTCATGAGTTTTGTCTTAAGTAGTCCCTGCTTCAGAGCCACCCAATTATGAAAACTAGAGGACATAAATTACTATTAATAAAATCCAGCCTTGTTTTAAAATTGTCCTCAATTTCAAAGGTTAGAGATTGAAGGAAATTTTTACTTGTCTTTTTTTATAGTTTGGGTTGGAAACAAAATATTTTAATAGGGGTTAATAAGATAGCTAATGGGGTAGGGAAAACCCATAGAACATAAGCCACCAGTTCATGTATTTGTGAGAGCCCAAATCCCCAGGAATGAGAAGATTTTGCTAATCTTTCCAATCACATTCTCCCATCCTCCCTCCCAACCCCATCTCCTTGGAATTATGTTATCTCTGCTCAGTTTAAAAGCTCAGAAGCCTTTTGAATTGGAGTGACATTCAAAGGACGGTCAAGGGTCACCCTTGGAATATTAAAGGAGAGTGCATTACAGGGGAGGGAGGGAAAGGGAACAGCTGGGGCCAGGCATAGCCATATACAGACCCAAGCAGAAAATGAGAGGAAAACTCCGCAGGTTCTGCCTCTGGCGGGGAGAAAGCGGCCAGTATTGCTGGGAAGGGTAGGAAGTAGCAAGACAGCAACCCACATTATCAGTGTCCAGCGCCAGTGCTAGTGTAGTTTGAGGGCAGAGGAAAGGAAAACACATATTAATGAAATCAGTTAGGCAGTGGCCTTTTGAACAGAAATGGAATGGTTCTTTTAGGGAACGTGGATACATGAGCCTTGGAAAAATAAAAGCCAGATAATGTTTTAGTTCAGGGATACAATTCTACAGAATTTACAGCCCCCCGATGGTTAATTTCTTAAAATAATAAAGCCTTGGGATTTATAAAGTAAATTGCTTCTCAAAAGACGTCAAAATAATTTAGTTTTCAAAATCTATTTTTGACCTTTTTTTCATTTATAAATATTGAGTCCTGTTTTAGTTTTTCAAATGAAGTCGATGGATATTTAGTGAGGGCTTATTATGTGCCAAGCGCTGCCCTAATACTTGGAATGAGAAGATGCAGTGACAGGCCATTGTGCTTCAACAGTGGTTACATATTGATGCTTTTGTCGGGGGAAGAATAGGGAGGTAGATCATGAATCTCTTTGAAAATTTGATGAAGGCTAAGGGTCTTTTCCATCACAAAAGGATGCACAATCCTATTTTGTCAGAAGAGTCACAGACAAAGGGCAGTGTATACATCTCATTATTATTATGTAGTCGGCCAATTCTAAGAACTATTTGTGAATTATTTATTTAATTTGTGCAGCTGTCCTGTGAGGCATATACTATAATTACTCCCATTTTCTTTCAGGGAAATTGAGGCTCAGAGAGATGAAGTAAGTCCCTTGCCCCAGGCCCTTCAGTGAGTAGAAGGTAACCCCTATGTGAGTACAGGCTCTTGACTGCAGTGTTCAAGTTCTCACTCTGGCACTGCAGGCCCTTGGATGTGCGTGGTCCTGGTGAGGCAGGCCAACATGGGCCAAAGGGAGGGTGTCTCTGTGTAAGGTAGACCAGGCAGTGCCCTGACACTTTATTGCTACCTGCCAGAAAATCATCTTAGTGTGTTTGCAATAATTAAAAAATGGGCACAGCATATTCTGTGGCTGTGCAGGGACTATCTATATGCTGCAGCCGCTGCACCTGGGCTGAATGTGGAGGGGCTGGTGTGTTTAGGGGGTTTTGGACCTAACTGAGAAAGTACTGAGGAAACTGTCAGGTTTCAAACTGGATTTTTAGGAATATTAGTTTGTCAGCAGGGGGCAGAATAGAGTTTTCTATTTATTTATGAAACTACAGGGAACTGGGTATTTTTTGAATAAAGTTTTTCTCCTAAACTGTGTATCCTTTGCCATTCAGAATGAGAGGATAGAATTAGATGTCTCCACATATTTTATATATTATTCATTTAAATGAATATTTCCCTTTGAGAAAAATGCTAGAATTAGAATATTTACAATAAAATTGTATTTCTAATATGCTGTATGTGTGAGATGATACTGCTCCTGAGTGACCATGTCGGAGTGACATCAGGCTCCCCTTGGTGAGAAGGAGACTTGTCCAGGCTGAACAAGGGGCATGGGCAGAACTGTAAGGCTGCATGCGTCTGGGCCACCCTGAGCTCCAGTTCTCGTGCCTTTGCTTGGGTGAGCTTAGCCCCTGGACCAGTGGTAGCTTTTTGCGGGTTCAGTCTCAGCTCCAGGGAGAAAAAAAACAAAACCACTTTACTTTTTTCTTTCAGTGTTGCTATTAAATCCTTTCATTTTGTTCTGCAGTAAAACAAAGTAACACAATCACAGGAAACTAAACTTCTTCTTCTAAGAGCAGAATATGGGTCAGTGTTTATGTGTGCACATGCCAGACAAGTAGGATAGTCAGATGAGGCCTTGGTTTCATATTGGGTAATTTCAGACATGATTAAATATACTTTTAAAATATTAAAAATATCAACCAAGGAGAATCCTTGACCTTAACCAACCAACTTTTCTTCCCTCCCTCCTTCCCTCCCTCCCTCCCTCCCTCATAATCAGTCAATCAATGAATGAATCAAGACATACTTATTGAAAGCCTATTTTGTATCAGTCATAATATCCTCTATTGGGGATTCTGAGACATGCATGCCTAAAAAGGACCCAGACATCTCAGCTATAGAGTCTAACACTTAAATGTTTTGGAATATCCAATAGAAAAAGTGTTGCGATTTTATTGTACTTTTTAAATATGTAATATGGGCAGACATGAGAAACCCTTCCTTCACATATACTGAAGACTCCATGTAAAATAAGTCAGAGGATCCAATGTGGTGTGATACACCCAGAGTGGGCACTTTGGTCCTCTCCTGCCTCCCTTTGAGGACCAGCAGCACCTCCCTAAAAACCTTAGGGCTTCTCAGTTCAGTGCTCGGTTTGAAAACTCTGAGATTAGAGACAAGATCTTCTCATCTGTGAACTGACTCTGTCATCCACTTTCTCAAAAGGTTAAAAATGTTGAGACCCAAAAGTTATACACACACACACACACACACACACACACACACACACACAAAATGTTTATATATCTATATCTATGTCTATATATACATACATTAAGCATCTCTGTTAGAATTTCTAAGATGCTGAAAGTAAGCTTTTTTTGGCTAGAGATCAGATGCTCTCTCTTTATACAGTCAAGTCATTAAATGCAAAATCACTTTAATCTGAGTTGTATTCTGATTAAATTTTGATACCCATTTGAAGCCATCAGATTATGAAGAACGTATGAATATAGGGTATGTGTATGCAATGTCAATACTGCTGCATAAACCCATTACCAAAAGACCAGATCTAGATGAGCCTGGATTGAACTCTTATTGATGCTTTTTCACAAAGGCAGCAGAAATTGAATTGATGGTGCTATTAGGTTGTCAATACCAGTGTCTCCCTTTCTTCCCAGATAAGTATACATGAAGCATCACCCATACAGTCATTTTAACCTCTTGTGGGCAAAAGAGCTATAGAGGTTCAAGGTGATGACCTAGATGAGGTGTGTCTAACTGCACAGTGGATGCTTTATAGAAGTCGAGAACTGGCAGACTCCTGTCTGACTGATGATGTTGTTATTTCAACTTACAGGTTTGCATTGATGAGCTGTTTTGCTTGCATTATTTGCTTGTTTTTAGTTAAATACAGCTATTTCTAATGCTTTAATCTTTAATTGGAGTTGTCTCTAGAGTATGAGCATAGCTAAGAGGACTATAGGTGGGGACTGTCAGGGAAGAAGGAGCTTGCCCACTTATCTGAGGTCTGATGAAAAGATGAGACTCTTTGACTGTGCTCATATGTACACCCTTAAATGAAATACTGTCCTCTCACACCAAAGCAAATCTGATATTTTGCAGTCATATTCTTTCAGAATGATGCTGGATATTCACCTTAACTAAATATGTTCTAGATAAATATATTTATCTTTAATATATTTATTTATCTTTAATATGGGAGCAGCAAATAGTGTAATTTTCCCTGGGCATATTTGAACACATGCTTTAAACTCTTTTTCACTCAGTAATGACCTTGCCCACCCATAAGGCAATGTCATCTAACTGTGGGTCAAAATCCAGTATAGAGTGCTGTCCTGCAAATGTCCTATACCAATTTTGTATGCACACCTATTGGTTTCTTTTTGGTAGACTATGGTAATCAGTAATGGTTAGAGATGCTGGAGGGCTTGCTACATTCCCAAAGCCTAGTTACCTGGTTATAACGAAAACAAGCTCTGAGACCCAAGGCTGCCATACATAGAGATATTACGTGCACTTTTATTAACATACAATCCCAAAATAGTTTCTTCAGTCTGTTTATAAACTTGATGAAGTCATAATTCTGTCATTTTTTAGTGAACCTAACAAACCTTACAGGGAAGGTTCATTAAGACAGATATAGGAAGATTCTAGAAGCAAGATGTTTCTATCACAGTCAGTATCAGACAACTAGAACTCTCTGACCCAAAGACTGGATGGACATGGGACGGTATAGGGATCAATCCTTAGTCCCCTGAGCCCAAGAGCATAGGTAACAGGACTTACTAGATTCATAATACCCTCTGGTTCCATACAAGGGTGGGAGGTGTCTCCAAAATTCTTTAGCTAATACATATTTCAACCTCCATTAACGTTGATCAAGTCATGAATTTAACTCAAAGTTATCTTTAGATAACTTTAGATGAGCCCAGATTGAACTCTTATTGATGCTTTTTCACAAAGCATCATAAATTATACTAGTCAGCAAAATGCAGGGTTAGGGAGTGGTGGGCAGTGGACAGTGAACCGAGGTAGAACTAAAGAGTTCGTGGTGGCCAAGCCTGGAGTGATGCTCTGACACATGAATATTGATTGAGGGAACTTACTGAACCTAGGGTGGAGCTCGGGGGTCTAAAAACCTTTTCTCTAAAGAGGGAGAGAGTAAGTACTTTAGGCTTTGTGAGCCATAAGCAAACTGTGGGCTGCTCTGAGGAAAGGACATGACCTTGGAGAGGCAGCTCCCTTCAGGCAAAGGCAAGTCCTGGGAAAAGACACAGCTGTGAACCATCCTCAGCCATCATTTGTGGCAGTTGGGAAATTTGTGAATAGGCCCTAAAAAAGGGGATCTGGATGTCACATCACATTATTACAGCATATTCTCCTCTTCCAAACTGAAGGCGTGGAGAGAAAAGTAAACCATAGTTACTTGCATGCCTTAATGTGGGAGACATTATGAAGGAAATACTTATCTGTGTGACATTTTCTATCTTTCAAATGATATTAATATACATTATCTGTATGTTACCCCCCTCTAGTCTCCCAATACCCCCTTGAGGTATACATGTTGGTATGGAAACCAAGATGGAGGAGATGGTGATTCCCTGGTGGTCATGCAAGTGCATAGGTGCTAAATCGGAGAGCAGTCATGGTGTCTCCTGAAGTCCCCTCAGTACCTCACACTCTAAACCCAGCATTCATTTTGAATTTTGAATGTCTTGCTTGACTTTCACACCCAATACTCAGTTATTTTGGAATAGAATTAAAAATTAAATAAGACATCAGGCACACTAACTGTAATGTGGAGAGATGGGGGAAGAGGGGGCGGGGAATAAATAGTTGAGATTATTGGATTGAGAAAGGAAATACAAGTTGGGGTTAACATTTTGCTGTGCAAATCTGTTGTGAAATAATCAAGGACAAATAGGTTTATTGTAATTAAGTTCATTATAATGCAAATTTATGTCTTTTAGTATTTGTTAAAAATGTGGGTTTTTCTGCTTTTTCTCAAAACAATTTTTGTTTGCAGCCTAGGAAGTGACATGTAAAATAAAATAATCAGTGGTGAGTGAATTTATGGTGTGTCTGCTGATGGTCATTAATTTTCAGAATTTCAACAATAAATATGTGTACTTATATCAATAAAAACATAAAAATAAACTATGTTCTTATTTTCAAAAGCCAAATAGAATGTGATAGGAAATATTAATGATTAAAAATTAGAAATTCTCTGTAACTTTTGAGAAAAAAAATTCTATACTACTTTAAAATATCATTGAAAACTAACCTGCTTAATAGTATTTGGTAACTGATAAATGAAAGACAAAAATTATTTTTCTTCATGACTAAGGTAACAAAATATACACCTGAAGTTGTCTTTTTTCCAGACCCAGGAAGGTCCAGTTTCTTCCTATTAATTATTTGTGAATCTGATTTTTACTTCTTCTCAGTGGGAGAAGTTAATTATAAAATATGATACTGTTTTTGCATTTTAAATTGACTGTAGATAATTTGTTTTCACCCTTTTTCTGATTGAAACATGGCATTTTAAGGAGAGGGGGCTCCAATGCATTTCTTTCTTGATAGTGGATATAATTTTTCTATAGACCTGTTGAGTCTAACTTTGCCGTACTCTGACTCTTCACAATCAAATGAACTGTTTCCTTGGAATTTTGAAGCCTGCCTGTCTTATTTATACATTTTTTTAAAAAAGCCCTTTGGATTGCTTGTTTTATAGTTGTGTTATGTATGTACATAAAAATATGCTGGACCTAGTTCAAGTGCAGTTTAGAAAGGTGTGGGTATTTCCATAGCATGGCTGCCACTGGACACAGATGCTTTGCTGAGTTAATAATTCTCTATCTTTAGTTTCTCTGACTATAAATTGAGAGTGATTATGCTAACAAAACCTCTGCTGGTTAAATTATTTAGGTCTTTAGCTAAATTATGTCCTTCTCTGGTGTTATTTTAAACAGCCTGCCAAAAGCCAGGTTAAATTCTCCTCCTTCACACAGTGAAGATATATAGTCCTTATATCTGTCCTTCAAATAAAGGTTTAACAACAGGGAAATCTTTATTTAAAAAAATATATTGAAAATATCAGGAATTAGTATATTCTCAGGGTATATACAGTTACTATGCACGAAGCTATATTTAATTGTATATAAATAAACAGTAAGGAATATTAATTAGGTAAAAATTATTAGAATGTGACAAACACTGTGTATTATTGCAGACACTTCAAAAATTAGAGCTCTAACTTAAAGTAACTAATTTACATTAGCTGTAATCTGTGCACATTCTAAAATGACTTTCAAGAAACACTAGGTCCATCAGATGATATAATAAAGATGATAAGGGAAAGGACTTCCATGGTTGGATAATTTGGGAAAATGTTAGATGAAAGAGAGTTGAATTTGTTTCTTTCCTGGTAGACTTTTCTGCTGTGTTTTTCATGACTGTGTTTGGAACACTGTTATTGTAGAATATCTTTTGGAACAAATGTTCTGTGGTATGGGCTTTGAAAAATATTCATTCCAAACTTTTCATTTTCCAGATGAGAAAACCAAGGGTGAAAGTGGTTAAGTGATTTGTTTAATTTATGTAGAGAGTGACTCTGAATGTGTGCCTGGATATTTGACACTACTTGATGTCTTGTCTACTACACTGTATCACTCCACAGATTTCACCAGTCAGCATCGGATAGAGCAGTGTTTTGTTCCTAGAGTCAGAAGGGAAGAAGATACTAACAGAGTATGCTCTGGGAATCCATTATCCAGGGTTTAAGACCCTTTACAGTACATAATTCAAGTTCTGGAAAATATCATGAACTCCTAAGTCCATGAGCCTCACTTTTTCACCCAGTGCCCACTGTGCAGTATAAAAAGATATCTTTGGAGATGAGTCTATGAAGGCTGAAAATACAGCTTTATCACTAATTAGCTGTATGGCTTTGGTATGAGTCACTTAGCCTCTCTGAGTCTCAGGATTTTAACTCTAAAATGGGGCTAATACTTGACACAGTTTGGGTGACAAATATATCTGAAGTGCTTATCTGGTAAAGGCATTTGATAAATGTGACCTATTTTAATGCCTGAAGGATATTTAAATAATTTTTGTGTAGTTCTGAAGTTAATTTCAGTCTTTTCATTGAAGGATAAGGTAACATTTTTGTTGAGATTTTGCTAATGGAAACTCTTCCCACCTCTCTCCCCCCACCCCCCACCGCCTCCCTCATTTCTTTTCTTACTGTCTGGTCTGGCTTGGGTCTTTGATGGCTCTTGTGAGTATCCTGTGTTGGCATATGCTGTGTCCTGTTCTTGCACATATTCACCATTGTTCATACTGGGCCAGTTACTTTTTTCTATCAAGACTGATAAGTGAGTTGCAGAGAAGTCCCATCTTCTTAAACTGTAATGTGACAATTTCAGATTTTCAAGTAAGAAGTCTTAACCAGCTCAATTTTTTGCCTGCACTAGCTATTTCTGTTCCTGTGTGCTGCTGCAAACATCCTTGTACATGTTGAACTTGCAACTCTCTTACATTCCTGCAAGCAACTATGTAGGTGCACATTGGAAAATCCTTTTTTCACTCTGGCAGGAAGGAATTTTACAGACTGCCATCACTTTGGCAGGGAGAGAATGACTTCCAAGCCGAGTGCTGCTTGAAAGAGGCACTCCCCCCTCACTTATACAACTGCACTCAATGGTTACTGCTTGTGACACATTTTCAAATGGACCCCCCAGTGGCTGCGGCTGTGATTAAAAGCTGTCTGCTCTCTGTCTCACTGGGGGGTTTCCTGTTTAACCATGTCATGCACATACATATACGTGGGCTACAGCTGCATCATGGCAAATGTAAACTGTTTTGTAAGATGAAAAATCAAGTGAATACTTGAATGACTAACTCCTGCATTTTCCAAGCTCAAGTCACAGAAAGACTCAAGTTGGGAACCAAGCCATGTATGAGGTACATAAAAATAATTTAAAAAAGAAGAGCTAATGGTCAGTGAATATATACCATCTGCCAGTACATGCTCTGCACATATCAGCCAGACTGGATATCTTAAAAATTTAAGTGCACTTGAACTTAGCAGCTGCATTTTAGCTCCTCTGTGTGATTCGGACTTCAGTTTGATCATTCGCAAATAAGGCAAGAACATAATATTCTTGATTTAAGGTTACCCAGGTATTCACTGATATACATATAACCATGTTTGGATTATCATGAAGGTGGTGCATGCCATTCTAAACTCAAGTTTACTATTAACAGTACCTTAAAAAATGTTCAAATGGGCAGTGTGGGCTCAAAGACTGGGTGTCTTGAAGGCACGAGTCACATCTGTTTGTTTAGATTAGAGATATTGAATATTCAACATTTGATAAAATAAAAAGAAAATGTCAGAATGTAAATCTGGGCTCATTACTTCATGTAATGAGTATAGTTATCAAAGCCATGAGGTAAAGCAGTGTTCCTTTCTCAACCCAGTCCACTCCACTAACTAAATCTGAAGAATCCAAACACATATTCTTTCTTAAATACACAGGAAAGAAATTGGGGGGAAATTTGAGAATTTTGTGTCTCCTTTCCCCTCCATGTGCTTCCTCTCAAATTTCAAGCTCTCCAAATCTCAGCAACCAAACACAGCATATGAAATGCTAATCCATCACCAGCAAATTTAGGCAGATGATTCTGCGAATTGACCACATTGATTACATTGATTATATTTCAAATATTTACAATATGGTAAGACAAGCCTGATTTATTTTCTAAAGAGTTCAAGGTAGGTATCACTGTTGTTGAGGGGGAAACAATGGAGAAATGTTTGTGGTTGCTATCTGCAATAATCTGATGCTGACAGAGAGTAGTATTTTATTTAGTAATTAACAGTGTAAAGGGGAGAGGAGCTGTCATGTTGGTTCTTAAGCTGGGGAATGTGATGAAAGATGATATCTGCGATCTCATCCTTTCCACTTGTTTAGGATTGTCAGGATGAGAAATGTCAGCATTATGAAAGCTCGGCTCTGCTCTTGATATGATAAAACCCTTCAAAAGCCAGTCTTTCTCTCGCCCTCATCCCCCTCCTTTCTCGCTCTCTCTGCACTTGCTTTTTGTTTATCCTGTTTTGTTAGATGGCAGAAATATAATTCTTTTCTTTCTTCCTATTATAAGCCACCATTTTTGTTTTATTATATGTTTCACAACCCCTAATGCCCCACTGAAAATTACCTTGTTAAATGACAGTGTTTCAAAGCCATGAATCCTTTCCACCATTCCCTCAGAGGTTTGAAACAGTCAACAGACTGTAAAGAATAAATAATAAAAAAGTATTGATTATTTTGATGACTGTGAGATTCAATTAAGTATTAATTTTGCCCTCCAGTGGACCTATCAAGGTATTCAAAAGGGAGGATTCGGCTCAGCTAAATGCGTGCTGAGTGCTTCAGCCTTAAATAGGGAGAAAATGTGTTTACCTACAGTATTTGAAGAAGAAGTGCATTGATGCACAGAGTCCAATATTTAAGTGCTGTGCAAATTAAGCCCTGGTGACAGTGACATTGTTTTCAGTGGTATGAGTATTGACTGAAGAAGTGCATTTGATGACAACTTAAACTATTTGTATTGATTAACATTTTCATAGATTATCATGTGTCATATCAAATTCACTTTTCAGGCATGAATACATTAAAAAAAATAACCACAGGCAAACCGCAGCCAATGTATGATGGGACAAGTGAGCATGTGGCCCCACCTGCTCCTGCACTGGTCACCTGTTTCCTGCTCAGGAACCATTTAGGCATGAACTTGGCAATAAATAGCTCCCAGATAACACAAAAAGGGCACTTCTTGCTCTTCTACTCCTTCTGCATCCAATATTTTTGCTAAAACAATATTACACATCGTGGTTTGCAAGTGGAATAAAACGCTACACTTGGAAAATATTGCTGATCCCTAATTGCTCTCCTCATGAGCTGAAGATAAAGCAGATTTAAATTATTGGGGCTGAAAAGTTTGGCTTTTTTGAAGGTGATTGTTGTTTCATTTTCATTAATGCTCTGGGTATATGATGCTCTAGATTTCCGAATTATTCAATGCAGTTTGTAAGTATTTTTCCAATTCCTTTAAAATGTTTAGGTCAATTTTCATATATTTTGTCATGTATTGTTTGCTTTGAAATGTTCATTTGATTTGGGATTAGGTTCAGTCCCAACTCAGGGACAGGTGGACTCAACTTCTAAGGGTGTTTATGGAATTTACATAAGAAATCGTTTTTACTTCAGTGACAGCATTTTGCAGACTCTTTTCTCCCTATCTCTTTTTTTTCTGCTCTGGGTATAGGGTTTAATTGCTTGTCCCCCAGGGAGAGGTCTTCTTAAAATAGCCAGCGGTTCCTCTGTAGGGTGCACCTGCCTTTTCAGTGTGTTGCTGAAGTACAAATCCAGCACTTTCTTTTTTCTTACTGCATTAAAGACAGAACAAGGTGTAAAAACATTCACACAAAAGCACATCCCACAATTAAAGCTGTGTTGGTTGGGTTGCTTTCAAAGAAGTTTTTTTTTTCTTCCTCCTCCGAAGCCTCCTGAATCTCTCACATGCTAGTTGAGCTTTAATAGGGTGGGGAGTAATGGAGAACTCCTCGGATCTGTAATAGCTCTTCACTTGACTGCAGCCAGCAATAACAGCGGGAGCAGCCAGAGATAAGAGAGAGAGGAGAGAGGGAGAGTGAGTGTGCGTGTGGAAGAGAAAGAAGAGAGGGAGAGGGAGAGAGGACACGCACACTAAAGCTGCCACTTTTTTCCTCCCCTTCACTGTTTCCCCCATCCTAGGATCCAATGATAGCTGGACAAGTCAGTAAGCCCTTGCTGTCAGTGCGGAGTGAAATGAATGCGGAGTTGAGAGGTGAGGACAAGGCTGCTACTTCAGACAGCGAGCTGAATGAGCCCCTGCTTGTGCCTGTGGAATCAAATGACAGCGAGGACACTCCCAGCAAGCTCTTCGGTAAGTCTGTCTAGGTATTTCATTTCAGTCCTACCATGTTGTCCGGAAGAGCAGTCTGCACACCCACCCCCCTTTTTTTTCTCCTGTTGTTCATTCAGTTTTCTTTTAAGTCCTGAAAAGAGAAGGCTCGCATTTTGGAGGGGCCGAGGCACTGAAGCTGATTCCAGCTGGCTAGGATGATGTCCTCCAAACTTTTCCCAACCAGGAACTTTCTCACTGCCCATTTTGACTTGTCAAATATTGCTGAAGTCCCCAAGACAGAAATTATTTGAAAAAAGAAGAAGGTTTTAATAATCAGGAAATCAGCTCCATTGTGAGAATTGGTTAACATTTATTGAAAAAGTATCGACTCGGTTTTGGGTTGCTTTGCAGCCTTTTGTTAAGGGGCAGGAGAGTACAGTGTTGTTATCTGTAGTCAAAAGACCAGAGAGGGGAACTGAAAAATATCAATACAAGTCATTCTATGTCAGGTAAACAAAGGTGGTTGCAGGAGCTGTTCAAATAAATAACATTTTGTAATTACAATTAGTGTCTCCTTTTAAATGGGTGATGAGGAAAGAAAACAGGTTCTTTTTGTCCCTCACCTGACCCTCTCCCCTTTAACAGATGTTTACAGCCTCCTCCTAAGTGCCGAGGCAGCTCAGGACCTTTCAGGAATCTTTGTTTCATAAACAAAACAAGACAAGCAGAGTGCCACTCCAGCAAAGACATCTGTCATTCAAACAGATGACACCCTATAAGCCAACTCAAACAACTGTGATCTCTAATGAGACAGGGGAGTGGTTTTTGAGGCTGGTGACTAAGTGATGGATGGTGATAGATGTCTGTGCTGGAGAAGTACTTCACGGGATAGAGTGACTTTCACCTTCCAAACAGTTGCTCCTGAAACACTCACTTTTAATTATTTTCCAGTGTTTGTATCACTAAATAGCTATATATCTATCACTGTCTCTCTCATACATACCTGCATATATTCATACATACACACACACTAGCATGATAGATGTACCATATATATGGTATATATATACCATATGTACATGTACATATACATATACATATATACATATATGTATATGTATATGTACATGTACATAACAGGCAGAAAATTGTTTGGTCTCAGGTTATAAACAGCCATGCACCTGAACTTCAAAAAAAAAAAAAATCGGTGTGTAGACTGCTTTGTTAAGAAAGTAATTAATTTGGTTACAAAATGAGATTGATTTTTGTTTAACCTGTAGAAAGTAAAGAGCTTTGATAGTTTGGCAACTCCAGGCCAGCTTCACCTGAGGAGCGTTTCTCTTATTTTAAATGTTCACTCAATCAAACATTAGAGTGGTGCTGCAGAAGAACTTCATTTCAAATTTTCTATTGGTAAAATACTGTTTTAGAGTTAAGAATATAATAGATTTCAGTTTCAAGAAATTCTATCATATTATCCTTTCTTCAAAAAGCAGCAGTTCTACCTCTGGCATACATTTTCCATACCTAAGCATTAAGGTTTTAGCATTTTCACTCTACAGAAATATTTTGTTATAGCCTGTTTTTATCTGTGTAGGAAAAGGTATGTCCTAAAACACTCATTTTATTTTAGAGGATTAGTGAAAGAAGTCAGATAAAATTATAAATTACAGAAAGGAAAAAGCCATGCTTCAGCCTCTCTGATGTTGAGTATTTTAATACTAAGCACTTTGACTTTTCAAAAGTAATCAATTGTGAATTAAATGTAATTGCAGATAATAGATTATTTTCCCCTAAATTTTCCATGCATTTTAAAGAGGTAAGTGCATTCTGTAAACTTTGACTTATAACCCCAACTTAGGTTCCCCCTCGATTGGCTCCAGTGGAGGGGTAATTAATTTGACTTCTCAACATTTATTTAGGTTTTCCACTGTTGAAAATTTTATAGATATATGTCATTCCTTACTGATTTTCATGTGTAGAGAAATAGCTTTAAAAAAAAATCCAGGAGAGTCAAAGAAATTTGAATTAAAACTTCATTGAAAATAGAAGTGGAATTAAAAAAAATATAAGTAGAATCTTTATGGTCAAACTAAGAATCATAATTTATTTTAGAAATTATAATAGATTTTAGAAGTTACTCATCTTCACTTTGGAATTCTTACTTCAGAATTTGTGAGAGAGAACCCAGTACAATCTGGATTATATCTAATATTCTTTATATGTTCACTTCATTGTATTTGGTCTCTAGAGTGCTTACCAAATACACTGAATATTTTCTAGTTTTCAGTGAGGTCAAGATGAAATCAGTAGATGAGCAGTTTTGAAAACTTAAGGATAAAACTGGAGCCAGTATGAGACAGAGGAAACAGACGGCGCGTTGGGAGGGAAGCGTCCCTGTGTTCTCTCAGGGCTCCTTCGCTATTGGGTCTATTATGCTCCCACTTTTCCATATCATGGGACCTTCGCTGAGGAATTCTAGTTTATGTAATTGACTAAAACTTTCTAGAATAATTCTCTCCCAGAATTCTTAGCAACTTTGGCAACACTTAATGGGCAATAATTTAATGGACCCTTATTTTATTTGCCATAAATAATTTCAACTTTTTTATTTTTATATGTAGTGTTGATTATACTCTTTACTTGATAATAGAGAATTATATTCTTCCTGAATAACTGAGAATATCCAAATTTATCTCCAAATAATGATTTTCTAATAAACTGTCTTAAAGCATCATTCTTATAAGCACTATATTTTTTAAAACTATGCTTCTGTAATAACAGAAGCAGATTAAGACAAATCATGTGCATCTTGATATATTTCCTTTTGTGGTGAGACATTAAGCAACACCAGGAGATAAAAGGAGCTCAGTGTTCTATAGTACCTGAAATTTCAGTATAAATAGATTTCTTTGGAGCTTATTTCTCCTTCCATGTCTTGTTCAAATTAGCAGTCCAGAGGACAAGTCTGTTTCTCTCACAGTATGGCACCTTCAGCAAAAAACTGCGGGAGGAAGGCTAATACTGATGCCCTCTATGGATAAACAAAGGAAATTCCAGGAACCATTGGGCCTTTTATGCCTCCCCTTAAATTGTACCTCTGCACTTAACAGCATCCAAGGAGAAACATACTGTGCAGAATATTTCAGTGCTCTGAGCAGCTCAGAACACCAGAAGGAGAAGCTAGAAGCCATATGCCAGCCTAAGTAGAAAGTACAGAAAAGCGCCCTTGTGTTTTATAGAGTAATTACATCAGAAGTAATGTTTTGTTTAACTTGAACAGCTATGGAAACTAAAGTACACTTAAGAGAGATGGATTCATATTTCATTGAGAAACATGTGGGTAGGTTGTTCTCTGTGATGTTAAGTGGTACATTATTTACTCTTGAAGCCTGTAGAATAACTATCTCCTTTTTCAGTTCCTGGCTGTATTATGCTAAGTTCCCAGCCGTAGGAAAGAGTTTGTAAAAGAGACTGGCATGTCATGCGGTATTATCAGAGAATCTGGTTCTGTGTCTTAATGTATTTCAGCTGTGTGATCGAATAAGTAATGCCACATAGAGCCAGTCATTTAATATGTGACTAGCAATGTACACATTCAAAACCATTCTCAACATTGAACTTTGGCAAACAATCTCAAAGAAAGAGGCTGCG
This sequence comes from Pteronotus mesoamericanus, assembly GCF_021234165.1. Lineage (NCBI taxonomy): Eukaryota > Metazoa > Chordata > Mammalia > Chiroptera > Mormoopidae > Pteronotus > Pteronotus mesoamericanus. Next base: position 42,560,981 of record NW_026555329.1, read on the forward strand.
GGGTTTCTTCTCTAGTGACATTTATAGCACTTGTGTCACTGTGGTGCTTTATTTTTAGTTATGCCCATCAAGAATTCAGTGTTCTACATTCAGTCAAGTTGGATGCTAAAATTCAAATGGTAGCATCAACAACTTGGTCAGGAGAATGGCCGCAGAAAGGATAAAAATAATATATATCCCTAGAAAAATATCTGTACTAAAGTTTGCCCATGCACTGTCAGCCGAAGAAGTGAGACCGCATAAAACATGCCCTAAATATTTTCTCCCTTATATCTTTGAAATTTGAAGGATGATTTATTAACAGTTTTCTTCCTAGAAATATTTTTATTGTTTCAAGTTAAACCTCATGATTGCTTTTCTGAAAGTCCCGACTCCCTTGGGTGGCTGGGTCAGCCTCTGTGGCCTGCTTCTCAGCTGTATCACTCTGTACGCGAATGCGGCACACAACCCCAAAGCCTTGGGCTGAGATGTAAACAAAAGGCCATTTATAAATATTGTACCCGAACTAAAAATTGGTGGTTGGTTTTCTGTTAGGATATTATGTTTTTTTTAGGTTAAAACAATTGCATGCAATGCTACTTGTGAGAATGGGTATTTTCAGTGCCATTTACCTGTGAACTATTGGAAAAGGGTTGAAAGTTGTGTCAGTGATTCTTCCTTGCTAGGAAATGTCCTGGACTGTTCCTTTCCTTTCCTTTCCTTTCCTTTCCTTTCCTTTCCTTTCCTTTCCTTTCCTTTCCTTTCCTTTCCTTTCCTTTCCTTTCCTTTCCTTTCCTTTCCTTTCCTTTCCTTTCCTTTCCTTTCCTTTCCTTTCCTTTCCTTTCCTTTCCTTTCCTTTCTGTTATCTTTCTCATAGACACATGCATTATAAGATTATTTTCTAAATTGCCACCCAGTTTGACTTGATTAGAATTTATGGCAGTAGAGTCGTTTTCAATGACAAAAGGATAAAGGACTAAATTGTCTGTCACCCCTTGAGACAGTGGTCTCTGCAGGTCAGCGAGGAGGTCATTGGTAGGGCGTTATGAGGGCTGCACTTGACGGCGATGCTGCCTCTCGTCTGTGCATAAGCGGAGCCTTCATTATGTCATGACTCTTTGTTACTTCATGTAAACGTCTCTCTCAAGTTTCAGTGCCTTGGATATTTATAATATTCTGATAATAAAATATGCTGGGGCTGGTAATCAGGACACATGGCTTAATCCCAAGAAGGATTTAGCTAAGAGGTGATGAGGAAAATTCTCTGAAGAAATATATTTATTTAAAATATGTATCGTGATTTGATATTTTGTAAGTTTTGATATTCTATCCATTAAAATTCATACTATTGTTCACTGAAGAAAGTGCATTTTGCGAAGAAAATATTAAAACGGAATATTTTTGGATCAACTAAATTATTTGAGTGATACATTCTATGCAAAAACAGTTATTTAAATGAAACTAGTAGAAACCTGTATTTGTGTAAGTAAATGGGATGCATGTAAGGTATTTGTCAAAAATCAATTATGGCTCAATAGTCAGACAAGCCCTTGTGGTGCTTGTCTGATGACTGAGGGGAAATGCACATTTAGATACATTTCTTAACATTTAAGACAATCTAATGCACTAAGATATTTCTTAAAAAAACCCAGTGAGAGTCTGTGTTTCAACAAATTTAGCTAAGTGTTTTTTATCCTTGAAAACCATTGTTAACACTGTGCTGATAAATAAATCTACTTTAAATTGCAGGTGGAAGCTTCAAAATAAAAATGAATTCATGTTAAATGGCTGTGTTGTTCAAACTTTTCACTATGTTCATTGGTTGAGCCATGCTCATTTCTAAGTGACACTTTAATGAGGATAGAGCACAATCCCTGAGATGAGGTTCAGTGGGGACTACCTTAGAGCTTCCTTTTCTGTCCAGTTGCTATGCTTGGGATGCTCAGGTCAGACCTCTCTGTTTAAAGAAGAAAGTTCAATATTGTAGTGTCTGAGAATGCTACCACATTGATAACACATGAGCAAATCAAAATGCTGCTATGGTTTAACATTGTTTTCTTTTGATTGCTACTATTTTTATTTTCTTGTTAAACAGTGTTATAATCAACTCAAAGTAAGACAAAGTATTGGAAACCATATTAATCTGCACCATCATCCCATAAAATGATCCAATTTTAGTTTCTTTTTTAATGACTTAAAGGTTACATGGCATTACAGTGTTTCTGTAGTTTGCCCAGCCCAGTTTATGTCATAATAAATAGAGGTGCATTCCAGATTCAAGCTCCCAAGGCTCAGTCCTTAAGTAAATTGCCTTCTTTCTCAATGACCTGATTTAATAATAGAGTTAGCACTGTTCTTTTCAAGAATTGACCCTATAAAATTTTCTTTCACTTCAAAAATTAGACGTAACTGTTGGAAGTGGGCCTTGCTTGTTATTAGAGAGTAAACATAATTTGTGAGAGAACTGGTAGTTTCTTTGATTGGTGACCTTGCTGGTTTATGTTTGGAGATTAATAATACATCAGACACTCGCACATTAAAAAGAAAGTAGATGTGAAGGAGGAAGAGCGGAGGGTGCAGTTCTGCTATTGGGCTGCCGCTGATTATTCAGACCTTCCTGGGAATGGAGACCATGGAGAAGCAGTCCCGTTTGTCCAAATATGCACCTGGCTCCACGTAACATGTTTCTTGATTTTCTTATGCTAAAGAAAACGATAGCAAAGTATTTATACCAAACTGACACCCTGTCAGGGGGCAATCTGTGTAAAGTTTCCTGCTGTCAAGTTAATAAATTTTTTAAAAATATCCAAAGGCAGGGGTAGCTGGAGAAAGCTCATAGTAACAGTTGCCATTCTTCAGCAGATGGGTTTTTCTTTAATATCCAGCATGGCTCTGAAATTTTCTTGTTTGCTGTTTTCCTAGGTTCTATACTTTGTTAGTGTTTTTGTTCAGTTTTTTCCTTTTATTAATTCCATTTCATTCAGTTTTACTTTGAAATGTTTAAGTGTCTTTTAGAAGGAAATAAATGAGCATAATTTGTTCCAAATATAGTATTTTACAGTTGCACATATCCTTTATGTTTTGAGCCTAAATGATGTTCACAATCTGTCAACATTGTACTTTTCTTTAGGAATACCTTTAAGTGGTATTTATGTTAAAATTCATTCATATAGGACTATTTAGGATCTGGCAATATGGAGGCTTCTAATGATGTCTGTTTATTAAGCATGTTTGATTTGACACAGTATTTGAAATGTAAACTCTCACCCTCTGATTCTCAAAGTCAGCTTTCATAAAAATATGAAACTAGAGCAGACTAGTTTGGTGACATCTCTTAGTCTATGTTGTGACAATGTTGTGAGCCATCAAAAATGGACTAAGCCTTTTTAGTGTGAACACAGAGGTCAGGAAAAAATACCACTGACTCTCTTTTGGTTAAAGCAAGTTTGTAATTCTCAGAGAATGGAAATTAACTTTTTCTTAAGTATTCAAAGATGACTTTTAAAAACCACTTAATTAAGATGCATAGTTCCTGACATCTCTTTGTAATAGCTGCTACTTTTAAAAAATCTTAGTGTATTACATGAATGTCTATATTTGAGAATTTGATAATTTAAAAGAAAATCCATGCTCAAACTTCTCTTAGTCTTTTGTCTTCAAGTGTTTTTGAGATCTTATATGTGAAAAGAATATGCTGTTCTTTATTTTAATTAAAAAGTTAGCCACTTGAACAATATAATTTATATAGGCTTAGTCATTTTTATTAGAGGATTACACTGCCATCAAACTATTTGAAAATATGAGGAAAAATTATAGATTATGATTAGACAAACTAAGTAATATCATTATACACAAACTAAATGCTTGAGGTTTTTTTGTTTGTTTTTTTGTCTTTTTACTGAAGACCATTTGAAAATAGTATTCTATAACGAAACCTTCATTAATTAAGATGCTTAAAAATATTCTTAGTAAATAACTAAAATAAAACCTATTAACTGAGCCTAAGAATGAGGTAGAATTAAGCTATTTTGAGGACACATACCAATGATAGCTAATATGAAACCATTTGACAATTTAATGAATGTGTTTGACATTAGCAGTTTTCTTAGTATTTCATTGTTTTTCTGAAAAATAACCAGTGTTCTCTAAATTGATGTATTTTCCAAATATCTTGTTATTTTAATTTTATCCTATTAATGAGGAAAAAATTCCAATAGTAATAAAATTTTGCAAAAGCTAAGAAACATATGTTTAAATATTAACAGTGTTTTAAAATAATAATTTTAAAATGTCATTTTGTTATCAGTTCCATACTTTATTTTTGTTTTCCTGTGTTCTTTTTCTTAGTCACTATAAATGCACAGTGAATAAATGTTGTGACAATGTTGTGAGCCATCAAAAATGGACTAAGCCTTTTTAGTGTGAACACAGAGGTCAGAAAAAATACCACTGACTCTCTTTTGGTTAAAGCAAGTTTGTAATTCTCAGAGAATGGAAATTAACTTTTTCTTAAGTATTCAAAGATGACTTTTAAAAACCACTTAATTAAGATGCATAGTTCCTGACATCTCTTTGTAATAGCTGCTACTTTTAAAAAATCTTAGTGTATTACATGAATGTCTATATTTGAGAATTTGATAATTTAAAAGAAAATCCATGCTCAAACTTCTCTTAGTCTTTTGTCTTCAAAACACTTTAGATGCTACCCATCTAAAATGTGTATGTGTTCATGGTGTGTTCTTGTGTTTGTATGAGACTTCAAATTTACTTACCAAATTTTTAGTATGCATGTATTTTCTGTCATAAAATTAATAAAGACTAATGTATAATATTTTTGCTCATGCTATACATATATCACTTAATGTACTTCTGTACTTATGTATAGTATTAAAAATAGTTTGCCGATAAGCTTATTAAAATTAAGTTTGTAAATAAAGGACAACTAATTATATTATAGTATTGATTAATGCATAGCTAGACTATAATCCAAGTTCCAGTGTCTTAGTGTCTTCTTTGAAGATGCAGAAGAGACAACAGGATTTCTCAGAACTTGTGCAGTTTAATTCAGTGATTTGGGGGGTTTCTGCACACTTTAGTTTATATATATTTATATACACACATATATTTAAAGAACACCAAACTTGTCCAAACTAAGGGAGACTTTTTGAGCCTAAATATTGGGAACCTAAATATTTGTCTATTTGTGGCATATACATTTATTATAAGATAAGCATCTTTCTCTTTTTCTTAAGTAAATGGTATTTGTTTAATAGTTACTAAGCACAATTTTTGTTACACACTCCTGTAAGGAGTTATCTTCCAAAAAGAAGATGACTTAAAATTTAAAAACAGATGGCTGAAAGTCAAAATTATTTCCTTTACTATGACCATATCTGAACATTTAACAAGTGAACATAAAAATTGCCTAAATATATGTTTACATGTACACATATCATGACAGATGCACAATAAAGAAATCATATTTTGAACATTTGCTATTAAAATAGCATGGTGTTATTAACCTTTTGCAGTTCTTCATGGCACCTATGTGATGATTTGTCTTTTAATATCAATATAGGAAGATTTGTTTTCATAAATTAATGACTTGGCGTTACTTATTGCGTGAGAGAAATATCACTGTTGAAATAAAAGGGGACTCAGGGATTAATTTGATTTAAAAATGCAAACATTCAAAGCTGTTTGAAAAGCATGAAAAATTATTATTCCAGAATGAATCTTTACCAGGCTCAACTGAGGCTAGGAGAGAATAAGAAGGCAAATGAAAAACTTGCTATATTTAAAAATGTATAGATGTGGGAGTGGTGTAGGGGGTAAAATGCCCTTTCCAAAACCTGCATTTTCCCCTAATATATATAATTCCACTAAGCAAAATATTGTAAGACAGAAATGTGTCAAAAAGGAAGCATACAATCTGCAAAAGAAGAAGCATGAAAGAAATATTGAATAAAGCTAACATTTTAGTGGGTTCACTTAATTATATCCATATAGTGCACTGTAATGTATACCTATGTAAGTATTCAGAACAGGGTTTACCTGGATTATGTAGAAAGGCTTTCATAAACTTTCAGAAAGAATATACATCATTGTTTTAGGTTTGATTGGCTCATCTTTTTATGATTCATAAAATTGTCAGGTTTTATTCTTGAAAGTTACGTAAGAAATTATTCAATTTTTCAGGAATATTTGTCTATTTTTTTGCTTGAGTTTGGAATCTTACTTCTCCTGTTAGATTCCATGTTTATAGTAATTTTCTAACAATTGAATCAGAATGTGCAGGCAATCAGTAAAGTGTTTAAAATTAAGCATCATGCTTTCAAGGGATTGATGTCTTTAGGTGCCAGCTTAAAAAAACAAAAACCAGAACCGGTCATATTGGAGATTTCTGATGGCAGGTCGCACTAGAGCCTAGAATGGTAGCTACCCGTCTTGTCATCTCTAGTGTATCAATATGTTTTTATAATGATACAGTAACCTGAACCCTGTAACAGTTTATGGCCCTTTGGAGAATTCTTATGGATTCTTAGAGTGACGGAGGTCTGAGAAAAGATCTTGAAAGCTTTCACAAAATCTGGCTGGGTGACAGAAAACGGGCATGGCTGTGATTTAGTTGCTAAGGAATCCTAGTGATGGGGAACATTATTAAACTTTTAAGTTAAAACAAAAACCGCAAAACAAATGGTAGATACAAAGGTGAGGGTACCAAAAGAACAGCAGAAATTAAAAAATGCTAAAGGGTCTGAGATAAGAGGCAAAATTCAGCAAGCCCAATGTTGCTCTTGTTATCCTACTTAGAAATAAAATTTTGTTTAAATACTATTCTGAATATTGCAATGTGCATTGGAAATCAGTTTAGTGCATTTCCTTCATGGAATCAAACAGACTTTGTTGTTGCTTTTTTATTTTGCCTGGCTATTTTCAGTCAATTATAAATAAAGAGCTCGAATTTTGAATTTGGCACCAGTAAGATACAAAAACAGAAACTACAGGAAATAACCATGACGAGTAACTTCACATCAGTATATGCACGTAGACTCTAGTCTTCTTAACATTTGTAATATTGCTAATTTCTATGGGCTTTTCAAAATACACTTCCACATGAGCTCTCAAACCCATGAAAGTGTGGCATGTAAAGTAAATTGTTTGTCACTTGCCAACGACCTGCCATATTTATTGTCAGGAGAAATGGACATTAGTTGGAAAAGCGGTTGTTAAAGGCCAAACAATTTTTAAAGATGGCAAAGATGCGCGAGGCTTTTCCTTTTTCTAACAATAAGCCACCCCTTCAGACATCAAAAGACAAGATAATAAGACACTTCAAGCACAATTCAAGATTATATTCAACATCTAAAGGCTCATCTCTTGTCAGTTTGCATTTACTCTCTCAGGGATGTGATGCTTCTATCATCTTTCTGTCAAGAGGAGTCTGGCAGAAGAGATGAGGGCTCTTATTTCACACACTTAGGGTTTTTTATCAAATAGCCCACACTCGTTCTGATTCAGCCAAAATGGAGGGATAATTTGAAGAAGGTCATGCACAAGCACAAAAATCTCATATTAATTTGTGTGATTAGAAGGCATTAAAATTGCATGTTTATTTTAGTTGCTGAGCTTTTTTGTCAGTGTATTTGGTAATACACTTTTGGAGTCTGGAAAAAAAGGAAGATGACTTAAAATTTAAAAACAGATGGCTGAAAGTCAAAATTGTTTCCTTTACTATGACCATATTTGAACATTTAACAAGTGAACATAAAAATAATTTAATACCTTTAGTTTAACAATATTTGAAATCAGCTTATATAATGAAATACTTCATGCAATGTAAAAGCAACACAGCACAATTGTGCCCATCAGAGGAAAGAAATATATATGTGAAATTATTTTTAAATACTTTAAAAATTGATTTCATATGTTTAATATATAGATAAAAGGTGATGACATTTTCAATATAAATGTGATTATGTGGGTATTTTATAATGGTTATCAAATTTTTAACATGCTGTACTCTTTGAAATTACAATGTCATTGTCATTCTGTGCCATTCTTAGTATATATGCCCTTTTCCAGAGAGGGTACTAAAGAATAAATAAAGTAATTGTTAAATTATTATTATTATTTTCTGTGAAAATTCATCACATTTTTTCCTTTGCTCTCTGACAGCCACAAAGCCGTGCAAAAAAACCTGTTTTCTTTCTTTCTTTCTTTTTTTTGGAGAGGGGTACATCAATAGAAGTTAAAAAAAACGAGCCTTTCCTTTCAAAAGAAAACAATTGATGAAAATAAAACCATAATATCCTGGGATCATTTCTATATTGTGTCTTTGAAATTACTTTTCCTAAGAATTTTCATCAACTCTGTGTGTCCATTTCTTATATTTCTTGTCTTTGCTGTGAAATATTTTGAAACTCATTTTCTTTCTTTTGTGCTACTTTCACCTATAAAAAGAAAGGATATATACATACAGGGTGGGGCAAAAGTAGGTTTACAATGGTGAGTATGTAAAACACAGAGTTTATTCCTATATTACTATTTATTAATTATTGTATTATTTTACATATGAACAACTGTGAACCTGCTTTTGCCCCACCCTGTGGATACAATGTAGTTACAGCATGATGTAAGAGAAGTAAAACCCATACTTTGTCCTATTTATTAGATAGGTCTTTTCTATACTATACAGTTCATACAGTGAATCCATCTACTCAACAAATAGTGTGAGCACCTGCCTTGTGGCAGGAGCTGTGCTGGGTCTGGGGCTTCGGTGGAGAATATGTGAGACAGAACCAATCATCTAGTTTATCTCATCCACTGCACTGGATGATGAGAATGCAAAAATGAACAAGGCATTTTTACCCCACCTTTTAATAGTCCACAGTCAACATTACATTTTGACGTTCTATTTACGTCATTATTTTCTGTGACTCTTCAGGAAATCTTAATCTTCAAACTCATGCAGTTCAGAAGTTTTCATTGGTCAGAAGCCTACATATTTGAGAAAAACTATTACCCCAGTGAGTGAGGAAGAAGAAAGGATTATTAAGTGATTCAGGACGTTACATTCACAATGTTTTCATCCTAGAGTTTGGTGCTTTACTGCCATCAGATACAACTGCCATTTTTAAAAATTTAGTGGGGTGAGACATTGGATAATAAATTATATAGGTTTCAGGTGTACAATTCTATAATATGTCATCTGTATATTGTATTGTGTGTTCACCACCCTAAGTCAAGTCTTCTTCCTTCACCATTTATCCCCTCTTTATTCTCTCCTTCTTCCCCCAACTCTGCTTCCCTCTGGTAATTACCATAGAGTTGTCTGTCTATGAGGGCTTTTTTTTTTTTTTTTTGCTTAATCCCTTCACCTTTTTTTCACTCAGCCCTCCAACCCTCTCCTCTGACAACTGTTAAATGCCATTCTTTAGTAATTGTTTCTTTGTCATGTACGAAGGGAGGATGAACTAGATTTATCTTGTCCTCCCTGTCCCTCCTACCTCCATTCTCTTTCTAGAATTCATGTTTGCTTATTGCATGATATACTGCAGTGAGTCAAAGCTCTGGAGTCAGGTTGTTTTTTGTGTAGGCTGTTTGGGCAAGGTACATACAGGTTCAACTCATCTTTCCCATCTTTAAATGGAGGTGTTGGTGGTACTTAACCCACAGAACAGGCCTGAAGTTGGAATGAATTGACATGTATAGAGCCCTACTGAGTGCCTGAAATGTAACCAGCTCTGAATGAATATCAGTTGTGCCATACTTTATTAAGAGTTAAAAAATGGACTTTCCACTTTTAGAAGGAATTTGATTACTTTTTAGCTGCAGATATCAGAAAACCAACAACAAGATATCTGAGACCTTCAAAATGAGCTACGCTTCAGTCCCCAGGACACCCTGGGCCTAAAGGAAAGTTCCGAGGATCTTTTTCTCTTGATGACAGGACACCTTCCTCCATCAGGTACATTAGATACTGCTTTCGCTGATAGTCTTTTTGGGAAAAGATTCAGACATAAGCAGATGATGAGCAGTTTCAAGGAGATACAATGACCCACTGTATATCTTGGACAATATATGAGCAAGGATGGAAAGGGGCAGTTACATATATTATTCTCTAAATTTAATGTAGTAGACTGTGATTCTTTCAAATCATAGAGACTTAGGGATTTCAAAAATAATTTTGGCATTAAAAATGATGAGAAGCCAGATGTCTGTGGGCGACAGCAAATGCTTTTCTAACTTGAGGTTCAGTCAGATACCCTAGTTGCAGCCTGCCTTTAGACAGTACTTCTCCACAGTGCGTGAGCTGCCTCTCCCAGGGAACTGGCCAGCTCTTAGGCCAAGCACTTCTTTCTTTCTGCATTGACCACATTGTTGCCAAAACTAGGAACATAGCATTAGCCTCCCATTGAATGCTCAGAGATCTTTCAGAGGATGCTTTTGTGACCATATCAAGGTAAACTACACAAAATTTCAGGGTAAGAGCAACATCTCATTGAAGTCACATGAAGATAAGGGAAGAATGGTGCAGCAGAAAGATTTTAACCATGGTTCAAACTACTGCTCTTGACCTTCACAGAGGAGTATTTGAACACAAGAATTCACATAACAATCTGATAAGGTGCTAAAGATTGTGGAAAGGAAGGTAAGTGAGGTGTCTACACATGGGAGTGTTTAATATATGTGAGTTCCCTTTCCCCACTTCTTAGAGTGATAGTGTATCTTTTCCAGGTCTGAGAAGTAACCCTGTAGGGAGTGTGGATCTGATATTAATGATCACATGAGGAAGGGGTTTTGTATGATAGGGTCTAATTTCCTAATTAAAGTTTCTCCATAAAAGCCAAAATTCAAGCTAGATATAGAAAGAATTATGTCTGCTTAAGAAGTAAAAATAATTTGATGAAGTTGTGAGTCTTCTATGTTCTAAGGGAGAGCTCTCTCCTGCCTCCAAAGTAAAGCACTTGCCTGAATGGGTTAGTTATATGTTAGGCACTGAGACATAGCTGCCACTAGATATCTATGGTGTCTTCATTCCTTTGGGGATTTTTGTAGCTAATGTTTAAATAGGATTTTCTAATTTTTAAGAATAAACCTTTCATTTTTTTTAAAAAAGGTAATACAACAAAAATAAGATAACCTCAAAAATTCTTTTCAGTGCAACACTTCTAAGAATTGAACATGCTGTGAATATTTAAGTAGGTTAGATTGACATTTGAAACCATATGTGGGAAAAGATGTTTTCTTTATTAATGATATTTAGAAATTTGGTTGAGATTACTAAAACCTACTTCTTTTTATAGACACCAGAGTAGTTAGGATCACTAAAGGAGTCCCTTTGTGTTGTTGCTGTTACCATGACAATGCCACATTTTTAAAAATTACGTATTTATTCCTGTCCCATGCATGTCTATCAGAAATTATTGACACTTCTAAAACCACACATTTAACGTGTCAATTGATGTTGACAAATATATGGTGATATTGAAAAATATGAAATCTTGTTTTCAGATTGAATTTAAATACATGTTTGTGTTAACACTAAGAAGAGACAAACTCTCCTTGAAGCCAGTGGCAGTGACTGTCTCCTTCATATAATGTATTTTTTAACAGTGTTGACTTTTTTCACTGAGTATATAGGATGTTTGCCCATTAAATGATTCAGCTTTTATTGCTTTTCCTTCTTCTTTGTGTATGTGTGCTCTTTCTTTTTTAAGTTTTTTTATTTATTTTTTCCTTTTATTTTTAAGTATATTTCACCGATTATACTATTATAGTTGTCCCATTTTTTTCCCTCTCCTTTATCCCCCTCTGTCTGTTACCTCCATGCCCTCCAGCATTCCCCACTTTTAGTTTATGTCCATGGGTTGTACATACAAGTTCTTTGGCTTCTCCATTTCCTATACTATTCTTAACCTCCCCCTGTCTGTTTTGTACCCACAAACAGTTAGGCTTCTTATTCTCTGTACCTTTCCCCCCATACTTCCCCTTCTTCCTCCCTGCTGATATTGTTCCATGTGATCTCTATTTCTGTGATTCTGTCCCTGTTCTAGTTGTGTGCTTAGTTTGTTTCGTTTTTGTTTTTTTTAGATTCAGTTGTTGATAGTTGTGAGTTTGCTCTTGTTTTATCCTCATAGTTTTGGTCTTCTTCTTTTTCCTAGATAAGTCCATTTAACATTTCATATAGTAAGGGCTTGCTGGTGGTTAACTCCTTTAGCTTTACTTTAGCTTTCCTTCCATCCTAAATGATATCTGTGCTGAATAGAGTAATCTTGGATGTAGGTCCTTGCCTTTCAAGACTTTGAATACTTCTTTTTAGCCCTTTCTTTCATGCAAGGTTTCTTTTGAGAAATCAGCTGATAGTCTTATGGGAGCTTCTTTGTAGGTAACTGTCTCCTTTTCTCTTGCTGCTTTTAAGATTCTCTCCTTATCTTTAATCTTTGGCAATTTAATTATGATGTGTCTTAGTGTGCTCTTCTTTGGGTCCAACTTTTTTGGGACTCTGTGAGCTTCTTGGACTTGCAATACTATTTCCTTCACCAGATTGGGAAGTTTCTCTTATTTTTTCAAATAAGTTTTCAATTTCTTGCTCTTCCTCTTCTTCTTGCACTTTTATGATTCAGATGTTGGAATGTTTAAGGTTGTCCCAAAGGTTTCTAAGCCTCTCCTCATTTTTTTGAATTCTTGTTTCTTCATTCTGTTCCAGTTGAATGTTTATTTCTTCCATTTGTTCCAAATCATTGATTTGAGTCCTGGTTTCCTTCCGTTCACTGTTGGTTTCTTTTATATTTTGCTTTATACCACTTTGTATAGCCTTCACTTCTTTTTTATTTTGCAACCATACTCAGTTATTTCTGTGCACATCCTCATTACCAGTGTTTTGAACTCTGCATCTGATAGGTTGGCTATTTCCTCGTCACTTAGATATTTTTCTGGAGTTTAGATCTGTTCTTTCATTTGGGTCACATTTCTTTGTCTTGGCACACCTGTTTTTACATTGTGTGGGGTAGAGCCATAGGTATTTGTCAGGGCAGGAAACCCACTTCGCTTGTTGTGGTGCTGTATGTAGTAGAGAGGTCAGAGAGGGAACAATGCTGCTTGCTCATCTCTTTGCCCTGATTTCAAGAGACTGGCAGTTTCTCCTGCCACCACAACCCCCTCAGATTTTTACAGCCAGAGATTCTGAGGCTCTATTTTGCTGGCACTGGAACTCTGGGTTTCACAGTCTGTCTCACTCCCTAGTTCCTTCTGGTTCCTACAAGCTAGTGTGAGACTGTCCAGTCCACCAGCCACTGCTTTGCTGCATGTCCTCTCGGCCCCAGATGCCCATCTCTGCCCTTCCAACCAGTCTGGATGAATGTTTGTTTAACCCCTTGGTTGTTGGACTTCCATACAGTTTGATTTTCTGGCAATTCTGTTTTTCTTTTTCTTTTCAAATTGGTTATTTCCTTCTTTTGGTTGTTCAAGGAGGTGGAACATATCTACCTACACCTCCATCTTTGCTTGAACTCTATTTTTTTCCTTTTAATTAAATTTATTTCTGTGATACTGGTTAACAAAATGTTACAGGTTTCAGATACACAATTCCACAATACATCATCTGTACAAAGTATTGTGTATTTACCACCCCAAATCAAGTCTCCATCCATCACCATTTATCCCTTCTATCACCATTTACCACCCTCCTCCACCTCCTCCACTCCCTCTACCCCTGGCAATCACTATACTGTTGTCCATGTCTCCATGAGTTCTTTCTCTCTCTCATTCTTGCTCTCTTTTCTTTTTTTGCTCAATCCCCGCAACCACCCGGCAGTAGTCAGCCAGCTCTTTGTCTGAATCTGTCTCTATTTTGCTTGTTAGTTCATTTTGTTCATTAGATTCTACCTATGAGTGAAATCATATGGTATTCTTTTTTCTGACTGGCTTATTTCACTTAGCATAATGTTCTCTAGGTCCACCCAGGGAGTCACAAAATGTAGATGTTCTCCTTTTTTGTGTAGTATTCCATTGTGTAAATATACCACAGCTTCTTTATCCACTCATCTACTGATGGGCACCTGGCCTGATTCTAAATCAACAAGTGTTGGCTAGAATGTAGAAAAAAGGGTACCCTCATGTGCTGTTGGTGGGAATGCAGACTGGTGCGGTCACTTTGGAAAGCAGTATGGAATTTCCTCGAAAAATTAAAAATGGAACTCTCTTATGACCCAAAGATTCCACTTCTGGGAATTTATTGAAAGAAATCCAAGACACTAATTTGAAAGAATGTATGCACCTCTTTGTTAATTGAAGGACTATTTACAATAGCCAAGGTTTATTGCTGTTCTTTCTGTGGTTTTGTCATTGCATAACTAAACAGATCTGTCTCTGCTTGGCTGTGCCACTGGGTAGCATTATCATGAATAATGTTGGAGAAATTAATACAAGGTTGAATTCTGTTAAGGGGTTTATATTGTATAGAGAGGGGAAAAGCCACCTCTTCATACTGTGCTACAGATTGGGTACATATTTATTTATTAAGCCTCTTTTCTAGCTCCTATGTCCCTTTCCCATAATGCTCCCTTCTAACCACCACCTGGAAGATAATTCATCAAGCACTGCACTCTACAGCCAAATTTTCCAATTTTTCATATTTTTATAAATGTTTTGTTCTTAATAGGTCTTGATTAAAAGGCAGTATTTAGGAGAAGAATTGCCTCTTCTATGTGAAATTTTTTTAAATATTGATTTCTCTGATTTTATGTTTCACAGTAGTTCAAAATCCTTGAGACTTCAACTGTCATAGACACCCTTAGAAATTGGTAGTTTACTTTCTTTATTTAAATATTAAGCAATATATTAAATATTAAGCAATGGTGTGTTCACTATTAAGCAGTATTTTTACACTACCATTAGAAAGGACACTTTGGTTCATGGTCTTTTCATTCTTCAGAGATGATTTTTTTTCCTAGCAGATATTAGTCTTTTAGAGAAAAACCTATAGAATCTGTGTAATGGCACACTGTTAGCTAATAGCACTTCATTTCAATTAGATAAAAGAACCAGGTGCAATAACCATTTCATATTTTGATGTGTTCCTTAAGTTGCTTATGATGAACTTATTGAGAGGTTAATTTATTTAGAAGTACGTATTGCATGTTGTCCTAGTCTGCTGCTACCCCGCTTTTGGTGGTCAAAATATTTTGGTTAAGCTTCTTAATTTCCCATATTATAATAAATTTTGCCTTTCCTTGCTTTCCAATTATTCTTTCATTTATTAACCTCTTTTGCAGCCCTTTCCAGTGTTTGCCTAGTATTATCATGACTTGTGCATTTGTCTGCCTCCCTTGCTGGGTAGCAAGCCCCTAGAGGACAGATGATAGATCTTGCATATATTAAGTGCCAGATAAATGTTTTTTGAATTGAACTGTTTCTGAATTGGATGTCTCTGGACATCATCAACACTTGGTAAATACTTACTGAATATTAAGGGAAATAGACTTTACCCACAGGAGTCTACCATTCAACTAAAGTAAGAATATGTGTATTTATATTGTGTATCAGCAAAAATGAATGACAAAACAAGTTAAAGAAGTCTTTTTTCACATATTCAATAAATATTTATTGAGAAACTTTTGCTATTGTACTAGGTGCTGAGAATTTAGTGGTGAATTAAACTGAATAGGTCCCTGATTTCATAGAGTTTACAGATAGTAGGTGACTCAGATATTAAACAGTAATTCCCCAGAAGTTTAATAACTTACCATTGTGAGACATGTTCTGCAAGAGAAGTACTGGATGCTATAGGAATAAATAATAGAGGGAAGTTAATTAGTTTGAAAGATTGGGTGTTATGGTGGACATTGAGTAGACAGTATGCGGTTATTACTGTGCTGAATTACTCCTCTTCAGCTAGATACAGTCTTAGTGAAACTATCAAAAAAGATGTTCCATCTTTGCCTGGACAAAGGAACTGTATGTGTGCCAAAGTAGTCAAGTGCTTTCTCCTAGGGAGATAATTTTTGAACTGAGTGATCCAAGGACTGAAAAACAGCCGGAGTGTGTGTAAATCATGGTAACCCTAAGGACTGCCACTGATTTTTACCACTTTGATTCCTGGAAGAGTCTTGATTATGGTCTTCAGAGATCTCTGTCTTTAGCTTTTTTTCTTTTGACACTGAGTGACTTCCAGCTCTTACAACAAATTTTTCTTTCCTTTCTCTTTTTTGCATAAGTAAGCCAGGGTAGTCTCATGTTACTGCAACTGAGTAACTTTTCTACTGGATGCTGATGATCATGAGCTGCATTTAGACAAGACATTTTTCTAAAATTGTTATCTCAAAGTTAGAACAGAGAAGGCATTCCAGGTTGGGAAAACACTATGGGCAAAGGAACAGTGAGAGAGTTGTGTTTAACTACAACTTTCTCTGATGGGAAATAATTAGGTCTTCCTGTTAGAAAAAGGCCCAGGACCAAGGTGGAGTGTTAGTTAGCTCTTGAATCTGCCTCTGAATTCACAAAACTGGGAAAGCCTGAGAGAAACTATATGGCCTAAGTTCTATGGCTGTCTCCCATTCTTTCTGCCTAGGCCCAGGTCCACTTATAACACCCGCCTCCAGCCCTGAGTGTCGCCTACTAAATTGTCATTTAAAGTAACACTGATTCTTTTTTTTTAATTGACTTCATTTGGATGATATTCATTCACAAAACCATACAGGTTTCAGGTGTACAACTGAATGAAATATCAGCATACTGCATCATGTGTCCATCGCCCTAAGAAACGTCTCTTTCCATCCTGAGTTTCCCCACCTTTTGCTCACCTTCACCTATACCCACCCCCTTTCCTCTGCCCGTGATTACACTACTGTCTGTGTCTGTGTGTCATGTATATATATGTTTTGGCCAATTTCATCACCTTCTTTCTTCTTTTGTTTTTAAGATTTTATTTATTTATTTTTATAGAGAGCGGGAGGGAAGGAGAAAGAGAGGGAGGGAAACATTAATGTGTGGTTGCCTGTTGAGTGCCCTCTACTGGGGACCTGGCCCACAACTCAGGCATGTGCGCTGACTGGGAATCGAGCCGGCAACCCTTTGTGTCACAGGCTGACACTCAATCCACTGAGCCACCCCAGCCAGGGCAACCTTCACCTTCTTTCATCTAGTCCCCCAACACACCTCTACTCTGACAGCTGTCCATCTGTGCCATGTATTCATGTCTCTGTTTTGATTTTGTCAGTATTTTCCTGTTCATAATATTCCACATATAAGTGCAATCATATGTCATATGGTATTTGTCTTTCTCTGACTCTTTTGTTTCACTTAGCATAATAATCTCCAAGTCCACCCATGCTATAGCTAAAGTTAAGGGTTCTTTCTTTTTTAAGGTCACATAGTATTATGTTATGTAAATGTACCACAGCTTTTTTATCCACTCATCTACTGATGGATACTTGGGCTGTTTTCATATATTGGCTATTGTAAATAATGCTACAATGTACATAGGCATGCATATATTCTTTCATTTTTTTTACATTCATAGTATTTATTGAAAAAAATTCATGTATAAGTAGAAGCAGTTCAAGCCATGTTGTTCAAGGGTCACCTGTTCATTCACTTACCCCTGGGATTTTCTTTTTTTTATATTAAAAATTTTTCTTATTGTTCAAATACATTTGTCTCCATTTTCCCACCACCACTTTCCCCTGCCCCACTCACCCCCACCTCCCACCCTCAATCCTTCCCCCACTTTGGCTTTGTCCATGGGTCCTTTATACATGTTCCTTGACTTGACCCTTCCCCTTCTTTTCCCTGTTACCCTCCTCCCTCCTTCCATCTCGTTACCGTCAGTTTGTTTTTTTCTTTCAATGTTGCTGGTTATATTTTTCTTGCTTTTTTGTTTTGTTGATTAGGTTCCACTTATAGGTGAGATAATGTGGTATTTGACTTTCACCCCCTCGCTTAGCATAATGCTCTCCAGTTCCATCCATGCTGTCATGAAGAGTAGTAGCTCTTTCTTTCTTTCTGCTGCGTAGTGTTCCAATGTGTAAATGTACCATAGTTTTTTGATCCACTCTTTTATTGATGGGCCCTAAGGTTGCTTCCAGAACTTGGCTATTGTAAATGGTGCTGCTATGAACATCAGGGTGCATAGGTTCTTTTAAATTGATGTTTCAGGATTCTTAGAACATATTCCCAGAAGTGGGATCACTCAGTCAAAAGGAAGTTCTGTTTTTAATTTTTTGAGGATATTCCATACAGTTTTCCACAGTGGCTGCCCCAGCCTGCATTCCCGCCAACAGTGCATGAAGTTTCCCTTTTTTCCACATCCTCACCAACACCTGTTTGTTGATTTATTGATGATAGTCATTATGGCAGGTGTGAGGTGATATCTCACTGTGGTTTTAATTGGCTTTTCTCAGATGATTAGTGGCATTGAGTATTTTTTCATATGTCTATTGGCCATCTCTATGTCTTTGGAGAAATATCTATTCAGGTCATTTGCCCATTTTTTAAATTGGATTGTTTGTCTTCCTGGTTGAGTTTTTTAAGTTCTTTATATATATTTTGGATAGTAACCCCTTATTGGATGTATCATTTACAGATTTTTCTCCCATTGAGTGAGCTGTCTTTTTATCTTGCTGAAGATATGCTTTTGATGTGCCGAAACTTTTTAGTTTGATGTAGTCCTATTTGTTTTTTCCTTTTTTTCCCTTTGGTTGAGTGGATATATTGGCAAAAATATTGCTATACAAGATGTCTGAGATTTTACTGCCTGTGTTTTCTTCTAAGATTTTTATGGTTTTGTGACTTACATTTAAGTCTTTTATCCATTTTGGGTTTTTTGTTGTGTATGGTGTAAGCTGATGGTCTAATTTCATTTTTTTTCCATGTATCTGTCCAGTTTTCTCAGTAACATTTATTGAAGTGCCTATTGTCACTCCATTGTATGAACTTGCCTACTTTGTTAAATATTAATGGACCACAATGGCATAGGTTTATATCTGGGTTCTCTGTTCTCTTCCATTGATTGATATGCTTGTTCTCATGCCAGTACCAGGCTGTTTTGATTACAATGGCCTTGTTGTATAGTTTATTATCAGTTATTGTAGTATCTTCAATTTTGTTTTTCTTTGTCAAGATTTCTGCAGCTATTCGGAGTCTTTATATGATTGCTCTCATTATCTATTGCTGCATACCTACTCCAAAGCTTAGTGGCTTAACAATGACAACATTTATTTTGCTTACAAATCTTCATTCTGGGGAGGGGTTCATAGAAACAGTGCATTTCTCTTCCATTTGGTTTCATCTGAGGCAGTTTAATTCAAAGGCTGAAGCTGGAATCATCTGAAGGCATGTTTTTTTTCACATGTCTGGTGGATGTTTTTGATTGTTGGCTGAGACCTTATCTGGGGTTGTTGACTGGAATACCTACATGTACTCCTCCATGTGACATGGCTTTGCTCACAATATGGTGACTATGTTCCAAGGGCAAGGAGAGAGAGAGAGGGAGAGAGAATGAGAATGAACAAGGTGAAATCTGGCTTTCATTATGAGACTTATTGAACTTGTCCTTGGAAGTCAACCGCATCTTTTCCACCACTTTCTGTTGTTGGAATTATGCCATTAAAGTTGTCTCATATTCAAAAAGAGGAGAATTAGACTCCACTTTTTTGATGAGAAGAATGTCAAAAAATTAGGAAAAATATAGAACCACCACAAAAGCAATGTTACTTCTACACATCTATTCATTTTCTCTCTGATAAATTAAAATAAGTAAATTTATTTTGTAGGCAGTATTGTCTTATTAATGATTAGACATATCTAATTAATCAGAAGATCTTGTTAGGGGCAGGGTTAAACAGGGATAACTTTTACAAGACATAATAAGGACAGCTCAATATTTTCTAGATATTTTTCTGTTAAGTTCTACTGAAAGTTAACTTTTTTATCACTTTCATTTTTTCTCATAGAGATTAAGAGGTTTAGTTTAGATTCTGGAAACTGGGTTGTTACTCTATAAACATGAAAAAATAAAGGAAGTCTCAGTCTTATGGTGTCAGGGGCAGATGGAAGATAGAATCTTGAAGTCCACTATGTCCATGCTTATGACAGACCATTGGTTATAGCAAATGAAAATAGATTTCCCAAACCTAACATATTCAGTTCAATACATTTCTCTTTGGTAATAACAGACAGAAATTTCAGTTATAATAAACCATTCTGAGACTTTATGTCTACCACTGTACATTCAAAAGAAGGATGAGCTGATAAAATAAAGTTGGAACGTTTGAAGGCATTTCATAGTAATTATTGCTATTTGTAAGAAAACTACCTATACCACAATTTTCTAATAATATCTTTAAATTAAATTCTAAATTTTAGAGTTTTTTTACTTCAAAATTTTATGGTTATATCTAGAATATTCCCTCTTTAAGCATTTTAAATTCTTATAAAAATTGATTCCATATTTTCTAATGTATGATGATTTTTATAAATTATAATAGAGGCAAGAATGGATCTACTTGGTGTCTTAGACAGATATATAAATGAAGTATAAAGTTCTTTCTGGTTCTGGTGGGGAAAAAGGGTTAGCAAAAGACTCCATTAAAATTCAGATTTAGCTGTGGTTATTTTAAGTATGGACTCAGCAAATTAAAATGTGCTCAACTGCTATGTGTTGTTCAAGTAGCAGACGAAGCAGTTCTATTAACTGAAAAAGTCATGAAGTGAATTCTGAATTATTTTTACTATGATAAGAATTCTATATGAGCATCTTGTTTTTCATGGACCAACACCATCCAGCCCTCCTTTCTCCCCAGGGAATTTTTGAGAAGTCCAGGTAAAACTTTGCTGGTGCCTGCCTTCACACACAGTGCTGTCATTATACATGCCTAGAAGGGAGGGGGAATAGGGAACCATTGAAACAATCTTGAATTGGTGCTTTCAACCATTCTCTGTAGATGATGGCATATGCTATAAATATACAATTTGAAATGCCAGTCTACACAAACCTTCACCTTTCTTTTAAATCCAGTTAGAAGAACTTCATAATAAAGTAGATTCCTGAGTCCATCTACAGGCAAAACTTCATTTTTGTAATAAAAATTTTTTTCAAATATACTTTATATTCAACATTATTTTATTTTAATCTCAGATGTACAGCATAATGGTTAGACAATCATATAATTTACAAAGTGTTCCCCCTGATATTTCCAGTACCCACCTGGCACCATACATAGTTATTATAATATTATTGACTATATTTCTCATGCTGTGTTTTATATCTCCATGAATATTTTGTAACTATCTGTCTCTTCTCAATCCCTTCACCATTTGCACCCAGTTCTCCAAACCCAGCATTCTCTGGAAACCATCGGTCTGTTCTCTGTAACTATAAGTCTGTTTCTGATTTGTTTGTCTACATTGTTCTCTAGATTCTACATATAAGTGAAATCATATGGTATTCATCTTTCTGTTACTGACCTATTTCACTTAGCATATTATACTCTGGGTCCATCCATGCTGTAGAAAATGGTAAGATTTCATTATTTTTTATGGCTCAGTAATATTCCCTTGTATATATGTAGCACCACATTTTTATCCACTTGTCTATTGATGGGTACTTGGATTGTTTCCATAGCTTGGCTATTGTAAATAATGCTGCAAATGAACATGTATTCTTTAAAATAGTGTTTTAGATTTCTTTGGATATATTCCCAGGAATGGGATCACTGGGTCAAAAGGCAGTTCCATTTTTAATTTTTTGAGGACACTCCCATACTGTTTTCCAGAGTGGCTGTACCAGTCTGCATTCCCACCAACAGTACACACAAGTGTTTTCTCCACATCCCCACCAACACTTACTGTTTGTTGATTTATTGGCAATAGCCATTTTGGCAAACATGAGGTGATATCTCATTGTGGTTTTAATTTGCATTTCTCTGATGATTAGTGGTGTTGAGCATCTTTTCATGTGTCTGTTGGCCATCCGTATGTCTTCTTTGGAGTAGTGTCTATTCAAGTCCTTTGCCCATTTTTTAATTAGATTGTTTGGATTTTTTTGGTGTTGAGTTTATAAGTTCTTTATAAATTTTGGATATTAACCCTTTGTCAGATATATCATTGGTGAATGTGTTCTCCCATTCAGAGGGCTACCTTTTCATTTTGTTGATGATTTCTTTTGCTGTGCAAAAAACATTTTAGTTTGATGTGGTTCCGTTTGTTTAATTTTTCCTTTGTTTCCTTTGCCCAAGGATATATATAAGAAAATTAATTGCTATGAGAAATGTTTATGATGTTATTGCTTATGTTTTCTTTTAGGGTTTTTATGGTTTTAAATCTAACAGTTAACTATTTTATACATTTTGAGTTTGTTCATGTGTATAGTGTAAGAAGGTGGTCTAGTTTTATTTTTTGCACATTATCTGTCCAATTTTCCCGACACCATTTATTGAATAGACAACTTCTACCCTATTGTATGTTCTTGCTTTCTTTATAAAATATTAATTGACCATCAGGACATATGTTTATTTCTGGGCTCTCTATTCTGCTCCATTGATCTATATGCCTGTTTTTATGCCAGTACCATGCTATTTTGATTACTGTGGCCTTGTAATATAATTTGATATCAGGCAACATGATTCCTCCAACTTTGTTCTTCTTTCTCAAGATGTATGTGATTATTTGGAGTCTTTTGTGGTTCCATGTAGGGTTTTGGAATATATGTTCTCATTCTGTGAAATATACTATTGGTGTCTTGATAGGAATTGTGTTGAATCTATAGATTGCTTTGGGTAGTATGGACATTTTATGATGCTAATTGTTCTTATCCATGAATACCATATATGCTTTCACTTATTTTTATGTCCTTCAATTTCTTTCTTCAACATTTGTTTTTTTCTTTCTTTAATTGATTTCTAGTTTCATACCATAGTGGACATAGATGATGTTTAAATTTATTGAGACTTGTTTTGTGTCCTAACATATTGTCTATTCTACACAATTTTCCATGTGCACTTGAAAAGAATGTATATTCCACTGCTTTGGGGTGAAATGCTCTGAAAATATCAATTAAATCTATTTGGTTTAGTGTGTCATTTAGGTTACTCTCTTCTTGATGATTTTCTGTCTGGAAGATCTGTCCATTGATGTTAATGGGATGTTAAAATCCCCTATTATGAATGTATTACTGTCGATCTCTGTTTACGACCATCAATACTTGTTTCATATATTTAGGTGCTCTTATGTTGGATGTATAAATGTTTACAAAAGATTATATGCTTTTGTTGGATTTATCCCTTTGTCATTATGTAGTGTCCTTCTTTGTCTCCTATTATAGCCTTTGCTTTAAAGTCTGTTTTGTCTGATATAAATACTGCTAACCCAGCTTTTTAAAAAATTTCTATTTGTATGAAATATCTTTTTTCAGCTTTTTACTTTCAGTGTGCATGTCTTTGTTTTGAAGTACATCTCTGGTAGACAGCATACACTGTATATGGTTCTTATTTTCTTATCCATTCAGGTACCCTATGTATTTTGTTTGGAATATTTAAGCCATTTACATTTAATGTGATTATTGATGGGAATGTGTTTATTTCTATTTTATTCTTTATAACTATTATCCTTGTTTTTATTTTTCTTTCTTTTTCTTAAAGAAGTCCCTTTAACATTTCTTATAATGCTGATTTTTTGGTAATGAACTCCTTTAGCTTGGTAGAGTAGTCTTGACCTTAGGTTCTTCCTTGTCATCACTTTGAATGTTTTATGCCAATCCCTGTGGCCTGAAATGTTTCTTGAGAAATCAGCTGACAGTCTTACTGGAGTTCCCTTGTATGTAACTAACTGTTCTATTGCTTCTTTTAAGATTCTTTGTATTTAACCTTTGCCATTTTAATTATGATGTGTCTTGAAGTGAGATTCTTTGAGTTCATCTGGTTTGCCACTCTCTGTGCTTCCTGGACTTATGTATCTTTTTTCTTTACCAGGTTAAGGAAGTTTTCAGTCCATATTTCTTTAAATAGGTTCTCAATCACTTGGTCTCTCTCTTCTTCTTCTGGTATCTTTATGATGTGGATGTTGTCTCACTTGATGTTGTCCCAGAGATACCTTAGACGGTCTTTATTTAAAAAATGTTTTTCTTTTTGCTGCTGTGGTTGAGTGTTTTCTGCTTTCTTATCTTTCAAATCACTTATTTGATCCTCTACTTCTTTCAACCTACTGTTAATTTTTTCTAGTGTATTTTTCATTTCAGATATTATAGTCTTTTCTGACTGATTCTTTTATATGGTTCTCAGTTACTTTTTGTTTTTCAATTTTTGGAACACTGTACTTCATAGATTGCTTACCTTCATTTTATTTAGTTCTTATTCTGGAGATTTTTTCATTTTTTCATTTGGGGCATATTTGTTTGTCTCCCCATTTTGGCTGCTTCTCTGTGTTTGTTTCTATTACGTAGATGTGCTATGTCTCCCAGTCTTGGTAGCATGGCCTTGTGTAGTAGATGTCCTATGGGACCTAGTGGGACCTAGTCTCTCTGGTTACCTGAGCTGGGTGCTCCAAAAATGCCCCCTGTGAGACTTACATGAGCCCTCCTGTTGTAGTTTAGGGTTGATTATTGTTGGCTTGTTCATTCATGGGGTCGACCCTCAACCTTGCTGACTGTGAGGATTAATGCCGACCGCAGTGCATGAAATGCTATGTTTGTGCTGACCACATGATGCAGAATTCACCTCAGCATGGTCTGGTGCTTGCTGAGTTCTTCTTTTGGAAGTACTACTTGTGGAGCTAATTGGGTCCTGCTCTGAAGTTGTCTGAAGCCTGCTATTGGATGTGTTGTTTCTAGAGCCTCTTGGGAGGTATTCTGGTCAATGTCAAGCAATGCTTGTGCCTACTCCTGGGCTGCCTGTTTGTAGTTACAAACTGATCCACAGTTTGTGGCTGCCTCTGCTGGGCCTGAGTGTGTGTGGGAAGGGCCAAGTTGCACAAAAAGGCTGGCTTCCACCAGCACTGAGCCCAGGAGCAAGTCAACAAAAGGCCCAAGTCACCCTGAAATCTGCCTTGGCCTGCCTACAGATACTGGCTGCCTCTTAGGGTCCATCACTGAAAAAGCTTCTGGCAGTAGACAAGTTGTGTGAGGTAGATTCTCAGTGAGTCACCAGGTAAGGGTGAGTGATGTTCATCAGACTGATACAGATTCAAATTTCATGCCAGTGCTAGGTCTGTGGCTACTCAGCAAAAGTTCCAGGGTACGGCAAGGCAAGCTGCCTCCTGTCTGCAGAACTTTGTGGTGTGGCAAGGTTTCAGGGAATTGTCAGGGTAAGGCTGACAGTGTTTATCAGGCCCAAACAGACCAAGATTTGGTTGTGTGAAGGAAGGATTCTGCAACAGTTCGGTGTGTGAGGGAAAAATGGCTCTGCCGTAGATCCACACAGCTCAGTCTTTCTTGGATTCTACCTAGACATCCATGAAAGCCCAAGTTGAGGAGGGTAGGCCACTGAGAGTCAGTAGGGTGGGGCTAGTAGATCTCCCATGAGGAAATGATGCCAGACAGGCTATCTGGAAAAGGGGACAAATGGCCCTCACCCCAGAGCCAAACAACTCAGTCTCTAACACTCCCTGAGTCCTCTGGGAGCCCTACACTGAGGTCGAGGCAGCTGATGACTCTGCAGTGCATGAACTCTGCAGCGTAGGAAGACAGGGAGTCTGGAAGGTGGGCTATTTCATTCTCCTGACTGGTGCTATATGGAGGGGAGTGCACAACCCAAGAAAGATGGTGTTTGTTGGTGGTGTGGGAGAGGGACTCAGCACAGGGTTCCTAGCAGCTGCCCCTTCAACTTTCCCCATTTGGAGTCACAGAACCCAGCGTCTCCATGCAAAACTCAAGTCTACTTGGAGCCACCCTCCATCCATGGGAGCCCAGGATGAATGGCTGTGAAAGAGATTTTGTGCTTGGGCCCTTTAAGAGGGTTCCTGGGTTTCTAGAAGACTCTTGTCTCTCTCTGGCAGACAGAATTGCCACTGATTTTTATAGCCTGATGTTATGTAGGCTCTTCTTCCTGGTCTGGTGCTCTGGGCTGGTGAGCCGAGCATGGGATTGAGACTACACACTCCTCAAGGTGTACTCTTGAAACTGAGGTATTCCTCCAGAATCTCAGTGCTGTCTGTGGGAGCAAGGCCAGCCTCTTTTGCATCTCTGCTCTTCCAACCAGTCTTGATGTGACTTCTTTATAAATCCTTGGTTATAAGACTTCTGCTTAGCTAGTCTTAAGTTGGTTATTCAAGTTCATTGTTTTATATTTTAGTTGTAATTCCAGTTTGGTCCTGGGAGGATGTGAGTGTAACTCCTACCTCCTCCACCACTATCTTGGATCCCCAAGCCAAACTTATACTTTTAAAATTTCTTTGATGGTGGTGGTGGTGATGATAATGATTGCATAGCATTTTCAAAATATTTTTACTCTTAGAAACCCAAAGCTGTCAATGTTTACCAGGATTTGGCCTTTAGACCTCAAGTAATATAGAATTTACAGTTGTGAAGATAGTTTTTATCTACTACGTAAAGCCTTTGGTGGTTTTCTATCTCAGAATATATTTCAGACTTCCACAACATTCCTTCTATGTTCTAGATGATGCGCTCTTACTTACCTGTAGGTAATCTATAACCATACTGTCATAAAATATTTTTGTAGCTTGCTTTTTATTTTAGCTTATTTGTATGAAAACTACATATGCTAAACATTTTTCTATGCAAACATGTTTATAGAAACATCTCAAAGGACTATGAAGTATTTTCATATGGGTGTTGCATCATTGTTTATTTGCTGTGGTTGGACAGTTAGGTTGTTTACATTTTTTCAACTTAAATATTTAAATTTAAACTTTGTTTATATACTTATTCATTTTCTAAAGATAACTTGATTGATTGATTGATTGATTTAGCATGATTGCTAGATTAATAGGTATACCCATTTTAAGATCCTCCAGAAAGGATGTGCATTTTTTACATCCATGAATAGCATTTGAGACTTTTCATTTTCTGATTCTTTCACTAAACCTAATTTTTTTTATCCTCACCTGATGATATTTTTAAAATATTTTTTTAGCGAGAGGCATTGGTTGGTTGCCTCCCATACACCCCAGACCAGGGATCATACACATCTGGACCCAGGGTTGCATGCACCTGCATCAAAATGGGAGATTGAACTTGCAACCTAGGTATATGCTCTGGCTGAGAATTGAACCCACAAGCTTTTAGTTAGGGGACAATGCTCCAACAAAATGAGCCATACCAGCCATAGCTAGATCTGATTTTTATCATTACCTTTGATTTTAGATAATTTGATAAGTGAAAAATTATATCTTTTACTTTGCTTTGTTTACTAATCAGCCTTAATTAGACTTCTTTTTTTTAAAGTGATTCATGGCTCTCGGTAAGTCCTCTGTGAATTGCATGTTCTTAACTTCTATTGGAGAATTCTTTTTTTGTTATTGCTTTTATGTGCTCTTTACATAAAAGGACAACAGTATTAATTTCCCCATATTTATAAGCTTCCATAAACTTTGCTAGATAAAAGCAAATAAAATATATTAATAAAAGTTTAATGGGAAAATGTTTTCTTTTGAATTAGCCAATGTTATAAAGACTACCAATTGTTTACATGTGGCAGAGTAAAGTAGCTGTTTTAGCAAGGATCTTGTCAGGAAAGAGATGGCACATTCAAATGGGGTAAATTGAGGAGAGTTTAATAATAGTAGTATTTATAAAGATTTGGATAGAATGTAGGGAAATACAAGTGATACTGGTAGCCTCCTCCCCAAGGATTAATAACATACAATGTCCTCATCTCCCTTGGACCCTTGGACCTCATCACCCTTGGACCTTATCACCCTTGGACCTCATCACCTTTGGACCTGTGCTCTTTCCCTTCACCTGAAAAGTTAAAGGAGAAGGAAAACCCAGAAAAGGAATATCATTTGGAAAATACCACCTTTTGTGATGGGGTGGGGGGCTTGCAGCCATTTCATTCATGCAAATGGAGTCAAAGGAAATAAATCTCCCAATTTTATTCCTTTCTTCCCTCCATTGAAAAAACCCAACTGGAAGACAGAGGAAAGAAAGATTTTGATGTAGTCGATGTAGATCAGCTTCCCAGGGCACCAAGCAAAATGGAAAGAGTAGAGTAAAATCTGTAGTGACAGTTTCAGCACAATGGACTATAGCTATGAACCTAGAATTAGTCTCAAGAATGTAGACCTCCCAGTTCCCCAGCCTTGCCACTTAACTGTTACTTAACATCTGTAATCCTTATCTGTAACATGAGGATAACCAACTGTCACAAAAAACCTTACCCACTTCTTATGGTCTTTATGATAGAAGGAGTTTAAGCACTTGATATAGTCTTGGCATATAGTGTATATACAGTTAAGGTTCTAAGGAACCTGGGATGTTTTCTTTTGTTGATGTCTTCTTTCTCTTTCCCTTTTCCCTTCTTCTTTAATAATCCCCACTTCTGTCATTGCCTGGTTGCTGACAGCGATTCAGCTGGTTACCCAGAGTATAAACTACCAGGGGCCAACCCTACTACTTTCTGCTGGAGAGTTTGTGGTGAGGGTTGCCATTTGACATCCAGACAGGCCTGCTTATCTCCTTATGGATCCTCTGACCACTGACTCTGGGGAGGCTCTGAGCTCCCTTGTGCCAGGGTGCGCAGTATTTTATCATACTCCTCCAGCCTAGGTGCTTCACAGCCATGGCACTTGCACTCAGGAAGTCTTTCCCAGAGATGCTTTTCACTTGCTCAGAGAAATTATGAAATAAAATAAGTGCATCCCCCCTAAGGAAGTTTTTTATTGTTCTCACAATAAGCATGTGAGATGAGTCTTCAGATTCTATCTAGAGACTTTTGTTTCAATATTTGCTTTCTAGGTAAAAAAATAAAATAAAATCATCAACCCAGCAAAATAAATATGTGGAGAGGTTTGTGTAGTTGAGTACACATCAACTCATAGAGTTATATATACTTTTCAGATTTTCTAGGTTATAATTTGCAACAAAAAGCATACTTTCTCCTGGAGCACTGATAGAAGAATTTCCCAATTGAAACTAGAAGAAAATTTCACATGTACAATTATAAGCAAAAATTACTTCCTGGGAGCCTTTAGTTGTCTGTGTGTTAGGTTCCCTAACCTTACTGTTGATTATTTTCTGAATGAAGTAAGAATAATTCTATGTATAACTATTGCCATTTTAATACTCAGTAATAGGTATGAAATTGACACCTTCATATTGGTTGGTCCTTATCCATGGCATTGATATTTAGCTGGAGTTGGCATGTGGAAAGGAATAAGTTTTGACTGATGAATATTAGCATAATGTGACCATGCATATGCTGAGACATTCCCTCCATCTGCTTGATGGAGATTCTAGATAACTCAAAAAGCAAATTTACTTCTTGTATATGAGCTTATAATATTTGTATATAAAAATAAAAAGAACTGTTTAGTTTGATAGAGCAACTTATACTATATTTTAATGACTAAGAATAAATATCAGAGAGATAGTTCTAGTACATCTATTACATAGTAGGAAATGTAAACATGTAGGTGACATTACTGATGAAGTTATTTTGGGTTTAAGTTTTGAGTAATGTTTCCAATTTGAGTCTATGATTCCAGAGCTCAGAGAGGAGTCTAGTAGATCAAGGTAGATTTTGAAAAATTTAGTATCTATCCAGGGCTATTACCAGTGGTGTGCTAGAGCCTGTGAGTGCTGGTTTGTGAGAGACAGTAGTTATATTCAGGAATTTTGTGAGCCAGTTGTTAAACATCATCACTGTTAAGAATTAAATTATGCAATCCTATAATTATATAAATTATATTTAAAAAATAAACTTATTAATACTCAAAACTCATCATTTCCTAAATGTTTTGTTATACTTTATTATTTATTTTGGGATTATTTATATCTCTTGCATTTGCATGGTGGAAATACTACATATAATGATACTGTGCATCTTTTTTCAACCCTCCATTCACTGATATCATATTGGTAGCTTGAAACTGGCCACGGAGAGAATATTTATGCTATAAAAATTGGCAAATGCTAAAAATTAAGACTGCATTTATTGTCTTGTTGATTATTTGGACTTGAGAAAGTGATGGAAGAAATGTTAATACTGTGTATTAAACTTAATTCTGTGTTTCTCTATAGGTATTATATTCTTGAATAGCACAAAAAAATGAAATATTCTTCCAAAAATATATGATTCTACAAAAAAATCACTTATGCCTTGACAAATGAGGGAAGTTTCAACATAAGTCTTCACTATTTCAGTTTCTTCTTACTTATTAACATTAATTAAAATATCAACCAACATTCAGTCAGAATGTTTGCCAATGGTATTAGTGAAGTCTTCTTGAATCAAGTAATAATCAAACATTTATGTGTAGTCTTAATTTTGTAACACTATTATTGATAATAGACACAGCAGATTTTATAAGAAATAGTAAATCACAGAATTGTAGGTGTACAGAATTAATATTGTATATTTTGTTATTATTTATAAATTGTGTGTTACAGTTCTTTGTCAGTTTATAATAAATATATGCACACATATACATGCGTACTTTTTTCCATAGACAGCTGGCTGTTAAGCAGTTACCAGCATACAGTTGATTAGATATTACTAACCCTAAAAACAGGCCTGAAACACTCTGCATCTTGGTCCCGACATGTCAGCTGTAAGTTTGGGAAGATCCACAAAGAGGATATGAAGTTTTACTAAGACTTATTTGACCCCAGAAATACAATTAAGACATTTTAGGAAAGGTTATTGTAGTAGCATTTTGGTTCCAACACCAATTTCTTTTTTTCTTAAAAGACGCAACTGTTTCTGAATTATTATTAGTATTTAGATTTCTGTGGATAATAAAATTAAAGTGAAATTCTAGCATTTCTGCCCAACCATTTAGGCAGAAAAACATGAAGGAATTCAAGAAATATAAACTTATAGATGTTACCTATTACATGTCTTAGCTGCATTAGAGACATATATACTTATATAGATTAGATATAAATACAGATAAAAAATATAGGCATATAAACATATGTTCATAGACCAAAATGACATGATGTGCTCTTAAAAGTGAGGAACAACAGCATGTTCAGATGAGAGTGCTTTGGAAGATAAAAGGATTCATAACCATGTCACGCAAGGACTGAATAATGAGACAGAACAGTCAACCTGAAGTAATGAAAACTTAGAAGGCCATGACAGAGGTCTGCAAATATTGGAAGGTTTAAAAAACAAAGTTTGAGAAAGACAGGGTTTATGCCAGGTGGTTGTAGAGGACTTAACAAACTCCAATATATGGAATGGTAGGGGGGTAGATTTGGCACAATGTAAGAAGAACTACCTAATAAATAGAACTGTCCAAAATTAAAACATGTTTCCTAAAGAGGCAGTGATTTCTTCATCATGAAAAGTTCTAAAGCAAAGCTGAGAGTTGTTATAGATGGGATTCAGATGACCTTTGTGATCGCCCTTTCAATTCTGCAATTCTGTGAATTACCTGACTGCTCACTTGTATACAAAGGAGGAGCCAACCCTTGAAAATGCGTCTGCTTATTTGAAAATTGGCTCAACGTTGGTTCAGAAAGTTGAAAAATGAAATTAGTCTTTTAAAAGTGACAATTAAAATATAACATTATTGAATACTACTTTTAAATTAGTGAATTCAGGTAAAATCCCATTGGAAGAAATCCTTCTACAAAGAAGTATTCTCTGTAATGAAAATATTTCTGTATACTGGAAGTAGCATACAAGCCCTTTGATCTATTAACAGTAGATGATGTATTATTGTATGTTTTTCCTACTGATACTATGCCTGACCACAAATTCCCTTTTTGTCCACTCAGTTTTCAATACAGTTATTATATAGCTAAAAAAGGAGGCGGGGAGCAGGGCAGAGATGAAACATTCAAAATACTGTTTAAACTGAACTGTCACTGGCAAGCTATTTCAATAAGTATCCACATGGAATTGCTTAGGGCACAAGAATTGAGTAGGATTTTTTTCTTCTACTTTTAAAATACATTTTACCCTCTAGGGGCCAATTATGTCCCCCAAATCAGTGTTTTACTTGAGAAAGTTCATAGAGCAAATAAAAAAATGAATTTTTACTGGCAGACTGGAATATTAATTAGATTTGGCATATAGCTATATAATAACTATGTACTGAAAGGATCTGTGTTGATTAGCAATGCTAATCAGATTTCTAAAGTTTCTGTTCCCCAGAGAAAAGATACTGCCATCTAAAGCTATTATGGATTAGATGTTTATAATTTTAACCCCCTAATTAACTATTCTTGGTTTTTATAAGATAGTTGAACATTTTAAATTTTATTTTTACAAGAAAGAAAACTATTTCCTGGGGTCAGAAAACTCACATAAATATCCTGATTTTATCCTTGAGTCAGTTTGAAAAATAAATGATCTGTACAGATATACAGATCCGTAAGATATAAAAAGAAAAACATAAGTATATCATTGTCTTGAATTTAAGGAACGTTCCTCTTGATACCCGCTTTATGAAAATATATCACCATGGTTTGCAAAACAATGAAAGTAGATATAAAGTGCCCGGAGATTAGTTTTAATACAATTTTTAAAGCATCAGGAATAAAAAAGAGAAACATCCTAAGCAAAATGAATGGGTAAAATTTGCCAGAATTTTAAAAGAATACCACCAAACAGTCTTTTTCTTGGGGCTGCCCACTAAAGGAAAAACAAATCTCATGTGTCCTCCTTAATCAGAATAATAAGGAAGGAAAATATGTAAGGAAAGAAAATAAGTTAAGAGAATAAAAATTTTTTCTTCAAGTTATAGAGAGGGAACAAGAACTGAAAGAAGCCAAGGTAAAATCAGAGCTTCTGAAGATCTACCTACCAACCCAGTCAACTGACAAATGAGGTAGAAATTTAAAGAACTGGATATGATGATATTGCATCTCATCCTAGATTTCTTTCTTTTTATCGCAAACTGGCTATTCAGGTACTGGCCCTTAGAAATAGTTCATCTCTAGTTTGTAAAAGCTAGAGGAGTGCCTCATTCAATAAAATCCACCCTAGATCAAAATAATCTGTGAAGCACGCTTATGGAGATTAACCAGCATGCATTTGCTTGCAACATGGTGCAGTGCTGTTGGTCACAGGCTAACAGAAGGTGAGCAAGTGTGGGCAGTGGAGCACGAATACACATTATTAGGAAAAAAAAATTCAAGGAAAATGTCCCTCTGGCCAGATTCACAGCATACTTTTAATTTGTAGAGGTCAGCAGGTTGTATTGCTTAAGAAATAGTTTAATTAAAAGCTAATTTGGGGCCCACTAGGATGTTGACTATAAAGTTTACAAAAAAATGCATAAATGCATCAGTATACAGGTAAACATATATTGGATATGGGCATGAAATTGCATAGAAAAGTACTAGATCTCACTCACACACACACCACATAAATATTCCAGAGGAAGTTATTGGGTGAAGCCAGATTTTTTTGTCATTTTTCTCACTGCTAACAGCCAAGTGATGGTGGTCGTGATTATTACCTTTCAACTGATAGTAAAAATCTTATCCATCTTAGAGTAATTTAAATAAGAGGCAAGCTCACTCATCTATTCTGAAGGGTTAGAATGGATATTTGACTATAGGAACTTAGCATTTACCCTTCATGGGTCAATGGATAGGTGATTCTTAAAACCTCTGTAGGTGAAGATTATTCTAATAGAAGCTTCCTCCAGCTCCTGCTTTTCAAATGCCCGAAGCAATATTCCACATTTCCTAAAATAAATAAGGTCAAATGTAGTGAAAATGCAGATAAACAATATCATTCACATGGAAATTATCACTTCAAGTTAATGAAAATGTGATTTTTCTGGAAAAAAGATATAACTGATTGTTAATAGTATTATAGGCAATAAATTTTATTTAAAAAATTGTGTTCACAAGGTGCTGGGTTACAGTTTAATGCCATACAAATAAAGATGCTAAACTTCACACCAAAAGAAGATTGTCTTTCAGTGTGGGATGGGGGTGTGTGTATGTGTGTGTGTGTGTGTGTGTGTGTGTGTGTGTGTACACACACACACACATTTAGCGATGGAACACTGTGCTGCTAATTTAAGAAATTACTAATATATCCTAGCTGAAGAGAAATTTTAAATTTTATAAAATATACAACAAATTAATTCTATACACTTGTGTGAGTGCATGTGCAAATAGGTAGATATGTATGTATCTGTGTGTTTGTATGATTTGCTTGTATTCCTTTGATTTACACAGGTATAAATCAGAGTGATTTAGGTAGCCGAAATACGTTATTAGCAGTTAAAATATATTCAGTTAGCAGTTATTGTGAAAAGAGAGAAGGGATACCCCTAATATCAGTCAGGTATAGAAAGCAAACCTTTGAGATTATTGGCCTTATCCTTCATTCTTTAGACCAAAGACCTAGGTTGGTGTCTATGATCATGCAGCCACTGAAAGGAGAGCCAGGCCCAACTAAGGGCTCCTGACTTTCAACATTCCTAAGATCTCTCTTAGTGATTTTGTGATGAGGTGTCAGGTGGTAAGATATGCAACCATGTCTTTCTTCTCAACGAACTTCTTTTCCCCCTCATTAAATCTCAACTTTCCTCAAAACCTTCAAAGCTTTTCTAATGTACCTCCAATTTACATTTCTTCTCCCTCCTCCCCTACTCTTTGTTTTCAAGTACATGGGGCTCCAAAGAGTTTACTTCAGTCAGGAGTTCCTCTTTGCTGTCTTGCTCTATTCCCTGGGCTCTCTCTGCAAAGGCTACTCCACACCCCCAATTCCCTGCCTCCAAAAGGCTTCACATCTTTAAAAGCCATACCAGGACTTGACTAATCCATAAAGACTTCTTTGTTTATTCTCAGGAGTGAGAACAGAAACTCTGTATTTACTGAGACAGAAACCATAGGAACCTAGACTCGCGCTAGGACGTTGTTTTCTGAGTAAAGGTGGGAATTATCAGGTCAAAGTTCTGAGAGCTCAGGTGCCAGATCTGGAACATTTCCTAACTCCATCATGTTTAACAGGGAAAAAAATCAAGAGCGTTTGGCAAAATAACGTGAAGTAAGATCTCTTTTTAAAAAAGGCATCTTCTCTTTGTATAATGTAAGTATGTAGTTCTGGAAACAGCTTTTCTTACCTGGATTATGAAAATACATATTTGATTACAGACCAAATTCGACTTTGAGCACCTCGTCTCTTTTATAGATGAGAGAGTAGGAAGTTGTTCTGAGGTTAAGAAACTTGTCTACTCTCTTGCAGTGAATTGAGGCAAAGTACTCAGCAGACCTGCACCTCCACCGGGGTATTATCTTTTTGCTCTAAGATACTCAGGACCAGTTCTAGTTAAAATTATGAAGCAAGTTATTATGATCATGATCACTATCATTATTAACTACTATTTGTTGAGCATTTACAAGGTGCCAGGCACTTTGCTAAGTACTTTTCATATATAAGTTCATTTAATTCTCACAACCTTTGAAATGCATATTATCATCTCTCTCTTACAGATGAAAAAACAATGAGAAAGGCTAACTGATGAATGGTACACAGCCAATTTCAAAAGAAGAAAATGATGCTACAGAAAAGGGATGTTCAGAGGTCAAATACAGAGAATGAACATAGGACAGAAAAGATTAAAAAGAAAATTAGAGATTAGAACCTAGGAATTCACTATCTGGTTATAGAAGTAGCAGAAGAAGAATGGAGAAAATGGAAGGGAGGAAATTATCAACTAAATAATACAAAAATAGTTTCCTGTAAATAAAGGATGAGCTTCCCAATCAAAGGGTTCACTATACCTCAAATACAATGAATAACAAATGATCACATCATCATGAAATTTAGAACATTCTAAACATTTTTAGAAATGACAAAATGCACATATCAGGAATTGAGATAATATCAGATTTCTCAATAGTAACTTGAGAAGTTATAATACAAGAGAGAAGCAATTCATCTCATGGCACATATAAACTAATTATTAACATTCTGTGACACACCAAAGCATATATATTTTGCCAGTCTGACAGAAAAATAAGTATAATTTTGATTCATTCACACTGGGTGGCTATTGTGTTGGCTGTTGTCATTTTTTTATTGGCACTGTTACGGAAAAGAGGTCAGTGCCTCTGACTAAGTAGTCAGGTATTGCATGTTTTAAACATTCTTGTAGCACACTGGTTGAAAATTGCTGCAATAGAGCAATGCTTAGAATTCTAAGTTCAGCAAATGATAATTTTCATTCACTTACGTACAACTTTAAAAATATGCATCTCCCATACACTGCTTCTTGGGAAGCTACTAGAGGATGTGCTCCACCAAAATGAGAGAATAAACCAAGAAAGAAGACCTGAGAGCCATAATGAGGAGGTTGTGATCCAGGATTTGGGTGGAGGTAATTCCCGGGAGGATGATAAAGCAAGGCCTCAAGAGCTGGCAGTCCTGCTAGGAACAGGAGAGCACCGGGGGGTTCTGGGGTGTCTCTAGTTTTCCAATGCCTGATGTGTTTGACAGTGTTGAAGGCATGTTACAAAGAGTTTAGAAGAAGAAACAATGATTTGCAGAGAGAGGATTGCTAAACAAACAGACAAGGGGAATATTAATTACCAAAAAAGTTTTAAGAAATAATTAAACATCACAATTGCACAGTGTTTCAATTGTGAACAATAAGTATGTAATAATAATAATGTAAACATCAAAAATGATTCATTCAAAGGCAATGATAGGAGGAAAAAACTTAGAAAAAAGTGGGCTAGATAGAACTAAAAAGAGAAAGCCATAAATAATGGTTAAAGTAGGCAAATCAAGAAAGAGCATATGTAGAAGTGGATGTGTGGAAGAAAACTAAGGAGTGAAAAAGAATGGGGCAAGATAAGCAGTTTCTTCCAAAAGTCTTGTACTACTTAACTTTTAAAAAATTGTGCTGGTGTGTTACTTTAGTAAAAATTCAAATAAATTTAAAAACATGAAAACTTGGCTTATAGAAAAAGTACTATTATTTAAGACCTAAAATAAATTAATAGTGACTTTGATGTTATGCCACAATTTCTCCAGATTAATAAGAATATATGTCATAAATGGTTCAAGTAAAGGAATATCTTGAACCAAGAGCCTGCAAATTGTAAGAGGAAGGAATCTATGATGAATTCAAGTTCATAGGGTAGAGGAATGTAAGGCCCTTATTTGATGTTGTTTAAAATGGAGTGAAATAAAATCCAAGCCAAGTTAAAGAGCGGTGTGGTAAGAAGAAATTATAAAACAGGACTTCTTCACAAGAGCTTGACAAACATCATACCAGATGTTTAATAACCAGAAACCCATTAATACCATGCATATGATAATATTTATCAAACAAATTCAGTACTATATTAAAGTTCATGTATCTGATTATAGTGTCTGATATACTTAAAATTATTTAGAATACAGGAATAAGACACCAACCAACAAAAGACTATTATCTCTGTCTTTCATAAAAATCTATACTTTTAATAAAAAGCAATACAGTACTATATGTAATGTATTTCTGATAATCATGTCAATTTTTTGAACAATGATATATACTCCTTTTTTGGTAGCTATTCCATGATAGAAATAGCTGAAGAGAAAATGCCAGTGTTCTAATTTACCCTATTTCTTTCTTCAAAGTCTCAGTACTCATTGGAATCTGATACAGGAGTGCCAGGAGTGGTGAAAAACACATAAACTAGAGAAATCTGGTGAACCAAAAGTTTCAGTGTTC
The DNA here is from genome assembly GCF_021234165.1 of Pteronotus mesoamericanus. Taxonomy (NCBI): domain Eukaryota; kingdom Metazoa; phylum Chordata; class Mammalia; order Chiroptera; family Mormoopidae; genus Pteronotus; species Pteronotus mesoamericanus. Next base: position 42,598,772 of record NW_026555329.1, read on the forward strand.
TGATAGACTTTCTGGCCAGCTTGCAGGATTCACTTGGCAATTTTTTTTCAATCCCTTAAAAATGATTTTTACCATGACTCACTGTGAAAAAATGTGGTCATGCAAAGAACACAATTAAGGGTGGTTAAAACTTTAATTTTAATTGTGTGTGTGTTTATAAAACTCAGGCAAGTTGCTTATTTGTGAGCCTCAGTTTCCTCATCTGTTAAGTGGGAATGCTAATATCTCCCTCGTGATTCTTTCTGGGATTAAATGCAGTAATCCCTATAACTTTCCCAAGTTCATGGCAGAGAGAAACCCTCAGTAGGTGCTGGCTTGCATTATCAAGTGTTCTCTCCCATCTGGGCTTGTCTCTCATCAGAATGCCTTGCTATGTAGCACAGTTAAGACCGACAACTTCTAAGTGATTTTTCCCAACTGGTTGAAGATATTGGTCAATATTTCCCTTACAAAACATGTGCTTCTTGTTCTTCTTCTACATTCATTACCTTATGATAGGCAATAATATGTTTACTGTTTTCTTATTTAACTTACGCATTTGTGCAGGGTATCTTTTGTTCAAAAGTTTTTATGTCCACCCAGGAGGGAAAGATTAGTGTGCATTAAGTTAGTTTATATGGTGCCATATAGATAAACACTTAATAATCCGGTTTAGATAATGGTGGTAATCACATAAAATATACCAAGAATAAGAGACCTGATTCTACTCCCATTGTCATACCTAATTTGTAATGTACTCTAAATCCTATCATTTGAGCATTTTTGGCAAATATCTATTTTATGAAAAATAAAATAAAACATATACATAATATATAATATATAATAGACTCCTATACAGAAAGGCTCCTATACAGTTGGAATTCAATGCCAGATGGCATTTTTAAAACATATATAGCAGAAGGATTCTACACTTCTTGCAAGTTGTACTATAACTTATTTTTAAGTCATGAACTTTTTTGTGTATTTAGAATGGGACAAATTGATACAGTTTCAATGATTTGCATGCACGGGGATTTGGGCAGAGCACAAGGCACAGCATAGCCTAGTGGGAAAGCACCTGCTCTGGTGCAGCTGCACTGCCACTCAAAAGGCAGCTCGCCAGCCTACCAGGAAACCTTGTGCAAGCTAACCTCTAAAGAGACTCAGTTTCCCCATAAGATGAACGGGCATAGATAGTCATAGGCCACTATGTGAATGAAAGTTTGTAAAATATTTAGCATAGGGCCTCATGAAGAATAAGCAGTTAAAATGTCTTTAACAAGAGAACTTGAAGATATAATTGGGGAAGAGAGAATCTAAGGAAGCAGGAACATTGCCTTTCCCTGATGCTCTGTTTTCTTTGTTTATTCCAAACTGACTACTTCTGTCTCAACTTGCTGATTGGGGTCCAGCAAAGGCCTAACCAGGGGAGGTCATTGATAAAGAAGACTCTGAACACTTTACCGGTTATGAGCTGTGAGATCTGAGCAAGTTACTTAATTTCTCTGAGCCTCAGGTTTCTCATGTGTAAATACTAAACCACATTTACTTGTGCAGATGAGAGCTGATGTGCATAAATCAGATTAATGATAACTGACAAAAATAGTAGGTCCTCAATGAGTGCTAAAGTTATGAAATAATTATTCAGGCAATAAAAGCCATTGTCCTATCATGTTTTATATAATACACACTTGATCACTCTTTATCAGTCTGCCTTCCTATGGCAGAGATACACAATCCTTGGACCCTGAGGAAAACAACTGGAAGGTTAGCTCCTTCATCAAGGAAATATGAAAGTCCAAAGCATAGACCTCCGTTAGCAACCAAGGAATCAAGCATTACAAAGTTGGTAGGAGATAGAACATTTGTTTGGTTAGATACCTGTGAAAAAAACATTTAACTTTCTTTGGTTTGAGCCAAATTAAAACTAAAATGTAGCGGTTGGTAGATAAGCATGATTTTCTCAAATACTATCAGAGAATCAATTGTTAGCAAACCTGGGACAATTTCAAATCTTATGTGGAGCTGCCTCTAAAGTTCATTTGGGTTGGCCAGAATTTAAAATACACTAACATTTCTATGATCTCTTGTTCATTTAAAAAATGTCACGGATATTTTTAGGGCATCTATTTTGATTGTTCTGCCTCAGAACAATGACTCCTCAACTTCTTGGAGAGGGAGTTTTAGCTTTCTTTGATCGAACCTTTTTTTCTCTTTATTCTTTTTAAAATTTACAGTATATATACTAACATTTCAAGAAGTTCAAATATGGCAAGAAGAAAAGTTAAGTAACTACTTTTGGAATCTATAAATTAATAATAATGTAAGTATTTATAAACATATATAGACTATAAATTAAATTGCTTACATACACACCTGCAGTCACTAACCATGACTAGGAAACCAAAAATGTTCTTCACCCCTCCATAACCTTGCTCTAGTTTTGTTCCCTTGTCTATAGAGTGGGCTTTCCCTGAGTTAGGCTTCTGCAGATCTGGTGCAGATTTATGAGTTAACATCATGGGACATTGTATCTGAACACTTCAGTAAACAAGGGCTATGGAAGTGAAGAACAATTCCTGGCTCATTTGCTTTTAAATTTGGTTTGCAACTAAATTACCACCAATATGGAAGTTCTATTTATCTTTGTGAATTTTCAGAAATGTATTTACACTATTCAAATGTACTGTTTGGTGATCAACTACATTTGAATAAAACAGCCAGTTGTATTTTGAAATAAATAAGAACTTCCCAGACAGTGTGAAGACTCTTGCTATTGTCGTTATAGCTGTCATTATCCTGGTGACAACAGTGGCTTCTGAGACATATTGTAGAATGTAATTCTCAAATGTCCTATGCAGTAGTAGGGGCCCATTTCATGGAAGCAGATTAAAAATAAATAGCAGCAATAATCACAACAACCAAAAGGTGATTGGCGAGGACTGAGTCTTGCAGCAAAACCACCACAAACATTCAGTGAATACAGTTTATGTGACTCACAGAATAATTCTAAATTTCGCTGAGGTTCATCCCATAGGTTTTCCTAACTCTATAAAGCCAGACATATTTTCAGCAGTTGCATTTACCTACATTTTGTTTGGGACAGTTAGCTGAGATACAGATACATCCTTAAGCATCTGGTCAGACCTTATTTTTCTTCTCTTTTTCTATTTTCTTTGCATGTGTGTTTTTGTATGGAGAAAGGCAAAGTTGATACTGCCTAAAGAAATATTCATAAATTTACCCAAATAATCCAAGTGTTCATGAGACACAACATAAAATGTCTATGAAATGTCTGTGTATAATATAATCTATATAATATATAAAATTATAGATCCAGGGGTCTTATATGAAAATATTTATCACTATCCTCTTTATTCTTCCTTTTTTTAAATTGCACTTAACTTCCATGGGAAATACTATTTTTCACTTACAAATGAAAATATACCATGCTGTTAGACTTGAAATCACACACTAGCTTAGCATTGAAAGGTGGGAACCATGTATATGTGAGGTAGGCATTTATGTATCTGTGGAATGTGTTGGCAGCAAGACTCCTATACAGTTGGAATTCAATGCCAGATGGTATTTTTAAAACTGAAATTAGATTCTCTGCTTTGATTATTCCATTGTGGGTCACCAGTTATATTTTAGTGTCCTTCACCCTTTCCTCCTTTATTATTTATAACCTACACTCTTTGAGCAATGACCAGTACTAATCTGTAACCTTCTGTCCTTCTGCCTGATTCGCTCCCTTTTTTGAAACTCTAAGATTGAAGCATATATTGTGAGACTTTCTGTTAAAAAATATGTTACATTTTTTTCGTATTTCTGAGTCTGAAATGAGTCAGTCCCAGTTTTGCTTTTCTCATTCATTTTCAGCAGGTTAGCTTCAAAAAATTAAAAAAGAAAGAGGTGGTTTGTTGGGGAGAGAAAGAGACGCACATAGAGAGGGAGGGAGTATTATACAGAAGTCACACTTTTATATCCATTATGTTTTAATATTTCTCACATGAACAAAAATATTCTTTTGCATATACTTTTGTTAAAAACACTTGTTTTGCTATCTTGATTGTGAGATTAATTTTTGGGTCTTTCTTGCTTCTGTTGCCTCTTTATTTTTCTTTCTCTATCCACAGCAGCTGGACCCACATAACAATAAAAACAAAGAATAGAAATTTATTTGTACATGATGTGCATCAAAAGAAGTGGGGCATAAAGTGGGATTAATGGCAAATTCCCTGAGGACCAGAGACTTCCACTGGTTCCAGTCTCCTGTACTGTGCCTCTCCCTCCCACATTGCTAATGACTGAAATGGGATTCATTGCTACCAGGAGATTTAAATTTCTTTACATTGTTCAGGTCATTCTGATACGAAGCAAAGTGACAGCTTCCATTTCTGTCTGACTCATTATCAACTCTTACACCAGACAGCAAGGACACAGATCTTTATCTGTACATTGGACCTAACCCTCCTCGCCATGTAAATTTAATTCAGCCTTAGCTAAGGTGTCAGATAGAGTATTTTGGGCATGTGTGCAAACCACATCATATCCAAAAGGATCAGGAAAAAGAAAAAATGGAGGCAAGGCATGGATTCCTCAGAATTTGCAAACTGAAGAATCTATGTTTGGTTAAAATCCACCACTTGGAAGTCAAGAAAACTTCCAAGGAAGGGCCAACTGTGAGAAGGCAAAGGCAAATTTAAGGTGTGGATCTGGAAGTGAATGCAAGGCTCCTTGCTTCTCCCTTATGGCTACTGTTGACTCTCATACTTGGCCATGAGCATCAGGCATTTACTAGGATACTGAATCAGCTCATGCCAGTTAAGTATTGTTGTGAGTGTCATTTTCTTTCAGAAATGGCTACATGAACTATGGCATGGTTCATGGATTTCTTTGTTTAGAAATAAAAGTTAGCATATCTGGCATAGGCTTTTCATGAGCAGCCTTCAGTGAACAATTCAAAGTCAGTCTAAATTCTCAGTATTTTGGTGATCCAATTCCCTTCATCTGAAAGATAACATAGGACATTACATATGAGGAAGCAGATATCAATTGTGTGTATAATTTTTTAAATGTAGACAGAGGAACACTTAGATATTTATAATTTATATCAAGATATAATTATATGCAAAGTGCTCATTAGTATTGAGTGGAGGTACAGTAAGTTCAGTGGGCTAAAGAAATAGATAAAAGACTTAAAAATCTAGGTGAAATATGTGTTAAATATGCTTTATTAGCACTATCCAGTAAAAATTTAATGTCAGCCACCTTGTAATTTAAAAGTTTCTAGTAACCACAAAGTAAAAATAAACATGTAAAATAAATTTTAATATATTTTATGAAATCAAATATATAAAATGTTATCATTACAGCATATACATTAAAATTATTTATGAGATAAAATAAAAATTATTGGGATAGTTTACATTCTTTTTTTTTATTTTTAGTCTTTGAAATCAGTATGTAGTTTATACTTGCAGCGCATTTCGGTCAGATTTGGCACATGTTAAGCGTTCAGTATCCACAAGTGGCTCTTGGCAGCTCTAATGGGCAGCACAGGTTTAAACAAATGTAGTGACTCATGAAAAGCTCTGGTTCCATACCAAAAGGTGGCTATTTAAGAAATAATGGAAAGGGGTTGTTTTAGTCTGTTTAGGTAGCTGTAACAACACCACCGACTGGATGGCTTACAAAAACCAACAGAAATTGTCTCTCTCATAGTCCTTGGAAGTCCAGTTAAAGGTGCCAGCATTGTTGGATTCTGGTGGCCTGCTTCCAGGTTACTCATTGACAAATTCTCACTGTGTCTTCACATGGTGGAAGGGGCATGGGCTTTCTGTGGGGTCTCTTTTATAAGATCATTAATCTTGTTCTTGAGGATTCCTCTCTCATTACCTAAGTACCTCCCAAATGCCCTACCTTCTAATATCATCACATTGGGCATTAGGGTTTCAACATATGAATTTAGACGGGACACAAACATTCAGATCATAGTAGGGATTTTGATAGCATCTTGGCTTAGGCAAGCAAAGTCAACCACTTACTTATTTATTCAACCAATATCCAGGGCCTATCATGTACTAGGTGTATAGGTAATGTAAGGCATTTGTCATGTAATGAATGGGTACAGTGTATAGAAGGGACGAGACCAACAAGGTCTCTTCTTTTGTGGGGCTGACAGTCCAGTGGAGGGTACAGGAAGAGAGAGAGAAATGAATATATAATCAATCAGATGGAGACAAAGGCTATGAAGAAAAATAAAGCAAGATGGAGAACTGGAAAGTGATGGTGGTGCTGTGCTTGACTGGAGGGTATCTGACAAGGGAACACTTGAGCTGAGATCTAATGAAGTGAGACACTGGGTCATGCAGATACCTGGGGAAAGATTGTTCCAGGTAGCAGCTTCAAAGGTCCTGAGGCAGGAAAGTGAATTATATATGGTCCTGTAGACCTGTAAAGACTCTGACTTTAATTTACTCTAAATAAAATGGAAAGCCACTAGAAAAGTTTGAGCCAAGGCATAACAAGATCTACCTGGATTCTTCATGGAGAATAGACAGTTTAGACACTATTGCTTATATGTATTTGCATTTATATTTTAATTTATTTTTATTGATTAATTTCCCTTTTAACCATATAATCTCTCCAAGATTAAATTCAATATGGGGCAGAATTAAATTTCTAAACTCTACTCAAACAATGCTTTCATTAATCGAGCAACTAATGGTAAGATCTGCCTCCCAAATATAGAAAAGCTGAATTTTAGACATTATTTGCATGTTAGGGCTGGTGCAGAGATTAGGCAGCTAATCTGAACATTAGCAAAAATTAGGACATGTGGATAACTATGTAAATAAATAGATAATTACATATAAATTAATAAATAATTACATATAAGATACATATACAGTATATGTGTATATTAATTTGGTGATTATTAATGGGAAATGTTTCTGCATAAAGACTGTATGTTTGGACATTTTGGTGTATGAACATAAAATTCTAGTATGCTGTCAGTCTTTACACAAAAATCCTGATTATCATCAGTCAAAAATGTGCACAGGATAAAATTGATGGTATTTTATTCTTATTCAATGTGTGTATCACTTGGAAACAAGAAAGAAGACCAAAGGTATCTAGTTGTGTGGATCTGTGATGACCACGTGTTCGGGCAGCCTGGCAGCCAGATATAAGCCATTTCTTATCTCCCATTAGAATCACAAGTTATTCTTGCTTTCTGATTTAAGTCTTCGGCAGAGTGAAGAAAGTACATTTACCTCTTAAGAGGAATTTAACTGAAATTCTGTGGGAGTATATTGAACTCTAAGAACAAATCTCTTACCAGCGTCCTTATTTAGTGAAAGACTCTCTAACTGCAGTTAGGATAAAATCCATGATCAGGATAAGAGTAGATATTGCTTTTGGAATATCATGATTAAAGTAAACATATCTGAAAAGACATGACTGTCCTTCAGAAATTTAGACTGAATGACTCAAGAAGGAGACTCTTTATCTTGATAATTGGTCATTTCTTAGTGTTGTCAGAAAAATTGCTTTTAAGCTGTTCCTGGCCACTGTATCTGTGCTTTCTTAGAACAGCTTTCTCCTTGGTAGCATCAAGATTTAGTAACACCAAAGTAGGTTAGAATCCCAGGCTCTGCCAGAGTAGAAACTGTGTCTACCTTGTTCACTGTTGTATCTTATTGTCCAGAAAAGTGCTTAGCATACAACACATGCTCTCTAAGTACCATTTGGATGAAATTTGACCTGAACTGACTTAAATATAAAACATTCGGCGGGGGGCAGGGGGGTGTGCGCGCGTGTGTGTGTCTTTCTTTCACCAGGTTAAGGAAGTTTTCTACTGTATTTCTTCAACTATGTTCTTACCAGGAGAAGAGAGAGAGCAAAGGATTAAGAACATAAATATAAAATGTTCTTTAGGAAAACCTTCAGAACTAGAGTCCTGTACCCCACACCCCCACTCAGCTATGACAGTGGACTTAACATACAATTTGATTAGAAAGTAATGGACATTTATTGTGACTAAGTGCTTCTTACTTGTTATTTGTAACACAGTTTGAGGGATTTAAAAAAATCAGTAACAATTCAAAGTTTAAGTAGAATTATTATAATTATTTAAAAATGTTTTCACAGCATAGACTCTAGTAAAATATAATTTAAAAAAACAAAAGAGAGTTACGTGTGTTTGTATGCGTGTGCATGCACTTATGTTTTAATGCCTTTTCCTTTTCATAAGATCTTTCTTTTTAACTGGGAAAATTACATTTCATATAGACAAAACAATACAAGGGTAATCAATTTCAAATAACTTTCCATCTCCTGGAAATCAGGGAAATGCTGCACCTATAGAACAGGTGACCTGCATTTTTCCATAAGAATTTTACTCTTTAAAAATAGGATGGCTGATGTAGAAACACAGAAACCAAGCTATTTGACATTGTCGACAATGTATGGAACCACATCGCAGCTGTAAAAAATTCACTCGAGAGAAGTTATGTAGGTACAACCAACATGCTGAGCTAAGCATACTAAGGCTTGGAAATTTCTGATATAAAGTGTTTCCTTATCTCTCTACACAAAAGTAAAAATGAAACTCACACAACAAATTAGGAAATCTTCCATAGATTGTTTTTTATTTTTGTTTTTTTTCATGGATTGTTTTTTAGAAGACAGTTTTGCAAATATTTGTGGAAAAGGTACTTAATCACGATAAAGTTTATTACTCAGAACAACAAAAACAAAAGAGATTGTTTTTTCAAAGAGGAATAAAAGAATTCATTTAAAAATAATCTATTTTGGACCTTGTCCTAAACGCTTCTGAATTTTTAGATGCTAAGTAGGGCTTGCGTGGGATTGTCAGTCACTGGAAATTAACAAGTGGTATCTTAAAAGGCACGATTTAATTAAAAGGACACACTTGAGATTTCGTTTCTTGGTGTTTGGGAGGAATTTGGATCATCAGCGCTCCCACCTGCTGCCCAGCGCACTGGCTGCAAGTGTTGTTACTGTGGCTCCCGCTGCAGGTGAACCACTTTCACAGTCCAGAAAGCATGACATTCCCTGTTACCAGTGGGAGGAAGGGCTAATTGAGAAGTGTGTATAAAGGCTGTAATGAGTAGCATTTACATGTATTGATTAGAAGCAGGGCCACCGTTTCTCATTTATCACCACCAGCAGCTGTGAAATTTTCCCCACGTCGATTGGCACGGCTCATATTCCCATTCCCCTAGTTCTTTATTGCTTTTTTTTTCCTCTTTCCCTCCTGAACCGGAGTGCTGATCCACCAGCTGGAATGGCCTGGTAATTACTCCAGCTCCTGTACCAGCTGCCACAATTGCCAAACCGCTGGAGTGAAAAATTCCATCCCGCATTTCCGATTTTTTACATTACTATTGCATAATCATATTTGACGAATAATTAACCTGGGTTAATACTTCAGGGAGCCATTTGCAAGTAAATTGATAAGCCGAGTGCTGTAACGGCACACAAGGGCCGAGGACTTGGCAGTGGCATGCTGCTGCGGCTTCGGCCTGCTGTGTTCAGTGTTGTGTTCATTCTGACCACCTCAACTGACCAAAACTGTCAGCTTTCAACAACAGCCCTAGACTGTGACTTGGTTGGGGCAGAGGAGCAGGGACTGAATTTAAGGTCACCTTGAATGCTGGGGAGCTCCTTTTTCTTAAAGAGCTATGCTCATTGTCCATATCCTGGATGCAGAATGGGTATTTTAAGTACCATATGCCCATTTTGTAAAATTTACTAACTCAGGAGATGTGGGCTAGTGTTTAGGATATTACTAACTTGATAACGGAGAGACTCTTTTGCCTGGATGGAGAGTGATGTGCTTTACCTTCATAAAAGTGACAGCCACTTTGGAAATAAAGGAGGGATGTACTAGTATATCTATGTGTGTGAATGCATGACAGAGAGACTTGGTGGAGTAGTGAATGATAACCATATTTCCAGATAAAAATAATTGGACTGGCCATTTTGGAAAACTATACATAAGACTAAAGTAATAGAAGGACATCAAAATCTAACTATTTGAATTCAAAATGTTCATAACCCTATTTTTGTGACCCATTGGGATATTGAGTATTTTTCAGTTGCTTAATTCCAATACCTCTTGATTTCTTATATCTTCACTTGTTCATTCTGGGCCATCCTGTCTTTCAAGGCTAATCAAGGGATAAGGAATGACCATGTAATTTCAGAAATAATATTTATATCATGTGGTTGGGCTTTGACATGTGAGCTGAGTATTCTAAAGTAGAATCAGTATGCACAAGCGACACAGGAAGTCCGTGTTCAGTGTTTGTCACTGTGTGAGGCTTTGCAGGGAAAAGCAGTTACTTTCAGACTCAACTGTAGCACTAAGTGAAATCAATGGCCAAACAATCTAACACAATTGGTCACATATTGATAGAATTAAACACTGCTGTTAACGTGACTTGTCATTGATCAGACAAACACAGAGTCCAGGGTAAAAGTAGCCTGAAACCTTTAGACTTTGTGTTTAAGGGGAAAGAGGAATGAGAATTATTTTTGCTTCATCTAGTTAAAACGTGATTTTTGTTTTCTCTAGTCACTATGCTTCACTCTGGAACACATTTTCAGGACCTTTACTTTTTTTCCACTGGTGACATGAAAGAGGGAACTAGAAGTAGCTCATTTAAATTTTCAGATGTGTTACACTCAAGGAACATTTCAGTATGATACGGAGATTACTTCTTTGACAGAAGTCTTACAGATTCCTGCAGGCAATGAAACAAATCAACCCAGTTCGTAAAATACCACATTGTACTATATCCCATATCTCTGCTTATGAGCAGAAACCTGCTTGATGAACACAAATTCTAAAGTATTTTCCTTTATTTGCATGTAGTCAGATAATATTGCAAACTACTGTGGCTAAGAGAACAAGGCCATATTGTTCCGCTTTTACTTCTGAGCATTATAGTCAGCTGTTTTGGGGGCTCCATCTGCCAAAGCACGCGTATGACTAATAAGAGAATGTCCTGGCAGACCAAGTCAGCTGCTGTGTGCAGCCTGTGTGCGTGGTTTGCCACAAGGACCCGCATCAATTGCTGTGATTTCTGAAGTGCTGTATAAGAGGGAGCAAGGCTGTGTCAGTGTCTGCAATGAGAAAAGTCAGGAGAGGGATGGGATATGTTTGAAATCCTGAACATCCCACCCATTGAGGATCTCTTTATTCACTGTGTTTCAAGATGATTTTGGGTGCATTGGTGAATATATGCAAGGATTTGAATATGAAATATTATTCTCCATTGTGTAGCCTGTTTAGTTTCTTCAAAGCACCTCCACAATCTATAATCACCTTATGTGTTTAATTGTCTCTCTCAATAGAATGTGACTCCCTGAATAGAATGCATACTAGATGAGTACAATAATATTGTCTGACCTCATATCAGCTTAATATGCATAGCTGGGGTGGAGTCAATAGCCTGTGGTTTGGCAGATTGTGCTGTGTACTGCACAACTCCAGAGGGTGCTATTCATATAGAGTACAGTGTACAAGCTATGTAAGCTCTACATGGCATCAGTGAGAAGCTAGAATACAGAAGATAGTAAATATTTTTGAAATGAATGAATAAATTTTTATGTTATTGTGGACAGATAAATTACCATATCCTTTATTGAATAATAAATAAAATCACTATAAAGCAGTGGTTCTTTAAGATGCATGAGAATCATCTGCTGAAATACAAATTGAAAACACAAATTGCTGGGCCTCACCCTCAGGGTTCCTGATCTGGAGCAGAGCCCAAGAATCTGTATTTTAACTTCCACAGGTGATGCTAATGCTGCTGAGAACCATTGCTCTAAGGCCCCCCAGATAATAGCGGTGATAGTGATGATGCCAGTGACACTTCCTTTCTCTCTTTTTTCATTCCATCTTTCATATTGGATTACCAGAGTTATTTTCTCAAAGAACTAATTGAATCTAAACTTTAACTCTGCTACAAACTTTTGATGACACTTATATCTACAGTATAGCACAAAGTCCAAATCCTTCCATGCAGTGCTCAGAGCTATCTGCCATTTTGAGAGTCACCAGCCATTCTCCTCTACGCCACCCCAACCCTAGATCCAGGCACAGGAGAACTGGAGGTCAGAATCACCAGGGGAGCTCTCCCGAAATGCAGATGCCAGAGTACTGTTCCAGAGGTTCCATTTCAGTAGGTCCTGTGGGAGTTCTGCCTTTAAAAAAAGCTTCACAGATGATTCTGATAGAGTACATTCTAATATGCACTAAACTATTGACTTACAGGATGTGGGCAAGGTTTTAATCAAAAGTGAGTTTGTAATTTCAAAATTTTTCATAACAAAAGAATGGATAAAAATAAATGAAATAGGCAATATCTTAAGTTGTGGAGAAAGCAATAAAAGAAAATTTATAGATTGATTTAAAAATGAAGACAAACGTATTCAGTGAATTGGAAAACTAAAAAGAAATAGAAAGAAAAATGAAATCCAAGCAACAGATCTTTAAGTAACTAATAAGACACAAGCCTCTGATAAGTATGTGAAAGAATAGATGCCCAGAAATTTGAAACCTGATGAAATAAATAATTTTATGGGAGAGCAGTTATGAACATTAACTCAAGAACTTTAAAAATACCAAATATATTCTATTAACAATAAATATTTATCAAGTACTCATCAGGCACTGTCCTAGGCAGTGAGCAAGACAGAAAAAATCCCAGCCTGTGTGAAGTTTATGTTTTGTGAAACTTACCGTCAAACTCTGATAACACAGACACAGAAGACAATAGACCAATTACATATAAAGATAGGAAAATGTAAATAAAAGACCAGGAACATATGTTCCACAGTACATTAAAAGAATACTCATCCATACTTATTTCAGGATGATAATGATAATTTAATGCATTAATATAATGCGTCAAATCAATAAGTCCACTAATTCAAAGAATGTTGATCTCAATAGATGCTGAAAATGTCTTCAATAAAATTAAATATCCCTACCTGATAAGAACTTCCTTGGAACACTAAGAATAGAAGGATATTTCCTTAACCTGATAAAGGGTATCTGAAACCAAGAGCCGACATCATACTTCATGGTAAGACAGTGGAGGCATTTTCATTTAAACCTGAGACAAGAGATGAATTCTTACTGTCACCATTGTTATTTAGCGTTGTCTGAAAGTTCAGGGAAATACAATAAACCATGAAAATAACAAGAATAACTATAGAAAGGGAGATAAAATTATGGTTATATGATGACAGCATGATTAGACACATCTAGGAAATCCAGGGTAACAACTAAATAATATTTTGAATTAATAAGCAAGTTCATCAAAAGTGAATGGCTGCAGGATAACTACACAAGGATCAGTGACACTTCTATATAACAGCAATAAATATGTTAGAAGATATAATGACAACTAAAACTATGAATTATAAAGAAATGTATGACATCTATATGAAGAAAACTACAAAATTTTATTGGGCCATATAAAAGAAAATGTGAATGAATTGGAGTGCGTATTGCATTTTTTGGATAGAAATACTGTAAATTAAAATGACCTTTCCACCTAATTAGCAATTTACATATAATTCTAATAAAAATCCATATGGGGTTATCTGGTTGGCTTGACAAAATGTAAATATTAAAGAATAAAAAATTTAAAGACCAAGAAAAATTTGAAAAGTAAATGATGGGGACAATGGAGTAGGACTTGACCTACTAGTTTCTAAAACACTTTATAATGGTATAAGCACTGTAACAGAAAGGTACTATTTTGAGAAATAAAGGTCAAACTAAGAACAGTTGCAGATCGCCTCTGAGACAGATCCTAGGATATGTTAATGTTCCAGACAGTGTGCCAAAGTCCTGGACTAGAAAAGAATCAACATGTTGAAGAACTGAAGTGTAATGTGGCTGGGGTGTAAATAAGTTTAGTACCCTTTGGAACAAACTTTTTAAGAAAGCAATTTTCATATACTTTTAAAATATGCAGTTTTAAATGTAAGAATAAAAGTATTTAATCATTGATTTTTTTCTGAAAGAACTCTAAGAGTAGAGGTGAAGGTCAGTTAAGACTACAGAAGTTCTCTGCAGCATTGTTAATAGCAGCATTGAAGCTCAAAACAATTGAAATAACCTGCAACAAGAAACATGTCATGGCACTTCCATACACTGGAATGTTTTAAACTACTAAAAATGTGATTTGAATAACCCAAATACTATGTACTATATTAAGTGAAAAAAGCTGGACTCCACAGCCCTGGCATCATCCTGATACACCAAGATTGCAGGTTCAGTCCTGGGTCAGGGCACATACAAGAAACAACCAATGAATGCATAAATCAGTGGAACAAATGGATGTTCTCTCTCTCTCTCTCTAAATAAGCTAGTGAATAAATTTTTTTAAAGGATTCTATATTCACTGTACAATCCCATCTTGAATCAATATGTACACATGCAAACTATCAAAGATATATCATGTTAGTAGTGATTACTTCTGGGATGTTGGGTTTATAGATTTTTTTTATACTTATAAAAACATTTAATTTTTCAAATATTCTAGTTAATTATTACATAAATAAACATAAAATTAAACATTAAAAACTTCATTTCATGCCCAGCTCAACTCTCACCTCTTCCATGAATTCTTCACAGATTTTCCAATAAAAATTAACCTCTCCTCTCCAGAGCTCCTGTATAGTCCACATGCCTCTTCATAACTTTATATAAAACACTCCTGCATGAAGTACAGTTAAATATATGCATATCGATCTCCTGTTTACTGCTAAGTTTCTCTGGGTTGCATGCTCTAACTAAAGATTTTCTGTGAGGAACATCATGAAGCCTTGAAGAGAGATGTCAGCAAGTATATGGTCATGTGAAGAGATGCTACAACTAACATGGGAACTGAGGAACACGAGTGCAAAGTTTTTTAGCAAGTGAATGTCTTCATGTGTATACATGAATTGGGGGTTTATAATATTTGATATTAATTTAAGTGGTGGTACTTTTCTAGACACTTGTTGAATGTAAGAAAACAGTGTATAGTAGTTAGAAACAAGACATTTAGACTTTAGACCTTGGAAAAATTGACTCCTATAAACCTCAGTTTTCTCATCTATAACATGGAGAGAGCACTATTACTTACTCATGGGTGGTAGTGAAAATTAAATAAGATGAAGCAAGTTTACAGGCTAAATGCCTGCCTATGATGAGTCTATTATATAATAAACATATCAGGATGATTTATTATTTATAATCACCTGACTGGAACATCCCCATCTTTCCATTTCACATCATGAAGTCATAGTTTTAAAATCTCCCCTTCCTCCTCTTGCTTCAACCCAGTAAACTATCACTTATCAGCTGTCTGGAGAGCGAGATATCATTCATTGCTGGTCCAGCTACATGGACATGAAACTTGTGCATTTACACAGGCCCCGAGGGTCTCGTGCTTGGCTTAATGCTCCTGTCACCCTCTTGGAATTTTTAATAATTTTGAACAACAGTCCCCACATTTTCATTTTGCATTAGGTACCACAAATTGTGTAGCCAGCCCTGTTTAGTAAGTTCTCCCATTTCACTGATCCCATAACAGTTACTAAAAGGTTATACTCACCAGTGGACCGTTACAGCTCCTAGACTATAGATTAGAGAAATAGCCTTTGTCCTAAAGAGGCAGCCCCTTGAGAGACAGGCTTAGGGGATCATTTCAATGCTGATATGCTGATGTTTTGCAGCTGATCTTGAGTCCAGGTTTAGATCTGTTCTGCTCATGCTGTCTGCTACCTGAGTTATTTTGTAAGAGTGACCACTACTCTTTTGCTGTTTGTGTTTTCTTATTTTTAATTCATTACTAAAAGCCACACTGCTCCTGCTTTTGTTGGAATTCACTGCTTTTTAATCCTCATTCTCTGGACAATGTTATACTGTCATTTGCACTCAAATACATCTTCCCATGCAATCTCTATTTCAGAATCTGGGCTGGGAAGGGTTTGAGGAAGTGATCTCTAGTGCAAGCAGAAGAGGGTTTCCTTGCACCAAGGCAGACTGAACTGAAGAACTGAAGAACAGTTCTGCTGGCTCACATAGAATGTTCTTCAGTGCTTCTGAATCCAGGAAAGTGGACAGTAGGGATACAGCACATGTTCCTGGCATGCTCTGTGAGTTGTCACTTCTAGATTTTCTGATTTATTCAGGCTATCTCTTCTGGAAAGATATCTGAGTCTGGCTTGGTTTGTATATAGGAAAGCCTCAAGAACAACCAGTAGCTAGGCTATTTGAACTTGGGTTGAAAATTGGAGGCCGTTGCTGTTTTTATGGGATACTGAACATTCACAACATATTCAGACCAGGAAAAGCATTTGAGACAGAGTCAGGAGCCTAATAATGTCATTAACCAGCTGCCAGGAGATGCACTCTCTAAGCCTAAGTTTTCTTATAATGTTCCATAGGGCCATCTGAGGATAATATACAATGGGGTAAAGCCCCTTGTAAACTGCAGAGCACTGCAAATGTGTAAGAGCCACATTCTCTGTTTTTAACCAATCTAGGCACAGAATCAAAGTTTATGTTTTCCATTTCAGTGTCCCTCCACCTCCTGATTTTGAGTTGACAGGAGTCTTTTGGCAGAAGAAATGGCATATCCTAAGGGCTTGATGCTAAATGGAACCATTTGCTTGGGAAACTACAAATCATTCCAGAATGGCTGTAGAGGAGGTGGAACGGGAGAGGTATGGGGCAGGGGAAGGTGAGGGATTGCATTAGTTTCCTGTGGCTGTGCCAACACACTATCACTAACTGGGTGACTTAAAACAACAGAAATTTATTCTCACAGTTATAGGGGACAGAAGTCTGAAATCACAACGTCAGCAGGCCTGCGTTCCAGTTGGGGGTTATAGGGGAGAATCTGTTCCTTTTCTCGTCCAGCTTCTGGTGGTTGCTGGCATTCCTTGGCTTGTGGCTGCATCACTTTAATCTGTTTCTGTGATCATATTTCCTCCTCTCTGTTCAAATCTCCCTCTGCTCTTCTCTTTTAGGTACACTTGTGATTGCATTAAGGGTCCACCTACATAATCCAGGATAGTCTCCCCAACTTGGGATCCTTAATTTTATCATATCTGCAAAGACCCTTTTTGCCATATGAGATGACATTCCCAGGTTCTAAAGATTAGGAAATGCATACCTTTGAGAAGCCATTATTCTGCATACCACAGGAAGGGAGATGGAAGGATATTAAAAGACAATGTAAGCCTTGCTCAGGAGTTTGAAATTTATCTAGAGTTCAGTTGGGAGTCATTGGAGGCTTGTGCAGGTTTATGTAGAAAGGCTGGTGGTCTGAGGCAGAGGTCAGGAGCCCAATTACAGGACTTCTGCAGGCCAGGTATGCACGCTGGGCTCTGGAGTAACCTCTGCAGCCCTTCCTCAGACCCTGAAGAATTTGTTCTCTTTGGCCAGTCTTAAAGTTGCAAGTTATTCTGATGGCTTCCTGAGCCACCAGGTGCTCCGACCTAATCCACACCAGAAGTTTTGACTGTTAGGTCAAACATTTGGAGACTCTATTCTTCCATGCGATACACCTGGTCTCATGTTCTCTTTCTTTCACCAGGAAAGGATTGGGAGCACATGCAGGCTGACCATTACCACAAAACATCTCCTTTCTCAGGAATAACTCTAGCTTAATGAGCAATGAGGTCTGAATAAGGCACTTTGACTGGGATTTCAGATATGAGAAAGCAGATGAGGGAATTTGGGGGAAATGAGCTGTCCCTATCTCTATGGGCAAAGTTCACCCTGTTCTTATGATTTCCCCAAATCACAACTTACACCCAGACATCTGGAGCTTCCTTACAGTTTGGGATGTAGGACAAGGAAAGGCCTTATCACATTCTTCATATGCCTTAAACAAAATTCCAAAGATCTTTAGTGCTATATAGTTCTATCCTTAAGATTCATCCCTTAGTTCTGAAAGGAAGTAAAAATGAACTACTGTGGTCTTTGTAAATATTTTTTAATCCTCGCCTGAGGATATGATTTTATTGATTTTAGAGAGAGAGGAAGGGAGGGAGAGAGAGAGAAACATCTGTGTAAGAGAGAAACATTGATTGGTTGCCTACCAGATGCTGCCTGACTGGGGATCGAATCAGCAACCTAGCTATGTGCCCTGACTGGGCATCAAACCTGCAACCTTTTGGTGTATGGGATGATGCTGCAACCAACTGAGTCACCTGGCCAGGATGAAATACTGTGGTCTTAAATTCCATCTCAGTGCCACAATAAATTATCAATAATAATTACAATGAATATTGAGTTATTAGAAAATATATTTATATATGGAACTTTTGGAATATCATAAGACTGAACAAAATATTTAAAATGTTGTGACACCCAGACCAAACCTTAATAAAATAGCACAGTGTCTTAAAATGTATGGCTAAGCTCTTTATTCTGTTTTGTGAAGGTCAGTGGTGAGAGCTGGCACCTTGAGGCCTGCCCCAATGGCTGGCAGCTTGAACTCTGCCTTTGCAGAGAGCTAGTGTTCTGTTCATGCTTCTAAGAACATTCTATGTGAGCCAGCAGAAGAGTCACACCATTTGCTATATTGTATGTAGGGCTGAAAATTGTATACAAGCTTGGAGATGTCCCTTTGCATTTAGCTACTGTCTGTTTTAAAGGAAGAGAAAGAATTCACTCTGGTAACTAATGAAAAAAGATAAAGAATGCTCTTTAGGAATAAATTAAAATCTTGCTTAATAAAGTTTATATATTAAAATTAGACTTACCATGAAACTTCATATGCCCTTGATGTTGTTTCCTTATAGATGTTTTTCACTGAATTGTAAAACTCTTGGCTATGAGAACTATGTTGAGTCATGTAATCCTGGCACACAAAGAACTTTGTGTTTTTAGTTAAAGTACTCTACTTGATCACTTTTTTCTTCTATATCAGAAGATATATAGCCACCCTCCACCCAGCTCCTTTACCCAATTCAGCCTCTGAGCTAATGAATGTTAGCAGTTGTGCATGTAATCTTCCATGTGTCCTGCGCTTTGTACATACTTAAAAACATATATAAACATATTTAGATTTTAAAAAGTATATACATTTATTTAAGATAGATTTAGTTAAAATAATAATTTATTAATAAAACTGATTTTTATTGAATTGTTACATGTATCTAGCATTGTTCTAGATGCTGGGTATATAGTGTTGAACAGAACAAATAAAAACTCCTATCCTCACTTACATTCTAGTGGATTTTCTTTTCTGAATAAAGTCTCAAGATATGAACTAGCTTTGGTTTAGAGGAGTATGTGAGAAGAGGGTATGATGCATCTGGACCTCAGTGATCCCTGAGTGGATCCTCAGGATGAAGTTTAGGATCCGAAGGGAGCTGCCAAAATGTACATGTGGACTAATGAAAGACTCCTTCCTTCTTGTTTACCTTCCTCCGTCCTCTCATCTTCAAATATTTATTTAGTAGCTGCTAGGTGCCAGGCACTGAGAACATGAAACTGAACACAACTTGGCATCTGTCTGAAGAACTGCCTTAAGTGGTGACAGAGGAGACTTGACTTTGGGTGGTGAACACTCAATACAATATACATATGATGTATGATAGAATTATATACCTGAAACCTATATAATTTTATTAACCAATGTCACTGTAATGATTCAATTAAAAAATAAAATAAACTTTAAAAACCACTATATATTCTCAATACTTCTGAGTGAAGTCATAGAATAAATATGTGAAAAAGCTCATTTTCAATGGGAATTATGTACATCTTACCACCATATATTATTACTAGGCAGCAGAAAGAAAGAAAGAGCTACTACCCTTCACAACAGCATGGATGGAACCTGAGAGCATTATGCCAAGTGAAATAAGCCAGGGGGCGAAAGACAAATACCATATGATCTCACCTGTAAGTGGAACCTAATCAACAAAACAAATAAGCAAGCAAAATAGAAACAAAGACATAGAAATAAAGAACAGACTGACAGTAACCAGAGGGGAGGAGAGAGGGGGATATTGGGGGAAAACAAGGGGAAGGGTTATCAGGGAACATGTATAAAGGACCCATGGACAAAGCCAAAGTGGGGAAGGATTGAGGGTGGGAGGTGGGAGTGGGTGGGACAGGGTGATCTGGTGGTGGGAAAATAGAGATAACTGTACTTGAACAACAATAAAAACAAAAAGCCCCCCCCCAAAAAAAAAAGAAAAGAAAAGAAACCAAAGTACTGGCGAGGAATAAAAAGTTTCTTCTATTGAATAATTATTTCTGAAAAACTGTGGATAAATCTAATAATTATAAAATAAAGCCTACTTTCTTTGATATGCATTATAATTTCTTCAGAGCTCTATCCTGATTGTCTGTGGCCTTTGAGTCAGCTATGGCTTATTTCAGTTTCTGTTAGTTTTATTCTACCACCGTTTCATCCTCTATCTATCGCCTAATGATCACTGTAAGTAAATACTTAGATTATTTGAGAAGTTGCTGTTTAAAGAAATATCTGTCAGTTTAAATGACCTTGTAGTGTGAATGATTACCCCATAATTTATCTGGTCAGACAGCACCTTTGTGAGTTTCTCTCAGGATTTGGATAGTCTGTATTGCTCTTCAGTACCCCATGGAAATTACCAACTATCTGTCTAAATGCTTACTTTTTACATGGGGGACCTTTGGCAAAACTATCATTTGCTGTTAATTATTAGACCAAATCCCTTTAGAATTGCGCAAGGTTTTTTTTTTTCTTCTAGGGTGTGAGACACTTTGAAGATTTGGGGGCTCTGCTTGCTTCTCCTCCCATAGGCTTCTTTAGCCTGTCAGGGCCTCGTTTCTCCAATGGAGGCCAATAGTCTGGCCATTATTTACTTACAGGCAAGACATTAATGGCTTTATGGAATGAAGGCTTGATTTTTTCACTTCACAAGACATTTACTCACTTATGGTACACATTCCAGGCCAGTTTCCCAGCTGTACCTTCTTCAGTGGTCTCTGTCCACTTAAATCTAATATTTCAGGGGAAAAGAAAAAAAAAGCCAATTTTACCACTCTATAGTATCTTTTTTCAATTTTACTAAATATCAAAATGAACAATTTATTCCCTCCACAAGTTGATTATCGATAGGTTCATTGAGAAATCTACAGTGAGGCAAGATGTTATATAAATATAGACTTAGAAAACAATTATATCACTACTGTAGACCATACTTGGAGTTGGTAGGTATATGACATACGTGAGAGAGACACACACACACACACACAGCCATATCACACAGTTTTGATCAGCATGCGTAATTTATTATAAGCAGTCAAATAACACTGACTTGAGCAGAAAGATATAACTTTGGTGCATTTGTTGGCCCTTCCCACAAATGTACAGAGTTGGCGTACCTGAATTCTAACTTTCCTACTTGCATCTGGCAGTGGTTTTAACAGGTCCCAGTGAAAATGTAATGACTTTAAAGAGGTTTTTTAGTTGTTTTATTAGTTCTGGAAGATCCTCGACCTTTGGCTGCAGGTTGGTCAGTTGGGTCTTCAGCATTTTGACCTCATTGTTCAGTTTTTAGGGGAAGCAAAATGGGAAGAGCTGAGCTCCCTGCTGGGCTGTTACCAGCCTCCCACCTCTTCCTCAGGAGGTGCTATGTATATTTTAAAGGGGGTGGGATTGTGGATGATTCTTACTTTATTTTTATGCTTTCTTTAAGAGAGAGAAAAATAACTCACGCTGCATTTATTTTTATTTTATTTACTTTTCTCTGCCTGGATCCAGAAAGGACATGAGAAAACTTACCTTAACAGAGATAACTCAAGGCAAAGTGAAATTTAATATATTTGGAGGATGAAATAGATAAAATTCATTCATTTTTTTCATTTTTTTAAAACAAATATGTATGTGCAAGAAATGCACTAGGCAATAGAGATACAATAATGAACCAAACAGTCATGCTTGCATGGAGCTTAGAGTCTAAAGGGAAAGACAGATATTTATTGAATAAACATACACACACACGCACACACACAGTGGTAAATGTTATGGGAGAGGAAGCACAAGAAATTGTGATCTAATTAACTCAAGGGAAGAAGGATGGATGTTATTAGCTTTCCCCGAAGGATGAACTGCTTTTGGAGGTAGGGGGACAGGTGGTAACAGCAGAATGCTGAGTATAGCTGTAGCAGGCTGGTGGAACAGTGGGTGCCCAAGCCCAGAGGTTGCAGGGTTTTGATGTCTTTGAGGAACTGAAAGGAGCAGGAAGGCAGGAAACTGAGTGAGGAGTGAGGCTGGCAGGGTCAGTGAGGGCCAGATTGGGCAAAAGCTTTGGAAGAGCAATCATGGGCCATTGATAGGTATTATCTGGAGAGTCACATGTTAGATTTTTTATAGTGAAAGCAGGAGACATATAATGTAGTTGGGGTACAGTGAGTACACCAAATCCAAATTTAATAGAATTTAATAGCAGGAGTAACACTAAAAGGAGAAAAGAAAGGATGTGCCTGGCAGTGGGCAGGAAGAGACGTAGCCAGCCTGTGAAAGGAAGCTTCCCCCAGTGCTCCCCAAGGTACTGTGGATGGCTGGTAATTCAGGTCAAGAACTTCCTCCATGGAGGTGGTGGTGGTTGGTTGGTAGAAATTATTTATAACTCTCAATCAAAGCATGGAAACCTATATCCATAGAAGTACAGTGACTTGCCCAAGGTCGCACAGCATGTTAGTTGCAGAACAGACTATCCCCAGGCAAGGAATCTTTCCACCAGGCTGCTCTTGATACCCAGAATTTTTGGTTCGTGTCATTTAAAGTAATTGTATAAAGAATTCAATAGCTGGAATACTTTTAAAAACATACAACATATTAAAAATTAACTTATAAAACATTAGATACAAATAAGATGTAAACCCATTTCCATATATTTGTGTGTTTGTATATACACATAGAAAAATGCATGGAACAATGTATATTAAAACATTATTTTATCTGAGTGGTGGTATTATAGATAGGTTTTATTAACTTCTTTATATTCATTTATATTTTCCAAGTTTTCTACAATAAGAATATATTACTTTCTAAATTATTAAAAATAATTTTACATTGTAAATATTTTCCTGTCTGATAAAATTTTCAGGAAAACTAAATGTAGCATAATCAAGTAAATCCTGTTGCAAGGGTAGCACATATGTATGTGTATATAATTGTAGGAAACAGTATATGAGCTTTTAGACCAGAGCATATAGAACACAATGTTCTGAAAAATACATATTTAACCTATGTGTGAACTAAGGTTGTGTGTAAACTAATAAAGAATGAACAGGGAGACAAATGTTCATTTGTAAAAAAAAATGATTGTATGAAACATACTTTGAAAAAATGGACAAAGGCCCCAAGCTGAGTTAGCTGTGTCTCCATACTGCTCAGTTCTCTCCACCCTCCTTCTCTTTTCTCTCTCCCATTGAAAACTGCTCTGATGTTTTTGTATTTCTATTTTTCTTTCCACTCCATATAGCAACTTAGAAAGGTGAGAAGACCTGGGTTTTTGGAGAACTTAGGGTGCTCTGGAAATTATAAGTGGAAATAAATTAAACTCTCAAACAGGAGTACAAATAGATACCTGGGCTATGGCTTCTCTACAATCCCCTAATTTGTACCCCATTGTCTAATTATAAAATTACCTAATTTGTACTTTATTTCAAGAAGACCTCTTTACCACACAAGCCTCACATACCCAGAATAAATGGAAATCTGCAACCCACTCTCACTTTATACAGTAAATCACACATATACACACACCTCAAATCTTCAAAAGCGGTTTTAAAATATTTCAAATGTTTTCGAAAGGAGTCATCACTCCTTTCCCCAGGCACCACCCCCAGCCATACCCTTTTAATCACTTTCACCAAACCATGAACTGCCAGAGCTCTCCCAGGGACCTAAAGAACCATTTCGCAAATAGGATGGGTCCCTATGCCTGTCGACAGAAAGGTTGGTGTGGAACAGGATGAAGTCGTCATCTTGGCTGCTATGGTCCATCTCTTCCCTCTACACAGGTGCCTCCAAGGGCAGACTGGCTCTCCTTAAGAACTAAAGAATGAGACCAGGATCCATGTCTGGAGCATTTAGATTGAGAAGCTAGTTCCCCTCGCTGACCGTGTTCTGATCTCTGCCTGCCCCTTATTCCCTGCTCACTGATTGGTCTCAGAGCCCCACACTTCTTATCTCAACTTTTGTACCTCTGGCAGGGCCATTTGCTTGTCCCAGCTTCTGTTCCTTTGGCCAATACTGGCTAAGATACCCTCCCCAAGAATAGTGTTAATTCTGATGATGACGGTGATGACAATTATCACTTTTTGAGTGCTTTCTATAGGCACACCATTAACTCTGTTAAGGAATACTGTCTTCATCCCATTCATTTACAGAAGAGAAACACATAAAGAGATTAAGTACCTTGCTTACTTGAACAAAGCTGGTGAAATGCAGACCTGACATTCCAACCATGCATCTGACTCCAAAGACCCTGCTTTATCAAAATTAGGGATTGGTCACCCTGAATGGTGGGGTTTAGTAGTGATTAGAGAGGATGAAGATACCATGATATCTTCTAAGAATTGATAACATCTAAGATAACATCTAAGAATTTTGCTGGTGAAGATTGGAAGGAGTGGGAGGGATTCCTTGGGAAGGATGGAGGGCTTTTTTTCAAAGTAGAACCTGGAGCGTATTTATTTGGTAGGAGAAAGCACTAGTAGAGAAGTTGAACATCCAAGAGAGAGAGAGGGAAATTGATGATGAAGGGGACCATGAAGACAGGCATGTAGGAGGATCAGACTCTGCCGAGGCATTCCTGATTTGGCATCTGTAGGTTGTGATACTTTTGCTTTGTTCCAGTGCTGTTTCTCCCCATCCCTCAAGCAAGTCATCTTATCTCTAGACAAATGTGTGCTTGCCGTGTGTGAATGATTATGGACCCTCCATTCATTAGCCCATGTTAAAGTTGAGAGTATATGCTGCCACATACTTACTTACAGAAAATTTTATGGAAAAATCTTATCAGAAAACCCTTTGAAAAAAATATATGATTTGCCATGGGTGGTGTGGCTTAGTGAATTAAGTGCCAACTTGCAAAATGAAAGGTCACCAGTTTGATTCCTAGTCATGGCACATGCCTGGTTTGTGGGCCAAGTCCCCAGTTGGGGCTGTGCAAGAGGCAACCAGTCAACATCTCTTGCACCAATATTTCTCTCCCTCTCCTTATCCCTCCCCTCCCATCTCTTTAAAAATAAATAAATTTTTTTAAAAGAAAAATATATAGGGCAATTTACAGAATTGGGGGTAGATTCCACATTCAGGAAAAAAATAAAAAAGCTTTTTTCTGATCATAAAAACCATCAGTCCTATGGGAAGTGGGAGCTCTGCCCTCTGAGGTTCTATGATCTCAAATACAATACTGAAGTGGTATTGCTTTCTTTTCTATTAAATCTAAGTTTGGTTTGGGTTTGCCTCTTCTAGAAGATTCTTTTCTTGATAGAGGTCAGCAAGCTGCAAGATCTAGCATTGATTGGTCACAGCTTTGTGTGGCATTTTGCAAAGCTGAAGTAACAACAGCCTGAGCCATGACACAGGAAAAGTGGTTTTATTTTTCCAGTGCCTGTCCTAAAGTAGTTTTAGAGGTCAGCATTAATCAATAAATCATTCTAATCACTTGTATCCTCTGTAGGGGCCCATTACCTGGTGGGGATGACTTAGTCATCTTACCATCAGGTTCCTTAGCCCAGAAGTCCTGGGAACCACAAGTTCAAATCCCGGTTGACCTGATGTAGCTCTTGGCTCTTCTGAGGAGATAAATTGAGTTTCACATAGTTTGTTGTACAGAGTCCTATGAAGCATTGTCTGCTTTCCAGTGGCCATACCATATCCTTTGTTCTTTTATTTAAAATGAGACAATGCTTGACTCTGTCTGTGTATCTTCTCTTTCTATCTAACTGTCTAATAAGGCAGATTTATGGCTTCTGAAATAGCTGGATTAATTTGATCCTCCGAAACAGAATATTATGAGAATGATGGTTTTTTGTGGATAATCCCATACCCTTCCTTGTGTGAAGATGCTGTGAGGGCTTATGAAAGATAGAGTTTCAAATCTGGTGGTACCCATTGACAGGAGAAGATTGGAGTTGGGAATTAATAAAGAATAGGGCTGTTGTTAACCCTCTTGAAAGGCAGGAAATTGGCTTTCTACCACATGCTGCCATGTGCAATGCCCGGGCAGTGCTGGAAATGGTACAAAGGTCCCACTGGCTGGATGCTCCCTGTCAGGTGGTAACAGAGATTTTTGTATGTATTTTTTTTCTTGTGTCTTGTGACTAGTCAGATTATCAAGATGAGAGTAACATTCAGGCTATGTTATCTTCTTTCTGTAGCTAAAAGGGTTTATGATAGAGAAAAAAGCAAAGTGCAGGCCATGGGACAATGTTCAACAGTGAATTTATATAAATGTACTCATGCTCAGCATCTTTGAAGGAAGTCCTAAATAGTCAGTACATAATTAATCCTCCTCAAAGAAACCCTGGGCATCAACCAAGGGCCAATATTATCTTCTAGCCTTGTGGATAGATAAGTGGCCCCCAAATGGTTGCTACAGACTGACCATGGCAATTGTTTATTTTAATGGGCTGGAAACAGCACAAGAACCATTCTGTCCCCAAAGACCTTTCCTGTCATCCTAACCACTGGAGATAGATGTAAGGAAAGGTGTGGATTTGCAATTCTCTTTGGGGCCCAAACCTCTCTTCTCTTGCCCCTGTACAAAGAGGTTTCCCATTCCTGTTGGCAGAGCCAGCCAAGAGGTGGTAGATGGGTGAGCAGTGACGGGTGTGAGCCAAGAGCCCCAGTTTCTCTGTGGCTGGGCTGGTTGAGGTTCCCAAAGTCACTGAGTGTTTTGCTGCCAGAATGGAAATTCGTTGCTAGGTCCCCTGATTCTGCCTCCTGCTCTCCATCCATTAGACCATGCAGCCTCTCACCACCAGCGGGACACACTCAGGCCACTTTAATTTCAGAATTTAATTCTGTGTCTATTTTTCAGCTATTTGCTACAACACTCTGGGAAAGTAAGGTTTAAATTTCCTACAATCCAAATCATTTTCTAGTTTACTTATAAGTGATTCTGAAACAAGTTGGCCCTGGAAACCTGACAACTTGATAAAATGCATCTTTCAAATCAACCTAGTGCAGCCTTTATATATAGTTAAATCATCCAAATCCAGGATGCCAAGTTCAGAAACAGAGATCTTCTGTTCTCAGGCTGCCTGTCACTTTGGGTAAGAAAACTCACAGAGTTATGCTCACTTACACTTAGTCAAGTGTGGTTTCTTGGGGGAAGGAATAAGCACTGGCTGTTGTCAAGCTTATCTGCTTTTAGCCAGTAAGATATGGTTTCTGCAGTGATATGCTTTGGACAAAGGTAGTTTGGGGAGACTTGCGTCAAAATATGATGATGATGATGATGATGATGATGATGATGATGATGAATTGAAGAGCAATCCTGAACACTCAACACTAATGATGACCATTTCTATTGCTTTAAAAAATAGATTGATTGGTATTTGAACTGACATGGCATCTATTCATGACACCAAGCTGAGATTGATGTGACTTACCTAGCACTTTCCCTGCCCCAGTCAAGGCTCCCAGATACAGTGGCTTCTCTAATTTTGCTACAATAGTCACATTCCATCCTTTGGGGCCAAGAGCATTTAAAAAAAAAAGAATCATTTCAAAACATCTAAATTTGTATTCAGAGATTTTGTATTTCAATAAAAGTGTTTTAATGCATTTCTATTTTGAGGCTAAGCCAGTGAGTCTTAATACCACCACTGTACTTGATAATTAAATCAAATTAATTAAAAGGAGGGAACAGATACAGTGATGAAGCTCATGGTCTTTCAATTTCAACAGCCCAAATAAAATTATGGTGCTACTTGCTCAGTTTTCCCCCCTTCATATTTGTATGATGTTTGTTTTTCTGAGTAAGAATGTAAAAATCAGTAGGTGAGTGCCTGAACATCCTGGCAAAAGACTGTAGTACCACAATCGGCTTTTGGGGGAGAGGCTGCACTTTGATAAATGCATTCAGCCATACTGGGAAGGCAAGAGACCAGACTAATACCCTTGCCACTGATAGTAAGAGTAATTGACAGCTAACTTAATATTCCCCACCACATATAATGTTCACAAGTAAGTGGTAGGTACAAATAAACATGAATAAGATCTACTAGGAATCTGGCTAGTCTGGTGTTACTGGCTTTAAGAAATGAAGGCATATTATTTATATTGTGAGAAACAGTGTTTGGGAACACAAATAAATACAACACAATATTTGCAGGTTCTCTAACCAAAAATTTCAAAGTATAAACATGAACCCAATGAAGTTGTTTAAAATTAACTTAAAAGAGCCTACGTTTCTTTTTCGACCCAAACTCTCCACTGCTTTACTCTCTGACCTGTGCAATGCATGTAAGATAGCCATTAGAGAGCATGGACTTTGGGAAAGGTTGAGCTAGGTTTGCATCCTGCTTCTGCAGTCCTGTGTGGCCTTGGTATATAAGCTCCCTTGGCCTTAAAATAATAATGCCCATATAAGGTTTCTGTAGAATTAACTGAGCTAAGATATACAGGGTGGGGCGAAATTAGGTTTATAGTTGTACATATGAAAAACTATACAATAATTAATAAATAATAATACAAGAATAAACTACGTGTTTCATGTATTCACAACTGCAAACCTACCTTTCTCCCGCCCTGTGTAAAGCTCTTTGCTTAGTTGCTTAGTTGCTGGCACAATAAGTGCTCACCTAACAGTACCTATTACTGAATTGTGCTCTTTATGTATCTGATCATTATGTCTAAGCTCATTAACACATAAGATCCTTAAGGGCAAGTTCTCCTCTAAAGAATTTTGCATATTACTAATTGTTATACATTTTATTAAAATTAATTGGATTAGAAAATGCAGCCATGGGTAGAACCATTCCTAAGTGTTGATGGACTCTGAGTGAAATATGCATAGAGGTGCTGTGGTGAGGCAGGGGCCTCGTGGGTAGGGAACCACCTTTACTGCAATGAATGTACTGATGAGTGTCATGAGTCAAGGCATGGTCAGCAGGTGTGAATCCAGGGAGAACCGGAACAATAGAGAGGCTGGTTCTGTTCTGTAGTGATCTCAGGGAACAGAAATAGGAAAATAGTTCAGCATCCCATCCAACTGATATTATGTGCTGGTTCATACTCCCAGATTGTAGGAAAGTTGATATTTGTGCAAGGGAGGTGGACCTGTCAGATAACATGACGTCAGTACACAGGCCCAAAGAGAAAAAACAAAACCCACTCCTGAGGGATCTCCTTCACAAGGTCAGAAGGTCAACCAGCGCAGTGCACAGAGTAATACAGCAAAGCAGAAAAAGCAAAAGCACATTGAGAATAAAGCACCTGGAGCTTTGAAAGGACTTGAGCAACTTTGGAAAGGAATGATAATCCAAACCAATATTTCTCTTTCTTTTATTGATTTTTTTGAGTAGTTCAGTATTAAATATTTTTTTAGTCGTGAGAAAAAGCAACTTTTTGTGAGAGAAAGGGGAGAAGAAGGTGAGGCAGAAAGAACGTTAAGTATCTTTTTCACTATAGCCAAAATGTCTTGCTTTTCAAAGGTCTGTGAAGATGATGAAAAATGGTTTTTATTTTTGGGAAAAGAAAGAGGAGAATAAAAGGGTAGCCTTTTGAAAGCCTTTCTGAAAGAATGTAAGTTACAGTTGGAAAAACAACTTGTAAATTGTGAGCTCTGAAGTCACTAATATCTTTGAAAAACCCTGTTAGCAAATTTAAATCAAATGTATTCTGTAGTATTTATCTTCAACTGATACCAAGTTTACTGTTATGGTTTAAATTTGAGGCAACTCTGTATTGTATCAGAGAATGAATTAAATGAAGGACAAACACCCAAATATATAATACATTATTATAGTTTGGTGGTCTTAATCTTCGGCTCCTATGCTTTCTAAAAGGAAGGCAGACTTGAGTAAAGAAAATTCATTTTAAGGGTTAACACTGTATTTAATCTTTAGTATTAAAAGTTAATTTTTATATTTAAGATAAAATATATAAATAACAATATGGCAAACACTATTTTACCAACCACTCAGTTTAAACAATACAAGGTGGGATAAAAGTAGATTGATAGTTGTTTTTATGGAAAAATAATATAATAATAAATAGTAATACAAGAATATACAAGAATAAACTGTGTTTCACATATACTTGTAAAAATTTTACCCTACCCTATGTACCACTATCTACAGTTGAAGCTCCTTAGTACTCCTCTTTAAACAAATTCCCCTCCCTACTTCCATATTACTTTTCATGTTAAATAGCTACAAGACACTTTTCTAAAAATATATATCAGGTATGTATTTTGGCTGATAGGGATATAAGAGTCTATGAAAATGTCCGTATCTTTCTCTAAATCACCAAAATCTTGATTGTGAGCTTCGTGTCTGGCAGATATACAGCACAAATAACAGATAAGTATGCTGATAAACGGATAAATAAAGGATATATATGCTGAGTGACAGTATAGGGCTAAACATGCAATTTGCAAAAGGCCATCTTAACCACAGACCCTTATCAGATAATTTAGTTAGAACGATCTTGAAAAAATTGCAAATGTTCATTGACTTTTGAGACTTTTCCATTACTCAGTAGTTATTTTGTAGCTTCATGTTATTTTGCCCTTTTAGTCCAGTCTTTAGTCTTTATCATAGCCACATAGTTTGTGGCCAGTATATACTTTAGATTAATTGGGATAATATATGAAAAAGGTTTAGGGAACTGTGCAACATGAGACAAATGTTGTAATTGCTCTGTTACTGAGAAAGGAGCTGGATATTTCAGAGGTACTACTTAGAGAATAATGAAAAAAAAATTCAGGATGGGCTTTCCAAATTAGTTACCACACATGCAAGACTTAGTCCTAGATTTTTAGGGTTTTGTAGCAGGAAGGAATCTTCAAGACAGTCTCGTTCAACCTACTTATTTAATGGAGAATGAGTAATTTGCTCAAAATCATTCAGGGTCTTTCAGAAGACTCGAGACGAAAATCAACTCTGCCCACTGCTTGTCCGGGGCTCTTTTTCACTTCTGAGTTGAGCTCCTCAAAAAAGGGCAGCTGGGAAGGGACATCTAAATTTTCACCATGAACCATGAAGGTGTAAACACCACCTGATGTCAAAATAATGCTTGCGTTTCTTGGCCAGGCAGCACCAAAGAGAACAGCTTTTTTCATCATCAGACCTTCTTAAGAACCTTATCTTTTTCTAAGTAGAGGTTTCTTTTGTTTCACTTTAAAGAAAATAGCCTCTCTCATCCAAGCCACCACCAGGTATGTCCTCAGAACTTCTTTGTATTTATTGTAATCTGTGAATATTGTGTTTTACAGCTTGTAAATTAGATATAGAATTGAATACTGAGGCAGAGCATAGAGTGTTAAAAATGTTTAATTCCAGTGGGAGAACCAGCGAGCGGTTAAGGCCTGGTGCATATAATACTAATATTACATTAAGTACTGTGTTATTGCATGAGATGCTTATTGTTAATGTCTGTGGGGAGGATCCCTTCCAAAGATTTCAATTTCAATAAACAGATTACACAGTTCCACCATATACAATTAGGGAGGTGGTAATGAAATGGTTATAAAGTCCCTTGTGGGTCTGTCATCTTTTTTTTAATTTTGTAAATAACATCAGAAGCATTCTAGAGGGAAGTGCTTATGCATTTATTTATTATTGATTTTTTAAAAATACATTTAACATTACTAGTTATTGCAAATCCAGTCTCAGTCAGTTGAAGAAGATAAGCTGTTTCTACATTATTAAATGCTTGAATGTATAGGGAATTGTGAAATGGCATCCTTCATATAACTATATTAAATATTAATGAATGATGATTGCAAGAAATTAATTTACAGCTACCTTTACTTGGTAAATAAAATATTTTCAAGGTTTTACTCTTTTGTTGCACATACATCCCTTTGGTGAATGATTTGGGTGACAGGTGATTCTGTCCCACAGCTGGCTCATGCACTGCTGCAGAGAATCAAGTTAGATTAACAGACACACTTTCGTCAGGCAACTAATTTTGGGGCGGTGACTTCAATATCTACCAAAGTTTTGAGGTATCACTAAATGGTTAACTGTTATTCCTTATGGGGAATATAATAAGCAGTAAAAATGAATTCTGAATGGTCAGAAGCCAATATATCTGTATGGAGTATGATGCTCAATACAGTAGATACAAATTCAGGATGCCAGCTATTTACCCATGAAGCCATTCTGCAGGGCAAGGGGCAGGGTGTGAAGCAGGCTGACTCGATTCTATTTTTCCAACATTAGCATGTTGTGTAACTTCTCTGAGCTTAGTGTCTTTATCTGTAAAACAGAAGTTATAATAATATATTCTTCCTGGGGTGTTATGGAGATTAAAGGATAATACACATTAAACACTAAACAATGTATATTGTTCATGGTGCTCAATAACTGTCAGTTTTTTAAGGTGTTTTTCATTCATTCATGCATTCAGCATGTAATTATTAATTTGGCAGAACTAAGGATACAGTGATAAATAGCTGTCCTCAAGTTATGGATTTTGCCAAATTTCATGGGCTGTCAGGGGGTTTTGATGCCCTCCTACACAGCTATGTTCTTGTAGGGTTCCTCTTATCTCTCATTCACATTTTATAGTTACCCAAAACTATAACAACTGCTTTTTCTTTGTTTCTTTCCTTTCTTCCCCACTCCAGTACTCAATGCTCACCTAAGAAGTGGTATTGGCCTGAAAGCTCCATAAAATCTAAACACTGTGAAGAACCTGAACATAATCTACTCAGAATTTATTGTCCAGAAACTTATACCTTTATAGCCCTAACATCACTTTTAATTTCTATATAGTCTTTTTTTTAAAGGTTGAAATGTACATACCTTTCTATTTGGTATATATGTAAGCAAATTTAGCTCAATCAAGATAATTATTGTATACCTACTCTGCACAAGTCACTGCGAACAGAAATGTATAGAATATGTTAAGGGCATTATAATACTGTTCTGGGAAGAGGTAACAAAAAAAATGATGGATGATAAATGATAGAGAGAGATGGGGAAGGAAGGAAGAATGGAAGAAAGAAAGGAAGGAAGAGGGAAAGAAACAAAGTAAAATGCACTGTTTGTTATGCAGAGACTTGATATTAGGAGTTAAGTATTGAGAACAAATGAGAGAGAAGGAGGTGGCAAAGGGAGGAGAGAAGAGAGGAAGGGAAGAAAGAGAGAGTAGAAAAAAGAATCTACTCAATCTTGTCAAAAGGACACTGTAAACCAGTGGTTCTCCTCCAGAAAAGTGCATCTCAGAATCTTTGGGAGACATGAGCAGTTTGAATAAGCGCACCCCAACTCCTGAGATTTTGATACACTGTGAGAGGCTGCCACACTGACTTAGTGTCTCTGACAGTGTGGACAGAAGTGGAATCAGTGAGGGACTCTGGGAAGTAGAAGTCAGAGGGATATTAGGAGACATGGGTGAGGAAAATGTCCCAGAACTTGAGAGTTTCTAAAAGAGTGTGTGGCCAGTATAGAGTACATATCATAGCTCCTAACACATGGTAAACACTTAATAAATGCTAGTTATTAAAATCATTCATAAATTCTGTATAGAGCATTTAGTAAGATGAAGACTAAGAAAAAGGAAGTGGATTTTTTAATTTCAGGAAATGGGTGGAAGGCTGATTTTAGAGCTTAGGCGAGAGTAGTTTAAGAGAAAAGGTCATTCCAGACACTCCCTTACTTCTCTGTCCCATTGATACTCTCCTGGTTCCTTCTACCTTAGTATCTCCCAATAGTCTCTAGGCTGGGAGTCCCCCAATCTGTAGCTCAGAAACCTAAGGTGTTCTCTGTCTTACGTTACCACTAATCTGTGACAAGGTCCTTAGCTATCTACGAAGAAGGCCAGTCTTTGTTCTGCCTCATGGGATGTTGCTTCTTTGTTTGCACCTGATATTCATTTAACACTGCCCTCGTGTCTTCTTGCTTCTGGATCTTTGCTCAAGCTCATCTCATCTCTTGTTCATTGAAATGCTGCCTATACCATAAGCTCTGTTTATAAATGAGCATATTTTATGGACACTTTGCTGATTAATTCTTCAGAATTAGTTTATTCCTCTAACTGGCCCTAATGTTCTTAAAGGGTATATAATATCCTAACTTGTGTGACAGTTGTGAACTTGTAAAAGTCTCTTTGCCAGATTTAAGGGAGGACCTAGAGCGTTGTAAATTCCCACAGGATCATTTTGTTAGAGAATCAATGAATGATAGAATTACCTTTTTTTATGCTTTGTCTAGTGCCTAACACAGTGTCTTGAACATAATAGTTGCTTGTTAAACAGATATTAAATTGAGCCCATGGCAATCACCAATATCTTCCATTTACCCTTAAGTCTTCACACTTGGTGCGCAAAGTAGGAATAAATTCTAATGAAAATTTTGGGTCATACTATCAGAACTGCTTAGCACTTGGGAGAAACAAATGCTAAGGAATAAGCACCAGAAAGAAGAGTCACCACAATTTAGTTATCTATTCTAGTCTTTCACTTATTCTAGTCACCACCTGGTTCTAACTACAATCCCTTAGACTCTTTCTTTTCTCTTCTGAGATTTATCAAACAAATATTTTGCTGGAACATTCACCAGTATCTAATTGATCCTGCGTCATCAATCTGATATGCTACCTGAGTCATCTCAGTCTCCCTTGAGTATATTTCTTTGTGTTAACTTATTCTCATTTCTGGAAAGATCAGTACAATAGTAGTACTAATTTAGTATTTTCATAGTTTCCAATCTGCCAAAGACAGTTTATGACAGATATATTGGTATAGGTATTGACCCTGCCAGCCAGGCAGATCCATACTAGTGTCTTTGTTTTATAGATTAGAGAATAGGACCCCAGAGAGGTCAAGCGATTTGCACAAGGTAGCTGGCTTCAGAATGTCCTATGTAGACTGATGAGATATCTTTCAAGTCCTGAGAGCAAAACCATGTGGGTATTGCTTGCCTCATGATCTCTCTGGTCAGTGACAGATCCCTCCCCACAATTTCATGATTACAATAAAATTTCCATAGCAGTACCATGGAAGTCATGGAATATCAGGGAAAAAAGTGATTGAAGATTAAGGGAAGGATAAATAGGTCATGTATGAGAGAAGATAAACTATCCTGCCTTTGCTTAAGTTCATTTTGCTATAATATTTAGGACCAAGAATTTGGTGTCTTCTTATGTTTCATCACCCCATGAGGTGAACAGGTCATCTTCAACATTCATTTAACGTGCATGGCATAGTAATGTCGTCCTTAAATCAGAAAATAATTCACCTGGCCCACCATTCATCATGACACAGGCTTTGGATTTTTTTTTTCCTTTTCGTGGGGTTGTCTTTCTTCTGATCCATTTATACCCTGTCATCAAGTTTCCATGGTGACCAGGATGCATTTTTATGACACATGGTTAGGGGCTGTGGGTGCAGTCTGTGGCTGTAGATTATAAAGAAACTAAGTGCATGTAGCAATAGAGAAACTTGGTAAATGCAGCCATGTAATATTATGGCAAGAGCGTAAGAGGAAGAGATGGGAGTATGAAAATAAGACTGAGTGAGGAGCATTTAAAGTACTTAGGCTTTTTTTTTTTTTTTTTTTTTTTTTGCATTTTGATTTCTAACAATGGAAACCCTATATAGGTGTGGTACAGGTTTGTGGGGGTTTTTTTAACTGTACTTTCTCCCTGCCTGTAATCTTTATTTATTTTAAATTATAGTAGATTATATTTTTTTTCCATTTTTTGTATTGTTGTTCAAGTCACTAACCATGCCATCTTGAGAAGGTTTTATGCTTGGCGGCCCTAATTTTTTCCAAGATCAGATAGCTTCCATTTTAGCAAATCAGATAAATCCCCACAATACAAGTCACTGTCACTCTAGCATGGTGTTTCCCAAAGTGTGGAGTGCCACTTCAGCAGCATGTTCATAGGTAATACACAACTATAGTTCTATGGTCAGATAAATTTGGTATAAACAAAATTAAACAGTCTGACTTTCTCAGAGCCATCAAACCATTCTGCCAGTACATTTCAAAAGGGGAATAGTAATCAGTTTCCCAGACTTTTTAATAAATAAAATGCTTTTCCCTAGGACATATATTAAGATCTCTTGGAAAATGAAGGCATTGGGTAAATGCTGTTACAGTGCCTGGGTTTTTCAGCATCTGTGACATTGTTCATCATCTCACTAGAGAAAAGGTTGGAGCAGGAACAAAGTTGAACCTAGAAACTGTGTTGCTACTGCTTTCCTCTACCCTCTGTAGGATCCACACACCACTGTGTCAGCAGCTTGCTTAGCTTTTAAACAGATGGCTTGTGACCTTTGCTGCATGAGTTTAACCCTTATTTTCTCATCAGAGACAATACCTGTCAGAGATGGTGAGATCAAATATAATCAGACTGAGGTAAAATGACTGTCAAGCCCTGGTATAACTCAGGAACTAGACTGGGCAATTAGATGATTTCTAAAAAGCTACCAAGAGTCATGTCTGAACCATCAGTATTGATTATAAGGAGCTACTTTTGGTTCCCATTTGAATCTCTAGTGAGAAAAGCTATTCATTGGAATTGATACAGTCATGGAGAAGTTTCTAGGGGCATCTATTTGTGGTGGAAGCT
Source organism: Pteronotus mesoamericanus (assembly GCF_021234165.1). NCBI lineage: Eukaryota > Metazoa > Chordata > Mammalia > Chiroptera > Mormoopidae > Pteronotus > Pteronotus mesoamericanus. The sequence goes on from NW_026555329.1 coordinate 42,635,584, forward strand.
ATAGCACAGAGAACAAGGCATCATGCACTAGGGAATGTCTGCAGTGGGAAGAATTCTGGATGGACATTCAGGGTCTAGTCCCTGCTTTGACACTTTATTTATGAGGTGACTTTGAACAAGTCCCTGAAAACCTCTCTTGGTCTCAGTTTCATCTTTAACATAGAACAGTTAAACCATTGATATTTTCACCATCTTTTCCATCTTAACATCCATGCTTTTTCAAATGAAATTATTTCCATAAAATGGATAACAGTTTATGTGCCAAGATTGAAGTGGGACTCAGAGTTCCATTACTCTGCCTACCTGTCACTCACCAAGGGAAGCCCTTAGTACACTCCCTGGAAGCAGCAGGCAGGACTCTGTGGGCCAGGCCATGAGCACCATTGCTCCCTGAGGTCCCCATCAGCAATCAGGCTCTGTCCTCGCTAAGTCCTAATTATTTTAGTATTTTGTCATCATCCAAGGACCTTTTTTTCATTGCTTTTGGAGAGATAGGAAGGGAGAGAGGAAGGAAGAGAAAGAAAGGTTGATACAAGAGGGTTGCCTCCTGTATGCACCTGGACTGGGGATCACAAACACTCAGACCAGGGATCAAACCCAAAACCTAGGTGTGTGCCCTGACCAGGAATAGAACCCACAACCTTTTGGTTACGGGACAAGGCTCCAACCAACTGAGTCATACTGGCCAGGGTAGCAAAGACCTAATTAGTATTGGGCGATTTGGCATGGTGTCAGCTGGGAAGGGAGATTATGGATGCACTCCCCACTGTCCAGAGCTGTGGGTGATCATTAGGGCTGGCACAGACATGTGCCCAGAGTTCACAGAGATGGCTGTGTGGGGTGCAGTCCAGCACAGATGAAGGAGAGACATGGCATGATGGCTTTACATGTTTATACAAAGGAGGAGAATAAAAATGAGAAGAAAAATCTCAAGTCTACCCCTTAAAGTTAAAAGTGTGTTTCTACCAAGAATTTTATGTCTGCCAGTTACTTCTTTATGGGAGGCTTTACAGAGAATTATTGGTCCTATCATGAGCCAGGTAAGGCTTTCCACCCTTAATTAGCTCAGTTTCCAACTTTGTATACAGTATCATTCCATTCTTCCTTCCATTTCATTATTTCCATTCATTATTTCCATTTCTTTGAAGTCATTTTTGGCTTATTTAATTAAATTATGCAAGGAGTTTGTATTTCCTAAGATTACAAGTTTATTAAGGTCAATTATTATGTCACGCATCTCAGGGGGTTATAGCCCACTCTGACCTAGCAGGCCCACTCAGTGTGATCACAAGGCTTTTCCAGGCCAACTATAATCTAATGCATGCAATGAAAAGGCAGCCACACGCTCCTCAGCCCACCATAAAGTGGCACCCCAGATGGGACTACCCCACCTTCATATGCTAACCCTTTCAAGCCAGACTTTGGCTATGTGTTTATGTTTGATGGGATGAAAACTCATTGAACTTGAGGGCCCAAGGAAATCTTAAGGGACCATAAAATCTATCTCATTCCATCCCATTTCATATGAGAGAATGGAGAGAAGTGGTTTTCCAAAATAAAGGTGAGAATAATGATAATGGAAACATTTATACACCTTTGCAATATGCCAATAACAGTCTAAGCATTTTATATATTATCATATTTAATCTTTCTATAACACAACCAGGAGGGAATTAAAAGACTTGTCTTACAAAGGAGAAAGTTGAGGACCACAGAGCTTAAACTTGTCCTAGTTTATGAGTGTGCACTCTCAGTTATGAGAGGCTGGATATGACTGAACCCCTTCTGTTTGGCTCAGTGTATTCTTCCTCCACCTCCCAACCTCCCCGGCCCTTTAACATCATCTCTGGCTGTGGTACCTTAACTTTTTTGTTTTTTATGTCCACCACATTTTAGTATACTAGAGTTTTTGGTGGTTTGCCAATTTTAAAAAAGTAATTCCCATTTTTTAAAAAATACAACAATAAAATAAAATGACCTTTACAGAGTGATTACTCTGTTCCCCTGGCAAACTATTTTGCAGTTCTACTAGAGCTGCCCTGTGCCCAAACAATTCTGTCTTCTGATTGCGTATCATTCTTACACATTCTATTACACAGAAATTTTGGGTTTATATTTTATCTACCCTGCCTCTTACTCACAACTATCCCATTTTACTTTAAATCCCTGAACTTCTCTGCTCAAAGTTCTGTCTAACAGTCATCATAGTAAATATCTCCTTAGTTGTAGGACAAGTAAATGATACACATTCATCAAAATCTGGCAGCCCAAATTACAAGAGTTTGCAGCCTAACCATAGACCATAGTACTCCTGTTGAGATAGATTAAAGGTCAAATTCCTGAACCCTGGATCAACATTCTTTGTTTACACTTGAACTGGGTTCCACATGCTGTAGTAGTTGCATTTCTCTTCTATGTCAGAGAGATTAGTTCTTCTCTTCTTATACCTCTAGCACTAAGACCATGCTTCTGCATTATTAATTGGCTTAAAAAAACTATTATTTATCAGTAACAGTAATTGTGAGCTAGTCACCAATAAAACAATTATTAAATTGTTTTTTGGCTGTTTCAACATTTTATTTCATTTTTGTAAGTATTTATAAAACACTTAAAATGTGTTCATGACTGCTCTAGGTATGATGGAAGGGGGCAAAGAGATATAACCCATGGCCTTAGCCCTCATGGAGCTTATAGTCTGTGTGAAATAAAATCTATTCTCATGAAACAGTTTGACAAACTGCTCAAATAATCATCATGGACATTAAATGCTCTCAGAGTTGTTAAAAGGAAAATCCTCTATTGGATACAGTGACTTGAAATAGGACTCCGATGGTGGGTTCAATCATGACAAGTGGAAAGAGGGCATTTCAGGTCTGGAGATGGCAGAGACATACTCACAGAGCCACAGACAAGCCTGTGTAGGTGACTTACTGAGGAGGGATTGGAAAGGCTCTGGCTAACTTTACTCCGCAACTTGAGCAGTTCTGGGAAGTAATGGTTGTCTTTGAAAGATGGGTCCAGAGCCTAGGATAGGGGACCCAGAAACTACCTTGAAGATCTATACATTATGTTAAGGGATGTGAGGAGCTCTGAAGGGTTGCCAGCCTAGGAAAAGCTCAATGATAATGATGCATGATGGACATGGATGAGAGGGCAATGGGTAGGAGACACTAAAATAAGGGACACGAGAGCCAGCAGAGGGAGCAGTCGGGAGTCAACTATAGTAACTCAGGCATGAGATGGTGAAAATCTGGAATTGAGGCATGTGGGATAATTTACTGAAAGAGACAAAACAAAAGTGAATGATTAGTTAGACATATGAAATGAAGGGAATGAGTTGAAACTGACTTCAAGGTTCAAACTTTGGTGTTTGTAGGGATCCTGTTTTGAGGGAGTGCCCCAACATTTATGGAGAATCCACTTTATAAACACTGTATTATACACTATAATAAAAGCTTTATATGCATTGGTTCATTCATTCCACAGATTACCTTGAAAGTCAGATGTAAATGCAGACCTTTCACTTGGTGCCTGAAGATCCCTTAGGCTCAGGGAGGTTATATAGCTAGTCAAGCTCACACAGCTGACAGAACCAAGACCCCAGTCTCTAGCTTCAAAGCTCACATTCACCTACTGAGTTACTATGAGATGACTCTGTTGCTGCTAAACCCAGTGGATGTTTATTGTTTTATTGTTGACTCTCTGACACAGTAGACTCTCTCAAATTTCTCTCTCTCCTCTCTTGATCTTGTGACTTTGTTCTATTCTAGTTAAAATAAATAGGTGAATAGATAGATAGATAGATAGATAGATAGATAGATAGATAGATAGATAAATGATAGACATTTTCTTCTCTTCACACTTTTTTTTTCTTTCCCCACCTGCTACTTAAATGCTGGTGTTCCCAAGGGTTTTGTCCCCACATTCTTCCTGGGCAGTGTCTCTAGCCCCAAGTTTTCCTTATGATATGTGCAAATGATTCCAACATTAGTTTTTCTATCTCAAACCTCTTTCTGAAGCATGGCACTCATATCTACCTACCTGTCACTAGACTGTCTTCATCTGGATAGCCCATAGACACCTCAGGCTCAACGTGCCTGCCATCTTTCCACACAACCTCATTTTCCTCCTATTGATTTTGTGGTTTCTGTTCCTGTGTCACAAGAAGTACCACCATGTACCTGGCATCCCAAATTGAGATGACAGTATAATGCATCACTTTACAGATGAGAAACACCTCTTAGCTATTGTGTTAAGTCCTCCCTGTTGTAACCCTATGAACTTGGAGACATGAAGTCTACTTCCAAGCCATATCTCAACCTCAGACAGAAAATTCTTTAAATTAGAAGCTCCTAATTAACTCTGTTTGCCTTTCTCATACTAAAAAGAGATGAGATTCAGACAGACGATGGGTATAAAAGTAGTCTGGAATGAAAAGATGATGGAGATATTTAAATGTCAATGATGTTTAAATTGTAATTGATGTTAGTCCCTTAGAAATACTGTGTGTTCATTGCAAAAAACCTACTAATATAGAAATTGGTGGCAGTTCTGTGAAATAAGTATAACTTTCAGGACACTATCTTTCCCCATCATGCAAAGAATTCTTGGTATTATTAGTGATTATGGAATGTGAAATTTTTGTTCATGTTATATAAAAAATTCAGACTTTCTCCCAAAATACATTATTAGGTATAAAAAAGACAAGTTTAGAAAATAAATTACTCAAGGGTTCCCTTTGATATAAATATGTTCAACTATCCAAAGTTGCTTACTCTTTGACCTCAGACCATACAAGAGAATTAACTGCCACTCAAATGTAAAATATTGAAGTTGGGCAAGTTATAAAATTAATTGCCTAAAACAATGATATTTTATATGAATCCTCAGAACCCTAGAGATTCTGAAGGCAGTAATGGCAATTCGTTAACTATTTTTATTGTTTCAAAGCCAAGTGAGAATTATACATTTACCACACTGAGAAAATGAAATAGCAGATTTCTTTCATTAGGTTAAAGTTATATTACTTTTGTGAATCAACACTGTAATTCTGAAAATTAGTCGTATGTGTTTTGGTAAATAACAATGAGATGGAAATATTATTGAATAAGAGCAGTTTATTTGGTAAGAAAAAAAAATGTTTTCTAAGACATATATGTCCATGAGAGAAAATTGGTTGAACTTTTGTTGGTAAAACACCTGGGATCTGAAGAGAAAGAAAAGGGAGAAATAAAAAGGAGAGTTTTCTAAATAGGGGATCAAGGTGAATAAAGATCCAAAGGCAATAATACAATAAATCCAGTGATAATCAGGAATAGGCAAACCATAAATGAGTAAAACTTTTCTTAATCCCAATTCACCAAATCCATGTAAAATGTTACAGCTCTGAGGAGATAATTCTTGGTTTGTGATGAGCAAAATCACATCCTCCAGAGAAGTCCTTCCATTCCTTCCCTCGCCTCATTCCAGGACACAATTTGCCACCTGTCCTCACTCCTGCCATACCATTGTCATGTCTCCATCACTGTACCCAACCACCCTACAGTACAAATATCTGTTTGTGTTTATATGATCAACCAGACTATATATATATATCTTGACATTTTCACTACCCTGCATAGTGTCAACCATAAAGTATTTCATCAATAGTGTTTGGAAAAAAAAAAAGACAAAGAATGAGCCTTGCTGCCAAGACCTAAGACATTTTATTATTTTAGGTTTTATCTTTCAATGTGGCAAACTTGATTGGTTCTACAATTAAAAATAACTTTGGAAAATACTATTACTAGAATCCCCTATAGATGTTCACTATACATTTTATATATTAAATAAAGACATCCTCACCAAAGTAAACTTGGCTTGACATAGGATACTTATTTGATCTTGGGAACTTTATTCTCTCAATAAATTATTGTTCCCAGAGAACTAATGTTCTACAAGATGATGAATGGGAATGGTTCTGTGGAGAAAGAAAATGGGCTTGAAGAGGTTCAATGGGCTTCATCTTTGGCAGAGCCCATAGTCAGATTATCATCTATGAAAGCTGGATCGTATCACCGGTGATTATATAAATCACATTCCCAGAGAACAGGGGCTTGCCCTTACCAGCTCCCACTCCTAGATTTTCAGAGCTTTTCCTTTACCCTGTGATCCTTCTTTAGCCTTAATTGGTCCTTGCTTATGGCCGGTGAACTGTTAAACTTACTTGGGGAAGGTAATGTTGGGATGTTCCACTCTCCCTAGAATGGCAGAAAGCCTTTTTCCAAGGAAGGTCACTTCTTGGGGATAACGGAGCCATTTTGGTGACTAATTGTGTCCCAACCTTGTGTGGCGCTTCCCCACAGACTAATGCTAGGTTAGTAAGTTTCATATATAAGGATAAAGAAACTTAAGATCTTGGGAGATTTTTATGGTTTTTGCTCTTATTACAAAATAACACATTCTCATCGTAGTGTATTGAAACAAAATAGACTTTTTGACTCACTTCCTTACATTCCACTCCAGTAAACATTTTCAGTAGTTTGGTTTAAATTCTTCAAGACACTGTGCATATTCAAACAAACTTGAGATATGTGTGTGTGTGTGTGTGTGTGTGTGTGTGTATGCACACACACACATATACACATACACACGTTTGTATATATATGCATATATGTATATATACATACACACATATATGCACATGTGTGTGTATATATATATGAAGGTACATAGATAAATACATAGGTATATAAGTGTAGTTTTGTTACAAACTAGGCTCATTCTACTTATATTATTGAGAACTTTTCTTGTTTATACTAGAAAATATTTGAAACACATTATACCATTTTCCTATGACAGAGCTCTTTTTAAAGATTTTATTTATTTATTATTAGAGACGGGGGAAGGGAAAAGGAAAGTGAGGAAGAGAAACATCGATGTGCTAGAGATATATCAATTGGTTGCAACTCACATGCCCCCAACTGGGGACCTGGCCTGCAGCCCAGGCATGTGCCCTGACTGGGAATCAAACCAGTGACCTTTTGGTTGGCAGGCCAGCTCTCAATCCACTGAGCCACACCAGCCATGGCCAGAACCCTTTTTTTTTTTTTTTAAGATTTTATATTTAGACAGAGGGGAGGGGAGGAAGAAAGAGAGGAAGAAAAACATCAATGTGTGTTTGCCTCTGCCATACCCTCTACTAGGAACCTGGCCCACAACCCAGGCATCTGCCCTGACTGGGAATTAAAAATGCAGCCCTTTGGTTCGCAGACTAGTGCTCAATCCACTGAGTCACATCAGCCAGGGCTATTTTTTTAATGGCTGCAGAGTAACCTAGTTTTCCATGTTATTGATGATTCATTATTGATGATTCATAATTTAAATAATTCCTTATTGCTTGATCAACCTTTAAATCATTTGTAAAGTATTCACCTATAAAGATAATATCTCCATGAATATCCTTCTATAAATGTGTTTGCATTAGTGTGACTCTCAGTATAGAAACAAAATTTGGGGCATCCCTGTATGAATATCTTTTACTTTAATGGATACTACCAAGTTTCCCTTCAAAATGACTGTACCATTGTAAACACTTTTCCAATTACTAGTGATGTTAAGCAACATTTCCTTTGTTTGTAGGCTATTCTGTATTTCCTTCATAAGTTGTTTATTCATATAGTTTGCTTATTTTTCTTTAGATTGTTTATCTTTTTATTATTGATTTATAGGCAATGTTATACATTATAGATATTAATGCTGATTATTATATATGTGAGAATATTTTATACCAATTCTTCATTGTCTCCAAAATTCATTTGCACTTCAGAGAAGTTATATATTTTTTATATAGTCAATATGTTATACTTTTTCTTTTTGGTTTTTAGGCTTTGTCCATGTTAGTAAGATTTCTTATATATCAGGTCTACAAAACTATTCCCATATTTTCATTTCTCAAGTTTATTATTATTATTTACAAATATCAATTAGCTTATCTGGAATTTATTTTTGTGGATAGCAATTGGTAGGAATTTTCAAACTGAGAAGGAATCCTCAGAAAACATATTGACAATGGTAACCCTATTTATTATGTCTTATAGAATAATTTTTAAAGTCTTAGAAAAAATAAAATTAGATATTTGTCCAAGCATCAGTATAACCTATATTTATTTTCTCAAGAGTCATAATATGACAAAATGCCTCATATTTGCATAGCACCTCAAAATTGTGCAGTTTTGTATGTGTATTTTTTCAGCATTATAATGACCTTAATGAGGTAAGTAGAGCAGATGACATTATCTGTTTTAAATGACTTGTCATGGTCTCTCAGAAAACTAGTAGTTTCTTTGATGCTAGAAACCAGCTCTCTATACTTTCCTCCTACTTCTCTACTATTCTTCGACTTATTCTGTTGTTATAACAATTATAACATGTACACACCAGGTATTAATCTGCATTAGAAAGAATTCCAAAGCTGAAAGTCTTGATTATAATAAAAGTGAAAGCCTTAAGTTAAGCAGTATAGATTTGTTAAAACCACTGGTCACAAGCCCCTTCTCCCCATCTCTGGCCTAACATAAATAGTTGTGACTGACTTACAAAACCTGCTGGAAATGGTCCTGGTGTGGGTGTCCATGCAGGCTTAACTGGAGAGGTGCAAATTGTGCCAGGGTAATTCCTAATACCAGACAGTGGGAAATTGCTAGCACAATTGAGAGTTGTTAACACAATAGAAAGGACTCTGAAGGAAAACCTGATGTGTCTCTCCTGCATCTTTTTTGTCCCCACTGCCATTTTCTGAGGGGATAAAATGAGATGACATTGGGAAGAAAAGTACCACACCAGAGCCGGCAGTGATTGCTACTTTGAATGCTGCGCAGCTGCACCAGTGCTGCCAGATTGATCCATTTCAAAGCAATGGTCATTATATTGTGTTTTACTCTGAAAATGCAGCGCTTTTCTGTTTCCCGACTTGTCTGTGGTGATGGATGGCATGATGCTCTACCTCAGTACATTATTTTATGTTTAACAATCTTGAATCATGGAATTAACTGCAGTACACATCTCAATAGTATCCCCAAAGAAAGTCTGGACTATGAAAAGAATGCAAATAAGGCAAGAGGAAGTGTGAATAGTAGAAAAGAGTTTTATTTTGTTCAAACAACTGTTTTCGGATCTGATTAGATCCAACATCTAATTTTTACACCATTATCTTAATACCGCCTGATTTCTATTCTCAGAGAAAATTCCTATTTTTAAAAGAATTGACTTCAAACCCCCTTTAATCTCTCTCCCTTATTTATTTTAATTTCTCAGAGTCATTATGCTTTGAGAATGAGAGTTTTGGGGAAAATTGTTATGCTTGTTAAGCATATGTGATAGCTGAGACCTGGTCATAAAGTATCAGGGAACCCCCCAAAAAACAAGCAAACAACAACAGAAAACCCAAAAACCTGTCTGGAGTAAAGAGTTAGTACGTAACAAGTACGCATTGCATTGCAGTAAATAAAATGCCATCAAATCATACAATGTTCAAAATTTTCTGCATGAAAATGTAACTTCTATATTCTTCTTTGGCTTACTATAGACACCTAGTCCAGTTGTGACTAAATATATATATAAACTTCCATCATTCCCACTTGATTGAAATTTGACCTGTAAGAGCACAAAGAACACAGTTGAGCATGGTGCCACATTATTTGTTGAATGACTGGATAAATTAATGAAATAAAAGTGAATTCTCAGCATGGATAACAGTGTGGTGATTGCTGGGGGTAGGGGTGTATAAGAGGACTAAACAGTAATGGAAAAAATACAATAAAGGTTAAATTTTAAAAAGTTAATGCTCAGAATAAAATATTCATGTATTTTAATAAAATTATTTTAAATAAAATGTCACTTTTTGAACAGAAACTGAACTAAAAGATGAAATATCCTATTCTTTCTTATGGTGTTTTTGTTTAGGCTCTCCATATGTCTGTCTCTTACTATACATTTAACTTTACATTTCGGAGGGTTAGATTGGCAAAATGCATATTCTTCTACTTTGTCTATCTTTTTCAAAGGAAGAAAATGAAGTAAAAGTTAGAAAATATCCTAAATCCTTTGAAAACTATATGCTGTATATAGACTTTGGTGATAAGTTTATCGAAACAATTAGGTCTGGGTACTATGGATAAGTTCACATGGTCAGGAAAACTGCAATTTTCCAATTTCCTAGCTTTGGACAGCATAGCCATGCAATTTTCATGTTGCAATATTTTATCTATGGTATATATGTTTAATCATAAACTAAGAACAGAAGAGACAGAGGACATACCTAATCTTCATTTAACTAATCCAAGTTCTTCATATTCCCAAACAATTATTCACCATTTAAAATGACTTTTCGGCAAATACAGAACAGAATTCACATATATCTTAGATTTGCTTTAAATATATACTTATAGTATAAATTCTTCTCTAAAATACTACTATTTTTCTACTTTCTTTTTTATTTTAAATCCTCACCTGAGGATATGTTTATTGATTTTGAGAGAGAGAGAGAGAGAGAGAGAGAGAGAGAGAGAGAAACATCAGTGTGAGAGAGAAACATTGATTGGTTGCCTCCTGTATGTGCCCCAACCGGGGATCAAACCTGCAGCCTACTGGTGCAGGGGATGACACTCCACCAACTGGGCCACCTGGCCAGGCTGCTGTGAGTTTTTCTATAAAATTATTAACTAGAAGGTAAATACCTTTTCTTAATTAAAATGTATTAGTAGTTATATGTAAAGATAGAATATCCTACTCTTAAGTATCAAAGCACACTTTAATTTGGGAAACAAGTAGTCTATAAATTGCAAGATTTCTATTATTTAGATATTATCTGGTGAATTCCCATGTGCTCCATCAATTGGACCAACAAAGCAACCTAGGGGATGCAGGAAAACAGGAAAAGCTTTCTCTTTCCCAAAATATTTTTCCTCAGTCATCACTGTGCATAGATGTCTAACTGACTTTGCTATCCTGGTTTTGAAATGTTCTCTCATCCATAAATGAACACAGAAAAGTTATTTAAAAAACCCACATACATACAAACACATGCCCTACATCTTGGGTTAGCAACAGATAACACATTTTAAAGTTCTAGAGCATTGAAGTTTTCCAAATGCCATTTGAAATATAATGAAATAAGAGTCTGTAGCATTAAGCATAGGAAATAAATCAATAGGCCCCGACCTTGCTAAAACACAGGAACACCTTAGTGCCTACAAGAATTAAAGTTCATGCACATAATTAAAATAGCAATTTTATCAACATTGGAGGGATGGACCTTATTCAGAAAAAAATGGCAATAGAAAACCACACATTTCATCTACCCGTTCACGATTTATTCTTTTACCATTTTTCAAATACAATGTACAATTACCTGCATTTGCCCATTAGATAATTTATTTTTATAATGACATTTGAGCTCAAATAGGGGGATACACTTGCATAACTCAGTGTCCATCTTTCATTGTACTTATCCCTAGGATGCCAGCCTTTGCTCTCCTTCACACAAGCTTAATTTTTACATTTAACATGATTTTACATGATTCAGAAACTAGAAGCAACTCCTCAGGACGTCCCCAGTCCTGCCTGCCCTCATACAGCGCTCAGGGCGGGGATCAGTCAGGAGTATCTATGCTAGGAGAATTCTGAGGGACCGTGTCAGGATTGACTAGCAATGTCTACCACAGGAAGTCATTGGGGAAGTGGAAGCACAAATGCTGTTTTATTTGTTTGGTTTTTTGCAGTCTCTGGGATCAGAGACAATTCTAAATTTTTGAAGGAAGGGAAATAATCCCTTCTGAGCTACATAGTTTAAAAACAACACAAAATAGATAAACAGAAGCAAAATCACTTTCAAAACTTAAAAGGTTTGCTCAGCCGAGGAGCCCCAGAAGTGGGCGGTGTTCCTTCAAAACACTGTGCATGGGAGGGACCCGCAAGGCCTCAGAGTTAGTCTGAAGGGTCCTGTAGTGTTAGTTCTATGAGCTTAAGCTCTCATAGCCCAATACCATCAAATATTTGACATCCCAATCTTTCTTTCTACTAAGATTTTTAATGTTCTCAAATTAGGAATTGTCTTACAATCAATTATCCTTTTGATACAGCATTTTATCTAAGAAATTATTACATTGACACAATATTTTAAAATCAATGCTCTTTCTCTGAAAAGATGAATCTAATGTGCATCTTACTCCTCTTGCTGTAAACCTGTTTACAGACATAGATTTATAATTGTAAACTGTATTCCATGTAGCTCTGCCTATATCAGTTTTATTTTTTTAAATTTAAAACTCTTAAGTACAAAAATTTTACAATCCCTCATTTGTATATATCTTGTTCCCTACTCCTCCACCCTCACATCCTATGACAGTCTCTAGTCTATGTATTGTCATTGAATACAGAGAGTTTATAGAGTTTTAAATTCTATAGTTTGATTACAAAAATATTATTTTTATTTTATAAGTATATTTTATAAATATAATAAAAATTATATTAAAATTATAACATTATATATACTTTTTAAATTAACCATGCAGAAACTCAATGGTGAAGCATAGCCTACTGGGAAAGGATATGTTGTTTTTAAATTAAATTTAATATGTTGCCATTTTGGTGTCTACAAACCTTATGAGCTTGATAACTCTGAGTCTGTCTTTGAAAAACACTTTTCCCACCCTTGATGGTGTGGCTCGGTTGATTGGAGCATCATCCCATAGACCAAAAGGTTAGAGTTCAATTCTAGTCAGGGCACATACCTAGGTTGTGGGTTCAATCCCTGTTTAGGGCATGACTGGGAGGCAACCAATCGATTTTTCTCTTTCACATCAATGTTTATCTCTCTCCCCTCCATCTTCTCTCTTTAAGATCAATAAACTTATTTTTAAAATTAAAAGATAAAATCTTCTCCCTGTGGACCAACAGAAGCATAGAAATCAAGCTGAGAGACAGCAAAGCTGGGGGCAGACCCTGGACTTCAGTGACCTCACCAATGGTAGACCCCTGATGGCGTTGCCGGGCAGGAAACCAGCCTGCTTCCACTCCAGAGGCCTGGCATTGCTGGAGGCCCTTCTGGACAGTGGCCATGCATCTGTGTCCTCTCTTTACTGCTTGTTTCACTTCTCTTTGTTAGCTATGGTAGAAAAAGGCCCTTTCCCAGGTATTTTTATCCCATCAGAGCATTTCTTTTTATTCCCAAGGCAAGGTAAGCAAGTGGTTTCTGGGGGGAGGGTAGTCTTAGCTGAGTTTTATTAGGGGAATAAAAGCCACCTTTTCATAATTAAAGAACTACAGGGTCTTCTCTAAAGGTCTTCTGGAAGCCTGAGTGCCCAGGATTCTGGCCTCCAGGTAAATGGAGCTACAATTGCATTATGATAATATGATTGTTTTCTACTTTATTATAGCATTATTGGTCAGTGTACTGAGAATGTTGTCTGACAGGCTGTGAAATGATCCCAAAAGACCACGGAGGGTGCTCCTTCACTTCACTGGTGAGGTAGAATGGTGTGATGCTTGAGAACCGGCATGTTGGTGCCTCACTGCGTGGGTCCATATCCCAGTCTGGGCACTTTTTCTAAGTTGGGCAAAGTTATTTAACCTCCCCACACCTTGCTTTGGCTGTTTGTAAAATGTGGATCATAGTGGTACCTTCCCCTCCTGTGCTGGGTAGCTAGGATTGTCAGGGAGATTGTTAGTATATGTCACATGTTTAGTCTCACACCTGATAAATCCAATGTGAATCTTTGCTATTATTATTGTCCATGGTACTCAAAGAGGCAATACACATACACACACACAAACACGATCTCCAGCAGCAGTTCTCAATCTTTGACAGACAATACGCATAGAAACCACCTGGGGATCCCCCACCCCAGTCTTATTGAGACATAATTGACATGCACACTGTACTGTGTACGTTTAAGGTGTATAGCCTAATGATTTCACTTACATATATCACATATACACAGTAAATTTAATTAATAACCATCAGTTCATATAAATAGAAAAAAAGTTTTTTTTCCTTGTGATGATACCTCTTAGGATCTGCTGTCTTAACAATGTTCAAATATCATACAGCAATATTAACTATAGTCATCTTGTACATTTATATCCTTACTACTTATTTATCTTAAAACTGGAAGTTTGTATCTTTTGACTATCTTTAACTAATTCCCTCTCCCCTCACCCCCCAACCTCTGGTAACAACATTTTGATTAATTTTTCTATGAGTCTTTTTTCTTTTGTTTTTAGATTCTACATATAAGTAGAATTCCACATGTAAACGAAATCATGTTATTTGTCTTTGTCTGACTGACTTCTTTTACTTATTATAAGGCCCTCAAATTCCATCTGTGTTGCTGCAAATGCCTGGAGATCTTAAGCTCTGGGTTAGGTCAGGGTGATCTGAGATCCTGCAGTTACTGCTGGCTCACAGACCACACTTTACATAGAGTCCAGAGCAGATTAAGAACAGGGTTTACTGAAAATATTATTAAGAGTAGAACATTAATGTGGTCCCAGTTACAATCACTCCCTGTCAACTGAAAAGTTCCCAGAGCTGGCAGGGAGTGGAGAGGACTCAGTTCTGGCCCCAAGTCTGCCATTGACCAGCTGCATGTCATATCACTTAGGGCCCAATACTTAAGTGTGTTGTATTTACTTGCTCTTCCTACTTCACAGGATTGCTATAAGGGTCAAATGAGAAAGTGTATGTGAAAGCTCTTTGAAAAATTAAAAGTGCTACCCAATTGTGAAAGGATCAATATAACAGGAGGAGGGGTGGGCAGAGTGATGTTTGGCTGGAAATGGAGAACTCCCCAGAAGAGTAAATTCTGATCATGAGTTTGAAGGCAGCATCTAGGGAAGCAGATTCACTGTTATTCTAATTGAGAAGTAACTGCTAATGTAAAAAATGCTGCAGAGACAGAAGGAAATAAGTCTGGGTGTGCGTGTCCATGCATACACCAGCCACAACAAAATAACATGCTTGCTCAGCGAATGATACAGATTCAAGAACTGATGAGATATTAAATTTTAAAAAATAATCAGAGAAGAAAAGAACATAAAAGAGAAGATAAAATACTGTGTTTGGAATCTCGATTGAAGTTGATGCAAAGACAAAAGAGGAGTTATTTTACAAAGCACTTTTAGTGTTGCTCGTCTGGCAAACAGGCTGCTCCATTCGCCAAGAACATTGTACAGATGCAACTTCCACACACCTGGCCACTAATATTGTCTCTGCAAAGCCTCGATGCTACTAGACATTAGCTCGAGTCTGCACCAAAGGCTTGATCCCAGAATTGTACTCACAACTCCAGCCTTACATCTTTTCTGTCCTGGTTATTTGCTTTTTCTCAGGGTATGGCTAGCCTCATGGATGTGTGATCCACGCAGTTGCACAGGGCCCCATATTCTTAATAATTTTTTTTACTTAAAATGTTTTTATTGTTGTTCAGTTACAGTCATCCCCCTTTCTCACCCCCGCCACTGTTTCTCCTCCCTTAATAATTTTTGATTGAGGAACACTGAATTTTCATTTTGCACTGGGTCCCAATGATGGCTTTCTTTTCCCTCCTCTCCTTACTGATTGCCAACTGCTGACCTTCCTGCCAACCTTCCCTCTTTCCCTTCTAGAACAACTTTTAATTTGCCCCGTATATGTTTCTTGATTGTCTACACATCAGTATCAATTGAGGCATTTTAAATAATACTGTGATCTAATTTCTACCCCAGACAATTAGACCAGCATTGCTGGGCTAGGTCCCAGACATGCATATTAATGTTAAGGTATGCATGTGGTTCTAGTGTGCATCTATTCCAGGGTGCAGAATAACTGTCCTGTTTGAAAAAAGCACTCTTCACCTCCTGGCTTTAGCTGAAATTTGGCTGTCCCCTATATGGACATGGCTTTCGTTGTGGTCCTGTCAAGTAGAAGCTGCTCATTTTTGTCCACACCACACACCGTGACATCAGAAGGTCGGAACTGTCACATCTCCCAAATGTTGCTAACATACCATTTACTTCTCTATTGTATTCTTTTGAGAACCTTGCTCTTCTGCCATATAATACCTATTTCCTTTGTTATTGAAGGCAATATTCTTTGGCTCCCTCAACTTCAAAGGTTTTCACCTTCTCTCCATGGACATGCATTCTCATACCTAACACTGTCACCATCTAGAATCTTCCACTTCCAAAACGATATGCTGAGCTCAGCCACACTCTGTGTCATCTCTCAGCCTTTTGTTCCTACCATGCCTGTTCTTCCACCCCAAATAATGTAACAATCAGTTTCTGGGGATTAGGATGTGACTATATCTTTTGGATGGGGGCACTACATAAGTTCATGCAGCTTTGCAGATTGGAGCCAAAAAAAGTCTTCAGCCTCTCACCCATGCCCGCCGTTCACAAAAAGCTTATATGCCTTACCCTTTCAACAGCTGTCTAAAATACCACCAATCACACCTCTCAAATCAAGCCATTCCTTCTCTCACAGGAGTTGAATTGATGTCCTCTTTCACTTAGAAAATTAAAATCATCGGGTTTCTTCTCCATCGACTTCTTCCATACACACTCATTCTCTTTCCTTCCAGTCACAAAGGGTAATCTTTCCTTTCTCTTGCTCAAACTTCTTTTGGGGACCTTATTCCATAAGAAGTACCAACTTTCTTACTATTATTTTTAACCTTTCCTTCTTAACTATCTCCTTCTACTCAGATTATAGCAAGCTCTAGTCTCAACCTCCTTTAAACAAACAAAAAACCTTTTTATTCAAAATATCTTTTTTGCTTTCTAATCCAGTGGATTTCAAACTTTTTTTTACTTCAACTTACAGTACAAAACATATTTTATATTGGGACTCAGTATACACAAGTATATATGACATAATTAAAACTAAAATTTCTTGAAATAATACTTGCCCTTAATATGTGCTAAGCACTCTGTTATTGCATATTTCATTCTACTCCATTCTATTACATTCTTTACTATTTAATTTTTTTAATGCTGGTTGCAACACACTAAACTTATTTCACATCCCACTAATAGACTACAACCCACAGTCTAAAAAAATCACTGATGTAACCTGTCCAGCTTAAACACATAGATACACTTCTTTACTTGCTATACATTTCTTTACCCACTAAAATGTGGCCTTAATCTCCATTATTCCAATGAAACTACTTATACTAACATTTATTTATCCAAATAATATTTTAAGTAGCTAGTATGTGTTAACATATTAACAAGCGTAGTAGATATCTTTCTCTTCTCCTCCTACTTAATCCCTCTGAAGGATTTAGAACGACCAATTATACTGTCCTGCTGCAAAATCTCTCCTTCCTTGGCCACTGGATGATTGTAAACTCTGAGTTCTTTTCTCAATTCATGGAGTATTTCTCCTTGGATAATTCCTGGGCCCCTCTTCTCTGCTGCAATCTCAAACTGTTGGTGTTCCTCAGAACTGCATCCTAAGTCTTTGTTCTTCTTACACACTTTTCCAGGGTGTTCATTTACTCTGTGATTTTAAATACCACATGTTGGTTGATTGCTCCAGAGCCTATGTCTCCACTTATCCTCTCTTCTGTGAGCATCTGGCAGTATCAACATCTCCACTGGAATCCCACAAACACTTTCTATGCATTATATCCAAATTTGAACTTTTTATTCCAGCAAAAATACAGTGAGGAAAATCATGGTCTCTGTAACCTGGCTTGACAGCAGTTGAATGCATCCTCTAGAACAATAATTTCACATTTTCTTAGCTTTGATGATGCCAAGAGTTCTTGAGAACAGCTTCTCCTAGAGCTTTTATTTGCCAAAGAGTGAATTTAAAAATTGACATTACTATTCATGATCTACAATGGTGAATACAATTTATTATAGTATAGAATATGCTATGTAAATCTGAATTATTATTTCATGCTCCATAGCCATGTACAAACATACCATGTTCTTAGAATAAAACACTCAGTATCCAATATTTCACCCACCCAATTAAGGTCTTTAAGTCCAGGCTGGCACATGCATTCTCTGTCAAGTCTTGTATGTGCTGGGGACCTCATTTCCCAAAAGTCCCAGTCCGGTTCTGGTAGATAATCAAAGGGGACAATTTCATATATTTGTCTAGTCCATGGAAGAGAACAAGTTGGTTCACGTGAATGGGCCATTAAATCATGGGCTTACTTGTACAGCAATAGGATCATCGTGAAGATTGGACTGACCCAATCTATTAATTTTCCTTTTTCTCTATTTCGGTTATCTTTCCCCTCTCAGGAACAGAAAATTTGGATCAATGCCAATTTTTTAATTGGATTTTTAAAATAAATGCAAAAAATATTAAGCAGTCCTTCTAAGCTCTTTTAGTGAGCTCAACAAGTGCCAAATCAATTAAGCAAATGGCTTTAAAAAATAACCTACCAACTCCAAGTAAATCTCTTCCTTTCTTCAGGGAAAGTTTTGCCACATTTACGCAGAGCAGATTTTTCCAGCTGAATTACTAACTTCTCCAGACTTGGGATTTAAAAGGGAAATGCTGACACAACCTCAGCCTCCGAAGCAGAAGGGTGGGGCTCTAGTCTTAATTGGGGTTGTTTTTACAGCAGTTAGGGGCAACGGTCAAAATAGCTTGCAGACACTACACCCATGGCTGTGATCTGATTTACTAGTGCCTTCCTTGGGGCACTCATATTAAAAATATCTGCACTGGGGCATAGAAAACAAAACATTTGTCTCTCTTCTTTAGTTTCTTTAAATAAACAAAATATGAAACCCCACTTGGGTGAATGTTTTCTTGGGTTTCTTTCTTTCCTTTGTTTGCCACGTCCCCTCTTACCATCATTTAATAAACAGTAGCACAAGATCTGTGTTTTCTTTGCAGTAGTAGTGTGTAACCAGAACAAACAGAGGACATAGGGAAGGTGGAGAAAAGTTAGATATATAAGCAAGAAAAAGTGAGTCATTGATTTTATTGACTGATCTGTTAACTTCTGACATTGCAATAGTCTTATTTATTTGTATACAGAAGGCTCAATTACATAGATACATATCATTTTAACAACTGGGTTATTTACAGGAGAATTGCAGCTTCATAAATAACATAGACCTGGGATTCCTCGAGCTGCTGGTTTACCCATTGTTACATAAGGAATGGTAACGGCCACACATACACCTCCGTGAAGTCATTAGAACAGCATTACAATAGGCGAGGGAGAAGAAGGAGGGGGCCAAGGAATTCCCCCGCTGAAATTTGTGGTAAATCATCCTGGGATAATGGGATCTCAGACAGAGTTGCTGAACTCTTCTCTCCTGCCAGCACAGGACTGTTGCCATGGCAGTTGGGTTAAAGAATCAAGGTCTTTAAACTTCTGCTTTAATTGCACAAGCCATTAGGATTATGATTCAGATTTTGTTTTTTTAAACATGAAGGATATGTCTCAAAGGAAGTTTTGTAAGAATAGGATCAACTATTCCTAAGCACTTTCTTTTGATGGGGCAACTGATGGAAATGGAGAGGGAGATCTTGGTGCTGCCCCTAGTTCTCTAAGGTTTCCTGGAGTCTTATTCAGGGAGTCCCCTGAAATAATTCTTTTTTTAAGGTATTTGTTCAGTGCATAGTTTCCCTGCTAGGCTATAACCCCCAAAAGCTCAGGAGCCATAGCTGGTGATTATTTAGTACGTATTTGCTGCAAATGAGTAAATTAATTAAGTAATGAGGAGAAATGGGACAACACAGTTATTATTTTCATGTGTCTCCAACACCTTGCAAACACCCTCCACTAAACAAGAACTTAATAATATCCTGAAGAATGAATGACCAGAGACTAACATTAGCATCCCAAATTTAGAATGAGGTGGCTTGAGCTCACAATTGATAATAAACTTGGAACTCAGACCCAGATCTTAGGACTCAGAATCCGCCAAGGACCGTTCCCCTCCAGAGCAAGGAAGTACCACTGAGCTACTGGGAAGCAAGTGCAAGGTAAGGGCAACTGCAATAAAATAACAAACATACCTCGTGAATAGTGCTGCAATAAATGTGAGAGTGCAGAGTCTCCTTGAGATCCTGATTGCAATCCTTTTGAGTATATACTCAAAGTGAGATTGTTGGATCATATGGTGGTTTAATTTTTAATTTTGGGAGGAACCTTATCCTATTTTTCATAACAGCTGTACCATTTTACATCCTCACCAACAGCATACGTAAGTTTCAGTTTCTCCACATTGCCAAACTTATCTTTTGTTTTTTTGATTATAGCTATTTTAACAGGCGTAAGATGATATCTCACTGTCCACAATAGCCAAGATATGTAAATAACCTAAATTACCATTGATGGATGAATGGATAAAGAAAATGTGGTATATACATAGAATGGACTACTATTCAGCCTCAGAAAAGAAGAAAATCATGCCAAATGGGACATGGATGAATCCGAGGGACATGGATGAATCCGAAGGGCATTATACCAAATGAAATAAGCCAGTCACAGAAGGACAAATACTTGATGAATCTACATATATGAAATCTCTAAAATAGTCAAACTCATAGAAACAGAGAGTAGCATGGTGGTTGTCAAGAATTTGGGAGAAGAGTTGCTGTTTACTGGGTATAATATTTTAGTTATAAACATTAAGTTTATATCAGTTAAGATGAATAAGTTCTATAGGTACAACATTGTGACTATAGTTAACAATACTGTATTGGGCATGGCAGAATTTTTTTAGGGTAGATCTGATGTCGTGTTCTTACCACAAAAACAAAAATAATAAAATAGAAAATACAAACAGAATCCAGTCTGAGCTCTGAACAATCATTTGTTGCTTACCCGTGAGAACTGTCACCACCTCCTCTGTAGCTGTTGTCGATCTCATCCTTATTTCTAAGTTCCACTTATATATACATCTGTGTTTATGATCCACTTAGGAACCTAGTTCTGTTTTGGACACACATTCAGATACAACTTCAGCCCATGTATAGATTCATAGGCACCAAGTGAGTCATTTTGGCCAAAGCCATCACTGCCAGATATTGTCCTGAAAATGATACCATCTGTTCTGAAGTATAATTGCTTTCATTCTTTTCTACTGTAGCTCACACATGACTGCATGCACTTCTCTTCTGAGCTCTGTCTCTCCTGTGTCTGATCCCTGAGCTATGCCTGTCATCCCCCTACCACAGTTTTTGCAAACCACTAGGGGAGGTTGCTCTCAAGTTCTGCTCCATCCTGTCTGTGTGTCCCTCTCCTGACACACTTGTAGGCTCTACTCAGTCCTTGAGGCATTGATGATATTTGAGGCTAATGTTTAGAATCTTGTCATATCAAACAGCTATGACCACATTTTCCAGGCCTGCCACCTGGAGTGCCACCAGACTTGTACTAGAGTCCCGCTGGGTGATATGGTGATATGCCTAGCAATTCAGACTCCAGAGTGGGGCTCTGTCTCCCTCCAAAAAAGAATGATAATGCTGAGAAAACTCACATGTACTGAGTGCTTATTATGTGTCAGAAACTGTGATTATGCACTTTACTTATGTAGATTATTGTACTTAATCCTCACTTTACAAGGGAGGTACCATTTTTATTTCAAATGACAGAAGATAAAAGTGAACCTAGACATATTAAGCCACTTGCTTGAGGTCTCACGTCTGGTAAGTGGTGGAGACAGACACTCTGTCTTCAGAGCCCGTGCTCCTCACTAGAAGGCTATCATTCTCTTGTCATTCTCTCCTGGTGCTGGCCTGGACTGCTGCCAGGTCTCCTGGTGAAGGCTGTTTCCTTGCCCACCCACTCCACCCTAAACCCTTACACCCCTATTTCTAGACCCAGCTTTCCATCTAAGAGGTAGGGGCTAGAGTGGGGACATCTGCTGGATTTCACTCAGTGGCAGCATTTACAGGTCTCACTGCTATCAGAGTGTAGGATGAGAAGGAAAAGAGTAGACCAGAGGCATAGTGACTATGCCTATGATCTAGATGAGTGACAATGAAGCCAGCTGAAGCAAAGGGGACAATTGTCAGCAATACTGGAGTGCAGTATTTGGGATTTGTTGGTTGGCTGTGTGTGAGGCAGAGAGACCAGGGAAAGGTAATTTGGATATTTTTTTTTGAGCATATGTGATTAGAATGACAAACATGAATGAAAATTGTGCAGTTAGGAGGAATGGGAGCTTTTTTTTTTGTACCTGTGGGAGATGTGCTGTTGAGAAATACTAAACAGGAACTCAGAAGAATTTTTAGCTGTAGCTAGAAATCATAGTCATTTCTAAATATTCCTGTATTTTCTCCTGTACTTAAATTCATTCTTGGATATGGGCTATACGTAATTTTGTGGGCTTCTCTCAAGTGTCCTCTTACTAAAGGATGTCCTCTGTGGCCACATGCCCTCCTCTTTCTTTCTTTACCTAGATCATTTGTGATTGGGTAATTATGTCAATGTCACCTGTGACAATATTCCAATAATAATTGATAATACAACCATCATTGTTGAACATTTATTATGTGCCAGGCACAATGCTGGGCTCTTTTAACTCAGTAATTTTTACCTCCATTTTATAGTTGAGGAAACTTAAGATCAGAGTCACACACATAGTACATGTGATGCAAAGATAAAAATGCAAGTCATTCTACTCCACACTGTACTGTGGGGAATACTATTTCTAAAGACTCATGTTTCCTACTTTTTATGAGTTCTAGTTATGGGCTCATGTGGATAATTTTTTGGAATTTTTAAGACTCTGATCTTCTAGACATACCTCACTCTGCCCCACATTCCCTTTCTTGATAAATAAACCTTCTATAAATATATGGTCACATTGCGCCATGGATTCTGTTACTTCAATGTGTCTCTATTGATCAGAATTAAGTCTAGACTAAGAATACCATTCTCTGTTTCCAAAGCCACCTGAGAGATGCAACTGTCAGGCAGGCCCACTAGAAACTTACCAGATACCCTGCTTTTAGCAAACACTACTAGGAGAAACTAGCTATTTTTTACTAAGCGCTTCATCTTTACAAAACATTTATACTGTAATTAGCTTAGAGAACATCATCCACACCTTCCTTCTGGTTTGGAGCCATACATTGCCAACCCAAAGCTTTTTAACTGAGAAAGAGAGAAACAGCCCTGATGTCTAGGAGCTGGCCTGGCACTAACAGTTGGGCCTTGCTGCCCTCCTGCTGAACAAACAATTTCATAGAACACCAATATCAGACAAGGCCATTCTGACCATGAGGGATTGGGAAATACCAAGGTCACTCCATCACCATATCTGAAAACAAAGATACCAGGAGCATTATCCAAACCACAAAATGACCAAGTAGCCCCCTATCCTGGTTAATGTGCATGAATACCGTTCTTTCACTAATCACAGCTTTGCTTTGCCTCTCCTATCTTCTAAACAAGAATTATTAAAATAGCCAGGCCCAGGAGTATGAGGCTCTGCTGACTATCAAAGTGAAGCTATAGGCTTAGATTGTCACCTACTGCTGCCTACTAGAAGAATGGTAGGACATCCATATTGTTGATGCCCTGGACAACAGCCACTCCTTACAAACCATCCAAAAGACCACCACCCACAGGACTGTGGATGGCAAAGTGGTGTCCAAGGTCAATGACACCAAAGCATTCAGGCGATAAAGGCAGCAGAAGTGGGGCACCCTTTGGTGGGGCAGGAGGCCAATAAAATTTCAAAGTTCATTCAATAATAACCACAACAACAACAAAAGAATTATTAAAATGTTTATTCATAAAACTACTCTCACTTCCATAGAGCATCCAAATTTTGAGGATATTTTAGAGGTTGTATATAAACTTTCCAGTTTATTCTATTTCTATTCTCTGTGCCAAATTTTATAGATATATAAAGGCCAATATTATAGATATACAAAGGCCAATATTATATATATATATATAAAGGCCAATAAGTACTAATGTATTCTGAGATACAAAGAGAAATTGTTACACATTTAAAACTGTCATGGAATAGAGTTAAAATGATGATAAAAAATATTCTAAACAAGGTGTATGAAGTTTTTCTATTTGTCTTTAAGTGGACCAAAATCCTAAGAACAAGAGGACAACAAAATAATGATTTGCTTAAATGATAAAAGAATCTGACCAAAATCTATTAGTAATATAACACTCTATGAATGCACTCAAGTTACTATCATCTTGATCAATAGATACTTTATCAATTACAATAATGTTAGGAAATAAATAGCCTAAATGAGTGTAAAATGGTCAGAGACATAGGAATTGGATTAGTTGTTTGGATGTTTGTTTTTTTATAACCAACTCTCAGAGGGGAAAAAAATCTAACCAACAATCTATTGATGGGACATTAATTTGAATTTTCATATTCTAGATCTACTTAATCTTATTACAGATGCAATGTTTTGTTACTCCACCTCTGAGGAAGATTTTGTGGCACTTGGCAGTTTATTCATAGTGAATTGTGTGACATCCTTCTCTTCCTGCACAATTTTGTGTTGTCATGCTGTCATAGGAGCTCCATTACCTTAGGGGTTGCTAACTATGTGTGATGCTACAATTTCATGCAATGTAATTCCTCTGGGGGTTCTTATTTCTGCCCTTTGCTGAGTTCTGAATGACCCCATTTTCACCAATCTTCAGCTGCACCCAAGAGTGGCTGCAAATGCTATCATTTTGGAGTATCAGTGTAGAAATGCAGTTTTATTTCAGCTTGAAGGGATTTAAAATTTTTATTCCCCTTTTTAAAAGTGGCGCTCTGGCTACTTTAGCAAAATGTGGTGTTCTGAGAGCAAGTAACTGAAATGGATTGGCCAGACTCATCTTTACAGACCCTCACAAATAGGAAAGCAAAGACATGGATACAGAAGAAGAAAACGTCAGGAAAATTGCCGTAAGTCACAGAGCAAGGATATTGGGCTACATTTGGCTTCAGTTTTGTTATGTTTTAAAAAGGATAAGTATGCTATGTTTCCCTTTAAGAATGTAAGAGCAGTTTTTCCTGCTGTGAACTTTTTTACAGGGAGTCCTCCCACCAGGTGCATGGGGTGAGGGTGGTCAAGGGTTACTGCTGTGATTGAGTGTTCTTCATGAATAGTTGCTTTTCCTACATTCTCACACATGCCCATGCCGACATTTGTGAGATAGGATAAAAGTTAAATATTTGAGATAAATTTATACTTAAATGCTGCTCAAGTAAAGGAAGGAAGGAAAGAAGGAAGGAAGAAAGTAAAAAAGGAAGGAGGGAGAAGAGAAGCAAGAAAGGGTGGAGAGAAGGAGAGAGGGATGAAGGAAGGAGAGGAAAGAAGGGAGGGAGAGGAGGAGGGAAACAGGGAGGGAAGGAGAGGAGTTATAAACTCCAAATACCATCAGGGGATTTTGTTCCAATGCAGATTCAGATTCAGTGGGTCTGTGACCTGGGTGGGCTGGGACCTGCAGGCCCACCTTTCTTACAAGATCCCAGGTGGTGCTGATGTTTCTGGTCCAGAGATCATGCCTTGAGAAAGGAGACCCTAAGCTAAGAATGCAGCCATCGTTTTTGCCATTTCCTTTCTCCATCACCCTCTTTCCTAGTCCTGGACCTAGAGTTCTCTGGGGTCAGGCTCCACTAGGAAAATATATTAAAAACAATTTTATTGGGAACCATCTCACCTGGTTTCAGAGAATGTAACCTTGCCAACAGGCGAGGGGTCCTCAAGGCTGAAGCCGAGCAAGGAAGGCTTGGGATAAAAGGCCACTGAGAAAACTAAACTGTCCCCCTGGCAGGGGCACAGCCCCTGCCTCCCTCACATCACCCTGCTTGGCCCTGGAGGATGGCTGGTTAGTCAATGACGGGTAAGACCCCTCGATGGCCGGGGCAACCTAAGACAGACACAGTCGCATTGGGGCCATCAGAGAAGGACTTCGGTGGCACGGAGAAGCGGAAAAAGACCCTCACCCCTCAGCTTTGTCATGGCTGGAGTCCTCATTCTATCTTAAAGAAGTCTCCTTATCTCTTGGCTACTCTGCTCCACCTCCTGACCAGGTCAATGAAACAATACTAAAGGCAGGTTCAGTCCTAAACTGTATCAGGTGGTTCCCCAGGGACAATTAGGCCTGGAAAAGGAATGCATTAAATCCTATGAAACTTACTTTGCTAAGAATGCCCTCGAGTTAATGAGTACTGATGTTTGGGGTCCAAGCATAAGATGAGATCAGTTTCCCAGGTTTCAGGCCCAAATGGGCACCACCCACCCTATCTGCCAGACCCTGACCTGAGGCAAGTCTCTGTGTTCCTTCAATTGTTATCTATGATCTCTATCTGTTTTCTGTAAATGTAGCCTTTAGGCATTGATTGATAAGCTTTGCATGCATGTTATATACCCCTGCGCATATCTTCCCAATAGAAGTCACTTCAAGAGAAGGGCTCGGGACATTCTCCACTAGAAGGAATTGCCTCCCCCTTTTCTTGGTAGGCTAAGAGTGTCTGGAATGACTTATTTCCTCATCCATGGTGGCTGGGGGAACTCTACAGGACGGGGTACTCTACTCATCTGGCACCCAAACAGGGATCCCACATCTGGTGCTCAAACAGAGATCCCACCCAATTTCTATCATGGCATTGGGTATTTATTGTGTTCTCCCTGAAACACTTGTATTTGATGCATAGGGTAGTGTAGTCTTGGAGTCTAATGGAACTGAGTTCAAATTCTGATGCCATCACTCACTAACTGTGATCAGTTATGTTAATATATGTTATATATCAGTTAATATGTGAGTTATTTAACTTATCTAAACCTTAAATTCCACATTGGAAAGTGGAAATGATAATCTTGACAACACAGGACTTCTGTGGAGATTAAATGAGAAAATGTGCATAAAATACTGAGCAAAGTGTCTGGCCCATAATAAGTATGCAATGGTAGCTATTAGGAAATATTTGAGCAGTAGATAGTCTAGGTGAAAAAGATGTGGCCTTCCATCAATCAGATGGCTTGGGATATAGTTGTTTCTCTGTTGCTTCCTTGTTATGTAATAGAAAAGTGAGTTAACCTCTATCAAGTTTAGGTTCCTGTATAAATGGACATAATAATCATAAACTCCTTATGATTATTGACAAAAATAAGTTGACAATAAATTTTGACAAAATAATTAATGTTGACAAAATAATAGATATAAAATAATTAATGTATTACTTCACACACAAAACTTTATTTGTATAAATAAAATTATGTGATATCTCTAAAAAAAGAACTGAAGGAAAAGAGGAATTGTTTATTCAAAAGAAGAAACACTTTAAAAGTGTTCGGTCAGACACTGCTTGTGCCTGCAGACTCCTCAGACCCTACCATGTCCACACAAGCTTCCAAATGCTCTGTCACAGATCAGTGTCCTGCCACAACAAAACAGACACTGGTTGAAGGGGAAAAATGTCCAATGCACTGAGTTTTTCATCAGGCTAAATTTCTTCAATTTAAAGGATTGTCCTGTAAGTGGAGAACACATCCTTTGGGGAGGGTGAGGGGCATTAAAATGTCTTTATTGTATGATAATGCAAGTGTATGGCAGTTTTTAAGGATGTTTTTACTAGGCAAAATTAAACATCAAGATCTTTCTAGTCACACAATCATTACTGTGCTCCTTTAATTTGACTGCCCTGTGAAATCTCAAAGTCTGGGCAACTCACTATTCTGTGGTTATCTAATCACCTGCTCTTTGCAGTCACAATGTAGCTACTGTGCTGTCTCCGAAATGTGGTACCACATGTATTATCAGAAGTGACTGCAGCCAGAGGCCATCATTTCCAATTGAAATAATTTTTTTTCTATTCTAGTTCATGGTTAAAGCATATTCTCAATGTCAATTGGCAGCCTCCTTGCTGCTGAAAGGCTGTACAGAGTTCAGACCTCTGGAAGGCAGCTAGGTCTGGGAGAGCAGAGGGATGATACATCACTGGTTTCCATCAAACTGGTCTGAACCCAGAGTTTGGGCTCATGTTACTATGACGTAGCTATCTCTGTTTCATCCCACCTCCTTTTCACACTTGGGTTGCCAGATATCCATGTAGGGCTGCTGGGCTATGAGTCTCGATAAACTGAAAACATTTTAAGAGTTCATGATAAGGTTTTTAATGGGGCAGCCCTTTAGGTCTATAGGGCTGCAAAGAGCCTTGCATATGTAGGAAAACAAACCCAAACATTGCTGGAAGGGGCTGGAGGATGGGATATTGCAAAAAATAAAAATAAAAAAAATACAGGGATTTATGACTACCACTTGAACCCCCATAGTACTAATAACACAGGGGTTAAGTAAGGAAAAATGGACTGTTTCTCCTTCCTTCCCATAAGCTTCATCTCCCCACCCCAAAACCTGCACCACACACACACACACACACACACACACACACACACACACACACACACACACCACACACACTTCACTGAAGCTAGTACCAACATTTTAAAGGAGATTATTTAACAATTTGAACATTTTCAAGCATATTTAAAGTCAGTTCTAAGTAATTCTTGCATGTTTTGCCAACAGTAAGTAACTAGGGAGAACTTTAAAACAGCTAATTACATTGCCTTGGAGTATCTAAATGATGTCTCTTTGTTGTCAAGTTTGTTGATGATCCAGCAGTCAGGAGAGAAAATCTTTGTTTTTGTTAGTGAGAGCATAACAGTGTTAGAAAGCTAGGTTTACAACTGAGAAAAGACTTGTGACATCTTCTATGGGATTTCTCTTTTGAGGAATTCATGCTTCATCTCTCCATTATTGGCATAAGTAACTGAAAATCGATAGAAAATAAAACAGTATTTCATTTTAATTTTACACCAAATGGTATACTTATGTGATCATTCATAATGATGTAATATAGATGCATTGATGATTTTTAAGTTTAATTTCTTGTTGGGGAAAAAAGCCATGTCTAAATTCCTCTGTAGACAGAAGCACTCTAAAATTTACACTGATTTGGAAAAATAACTCTCTTAACAAAGTTGTAAACTCAGGTGTAATTGTTAAAAATTTGAGGACCCTTTATAAGGAGGTCCCCTGGATGAAAAATTAGTAACCCAAAATTGGTTGGAAGCTGAATCTATAGACAGTGGCAGTGACCTGTGGGCAGGCCTCACTTTGAGGTTCAGGGATCTGTAGGCACACAGGGCTCCCAACCCAGTAGGTGAGGCTACCGTCTTACAATTCTTAATAATTTACCTTTGTGTGCTTTGTGAGTAAAGTCTGATGGGACAACAAGAACATGTGGGTGGATGGGTGGCTTGGAGCAGTTAATGGTCCAGCTGCTCCTTCCTCACCACTTCTTGAGAGGGTGCGTTCTTGGCCACCTCTGGCATACCCGGACCACTGGAAGCCTAAGTATGGCAGTTTCCTTCTCCTTTCTGCCCTTCTCAGGGGTCCAACTCAGTGTGCAACTCAAAAGGGGTTTCATGTCCACCCCTGATTCAGGTGTCCATTTCATCCCAGCAGAGAGGTTGCATTCCCTTGGCTTGACCCATCTGCGATGGATTGGGGCAGCCGAACTTGGGAAGGAGAGATTGATTTCCCAGGCCCAGACCAGCAACCTGAATTTTCATTTTGCACTGAGTCCCACAGATTATGTAGCTGGCCCTGGTGTAGGATTGAGGATGGATGAAGCATGAGAAAGGAAGCCCTGCAGATGAGCATAAAAGCACAGGATATATGTGACCTTGGCATCCATAGGGTTATGCCAGAGTCCCATCAATCAGTTGAGAGCAAAGACTTTATCCCTGATTGAGTGCAGTGTGGAGCATTTCCCCTAGCAATGACCTTGTCAGAGGAAGTTTCTATTTCCTTGGAGAAGTGTGTTGAAATGAGCAAGCCTTCATAGATTTTTAAAAAAAAGGGCATTTTTATATTAGGTAAAATATTCTTAGCTGGTTTAAAATCTGTGTCTAAATTATTTCAATTTACTCTGATACACATCTCTATCATTTTAAGAATACCAACTTACAACAACATGCATAAACACTGACATGAATATATACACACATCCCAAGGACCAGAGCTGGTCTGCAGAAGACACAAAATTGAGATAAAAAGAGTCTTTGCCTTGAAAAAACTTTAACTATTGTAGACACAGCATTACTCAGGAAAAATCCATACCTTAAAGTTTCCTATATGCCAACAGTGTGTCATGGAATTTTGTCTATATTTGATGACTCTCCTTTTTTATCTTTTTCAAAAGGAAGCATTTCTAGAAATTGAGACCTTTATTGGCCTGGATATTATAGAACTTCAGCTCTTTTATTAGATGGATGTGAAAACAATGATTAAAACTTGTTGGAGAAAGACTGAGTCAAAGTTTGTAAATTTTGAGAGAATAAAATGTATTTAAAGAGTACTTTATGCCACACGTAGACTAAGCCTACATGTAGAACTCAAGCAAATATTGAATAATTTTGGTAAATATTACAAAAACATTTTCAGATAATCAAGTCCAAATAAGGGATTTGAAGGGTTTCTTGTTATGCTTTATCTAGAGAGCCCAAATCTCACTTTGACTTTTCATGCATCTGTGAAGCCTTTAAATAAAGGTCAGCAATTAGAACCACTTAGGGCCTAGACCCCGCACACAGAGAAAACTGGATTTCTCTCCACCAGAGGCTGGATAAGTCAACTGCTAGAAGAAGAAAGGAATCTGTTTTGCATATTAATGTAATCAGACATTCTCTGTTTTCCAGACCTCAATAGGTGAAGTTACAAGTACTTGACAAGAGAACTTGCAAAAACACATAAATCCTTATGTGAATGAATGAATGAATCAATGAATGAATGAATGTTTGATTTTCAAGTGTGGCTAATTACTTTCGAGTCTCCAGTTCCACTAGATTCCTGTATAGTGTTCTGTACATAAACGTGTGTGGCCAGTATCATAAAAATTGGCAAACAGTGGCAATGTCTCTGAAAAGACTTTTATAGACACCTTCACTAAATGCCAAGTCCTTCCTTGGCATTTAGTAATCTTGAAGAAAGTGAAAGAAAGAGAAGTTTAATTTAGAGGGGACTTCTGCCCTCCTTAGCTGGGTTCACTTGCCCAACATAAAATAATAATTCATTCAACTGTCCATCTTATAATAAGCAACCTTTGCATCACCTTACTCACTGGTGAAAAAAACACAAATAATGGGTAAGAAAGGTATAAATACCAGAAAAAGCTGAGGGATCCCTGCAACGTTCATGTGATTATGTTTGTGCTAATGCATAGAGGACAGAAATCCAAAAGCTTTCTCTGCAGAACCCAAGTCATTAAAAATGCATCAGTCATTAACAAGAGAACATGGTGCATTGAGTGGGGAGGCATGGCTGCCACATGGGAGAAGATACAACTGGTTTATTGAGGGTAAGCAATTCATATTTGCAAATCTGTTTCCACCTCAATGCTTTGGCCATTGAGTCCTCTTTGCAAAGATAATGGGAAAAGGCTCCAGAAAGGGGTATACCTTCTCAGGATTAAAAATATTTTGTTTGTTTTTTAAGATGACTTATTTGGAAGTCAACTCCAAAATGGTCAGAAGGTAGGATTTAAAACTATATGCTGGGGCACACATCTACTTTATTTTAGAATAGCTAAGCAATGCCAAGCCTACTTTGCCTTAGTTAATGAAACCCATTATACCAAAAAATAAAAAAGTAACTTGCTATGAGGAACAAGTGAGGGTCACTCAGGAACTCTGACCTTGAGTTGGGTTGGGAGGGTAGAACTTGTGAGGCTCTCTCCTTAGGAAGGCACTGAAGGGAGGAGACCAGAGTCTGGGGAACCACCCATCTTGGTTCTACGGGTAAGTCTAGTCCCCCCAGAGCAGAGTGATCTGCAGAGAGCTTTGCAGCTTTGAGATGTGAGATCCAACAGTGGAAGGATGGTGTTGAAAAAACCAATGGTCTGACAAACAGGTATTTTAACAATTAAAAGTAAGTTTTTACCAGCCAAACTCCTAATCAGTTTTTCAGGACCTTCACCATTTATGACCTATCCTTTCTATAATAAACTTTACCAGGGTTCCTGTATTTGCAGAGAACTAACTCCTATTATAAAGCTATTTTAAATTTTATATTATAATCCCTGTAGTATCAGTTTTTATACTCCTGGAATTAACAGTGAACAAATCATAATTACAAAATGAGGTATCTCCGATGGTTCTTCTCCTTGCTAAACTATAAACCCAGCAGGGTTGTGATGGAAGGATGTTCCAGGTAAGAAACTTGGAAAGCCAAGCAGGTAATGCTAGCTAACAACCCAGCGGCTCCTCATAAAACTAATTGAATCTTAAGTGCATCTTCTGTGTAAAGGAGATTCAGACTTGCGCTGGCAGTCTAAGCCATTATTTTCTC
Source organism: Pteronotus mesoamericanus (assembly GCF_021234165.1). Lineage (NCBI taxonomy): Eukaryota > Metazoa > Chordata > Mammalia > Chiroptera > Mormoopidae > Pteronotus > Pteronotus mesoamericanus. Next base: position 42,667,926 of record NW_026555329.1, read on the forward strand.
CCATGGTGTTCAATCACTGGTGGGATTTTATAAAACACACGTGAGCCACCCCTTAGATGATCTGTTAGTAGCCTCATGAGAGATGTGAACCTCTGTGTTCACAAATCTCTGCAGACCATTCTGATTCACAGGCCTGGGTAAGAACTACTGGTCTAGGGCAGGGTCTGTGTGAGAATTCGGAAGCTGTTTGCCAGTGCCGTTTTGCCATATTTTCTGATCATGCTACTGTAGACGAAAAGAAGCATTGTATATATACATCTCACTTTGTAGGCTCCTAAAGCTTCAACTATTTACTTCCTTTCCCAACATTCATCAAATGGTACTGAGTGTGCAGCTAAGGAGGTGTGTGAGAGAATGTGCATTTGTACACATAGGGACAGGAGCATGTATTGAGTTGTCTTGGGGCACCAGGTGAATATTATGGGCAAATTAAATAATACTAAATATGATATTAAATACAAAATAAATATTGTTAAATAAGGATAGTCAAGAGAAATAGCACATGTGACAAGTATGCAGTGTTCCAAAAATTTACATATTTTTCATTCAAATCTTAACAACAGCAACCCCATGAGAGAGGTACTGTCATTTTTCCAGGCTTTTCTAAGACTAGGCTGATACAGAAAGAAGAGGGAAAACAAGTCCAAGTTGACATACCTAGTGAAGTGGCAGAGCTAAATTTAAACCCAGGCAGAGTTTAAAATTCAAGAGTCCTTGCTTTTAAACTGTATATCAAACTGCTTTTACTATCTAAATTGGAATTGAGGTAGAATTTGCCTACAAGCTAATAATTTAAAGATATTTCCAAGGTTTATGCCAAACAGTAGTAAATAGTCAGATGGATGTCAATACCTCTCTTAGAGAAATTATACCCCCAAATTAAAAGCCAAGCCTCTATTTCTATTGTGAATGTTCAATCGATGTGAATGAAATGCCTACACTAGGCCTGGGCATAGTGGTGAACTAGCAGGCACAGTTCCTGCCCTACTAGTGTTCACAGCTGCTGCTTCAAAAACACTGACTATTACATTCAGAGCAGAACACAGAGAAGTTCCTGGACATTCTTGGTCTCCAGAGACGTAACATGTTTCCTAGGATCCTGGTCAGGAGGAAGCTGCCCAACCTATTTTAAATTCTTATTTCATGTCTGTGCCCAGGGAAATAGCTAACCTCAAATTCTCTGCTAACATAGACTAAGCATTGCTTCAAATCTCTCTGAAACTGTTAGCCACGTCATTTATTCATTCTGACTGCTGGATTCTCCCACTGGCTCCATGAAGACCCCTGATTTGGGAGCTGCCTTAAAACCAGACAGATTAGTTTATTGTCCTACAAAGTTAAGCATGACATATGAGTTTGGGGAAAATGGAGATGTGCCTTAAGAAGAAACATTACTTTTTGATCTGGGCAGAAAAACATACATAATCTCTTCTACAGCCTGTAAAAGACATCGTTTTACACATAAAATTGTGTGCAATTGCCCCATACTGCACTAAACATGGTTTTTGAAAATAACAAGTGCTAAAACAAGCTTCTGTATGCTGGTGAGGGCCTCCAGCAACAGGGAATAAAATAAAGCAAATGTAATCTGTGTAAAGTTATGGGTAACAGACATACACTCTTGTTGACATAGTGCCTGTATGGGACAAGTCCTAAACCCTGCAATGGTATGTCATTAGGAACAGAGTCAAAAATGGGCGTGGCACTCATAAAGAAATATGAAACTGAAGGGCCTGGCATAGTATAGAAATTTTTTTAAATTAATGTATATATTTTTTAATTGTGGAAAAGGGTTTTTTCTCTTTTTCTGTGCATTGTTAAACTCTCTTTTCACAATCTGGTGTAAATACGCATACATGGAGATTATGGGGAAGCAACTAAATTTTTAAAACATCTTCAAACACTAAATGAAAGTGGGTTTTTAGACATTTGAAAATTTACCTAATCTGAATATTTGACCAAAAGCACCACTTGGACCTGGCTAGTTCTATAAAAGTACATAAAAGCTCTGCTGACAATTTTAAGGTAAAATAGGACTTGGGTATATAAGAAGAGAAGTGGTGAGGTTTGCCATGCATGATACAGCTCCCAGTTTAAAGTGCCCTGCCATACAAGAACAATAGTAAATCACATACAAAAAAATTTAGAAGGAAAGTTTTTTGTACATTATGGGGAAATTGTTGGCATCTTATGATGGGTCATTTTACCCTTGTTATTAAATGACAGCAATCATTAAAATGCCAAACATATTTTGACAGAATTCACTTTATAAAATGTCAGCAAGTCTGTGTTTTTATTAGTTTGTTCCAAATCAATTTAGAAATTTCAATAGAATGCTTGTAAGTATTCCCCAAGCAATGTCTATTCCTGACTTTCTGCCCAAAAAAAAATTACAAATTAATCAGATTTTCAGATTTCTGCATAATGGCTTTGCACATTTATTGCTTAATCCCATTATAAAATGCCATTATGATTGACACATCGCAGTGGAGATAGAAGTCAATTGAATAATGTGTAGCAGTCAATTTTATTTGTAGCTTAATGTGCTGAAGTATTTTTTCCCCCACATTTCCATTATTTATAAGTCTGTCCCTTTGGAGAATATATAGAAGAATTTGTTTTAAATGAGCCAATAATACCTTCTTTAAAATTTATAAGTGTGACAGAATCATCCTTTTTTCCCTGGTCTTCCATGGCATGCCAGTAAACAGAGTTCTCTTCCACGTGCTATTTGTAGGACAAGTATCAGGAAAGAGCGTCTTGTTAACGAAGTCTAGGAATTAGATTTCAACTACCAAGAAAATAAAAACTACTAACTAAACACCTTCAAAAATTGCTGTTAGCTCTATTTGTTTATTTATTCACATGTTTATTGTTATTGCCACTATCTTACCTGCTATATATTGTCCTGAAACAAAGCACATGAACCCACACAGAGAAAATGTTTAAGAAGTCTTGAAAGCTCTGCTATTTTGGTGGCATTTCATTTTCCATGCTTTGGTGTTCAACAGGATTTCAGCAAAGGGAGTAAATTGTGTTCTATGCTTAACATAGTAGGGCTCCCTGAAGGTAATATGGGGTTCCTGCCATTTCACTTAGCATCCAGGAAGTTTTCTTTAAGAGATCCATTTTCTTTTTTAAGTCATCACATAAGGTGACATTGAAAAAGGCTTTGTTTTTAGGAAAACACATTTATAAGATTCATTGTCTGAAAGGTGTCTGGAGAAGGGTTTAAGTGTATGAAGTCGTATTAAGAGACTTCATCGTGTCTGAGATCATACTTTCTCTGGCTTTGAGAAATCTGATAGGCTGTTGCCCACCTATGCATAAAGGCTACAGTTTCCCACACAAATGGCACACTGGCATACCCCGTGCAAACTGATGTATAGCGCCAGCCTATTAGCACCACTGATGACAGTACCATTTTCCCTGCTGTCATAGCCTCCTACCTCCTGGAATGACTTTGGCCATCCTGAATGTTCATTAGCAAAATTTATGCATTTGATGAGTGACTTGAACACCAGAGCTTTGATAAATTACTCTGGCACATCATCTGTGCCTTAATGTTATGTGATGTTTAGGCTGGGTTGTTTATTAAAGGAGTACCTCTCTTTTGAATTCCAGGGGCCAGAGGAAACCTGGCACTATCAGACCCAAGCACTCCTGACCAACAGCAAGCCAGTCAGACACACCCCCCATTCTCGGTTGGGCCACAGGTCAGTATCTCTCAACTGCTTTCCATTGGGCTGCATAAAAGATGACTTAACCATATAAAGAGCCAAATAAATAATGAGTTCAATCCAATGAACTCTAACAGGGAAAAGATGGTGATAAATATCTGTATGGGAAGCCATCTGACTACATTATTTATTAAATACTATCAAGAAAAAATGTGTTTGCAGAATTTTTCTCTTTTTTTACAGAAAATTATTGGTTTTTATCATTTGGAATCCTGTTTGTTTTTTTCTTCTTAAGACCTACTATGACTACGCTGTTGGTTACTCTGCAATTTGCTAGAAAGTAAAACTTTAATGACTGGATTGTGAAGAAAATTAAGTTATTTCAACCTTAGTATAGCCATTTTTGAAATACAAGATGTGATTTAATATAAAAAAGTTAATGCAATTTTAATGCAAGTTCAGCTTATTGGGTTTGACAATACTGTACATCACATACAGCCTCTGCATTAATAAAGGAATACATTTATTATTTTTTAAAGTCTAATATTTGTTTTTGCAGCCTGGTATGGTTATATGGAGATGTAGAACACAATCACAAAAAGCTGGCCTTTTCTTTTTTTTAACCTCTGTCATTTAGTGTGAAGCTTTCAGAGTTCACCCTAATATTATGGAAAATGAAGTTGCTATTTAAGCCTTTCTCTCTCTTTTGCTGTCATTTTTGTCCCTGGAAATTTCTCACTTCTCAGCACTTTGAGGGCTCACTAGTTCAAGGCTTGAAAACCCAAGTTTAGAGTTTGGGTTGGTCTTGACTTTCTTGTTCTAGTCCAGCAAGTCCATCTATGGTCTCAAATCCCAATGTCCATCTTGGATGCCAAGGGCTCAAATACAGAAATCCTGGGGAGATGTCTACTCTCTTATGAAAGCCCAGAGAAAGTTTACTGGGACTCTCAGAAACCAGCTTTTTCTGGCTATGCCCTTTCTGATTTCATGCTTATGAGCATCTGTGTGTGTGTGAACATACCAGGGGCACATTAGCAAACTCTAAGGCTTCCGGGTTATATACGCTACACAGCAGACCCAGACGGTGAGAGGTGGTGGAGACCATGACAAACTGGAGAGTGCATGCCTGGCTCTGAGTCTGCAAATTCAATTTTTAAAAACCCCAAACCCCCAAATCCATGTCCTGTATATAGTCTGAGGACTACCCATTTGTTTTCCCTGCTATCTTGAATTACTATTTTCAGTGATAGAACACCAGCAATTTAAGGAGCAGCTTATAATTTTGTACTTATTTCTAAAAAATATGTTTATTTTTGTGCTTTAGAGTACTTTAAAAAAAGGCACAGTTAATCTGGGTGAATTTAGCAAAGTCCAGCAAATGTATTAGGAGTTAGGCCCACAGAGACTAGAGAATGTTTCTATAAAACTATGCTGCATGGAGTCCTAAGGCTTCTTCAGAGGGCACCCCAGAAGGGGCATTGAAGGAAGACTATAGGAAATTGTCAAAGAGTGGGCTCACCCCTCCTCTGTCCCATTCTGCATATAAAGCAGCTTCATTTCTCTAAATCTTCTCCATGAATTGAGAAGATGTGATTAGAAGTAGGTGCAATGTGGGCTTTGGAGCAGCCTGTCTGGACTTGAGCCCCTGCCCCCACTAGACATGGGACTTGGGGCAAGTTACTAACCTCCCTGTATCTCAGTGATAGGATAACAATTAATACACACAACAGTACTAGAATAACGCCTGGATGTTAGACACTGGGCTTTGAACTATGTCTATATTAAATTACCTTCTACTTTATAGAATCATACTGCATTAAAACAAAAAAGTTGAAACCCCTCCATAAGGGTTTCATATTGGTTTGTCTGAAAAAAATGGACCTGAGATTATTTCTCACAAATCTCCCACAAGGGTGCAATGAAGGTCCTGGATCATCTGGCCTGGCCAGTGAAGGAATCCTTCCTATGCCACCCTGGTGCAGAGCCCTCCCCAGCTCAGATATATCTGATACCAAAAGTACACACCTATGAGACTGCCTTTCCATGTCAAACAATGACTATTGGCTAAATAGTGGACATAAACATGTATTTTTAATGCTGTTTTAACTGGACAAAGAATGTTAGAGTGATAACAAAGGAAATATTTAAAACATCTTATAATTTATCCTCATTAAATATTTTCATTTTTCTAGTAGTTTTTTTAAGTCTTGTCATTATACATCTATAAGATAATTTTCCATTTTAACAATGATTTCATTATCACTTGCTTAATCATTTTCCACTATATTTCATGTATTCCTATATTAGAAACTTTTTATATTTTTCTAAAAAGGTATCATAATGATTCATTTTAAAGACTAGGTAATATCAAGCTTAGTACGGTAACAAACTATTTTTCAGTATTTATGTATTTTAATATGTAATGCATACTTTCATGCATTTATCTTTTTTCTGTTTGAATTATATCTTCAGCCTATATCCTAAGAGTATATTCTGAGTCAAATTGGGATGAATATTTTTGTAGCTCTTGATGTGGGTCTCCAAATTGCTTTCCAAAAGGCTATGACAGGGTACATGTCCTAAATCCACATAAGAGTGTCGCTATAGACTTACCAGCACTGAGTAAATCTTACATATTACTTCTGTTAATTTCATAGGTGAGAACAGAATTTTATTGCTATTTTTGAACCAAAAAAAGATTCCACAGATCCCAATGAATTCTTTCTGGAATAACACAGAATAAATTAGCAGAGAGTTTAAAAATTATAAGGGTAGAATCAAATAATACATCATTGGAAGAATAACGTATAAGCGTAAGGTGTTACTTTTAAAGGTATTTGAACTCCTTAGGAGATGTTAGAACCAAGTGGAATTTCCCAAAAATATAAGTAAAAGGCTATTTCCATTTTTTTCTTCAATCTGTTTTTTTGTTCTGGACTAGAGCATGTTTCCTTACTACTTGTCCAGGAACTTTACTGACCCTGCATAATGGAAGCAAAAAGTGTTCTAAAGCCTCTCCCTTGGTGCCACTGGAAAGTGAGCTGGGATTATCTGTTTCCTTGCAGCCACTTCTGACAGCACAGCAGTTAACCTCTGCTGTCACTGGCGTGATGCCAGGAAGCACGCCTGCCCTCAACCAGCCTATCCTCATTCCCTTCAACATGGCTGGACAGCTAGGAGGGCAACAAGGACTGGTCCTCACACTGCCTACTGCGAATCTGACCAACATCCAAGGGCTGGTAGCAGCAGCTGCAGCCGGAGGCATTATGACTCTGCCATTGCAAAATCTACAAGGTAAGCCCTTGTGTCTGTGCACCATGTAGGGCTCCGTCCACTGCTCGGTTTTTTCTGCAGTGGACAAGTACCCCAAATGTTGGGTGTGGTTCAGAGCTGCTTCCAGTATAAAGAGTAGGCTTATGGAGGAAGCAATGTTTCAAATTGTCTTGTGAATCCTTAGCTTGCTCAAGCCCTGGGCTTTATCAGTCCTCATTTCCTAAGATTAATTTCAGGTCCTCTGGGAGCAGTTATAAGCATTCATCATCAAAAACTTACATTTAAAATTATTATGTTGTTATTTGAGGACCTGAGTTACAATCTCATGAGTTCTTCAATTTAGCCATCTTCAACAAAAGGTTAGACCTGACCGGTTTGTGCATGAAGTGGTTGAAACATCTCAAGAAGGAATTACTTGGAATATTTAGTTTAATATTATTTTGTTTACTAAGTATATTTCAGTTATAATTATTCAACAAAATTGTATTATTTGAGATCATAGTTTATTATGAGGAAAAAAAGGCACAACTATTGAGTTTTTCTGTTACATGAGCATATAGCAAGAGTTGAATTCTAACTTTACTCAAAAAGGATAGTTTCCTCAACATTATGAAGGTTTTGACTTTTTCTTAAAAAGAGATTTGGTAACACTGACTAATAAACTGGTTTACAAGAGACTCCTTCAGAGGAAATATTTTATGATAGAAAATGACTTGAATATAATTAAGGTACGTAATAAAGAGCAAACAAATTTACTTTGGACTAGGCAAAGATGTTTGTTTTCTCTATCAATATAAATGCTAGTGACTAAATTTCTTTCTGCAGAGTGAGAGTTTGGTTGGGTATATTTTCAGAACAGCCATATAAATTACATTTTTAGTTGATCAAATGTCAGGCCTCCTTAAAACCTACTAAATTGGTCAGAGCATAAATCCACAGATTAAGAAATAAACCAAGTGAAAACTGATTAACTCTTGACCCAAATTTCTTTACAAACTATTATGGTCTAATATCCCATACACTTTTACTCTAATGTTTAAATCAGACTCTCTTCTACCATTAAATTGTGCCAAGAAAACTGCCATTCATCATTCATGCATGCCCAGAACGCATTAATGCACAAGTTTTGCTTGTTTCAAATTTGAGAGTGCCTGGGAAGCCAGGATCTCAAGATTAGGAAAATGTGGCAGGAATAAGCAAGGTGAAAATAAAAGCAACAAAATGTAGGGAGAGACTTTTTAATGTGAGTGAATGATGAAATCTTAATGAAGAAATGGGCATTCTCAAAATGCAACCTTCCACTTGGAACCTTTGCACTTACGGGAATATTAGATATTATAAATAAACATAAGCTTGTGGGGTAGGTCATGAATTAATCCTGCTTGGTTAAAATGGACACCAAAGTCCAAGTCCAAAAGACTAGGCTTGTTTTATCTTTATTACAGTTTGATATTCTTAGGGCTTTGTTACTTTGTTGTTTTAAGGGTTCGGAATTAGTTACTGGTCTAGTATGAACTTCCAAACTTTCATCGAGTTTCTCTCTTTCTCTCAATATAAAATTTAGTATGAGCTTATAGTTTGGAATTTTGCTCTTTTTGGCATCTTTGGTTTCAGAAAATAATCCTAAAGTTTAGCTCTTTTTGTCCCTTGGTGCTTCTCACATAATTTCCCTATGGCCTCATCTTCAGAAGTGCTTTGGAGTTGATGGTCAAGATCTTGTCTACCACACAGCCAGTAAGGCAACATGTCTCTTTGTTTCCATCTTTGAAATGATGTTGGGAGGGGTGCCAAGGTCACTAAAATGAAAAATGCCCAGTTGCAAGTCAGTTACAGTAAAACTTCCTCATTAGTCTGAATACTCCAACCCCTCCCCAATATCCTTTTCTTTAATATCCTTATGAATGAATCCTAACTTCCAAAACACTGTAGGGATCCAAGAAAGTTCTGTCTTCCAGTTTTCTTTGGCTTTTCTGTTTCTTTCATGTCTGTCCACATAATATCTTCACCACCCAGACCTCCCTAGTCTAAGAAATGACCAACCATCCTGGTGTCCTTGGGGGTGGGGGTTCTCTTGGGAAGTGGGACTTCTGTGAAACCAAGAAAGTCCCAAGCAAACCAGAAAGAGCTGGTTACCATGCAAGGAATCCAAGGGCAATAAAGATGGTGATAAAGAAATGTCTCATCTCCAAAGTGCCCAATATTGGTGTCTACCACCCAAAGGGCAGTGCCAGTCAGTCACTTTGTCAGCCCAGTGATAATCTCACCACCTTTAGGAAACTGCTGCCCTTGACAGTCCTCTTTCAAGGGCACTGATCTTATAAATGGGCTATACAATACCTCAGAAGGAGTCCTTATACACATTTATATAGTCAACAGGGTAGAATGCTCTGCCCCCTCCCTATGGTCCAACTCTAAACAATGAGCACAATAACTTTAGCCTCAGGCTTCTAAGAGTCTTTGGAAATAACCAATAAGTCTGTCCCCCTGTAATAGATACCCAACCTTATCAGGTGGTTTTATAAGACATATTTGATGGGTCAGTGTGAAGGGAAGGAATTTAAGTGTTAAACCCCTAGTCTGAAGTGGGCCTGCTCCTCTCTGACAGGCTTAGTTCTGGGGGGTTTCCCTTTCGTCACTGTGAAAGGTTAAGGTTTTACTCATGAAACAATTTGACTAGCTGCAATTGTTGCTGACTATTCTCCCACTTTGTTTTGCCCAACCCTCCAGCCTGTCTGTTCTTCTAACACCAAAGCAATGAATTTTAAAAGAAAAAAAAATTATATCAGTTTTTTAATGGTTTAGAACTCAGGGATATATTTTCAAGTATTTTCCTCTTTACTAAAGAGATTGAGAGCTAGTTCATTTACATTTCTTATCAAGTGACAAAGAATAGCCCTCAGAGCCTTGGAGGCCATGATTCATGCATGTATTTTAATGAGTACTAATGACATGATATTACACAGGCAACTTTCTTGACTCAGGCAGCAAGAGTTCTGTTACAATCTCTTCTAAGCATGGTCCCCAGACCAGTGGCATCAGCACTTATGGTAGTTTATTAGAAATGCAGACTCTCAGGCTCCACCCCAGGCCCACTGGACAGAATCTTCATTTTTAGAAGATTCCCAAGTGATTCTTATATACACTAAAGTTTAACAAAAGCTGGTCTAGGGAGCTTTTTCAAAACTTATTCAGCAGCTCTGCCACCATCTCTGGATTCTGAGCATCTCAGGGTGGTGGGGAGCCATGTCACTGTGATAAGTGTCCTCATTAATTTTCCTGCTGTCCCTCACCACCCCAGGCCTCTAAATGAGGGTAATGACTGAAAATACGAATTTAGTTGGGAATATTTCTGCTTCTGTCAGGACATTTATGTCCCCAAGACTAAGAGGTGTTCTCTTGCATAATTAAAGTATTATTGAAACCATTGCTCTGAGATTTTATCCACCAAAAGCTTTTCATTGTTGAGAGAGAAAATCCATCTACATGGCCTGTGACCATTTGCCCTTCTCGGATCCTCCCATGCAAGAAAGAGATGCGCTCCTGTCTCATCAATGGTAGGATCATTTTGTAAGAAAATAGATGGGAATAGGAAGTTAAAAATCTTACAGAACTTTTGGAATAGCCCTGCAGTCCTGCCTCAGGGTTGGTGGAACAAGTTTTGGGAATTAGACAATCCAGTGCACCAATAGGCTGCAAGCTGTATCATTCTCCCCTCTGAGCAGGCAGATCCTGACCTCTTCACCCAGGGTGACTAATAACTTGTCTCCTCTCCTCCTGCTCCTCCTCTTGCCTGTCCTCTACTGCATTGGCTGCCACTTTGGCTAACTCATTATTTGGTTCACTCATGTCCCATTTTGTCTTCTTAGAGTACATGCATCTTTCCAAATCATGCACCTCTGTGAGATTTCCAGTGTTATTTCTATCTTCACATCTGTATCTTTATCCCTATCTCCACATCTGTCTAAAATCCAAACTCCCCAAAACTCAAGTTCTTGTTGGGATCAATCTTTTCATTCTTGGCTACCTCATCAGTCACTGACCAGACTAGAGATTGACTGGCCTGTGTTGAAGTGTCCAGTCCTGTCCAATAGCTGCAATGTGGGTTGGATGATGTGGTATGGAATACGGGCAACATGTTTAAGAAACATGCTAGGGCTCCCCTCAAAAGCAGAGAGGGCTCTGAGTAGGATGTATGTTGGCCTGTCCACTGGAATTACTTACAGACGTGTAAGGACCTCCTATGGGCATGGTTTGAGATTGAGACAAACTCTGAACTCAGAGATGCCAAAGGTGGGGTCTAGGTTCTGTCTATTTTAAAGGAAGTCCTTAGGAGTTCTGGCTTGGATTCAAGCCCAGAAATGTTCTAAACTCAAAATAGACCTAGAAATGAAGTTGGTGAAGTTCGTGTTGTCTCCTGTGTTACTTTTGAGAGCCCCTTTCCCTTCCACAAGTGCCTCCTACTGGCACTACTTTGGGTCCCTCCATTCTTGTGTCCTTTGCTGTGTGTTCATGAGGATTTGGTTTTAGCTGATTGTTAGCAAACCCAAATTGTTTACCTGTGAAATAAGACTAATAATGCTGATAAACCCCAGAGAAAAAAAATGATTAAGTTTGCTCTGTCACATACTTTTATGAACTTCTTTAAAAATCAGTGTCTCCTGTTTTACTTTAATTATTTTGAAATACTGATAGCTGTACTAAAAATATAACTTGCATTTGTCCTAGTATAGGAATTGGATGATTATTTGATGTGGTAAAATAAAGTTCTCACTATGGAACTCATGGAAATGTACTGGATTTTTTGCTTTTTTTAGGTTTAAGGAGAAAATGTAGATAAATACAGCCTTAACATATAACAACAAGTAGCGAATGGGTTACTGGGACAGCAGAGGTGGGTCTGTATATAGAACAGATCATTCAGGCTAGTGACTTGTTCTCACCATACAAGCCCAGTGGGGTAACCCACTAATCACTGTGGGCAACATAAATGGAGAATAGAAATGTGCTACCTAGGAGATTTATACCAAACTGTGAACATTCCAGTTAACTCCAGCATAACATTTAAATTAATAACCAAAAGTACATTAAAGAGTACTGCTTAATCTGAACATGGAAAAGCAATTAGATTCAAAGCAAGTTGAAACTCAAGACCAAGGATGGTTTTTTCTGCTCTTAGCACTGGCAGGAAACCTGCCCTGGTTTGCTCTGACCTCCAAATTAAAAGCTATGCCAAGTAAAGTTGTGGGAACAGTTTTGAGGTTAGGAATTTCATGTGCAAGTTACATATTATTTTCTTTTTGTTGTTGTTGTTTTAATTGAGGTTTTATTTACATACAATAAAATACATGACTCTTAAGTGCTCAACCAATGAGTTTTGATAATTGTATACATCCCTGCAACCTCCATCCACCGCAGTCATTACATAAAATATTTAATTATCCCCCAAAATTTCCCTTGTGTCCCTTTGCAGTCAATCTCCTCCCTCCAATGAGGCTACCCTGATCTGCTTTCTGTCACTATCCATTAGTTTTGTCTGTTCTAGAAATTCATATAAATGGATTCATACAGTATGTATTCTTTCACGTCTGGCTTTTCTTGCTTGGCATAGTGTCTTTGCGATTCATTCGTATTGTTGTGTGGATCTGTAGTTTCTTTCATTTTCAAGTAGTGTTCCCCCATAAGACTATGCTACATTTTGTTTATCCATAACTATTCCTGTGTCCTAGTAGGCAGACATTTTGAAGGTCCTCTCCCCTGGGAACAGGGAGAGGGTCCTCTATTGAGCGTCTCTAAGGGAAGACCCTTGGCCACTCTTCTCCTGGGCACTTAGCTACTCTGCTGTGAGATTCTTCCCTGTTCATTACCTTCCTTGGCCACATCTGAAGAAAAGGTTGAGGAATATACCATTTTTTGTAGGCTCTCTCAGCTGATGTATGGCTTATGGAAGCTTGGGGGCCAGCAGTTGCTTAAAGTTTTCAACAGTTAAAGACTTGTAGCTTCTTTGGGAATCTCATTCTCTCAGAAACCAAGAATGCTTCTGATCTTTTGTTTTGAATCAGTTTCATGAGTCAAAGGTTTTTCCAAGATATACATCTTCAGTATAATTTATATTGCTTTCTCACCTCCACAACTCTCTCTTTCAATTCATCAGCCTTGGTGTGAGGGCATCTGGCCTCCCTGGTGTTCTTTGAATACGGTCCTACCCAAGAACCGTTCCTCAGGCTGTTCCCTCTGCCTGAAGCACTTCTCCCCCAGAAAGCATCAAAGCTACTATCTTCCTTGTACTTCCCTCAAATTTCTGTTCTCCCTTACTCGCTTTCCTTTATTTCTTTTTTTTTTTTTCCATAGCATGTATTACCTTCTACATAGCCTTGAAATCTCAAAAGTGACTCAGGTTTTTTTTTTCCTTCTTTATTTTTAAACACTTTGGGTCATGCCTACTAGTGTAGTCATGTAAAGCAGTGGAGGCTGCCCTGCAATGTATGGTCCTGGTGCTGTAGAGGAGCATTTCCCATGTAAGGTATTAATATGTACTGTTTCTGTCTGGCCCTGCCCCTAGGACATAAGCCCCATGACAGGCATCTTTGTTTGATTCAGTGATGTGGTCCAAGCACTAGAACAGTGCCTGGCTCATAACAGGTGCTCAAGAATAAATGAATGGATGGAAGGATGGAAGATGGATGCATGGATGGATGGATAGATAAGTGAATTTTGAAGAATTAGTAAGTTAGTCAAGTGAAGAGAAGTCCAGGGGACATTCAATATAGAGACAAAGGAATGAAGAGCATAAAGTCTCTAAGAGTTCTATGAACAGCTTTGGTTGTTGTTGAAGTGAAGATAAGGGAGTCTGAGGTGGCAATAATGAGGAGCAGGAAGGAGTGACACAGGAGGGCCTTCTCTGCCTTTCCTGAGCATGCTCAGTGGCCATTATAGGGCCCAATGTATTAGAAACAAAGGTACTTAAGGAAATGCAATTATGCCATGATATTTACATAGATATATGTTTGCATTTACTTAATTATATCTCTCTAATTCCAAGAGTTTGAAACACCTTGTAAAATAAGGAGTGTGAAAGACCAAAAACTGTTTATTAGGGGGGAAAAACCCCAACCTATACACAGGTTTGGAACCAGAGGACAAATCAAAAGGGCAGACACATCATGTTACATAGTTTTAATTATCTAATAGTAAAAAGAATCATACCAGCTTAACAAGAAATAGCCTTATCTATTTTTGTTTTTGTTTTTTACTAATTTAATCAATTACTAAGCAAATATTGATTGAGTTTTCATACTCAATAGTGTACTAGTCCATGATCTTGATTTAGAATACAGAGAGCCCCTGACGGCACTTCTCTGCTAGTCCAGGGATTAATGCAGATGGAGGGGATGAGGGTGGCAAGAGGGGGACATAGTATATTTTGTACAGGGTCATCTGTATCAGTCTCTTCACTGGACAGAGACCAAGAGGAAACAAGGGACCTGGGAAAAGTGTCCCACAGAGAATTTCTAAGTGCTAGGAAAAGTTAACCAAAGATTCTCAATAAAGAAACACTGAACGACCTGATGGATAGATGTTTGTATCTTTAGCTTTCACTAGGTTATGCTCCAGTTACAAACATGTACAGATTCTCACTGAGATATAACAGAGATTTATTGCTTTATTTCATAATACATGCTGGCTGCAGGTCAGCCATGGCTCTGCTGTACATCTTCATTCTAGGAATTCTGAGCTTTGGCTCACAAGTGGCCCACATCACTTCCACTCACATCTTCTTGGTCAGGCAGGTCACCTGGTCAGGCCTGCAGCCAGTGGGACTGAAGGCACTTTTAAGGAGAGGGTGCTTTTCCTGCATGTAATTGGAAACAAGGTGCTACGTTGTTCGATGGCCACTGCACTGAAGATAAACCTAAAGAGGATGTGACTTCGGAGAGCTTTGATTCCTTCCAACGCAGATTCTATAATTCCATTAGGTGAGTCCACCAGGTTGCTTGGACTATCTGCGGGGTTCCTTACAACACCATACATTCTTAAAGTGCATTTCTTATGTTTATCAAATTCAAATAAATGTAAAAGTGGATAATAAATATGTGGGACAATGGGGAATATTTAAAATGGAAAACGAGAACATATAAATAGGACTCCATGTATGCAACATTAAAGAAAGGCTAAACTATAGGGACAGAAAAAGACCATTAGTAACCAGGGGTGGACATGAGTGGGGTAGGAAGAGGAGTTCACTGTGAAGGAGTTCAAGGGAATTTGAGGGCTCATGAAACTCTTCTCTGTGTTTATCATGGTGGTGGTTACAAGATACATACATTTATCAAATTTGTAAAACTGTCCATGAGAAAGGGTAAATTTTATGTTTGTAAAATATACCTCAATTTTTTCAAAAAGAGAAAAAATAAATGAATGTTGTGGTGTTTATAAAATACCAACTTCTTTTAAAACATTAAAAATCATGAGTGAGTACCAAACTGCTAATGAAATGAAATCTAGGAAAATCCTCATGAAAATGAGAAAGTCAAGTTGTCCCATTGTAGAAAGTGTTAATGGCTCTATTTCTCAGAGACAGATGCTAACACTAAAATAGTAAAGATTTCAAATGCACATAATTTGATCCCAATTCTTTAAAAGAAGTCTGTCCCCCCACACACTCATAGCACAGAAAAAGGAAAAGAAAAATACTATTTACAACAAAGTATTACTGTAGACTCTAGACAGTGAGATGTTAAGGGTGATTGCTTTTTTTCTTAAAGATTCTACATTAATAAGTATTATTTCAAAATCAGAATACTGTGTATTCATTAAGGTGAAAGATCATATCAAAAGCATCATTACTAGCATTGACAAGGTTAAGTGTATGGGTCTGCTGTCTTGATCTTCTAAGCACCTTTGTAAGAAAGCATCTCTCAATTCAATGTTGGATTATTTTTCACATTAAAAACAATACAACCACAAAGCAACTCTACACATTCATTTTGTATGAGCAACATTTAATATTAATAAAATTGCCTTTAAATGCCTTGATTTTATTGACCACAGGAAAAATTGTTGGTGGGGAGTGGTTGGGGAGTGGGGATGTGGACTGATCATTCTGGTACCATTCTTGAAGAAGAAAACAAGTAGGCAGCCATGTGCAATGCTATTCCTTTTGATTTACTTTTAAGCTAGTCTCATGATGACCACACTCAGAAAGTCGCATCCCTATGGGCATCATGAACATGTGAGCAGAGGTCTAATGTCACTCAGAGAAGGGACAAAAGAAAATGCAGTACCTTCTACAGAAATGAGGAGAATAGACTCTGGCTTTTAGTATTGTATGTAACGATTTCTCTGCCTCAGGTTAGTGGCTTGCTCACAAAGTCCAATATTAAAAATACTTAGTACATAAATTCATATTTGCAGTGTTATTCAGAAGAGCCCCACATTACATGCCATACAATAACACCAAATCCACCATAAAGAAGTTATGAAAAGTTGTTGCAACATGTCTTCCTTTGGCATTTTTTTAAACCTCCATATCTCCAAAGCTCCAGACGTTTTATTTAAAGTACCTGGAGAACCTGTTCTGCAGTACATTATCCTTGAAGCAGGCGTTGCTGAGGCACTGGGGCATGGATTAAACTGGAAGCGCATGAATGAGGAGTATGACTAGTATACTGTGTACTTAAAGATACTGTCAATGGAATAAAACATTGTCAAAGGATAATGGTTTCCAGCTGCCACATAAATGTCAAAGCAAAGCCAAAGCATTTATTTTCAAAGCAAAAGGCAGGGAAGTAGTGTGATCCCTAGTTTGCACATAATAAAACTGTAAATCCATCAGGGCTCTTGATGGCATCTAGCAATGTATCTACACTGGGATGTGCAGACTGGATTAGATTCCAAGCCAGACATCCGATTCCAGATGGCTTCCATTGGAATGGCACTGGTGCCTAAAAGGGGGAAGACTTGAAATGCTTCTCAATTTCACTCCATTATCATGGATGAGGGGGAACTGGGGTTATTTGTTCAAATTTTCTCCAGAATCAAACAGAGGGAACTTCTATATCTGCAGAAAGTTGGGAGGCAAGGAGTGGGGAGGTACTGAAAACAGTGAAGTTAGAGGTGGTCCCCAATTCCCCTCTGCCCATTGTTTAGAGATCAGAGAGCTAATACTTTCTAAGAAAGTCATATCTTCTCTTATGTGTGCACTTATTGCAGGGCAGATTCCCAGTGAGAGGTCACAGCTATTATTTCTCAGTCCTGTCTAGGAAAAAGCTAAACCTTATTTCTTTCCATGAACTGTGCACAATGATTGCTCAAATTCACAAATATTTACTAAGCATCTGCTATTTGCCAGGCACTGTGGTAGACACTCCCGTCTAGTTAGGAAAGAGGCTTTTACAGTGATCCAGGAAAGAAAGGATGTTGGTGTCACTGATGAAGGGCAGAGGACTGATTTAGCAGACGTGAACAAGGTGGTTTTGGTAGGACTTGGTGATGACTTAAATGTAGAATGATAAGAGAAAAGAGAGAGATTGCTAATTCGGTTTGACATTATTAATACAAGTTTCCTGCCAAAAAATTTAAATGGGGCTACAAGTAACCAGTTGGAAATACGTGGATCTAAAACTCAGAATGGAACTGGTGGTGGAGATCCTGGAACTATCGACATATGTGACCATAGCCAGGGAGAAAAGAAACTTCTAGGGGAAAAGAGGTTAGGGAAGGAACACAGCAATTTAAACCACCAGCAGAGGAAGATGCAGACCCAGGGGAGACTGAGAAAGAATTCCCAACATGTGTGGTTGTTCTGCATCAGGTTGGGCTTGAACTCCTGTAATTCCCTGGGTCTAATACTCTATTATGGGACATAATCTATGCATTCATGGTGAAATTTTTGATTTTGCTTACTATTATATAACCAGAGTGCAACAAGAAGAAGCCAAAAATGTAACTGTCAGTTTGTTTTTTATCTTCTAAAGACATGCCAAGTTTCCATGTATAAAGAAGATATTTTAAGAGCTTGTACATAAAAGCTTCAACGGTGTTTGCTCTTTTGCTGAAAAGTAATTCAGTTGATTTAGATCTATTATTTAAAAATGTACCTTGAGCCTTAATATTTCAAAATGAAAATGTTTAAGGATTTTTTTCCTTTCTTCTTTTTAAAGCACTTTGGTTCATGCCTACTGTAGCCACACAGGGCAGTGTCATGCTTGGTGCTAGAGAAAACGATGTCTGTGCTTGAGAAAACTATAGTTTAGATAATATAGTTTTAATTTTTGGGAATGGTTTGTCTTAGAAAATTATGTCTTACTGTAAGCAAAATTAATCTCTGAAAACCTTTTGTTTCTACATTAATTTTTTTCCTTGGGTGTAGTCTCCCAAATTATATTAATCAACTGTGCTCACCAAGTTTATAGCCAAAAATACCCCCCAAAAACAAAAACAACTTAGTATGTTTGCCATTTGTCACAGGGCTAAGATTAGCACGAACATGCATGTGCATTAACACCTTCTTACGCATCTCAGTTCCCCTGTGTGCCATTATTTTAGAAATTCTTAGCAGAATACACACACACACACACACACACGCACGCACGCACGCACACGCACACATATGTATATATATATTCAGCATTTGACATAAGATAATTTGAGTTTGCTGTGTTTGGAAAATAACTCACATGGGAGAAAGTTGCATTAAATAAATAATAGAGATAAAATTTATACTTCCATATATTTCAAAGCTAATGTCACTAACTTACAATGGAATTGTAACATGAAGACACAGTGCTATAATTTGATTGATTTGTTTTGACAGCAGCCAAATAATTGAGAGTGAAAGGTGTCAGCACAGATGAAATATTGTATAAGCCATGTTCAGAAGGCAACCCCGGCAGCAGCAGCAACTGGAGTTTTATTTCCTTTGATTCCATACTGGTACTCACCTCCAGTTTATTATAAAACCATGAAAGGTGTACTACTTCCCCAATTAGGGAGACTTTTATGGAGAGGCTAGAAATAGAAGTTTGTCAAATAGTTGAACAATAGATATAGACAAAAAGATTGAAGATGGCTGCAGTGTGCTGAGCTTAATTATATCAGCCTTTCCCTTTCTTTTGCAAGTTGCTTTCCTGAATGCTACCTTATTTTGAAGGGGTTCTGAGTGAGAGCAAATGTTAGGTCCCATTTTCCAACCTCTTGACAACACATGGGCAAAAGAGAGGGGTGTGCATATCACCATCTCTCAGCCTAGGTAGGGCATTTACCCAACTAAAAACCCAAATACCTGGTAAGAATAAGATTTGAGGTTTCAGTTAATAAGAAGCTAAATGGTCCAGAGAGGATTAACTAAGGAGAAAGCCTCTGCCCATAGATAACCTTTGAGCATGGTAGTTAAGAGCTTGGACCATCAGTCATATTAACCTGGTTTAATGCCAGCTCTACAGCTTGCTAGATGTGTAACTTGGGCAAAGAACTCTGATTTCTATTTCCTTTCCTCACATATATTGTTTTAATATTATTAATGAGTATTTTATATCTGGAAAAAATGTTTATTGGTATTTCTTTAAAAGTTTTTTTTTTCCTGCAGCCCTGACTGTGGGTCAGCGGGGTGGGCATCATCCCGAAAGCGGAAATGTCTCCGGTTTGATTTCTGGTCAGGGCACATGCCCTGGGTTGTGCACTAGGTTCCCTTTTGGGGGTGTGTGAGAGGCAACAGATTGATATTTCTTTGGCACATTGATGTTTCTCTTCCTTTCTCTTTCCCTTCTCCTTTTTCTAAAAATTAATAAATAAAATCTAAATTTTTTTTTCCTTCAGATATTTTACAAGGTGGTTTTAATGACTGAAGGTAGACTGTACAGAACATGCTAGTGTAATGGCTGACACTTTGTAATTGCACAGTGAGTGAGGGCTACTTTAATTAAATAGAACTGCAAAGTCCAGTATGGTAGCCAGGAGATACGTTGCAAATGTAAAATTCACACACCGTGCAAAAACATCTGATTAATATCTTTATTTTGGTAACATGTTAAATTGATATTTTGGATATATTAGGTCAAATATATTATTAAGATTAATTCACTTGTTTTTTTTTTACATTCTTAATATGGATACTAGAAACTTTTAAATTATATGTGGCTTACATTGTGGCTCACATATTTCTACTGGATAGCACTGGCCTCGTGTGGAGGATCTCCATAAATCTCACATATATGGGGCACTGTTTAAAGGCTGTGTTCATTGAAATAGAAATAATTAGCACACATTTGAATTTTGGACCGCCAAACAGAAAAGTCACAAAGTCTTGTCTTTGGTACAAAAATTAGAGAGAGCCCATTTTTGTAGGTCTTCTGGGATGGTTTAGGAACTGTCAGATTTTTGTCCATATAGAAAGAAAAAAAGATGAAATTTTTATGAACAATTTCTATTGATTAAAATCTAAAATTCTCTTTTATTTGAAACATTATTATACTTTATAGTTTCAAATATAAAGGAAAATATATAATAAAATGACCTAGAATTTTAAAATATTAACATTTTGCCACATTTGCTTAAAATCTTTTATCTTAAAAATGAAACACTATAAATAATGCTAAAATCCTCCTTTACTTCTCCTGCTCCCCACAGCCATTCCACAGCATTCCTTCCCTCCTAGAAAGTAGCCACTATCTGTCCAGTGCATGTGTTTATAAATTTACTAAATATACTTGAAATATATAATATTATTTTGGATACATTACAAATTTACATAATGAAAGCACATTCTATGTTTTTGTATCCTGCCTATTTCTTTCAACATTTTGCTTTTGAGATTTATCTATGTTGATACATGTAGATAGTGATATCATTGAATTTATTTTGATTATTTTGTGGGGTTTTTTAACCATGCTTTTTCTGCCCTTTTCCTCTTGTCTAGTATTCTAAGGGATTTATCAAATATTCTTTTTTCCAATTACTGAATTAGAAGTTAAACATCTATTTTTATTCTTTTAGTTGGAACCAGTATATTTTGAACATGCTTTTGCTTTAAAGAGTCAAATCAATATATTCATTTTTCTCTCCCTCACAACAATCACAACTTATTGATCATTCCTTCCAATCTTCTATCATATTATTGCCCAGCATTAATTATTATTAAAATTATTTTGTTTACAAGATCACTTAGCCTTCATTACCTTTGCAAAATTTTTTACTCATCATTATATCTTATATCCCATTCATTACTTCCAGACCTTTCTTATCTTTTTCAGTGAAGGCCTCTGAGTGATAAACTGAATGTTATTTGTTTGAAAATGCTCCTTTTGCCCTTATTTTTATTGTTTAGCTGGGTTTAGAACTCTAGGTTAATAGTTATTATTTTTAGCAAATGAAGAAATTATGTTCTGGCTTCTATTTTTTGCTGATAATAAATATGTTGTCATCTGTCATTCCTTCATAGATAGAATGCTTTTTTTAATTTTATTTTTTAACAGTGTTTTTTCATTTTTATTGTAGTTTTTTCCATTACCCCTTAAATTGTGGTTGACATTAAGACTTTTCTCTTTGTCTTTGGGATTCACAGTTTTACTGTGAAGACCCAACTGTGGATTTATTTTTATTTTTCCTACTTAGGACTTGTGATTCATAATATTTCAGTAATTATCTCTCAGTTATTTCCTGAAAGAAATTCTGTTATATGTATACTGAATCATCTCAATCCATCTTCTATGTCACTTAACTACCCTCACATATTTTCTTTTTATATTTTGTGCTGCATTTTTATTATTTCCTTATATCTGTTGTCCAGTTTACTAATTCTCCCTGCAGTTATAGTTAATCTTATGTTTAACCTTAATTTTTTTCCACTTTAAAGACTATATTTTTCACTTCTAGAAGTTATATTTTTCAATTCTAGAAGTTAGATTTGGTTTTTTGATGTTTTCTATTTTTCTTATTTGTCTTTAATCACTTTACGTATACTTTTTAAACAATCTTCTTCAGACTGCCATTTATCTTAAGTACTTGAGGAGCTAATTACTGCTTTCTCTCTCTTCTTTATAAAATAATATTTTCTTGTGTGGTAGATATATTTTTACTAAACTTTCTTTAAGTAGAGATAGTTTGTCTATGAATAATATAAACTCTGGGTTGCATAGTAATTATTAATAAGAGACTGTGTTTTTCCTTTCTGCCAAATAGCCAGCACATTTCACCAAATGATCTTTCTGCTTGAAAATATATGTACTGTATACACAATATAACTTTAGATTCTACACTATAAAATACTCAGACCTGAGTTTCAATTACTTACAGATATTTTTCCCTACCCACATCCTCTAACAGACACAATCATCTTTGTTAATTCCCTGGGCTACTGAATGGCATTTATCTCATCTCTTTGCACTATTGGGGCAGCCTTTTCAAGGTTCTGGATTTTTACAGAAGTCTTGGTTCAAACATCTCCCCTTGCACTCTCTTTGTTGATGCCTAAACATCACCCCTGAGCTGGCCAGTCTTTACCTATGCCTGCTCTCTCGGTGACAGGGTATGAGTTAATGGTCTGCTGTTCTTGATTTCCAAGGCCCAAGGTTTCCCTTTCTGTGTGTATATTTAAATTTTTGATGCATTTTTTCTACAATGACTACACATTGGAAGCAGAAAGGATGTCCATGTTAGGTCAATATAAGATTTTGCTATGAAAATCTGTTCCTTCTCCTTTTGTCATTTTCTCTAGGTAGATCAAGTCTGGATAACTAATCATTAACAGCTAGATAATCCCTAATATTTTCAAGCATTTGATTGAATATGGTAGTGATTTAAGTTTAATGTTTTCTGGAACTTCTATAAATTCACAAACATCCTTTGTGGAATTACTGGAAATGTTTAGGTAAGAAAGCAATAAGCCCATTGTAAATATATCTATTATCATACTCTAGTATTTCTTCTGGCATATTCTGGAGTAATAGGCAAACCTATGTTTCTGCAGTCAAATGCTCTACCACTGAGCTATACCCCCATGTTATACTTATGTTTCTTACTAAACAAACCAAAGTCTGTGTGGTTGCCCATGTTATCCAGTTAACTTTTGGTCTTGAAAATAAGTAATTACAGGGATCATAAATAGGTTAAGAAATTTTTCAATTTCAGAAAAAAAATTAGAATTTAAATTTTTCTAAGTTTTAGAATTTTTAAATTTCTATCTTAGTGTATTTTTAAATTTAAATTTTTATTAAAATAAAATTTTAATGTATTCATTTTAACCTATTACCAATTTGGAAATTATTCTGAATTAATTCTGCATTTTATAAAATTCTTAATATTTTTATTTTGAAATATTTAAATCATAACAGAGGAGTACACCGAATAACATAAAGACCACCTGTGTACCTACCATGCTGTTCTATCCAGTTCTATCATTTTGCTTTTCTTGCTTTCTATTGTTTCTTTTAAAAGTATAAATATAGTTGAAACACTTTTTGTAACACTCCCAGATCCCATTCCCCTCCCTTATTTTTTGCTCTTTTTAAAAAATTATGGTAAATTGTTCATAAGATTGAGCACTTTAACCATTTTTCAGTCTAAAATTCAGTGGCATTAAACACATACCCATTGTTGTGCAATCATAACCACCATCATCTCTAGAACTTTTTCATCTTTCAAAACTGAAACTCTATACCTATTAAACAATAATTCCCCATTACTCCTTGCCCCCATTCCCTACCAACCACCATTATACTTGCTGCTTCTATGAATTCAACTAATCTAGGAACTTCATATATGAGGAATTGTACAATATCTGGGATTTTTTTGTGATTGGCTTATTTCACTTAACATAATATCTTCAAGGTTCATCCATATTGTACCATGTGTTGGAATTTCCTTTCTTTTTAAGACAGCATAATATTATATGGATATACCACATTTTGTTTATCTATTCATTTGTTGATAAATACTTAGATTGATTTTACCTTTTGACTACTGTGAATAATGTTGCCATGAACATGGAAGTAGAAAAGATTATTTGTACTGCTTTCAATTCTTTTGCATATATATGCAGAAGTGAAAGTGCTGGGTCATGTGGTGATTTTATGCTTAATTGCTTGAGGAATCACCATACCATTTTTCATAGTGATTGTACCATTTCATATGCCAGCCAACAATGTACAAATTTCCAGTTTTCCATTTCCTTGCCAATAATAAAATACTTGTTATTTTGGTTTTTTGTTTCTTATGTTTTGATCTTAGCCATCTTAACAAGTATGACATGGCTTCTCATTGTGGTTGAAGGATCATTTTTGAGAGAATAATTACCCACTGACTTCTCATATTGCTTAAACACATTTATGTATGATTCCAAATTTTGAAATAATCCTAAAGAGAATGTACACTTTATAAGTTGTCTTATTTCTGCCTTATGCACTTCAAATGGTAAATATAGTTATAGTAGTTGTATAATTGCTGTTGGATTTATATGTTCAGATATATATAAATATGTTATATATTGCAAGTAGTAGCAATATTTGCATTGAAAAAATTCCTGCAACGTAAATGCTCTTTTCTTATTAACTTCCATTACAATTAAAGATTTCACTGGACAAAATGAAAATTTACCTATAGATAAAATTAAAAAGTTCCTTGAAGAAGACTTTCAAGTAGTAGCCTGCTCAGTGGAATGATAACTGTTAAAATTAAATAGGAGTAGTCTTTGAAAAGATTCAGGACCTAAACAACAGTTATCTTTTCCTTTGCAGTATTTTTTTTCCAATTTTGAAATCTTTCCTTCCTTTGAAAGCTATCTAAGTTCCTTTTTGAATCATCAGAATTTCTTCTATGCTAAGTATTGCTTTATCTCCTGCTTTGAATGCTATGAATGTCTAACATGGTCATGCTTTGGTCTGGCAAGGACCACTTTCTAATAAATCAGAATATGATATTTACTTTTCTAGTAAATGCTGTACTCTAGTTCTTGTTTTATTCCAGTCTTAATTTTTATCATTTAACTTTCAAATTACATTTTAAAAATAAACTGGTTCTCTCCTTTACTATTTCTATCCAATTTTATGAAACTAATACATTTATTAGATATTTCTGGTGCATTTTCATATGCAATAGATGGTATTGTTTAGGTCAAGTGTGAACTGCACTTAGCAGAGCTGTACTTTACTAGCAAGTTTATTTGCATCTTCATAATCTATACGATGTGCCCTATACTCTGGCAGAAAACAGGATGTATAATATGGTAGGGAGGTCACCTCAAAGAAATAAGCAGGTATACAAAAGCCCCCTCAAAGTCATAAAGTCAGTTATGCTCATAAAACCATATTGCACACTTTTTTCAGAAGATTAATGAGTGAGTCATAAAATAGCATTATTTTTTTTGGCCAAATTCCAGTCAGAAAGTCATGTTTCCTAAGTAGTGCCCTTTCGACTGCAAAAGACTTGCTCTGAGAATATTTGCAGTATAAAACACTAATGATATTAAATTTTTTCACTTAAAAAAAAAGAAGAGGTTTCTCTCTGGAGACTTCCAGCCAAGATAGAGGTGTACGTAGATACGCTTTGCTTCCTCCCACAACCAAAGGAAGGACAACAACCAATTTAAAAACAAAAACCAGCCAGAAGTGCCGAAAAATAGAACTGTGTGGAAGTCCGACAACCAAGGAGTTCCAGGAGAAACATTCATCCAGACTGGTAGGAAGGGTGGAGATGGGCGGCCAGGGCGGCAACAATGTGCAGGAAGGTGGCAGCTGGCAGACTGGGAGATCCCACATTCGCATGTGGGTAACCCAGGAGGAACAACTGGGGATTGAGACAGACCACTCAACCCAGGGTTCCAGGATGTGAAACTGTCTCAAACCACTGGCTGTAAAAACCTGTGAGGGTTGCAGCAGTGAGAGAAACTCACTGCCTCACAGAAGAGTTTGTTGGAGAGACTCATGGAGACCTATAATGTACACAAACCCACTCACCTTGGAATCAGCACCAGAAAGGCCCAATATGCTTGTGAATAGCAGAGGAAGTGACTGAAAGTGGGGCAAGAGCTAAGCACGCAGCATTGTTCCCTCTCTGACCACTTCCCCACATACAGCACCACAACAGCTAAGTGGGCTGTACCACTCTAGTGAATACCTAAGGCTCTGCCCCTTACAATGTAACAGGGGCACCAGGACAAGGAAATATGGCCCAAATGAAAGTACAGATCAAAACTGCAGAAAAAGAACTAAGTGATGAGAAGATAACCAACCTATCACATGCAGAGTTCAAAACACTGGTAATCAGGATGCTCACAGAAATGACTGAGTGTGGCCGCAAAATAAAGGAAGAGGTGAAGGCTATGCAAAGTGAAATAAAGAAGAATATACAGGGAACCAACAGTGAAGAGAAGGAAACTGGGACTCAAATCAACAAAGTGGAACAGAAGAAAGAGATAAACATTCAAGCAGAACAGAATGAAGAAACAAGAATTAAAAAAAAAAATGAGGAGAGGCTTAGTAACCTCTGGGACAACTTTAAATTTTCCAGTATCTGAATCATAGGGGTGCCAGGTGGGGATCAGGAAGAGCAAGAAATTGAATATTTATTTGAACAAATAATGAAGGAAAACTTCCACAATCTAACAAAAGAGATAGACTTCCAGGAGATCCAAGAAGCTCAGAGTCCCAAAGAAGTTGGACCTAAGAAGGAACACAGCAAGATACGTCATAATTAAGTTACCCAAGTTTAAAAATTAGGAGAGAATCTTAAAAGCAGCAAGGGAAAAGGAGGCAGTTACCTATAAAGGAGTTCCGATAAGACTATCAGCTGATTTCTCCAAAGAAACCTTACAGGCAAGAAGGGGTTGGAAAGAAGTATTCAGAGTCATGAAAGGCAAGGACCTAAATCCAAGATTACTCTATGCAGCAAAACTATCACCTAGAATGGAAGTGTAGATGAAGTGCTTCTGGGATAATGTCAAGTTAAAGGAGTTCATCATCACTAAGCCCTTATATGAAATGTAAAAGGGGACTTATTGAAGAACAAGAAGAAGATCAAAACTATGAACAGAAAAATGACAACAAACTCACAACTATCAACACTTGAACCTAAAAAAACAAAAACAAAAACAAACTAAGCAAACAACTAGGACATGAACTGAATCACAGAAATGGAGATCACACGGAGGATTATCAGTGGGGAGAGGGTCGGGGGAATGGGGGAAAAGGTACAGGGAATAAGAAGCACAACTGGTAAGTACAAAATAGACAGGGGGAAGTTAAGAAGAGTATAGGAAATGGAGAAGCCCAAGAATTGATATGTATGACCCATGGACATGAATAAGGGGAGTATTGCTGGTGGGAGGGGGGAGGGCAAAAGGAGATAAAAGGGAGAAAAAAATGGGACAACTGTAATAGCATAATCAATAAAATATACTTAAAAATTTAAAGAATAAAAAAAATAGAAGAAAGGTAGCTATTGAAATTACTAACATATCTAGTTATTTCTGTTTAGGTTTATACTGAGTTATGCTTTCAGCTAAACTACCCCCTTCATGGGATTAAAGAGGAGGCAGTTAGGGAAGAGTCCTACAAGGGTACCCTAGGATCCCACACATCTGGGAACCTTGTCTTATCCTAACCAGCAACTTGAAAATATAATTTATTGATTATAATAGTAATAATATGAAACACAAACCAAAAACCAATCACTGCTATGGGGGGAAAAATAGCAGTTGCTCAGCCCTCAAAATCTCTGTAGTGACACAGCCACACACATAGTGAATACAGAAAAAGGATGTGGCCACCAACCATCACAGCTTTCCAGAAATTCTAGGAGCCTCTCAGTACCTGTGACTGAGAGTGCAAATGCTGTTTCTCTCTGACACCTGGAACAGCCTTCCATGTTGGAACTTGTCTCCTGAATGTTCCAGAATATTGTGTGGTCATGTGATATACTGATTTATATTTATTTGTCAACTATTTTTAAAAATGAAAACTCCAAAGACTTCTCACCTGAAATATTCCAATATTGTATACATACAGAAATACCATGTATGAATTAAAAAAAAATTTAACCAACTTTCAACTTTACAGGCTACTGTGAAAAATCAGGAGTATTATCAAATGCAATAATCTATTCAGTTCAGAATACCATTAAAAAAATAAAAAATACCATTAAAAGAATAAATTCTTAACTAAGGATCTAAAATTTAAAAAGAGGCCTGCTTTATAATGATTTTTAGGTCCATAACTGCCCAAATTTCTCCCGTTATTGTTTTTATTAAAATATTTTATATTCTCATAACAGAAGCATAAGATGGCCTTTTATTAGAAAATCTCAGTGTACTGAGGTTGAACTCCTTTTTCTTCACTAAAAAAACCCCCAGATTTCAAGGTGTGTCCCCACACAGCAAAATTTTCATCCACAACATTCACAAAATTATCAGGTATAAAAGAGACTTTATCTAAAATTTGATCTGTACTTTTGTTTTGAAAGCTAAACTATATGGCTATATGCCTGTGTGTGTATGTTCTTTACTGTGCTTTATGACAGTGTAAAACATTGCCATATTTGTTTTGTCATGATAAATGTTTGACCACATGTTATTTCATGCCTTAAAAATACATCTGCATTTTAGGGGGAGGATGGGATGCTTTGGTTCTCATGCCAGCATTTAATGTAAAATAACTCCTTTAAAAGAAAAATTTTAAAAACACAACATTTTTCTAATGTACATTAAGGATGTTGGTGAAGTTCACTGAAGCATATGCTCTGAGCTTTCAGAAGCAATCTGTAGTCAGGCATTTTAAATGAAAATTGATTTGTGATTTACATGGTCAGTGGAAAGAAAATTAACTTATGGAAGGTTGTAATGATATATTAGACAAGTAAAAAAGTAGATGGTGATCTAGTGGAACTAAAAGTCCCATCTGGAAGAATTCTGTGACATTTTTACATTTATCTGTGTTCTGCATGAGTTGTAATGTTAGTGGTAATTTTATGGGACTGAACTGAAATGAAAAGGGTGTTATCACAGATTGCCTACAATATAGGATTGTGTTCAGTGGAGAGTCCTGTATCCTTTTCTCCATTTTCCTATAATATGACTCATTGCACTTTTTTCAGCTACTGTTGTTGAATGCATTCAGCCTTTTACTTGAGGTTATTAAAGAAGAACATCAATGCTCACAAATGCAATCTAACCACACATTTAAAAGCACGCTGCATCTTCCCCTTAGTGCTGTATTGTTTAGGTAATGTCCAACAATGAACCTTCAAAATATACATGAAAGAGGCAAGTGCGCTGAATATAAAGCTTTTTACCTTAATCCATTTTTTTTGTCTCAAAAGTATGATTAACACCTCACCAAAACCTAGAACATGTTAGCAAATGGTGAATTTATATCTTCCTAGAAATGGGTCATTCAGACGTTGTCTCTTTTCTTCTTTATTTTTTCAATTTTTCAAAAGCAATCACAATTGTTTCTATGGTCAGAGAAGTATGTTTTAGTTATTAAAAAAGTGAAACCTCTTCCTTTTCTGTTTAATAAGAAATGTCCGCCATATTTCAGTATTAATTAGCTGATGTGAATTTTTAAAGCAAGAATGCATAGTGGGCTTAATTCCATATTACTCTTTTTTCTTTACATTTACAGATGGCCTTGACTTTTGAAAGTATATAGTTTCTGAATTACTGTACCTTAAACATTATAATTTAAGTAATTTGACCCTGTGCTAAAGCATAAACCATGAAATTATTTGCCTTAGAATTTCAAAATCCATTTTCTTTTCTTTCCTTTTATCTCTTTCTCCATGAACCAAAGCTAAAAAATAAGTAGAACTTCTAAAAAATTATAAACATTAAGGTCTTTGGCTAAGTTCACACTTACTTTTATTATATTTAAACAAACAAATCCACAAAATGTAAAAAACCTTACTTTCAGGTTTGCCCTCCTTTATTTTGAATTATTTTTATCAAGTATTTTTTATTTGTGATGTTCTTTACTTTTACTTTTTATATTATTTTCTCTTTTAAGGAAATAGCTAGTTATTGCAATAGAGTAAGTGTATCGTATTTATTTCAACCACAATGGTAATGTTTTATCCCTGTTACTACAGTGCTGACTCTCAAGCAAGACTGCCTGTTAGACTCACTGGGAGCTTTGTAGAGAATATCAATTCCTTGCCCCCATCACAGAGCTCTGATTTAAAGGGCCCAGTGTACCTCCTGACATTGAAGCCTTTTAAAAACTCCCTGGCTCAGTTGACTGTACAGCCAGGGTTGAGACTTCAGCTTTCTAAGAACAGGCTGTAGGGAAACTCTTCATGAAGTTAGTGTGGGGAGAGGAGATCAGGGGATGTAGAGGGAGCAGGTGGATTCACCCCTGCTTTACCAAGGGACACAGCTCCACTGTCATTTCCTGCACGCTGTTCTTATGTTTCAGGAATTATCATTTGACCCACAGAACTTGAATTTGTGCATTTGACCCAAATACACATACAATCAGATTATAAGAGAATTCTGCTTTGTTTATGTAT
This sequence comes from Pteronotus mesoamericanus, assembly GCF_021234165.1. Lineage (NCBI taxonomy): Eukaryota > Metazoa > Chordata > Mammalia > Chiroptera > Mormoopidae > Pteronotus > Pteronotus mesoamericanus. The sequence continues at coordinate 42,698,369 of NW_026555329.1, forward strand.
ATTTTCAATGATATGCTCAAATTATACTTTGAATATGTTTTTTCAAAAATAATTTCATGGCTTAAACTGAGACTTTTGTTCTGATTTAAAATAAAAATGGTTTAAACTTAAAAGTTGCTCCCGAGAGCCAGCTAGAAGTGTTTGTTTTTGTAGACAGAGCATGGCCTATTGCTTCCATCCGTTCAGCTTGATTTTCAGTTGTTTCGTGCACATGGAAGCAAATAGCCCCCTACCAAAATGTCCTCTAATGGCAGGACCCAAGACTAGCTGTGGGTGCTGACTTAGCATTTAAACAACCATTTGACATCCATCTCTCCCATCATTTCTGCAGCTCATTCAGTTCATAACATTTATAGGGGAAAGGTCGCAGATCTGTCACCAGCAGTGTTTTTGGCACTCAGAAAATAAAATGGGGTGGTTAATGATAGCTGGGGCAGCCTGCATAATCACAGGATGTGGCTGAGGTCAATATTCTGTATTGGCTTTCCGTCCTGTCCATCCAAAACAATATGCTGGAGGAAATGTAATCAGTAAGTGGTTGCAAATGAATCTTTTAGGGACATCAGCATTACAGAAACAAGAGATTCAAGAAGAGAGCCTAAGTGGATCTTTGGGTTTGTAATTGCAGTCTTGGGAATCATTACCTTAATTGATAGCTGCTAAACCTGGGACCCTTGCTCCTGGGCACATGGGTGAGTTTGCAATTGCTGTTCTGGGAATGTCTTTTGTGCTCTGCAGAAAGTGTCAGTGGGGTAAACACACCCTGGGGACCAGGCTTATGCACCAGGAAGCCTCCTGGCCCCCATCTTTTTCTGACCACAAGAACATTCCTGGTGATCAGATAGCTCTCTCCACAGACCACAAAGTGGTGAGTGGTGGTGGTAGAACAGGATGAGGAGATCCATTTCAGCACTAAATTCCTGTTTGGTAAAGAGAGTCTTAAATATATGCTGCTTCTGATGGATGGATAGCTCTGGTGGTAAGGGAAAGACAGCAGCCCTCTTGACATTTACCTGTGATTGTATAAAAGAACTCAAGAGAGAGAAAATAACAGGACTATTTTTGTTTGTGCATCCTCCAGCCCTGCTGCTGTACACTATCTTGAAAAGCTAACAAAACTCTTGTCTAAAGGGTCATCCACAGGCAAAACTGTGAACAAGGTCAAGTTTGTTTTTGAGCCCTGAGTTTTCCTTTGCCCCCTTTAGGGATGTTCACTCTCATTCCCCTCCTCACCCTCCCTCAACTGTCCAGGTCGCTAGGGCCTATTTCCCCTCTTCTGATCCAAACTTCCTTTTGGGGAAGGTCCCAAAGAACTTGCCCATCGGAAGCATCCTAATAATGCTTTCAAAAGTATTTATAGAAAAGCAAAGGCATGAGCCAGGCATTAGTTAACTGGATTTGAGGTTATTTTGGAAAAGAGAAGAAAACTTCCGCATTATATTCTCATCCTGTGACTTCACTAAGGCAGTATTAGTTATTGATGGACTGATGTAATCATCAATTCATTGATTGATTTACTCACTGTATAAGCTGATGTATGAAGAACCACAGCTAATTCAAGTTTTCTCAGCAATGATCCAAGTATTATCTACATAAAGGATGTCATCAACTTCCACTTTCCAAGTGTTTTAAGGAACAGATGGGCATTTTATAATATCAAAGAGTATCTCTATTTACCTGGTAATCTTTGTCCTAAACAGCCAATGTGATCATGAAGATTGTGAGGGAAAGGGGAATATTAAATGTTAACACTCTCAAAACTTAGCTTTCTTGGCTCTCACAAGCATTCTGTGAAATAGGCATTATTCTCCGGATGTGTGCTCAGTAGTTAAACCAGGATTCAGAGATTTTCCCACAAAACACAACCAGGAAGCAGCCGAGCCTGAGTTTGAACTTGAACTTTCTGGATGAGACTCCCTTGTTCCTTCCACTGTAATGGTACAGTGACCTGGGGAGTTGTGTTTAACCTGCCAAACCAATGGCAGGTTAAAAATGACTCCCACAGGCTCTATTAAATGTTCGATATAGCATGGTTAATTCTGGTATGGTCAATAGTTGTAGGTGCTCAATTAAATGATGAATTGAATTGATTAACTAGAGTGTCTCTTGCCTCTTAATACAATATTTCGACTTCCCACAGCAATGGACGAATTTTCAATACCATAGAGGGAGAAAATCATTGGGGTCCTACAGAAGTACCAGAACTGGTTCAAGTAGTTTGTGCCCTTCTTAAAATACATATGCCAAGAAAGACTGCCAGTCAGTGCTGGTCAGTATATGAGGGAGGATCAAAAAAATAGAATTTATTTATAAAAAAACTGTATTTATTCTTACATGGTTAAACATCAGTCACCTTCAGAGTGCTCTCCATTTGATGCAATACAGCTATCAAGATGCTTTCTTCCATTGCTCAAAACAGTTTTTGAACTCATTGATTTTGATGCCTTTTAGTGCTTCTGACATTTTTTGACTCACCTTTTCCACATTGGCAAAACATTTCCCTTTGAGGATGTTTTTCATCCAGGGAAACAAACAAAAAAATGTCTCTTGGGATGAGATTGGGTGAATAGGGAAGATGAGTCATGGGAGTCATGCCATTTTTGGTCAAAAACTGCTGAACACTCAGCTCAGTGTGGGCAAGTGTGCTTGTGAATCACCCATCCTGAAATGGATGAATGCACTGAAAGAGCCTTCAAAAAAAAAATTCACTGAAGCTGAACACAGCCTCTCACAACAACACCAACTGGCACACTGATACAGATGGGTTCCTAGAACACTCGCTTAACGGGGAAAGGATGTATTTACTACAAGGGGCCTACCCTCTAGAAGATAATTCTGGTTTGGGGGGGTCTCCCCCCTTATACTTAATGTGTCTTTTTTATTTGTCTATAAAAATTATTGCTAAAATTTAAAAATTAGAATTTTATACCCCACAACACACAAAGTTCTGTTGCTAATGGTGCAAGAAGATGCTAGAGAAAGGATTAGAGCAGTGGTTTTCAACTGGGAATGATTCCCCCAGGTATTGCCAAACCTGGTAATGCTTTTTGCTATTGCCACTGTAGTTGGTGATGCTACTGACATTTGAGACAGGGATGCTGCTAAACATCTTATAACACACAGGATAGCCCTCACAACAAAGAATTATTGGATCCCAAATATTAATTGTGCTAAGGTTGAAAAACCCTGCATTAGAGAATTAATGTTAAGGGGAAAAAAATGACAAAGGGTAAACCCCGACCAGTGTGGCTCTTTTGGTTGAGCACCATCCCGCAAAGAGGCCACTGGTTTGATTCCTGGTCAGGGCACATGCCTGAGTTGCAGGTTTGGTCACAGAAGCAACCAAGTGATGTCTCTATCTCACATCGATGTTTCTCTCCCTCTCTTTCTCCATCCCTTCTACTCTCTCTAAAAATAAATAAATAAAATCTTTAAAAAAAATGACACAGGGTAAAGAAACCTGATTGAATTTACAATCTTAAAGTGAAAGTATATTCTGGTTAGAAATTGTGATGCGAAAAGAGTCTTAATATTGTTAGTCTGATTAAAAAATTATTTTAGCATCCTTCATAGATTAGTAGGATTAGTAGCCTCATAAGAAATTTCAATCAGATGGAGTTAAATTTCTGAAAAACAGCAATGATATTAGTAGCATTTTCTAACTACCTACTGCATGCAGAACATTTACTTTGTGCATATAGACATCTTATTTAATCATTACAACTCTGAAGTATGTTTAATTTTGTCTTTTTATATATGATGAAATTTTCACTGTAAAAGATTGAGTGGTGTAGCAGAGATGCTTATTTTTGTATTCACCAAAACTCACTTCCTTTTCCTCCTGGATGCACAAACATATTGTCTGCCCTCTCTTGCAATTAAGTAAGACTCTACTTATTTGGTCAAGGGAATATGGGTGAAGTAAGATATGCTCTTCCAGGACTGGTTCCTAAAAATTTATCCATGCAAACACCTGCATATTCCCTCTTCTCCCAGCCAGACACAGATACTAGAGGATCTTGTAGAGGACTCCAGGGGTCCTAGGGAATGGCCTGGATCCCTGAATGACTGTGTGGTGCAAAGCCGCTGTTCCTCCTCACGGCACCTGAATGTAAAAGAAAAAGAAAAACTTTATTACAGTTAATTGCTAAGAAATTGAGATTGTTCCTTGAAGCAGTTAGTGTGCCTTGTAAGTAAGCTGGAATTTGAACCTATGTTTTTCTGATCTCGATGTCCCTATTCATGACTACTACATAATGCCACAAACAATTAATTATTAACAAGTAAAATTATTTTCAAAACAAGTAAAAATTATTTTCAAGAAGTTGATATAAAAAGATGTCTATGATTTTGTTTCTTTTAAATGGAAAAGCCAAAGTATATAATTATTGCATTTTCTCATTATGAAGATTTATAAATTAATACAAGTGCATCCCTAGAGTGTATAACCATTCAACAATTTTAAAAGCAGATAAAAAATGTATGATTTTATGATTATCATACTAATAGACTATTTGACATGCTGTTCAGATATGAGATAGCTGCCTGCTGTTCAGTTTTCCAAGCAACAAAACATAGGTAAATAGATTACAAAGATTTCAGAAAAAAATGGGAAGACAGTAGAAAAGTTTTCTAGACTAGAAAAACTAAGTGCTGCTTACCCATTCTTATTCCAAATCATATTCAAATGCTGACTCTTGATGAGTGGTAGAGGCCATGAGCTAGGAAGATAAGCATTGCATTTCCAAGCTGGAGAACTAAGAGGAGCACCTCTGAAATGATTAAGACACATGGTTACTAGATGGAGGACTCCTTAAGAGAAAATATACAATTTTATAAGAACATGTATTGCTTCTTCCAGCATATAGTAGACATTCAAATACCTACTGAATGAATCTGAACAATACTATATTATTAGAACTGTAAGGTTTAAATGCAATGAACACATACTAAATTTGCTGATAGATTTCACTTGCTTCTGACAATTTCATTAAACTCAACATATTGAACAAATATTATTACAGTGGCAATCATTATATGTGGCCCTGACATGTGATGATCAAAAGTCATTTGAGCCCATGTCATTTCTCTGAAATGATGTACTTGCTAAAGGTGTGGGATTTTCTTGTGTGGCATCCATTTCCATGGCATTAATCTAAGGACTTGCCCGTGAAATGAAGTTTTGTGCTCTCTCAAGGACATCTACAGAATTTTTTAACTTTGTGTGTAATAGTTTTGGGGACTAGTTTTTGTTTGTTTTTAAGCTTTTAAGCTTATTGTTAATAATATTCTAGCTTATTATAGATCACACTGTAGCCTAGTGTATATTTAAGATATTTTCTTTTAAATAATGTGCAACTTTTTCATACATTCATTCATACATCAGACATTTTATTAACTTCCTACACTGTGTTGTGCTCAGGAGATATCAGTTACCCAGCACCTCAACCCAATCTCAATATTACAACATTCTATCACAAGTAACTCAGGGTTCATAGTTTAGTGGAGAAAGTAGGTGTATAAAAAGATAATTTACAAAATAATATGATAGAATATGGGCATAAAATGTGTGTTAAACAATGGTTTTATCTATCTTACCAAAAAGGTATTTATGTTAGGTGAGATCCAATCTGAATTTAACATTTAGTTTGTCTCAAAATTATTATTAACTTACCATCTTAATTAAGTTGCCAATTAAGTTGTTGGTGATTTAATTAATTTTTTTAAAAAGAGATGTTACTGTAAAGCTTCTTGCACTACTTTGTTCTCATTCTTTGGGGTTGTGGGAAGGGTCCATCCCAAGGATGGTCCTTCTTTACCTTCACTGGATAGAGAGGAAGCATGCCTTAGGGGGACTGGGTGATGAGCTGGATATGGAAAGCTGGGTATAGGACCTGTGTATCTGTGCCCCCTCTTGGCCTCCCTCCCACAGCCCTCACTGCTAATACAGTAGCAGGGTTCTGCTAACATTAGCCATCATCTTTACAGAAGAAAACAAGCAAGTGAGTGTGGTTACATTGCTGAACCTCCTGATGACTCATTTTCTCCTGCACAGCTGAGTCTTAAAAAAAAAAAAAACCAAACATAAAATGCGATAACTTTAATTATATCAATCCATCTGCTTGGCTGTTCCCACTTGTGTTTCCCAGGCTCCCAGTTGTGAAATCACAGCATGTGGATATTTCCTCTGAGGGTTTTCATTAAATGATATTCAGCACAGAGAAAGGCAATGTTGAATCTTTAATGTTCGGCTACCCATATATATGTGGGCATCCTGTCCTTGTTTTTATATAAATTTTAGGGAATATACATCTTTAGCATATGTTAACCATAGATTGCCATAAGAGTCCCATCCTGTGGAAGGTAATCAAAGGGTACTGTAATTTTCCTGTTAGATAAAACGCATGTTTCCCTTTTAATGATACAGTGGGCCACTCAAATACTGAATAGGATGGTACTCTAGGGACTTCTTGTGATTAAAATGAGACTATCAAGGGAAAAAAGAGTCTGGATGGAAATATTCTGTGGGCCTTTGATTAGTGCTTGGGTGCTTTCAGTACTGCCCTCTTGAACACCCTTCTCCCTATACTCTAGCTAAATGCCCCCTACCGTTGCAGAAGCCACAGTATAAGCGATGGCCCCTGGTGTTGTACGATGCTGCGGCCTGGGTACTCTTGACCTTTGCCTCTATGAGATTTGATATGCAGAGGATTATTTTGATCCATTTTTGGATTTAGTAATTTTTTCATGTGAACACAAAGTGTAGCTATGTTGCTGTGTGTCCTTCCCTAGAGAGGAAACCGACTATGAAGAAACGACATCACACTTGGTGCTCTGGAAACTCACTTTTTCTTTGTGTGTGTGCTGGTCTATTGCCTTCCGCATATGCAACCTCTCTCCAGATTCAAAAGCATCTTTTTTCCAATAATACCACATTCCCCATTTTTATATGAGCAAAAACTACTCAATATTTAATCCAGGCCTATAGAGAAATTTGCTCTCTACTAATGCCAATTTTCTGGCCAATACATTGCATTTTCCATGCATCATTAATATCATCATTCCCATCCATTTCTGTTACACATAACATTTTTCTAGGAATAAAACTATCCAGATAGGGTATCAGCCAATAAAGTAACATTTTTTACCAGACTGCTCCCTGAATACAAGTTGTCTTGGACATTATTCCCTGGGCTTGGCTTTATCACTATGATGAGAAGGTGATTCTTATGCTACTGTAACAAAACACCTATCTTCCTACTTTTAGTTGGTGCATTTCTAATGCCTTTGCTGCCTCTTTGAGGCTACAGTCTATACCACCAAGGTGGTGATTCTGGTTTAGCCTCTTGCATTCTATGGTTGCTACTTTTAGCTTCTTAATTGTTACACCATATTTTCCTTCCCTCACTGTATAAATACCTGCTGCTCACATCCTCACCTCTCTTAGCACCCTACCTTTATTTAACTCAGATCTATAGCCACTCATTTTTATAAAAGAAGGAGGGAGGAATAAAAACAGTATAATAGACGTACCTGGGCACATTATAATAAAAATATCTCTTTAGTATTAAGTACTGTGCTCAGGATTTTCCACCTATCATCTTGTTTTTACATGTAATGATTTAGTGAGGGAGTTATTATCATCTCCATTTTTCTTGTTCAAGGTCACACATCTAGAATAGCGGTGCTGAGATTAAAATCCAAGGTTTCCCTGCTTAAACCACTGTACAACACTGCCCCTTCTCCTTCTAGTTCCCTGGGCTTTCTGCCCCAGAAGTCAAAGTCTCATCTTGTCCTCTCTCTGAAGTCTTTAATGTTGATAAGAACTCTGTCTAGATCAGATAATGTTCCATTCCTTTATTCCCCATGCATTGTCTTTACTGAGCTTTTTAACATATAAGAAGCTCTTCCTTAGATTAACTGTCACCTGGGCCTATTGTAATTTATACTAATTGACACTCTCCTACAGGCAATTCACCCTTGCAAACTGTCACTCTCCATTGTCACCAGAAGTAGCTAGCAAAGGGAAATCTTGTGAATAGTGCCTATCAACAGAGGGCCTTGATGTCACCTGATGCTTACGTGGGGGAAGATGAGCCTGTACCTCTTGGATCACATGGATGTCTTGTTTCTGAGCAAGAGCATCATTTGATGGCAGAAGGAAACAGAAGGGAGGATTAACCCCTAAAATATGATCATTATTGAAATAAAGTATTGAACAAGCACATCTCCATTTTCTGGAATGTCCCTCCTGTAGATCTTTTGTTGTTATATTTAGTAGCAAAATGCAATTGTAATATTCTTCTAAGAAACTATTAACATAATATAATTGAAAAACAAACTGCACCAACTGCTTTCTTTTGAGTGCTCAAAGAATCAGAGAACTATACAATTTTCTTTAAGCAGAAGAGACTAGAAATTATTTGTTTGCATTATTTACAGTAGTTAAGTACTGGTAACAGCCTAATCACTGGTACTAGTACTGGTTAAGTACTGGTAGTGCCCATCAGTAAATGAGTGGTTCAAAAAACTGTGGTACATTTACACAATGGAATACTACGCAGTAGAAAGAAAGAAGGAGCTCCCACACTTCGCAACAGCAGGGATGGAACTAGAGAGCACTGTGCTAAGTGAAATAAGCCAGGCAGTGAAAGACAAACACCATATGATCTCACCTATAAGTGGAACCTAATCAACAAAACACGAAAATGAGCAAAATAGAACCAGAGACTTGGAAGTAAAGAACAAACTGACGATGACGAGAGGGAGCAGGAGGGTGATGTTTTGGTAAGGAAGGGGAAGGGTCAAATCAAGGAACATGTACAAAGGACCCATGGACAAGGGCAACAGGGTGGAATTTTCTTTGGGAACAGTGGTTGGACAGGGCAGGGGAGAGCAACAGTGGGAAAAATGGGGACAACTGTAACTGAAAAACAATAAAAAGTAAGTAGAATAAAATTAAATTAAAAATAGTATTAAAAAATAAATTTATTCCCACCTTCTCTTAATAACTAAAGAAACTGAGGCACAGAAATATTAAGAAACTTGCTTATGGTTGAATGTGATGAGGACTCCTCAAAGAATATAACTAAAGTGTCTCTCAAATTAATGTCATGGCAGCTATATACATTTCTCTACCCCTTACTTTGCTTTGGTGGTGCCTATGATAAAAATAATTTAGAAATTCAGTAATAATGGAAACTTATTCCTGCCTTCAGAAGGTGTTTGCATTGTTTTCTCATCCTTGTGGTTTGAAACAGTTAAAACATCAGCCCCAACCAATATGTAGTTGAATTTGAATTTACTGTATGATGCTTCTGCTTTTCATTTTTTACCATTTCACACCTTGTTCGCATCTTGAGCAAGCTTGTAAGTTTCCAGTGCATCCATTTCTTGTGATGATATATTGTCCTGGTGGAAAATTTCATTTACTGGCTGTGCCCTTTGCTGAACCTGTTGCTAGTCAGAGAACATGATAAGCGTATAAGTAGCATGCTACTTCATTTATCATACATCGTTTTAGACACTCAAATATCTCATATACAATTCTACATTCTGCACAGAGGGGAACTACCCAACTCATAGGGAAAAAAGTCTTCAAATAAATTGTCAGTTTATGATATATAAGTGAATCCTATTAATAAAAATTCATCATAGTTTATATAAATCTGTAAGTACCCTTTCTTTTTTTTTTATAACCTTTCTAACCACATGCTATCAAACACTAATAGAAAGGATCTGGCTTTTGTGATTTGGTGTATAAGAGAATTGGAAGACATAAAAATGCTGTCTATTTTCAATAATTGAATTACATTGTGAAATAAATCAGGGCATTGGAAATCTCACCAGTGTTTCAAGGGTTCTCTAGTGCCACACTTCTCACCAGAAGAAGCCCTTCAATATTTTCTTCCTGTTACCTTAAGTGAAAACTGCTGTAAGTCAGAACCACATTCTGAGAAGTTGGAATTAAGCTGGAGGAGGTGTGCTTTTGTGAGTGGAAAGCAAGGAAAACCAAGCTCAGAGTGAGTGTCTACCTTAGAAATTCTTTTATTTATTTATTTTTTTATTGTTCAAGTACAGTTGTCTCCATTTTCCTATTACCACTTTCCCCTGCCCCACCCACCCCCACCTCCTACCCTCAATCCTTCTCCACTTTGGCTTTGTCCATGGGTCCTTTATACATATTCCTTGACTTGACCCTTCCCCTTCTTTTCTTTTTTAAAAGGTGATTTTTGAAGGCTGCTGGAGATCAGGCCTACCTAATTTCAGTAACTTTTTCTGTATTGATTTCTGCTCTCCCTCTGCCTGTTATTACAGTGTTTTTACTATACCCATGTTTTATGTGTAGTATTAAAAAAATCTACATTCTGTCATAATGGGCCCTTGAAATTTTGAAAGCAAACCTTGATTTACATTAAACACTGCTTAGGCTAATTAGAACATTTCTCAAAGGAATTGTGAACATGAAATACAGCTAACAATTACTTGGTTGCTGTCTCCTTGTTTCTTGCAGTCTGAGAAGTGCTTTAGCCAAATAGAGCCCATGTAGAAAAATGAGGGCTATAGGCACTAATATAAAGATATAAATATAGATAGAGGCCCTGACATTCTTATTTATATGGGACAATTGTTTTTCAGAAACAACAGTAGGTTTCAGCAGCAAGCTCATTTATCCATGTGTAAATATGGCCAAGCTGGGCCTGTCTTGCAGAGGGTACCCACACAAAAGGAGAGATGAAAACTCACTTACTGTTTTTTTTAATTAATTAATTTATTTTTCAAATACATTTGTCTCTGCCTTCCCCCTACCACTTTCCCTTGCCTCCCCCCTCCCTCCCTCCCTCATTCAACTCTTCCCCTTTGGTTTTGTCCACGAGTTCACTTATTGTTTTAAAAGGAATAATGCCTCTTTCTGGAATATAGGATTAGGACATGAAATTTAAATGTAACATGACTTCTGGCACCTGAGAAAACACCTTGACTAGATATATGACAATAAACCATTTGCTTTTCTCCATTTTGCCTGTTAATAAAACTTTCTAGGTATTGTTTCTTCCTGCTCTATGGATCATAAAGTCTTTGAGCTGATCAGCTATGGATCTTCTCCAGAGACAAATGCACATTTCCTGGGACACACAGAGTTCTGCATATAATTCAGGGGGTGCAATGCTTAGTGGTTCACCCTTGGATCTCTGAAGACCATGGAAAGGGCACTGGATTCAAATCATTAGCTCCAAACTGGGGGAGGTGATTCAAGCTCTATGAATCAAGGGCCCATTCTGACAGAATGTAGGCTTTTATCAATCCCACCTTGTATAAAAAATAATAGGTCTTGTTACAAAAATATTAATGTGTTTGATTATGAAACACTGTCCTGGACTATACTGAGTGTTATGTGATGTATGGTATATATTTTCTACATTAACTTTCTAAAATATAAAAATAATTGATTCTAAAATGTCTGCCCCAAGGGTTTTATATAAGGGATTGTGGGCTAATACCTGCCTCATGGCATTTATGAAAATTAAATAAAGTAACATGTGAAGAGCACTTAGAATAATAATAATAATAATAATAATAATAATAATCTGTTGTCATTCCAAGAAGGCTTGTGACTATTGTTTTCTATAGGGTCTGTTGACACCAATTATGAAAAACCATCATAAGCCCAATCTCTAAGGACCATTTTCTATAAGTTTTCCCTTGAGCAAACTTTATGGGAAAGAGGTAGAAAACTCAAAGAGGGACAAGGTCCTCAATCACCAGGAAACCTTCATACATCTGACTCTCTTAAAAGACATTGTTTTCTACCACACCACCAAGTGACTACTTCTTCCACTAAGATAGAAATTGCTAAGTATCCTTGAGCAGGTATGAGGATTTCTCTGAAGGAGCAGGAGAGGGATGTTATCTAGTGCTGATTCTGCTTGAGTTAAAAACTACATGATTTCCAGCATTTGTGCTGGGCTGTGCATACATATTTGAAACATTCTAGTGTATGGACTTCACTGTCCCTGATGGCTTTACTTGTGCTGTGGTTAAGGTGGTCATGAGCAAGGAAATTTCTCCAAACTGAAACAAGAGAAGGAAAAATTAACCAGAGAAACAAATTGAATAAATGATCCTTTAGAAGGATTTTCAATACCTGGAAATAATCAAAATAAGAGGTCTCTGCTTTAGTGGAAAAGGTTATGGCTCCGAGTACCAAATTGCAGTTCCAGTTTCTACCTACTATTTGGGAAACCTTGGACAAACCATTTAAACCTTCTGTGCCTCACCTTCCTCGTTTGTAAATGGAAGGAATCTTGTAGATTGAAATTAATTTCTAATTAATTCTGTGAAATCTGATTGTCTCTATTTTGGAAGGCTAGAAACAGGTTCTTACCAATAACTTCAGAATCATGCCGTTGACATGACTTGAGAATTTACAGATGTGACAAACCTTACAAAACAGTTCTTAAAATATAGCTTTGTTTTATGTACTGCTACATCCCCAGAATATGAAGGTAGCTCCTCAACAAGTATTGTTGAATGCAAGATTAAATGATTATTTTATGACATATCTGTTATTGAGGCAAAAATAGTTTCTTTCATAAATAGATACGAATAAAGGTTATATTATTTAATGACTTGCAAATAATGAGTAGGATATTTTTAGCCATGCAGCAATTGCCAACTCAAAATGATTTATAAGGGAATTTGGGAATCCAGATGGTGGAGGAGTGACTGGAAGTCACACTGACCTCCTCCCAGGACCAATCTGGAATTACAACTAAATTGTGGAGAAATCACCTGGAACAAACAACTGAAAAATAGCAAGAGAGGAGCATTATAACCTCAGACAGACAGAAGAATCAGCTTTATCCAAACCTAACTGGTAAGGAGTGCAGTAGAGACTCGAGAAAGCAGGTGGGGCACACACAGGCAACAGCACAAGAAGGATATTGAAATAGCCAGCTGGACTTCCCTGAGTAGAGCAGGATTTGAACCATAGGTGGGGATCTCCAGCCTACAGCACCAGAGCCCAAAAAGTACAGAGATAACAGCCAGCTTCAAAAAGCAGCAGTGTTGCTCTCTTCCAGAGACAGGCAGTTAGAGACACAAAGAGTCTTTTAAAGGACCAATGCATAAATTTTTAGTTGCAGCCACTTACCCTGGGCTCCAGCAAAGGCAGGAACAGAGTGGGCTAGAGATTCTGGAGGAGAGAGTGGAGATGGAAGCTTTGGGGAGAGGACAGAGAAAGTAGCCAGTGGGATCCTGGTGCTGACTCCACCCCCATATGGCAGCAGCCATCTTGCTCAGGCAGACCACTCCCCTGAGTGGTAGCAGCATGAGAGGATGCAACAACCTCACCCCCAGGACTGACTCTGCCCCTCCCTGTGATATCTAAGCCAGACTGCTGAGTGCAGAGTGACTAGATTAACAACTGACGGAGACAGCCACAAACAGTAGATTCCTGGGGTCTGCTTGAACAGACTGCCTAAGGTCAGACAGGGTCAACATCTGACATCATCAGAGGCAGACCCAGAAAGAAAAAACAGTAGTCTCCTATGATAGAAGTTCACACCACAAAGGCAGGAAATCAAGACAGATCAATTTCAGAAGCAAAAGCAAAAAAGAAGAGTCTCACAAATAATGGGAAGACAAAGAAACACCCCAGAGTTGAAGGAAAAGGAGGAATCCCCAGAAAGAGAACTAAGTGAAATAGAGACAAGTAAACTATCAGATACTGAATTCCATACAATGGTTCTATAGAAGCTCAATGAGCTCAGTGAGCTCAGAAAGAATTACCAAAAACTACAGGGTAACTATGAGGAACTTACTGAAAATTATATCAGCATGAAAAAGGACATAGAAACTATCAAAAAGAGGTAAGATGAAATGAAGAAGACAATTTCTGAGTTGAAGAACACAGCAGAAGGAATCAAAAGCAGGCTAGATGAAGCAGAGGATTGAATCAGCGAGCTGGAGGACAAGGTAGAAAAAAGCTCCCAGAAAGAGCAAGAAAATGAAAAAAGACTAAGAAAGAATGAAGAGGCATTGAGGGAAATGCTGGATAACCTGAAACATAATAATACCCATATAATAGGGATACCAGAAGGAGAGGAAGAGGAGGAAGAGATAGAAAACCTGTTTGAAAAATTAATGATGGCAAACTTCCCTAATTTGAGGAGAGAAAAAGTCACACAAGTCCAGGAAGCACAGAGGGTCCCATTCAAGAGGAACTCAGTGAGGCCCACTCCAAGACACTACATCATTAAAATGACAAATAGCAAAGACAGAGAATCCTAAAAGCAGCAAGGGAGAAACAGGTAGTAACATATAAGGGAGACCCCGCAAGGCCAGCAGCTGGCTTCTCAGAACAATACAATCCAGAAGGGAATGGCAAGAAATATTCCAAGTCATGAAAAACAAAGGACTGCAACAAAGACTGCTCTACCCAACAAGGCTCTCAATCAAAATGGAAGGCAAAATAAGGAGTTTGACAGACAATACAAGGCTAGAAGAATACACCCTCACCAAACCAGCATTGCAAAATATGCTAAAGGGACTGCTTTAAGAAAATGAAGAAAAAGAATCTATGAATACCCAGTTCCTTTCCCAGTCACCAATACTTGATATTACCAATATTCTTAATACTTATTAATCTGATTGTGACAATCATGTTATTTTAATTGTTACTTTATTATTTGTTGAAACTAAACCTATTTTTGTATATTTCTTGACTATTTCTATCATTTTCAAAAAGCTTTAAATGACTTTTTGGTATTCTTTATTCATTTTTTTGATTAAATGTTTGTAGAATTTTTTCTCTAAAAAAAACTATTGACCCTTTTTTAGATGAGTTGGTAACACTTTCTTATTCTATTACTTGTTCTTTAACCTTTTTTAATATGTATATTATTGTATAGTCTTAAATGTTTAATATAGTCATATTGACCATATTTTACTTTATAGCTTCTGGGTTTGAATATTTTAGTTCAGGGTATGAAAAATATTATTTTGTATTTTCTCCTTAAAACTCCTTTGATTTTACATAATGATTTTTAACTCACTTGAATATTTTTTGTATAATATGTGAGATATTTGTTTTATTTCAAGTAATAGTGGTTCATGCACCTTATTTGTTGAATCAGCGTTATTTTCCCCATTGATTTGAAATATCAGTTTAATCATATATTACACTGTTAGGCAGATATATATATGTTTGTTTCTAGAATGCTTATTTTGTTTTCATTTATCTACATGATTATTTCTATTCTGATATGTATTAATTGCTGCAACTTTATAATAGATTTAATTTTTTTAAATATCTTATAATGAATCTTGACATTTAAAAACAATAAATAAATAAAATCAATGTGCATTTAAAAAAATAAAAGAAAGAAAGAAGAAACTCCTACCTTTTGCAACAGCATGGATGGAACCGAAGAATATTATGCTAAGTGAAATATACCAGTCAGTGAAAGACAAAAACCATATGATCTCACCTATAAGTGGAATCTATTCAACACAATAAACTACTGAACAAAATAAACCACATGCATGGAAACATGGAGCAGACTAAAAGTGACCAGAGGGAATGGGGAAGGATGACAATGATGGAAAGAAGGGGAAATGACTAAACAAAGAACATGGAGATGTACAACAGAGTGGGAATTGACTGTGGGAGCGGGGTTAGGTGGTGGGATGGGTGGAGGAGGGCAAGGGGGAAAAATTGAGACAACTGTAATAGTATAAACATGATTAAAAAGAAATAAATAAATAAGCAAAAGATTCAAATAAAAAATGATTTATAAGGGAAAAAGTCTCTTCTCATTCAACACAAATTCAAGAGGTAGATAGCATAATTATTAGCTCTTCTGGGGTTCAAGAGGGTTATTGAAGACCCAGACTTCTTCCACATTCTGCTCCACTGTCTTTGGTATGTTGGCTTTCTTGCAGCGGGCTCACCTGTGGTTGTGAAATAGCTACTGAATTTCTAAGTATCACTTTTTCCAGAAGATCCCAACAGACTTCATCTAATTTATTACTGGCCAAAATTAGGTCACATGCCCACCCTTAGCCTATCACTGGACTGGGATTCATGCTGTCTTAGATAATGTAAGGGGCGTGGTTATCTTCTCTGAAGAAAATCAGGTTCTCTTAGAAGAAAACACAGGAATATATTTGTGTGGTCAACATATAGTGATTGCCCCAGTATTAAATATATGTGTAGTAAATACCTGATCAGTAAATAAAAGAATAAATGAATGAATGGAGAAACAAATGACATCAGTATAAAAAGCTAAATATTAAAACACCAAATGAGTGATCCAAAGAATAAGTGCCAGAGGAGTTTTCTAGAGACGCCACTGAGGACATCACTGAGCACGAACGGGCCACAGAGAGAATGGCGCATGGTCTGAACTTGGGTGGTTTGGTATGGCCCAAAGCACAATTTTTGTGAGGCTTACCCAGTTCTCCTGCTTCTGAAATCTGAAAAGTACAAGTAATATGTGACTATCTACCCTACATTTTGTACCAAGTCATCAGGACCTCTCCATTCTGTTTATTATTAGACCCACTGGGAGAATGTTAGCAAAGTTCTTAGCCCAAGAATTTATCTCAGTAGTAATATCTACCACTTTGAAAGGAAATATTCCTTTACAACTTGGTTTTTGATAAATTTTTCACCTTCAAGTTAAACCTACTAATAAGAGACTGCTGCCCCTGATATGGTTTTCTTTATCTGGCAGCCTGTTAATTCTTCACACTGGGTTAGGATTGAACACAAATGTGAGTCTCTTTCCATCTAGGAGGAGCTTAGTTGTTGCAGGAAAGCACATTATCAACCCCAGTAAAAACCTTGGTTGTCCCCAATAACACAAGGGATGCACATAATTATAGCCAGATCAGTAGAGAGCACTGATAGAAAGAAACACAATCCTTAAAAAGTAGAAGGAAGACCAAACAATTTGACCAAGCACATATCACAGTTCTGATGGCCTTTGTTGCTGCCTTCACCACTATTTCAAACCTTTTTTTTTCCCGACAAACATAGTTAAGGGAACAAAGATGACATTTGGAGATGAGCACTAGATGTATAGAAGAAAAACTTAAATATTATTCATGATTCAGCTTTTTCCCTTTCCTCTCTTGAACCATATCAGGGAACACGTATCTCTAAGTTTTGGGGTAACTGGTAAGAGAGAAAAAAAACAAGACTTTAATATGATTAAAACTGAACAAAAGTCTTTTTTTGCCACCTGATACCACCTTTTAAAAATTGTCTAATTGGATTAATATTTGTTATTCTTTGGAGAAACAACAAATAAAATCATGTTTTTCTTCCTTAGCGAATGTGCACTGAGTCCCCGCTGTGTCCCAGGCTTTGACGTTGGCACTGGGACTATAATAGAGGACTCAGAAAGACCTGGTTTCCCAGGAGACATTCCAATAAAGGGCAGTAATTTATTTAAAGAAGTGCATAGACAACATAGTACATATCAGTAGTATGAAGAGAGAAAACAGTTTCAGGATAGAGAAAACAAAGGGGTAAAATTTAGATCAAAATAGTTCAAGTAACTATTGAAAGTAACATTGTATAAGTAACATTTAAGGCGCATTCATGGTTAAGGCAGGTTGCCTGGTATTGAGTCTCAATTCCAACCTAATTATTTGACCTACTTAACTTGCCAGAGCCTTGGTTCCATCATGTAAAATTGGGATGAAAAAAATGACCTATCTCATTAAATTAATGGTCTGATTTTCTGAGAATGAGCTAATTCTTATAACTGATTTAATAAATATCAGCTACTACCACCACCACCACCAGTAGTGTTGCCAGTAGTAATAATAGCACCAAGCTGGAACCCAAAGAATCTCATGAACCAAGACAATCTTTCTCACTCAGGTTTTCCTTAAACATTTGTTCAATGGATGTTTCTAGCCAATAATAGAAATTGAAAGTTGTCTTTCTAGTCAGTTTTGAGACACATTCTAGCTCACCTCAAATCTAGGATGGCTTTTTTTTTGCTTGTTTGTTTGTTTATTTGTTTTTGCCAGTAATCATTCTGATTGAGGAGCCAGTTAAAGAACTAATATTTCTTCAATGTCTTCTAGTAGTGTTCTGTGTTAGGTGCTACCTCATAGAGTGTTGGTATTTATTTACAACCATTGTTAGTTAAGGATTGTTATTTCCACTGTATAAATGAGGAAATGGAGGTTCAAAAAAGCTCAAGAAGTTTGTTTAATGTCACATAACTAATAAATAGCAGAAAAAGATTCAGATTGAGGATCTCCAACCTCAAATCCAATGCTCGTTCTACTTTAATATGGTCACTGAGGCATCGGTGCATTCACTGATAAGCCAAGTACTCATCAATGCTTATTTGATGGCCAATCTTACTTCTGTAAGAGACCATGAAGAAATTTTAACAATTACTTTTCTAGGCTAGCATTTGCTCCCACCAAAATCAAGAGGTTACAAGACTCTCAAGTTAATGGTCACTTGTGACACAATATTCCAGAGCATCTAGTAGGTTGTGTCCCTCTCAGAGCCTGAAAGTCCTCTTCTGTTTTCTGAGCACCTCTAGAACCATTTTATTTTCCACTCCCATTTATGGGTAGTGGTTATATCTTTCCTGACATTCTGAAGTGGATCCTTTCCCCAAGAGATTAGAACGTACATTTAATTCCTCAGTTTTGTATGCTGTGTGGAAACCTAAGAATACAGTCAATATTAAAGATAGGATGTAGTGTGCTGATTCTGATACACCTAGGGCCAGTGTTCTCTTTTCTAGGACAAAAAGCAGAATGGCATTGCTACTCTGGGAGAAGTGGATGTATTGACTTAAGAGATAGTGTTGAACTTTCAAGTGCCTGAAAGATGCTTAACAGGATATGGGATTAAAATAATATTCTGGCCAGTGAGTTCACTTTCATACTAAGCATCAGCAAAGAGGGAGTTGTTAAAATAGTATCTTTACAATTTAAAAACAAAACAAAAATTAGGAAAGAATCCTTACCAGAGGGGTTAACAGAAAGGTATTTCATAATGATGAGGTGTACTCAGAAAAGCACAGTGGCTGAAAGAGCGCCTGCGCTGCATCCTTTGCCTTTCCTGTCCCCAACCAGTCATGGAACCCTAGTGTGAGAGCACTCCTAGGGTTTCCAGATGTCTGCGACTCTCTACCACAACATGGCAGACCAGCAATAGTGGATATCCATTCTACACTGAGTTTTGGAGTGGCCCAAGGCCCTTTGTGATACATGCATGGATAAAATTTTGGAATGGGTAATTTTTGTGAAGGGCCATATCCACATTTTAAATTCTCATTGTCAGAATAATCAGTGTGCTTTCAGCAATTTTCAGTAATTCTGTTTTTTATTTTTTGAACACATACATAAAGCAACTTTTCAGGCTATTAATTTAGAGACTGAATTCACTTGCGTTGGTTGCTGTAGTCTAGTTGTGCGTCACAAGGCAAAAGAGATAGGCTAGCTTTGTTTGTCACCACATAGGAGCGCTCCTATCCCCACTGAACTGACTGCCCATCTTGCTCCAGGGTTTTCAGAGTCAGAAATAGCATTCCCCACCCTCCCCTGGGACAAGAACACATAAACACTGCCTTTCATGGCTCACCAACAAGGAGCTCTCTCCTGCCACAGTTTAACCTCCAGATCCCTCTTACAAAGACTCATTGTGGTCCATGACTTTTCTACCTGGTTCCCTGCTCGGTCTTTGTATTCCACTCACCTACCCCTCTGACCTTTGGGCCCCAACAGAATCTTCTTGCAACAGGACTTGAACAATAAGAAAAAAATCTCTGTGTTGTTGCTGACTACTTAATGTACTGTCACATGTCTTTGAGCTCCTTTCTGACTGAATTCATTTCAAGGATTGTTATTGTTTTGGGTTTTTGTTGTTGTTGTTGTTGTTGTTGTTTTTTGCTTCATCATTAAATTCCAACTTATAAACCTCCCTGACCCTCCACTTAACAAATGCTACCAGATCTGCACCAGGATTCGGGCAGGTCCCTCTCTCCATCTTCTGCACCACTCCTGAACTGTACTCTTCCCACGAAACCTCAGCTGCTTAATGTTTCTCTTTCAAAACGCATGGTACCTACTCCTTTTCTGCTCTTTCTAAAATCATGTCTGGGGAAACTGAGAAGCTCCTTTTGAAGGATTACATTATGGCTTTGATTTTTATTTATAAAACATAAAGGACTAATATATATCAGTTAGGACATTTTGCTTTCAAAGTGCATTGTAGCAAAATAATTGGAAGGCAGTTGTGGTGTGAAATATATGACAGCTTTACAGGACATAAAAAGCAGCTTTTTCTTTGTAATAGTGTAATTGCCTTAAACCCCACAATCATAATTGTTATCAAAAAATAATCCCAAGGAAAGGCTAATATAAGGTGAGCAGACTATTATAAGAGCTCTAATACACTCGATTCCTTGAACAGCAAATGCAGCTCTCAATCTCCTTGTGCTTTTAGTGTCAGTCAGAGAGCACTCAGTCATTTCTGTGCATCAAGCCTGCAGTATTGATTTTTCCACTGACTGAAACAGCCATATAAGCATAAATTTTGCATGAGCCTTTCACTTTGTAGACTCTCCTTTGGTCAGATGACACATGATGTGAACATGAAGACTGTATAATAACAATGCATGGTCAACCTGCAGGCATTAAAGCGTGGGCTCTCACAGTTCTGAAGGACAAAAGCTGGGTGGGGAGAGTGCTGCCTCGCTCGTGCAGTGTGAGAAAAAACAAATATCTCCATCTTGGCAGCCCGGGTGCAATTTTATTTTTTACTTCCCTCTTGTATTTTCACATCTCCTTTCTAAAAGCCCCCACAACACACATACACATTCATTCCCTCACACATGTCTTATCATCTTTACCCACTCCAGGTAAAACTTGGCTTTATAAAGAGAGCCACTGTGGTAATGACTGAACCCGCTTACTGCACCTCCCTCTGGTTTTCTCCATGTTCTTTTGTTGTATGCTGTCCTTGATGTCATTTCTTTTGTGTTGGCCCTGGAGACTAAATGGTGTATAACAACATTTGATAAGATCTGGTATCGTACTGAAAAAAAAAGTCTTATCTAAAGATGTGGCTCATTGATACACAAGTACAAGAAAAACCAACCCGTCTTAATAGCCACATTCCATTTAACCTGCCTTGGCCCTGTTTGAAATTTCCTTATTCATTTAGTTCTTTATCTCATGTCTTTATGATTTAAGATATTCTGTGTGAAGTGCAATCATTCTGTTAGGAGATTTCACTAGTAGAAACAAGAGGTGAGTATAATCCTACCCTGTGGTGTCTGGTATCACCTTATCCCAGGTGGCATAATTGCTAGGTCACAGCTACCCTGCCCAGTCACATGAACTTGGGCGATTTGATGTAATTAGTTTATATTGTGATATGAAGAATTCTGAAGATTAAGTTGAATTGGCCTGGTTGGGGGGTGGTAACTATTTTTAAAAATCTCTATTGGCAAGGAAGACAACTAAAAGGCGGTCACTATTTTCTTTTGAATAAAGATCATGGTGCAAAAGCAAGGCCTTGCTGTAATGAATAATTGCAAATGCATTCACTTTTTACTTTTATGTAACCATTTGGAATAACAATAATAACATTCACCTGGAAGCTTGCTAACCTGGATGAAGAGAGGTGCTGAAATTCAAATATCAGTGTCTTATGAAGGCTATAAACTCCACACATAGGCGGCATTAGTTTTGGTGAATGTAAACATGAACTGATTTATTTTTAAGAAGTGGACCTGAGTTCATCGAGGGTCTCTCCAATGCTTAGAAAAGAGACACAGACTCTCTCATCCTTAACTCTTTCAATATTTTCCACTTCCAGAGGGGGTGCCTGCCTTCTGTGATTGGCTTCATCAGTGCTGCTCATTGTTTGAAAAGAGTTTTGAAAATCATTCTTTTTATTTCCAGTTGATGGCATCACAGGAGATATTTCTACTTAAAACCGAAGTCATTATAGTGAGTAGTGTTCTCTGAGATGAGTTTTGGCCAAAGAGGATGAGCAAAATGACACTTTGTGAGCCTAATCTTGTAGATGAGCTTGTTCTCCAGGTTGGAGAGCAAGGAGTAAGACTGGTTTGTTTGCTTTTTATAGGAAACTAAAAATCTGTGAAGAAAATATAGTAAACTCTCTGGCTAATGCTTTATTTGATGGCCTTCTCCTCTCAAAATTGGCTGAAATACCAACTGGTCAAAATAAGGATGCTTTATGGTAACTGTAATTTACCATATTTTGCCGTGTATAACGTGCACCCACATTTTATGCACATAGAACACAGGATTATTTTACCTGTTATTATACCCATGGTATAATGTGCATCTTTATTTTTCCCTCAAAAATTTGGGCAAAAAAAGTGTGCATTATATGTGGCAAAATACAGTAAATCTTTTAAAAGAAATAAAAATGAGATGGTAGCTTCTCAACCCAACTGAGCTCCCACTTCTGAGGTTCCTCCCACATTCAGGAAATTTAGGAAATGCACTTTCAAGCCTGGGATCCTGGAAGATGTTGACAAATACATGGGGGTCTGGGACATGCACAGAAATCAGAATCTGCTCACCAGACCACCAGCTAAATAGGGAGGTTCCTTCTTTTCTTTCCTCTTTTTTTGCTCCTTTTACTGTCTCTTGCCCCCAACCCACAGAATTTGATTATACCCTAAGGATAAAAATAAGGAGACTCAAATACATCAAAGAGATGGTAATAAATTCTACAGTGGTTACTTCGATGACTGTTGCTGTGAATCCATCCCTATGTCTAAAAATTGTTCCTGCCTCTTCAAAGGCTTGTCTGAAATGTGATGTCCAGCTCTATATCCTTCTCATGTATGGCTCTTCTTGTCGTCTACTCAAGTCTCTGTAGAGAGATCAGCATGAAATGGCAAAGGAGGCTGAAGCACTGATAGCCAAAGTCTATTTGGTGAGCTCTGGGAGGATTTCTCACCACCTTCACATCAAGGGACAAATAAGCCAATATGCTTCCCTTTACCTCTTGTTCCTCAGTCTGAATGTGTACACAGCTCTCACTGAGCCAAAGAGGGTGCTGAGGAAAATTGGGTAACCCTATAGACCAGTTACAAGGTTCAGATACATAGTTTAGGTCCACGATTACCAGAAACACATATACACACACTTCTGAGCAGACCCAGAACTTTCCTAGACCCTGTGGGTATTTATGAATGAGCATTATAGAATGCTGCCAAAACAACTTCCTAGGACCTTTTCTGATGCCGCATCAGCCTGGATAGTGGTAGTGATGATAGCTTGTGTGTGTGTATAATAGAGGAAGAGAAAGAGAGAAAGAGAGGATGGAATGGGGATGGGGATGGAGGTGGGACTGGGGGTGGGAAGCCACTTGCATATTAAGTACCAGGCAGAAAGCTAGGTATTTACAAACACTGTAGGATTTAATCTTCATAATAGTCTTTCTGAGTTATGTAGCATTTTTTAAATTTTACACATGAATAACTGAAGTGGAGAAAGAAGTGGCTTGGCAAGGTCTCTTAGCCAATAGATAACATAATGAGGATTTCCATTTTTGGTCTAATTTCAAAACTCTTTTCACTATACCAGAGAGAAGCCCCTTACATACCAGCAGTTGTACCATGACATAAGCATTGGGGTTTGCTTAGGAGACAAAATGAGGAAGGGTCCTGTCTGTGCAGGCTCAGCTTAAGGTATATGTGGTACAGTTGACCCTAGTTCAAGTATAAGTATTACAGATTATGAAAAAATCCAACAGACTGACAGCTTGAAATAGAGACATCTTTACTAGTGTGAAATGACAACACTAACCAAAAACACGTTTTGGAGTACACACAGCTTTTTCTCCCATGGAAATGGTCCTTACATCAAATTGTGAAGAGCATTCTGTGTGCAGAGGTCAGACACTTGTGTATGGAGAAACATGCAACCTCTCTGTTCACATGTGCTCCGAGTCTGTGCTTGCTGTTCTTTTCCCCTGGAGTGCTTTTCCCTTCGATGTCCATGTGGCTTGCTTGCTCACTGTGCCAGGGGCTGCTTATGGCACCTTATCAGCGAGACCTTTTTGAACCACCCTATAGAATGTAATACCCTCCAGCTCCCACCCCACTGGCACAATTTATGCCCTCTCTCTGCTTTACTTTTAGCCATAGGTCTTAACGCCATGTGACAGACCATATATTTCCCTGCATATTTGTCCATTTTCTGGCCCCCCCTGGAATGTAAGTTTTAGCAAGGCAGTGACTGTGGGTGCTCCCTGCTGCCCTCCCAGCTCCTGAGACATTGTTCATTCCATCAACATTCCTGTGCAGAAAGGAGCCTAAATGGCCTTCTCAGTTTCCGCCTTCAACAGAAAGAAAAAACATCTAGAAACAGAAATGTCCCTTCAGTCCCCAGGATGCTGCACCAGGGTGTTTGAGCTCAGTAGAGAGAACCTATGAGAGAACCCTTGTACCCACTTGGAATGGTGGTTTAGAGGCTGGAGAATTTTCTAGAAGATGCTAGGCCCTAGATGTGTCTGTTGCCTTCCTTGCCTCAAAGAGAGAAAGAGAACTTGTGTCTGACAGAGGCAGAGAGCAGGGTAGGTGCAGAGTTTGCTGACTGAGTTGCCAGGGAGCGCCTGGTGTTAGCCTCTACTCTACAAAGGTGTACAGTGGCTTGTGATAGACAAGCCTTATAAAAATAATAGCAATAATAGCCTTTATTTAATTTTGGTATTTCTATATTTTTCGTACATTGCCTTTGGGCAATGTGCAGCTTTAATAAATAAACACAGCCCTTCTAATGAGGGAATGAAATTACAGAGTTGCTATCAACCCCAGAACAGCAGAAGCTCACTATTGCCCGTGGTCACCTAAATGAGAAGCATGTAATATAGGTCACAATATTGAGAAGCCAGGGACCCCAGTGTCATGCAAAGTTGTGGTGCGGGTAGAGGGGGAGGAGAGGGAACATGGAAGTGCCTAAAGCAACCAGCAACCACTGAAAATGGGGCACTCTGGAGAAACCTTTATTTCTTTTCTCTTAAGTTTTTGATGAAGTTATTTAACTGTTTGTTTCCTGCTATGCCTCACCATTAAGATAACCAAACCATTATTTTTTCTTTTAAAATATATTTATTATCAAAATTTTGCCTCTTTATATCTGGGTTCACCTCCATTGACTTCCTAAAATTTATCTTGCCTAGAATGCATTTTGTAAATACAGGGCAGTAAGCTACAAGTTGCTGCCATGAGCTCATTCAAAAGCCAGGACACACTTTACGGCCATTGGAAAATCAGCGTAAAAGAAGTATTCATTAATCTATGTTTTCTTCCCCCATAGCACGTGCTACTTTGTGTCAGAATTTTCTCACTATGCAATCTCCCTACCCCTTTCCCAGGGGCTAGACATCTTGAGGGCAGGCACTGGCTTATGTGTCTCTGGATTCAAAACCCCAGCACAGACCCTTGAGCTCAGTAGTACAAATATTTGCAGAAAAGGTGAAAGACTGAATAATTTGGAAACATGACAACAAGATTTTATTTTATTTTATTTTTTTGCTAAAATATACCCAACAGCCTAGTGCCCATCAAGCCACAATCTTCTTTGCACATTTCCTTCAAAAATGAGAGCAGCTCTTGCATTACCACCAAAAATTATCAAATGAGAGAACTGAGATTTGTAAAATGAATGAATGAAAATTTCATCCCCATTCCATTCCGGTCTTGCTCTTTCCATGTCAGAAGTAGAGGCTCACTCAAATTGATTTAAGTAAAAAAGAAGTTTATATAAATACCAAGGAGGATTTCTTTAAAATCTAAGAAAGAGCAGAAAAATTGAGTTTCAGAGAACCAACTTTGAGAAACGATCAGGAACCCGTGTCATACTTCCAGTGGCCAATGTTGTTTCTCACAGCATCTCCACTTCTCTCCATGCACCTGCCCCTTCCCCAGCCTCTACAAATTGTAGGACTCTGATTAGTCATAGTTCTCCTACACCTTTGGCTTCTATGGCCATTTTGACCACACTCCATCTGGTTTCTGGTTCCTTTTTGTAACTTAAGTGTCAGTGCTCCTTGCTAAAGATCTCTCAGTTCCTAATTTCACATTTCAGAGAGAAATATGATTGGTCCTGCTCATTCATTTGAGTCACAACACATCCATCTTCTAAGAGAGAATTGATTGTGACTTGGAATGCCAAGAAGGCTTTATGAAGAAAGAGCCCAGTTCAAGGCCTCGGCAGAGACATAAGCTCTAGGTATAAAGGGTTTTAAAACCTTTTAATTCAGCTCAACCCATGCAGATCATTTTGCAGCCCAAGAACAACTACACAGATGAAACTACAGAAAATTTAAATAATCTGACAGATTTATAAAATATCTAAATAATTTTGAAAGTGCGAATATATCCTTTGATTAACAATTGAATATACAAATTAAAAAAGATAATTTGAAACACTCCTGAGAAATTAAAGTTTGGTTTTAAATAAATTATTACAACTCTTGAAAATTAACATAGTTTCTTTAAATCAAAGTACAAGTGGCCTTCTCACTTAATGATAAACATTTACTGTTGTCAAAATTATTTTCACGGGTGTAAAAGTATACCTTCACAGAGTGAGTGAGCATAAATTCCACTAAACTATTAGATATGCCTAATGGAAAGGAAACACTTTATTCTATTTTCCATGTTATAATTCAGGACAAAGAAGCATGCTCTTTTCAACTTTGTGTATCTGGTGTTGAGCTCAGAATCTGACACATATTTGGTGGTCAATAAGTGTTTAGGGAATTAATAATAAATGAATCTGGTCTTAATATTTTGAGAAATGGAGCAGAATATAAACTACTTTGGGAAGAAAAACGGTTTTAGTTCAAGTTATTTAAAAATTAAACCAGCTAAATGCCTGCTTCAGATTTACCAATCATCAGAGAAATCCTTGTTAGCCTGTCACCTGTCTAACTTTAGAAGCGACAGTCATAGTCCTGAGCAAGGTAAGACATTTCAGGCAGGCTCTCTGTCCAAAGCTGAGGGACTCTCAGAGATTCCAGATGATTTAGTCTAAGAAAGTTAGTGTATGTATATCTGTCTCTTCATTTTTTCCCCTTTAAAAGCAGCCTCTCTGCCTGTCTCCCAATTTTTGAACCGTAAGCTCCTTCAGGGGAACAACTAAAGTTTTCTGCCTTTTCTGCTTCTAACAACACAGTACCCAGTACATGTGTGCTGAGTGAATGGATTGTTTCATACATATACAAAATTAAAAATAACCCAAGAATACAAGATAGGGTCTCAATGGGGTGATAGATTTGAGAGGACTGCAAGTATAAGAAAAAAATCTGCCCCACATAACTCGATCCCCTGTGTTCTCCATTGATGCTTCTTTGTTCCACACTGAGATCATCAGGTGTACTCTTCTGAACGCTGTCACTTTTCTCTTTCATAACTTTCATCATTATCAGCTTATTAATTCTATAATTCTACTTCTGTTTAATAAAACACATGGTCTTACACACAGTAGGCCCCAAAGTACAAGAAGGATGGATCTGGTAAGCAAATGAACAATGTGCTCAAAGGCCAGGGAGCAAAGGAAGACTGAGGTATTAAAATCCCCCAGAGAAAATGGCATGGGACTAACTCTATATGGTAGGCAAAATAATGCTTGCCCCCACCCCCAAAGATGCCCATGTCCTCATCTCTGGGACCTGTGAATGTGTTATATTACATGGCATAGGGGAAGTGGGGTTGCAGATCAAATTCAGGCTGTTAATTTGCTGACCTTAAAATAGGGAGATTATTGACTTTGTATCCTGCTGTTTTGCCAAATTCACTTATTAGGTTGAGTAGTTTTTTGGTGGAGTCTGCAGGGTTCTCTATGTACACTATCATGTCATCTGCAAACAATGATGGTTTTACTTCCTCCTTTCCAATTTGGATGCCTTTTATTTCTTTTTCTTGTCTGACCGCTGTGGCTAGGACTTCCAATACCATGTTGAAAAGAAGTGGAGAAAGTGGACATCCTTGTCCTGTTCCCGATCTTAGTGGGAAAGCTTTTAGTTTTTGGCCATTGAGTATGATGTTGGCTGTAGGTTTTTCATATATGGCTTTTATTATGTTGAGGAATGCCCCATTTATTCCCATTTCGCTGAGTGTTTTGATCTTAAGTGGGTGCTGTACCTTATCAAATGCTTTTTCTGCATCTATCAAGATGATCATGTGGTTTTTGTCTTTTCTTTTGTTTATGTGATGTATTACGTTTATTGACTTGCGTATATTGAACTATCCCTGCATCCCTGGGATGAATCCCACTTGATGGTGGTGAATAATCTTTTTAATGTATTGCTAGATGTGGTTTGCCAAAATTTTGTTGAGGATTTTAGCATCTGTGTTCATCAGCCAAATTGGCCTGTAGTTTTCTTTCTTTGTAGGGTCTTTATCTGGTTTTGGGATTAGGGTGATGCTGGCCTCATAGAAAGAGTCTGGGAGTCTTCCCTCCTTTTGGATTTTTTGGAATAGTCTGAGAAGGACAAGGGTTAGCTCTTCCTTAAATGTTTTGTAAAATTCTCCTGGGAAACCGTCTGGCCCAGGGCTTTTGTGTGCCGGGAGTTTCTTGATTACTGCTTCAATTTCCCCAGCTGTTATCAGTCTGTTCAAGCTTTCTATTTCTTCCTCCTTCAGTGTTGGAAGATTATACTTTTCTAGAAATTTGTCCATTTCATCAAGGTTTTCAAATTTCTTGGCATACAATTGTTCACAGTAGCAACCTAAATGCCCATCAGTAGATGATTGGATCAAAAAATTATGGTACATTTACACAATGGAATACTACACAGCAGAAAGAAAAAAAGAACTACTATACTTTGTGACAGCATGGATGGAACTAGAGAACATTATGCTAAGCAAAATAAACCAGGGGGTAAAAGACAAATACGATATGATCTCACCTATAAGCATAACCTAACCGACAATACACAGATGCAAGGAAAATAAGATCAGCAACACTGAAAGGAAAAGAAACCAACAGAGACAAGCGGGAAGGAAGGAGGGGTGGGCGGGGGAAAAGGAAGGGAAAGGGAAAGCCAAGGAACATATAGCAAGGACTCATGGACAAAACGAAAGTGGGGAAGGATTGAGGGAGGGGGGAGGGGCAAAGGAAAGTGGTGGGGGGAAGGCAGAGACAAATGTATTTAGAAAAATAAATTAATTAATTTAAAAAATAGGGAGATTATCTTGATTATTGGGTGGACCCAATAAAAAATGTGCTTAAAAGCAGACAAGGGAGCCCTGGCCAGTGTGACTTGGTTGGATTGTTATCCTGTAACCAAAAGATTGTGGGTTTGATCCCTGGTCAGGGAACATACGTAGATTGCAGGTTTGATCTTCCTCTCCAGGTGTGTATGGTAGGTGACCAATGGATGCTTCTCTCTTACATCAATGTTTCTCTGTCTCCCTTTCTCTCTAAAATGCAATGAAAAAAAATGTCCTTGGGTAAGCAGAATAGGTAGGTGAAAAAGGAGCCAGAGTTAAAGAATAATATATGATGACAGAAGCAAGTCAAAGATATGCAATGTAAGAAAAACTTGACAAGCCATTCCTGGGTTTTGAAGGTGAAAGAAGAGGGCCATGAACCATGGAATGTATGGGACCCTTAAAAATGAAGAGACTAGAAAACAGGTTCTCCCATGAACCTACAAGCTCTGTGACACCCTGATTTTAGCCCAGAAAAACCCATTTCAGACTTTCGAACTCCAGAAATTTAAGATAATGAATTTGTGATATATATACTGCTAAATTTGTGGTTACTTGTTACAGCAGCAAATAGAAAACTAATGCACACCATGGGAATCTATCATGAATTGGCATATATGCACCTAAAAGTTTATCAGCTCTCTTATGATAAACCTATCATACCCTCTCAAATGAAGGTTGTCACATCTGTTTGGTTCTGGAGGCCAAAGCTAAGCTCACTAACTACATATATTTATATTTTGGGAAACTTAGCCCAGATGACAAATAAGAATGGGTACTTGAGGTAAGGAACAATGAAGACTTTCCACTTTCTTATATCATGATTGACATACCTGACATACTTCCTACTACTTTGGAGAAACTACATCTGCCTGAAGTCAACAGTAACTTAAGTTCTGGAAACTTAGATATTATTATCCATTAGAATGGGTAACTAGCCATTAACTAGTTAGAATTTAAAATAATTTAATATGCTAAGATATAATTTTCATCTTTTGAAGGGCCACCATCTTTCTAATGCAGTGAAATTTTACATTTCTGTTTGTATATTTTTGGTTTTTCTGCTGCCCACCCATTATGCATTATCAAGTAACAAAAACTGTAATCAACCTTGTTTAAAATGCCTGCATAATGTCTCCATGCAATTGTACACCCACAATCTAGCCATGCATTGGTGTAAAAGGCACAACCTTGGACTCCACACATATCTATCAAGTTTGAGAAAACACCTACTGAGAAATAAAGAACAAAACTAAAAAAGGGAGAGAAATGGGCTTAAAATAGAGCCTTAAACTGCAACCCCAAGCCTTAAACACCTAAAATAAAAAGATAATATATATGCATCTGAATAAAAATCACATACAGAATCACAAATTCCACTGAGAAAACACAAGTTACTGAAAATTTTTGTGCCTAGGAAGCAGGTGAGCATAGGGGAAATTTACGTAGGCACTGCCCCCCATGCTTATTCTGTTTTTATACTTTTACATAAATATGCTTCAATGTGTGTAAAAGCTTTCAGACATGCAAAGGCAACCACAAATTCTTAAAAGAAAATATCAGTTCTCAATACTCTTTACGTCCACAATTTTGAAACTAAATGGTTAGGTCCACCAGTGTATCTATCCCTCCATTTCATATTTAAGCCAGGTTTGCTATGGAGAAGAAATTTAAGGTAAATTGAAATTAAACATAGACAAAAACTTCAAATATTCTTAGCTCTCATATCCTTGGGTGGCAAAATTAACTTTCAGATGATGTCATGCAGATGATTTAAGATTATGATTATAGCTCACAATAGAAACAATAGTCACATATTTTTCTGTTTTCCTTTATTTGTCTCCCAGAAAGGAAAAATGCCCAGAGGCAACAGTATTTCTCTGTACTGTGAGAGATTTGAAGGGGAAAGATATGCCTTTTACTTTTGGAATATATTTACAGAGTACAGATGAGAACACTGGGAAAGAATGTTAATATCTTTATGCTGGAGCTTTAGATTTTATCCAGAGAACATTCATGTTGGTTATACATTATGTTTCAATTCATTCTGTGCTCATCGGCAGCTGGCATGAGCTCCAGGTTTTACATTTTAAGAATTTTATTCCTAAACCTTGTACATAATTAGCCAGCCAATCTTTTTCCTTTTCATTTTATTCTGTAGAGATTCTTCTAGGACATATGTAGTGTGGTAACACAATTGTCTCTTGCTAATTTCTTACTAGGCTCAAATTATATCTAACAGCATTTTAACATCTCAGGTATAAAAAAAAAAATCACCAATAGCCACAAACTGGTTTTTTTTTAATGCCTTGTGTATTTTTCTCTACATAGTAAAAGGGAAGAAGGGCAGGATTTGTGATGTTGTAAAGTGATCCAGGTGGACCAAAATCACCATAGCAGCTATAAACCACCTTGCTCATTTCATATCACAAAGAAGGTAAAACATAAATGGAAAGAAAGAAAGCTAATTGTAGGCCATTTATAACTGTTAAGAATGAGTAAATATATTACCCTTCTCCCAGTATAACACACTGTTCTGGGTGAATTGCACCCAATTTTTTTCTTATTATGCCATTTGAAGGACAAACTCATTCTTTATAGAAATTGCTTCAGGGCCTCAGGGCTCATGTAACATGTTTAATCATGATTGTTATTTGATAGCATTAGCTGGTAATCACTCTATCAAAAATTAGATGATTACTTAGAAGCAGAGACATTTAAAGACCATAGATTGATTAAAAAGAAAAACAAACAACTGGCTCTACCTTCATAACAATGCAATCTATGAACTTCAAAGCAGCTGATTTTTATTTTCTAGTCTCAGTGTTATCCTGTAATCAGAAAAGGGAAAAGACAAAAAACCTACAACTAAAACAGTGGGCAGCTTTTTGAGCCAATTAACTTTTTACCCAAATGTAATTCTCAGTAAGTTCTTTAGCTTGATTTAGTTTTGAGAAGCTTCCCAGCTCTGGGAAATAGATTCTTCTTCTAAATTATACACAAACCACAACTTGACCTTGAGGAGAGAGAAGAACAAAATGGCCTGTTGAGCCCTACTAGGGAGATGGCAAGGCCATTTAGATTGTATGGGTAGGTAGGTCAAAGACAAGAGGCCAGCCCAGAAAGCAGGCCAGGAGTGTCCCAGCAGGCTCAGCAAACTCAGGAATGCACCCAGCCCAGAGTCTTGGCCACACATTCCTCCTTGAGAACTTCCAAAGACAGTGCTGCTCCTCTGAAGTCAATGATGATCAGGTCACTCCAGTAGCCTAGACACATAAGTAGCCTGACCTGTGCATTCTCGATTTTTTCAGACCTTGAAAGCAGAAGTATGGGATCCAGAGAAGCTTATCCAAGGCCCAGCTTAGCTCCCACACTTGCCCTTTGTTTCTCTGAATGAAGCCTTTTTTTAATCCAAACATTATCTCCCATCCCCTCTACCCCAATAGCATCTACTTTTGGCGTGTTTCTGCCATGGGTGTACTTGTGTATGCACTACACATTTCTGTGTCAAAGTCCTTCATCAGGTTGATCCAGATCCTCTCTCTCTCTCTCTCTGTCTTCTTTTACTTTCCAACAGCCTCCTCTATTCCTTTGGAAAATTTGTGGAGTACTCATTTCAGCCCCTTTGCCCATTCCCCAGCTCCCAGCTGCGTTACAAGGCAGGCAGAATCCAAATGCCGAGGGCTTCCTCATCTTGTGAGCCTAACTGCAGCTGCAGGCCCTGAGGGATGCCAGTGGGCCTGGGAGCCCATGTGCTCACATGTGTGCACGTGTACATGCACCACCCCCCACAAGTCTATCTCCTGAATCCTTCAGCCAATAATAAAAGTTTCCATGGAGACACTCATAGGCAAAAGTTCTGAGACTACCAATTCCACAACCAGCAAGGGTTCAACCAAGTTCTTTGTTTTGCAGGGAACATGATATAGCAGGAGGCTGTTCACTTTAGTCAGGCACGTACAAAATGTTGAATTCCTCCCTAAAACTTCTTCAGCTAACTCCTTATGTTCCTTTATTAAAGTTGTATACTTCAAATGATTACCTTTTAGTATTTATCCAAGCCATAAGTGTATTTTTCTATTTGCTTGGAATTAATTTCCCATTTTGGACTGTCTTGAAGAATTAGCTTTTGTGGACCTCCCTTTTATAAGGCATTATTTCATCAATTTGCTTGACATGTCTCACTGAATCTTCCCTACAGTTCTCAGGCAGGTACTGTTATTAATCTCTTTTTAGGGAGGAGAAAACCAAGGCACAGTATTTGTAACTTATTCACAACCATTCAGTCATCAACTAGCAGAGGCAAGACTTGAACTTGTATCCAACACACTATACTCTACTGTCATTTCTCATTGAAGAAATGGCAAAATAGAGCCAGACCCCCTAGAGTCCTTTTCGTCTCTATAGTTCTGTGATCTGTTTTATTCTATGCTGTTCTATTCTATTTACCTGCATATTCTATGCAGGTAAATGAGTTTTTATTTTTTCTATATTTATGCAGATTGGCTTAACCAGAAAATTCACTATTACTTATACCTTTAAGAAGTCAGAGCCAATGGAAAGGAAATGAGCCAGTAAATCTAAAATGTATTCAGTATTTTCTCCCATTCTGATTTTCGGCTTTGTGGGAATCGTAGGCAAGGGAGAGCTTGGAACGTGTTTTCTGAGCTGGCTGCTCCTGGAAGCAGTACAGAAGGAAGAAGTAAGGCTAGAAAGGGGTCTAGGATGCATGGAAGTTGCTCAACATTGTCAGTTTGGGGACATCTCTAAAAGGTTCAAAACCTATCATCTTAAATAAATGTATAGCTAAATATGAGACTCGTACATCACATACCTTAGTGGAAAACAGTGGCTCTAAAGATTCCTGTTGTGGTTTTTATAAAAGGAGACTTGTTGTTGAGCCCCAGGGGAATAAACAACAAGAGGAAGAGACCCAACTGCCAAAAGCCAGATTTTGGAAAAAGGAGAGCCTAACAGGACAGGACTAGTGACCCCTGAGCTGCCTGTTCACTTGGGCCCATAGTCACAGTGGCTGGAGTCCCCAACAAGCTCATGTCCCAACAGGTAGCTTGTTTGGCCTCAATTTTCGACTGGTTTTCTTTTCCCAGTGTGTCTCAATATGAGTAAAAGTTCATCGACGGAATGCCCTTTGTTCCGCAAGTGCCAAACCCACATTAGCTGCTGTGTACCTGCATGGGACAATTTTGTGCTCCTTTTTACAAATAACTAGGTTTTATGTTAATACTTAAGAAAAGCATAATAACGTATTGATCAATACACACCAGGAAAACTTTAAAGTTATCAGCCCAGAAATGTGCAGAATGCTTATATCAGAACATAAACTTCTTTACTCTCAAATCTTATAATATGCATTTTATTTATAGCATCATTGTAGTTTGTTGGGGTTTTTTTCCTAACCTACATCAATCATGGAGTTGGGCTTTAAAAAAAAAAAAATATATATATATATATATATAATGCATTGGAACCTGTAACATACACTTAACAAAATTACCCAGTGCATTTTCTGTGAATAGTACCCAACTCCTTTTTCCTTTTCTTCTGACAGCAAGAGTGCTATTGCTCAGAAAATCACCATTTCTTTTCACTTTTATTTGACTGAAAACAGCCAAGTTTCTATGGGTTTCCTAAGGTAGGTTGTTCAGCTCATTTGATATGAGGTCACGTTAAAGATGATTGTGGCAATTTGTTTCCTCTTGTTGTGAAACCACATGCTGTCCCCAGAAATTCAATCACGTTTTCAGAGACCTCTTTTGTGTGCTTTTATTATTATAAAGATGTATATGCACAATTCAAAAATTCAAAAAAATGCATAAAAATGTGAAAAAGAAAACTAGAAAATCACTCCTAATTTGTCATAAGATTAAGAGAAATTTTGTTTTCTTCTTCTCTTTTTAGTGCTATTAAATTAAAAAATTGTTTTGGGATCATTATAATCTTAGAACTCAGTTATACTACTGGTAATGTTTTAGTGTTTTTCCTTCCACTGTTTGATCTAATCATACATATTGTGTCTGTTTTTAAAAGTTTAAATGACACTCTCTATAGTAGTCAGAGTTTTTTCATTTAGCATCTTATTTTGAATATATCCCTCAAGCTATTCTTTTAGCTTTGAACTTAAGGGGACCTTTGGAGATCAGAAGACTATATATTTGTTTAGTTAAGATACACATGGCTCTATAATGTGGCTGGGAATTTTTTAGATACAATGTATTGAATAAAGAAAAATAGAGTCAAAGGGAGAAATTCAGATATAATCTATATTG
The DNA here is from genome assembly GCF_021234165.1 of Pteronotus mesoamericanus. Classification (NCBI taxonomy): domain Eukaryota; kingdom Metazoa; phylum Chordata; class Mammalia; order Chiroptera; family Mormoopidae; genus Pteronotus; species Pteronotus mesoamericanus. The sequence goes on from NW_026555329.1 coordinate 42,733,908, forward strand.
GTCTTTGGGTTGTGAAACTTACTAGGTATGCATACAATTACATACACACACACACACACACACACACACACACACACACACACACAGAGGTGCACTGGTTCCTTAGCACTTGCTCTTCTCTCAGCCAGGAAGTTTCTGTGCAGCTTCACATTTTCTAATTCCCCTTATGAAGCATGACTGGACATTGAGATATTGTTTACTGTCTATTCTTCCCCCATCCTCTATCATGACCACCCATGCCCAAATGTAACCTCCATGAGGGCAGGGACTTTGTTCACTTCACTATTGTCTCTCCAGAAGCTAGAACAGTGCCTGACACATAGTAGGTCCTTAACAAGTGCTTGTGGAATAAAGATACTTACAGGGCTACTTCCTGTTGTACATTCCACCCCTCAGTCTGGGATCTGGTGCATTTCTTGACTTTCTGCTCACCCACAGGAAGGATTAACTTTGGCAGGTACTTCGCAGCAGAGTGTAGGTCTCCAGGACAATAAAACTGAAGTCTAGGCCTCTCAGTTTGGTGGGTCAGGAACATGAGCCCTGAGGCTGACTTCCTGGGTGTGAGCTCTAGCCTGCCCACCTCCTGCCTGTGCTGGCGTGGGCAGTGCATTAGCCTCTCAGCTTCTGTGACCAGCCAATAATTTAATACCTATAAAGCTCTTAGAATAAAGCCTAGTTCATAGGAGGTGCTCTACGAATGTTAGTAGTTATTAAAGAAAATCATACAACAAAGAAGGAAGAAAGTGGGCTCTTGTTTTAAATGGACTTGGATACCCAGCCATCTGACTGTCCCCTGCTTTTGTCATTGCCTTCACTCACTATTTAGCCTCTTTCAAAAAAATATCATTGGACTAAAAAGACAACTTGAAGTGTGTGCCCCTGGAGAGTAGGTGACAAATAGGGCAGTGAGACATAGACATGGGATATTGCTTAATTTTCAGGTAGAATAAACTGCCTGGCTAGAAAATCTAATCCCTCTATTATAATGAAGATCTGAGAATACATTTTGATGCCAAGAGTAGGCTTGTGGCCCACAAGTTTACTCCCCAAAAGTGTTGATTGGGACGTGGTGAGGATGACAGCTTGTGCCTAAATGGTATGCACCTCTGATCCTGCCCAGCCTAGCCATCAATTATTTACCCATCTGACTCCCATCCTGTTAGTATATATCCTTGATACCCAGCTTAGTGCCTGCTACCTGCTTAGTAGCCAATAAATGTTGAATGGGTGAGTAAATAAATTAAAAATATTCAATAAATAGTCTAGGTGTAGATAGACACACACACACACACACACACACACACACACATACATACATACATACATATGTTCCCTATACAACAGAGATTGTTTTAAAGACTAAATCCAAAAGGTATCCAAATTGATTGATGAAACTGCAAATGTCTCTACAACAAAATATCATTTTCTCTTATCGTCAAATGTGGTCAGAGAAGGATTATTAGAGAGAGAAAGATTATTAGAGAGACTGTTAGGCCCTGAGGTGAACTTTGAAGGAAAGGTATAGTTTGACCTGGCAAAGGAAAGCTGGCTTGGCGAATAAATGGAAAAGGTCAGACTGTGTACCTCAGGCAGTTCTTGATTTTCTGTTTTATAGAAAAAATAAAGGTACTCCCCCAGCCTTCGAGCCTAGTAATAATGCCAGGTCCCTCTGATTTTGAGTATTTGGGATAGGAAATCGAGACTGCAAGATGAGCCCCAAGCCTGGGGCTAAGGGTGTTTGGTCTTCATGTGCCCACCTCTCCTGAGCCAGCAGGCCTGTGGGGTGTTTGGGGAACCAGGCAGCTTTGGGGCATTACTATCCTTCCACCCTGCCTTCCTTCAGGGTGAAAAGCAGAGCCCCACAAAGTCTCAGACCCAAGGCTTTTCTTCATAAAATTGAACCCACATTATTATTACTTATGTTTAGTTCATTTAATAGTATAGTACATAAATTTATGTGTGTTTACATGCTCATTTCAAGAGGAGCAGGCACTTTTAAATGTTATCCATATTGTTACTATCGAAACACTCACCATTTGAGAACCTATTATCAAGATTAAACTAATAACTTATTTAATCAACAGTGGTTTTGCTTGGCTCGGTGCTCCTGAGCAGGGCCTTACCTGGTGAGGCAGCATCTCAGACCGGCAGGCGAGATTTCCATCTCGCTCTGACTCCATTAAAGGGAGCTTCTATAAACAGACATCAATTACAACCAGTTTTAAGGGTTTTAAAATGTAATCCAACAGTGCTGCTTAACTAAATGAATCCCAGGAAGTGATCTCCAGTGAATTAATAGAGCAGTGTGCAGACACCGCACTATGGGTCTGAGTTAATGACTGAAGATCAAATTAATTACAAGTGTCTCCAAGGAGTTTCCAGGAAGAATTCTTCCTTATCAGTTCAAGTCTGTTTAACCCTTCATGTTCAAAATGTATATATTTTCTAATTGTTAAAATTTCAAGTAATAATGAGGAAAGGAAGGCAGGTCTGCTTTCTTTTTCAAAGTGTAGGCCTTTAGATGTATCAAAGCATCTCACTCCACTGGGAAGGAAGAATTCCTGTGAAGATACTGTGATTTTCCAGTCCCCTTTCATGGACTGGAATCCAGCTGGGTTTGTGCTTGACCCCTCAGAGAGTCCCCTTGGAAAAAAAATCCATGGGAGACTTTAATAAAGTTTTTATGGTTAAAAAGTGTCCAAGAAAGATAACTTTAATTGGGTGTGAGGGATATCCATATGAGCAGAGTCAAGGTCATCAGACATTATTGGCACCAGATTGCAAGAATGTGGTAGTACCTCATCAGCAAAGAGCTTCTGGCTGAGCTGATTTCCCCAGGAAATCATACAGATGCCCCTACCAGGCCCTGATCCACTGCTTATCTGGCCTCCAGAAATCAACATCAACCAGTCCTGAGCTTTTGCCCTTGCATTCCCCTCTTTAGTGATATTGAGATGAAGATTCTATCTTTTGAACACAAACTGCCTTGTATTTTATTATTATCATGACCAAGAATTATTTTGGTGGGTGCTGGGGTAGAGTGTTTGCTTGAATAGTTAACTGGAGAGTGAAATGACAGAAGTATTGAAACTAAAAAGGAAGCAAGTTGAAAATAAGAGGTGAATCACAGTGTATGAGGATGGGTTATAAGAAAGAGAGTACACACATGAAAATTATATTATACTTGTAAGCAACCAAGATGTCCTTCCGTAGTTGAATGGGTAAGTTGTGCACATCAAAATATGGAATATTATTCACTGCTAAAAAGAAATTAGCTATCAAGTCATGAAAAGACATGTAGGAACATTAAAAATATATTACTAAGGAGTGGGGGGGAAGCCAGTCTGAAAAGACTACACACTGAATGAGCCCAACTGATGGCATTCTTGAGAAGGCCATTCCAAAACTACGAAAATGGTAAAAACATCAGTGGTTGTCAGGGGTTGAGGGAAGGGAAAGATGAGTAGGTGGAGCTCGGAGGATTTTTAGGGCCAAGAACATACTCTATAAGATGCTATAATGGTGGACATGTGTCATTATACATTTGTTCAAATCCATAGAATTTACAACATCAAGAGTGAACCATAATGTAAACTATGGAGTTAGAGTGACAATGATGTGTCAGTGTAGGTTCACCAACTGTAACAAGTATACCGCTTTGGATGTTGGTAATGGGGGAAGTGATGCATGACTGAGAGCAGGGATATATGGGAAATCTCTGCACCTGCTTGTGCAAACCTAAAATTGCTCTGAAAAATAAAGTCTATTTAAAAAATTACAGTGTAGAAAAAACAAAGGGAATTGAGCTCCTGGGTTCTCTTTTCTTAAACTATACAAATGTCATTTTCTCTAGTTTTCATATCTTTTGCAAAGCCCTTATTTTCATTTGTTCATGAATTAATTCATTTATGTATTCAGTAGATGTTTACTGAGTGCCCTTTCTGAGCAGGGCATGAGCCACGCCCTGGGATGGGGGGCACCCAGCAGTCCCACATCTGTTGCCTGCCACAGCATATCCTGTGAAGGTCTAATCTGTGACTGGTCTGACATAACTTAGGGAGAATCCAGGTAACTTTCTGTAATTTGCCAATTTTGGCAAAATATTCTTTAATAAAGTAATATGCCTAATTGATAAGTACTAGTTATTGACTTTTCAAAAAATTTTTAAAGTTTAATTGAACATATACAATTAACTATAAATAGCCAGTCTGCTGACACTTTAATTCCTCTTCTCAAATTTTTTACAATATTAAATCTGTTCATAATAGGAGGCTTCCCTGCTCAAAGCCTTTGTCTCTCAAGTGATTAAATAAGGTAACTAGTACACAGCTTGCTTATGAACAGAAGGTGTTACTGAAGTTGATCTTTGAGGTGCATCCTACAGCAATGCTGAGCTTCTGTTCAAAAGATACTTATTCCAGCGAAGCATTAGCTTTAATGACTCTCTCAGTTTAGGCTTCCGAGATAACCTGCCATGTTTTTATGTGTTGTCTGCATAGGGAGATGTGGCAACAGAGTGTGAAAGTCATGGAGTCATGTGCCACATGGACTGAAATTTTGTTACCACTGTAAAGTCCATCAAAGATAATAGAAAATAGATAAAATAAAAATCACATGCCCATTCTGTACCCACCCAAGCTGGAATTTTAGTGCTGGGACACTAATTGGTGCCAGTTTAGATCTGCCTGATGTTATCTTTATGAGTGTTTGTACTTGTGGGACGATCATAGAAAATGTGGCAGAGTGATGGCTCACATGGGGAAAGGGAGGGGAGCGTGGAAAGCACTGAGGCACAAGGTGCCTGCTGACTTTTAGTGGATGTGTTTAAGCTGAGACACAGAATTGTTGTGAAGTTGCTCAAGCAGAAGTGTCGACAGAGCACTCAAACGGCAGTGTTTAGAAAGAGCTCCTCTGTGGATTAGTATTCCATAGAATAAAAAGTGAGGGACAGAGAAGCTAATGTCCCACAACACATGGGTCAGCCCCACGCAATGAAGAGTCTCTCTGATCTAGCATGACTCTCAAATGCTCTGCCAGACATTCATGTTCGTGAACAAACTTTTAAAAAAATTATCTCAGCTGATAAATCCATTTTACATATAAATCCAAATCATATTATATACAGAGTTAATATGCAGTACATTTTCCAGGAATGCAACTCCTTGATTTGACATCAAGGGAGGATTGAATATTGTTTTGTTTGGATTTGCTACCAGATTTACCAAGTTTTCACTGCTTTGAGAAAGCCTCCAGTTCAAATGTTGCTGATGGTATTTAAATAGCTAATCTCAAACTCCTGTTTCATTCTATTAACAGCATAACCCTGTGGGATTCCACCTATAGGGACAAAATCAGACTCATGTCCAGGCATTTCCATATGTGTGTTTCTTTCCTATAAATTATTTTCCTTTTGTTTTTCCTTCATGTGATTGCTAAAAGATTGTATTTTTAAAGAAATCATTTGCATAGGTAGGTTATATTGTTTAATTTAAGACCAGTGAAGGGGGTGTTACAGAAGGTTTGCTGCAGGGAAGTGCGTGTGGGTCTCATGTGGTGGAGAACCATTGCACAGTGTGCAGCCTGCACGAAGATTCAGAATGCTGCCAGCCACCTCAGGGCCTGTGGGTTATCCTGTTTCCATGTGATGTTGACTTTTCCTCAATGACTCTTCCTAATATGAAGATGCATTTGCTTCAAGGATCAGGAAGGAGGCCTTGACCTTCCTAAGGTCCCCACTGGGACACTCACGAGCCCCTTGACAGAGCCCTCCTGTTGGGTGTAGGTGGTCTGCAGTGTGAAGGCCTAGCCTGGCCTAAAACGCCAGACATCCAGGTGCAAGTTGTTCCCTTTAATTCACCCTGCATCCCGTTCCCCTTCACATGGTTCTCCTTCCCTCACCAGCTCCTTGTAACTCAGACCATAGCATATGCCTCCTCAGGATGTCTCATCTTCTAGAGTTTGTGGCAGAGTTTGGTTGCCTGGCCCATCTTCTCCTCTGGAGCCCTACCCAATCTGTTGGGGCACAGTCTGCTGTGTTTTATGTTCAGTTTTGGTACCAAGCAGGGGTTTGTGATGTGTTCTGTTATGTATTCTTTGCATGGAAAAGAAAGGCAACAGGTAAGAGTTGTATAGTCACAGGCTGTGTTGACTATACTTCTGTTGCCATTGTAAAGCCTATCAAAGATGAAAGAAAGAAGATAAAATGAAATTATACTGCCCCATTCCAGACTCACCAAAGCTGGAATTTCAATGTCAGGACAAACTCAAGAGGAGCTCTCGACATTTTATTTTTTAAAAAACAAAAGTACTTTTATCAGCATTGTAGTAGAAACAATAACCATTAGGAGAGGAGCCACACCTAGTGGCCAGAAATCAGTCCCCTTATTCCTCCCTGCCTTTCCCTTCAGGGACACAGGGCAGCCTCACAGGTAATAGAATGAGCAGACCTGGTTTTACCTGCCAGGGAGGGAGCTTTGGGAAAGTGACTTGCCAGGCTTTAGTGTCCTTAAATGTGACATGTTATTTGTAAGTGCCTGTAAAGGTCATTCTGAGGATGGTGAGAGGGCAAACACAAACGTTGCACCAAGCAGTAGGCTAAGGACTTTGTAGATACGATCTCATTTAATACTCAAAACAATCCTATTTTACAGATGAGTAAAGTGATGCAGAGAAAGGGTAAAGAACTTGCCAAGGTCCAATACAGAGCATGTGGTAATGATGGGGCCTGCACCCAGGCAGGTTGACTTCAGAGATCACACTCTTAACAACACATATGTTATATTCTCTCTAGGAAATGTATGTAGTAAATGATACTATTATTATTTTTATTGCTGTTGCCCTTTCTCTTCTCTTCTCGGGTAGGTTGGAAGGTAAGTGAAGGGGTACATATCTTTTTAGGCATGAAGTGTCAGTGGGTCTTTCCTAGTCTGCATTGCCTAGACCTGACTCTTGTTACATAATAAATTAGGTTAGAGAGCAACATTCGAACTTGTTGATCACCGTGAGGCTTGGAGGGTCACATTACCACTCAAACTTTGTTTTTCTATCAGTTATTTCACCTTCTTTAAATTGTGGATAAATAGAAAGACGACTAGATTAGAATTTCAAAACACCGGTATTCTGGTTCCATCTAGTCACCTAACTTCAGATCAGCCCGTTAATTTCTCTGAGACTCACTTCCTTCACATGTAAAACAAGACCACTTTGTTTCAATGTTCTTCAAGATCTCAACCTCCTTGAGAATTCTAAGATGTCCTTTAAGAATCCTGAGCCCGTCAGTGTCCCCATCGCACAGCCCACAGGGCAGTGAGCAACTCCTCCACTCCTCCTCCAACAAGGGGATCAGTCTTGCACCAAGGCAGCTGGGTAATGCACCCCTGTATTCATCAACATGAAGGGTCGGGCCCAATTTGATTCCTGGTCAGGGCACATGCCTGAGTTGCAGTTCGGTCCCTATTTGGGAGTCACCTATGAGAGGCAACAAATTGATCAATGTTTCTCTCTCATATCAATGTTTCTGTCTTTTCTCCCTGCCTTCCCGTCTCTCTAAAAGTAAATACATTATATATATATATTACTAAGAAAAATCAAAGGTCAGCCCAGCCCTGATTTTTAGTGGCTGGGAAAAAATTGAAAGGAAATAATCTCTCAGGGCACATGAAATGCAAATTTCAGTGTCCAGAAAAAAGTTTTATTGGAACCCAGCCTTGCTCACTTATTCATATTTGTGTGTGTGGCTGTTTTTGCACTCAATGGTAGAATCAAGTAGTTACTACAGAGACCATAAAACCACAAAGCCCAAAGTCTTTACTACCTGACATTGTACAGAAAAATTTTGTGGGCCTGGATCTCAATGAACAGCAAGAGAAAAAAATTCCAATTTGGCTTTGGTTTCCTTTTTCAAAAAAAAAGCAAAGGAAATCCAGGTACTGTCTGGTGTTCAGTCAGTCAAACAAATAACCCTTATGACCAGGGAGCAGTCCTCATAGTTAGGAAACTACAGAAAGCCAAAGTGCTGGCAGTGTGCCAGCAAAAGTAGCAGTGGCAGCTAAGAGCCACAAGGAGTGGCAGATTATCACAGCAGTGTGAGCTTTTTGAAATTCCCCTCTCATGGCTGAGGAAACCTGCTTGATATGCCACAACTTTCCATCAGTAACATGCCTAAATGCTCATTTTTAAACATGATCTCTGCCAGGAGGAATAATTTGCTGTAGTGTAGGGGTGAGAAATCTAGGAGGAGTACAACCAGTCATTCAATTTATTTTACTTTTTTAAAAACTCAAAATCCTGGAAATGGAAATGTTTTTCAGAAAAAACCAATTTGCTATGGAAGAAAAAAACCGAGAGATTTGATTATTTCTAATCAAGAAGAACGCTGAAATTATTTGATCCATAAGGCTATGAAGGGAACCAGTGTTTGTATGCGCATGCGCGCACACGTGTGTGTGTGTGTGTGTGTGTGTGTGTGTGTGTGTGTGTGTGGTTATTGTTAGATCAAATTATAAAATAGCTAGTGTTCCTGGCTTTTTTTTTTTACCTTTTTTTTTTGTTGACACTGTTACAGATGTCCCCATTGCCCCCTTCCTTTTGCTCACCTCCTCCCAGCCCCACCCCTTCCCTCAGGCCATCACCACACTGTTGTCTGTGTCTATGGGTTATGTACATCTGTTCTTTGGCTAATGCCTTTACCTTCTTTCATCCAGTCCCCCCTTCCTCCCTCCCCTTTGACAGCTGTCTGTCTGTTCTCTGTGTCCATGCCTGTTTCTATTTTGCTCATCAGTTTGTTTTTTAGATACCACATATAAGTGAGATCATATGGTATTTGTCTTTATCTAAGTGGCTTATTTCACTTAGCGTAATGAACTCTAGGTCCATCCATGCTGTAATATTTCCTTCTTTTTTATGGTTGTGTATATTCTATTGTGTAATGTGCCACAGCTTTTTAATCCACTCATCTACTGATGGACATTTGGATTGTTTCCAGATCTTGACTATTGTAAATAATCCTACAATGAACGTAGAGGTACATATATTCTTTCAAATTAGTGTTTCTGAATTCTTAGGATATATTTCCAGAAGTGGGGCCAAAGGCATTTTTAATTTTTGAGGAAACTCCATACAGTTTTCCACAGTGGATGCACCAGTCTGCATTCCTACCTGACTCTTTTATTTAAAACACACACACACACACACACACACACACACACACACACACACAAACATATAGATGGTAAACCTAAAGATAAATTTAAATATTATGATATTTACATAAACAATTCAGGAGGTCAAGAGATAACTTAGGATTATGAGGAAGAAACTATATTGTGTTTTAAAGAAAACATAGCTCTTATTAGTTGCTTGGAAAGAGATAAGTCCTAAGTACCAAACAGAAATTTATTAAGAACAAGTCAATTCATCATCCTCCCAACTACCACAGATAGGTGCAGAGTCCAAGCTACCTCCTACTTCACTTCCATCACAGCCAGCTGCTAGTCTTCACAGACACTTTCATCCCTCCTCCTCTCTCTTGGCCAGGGACCCTCTCCTGTGCCCCAACAGCACTTGCCAGATTGTATTGAACATCTGTGCTGATGTCTCTTCCTTTCCTACCAACACAGAAGCCCCTGGAGACCAGGGTCATGTTTTATTTTACAGTGGATCCAAAGACTGACTGCTTTCTAGGACAGAGCCATAATAGGGACCCAATAAATAAAATTTATGTTAAATAAAACCAAATACCAAATTAGCTCAATTTTGGAGGAATAATAAGGGGAGGAATAACTTTTTATTGAGTTTGGATCTCTCTGAAAGTAAACATGCTAAGTATTATAGCACCAAACATTCTTTAAACCTAAATGTCAAGATCACCTTCCTCAAATATTGGTTAAATACACATCAACAAAATATATGAGTCAACTTGCTATGTTTTACTTTTGGATTCATAATTAGTTATGTCTAGAAAGACCTATTTTTAAGAAGAAAAGCCAATTACTAAATAAGATAGTTTACTTAGTGGCAAAAATCTCTCCTTACCCAAATTCTTCTCTTCTAAAATGAGTAGGACTCATGGACGTGGATAACAGCATGGTGGTTGCTGGGGATATGGGGGTGTAAGGGGATTAAATGCTAATGGAAAAAATACAATGAGTAGGAAAGGAATCAATGAGCATTTAGCTTACATTATAGAACACTAGTTACACAGCAAGCAGTCAGAAAGTTAGAGCTGCTGACTTTCTCCCAAACTTTCTTGATAGAAGACAAAAGACTATAAATATCAAGCAAACAATAAATATTTTAAAGACCGAAGATATGGGAGATGATGGGGGAAAGTATGGGAATATGATCCTTTGCAGGGTATTAACCAAGAACCTTTAGAGACTAACACAGGCAAGTCAGAGACAAGAGGAGGATAAAAAGGAGTCTCAAATCCTCCTTAAAGAAAAATTTTAAATAACATATGAGTATATAGAATTTCAAATAACATATATATGCTCTGCCCTCCAGGAGGAAGAGTTAATCTTGCCTTTTTCCTCATCCCATTTTCGAGGATGGTCTGGACTTTGTGATTTGTTTCCACACAACAGAGTACAAAAAGAAAAAAAAGAGTAACTTTACATCGAACAAACCTGGCAAACACTACTTAAACCAAGAGTTAAAAGTTAACATTTCCAGTGTGTAAAGCGGATGTCATGTACCTCCTTATATGATGTGACTAGAAGGGCACTTCATGTCTGTGATATTCTCTCAAAAAACACATAACTTTTTAATCCAGATAAAAACATCAGACAAACCTAGATTGGCACACATTCTATAGGGTATGTAACCAGTACTCTTCAGAACTTTAAGGTCATAGAAAACATGAAAAAGACTAAAAAACTGTAATAGACTAAAGGAGACTGAGGAGACATGTTAACTGTATGTAACATGGTATCTTGGGTGTATTCTGAACCAAGAAGAGGATGTCGCTGCAAAAACTCGTGAAAGTCAAAGTCCACATTTTACTTAAAAAGAAAAAAAGGGAGTGGCATAAGAGGAAGAGTACTAACTCTTATGTAATTATGTTCATAATTATCTTTGTCCTTTATCTCAGTAGATAGCCCTTGTCAGCTACTTTCTCAATGTATCATTTTTTTCTGCTTGGGAAGAGTTAAAGAATATTCCAGTTTATAGAAGGCTTGTTGAGATGAGTATGGCCTGAGGATCCAATGTGAAGCATGATGACTCAAGTTGATAATACTGTATAGTACACTTGAAATTTTCTAAGAAAGTGGAGTTTAAATGTTCCCACCAAAAATAAATAAGTATATAATTGTGTGAGGTGATGGATGTGGTTATTAACTAGGTAGGCGGGAAACTTTTCACTGTGTATACGGGGGGGGGGGAAGCAATCTAGAAAATTATCATGATGTAAAAATGTTAATGAATAAAAGATTATACAGTTAAAGCACTTCTTGGAAGTCTTTTATAAAATATAAATGGTAGAGAGAATAATAAGGAAGAAAAATATAAATAATAACCATGTGAATGTGACAACTCTGCAAGCTTACTTGCAAGCTTACTGCAAGCCCAACAAATTTAATTTGCTTAATGCAAGTAAAAACTGTGCTTAAGAGTTTTGTGCCTGTCACTTCACCTTCAAACTACTGACCAAAGTATTTATTGCTGCTCACTAGCATTTAATTTGAACCAGTTGCATATAAAATTCTCCTTCAAAATATAACTAGCAGCAATGTGCTTATTGAGAAAGTTCCTTTCAATTCAAAATATAATAACTAAGATTAAGGAAACAGTACAATTTCAAGTAGACCAAGGGAGATAAAAAGAAACACTACAAGCCAGAAGGGAATGGCAAAAAATATTGCAAGTAATGAAAAGCAAAGGCCTGCAACCAAGACTGTTCTACCCAGCAAGACTCTCAATTCGAATGGAAGGTAAAATAAGGAGTTTCACAGACACACTTCTAAAAAACCAACATTGCATGATATACTAAAGGGACTGCTTTAAGAAGATGAAGAAAAAGAGTGAGAGAGACAAGAACACAAGAACAAAGGGAAAAAATTAATAAGTACCTAGCAATAATAGCTTTAAATGTAAATGGATTAAATGGTCCAATCAAAAGACAGGGTCCACTGAATGGATATGAACACATGACCCTCACATATGCTGCCTACAAGAGACCTACCTCAGAACAAAGGACCTACACAGACTGAAAGTAAAGGGATGGAAAAATATATTCCAAGCAAATGGACAGGAAACAAAAGGTCAGGGTAGCAATTCTTATATCAAGCAAAATAGACTTCAAAACAAAGGCCATAAAAAGAGACCCAGAAGGACACTTCATAATACTCAAAGAAAGAATCCATCAAGAAGACAAAAACATTGTAAACCTATATGTACCCTACATGGGTGCACCCTATACTATATAAGGAAAATCTTGGAGGACTTCAAGAAAGACAGAGATAGCAACACACTGATAGTAGGGGATTTTAACACCCCATTGTCAACAATGGATAGATCTTCCAAACAAAACATAAACAAGGATATTGTGGAACTGAACGACATACTATATCTAATGGACTTAACTGACATATATAGGACCTTTCAACCCAAAGAAGCAAACTACACATTCTTTTAAAATTCACATGGAACATTTTCAAAGATAGACCACATGATAGGATATAAAACAAGGCTCAACAAATTCAGGAAAATCAAAATCATAACAAGCATTTTCTTGGACCACAAAGGCTTGAAACTAGAAACCAACCCCAAGGAAAACACTTACAAACATTCAAACTCATGGAGACTGAATAGCATGGTATGAAACAATGATTGGGTCAAAAATGAGCTCAGAGAAGACATCAAGAAGTTTCTGAAAACAATTGAAAATAAACACAAAACAGTCCAAAACCTATGGAACACAGCAAAGGCAGTCCTGAGAGGGGAGTTCACAGCAATACAGGCCTCCTAAGAAAGATACAAAAGGTTCAAATAACCTAACCTTACATCTTCAAGAACTGGAGAAACAACAACAAACAAAGCCCAGAGCAAGTAGAAGGAAGGAAAAAATCAACATGAGAGCAGAATTAAATGACATAGAGACTAAAAGAACAATTCAAAGGATCAACCAATCCAGGAGCTGGTTCTCTGAAAAGATAAATAAAATCGACAAGCATGTAAGCAGACTCATCAAGAAAAAAAGGGAGACAATGCAGATAAATAATATCAGAAATGAAAGAGGGGAAATTACAACTGATACCACAGAAGTACAAAGGATTGTAAGAAATTACTACAAACAACTACACGCTAAGAAATTTGAAAACCTGGGTGAAATGGACAAATTTCTAGAAAAATATAATCTTCCCAAACTGGATGAAGTAGAAGCAGAAAGCCTGAACAGACCAATAGCAGCTGGTGAAATTGAAACAGTAATAAAAAAAACTCCCAACACACAAAAGACCTGGAGGAAGTAAAACCACCATTGTTTGCAGATGACATGATAGTGTACATAGAAAACCCCATAGACTCCACCAAAAAACTACTTGACCTAGTAAGTGAATTTGGCAAAACAGCAGGATACAAAGTCAATATTCAGAAATTGAAGGCATTTTTGTGTACCAGCAATGAACTATCAGAATCAGATATCAGGAAATAAATCTCATTTGCTATAGCAACAAGAAAAATAAAATAATTAGGAATAAACTTAATCAAGGAAGTAAGGGACCTGTGCTCAGAAAACTACACAACACTGAAGGAAGAAATTAAGTTAGATACAAAAAATGGAAGCATATACCGTGTTCATGGATTGGAGGAATTAACTTCATCAAAATGTCCATAGTAACCAAAGCAATTTATAGATTCAACGCAATCCCTCTGAAAATACCAATGATGTATTTCACAGATATTGAACAAATATTTTAAAAATTTATGTGGAACCATGAACGACCCCAAATTGAAAAAAAATGAAATTCGAGCATCAACTTACATCATACACAAAAATAAGCTCAAGATGGATAAAAGACTTAAATATAAGTTGCGAAATCATAAAAATTTTAGAGGAGAACATAGGCAGGAAACTCTCAGATATCTCATGCAGCAATATTTTCACTGATATGTCCCCTAGAGCAAGGGACATAAAAGAAAGAATAAACAAATGGGACTTCATCATAATAAGAAGCTTCTGCATAGCTAAAGAAAACATCAGCAAAATGAAAAGGGAACCAACTGTATGGGAAAATATATTTGCCAACGATACCTTGGACAGGGTTTTGATCTCCAAAATATATAAAGATCTTACATGACTCCACTTCAAGAAGACAAACAAGCCTATTAAAAAATGGGCTAAGGACCTGAACAGACACTTCAAGGAAGAGATACAGAGGGCCCAGAGACATATGAAAGGATGCTTAGCATCACTAACCATCAGAGAAATGCCAATTAAAACCACAATGAGATATCACTTCACACCAGTCAGAATGGCCATGATGAACAGATCAACAAACAAAAGGTGCTGGCGAGGCTGTGGAGAAAAGGGAACCCTAGTGCACTGTTGGTGGGAATGCAGACCGGTGCAGCCACTGTGGAAAACAGTGTGGAATTTCCTCAAAAAGATAAAAATGGAACTGCCTTTGGACCCAGCAATTCCACTGCTGGGATTATACCCTAAGAATGCCAAAACGCCAATTCCAAAGAACCTATGCACCCCAGTGTTCACAGAAGCACAATTTACAACAGCCAAATGCTGGAAGCAGCCTAAGTGCTCATCAGGCAATGAGTGGATCAAAAAATTATGGTACATTTACACAATGGAATACTATGCAGCAGAAAGAAATAAAGAGCTACTACTCTTCATGACAGCATGGATGGAACTGAAGAGTGTTATGCTAAGTGAAATAATCCAGGGGGTGAAAGACAAAGACCATATGATCTCACCTATAAGTGGAACCTAATCAACAAAACAAAGAAGCAGGGAAAATATAACCAACAAAATTGAAATAAAAACAAACTGACAGTAATCAGAGGGGAGGAGAGCAGGGGATAATTGGGGAAAGGAAAGGGAAAGGTTGTCAAGGAACATTTATAAAGGATCCATGAACAAAGCCAAAGTGGGAAAGGATTGAGGGTGTGAAGTGGCGGACATGGGGAGGGGAAGTGGCGGTGAGAAAATGGAGACAACTGTACTTGAACAACAATTAAAAAATAAATTTAATGAAATAAAAGTTCTCCATTTTATAATCCCCTATCATAACGACATAATCAGAAAAAGACTTACGACTGAGTCTGCAGGCGCCTGGTGTGGGGTAGAGTGTCTAGGACCCAGAACCTTTGTCATCATCATGTGAGCTGGACAGACCCAGGAAAAGAGAAAAGACTGATGCCCTGGTTAAATTTCCTGTCACAAACATTCATGATGGGGGGGCTATAGAGATGGTTGGGGAGAAATCCTTTTAGGGAAGCTGTTGAGGCCCAGCTACTTATAGAGCAGGGCAGGAGGAGGCTGTGGGTAAGAAGTGGCTCCTCTAGATTAATGTGTAAAAAAAATTCTGGTAAAGGAGAGAAGGGTGTTTCAGAAAAGCACCTGAGAAAGAACCTTTGGCAACTTCCTCCTTAGAGTGCTGCCAGGCACTGCTAGTCAGCTCCATGCATCTAGGTCCAGGAAGCACAAGCCAATGGCATTGAGCTTGTTTACAGCCATCTTCTGTGTGTTATTGGGGGTGAGGGAAGTTTGCTCACCCTGTTTTGTTCATTCTACACAGAGGTCAGAAAGAGTCTACAGGGCCCAGGTTTCAATATGTATTAGATTTGTCCTTCATGAAAAGAAGTTAGTAGAGAATGGCTGAGCCCGCACTCTAATGAGAATGCTTTACAACTTACCGTGTATGGGGGATGTGGTGAACAAATGGTGCTCAGTGGATTTCCACATTGGTTTCTAGATCTTCCTCATGACTGTGACTAGATTGCAGGTGGCTCAGTCTGGACATGCGTCTTGCACTTGTCACAATTTTAGGTGGCAGAATCTGCATTATTGTTTTAGGGACCTTCTTTCTGATCACTGATGACCGTTTGTTTGCTCACCACAGGAAAGCCCTTTCACTCAAGGGCTCTGCATGAGTGCCTTTTCTTCACTCTAAGATCACATCCAGAGGGCTATACGAGCATGAATAATGTGATAGTACTTATTACCAAGTCAAACACATACTTGGCTGAGAAGCATTTTGTTGTGCATTTCATCCTGTGTATTATCTTTATTAGTCAAGGCATTACCATCTAACTTTCCACCGGCTGGAGAACTGAGGCTCAGATTTCCTTCTCCCTCATTGCCAGCTACTTGCAAAGCCATGAATCCCCATATTAGAATCTGTCTCTAAAATAGCACCCAAATTCACTTCCTGCTTCCTAACCCCACTCTCATAGGCTGAGTTCTAACCCTTATTGTTTCTAACTGGAACTAGGAACTGTCCAGCCTCCCAGCTTCTCCCTGCTGCCTCTAGTCTCTCCAAACTTCCTGGCATGACATACGTAGCCATTCCGAATTGGGCTCTGACTGCCCCTTCCAATCTCCTCTATCCCCTCCTTGCCACACATCCTATATTCTAGTCATTCAGAACTGTTCTTGTGTTTGCTTCAGCAGCTCATATACTAGAGCTTCTCTTCATACAGCATCTTCTCCTTCAAATCACCCTGGAATGCACTCCCTTTTCCACTGAGCAAACTCTGCTCCTGTTACTAGCCCAACTCAGATGCCACCATCCGACTTTCCTAGATATGCTAAGCAGCTCTCACCTGTGACACTTGTATGACTTTGTTCCAGTCCTTACCTTTCTAGCCTCAGTTTCCACATCTGTAAAGTAGGGAAAAAAATAATATCTGTCCCATAAAGTGGTTGTGGAAATGAAATGAAATAAAATAACGTATTGGTTTCCTAGGGCTGCCAAAACAAAATGTCACAAACTGGGTGGCTTAAAACAACAGAAATTCATTGTCTCACAGTTCTGGAGGCTAGGAGTGCAAAATCAAGGTGTTAGCAGGGCTGGCTCCTTCTGAAAACTGTAGGGAAATCTTCCTTACCTCCTCCTAGTTTTTGATGGTTTGCTTGCATTCTTTGGCATTCCTGGCTTACAGATGCATCACACCAACCCTCTGTCTTCACAAGATTCATGCCTGTGTCCATATTTCCCCTTTCCTTAGGACACCAGTTGTAATGGATCAAGACCCTGTAATGACTTCATTTTAACTTGATTGCCTCTGTAAAGACATTATTTCCAAATAAGGTCACATTCAGAGGTTAGGATTTCAACATATCTTTTGGAGGGAATTTAATTCAATATGTGAGAAATAAAAAACACTAAGTTTGGGTCTGTGCTAAGCCCAGGCTGTCTCACAGTATATTCAGATGGCTTGTTCACACTCTTAGGGACAACCCTAGGACCAGAACAGTCAACAAAATGTGTGTGTTCAACAAAGGAAGGACAACTGGTGTTGCTTCCCCTGCCCCAAGAGTTCACAGCTGACCTTTCAGAGTCTGAAACTATGCCACTGAAAAATAATACAAGCCCAAAGATAAAGATTCAAATGGACCATGTCTCTGGAACTTACTCTTCTTTCAATTGCTGCTGAAAATTGCTGGAGAGGCAATTACAGCTGCATGTTGGTAATGGAAATAATTATGACTACTCTCTCTGAAATTATGTAGTTGATATATTTTTCATAGGTAATTTAAGGGGCCAGTGACGTGGGATAGGTGGGTCCTTTTACTGAAAGCTCACACTAGATAATTGAACAACATAATGGAGGAAGAAAACTACTTAAGTGAGCTAAGATAATGCAACCAAGAGAAAATAAGTTAACATGCTGATTGCTTTGGGGATTCACTAAAATCTCACACTGATACACTGGGAAAGATCTAGGAGTGAAGGTATCTTCTGCTTACCAAGTGATCATCAAATACCATTTTAGGTCCCTAAAACACAGTGATCCTCACAAGTTGGCAGACACAGTGAGTTTCCAAACATTCAAGATCTTGCTAGAATCCAGAGAATCCTGGTGCAAACACTCTTAGGGTGACATAAAAGGACATTTTGCAAGACAAACACATCTTCTAAGAGTTTTAACATTTACTGAAGAAAAGTACAAGGAAAATACACAGAGAATGCAAGACATATAAAAGCAGATTCATTTATAAATCATGGGTTGTTTATGTTTAGTTTTCAAAAATTGTAATAACATGTACATAACATAAAATGTACCATTTTAACCATTTTTAAGTGTACAGTTTAATGGTGTTAAGTACATTTACACTGGTGATCAACCATCACCACTCTCCATCTCCAGAACTTTTCCATCTTTTCAAAATTGAAATTCTGTGTCTATTATACAATAACTTCCTAGTCTTCCCTCTCTCCAGTCTCTGGCAACCACCATTCTACCTTCTGTTTCAATGAATTTGACTACTCTAAGTACCTTATATAAATACTGTATTTGTTCTTTTGTGTCTGGTTTATTTCACTTAGCATAATGTCTCCAAGGTTCATCCATGCTGTAGCATGTAAAGAATTTCCTGCCTTTTAAAGACTGAATATTATTTTATTATATTTCTATATCATGTTTTGTTTACCCATTTATCCATTAAGGGACACTTAGGTTTTTTTCATCTTTTGACTATTGTGCAAATCATGACCTTTTAAACTTACTTCAACTCTTCCCCAAAACCCACAGATTTTGTCCACTGAACATGGCAAAGAAACACTGTTCTGAGTAGCTCACCCAAAAGACACAACCCATTTTCCTTTTTAACTTCTGAAAAAAAAACTTAGCACCTATGCACTCTCAAAATGTGAGACATGCATTATTATTGTAATTATTGTAGATGAAGATACAAAAGCTTAGACTCTTAAGTGACTCGCCTAAAGACACATAACAGTAAGTGACAGATCCAGAATGCAAATCCCGTCTGTGTAACTCCAAGTCTGAGGTTTTTTCCCACACCACCCAAGCCCTATCCATATTATCAAGATCCTGTAGTATTGAGAAGCCAGGCAAGTGCTTTGTAAAAGAGACTTGGTAGTAAGACAAAATTTCCCTGCATGCATGTGATTAAGGCAGATCCTTAATATGTATGTTGGAGATCTGGTGGATTCCGTTGAACACATCCCAGGAGAAACTGGTGCAACTCTGTAGACATAAATGCATATTTGTAGTCCAAAGTCTTCACAGTGGGGAGCAAATTTACAAGGTGCAGGTCCAATAAACCCTTGTGAGCTCTGGGCTTTCTGCAGGTTTTGTAGCTGTGGCAGTAACTGTTCACAAGATAAAGGGATCTGGTGGAAATTTGAAAAGACTGCCAAGCTTACCTGTATTTTCTCCAATGAATGTGCTGTAGGAAATTTCTCCTGACAGGTTATTATGACTACTTTAAGGTACATATGACCAGCTGTCTGGAAAAGAGTTCAAATTATAAATTGTTCATAAGTATACTGACACATGGCGACAGCACAATGTAGCACTAAACATTTAATTTGATCTTTGTTCTTTAAAATAGTAGTAGTGCCTTCTGAGTGCGAGTAAGACACTATATCCTTTGGAGAAATACACATCTCTTTTCCTTTGTAATAGCTTTCAAATACTTCCTGTTTGGGGAATGCTCAACATTAAAATCATAACAGGCTTGTATTTTTTCATAACACCCAAAGAATAAGAAATGGCATTTTTCCCCCTAAGTTCAGTTTAGTCAAAGTTGATAAGAATATGATATTAGTCATTCAGAGTTGTCTCCTCCTCCTCTGACCATATAAGATCCCTGGGTATGTCTAGCCCTCAATACCTGGATGTCCTGAGTACTCAAACTAAGGTGTTCTTGGCAGCCATTGCTTCTCAGCTAGACCTGTGGTGTCCACATAAAGTGAAGGCTGAAGGCTCTGTGCCAAGTTCATCCATGGGCAACTCCGCCTAACCCTGGAGCCCACAGAACCCATAGGGGATAACCTCCCGTCTTACAGACCAGGAACTCAGCTGCTGTAGTGGTCTGCCTTTGTCATACAGGGTGTGGCAAAGCCTAGATTTCCTGCTCAATCTTCAGATCCCAAATGAACAATTCTTTCTAATTTGTCTCAGCTGTATTTGGTGGATTTTCCCCCCTGCAAGACTGTAACTCATCTTCAGCTTCCTGTGACATACCCTCCCATTCCAAATATCATATTTTCCATAGAAACTCCGATGTTGTGGTTTGCTATGTGTATAATGCATAGACCAACAAAGGAACAGTATATGTTTCTACACTTATTCAGAAACCTAGGATGTATGGCCATTATATCTACCATACTGGGTATATTAGTCACCCATAGTCTTTTGGACAACTGACCAAGTAGCAAAAAGGCATTTTAAATATAGAGTTTGTTTCTGTACTCAGTAACAAAAGTTCAGGAGTTTCTATTGGACATATAGGCAGTATTACCAGCTTATTTCAGAAAATGTGGGACCCAATTGCTATACAGTGTTTCTAAAACTTGGATGTTAAATGTATGGATATTAACATTTTATGAAACTAATATCATTAAAGAACTAAAACCATTTTTAATCACATGAGTTAGATTTTGAAAAAATATATATTCCAGTGAGCCATAAAGGAAAGGAATCTGAAATTACACAAAATGCCCTAAAAGGACTTCCCTTGGCTCCTACCTAAGATATAGAAGTTTCTCAACCGTCCCATAGCTCCATGGCTCCATGGTCTCCCTCAGTACAGCTTCTCTGACCCTGTCTCCAACCCAGGGCCCTCCTCCCCATCCTCATATCTAAACTTGAATTTATTTATTCCCTGACTGGAGGAAGTATATGGCTCTATATTCCCAGTAAGTGACACTTGTTGATTCTCACTAAGTATTGATTGATGGAGTGAATTAATAAATCAGTTAATGAATAGAAGTCTGTAAGTCTTCTTTCACCAGTGTTTCTGCTTGAAACCTCATCTCTGCTTGTTGACTAAATACAGTATTTCTTTTAAATAAAAGAATTTTAGGCCCCAGAATGGATTGAGAAAGTTACTTGTGAAGTGCAAATTTTTGAAAACATGGTTTATTACCCAGTGGGAAAAAAACTGAAAACATTTCCCTTGCAATCAGGAAAAAGACAGGGATGTCCACGTTCACCATTCTAATTCTACATAGTACTGTGGGTTCTAGCCACAGCTATCAGACAAGAGGAAGAAATAAAAGGCATCCAAATTGTAAAGGAAGAACTAAAGCTCTCATTATTTGCAGGTGACATGATATTGGATATAGAGAACCTGAAGGACTCCATCAAAAAACTACTAGAACTGCTAAATGAACTCAGTAAAGTAACAGGATACAAAGTTAATATTCTGAAATTATTTGCATTTTTATATACCAATAATGAAATATCAGAAATGGAAACTAGGAAAACAAATCCATTTACAATTGCATCAAAAAATAAAAAGAAAAGAAAATACCTAGGAATACAAATTTAACCAAGGAAGTAAAATACCTATACTCAGAAAACTATAAGGCACCAAAGAAAGATACCAAAGAGAACACAAATAAATGGAAATGTATACCATGTTCATGGATTAGAAGAACTAATATAAAAATGTCCATACTACCCAAAGCAATCTATAGATTCAATGCAATCCCTGTTAAGATACCAAAAATTTATATGGAACCACAAGAAACCCTGAATAACCTCAGCAGTATTGGAAAAAAAGAACAAATTTGAGGGTATCACAATGCTTGATATCAAACTATACTACAAGACCATGGCCATAGTAATCAAAATAACATGGTCCTGTCATGAAAGGAGACATATAGATCAATGGAATAAAATACAGAAATAAACCCACACCCTTATAGTCAATTAATAATTGACAAAGGAGGCAAGAATATACAATGGGGTAAAGACAATCTATTCAATAAATAGAGCTGGCAAAGTACAACAGATATGTTGGGGGGGAAATGAAATGACCAATTCCTTACACCTTATACAAGAGTAAACTCAACATGGATTAAACACTTAAATGTTTTAAGACTCGAACCATAACAATCCTAGAAGAAAACACAGACAGTACAATTTCAGACATTTCACATAGGAATTTCTTTTTCTGATATATCTCCTTAGGCAAAGGAAACAAAAGAAAAAATAAACAAATGGGATTGTATTAAACTAACCACTTGTTGAACAGCAAAGGAAACCATCAAAAAACCAGAGAGATAACTGACTAAATGAAAGAACATATGCACCAATAATACCTCTGATAAGGGGTTAATATCCAAAGTTTATAAAGAACTCATACTACTAAACACCAAGAAAACCAAGCAATCCAATTTTTAAAAAATGGGCAGAGGATTTGAATGTCCGAAGAGAACATACAGATGGCCAATAGACATGAAAAGATGCTCAATGTCAGTAATCATCAGAGTAATGTAAATTAAAACAATGAGATATCACATCACACTTGTCAGAATGGCTATGATCAATAAATCCACAAATGACAAGTGTTGGTGAGGATGTGAAGAAAAGGGAACTCTAATGCTATGTTGGTGGGAATACAGATTGATGCAGCCACTTTGGCAAACAGTATGGCACTTCCTTGAAAGATTAAAAACAGACCTGCCTTAGGACTTAGTGATTCCATTTCTAGGGAGTTATCCAAAGAAACCCAAAACACTAATTTGAAAGAATATATGCACCCCTATGTTCATTGCAGCATTATTTACAATACCTAAATGCCCATCAATAGACAAATGGATAAAAAAGCTGTGGTATATGAGGTCTGTTCAGAAAAAGTCCAGCCATTATTAATATAACAAGGATAACAAGAATGTTTTGTGCAACATTGATGTAACCTGGTATCCAAGGAGAGTGGACTACAATGCACATCTGTCAACAATGACAACTTCACTGTACTAGTCAGTGGGGGCGGTAGATGCTATTGAATGAGTATATGTACTGTGTTGCCATTGCATTCAAAATGACTGAGTGAGTAGAGCAATGAATCTGCATCAAATTTTGCTTTAGGCTTGAACATTCTTCCACAGAAACTATTTGGATGGTTCAGAAGTCTGCATCTCTCAAGCTACTGGTAGTTGGCAGCTTTGTGATGACAATGCGCCCTCTCATGCATCACATCTTGTGCAGAATTTTTTGGTGAAACATCAAATCAACCAGGTGACTCAGCCCCCCTTCAGCCCAGATTTGGTGCCCTGCGACTTCTGGCTTTTCCCACTAACTAAACTAAAATCACCTTTGAAATGGAAGATATTTCAGACCTTTGATGAGATTCATGAAAATACAATGGGGCAGCTGATGGCAGTTGGAAGAACTGTGTGAAGTCCCAAGGTGACTACTTTGAAGGGGAATAAGATATCATTGTCCTATGTACAATGTTTCTTGTATCTTGTATCTTCTTCCGTACATGTCTTTATGTTTCATATTACATGGATGGATACCTTCTGGACAGAGCTTGTATGTATATAATGGTATGTTACCTATATATATTATTAGCTATATTAATATATTAGCTATGTAAAAGAATGAAATCTTACCATTTACAACAGCATGGATGGACCTAGAGGCTATTAGGCTCGGTGGAATTAGTCAGAGAAAGAAAAATACCATGTTTCACTTACATGTGAAATCTAAGTACAAAATTCAAACAGAATCGTAGATACAGAGAGAGAACTGGTGGTTGCCAGACAGGAGGAGGTTTGGGAGACTGGGAGAAAGAGGTGAAGGGACTAAGAAGCACAAATGGGTAGCTATAAATAGTCACAGGGAAGTAACACAGAGGAAATATAGACAATAATAATGTGGTAACTATGTATGGTACAGTATATTGGGATACTGTAAATATCAAGTGGAACACTATGTAAATTTTATCATTGTTTAAGATGTATACCTAAAACCAACACATAATAATAATAAAAAAAGAAACTATGATTTGTACGGGGAAACATCTATCTTGTTTACCTATGAAATGGGTCTCTGTGACACATCATGTAAACTCAAAGAGCTGTTACCCAGGCCAAGGATTACAAAAATATTTCTGTAGCAAGATGGCTCGGGCATACATGGTTTATAAGTGGAAAATGTCCTGACTCAGCAGTAAATCCAAAATAATTGTATTATTTACAACGTGTTTATAACATCATTTCTTAATGTGTTTTGGTACCATAGCATGTTTTAGTCTTACTTTCAAATTATAGGACAAAATCAACAAGATCATCTACAACAAAGATGGTATTATAATACCAACCACATGCTCCATAAAATGGTGTGTCTTTCAGGTGTGCTCAATTTGCTCGCAAAGAAAGTCTTCTGGCCTCCCCCTTGAACATTTCTGATGATGGGAGTTTATTACTTTGGACAGATCAGCTTGTTAGAAAGTTCTCTTTTATAATACTCTGAAATTGGCTTCCCTGAAATGTTCACTTTTTGGCCATAACTCATCTGTTGACATCAGCGTTTCCCAAAGTCTGTCTGGAGGATACTAATTAGTTCCAGGGAATGTTAAGAAATATTATATTTTATAAAGAGAAAGAGTGTCTTGTGGTCAAATAAGAATGGAAATCATAACTTAAAAGGTGTCAGGAGAGTCTGCTTGCCTTCAGACTTTGAGAGCCCTTAATAAAGAAGGCTGTTAATCACCTATGAGGGATCCTCCTGACCACACCATCACATTTTTAATAGAGCAGCTCTCAAAATTAATAACCCAATGAGCAATGTTTGCAAATAGTTATGCAAATAAACATAAATAAATCTACTTTTCCTTCCCCATACAGCTCTCCAGGTATCTCAAGAAAATTCTAAGGAAGATAAGTTATAAATCCTTGCTAAGTACTCTCATTTCCTAGAGGATTATACCTGTGATAAGGTTTTACACCTCCTCAACATCCTGGACCTTCTCTAGATTCTTCTCTCAATACATTGTAACTTTTCTAAAGCATAAGTTGAAGCAGAACTCCAAATTTGTAGTTGCTGTGGGCTGTGTTACATATCCTCTCTGTGCCTCAGTTTCCTCACATAAAAATGGGGAAAATTATAATCTACTGACCTCACTGAGTCATTTTGAAGCTTAAATATGTTAATGTATATAAAGTACTACGTAAGCGTCTGCTATGTGCTGTTTTCTTTTCTTTTTTTTTTTTTAATCTTATCTTCTATTTAGGACCTATTCCCTTTTAAAAATGTTTTGGTCATGTCTTTTCCATTCAGCTTCCAAATGACACAGAGAGAGAAAACGTTGGGTCAATCATATAATGATCTAAATCTTACCTGCCTGAGGTCATTCTTTGGTTTTCAAGAGCCTGGCTACTGCAATATCACCTGGAAACTGTTTAGAAATGGACCATCTCAGACCCCAGCCCAGATCCACTGAGTCAAAACTTGCACTTCCTCAAGATCTCCAGGTGATTTGTGGCCACATGAATTGGGAAGCACTGGCCTAGAAAGTGTACACAGCACTGAACTTATTTCCCCAGGGCACCCAACCCCAGGGCTCTGCACCCAACAGGAGCTCAGTGGGGATTTCTAGCATCAGTGTATATGAAGTGAATTTGTATGAAACCTGTTAGTAGGGGGATAGCTGATTGGGAAATTCTGAATTCAAAGGCATGCAAAGGGTAGATGGAAGGAGGCTTGCCTCACAGCAATTACTACAATTTGCTTAAATAAAATCAAAGAGCATATCAGGTTTTAAACATTAATAAATGCCCAGCTGTTGAATTATCTTTTTTAAAATTGTTTTTGATTACTTAATCTTGTTTGATTATAATCAAAGCTTTACATTGTAAGAGATAATGTTAATGACTCAGTGGATTTCTATCTGTAGAGGCAATAAAACCTACTGTCAAGACCATGATCCGGCATTGGGATAGACTGAATTCAAAGTTTAGCTCCACCTCTTATCAGCTGTGTGACACTGGGTAAATCACATCAGCTTTCTGAGCTTCTATGTCCCCATCTGTAACAGATAATGCTTATCTGTTATATCATAGGCCTAAGAATAAACAAATATAATGCATATAAAACTTCTAGCATAGTGACTCACAAGGAAAGGCACTCAACAAATATCGGCTTCTTGCTTCTTCACAACATACCAACTTTTTCATCATGAAAACCATAATGAAGGAGGAAATCAAAAGACTTTTTTAAATGTACAGCCACCCAGTTCCTTAGTTTGCAGCCCATCGTTGAAGCATGGATCATGAACCGTCTGTCCTACAGTGCCTGCAGTCATCACAATGAGCAAAGGGACACGTTTTCAGTCCCTTCCCCAATTACCCACAATAGAGACAACATGATGAAAAAGCAGTCAAATAACCATTCCATATGGATGCTGATAACACCAGATATGTCATAGAATTATAGTGTCTGGGACATAAAAGACGCTCAATCAGTTTTCAAACTTATTCATCAATTGGCTGATAAAATTCATAGTTATACAGCCTTAGAGGACATCTGGTCCAAGCCCCAAACCTATCTGTCAATTCTTCCATTTAGGTGGTCACAGTCTCTGCCTATAGGTCCACAGCAGTAGGTGCTTACTGCTTCTCAAGACAGTATATTCCATTTTGATAATGAAATTATTAAACTTTTATCTTTATCTTTTTGAGCTCAAACACCACCTTCCTCCAGCTTCCTGCAGCTTCTTCCCACTTCCAAACATTGTTCCTGACCTTGTCCTAAACTAGAACTGCAAAATAAGTTGACAGCACCCAAGCTTCCATTTTCTGTTCATAATTCCCCCCATAATCTCTTTTACTTTGGCACCTCCCTCCAGGTGCCTTGGTAGACACTACTGTTGATCCTGCCTGACCACAAGTCCTTCCATCAACCCCAGCATCATCCTGCACAGACCACACTTACAAAAGCCTCCCAGCCCCCATACTGGAAACTAGACAGCAAAGCTCAGAAGGGCTGGCATATCCTTGGTTTGGATTACACTCCAGCTGTTAAACCACCTTCCACCACATAACCATTTCATAGCTATGTCAAATTGCTGGGTTATAGTCAGCTAAAATCTTTTGTTTGTTTCATATGCATTGTTCTTAAGCCAATTTTAAAAAATTTTTTTATTCTTCAAATAAATTTGTCTCCATTATTTCACCACCACTTTCCCCTCTCCCACCCACCTAAACCTCCCTCCTTCAATCCTTCCCCACTGTGGCTTTGTCCATGGGTCTTTTATACATGTTTCTTCATTTGACCCTTCCCCTTCCTTTCACCATTGCCCCCCTCCTACCTTCTCTCTCATTACTGTTGGTTTCTTTTTCCTTTCAATGTTAATGATTATATTTTCCTTGCTTGTTTGTGTTTTGTTGATTAGGTTCCACTTATAGGTGAGATCATATGGTATTTGTCTTTCACCCCCTGGCTTATTTCACATAGCATAATTCTCCAGTTCTATCCATGCTGCCATGAAGAGTAGTAGCTCTTTTGTTCAGCTCCATATTATTCCATTGTGTAAACGTACCATAGTTTTTTAATTTTTGCTTTTTTAAATAATTTTTTCATTGTTCAAATACATTTGTCTCAATTTTCCCACCACCACTCCCCCCCCGAATCCTTTCCCATTTTGGCTTTGTCCATGGGTCCTTTATACATGTTCCTTGACTTGCTCCTTCCCTTCCCTTATTCCCCACTTCCCTCTTGATTCTATTGGTTTCTTTTTTCTTTCAATGTTGCTGGTTATATTTTCCCTGCTTCTTTGTTTTGTTGATTAGGTTCCACTTATAGGTGAGATCATATGGTCTTTGTCTTTCACCCCCTGGATTATTTCACTTAGCATAACACTCTTCAGTTCCATCCATGCTGTCATGAAGAGTAGTAGCTCTTTATTTCTTTCTGCTGCATAGTATTCCATTGTGTAAATGTACCATAATTTTTTGATCCACTCATTGCCTGATGAGCACTTAGGCTGCTTCCAGCATTTGGCTGTTGTAAATTGTGCTTCTGTGAACACTGGGGTGCATAGGTTCTTTGGAATTGGCGTTTTGGCATTCTTAGGGTATAATCCCAGCAGTGGAATTGCTGGGTCCAAAGGCAGTTCCATTTTTATCTTTTTGAGGAAATTCCACACTGTTTTCCACAGTGGCTGCACCGGTCTGCATTCCCACCAACAGTGCACTAGGGTTCCCTTTTCTCCACAGCCTCGCCAGCACCTTTTGTTTGTTGATCTGTTCATCATGGCCATTCTGACTGGTGTGAAGTGATATCTCATTGTGGTTTTAATTGGCATTTCTCTGATGGTTAGTGATGCTAAGCATCCTTTCATATGTCTCTGGGCCCTCTGTATCTCTTCCTTGAAGTGTCTGTTCAGGTCCTTAGCCCATTTTTTAATAGGCTTGTTTGTCTTCTTGAAGTGGAGTCATGTAAGATCTTTATATATTTTGGAGATCAAAACCCTGTCCAAGGTATCGTTGGCAAATATATTTTCCCATACAGTTGGTTCCCTTTTCATTTTGCTGATGTTTTCTTTAGCTATGCAGAAGCTTCTTATTATGATGAAGTCCCATTTGTTTATTCTTTCTTTTATGTCCCTTGCTCTAGGGGACATATCAGTGAAAATATTGCTGCATGAGATATCTGAGAGTTTCCTGCCTATGTTCTCCTCTAAGATTTTTATGATGTCACAACTTATATTTAAGTCTTTTATCCATCTTGAGTTTATTGTTGTGTATGGTGTCAGTGGTCGAATTTCAATTTTTTGTATGTAGCTATCCAGCTCTCCCATTTGTTGAAGAGGCTATTTTTACCCCAATTTATGCTTCTGCCCCCTTTGTCAAATATTAATTGACCATAGAGACATGGGTTTATTTCTGGGCTCTCTATTGTGTTCCATTGATCTATGTGTCTGTTCTTGTAGCAGTACCAGACTGTTTTGATTACAATGGCCTTGTAATATTGTTCGATGTCTGATATTGTGATCCCTCCTACTTTGTTTTTCTTTATCAAAATTGCTGAGGCTATTCGGGGTTGTTTATGGTTCCATATAAATTTTTGAAATGTCTGCTCTATGTCTATGAAACACATCATTAATGTTTTAATTAGGATTGTGTTGAATCTATAAATTGCTTTGGGTATTATGGACATTTTGATGATGTTAGTTTTTCTAATCCAGAAACATGATATATGCTTCCATTTATTTGTGTCTTCCTTAATTTCTTTCCTCTGTGTTGTATAGTTTTCTGCCTGCAGGTCTTTTAGCTCCTTGGTTAAATTTATTCCTAGGTACTTTATTTTTCTTGTTCCTATAGCAAATGCGATTTTTTTCCTGATTTCTGCTTCTGATAATTCATTTTTGGTGTACAAAAATTCCTTCAATTTCTGAATGTTGACTTTTTATCCCACTGCTTTGCCAAATTCACTTATTAGGTAGAGTAGTTTTTTGGTGGAGTCTGTGGGGTTTTCTATGTACACTATCATGACATCTGCAAACATGATGCCTTTCCAATTTGAATGCCTTTTATTTCTTTTTCTTGTCTGATCACTTTGGCTAGGACTTCCAATACTATGTTGAAAGAAGTGGTGAAAGCGGACATCCTTGTCTTGTTCCTGATATTAGTGGGAAAGCATTTAGTTTTTGCCTGTTGAGTATAATGTTGGCTGTAGGTTTTTCATATATGGCCTTTATTATATTGAGGTATGCCCATTTATTTCCATTTTGCTGAGTGTTTTTATCATAAATAGGTGCTGTATCTTATCAAATACTTTTTCCACATCAACTGAGTGATCATGTGGTTTTTGTCTTTCCTTTTGTCTATGTGATGTATTGTTTATTGATTTATGAATATTGAACCATCCTTGCATCCCTGGAATGAATCCCTCTTGATCATGGTGGATGATCCTTTTACTGTACTGTTGTATGCATTTTGCCAATATTTTGTTGAGGCTTTTAGCATCTATGCTAATCAGCAATATTAGCCTGTAGTTTTCTTTCTTTGTTGTGTCTTTATCTGGTTTTGGAATTTGTATGGTGCTAGTCTCATAAAATGAGTTTGGGAGACTTCCCTCTTCTTGGATTTTTTTTGGAATAGTCTGAGAAGGACAGGGGTTTCCTCTTCCTTAAATGATTTGTAAAATTTTCCAGTTAAACCTTCCTTTCCAGGTCTTTTGTGTGCTGGGAGCTTTTTGATTACTGCTTCGATTTCACCAACTGTATCTGTCTATTCAGGCTTTCTGCTGCTTCTTCATTCAGTGTTGGAAGGTTACATTTTTCTAGAAATTTCCCCATTTCACCAAGGTTTTTAAATTTCTTGGCATATAATTGCTCATAGTACTTTCTTACAATCCTTTGTATTGCTGTGGTTTCATTTGTTATTTCTCCTCTTTCATTTCTGATATTATTTATTTGGATCCTCTCTCTTTTGCTTACAGACTTTTCGATTTTGTTTATCTTTTCAAAGAACCAGCTCCTGGACTGGTTGATCCTTTGAATTGCTCTTTTAGTCTCTATGTCATTCATTTCTGCTCTCATCTTATTTCCTTCCTTCTACTACTTGCTCTGGGCTTTGTTTGTTGTTGTTTTTCAGTTCTTAAAGTTTTAGGATTAGGTGATTTAATTTAAATGTTTCAGTCTTTTTTAGGTAGGCCTGTATTGCTGTGAACTCCCCTCTCAGGACTGCCTTTGCTGTATCTCATAACTTTTTGACTGTTGTGTGTTCATTTTCATTTGTTTCCAGAAACTTCTTGATTATTTCTTTGATCTCATTATTGACCCATTCATTGTTACATAGCATGCTATTCAGTCTCCATGATTTTGAATGTTTTTGAGTTTTTTTCTTGAGGTTCATTTCTAGTTTTAAGCCCCTGTGATCTGAGAAAAAGCTTGTTATGGTTTCAATTTTCCTGAATTTGTTAAGCTTTGTTTTGTGTGCTATCATGTGGTCTATCTTTGAAAATGTCCCATGTGCATTGAAAAAGAATGTGTATTTTGCTTGTTTGGGATGAAAGGTTTTATATATGTCAGTTAAGTCCATTAGATCTAATGCATCATTCAGTTCCACAATATCCTTGTTGATATTTTGTTTGGAAGATCAATCTGTTGTTGACAGTGTGGTGTTAAAATCCCCTACTATCAGTGTGTTGTGATCTATATCTTTCTTGAGGTCCTCCAAGGTTTTCCTTATATATTTGGGTGCTCCTATCTTAGGTGCATATAGGTTTACAATGTTTCTGTCTTCTTATTGGATTCTTCCTTTGAGTATTATGAATATCTGGATCTCTGTTTATGGCCTTTTTTTTTTTAATCTATTTTGTCTGATATAAGTATTGCTACCCCTGCTTTTTTTCCTGTCCATTTGCTTGGAATATATTTTTCCATCCCTTTACTTTCAGTCTGCGTAGGTCCTTTGTTCTGAGGTCGGTCTCTGGTTGGCAGCATATGTGTGAGTCATATACCCATTCATATACCCAATGTCTTTTGATTGGGGCATTTAATCCATTTACATTTAAAGTTATTATTTATAGGTAATTATTCATGTTTCCCCTTTGTACCTATGTTCCTTTCTTTCTAACTCTTTTTCTTCATCTTCTTAAAGCCATCTTTAGCATATCTTATAGTGGTCGTTTAGTGATGTGTTCTTTTAGCCATCTTTTGTCTGGAAAACTCCTTACTTTGCCTTCCATTTTAATTGAGAGCTTTATTGGGTAGAGAAGTCTTGGTTGCAGACCTTTTCTTTTCATTACTTACAATATTTCTTGCCATTTTCTTCTGGCTTGTAGTGTTTCTGTTGAAAAGTCAGCTGCACGCCATATTGGATCCCTCTTGTATGTTACTTCCTGTTTCTCCCTTGCTGCCTTTAGGATTCTTCCTTTGTCTTTGATATTTGCCATTTTAATGATGATGTGTCTTGGAGCAGGCCTCTTTGGGTTCCTCCAAAATGGGACCTTCTGTGCTTCCTGGACTTGTGTTACTTTTTCTTTCCTCACATTACGGAGGTTTTCCATTATTACTTTTTCAACAGATTCTCTTTCTCTTTTTCTTCTTCTTCTCCTTATGGTATCCCTATTATATGGACATTATTAGATTTTAGGTTGTCCTGAATTTTCCTAAATGCCTCTTCATTCTTTTTGAGCCTTTTTTACATTTCTTGCTCTTTCTGGGAACTTTTTTTTACCTTGTCTTCCAGCTCGCTGATTCGATCCTTGGCTTCATCTAGCTTGCTTTTGATTCCTTCTACTGTGTTCTTCAATTCAAAAATTGTCTTATTCATTTCCTCTTATCTCTTATTGATAGTTTCTATGTCCTTTTTCATGGTGATATGGTTTGCAGTAAGTCCCTCATCGCTTCTCTGCAGTTTTTCATAATTCTCTTTGTACTCAATGAGCTCATTGAGCTTCCTTAGAACCATTATTTTGAACTCTATATCTGATTGTTTACTTGCCACTATTTCACTTAGTTCTCTTTCTCGGTTCCCTCCTTTCCCTTCGATTGGAGGGTGTTTGTTTGTCCTCCCATTATTTGTGAGACTCTTTTTTTGCTTCTGCATCTTAAATTGATCTGCCTTGATTTCCTGACTTTGTTGTGTGAACTTCTATGGTAGGAGACCACTGTTTTTCCTTTATGGATGTGCCTCTGATGATGTCAGATGTTGACCCTGTCTGACCTTAGGCCATCTGTTCAAGACTTCCATGAATCTACTGTCTGTGGCTGTCTCCTTCAGCTGTTAATCTAGTCACTCTACACTCAGCAGGCTGGCTTAGAGACACCATAAGAAGGGGCAGAGTCCCTCCTGGATGTAGGGTTGTTGTATCTTCTCAAGCTGCTGCCGCTCAGGGGACTGTACTGCCTGAGCAATGTGACTGCTGCCATTGGGGTAAGAGTAAGCACCAGGATCCAAAAGGCTATTCTCTCTGTTCTCTCCCCAAAGCCTCCATCTCCACGCTCTCCTCAAGTGCCTCTAGACCACTCTGTACCCCCTTTAACCAAGGATCTACTATCTGTGGCTGCCACTCTGTACTCAGCTGTCAGAGTTTAGCACTACCAGGTCAGGACCAAGTTCCTCCTGGGGGTGGTACTATTGTATCCTGTCATGCTGTTGCCCCTCAGGGGAGTGGTCTGCCTGAGCAAGATGGTTGCTGCCATTTGGGGTTGAGTCAGCACTGGGAACCCACCGGCTACTCTCTCAGTTCTCTCCCTAAAATCTCCTTCCCCTGTTTCTCCTCAGGCGGCTCCAGCCCACTCTGCCCCCACCTTTGCAGGAATCCAGGGTAAGTGGCTGCTAATGAAAAGGTATGCATTGGCCCTTAAAATGGCTCTTTGCATATCCAGCCACCTGTCTCTTGCAAAGAGCAATTCTGATGCTTTTTGCAGCTGGCTGTTATCTGTGTATTTTGGGGGCTCTGGTGCTGCAGGCTGGAATTCCCTGCTTATGGTTCACACCCCACTTTTTTCAGGAGGATCCAATTGGCCCTTTTAAATATCCCTCTGGTGCTTTCGCCCATGGGCGCACAGCACACATTCTGGAGTGTCTATCACACTCCTTACTAGTTAGGTTGTGCTAAAGCAGATTCCTCTGTCTGTCCGAGGTTTTAAGGTTCTCTCTTACTATTGTTCAGTTGTTTGTTTTAGGCAATTTCTCCACAATTTAGTTGTAATTCCAGGTTGGTCCTGGGAGGAGGTCAATGTGACTTCCATTCACTCCTCCGACATCTTGAAGTTCTAAGCCAAACTTTCCTGGTCTTGTATTTGTAGAGGTTTTTTTTTTCACCCTAAAAGCAGGACTTTTTAAAAATTAATACCTACATTAAACAATTAAGGCCTTTTATCATTTTGATTCACTTGCAGAAAGTATTAGCTATCATTTTTCATTAGTATGCATACCAGGGATCTCATTCCTAACTTTTGCAATTTTAGTATAGCTGTTGATCACTCAATAGCATTGAAATGGTCTTTTTAAAAAATATAAATAATCAGTCTTAACAGTTTTCTCCAATAGTCTGAAAATATGATTTGAAACAGTTGACTCTGCTTTTGATAGTCCATTAGAACAAATACTGTTGTCTTTCAAGATAAAATCTAGGTCACTTACAGTTAGAGGTGCTACATTTCCATTATTATTTGTATTTTGGGACAGTCCTTGGGGGGCTTATTATGTTATACCTGGACTGCATTTCTCATTTTTGCTGTCAGTAGTGTGAACAGTGTTACTGTTAAGCCATCTTAGCTTAACAGTGTGCACTTGGGCCTTCGTAGTGACCACCAAGAAGCCCCAGCGGCAGTTAAAAAGAATAAGCGTAAGAGTCATAATAATAACATGTAATGGCCTTCCCTTTCATTACAAATTATCAAATGTAACAACATTCAAAGTTAGAAAACAAATATGACCTAAGGAAAAGTATATTTTGTAACATAACATTTTAACAAATTTATTTTAATTCTTCTTTATATACATGGATTTCAAGGTTTTTTAATCCATTTTATATTATATTTCACTTTCATGTTAATCTGTCTCTTCATTGGACAACTGCCTGACTTGCTATTCACAACTCCCACCCCGGGGCTTCCCATCCACACCCATCCCCTTTCAGAATCCAAATTTTACTCCCAGGATTCTTGTTGCTGCATCCAGTCAGCTTTCACCTTGAGCATTTCCCTGGAGCAGCGTTTAAAACTTAAGACTGCCTGGGCAAGTCTCTCCACCAAGTCACTCTCCTCCAGAATTTTTTCTCTGAGCTATTTATTCTTATATTCCCGATTCTAAACTTGGCTGTCCTTCTTTTCTTTTCTTTTTATTTTTATTGTCAACACTGTTACAGATGTATGCAGACTGGTACAGCCAGTGTGGAAAACAGTATGGAGTTTCCTCAAAAAATTAAAAGTGGAACTGCCTTTGAACCCAGTGACTCCACTTCTGGAAATATAGCTTTATTTCTTCTATTCAGCTTCTTTAAGCTGAACTTGATGAAGGACTTTGCAAGTGCTATTTTTCAAGAACCAAACATATTGTGCTACAAAATCAATAGGTGCAATATTCAAAGTTAATTATCACTTCTTAGTAGACTGAAATTAGCCTAGAATTTCACTGAAGGTTTTTGTTTATCTTTATCATTATTTTTCCTCCCTAAGAAGGAGATCAAGTGTTAATCTTACACAGACCCAGCCCTCTGTTTCCAGCCTCCTGAGATATTCAACAGGACTTTCTGGGGTGACTACCATCCTTTGGGGACTGCAAGCTTATGATCATGAAATAGATACAAAGCAAAATTTGCTGGCCCATATAAGACTTTAGTTATACTATATAGCTGTCAACCAATAAGAATGACCTGGGCTAATCAAAATTACAAATATTTGCAAAAAAGAGTAGACAGTTGGTCCAAATAATGTCATTACTATAAAGAAAAGTCTAACATAGATTTATTAATCTACTTTGGTCCAGGTCTCTGCACTAACTATATTTAGAGGCAAAGAGGACAGAAATCAGAACAACATAGACATAAAAAATAAGGAACTCATCATCATTGCTAAAGGTTTCCACTTTAAGCTGCTATCTAGCTGTAAATGTAAATTTGTGGATATAAATGAGTTACCTCTATTATCTAATAACATAGCATTTGGCAGATCTGTGCTTAAAAATTCACAAATTAATTCCCTCCTAACTAATTATCATTCTCTTTCATTTTAGAAAAATTGAACATGAGCTAATTAAATGAGTCTTTTAGAGATGAAATTATTTAATAGTGTTAACCTACATTTGACCTGCTATGTATGGATGGCATGTTAAACTCCTAGTAAAATCAATTCATTATTTTAGGTTTCACTTTATGTTGTCATGACCAGCAATAATTATAAGAGGAGAATTTCTTTTCTTTATGTATGACACATAATTTTAGATGGCTTCCAAATATTACATCTCATTTTGTTTTCCTCTTTATGAGATGCAAAAATATTGCAGCCATCCAATTATATTAGATCACAAGCTTTACACTTGTTATGATTTAATTACATTTTTGTTCTTTCAAATGTTTATACCTTATGTGTGTTTTCAAATCATTCTCACTCTAGTGGTAATTTTCCAATGTGGCTGTGGGAGAAAATGGCCTTTGAAATGGTTCTTTCTCTGTACTGCTTAAGAAAGGGAGGCAGCACGTGAAGAACCTCAGAAGATGAGGGCCAGGCTTGAAGCACGGTTTCATTAATACTGGATGGCAGAAAAGGAGCCAAGTCCCAGATAATGAGGAAGGAGTTGCAATTTTTTTAAAGCTATCTGGTGACAGGGAAAACAAAAATGACATTCAGCTGACGAATGAGAGGAGTTTGACCTAGCCTTTTGACCCTTGACAATCAATCTTACCTGCTACTTCATAAAGAATTATAGCTCTGCCACTCATATTTGACTCTGAATTTTTACTATTCCCTTTACCTTTTTTTTTAATGCATGGTCCAGGAAGATAAATGTTTATGTTGTATATAGCAGAGGAGAGGAAATATGGGATACTCAGAGAGGGGAAAAAAACAGAGAGGAGAGAGCAACAAGACCAACAGCCATAAAATGGTTTATACATGCAATTCAGAATTGTCAGGGATATTTTTTATGTGACTGACCAAAATAGCAAGTGCAAATAACTGATGACCCCATACACCTGGTCTAGATGTGAAACTGAAAGAGTGGGGGTGAGATCTAAGCCCGCCTTCCAGCCCAGCCTGCCTTGGCTCCCCACCCCCCAAAGGCATCAAATGAATTTTGATAGATCCATTCCCTGTCCACAGGCTCTGATTATGGCGTGTGCTGTCAAGGGTTTCGGTGCCATCATTACAGGAAAGAAAGGGCATTGGGTCCAGGCCACCAAGCTGTTTTCATTATGTGTTAAAGGCACCAATGCAAGCACTAAGCAGTCTTTTCTCTGTCCTCCCTGTGTCCACCAAGGGGGCATAAATCAGCAGGAGTGAAGAGGCTCTCCCTGAGAGGGAGAACAGACACCTTAGGAATGAGAGATAAGGTTCTCTTTGGCATTCCGGGTGCTTTGTTCTTATATATAATTTGGCGCAGTTTGTCTCAAGACACTCAAACCCAGGCTCATCAGCGAAAGCAACTTTTATGGAGCTCGCCTGGTACAAAAGCTGGCCACGGGGACTTCTTGCCTTTATAGAGCAGAGATTCTTTTTCATGACTGTAGTGGAGACTTCAGCACAAACTCAGTCTCACAGAAGTGGAATGAAATCTTTGACCATGTAATCCATTCAGGATCACTGGAGACTCAAAACTGTTTTCCACATCTAGCCTGAATAAGAGAACCAGGTTGGGTGGTAGGGAGATGGATGGCACTTGCGTAGCTCTCAAACACAAAAATGAAACATCAAAGTAGGCTGTGCACAAATTGCCCTTTTCGGTAGCACATATCTGAACCTGAATCATGCACCTCGGCTTCCTCTGTCTCACTGAAGAGAGAAAGCATCCAGGCAAATAAAAGCAAAACACTGGTTATTGCGTACAAATCCACCAATCTGTCACTGACACCTTCTTTAATAAACAGAGATTAACTACACTTTGCTTTTAGCCGCTTCCTTCCCAGACCTAGTCCAAGGCCTGCCTCCTCAGCCAGCCATGACTGTGCCAGGCACATCTTCCCAGTCGGCTCCAGCTGGCCAGCTGATCTCCAGTCGCTTCCCTCCCTCTCTTTGGTATGGAGTCTGTTACTTCCAGAATCACAAGGTTGACAAGCTGTTTAAGAGGTGTTTCTCTGCTGTGCATTTGGAAAGAATCTCCCCTCAAAATAGGGTGAGCTTGTTAATGGAGGAAGTGAGGTCAGTGCTGCTGACAGTCCTAACGAGATGACAGAATTTATGAAGCACTCTGGTAGAAAGATGGAGTTATCTGCAGTCTATTCACATAATAAGGCCACTGGGGGCCCGTTGTTACAGCCCTTGAATTTGTTTTCCTTTCTTCATTCTTTTGTTGACTGGCTCTTCTTGGTTTCCCCTTCTGATCCACATGGATCCATGATTACTCTGGATGCCATTGTAGCTGAGGTAAAAGGCACATTCATCGTAAGTTTCAGCGTGACCCATGAGGACAAGGGAAAGCTTTGTGGGCCAAATCCTTGCCTCAAGTTTTGTGTAAAATCTAAATGTGGTATCAATTGGTAGCATCTTAAGTCCAAGTCAAAATTTTCAGTTTTAGAAACTGGTTTCAGTTTCTTTTTAAAGTCCACTGTCCTTTTATTTGTAATGAATGGTGACATCTTTGAAGTGGGGGTGAATTCTTTTGTCCCAGTATAAAATCTTCATAGCCTGAATAATTAGGAAAGACTTGATGGGGATGCACAGCTTGCGCTAAACAAGCATAGAGCAAAACCTGTGAAAACTGTAAGTGAAGAAGAAAAAAAGATAAGCTAGCCAATTTCTGGTATTGAAAGGAACAAACAGCTTGCTAATAGATTTTATTGGTTATAAAAACTAGTAACAGGCCAAACCAATTAGTAACAGGGAATAAAATAATCCCTATTTTTAAATGTTGAGAATTAGGTCTAACAAGATCATTTTGCTGTTGTAGAAACATACAACCATGGTGGAGGCAACTGTCTCAGTTTTTACTCCAACCAAATATTACTTGTCCCTTAAAGTATTGAAAGTAGCTTTTTCCAGCGAAGTTATTAACAAGATACATTGTGTATAATTTTTCCTAACAGTACTTCACAGTTTATTAAGGAAAAGAAAATATAAAATTATTTATCTCAGCTAAGAAAAACAAAAACACACTACACTTTTCTTTGTCTATCT
The DNA here is from genome assembly GCF_021234165.1 of Pteronotus mesoamericanus. Taxonomy (NCBI): domain Eukaryota; kingdom Metazoa; phylum Chordata; class Mammalia; order Chiroptera; family Mormoopidae; genus Pteronotus; species Pteronotus mesoamericanus. The sequence goes on from NW_026555329.1 coordinate 42,772,633, forward strand.
GAATCCAAGCTACAAAATAGCAAGTGGTCCAAGTCTGTCTAACTCCAGAACAAAGCTTATCAATTTTTATTGAAAGAAAAAAATTCATGTTACCCTTGAACTTTATGGACTAAAAATGTTGGTTGTTTGATTAGTTGCTGTACCATTGAGGTCTACCAAATACATTCTTTACAGAGCTCAAGAAAGAGACAGACTAATCATGGTAAAACCACATCACCAAGAGACTGTGGGACCTGTAGTCTGCTTCACATGGGTGACTGATATTTCTCCAGTCTGATCTGCACTGACTCCCACTCCCTCAAGACTGACTTATATTTGGCCCTAGGAAAGACCTCATGTGGGACACTTGCTGGATGGAGCCATGACATGAGAACATTGCAGTCAGATCTGGGACTTGCATCAGTGAATGCTCTGCAGTAGGATCAGGGAAACAGAGCCCTTGGGTATGGCAGGTGAATCAGGGCTTCCCACAGTATATATTCAGAGAAAAGGACTGTTAAACATATTCTCATCTGTGGGTCATGTTACTAATTACTTTAAGGTCAAAAGACTCCATTGATGAGTTTGAATTCTTGTAGGCTAAGTAAGATTATTTTAAGAGCTTTCATTTTTTCCCCAAAATATTTTGTCTGAATTGTCTTTGCATAGCTCCTGTACAGTATACAGCTGACGGATTCCTGAATTATAAACCTGGATCATATGTGTGATTGAGTTCTAGAAGCAATACAGGAAAATTGGTTTTACTGCTTTCTTGGGACTAATAGGAGAATTGTGAGGTAACCACAAGAAATTGGATATGGAGAAGAAAAGTGGCCACCCAGGCCTATTATTGAGATAGAGTGGTCATGTTTACTTAACGCTCTCCATGGTCTTTATGCCAAATTACATAAACTTCATCACTTAGATATTTCTTCCTATATATTATTAAACACATTCTTTTACAACACAAGCAACTTGGGATAATTAATACAGTTTCATTTCATATCAACTATGTATCAGACACCAGACTAGATCTGAGGGTATAAAGAGGGACCCTGGTCCCTTCCTCCACAGAGGTGCATATTAGTATTATCAGCCCTTCACACCTTAGTGGAAATTACTAGGAGCTAGTGAGGCTGTTATTAGACCTACACACCTCAATTTGAATTAATTTATCACATAAATATCTCTTGCCATAGCTTAGTGAGAACAAAGTCACATCATAAATTTAAGGAGATTGAAACCTAGAGATATTAAGCATATAGTTTTCTATTTCCTTATTTCAGAGTGGAGCCCAGTATTCCCACATAAATTGCTTCTGAAAATTTTGGGGATTTTTACCTTTTGTGGGACCACAAAAAAATAGAAGAGTGACATTTATCAATTATAAAAATGCTTGAAATATTCATTCCCCTTCTATTTTTCCTAGCAAACAATTTTAAATCTTAACTTTTGCCTCCCCTGCTAAGCCCCCTGCAGTTAGATAGTCATAAATTCACTTAACATTCCCATCTTTACTCCTCTCCCTTCCCCAAACCCAATCTGTTCACATTGCAGCCCAAGTGATCTTTTCAAAATTCAAATTTTAGCATGTTGTACCACTATAACTTCTAAAATAAAATCCCAAATCTCTAAAAACAGCCCCATGGCCTCCTTCCCCACTTCCCCTGCCAGCTAGGCTCACTCCTTCCTGCTCAGAGTCTGCAAACTATGTTCCCTCTGCCTGGAAGCTCTTTCCTCTCCACCTTGTCAACAGACTCATCCTCAGGGCATCTGGTCCTCCCACCTGTAACCCTCCCAGAGGAAGATGAGGTGCCATTTTGTTTTTCATTTGTGTGATTATGGGGATGAATTTAGATATTTGAGATTTTATTTGTTTATGTGTTTTCCCCTCTTGAAATTCAGAGCCCCATGGTTCTGTGGCAATAGGCTCTATGTCTGGATTTTTTCATCATTGTTTCCCCAGTGCCTGGCTCATGTCTGGCAATGAATGGGTGGATGGATGGACAGACGGATAGATTAATGAATGCATAAATAGGTTTAACTGCTGAATAAATGCTCAGAGAATTGATCTGGTTGAAGAACACAAGAAGCTCTAGCAGGGGTGTCCAACCTTTTGGCATCTCTTCTTCCAGTGGGCCACACATTAAATACACAAACACTAAGGAAAATTGATGAATTAAAAAAAAGAAAGGTTTTAAGTAAATTTACGATTTTGTGTTGGGCCACATTCATAGCCACCCTGGGATGCATGTAGCCCACAGGTCGCGGGTGGGACACCCCTGCAAGTATCACAGCAATGTGCAAAGCCTACAGAGTTTTTGATTCTAAAATAATGTTGACAGTCTAGGTCTATTTAAACCTGGGATAGAAGAGTTGACTTAAGGAATAATTAAGAGTTAATGGTTAGAGTAAAATCTCTAACAAAATCCTGTTTAAATTGTGTTCTTTAATGCTGTGCTTAATTATTTTAATAAGGGTTTTTACATGCACACACACCCACAACCATACACACACATTCTTTTCTTAGACTAAAGTAAGCATGCCTGTTAGAAGTCTGGAATTTTGCACCATAACCATCACCAGTTTCCTATAGGCATTTTACCTTCACTATAAGACAAAAAGCACTTGAAGCTCCCATTTAACAAGTGGTAACGTGGGCCACGTTATTATAATAAAAGAAAAAGTTCATTAAGTACATAGTTTTGCCTCAGACCAATGCCTTATCTGACTATTCCTACAATCAGAAAGTTAGGGGGCCCAGAAATCCATTGTTTTAACATTTTCCACTTAACATTTTACATTGCATACATTTCCCAGGCTTAATTTCAGTCTTAAATAAAAGTATGTGTCCTGCCACATATTGCTACAAAATAGCTGCCAGCCTGGAGCTGTCCCTTTTGTGAAATGTCACTGGCAGTGTGGGCTGGGATCCATCCAGCATAGTCAAATTAAACTACCCCTCACCTGCTTTGGAAGTCTGGCCTGTCAGATACTTGTAGTTTTATTTTTCATCACTTACTTCGCATATTTCTTTTCATCTTTTTTTGAATAAACAGACAATCTTATCTGTCGACCCTTTTGGCTACTACTGCTGTGTTTTTCATCTACCTCGCAAAGCTCTGTTTGGGTCCACTTAGAGAGGGAGCCCAAATAATTAATAAACCCCATTCCCTGAATTGTGTCCACAGCATTGGTATTTCTGAAAGACACTGAAAATAAACAGAACAAAAAAACAGCTAGCAGCATGTGAGTTTCACAGCAGGCCATGAAAAAACCCTCCCTTCCCAGCAGAAAACGACTACTAAATAGGTAATGAAGCACTGGAATTGTTTCACATTTGGTATAAGCTTCATTCATAATTGAATGTTGACATCTAAAAACAGAATTAAGTACACTGGATTGATAAAGCATTTGCTTAAAACCTAAACAACACTCAAAGGTTCCCATCTTACTGGCATTTGCAAGGTTTGCACTGGACCCTCATTCAACTCAAAAGAGCCTTTGCTGATGTCAAGTCCCTCAGGCAGGAAAGGCTCCGGAGAATTCTCAGCCAGGAAAATAGTGGTGAGCCACAACTTGATTAACTTAGCACTCGGACATTTGCCCTAGGCAGCTTCCTTTAGGCCATGCTCTTGGCTGCCAGACAGCCACTGTCCTTCCCCGCCACGGCCGCCGCCCCTACCCCCCCGCCGGCCCCCACAGGAAGGCTCCTTCTCAGAACCCTGCCTGCCTTTCCAGCAGTCCCAGAGCGCCCCTCCCTGACTTCTGGCTGGAGAATGAAAGCCCATCAGGAAAGCCCTGCAACCTGGTACATTTCCCCACACTAGTCACCTTCAGTCACCAATAAAAGTCTGAAACCAACTGTAGAAAAGTATATCCTTCCCCCCAAAAAAAGTTGTAGAAAAAGATAAATAAATTTGATTTTATAAAAGTTTAAAGCATAACTCACCGAAGTATTGTAATAAATAACTAGAAATAAAGTAGAAGCCAGAATTCATTTTACTGGGATAGAGATGTCCCAAATAATAGAGGGTATGCCAAGATGCCTGAAGACCAGGGAGGGAATGGAAAGCTGATAGAGAAGTGAGAGTAGCCTTAGGAATGTGCTTCAAAGTGCCCAGTGCCACAGGAGGAGTGAAAAGTGTTGGGGAGGGGCTTATGACTTTCAGGCCCATTCCCCAAGGCATGTGACAAATGCTGGAGCTGGAGGACAGCCCCCGTAATCAGCCCTCGCTTAACTTCTGTGTTGGTCTGCTCAGGCTGCCCAGACAAAAAGCCACAAACTGAGGGGCTTAAACAAGAGAAATTTGTTTTCTCACAGTTTTGAAGACTGTAAATCTGAGATAAATGTTGGTTTCTTCTGAGAGCTGTGAGGGAAAGATTTGTTCCAGACCTCTCTCCTTGGCTTGTAGATGGCCATCTTCCTGTGTCTTCACTTTGTGTTCTCTCTCTGTCTATGTCTATGTCCTAATCTCCTCTTCTTATCAGGACCCCCCCCCCATGACCTCATTTTAACTTAATATTTTCTTTAAAGACCCTATCTCCCAAATATAGTCATTTTCTGAGGGACTAGGAGTAGGACTTCAACATATAAATTTGGGGGGAGACACAATTCGGCCCATAACAACCTTCTTACTAGAAAGTATACCACTCTGTCATTTTCCTTGGAATGCTGTTTTAAATTTTATGGGGAAAACTGTACCCTATTTGTATTTTTGATGAAATGCTGTAATTTTGTTTTTTATTCTTAGGATTTTTTCATTTCAGTTCTCTATGATGGAAAAAGTCTATCTAGAAATTCAAAAGTGTTTTTCAGTGTTATTTAATAATTTTTCAACTCCTTTTCTTGGCCATCTTGTGAAATTAGAATTGGCCCATTTCTAGAAGTTTCAATTTTGTTTATTTTAGGGTCTTTCAGCACTACCAAGAAATGTTGGAATTCATGGAGCAGACTGAAAGTGACCAGAGGGGATGCGGAAGGAGGACAATGGTGGAAATAAGGGGAAGGGACTAGACAAAGAACGAGTATGAATGAGCCTTGGACATGGACAACAGAGTGGGAACTGACTGTGGGAGAGGGGGGTGGGGGCAGGATGGGTACAGGAGGGCAGAGGGGAAAAAATTGAAACAGCTGTAGTAGGATAAACATGATTTTTAAAAAAATAAAGTGTAAAGAATCTTTAAAAAAAGAATGTCGGAAGACTACCTTCTTATATTGTGATGAGATTCTACAAAAATACTTGTTTCACTTTCCCAAGCATGTCATCAAGGTTTTCACTTGTGAGCTAAATCTATGAAATATAAATATTATTTGCTAAGTTCTAGTTAGAACCAATAACTGGAAAAAACATGATTAAAAAAAAGAACTGATGGAATTCTTCTCCATGCCCGCTTGTAAATCATGGCATCCAGAACTGAACACAATATTCCCCAGTAGGATCTGCTAGCTCTGCGTGCAAGTGCTTTTACAGCCTTTGTTCCCAGCTCTGTTCTTTTATCGATCCCATTAGCTCTGGGCAACTACATCATTCTGTTGAATGTTGTTGCTCATTGTCATCCAGAACCTGTAAGTCTTTTTCCTGTGTGCTTCTGTGACCCATGGGCCCCCACTCCAGCACCTCTGCAGAGGCACCTATGTGCATGTGCCCATGTGTATGCGTGTGTGGGGGTGTGTATTTTAAACCAGCACATGGATTGTAACTCTATCTTTATTATATTTTATTTTGCAACATTTGCTTCATCATTCCAGCCTCTCATGAACTTTTTGGACCCTCATTCTGCCAGTTATCACTTTAGCAGCCATTCCCTCTATGTCTTTAGTTAGTCATACTAATGAAGATGTTACCTAGGAAAGGGCCAAGGACAGATCTTTAAGGCAGTGCATCAGAGAGTTGATCTGGGTTGACACTGCCCCATTTGTTTGCTCAGTAATTTATGAACTTTTCCCACCAGTAGCCTATATGTTTCCAACTTATTCACATGGACATATGATAAATTTTGTTGATTATCCTGCCCAAATCCAAATAATAATAGTAATTTGTTTATTGTTTCCCCCAAATCCACAAGGCTAATAATTTTTTGAGGGAAAAAAGAAAAGAATTCTTCCTTTTAATTTGTTCATGGTTAATGACACCAGCTCTCAGTGTTAAACACTAGGCAGTTACAAATCATATTTCAAACATTAGCGGTGATTTTTGCATGACAATAAAATTATTATCTCCAGTCTATATGTTTCAGGAACCATATTCTTCCCTCTGGAAAATTTTCACATTTCCTCAATTTTACAGTGCATTCTCCTGTGCAAATTCAAAAGCTATGAAATAAGTTGTGTTCAAATAAGCTTTGAATTATTGCTACCTAAGAACTCACCAAAAAGGGGATAAAGGACTACAGGGGAGCTCTGCCCCAAACCAGGAATAAAGAGAGACCCAATACCAGAAATGCAGGCTTTTAGTAGTAATATTTATTTCCCTCACACTCCATGCTCCAGGGGACTTTTTGCCAGAGCCAAAATGTTTGGGTAAAGCAGTCATTTGAAAATTAATAGAGTGGAAAAGAAAGAACTCTGTGTACTCCAGGGCTGAACTGAGTACTTAATCCACATATTGTCTTGACACTACTTCTTTCCTGCATGTGTGATTGGTCCCCAGGAAGTCCTGAGTTCCTCGAGGGCAGAGGTCATGTCTGATCTTACCTTAGGGACCTCCACAGTGATGCACAGCATAGGACTTGCAGAATTTCAACAGGTATTAGCTGTCTGGACCTGAAAGAAACAACCAATGATAGCCAAGAAACTGGAGCAAAGTCAAAATTATGTTTTTCACAAATGACATGTGCATCTGCATCTTTTCTTCCTTTGAAGCTTGAGTGCCACTTCACCTTAGAGCCAGTTACAGGCAGAGTATAACAAGTGCTTGCAGAACTGAACGCACAGTAGCATTCAGTGATTGTTGAGTGATGAGTAACTGAGTCGGAGATCTAGATTTGAGGGCTAATCAATTCCAGTGGTTCTCACCTTTGACGTGCATCAGCACTACCTATAGGACTTGTTAAAACGCACTGCTGGGCCCCAGCCAGAGTTTCCTATCAGTTGGTCTGGGACGGGGCCTAAAATGTGTATTTCTAACAATCTCCTAAGTGATATTGATGCTTCTGGATGAGGGAACCATACTTGGGGAAGGACTGCTCTTGTTAGTGTGCTTGAAAAAGCTACAGCTGTTATAGCAAGGATACAATCTTTCCTGCATATACTGCTTTGTGTGTTAGTTCCTCTGCTTGCATATCATCTACGGATGTATAGAAACATTCCACATTCTAAGATTATAATTCTTTTTATCTTCTATCTTTTCACAATATTCTTATTCCTGCAACCATTGGAAGATGCAAAAAAAAAAAAAGTTTATCTCGTGGACTGGATTGGGTGGGTGATGCTCTGAAGGTTAGACTGACTTCCTTTCCTTCAGGGAACATGAGAGCAAAATGTTAGTACTAACTATGTCCCATATGATGTGGTTTCCAGCACACCCAACCATACCAGCTCCCCTCAAGCTGCAGCCTTAGGAATAACCATGCTACCTCTATATTCATAGAAAAAGAAAGGAGAAGAGAGAAGAATGCACATAAATCCTAAGAAATAGCCTCATTAATTCCCCTTAGAGGAAAAACAAGAGTAGTTAGGCAATGTGACTCCTGAAAAACCAGCTAGTTCAGACCTTTATTATTTCTTGCCAAGACTGTTATACTCAGCGCTCCCCATCTTCCACTTCAGTCCACTTCACTGCCCTGCACTGGCTGCCCTGTCAGGCCAATAGGAGGGGAGCCAATGGGGACCTCGTAGTGGCCCCTCAGCAAAACAGGGGCTGGAGAAAACAAACGTGGCTCCTATTGACTCCTTTCATGGATCTCAGTTGCTCTTTTCTATGGACCTCTTAGTGGAGAAGAGGTAATCCTCTACAGAATGTCCAAATTCTTGCATTCTTTACCCGTCCATCAATATATTGATTCTTTTTTTACTTCAAACCCAAATCCTTGCCTCATTTTGTCTCTACAAAGTGTTCACAGCAAAACATGCTTGGTCTGTTTTTACACTCTTGAAGAATTAAATAGTCCTTCAAAAAAAAAATATGGTGTCGGACTAGTTTCCTAAACCACAGCCCTGATAATGTCACCCCTTCTACACTTCACATTTCTAAAAGTAAAAGCAAAGGAAAACAACCCATTAAAGAAAATCTTTAAATATTTGATATATAAAAATGTAAAAGATATTTATATTAAAAACAAAAAAAATGACAGAGAAAAAATAGTTGACATATATAAGAGAAGAAAGTACCTTTAATAGTGAAGACTTCGTATCAGTTCTAGAACAACAAACATGGTATGAGGAAAATGGGCAAGGACACAAGAGGAAGTGTACAAACTACAGAACAGTCTTTGGAGAGCTTTATAGAATTCAAATCAACATCACTTGAGCCAATATTCAGTGGGTCTCCTGGACTTCTGAACAATTGCATGACTTCAGGTGTTTCACCATGACTGACTCCTCCGGAACCTCCTCTTACCAATCTCTATATTAGAAGGATGTACCTCACAGGACCTCTCCAAAATTCTGATTCAAATCAGATTAAGTAAAACAAAACCAATTAAAAACAGGAGTAAATAAATAAAAATACCATCTTTATCTGAATCCTGATTGAAAAAACTATAAACAGAGTCTCTTGGCACCAGAAATGAAAACCCATCTGGGATTAGGCATTTCTAAAGTGGGTGTAGACAGAGGACCTCGTCCAAAGATGAACATAAAGATGATGCTCTCTGCAAGCTGAAAATAGACACAAACTGCATGTTTTTCTATTTGAAAATGAAGTCCTAAGTTTTTAATATTCTGTAGAAAATTTTGAATCTTTGAACAATTTTATTGGAATTTAGTCAGATACTTAGATTGGGTAGTAAACCCAAATACAAGTTGAGGGCTAAAAATCCCCTAGACAATGATTACCATGGATTCCAGAGTGTAATACAAAATTCTAGAAAGTAGAATCAAACAGACCATCATTAGATAAGTGTTTAAGTTAAGTAGGTTGTATTAAAAAGAGACCAGAATTATACTTTCAGGCCAATCCTTTCCCAGACAATTTCATATTCAATCTTTAAAAAACAAAAACAAAGATAAATCCTTTTTCATCAGCTATATATAATATACAAATTCACAAGTTGGCATATTTGGTTCAAAAAGCAATATTATAGGCCAAAAAAATAATAATTACCATGGTTGAACATTTAGGGCTGAGATAAGCTCTCCAGACACATTATTTTGTTTCATTTTCACAGTAACTTTATTAAGACGGTATTCTCTCAATTTACTCTTGAAGAAGCTAATGCTTAATGAAGTATGTAACTTGCCTGAAGGCAAATAATTAGTAATAATAATGTCACTATTTTTGTACTCCTTACTCTATAATCAATGGCAAGTGCTTATCTAGTTGTTTTCTAAAATGTGTTTACCTCAGAAGTGCCTTACTCATAACTTTTAATGCATAACAAATATTAGAATAATACTCTAACTTTATATTGGATTTATTAACATGCAACGAGTATGAATCTGGTTTGTCACACGTGTTCATGCCCAAATCAGCATGTTAATATGTATGTTGAAGAAGTATTTGTGGTTTTCTTAGTAGTTTTAGTCCTCAGGGTTAAAATTTTGAGAAGGTTTTCTTATTTAGAAGGCATCATATTTACATGTGGGGACTTGTGTAGAGGATGTTTCCCTGCTGTGTAATTCCAATGAGAACATACAACTTGAGCAAGAAATATTGGCTTAAATTGGAAATATTATACTGCTTTAAAAATGTAGGCTAAATGTATTTAAAAAGTAAATAAATGTAAAAAAAATGTAGGCTAGAGACAATAGCTTTCTGTCAAGATGGTAGCATAGATAAATGCAGTACTTGCATCCTTCCACATCCACATTAAAATTACAAGTAAACTACAAAAAAGCCATCATTCAGAACCACCTGAAATCTAACTGAACAGAAGTCCTACAAGTGAGGATACAAAGAAGGAGCCACACTGAGTCTGGTAGGAGGGGCAGAGAAGCAGAATAAGTTGTTCCCACACCTATGTGTGGCAGATAAAAATTGGGAGGGATATCTTGGCTGCGGAGATCCCACTGAGGAATGAGGAGTCCCAGCCCCATACCAGGCCCTACTGCCCAAGGTTCCATTGCCAGGAAGAGAAGTCCCCATAACTTCTAGCGTGAAAACCAGCTGGGATTGTGGCTGAGTGAGACAAAGGGCTTCTGGAGCCCCAGGAAGTTCCTCTTAAAGGAAGCCTGCATGCACACTTATTCAGACCCACTCTCCCTGAGCTTTAGTGCTGGGGCTGCAGCTCAAAAGGCACCTGGGACATATGGAAAGGAACTGAATTGTTTGGCATCAGGGCAAGAGCTAGAAGGGCAGCCTTCTCCCAGGCAGAAGTGCTGGCAGAGTTCATTTTTCCTTTTCTGAGCCCTACACCAACAGAGCCCATAGGCGGGCACCATATCTGAGTCTCCATCAATCTGACTAACACTGTTCACTCTGGCTTTGTGTTCTTTGAGACTCTGCCTCACCTAACTTGTTGGCATACCCAAGCTGTTTCCAGTGGTTTTTCCATACTAATGGCCTGTCTTGTCTTATGCTTCAGGTTTTCCTAAAATCCCTCAAACAAGCAGCCTCTGGCCTCAGAGTGTCCTGTATTCTCACTAAGTGGTGCATACCCAGAATTAGGGGCAGCCAGCCTTAGTTCACAGCTTGACCTCTCCTGGGCATCTCTAAGCCCAGCACAAGTAGCTACCATCTGCAAATCACTCTGTAGCTCATACCAGGTAGCCCTTGGGAGAGCACAGACAGCAGTTGACCTTGGCTTGCACCTTCCAGAGGCCCCAGAACCAATACTAGTGGAGAGCTTCATACCACACCAGAGCACCACCTAACAACCTCCACAAGTGATACACTTTAGGGCAGACTCAGCAGGGACCAGGGCCCTGCTGAAGTAGTCCTGCTCTATGGAGTTGGCCACTGCACAGCTAATCTTCCACAATTGTTACAGTCAGTCCTCACACCTAACTGGCTTGGGAATAAATCCCTCCCATTGATGTACCAACAACAATCAAGGCTCAGCTACAATAGGAGGGTGTACACAGCCCCCTACAACAGGGGGCACACCTGGAGTATCCAGCTTGGGTGATCAAGGAGGTAGTGCCTGTGGACTCTACAGAATACCTACTACATAAGGCCACTCTATTAAGACAAGGAGACATAGCAGCTCTTCCTAATACATAGAAACAAACACAGGAGGCTGCCAAAAAGAGAAGACAAAGAAATATCTCATAACTGAAAGAACAGAATAAAACTCCAGAAAGAGAACTAAACAAAATGAAGCCAAGCAGTCTATTAAATGCAGAGTTTAAAACACTGGTTGTAAGATTGCTCAATGAACTTAGGGCAGAGTAGATGAACTTAATGAGAACTTCAACAAGGAGATAAGACATGTAAAAATGAAACTAGAAAATATGTAAAAATAACCAGTCAGAAATGAATAAATTACAGGGAATCAAAGGCAGAGTAGATAAAGCAAGAGATTAAATCAGATATTTGTAAGATAAGGAAGAAGAAAACACCGAGTCAGGACAGCAAACAGAAAAAAGAATTCAGAAAAATGAGGATAATAGAAGCCTCTGGGACAACTTCAAGTGTACCAATATTTACATCATGGGGGTGCCAGAAGGAAAAGAGATCGGGCAAGAAATTGAAAAACTATTTGAAAAAATAATGATGGAAAACTTTCCTAACCTGGTGAAAGAAATAGACGCACAAGTCCAGGAAGCACAGAGAATCCCAAACAAGATGGATCCAAAGAGGCCCACACCAAGACACATCATAATTAAAATGCCAAAGGTTAAACACAAGGAAAAAATCTTAAAAGCAGAAAGAGAAAAGCAGTTAGTTACCTACAAGGTAGCTCCCATAAGACTGTCAGCTGATTTTCAGCAGAAACTTTACAGAATTGAAGTAATTGACACAAAATGTTCAAGGTGATGACAAGCAAGGACTTATAACCAAGATTATTCTACCCAGCAAAGCTACCATTTAGAATTGAAGAGCAGATAAAAAGCTTCCCAGACTAGAAAAAGCTAACAGAGTTCATCACCACCAAACCAGTGTTACATGAAATGTTAAATGTTCTTCTTTAAAAATAGAAAAAAAGATTAAAAATATGAGTAAAATGGCAATAAATACATATTTATCAACAATTGAATCTAAAAAATAAATAAGCAAAACAGAAACAGATTCATAGATTCAGAGAATATTTTGATAGTTGATAGGTGGGAGTAGTCTGGGGCAGATGGGTGAAAAAAGTGAAGGGATTAAGAAGTACAAATTGGTAGTTACAGAATAGTCAACAGGGATGTGAAGTACAACATAGGAAATATAGTCAATAATATTGTAATAACTAGGTATGGTGTCAGATGATCATTTAGCAAATTTTATAATATCTTACCACTTGGTTGTACACCTGGAACTAATATAATAATTTAAGTCAACTGTAATTGAAAAGTAAAAATGTATTTAAAGTAAAAAAAAAAAAAGTAGGGTGGTAAACAGACCTTTCTTCTGAGAACATCATGAAGTGTGATAACTTGAATTGTCATGTGTAAAATAAAATATATGTAAAGTAAAATGAAAATGAGCTAAATTTATTCCCAGAATGCTTCAATATATAGTTTTCTTTTTTAAAATATAATAGTAAATTATTTAGCCACTCAGGAGTAAGACACAATTTTCTTTCTTTTAAGAATAATCCTCATTATTGTTTCTTTCTCATTTTTTCTTTTTTTTTAATTTGTAGTTACTTAACTATATTGGAAAAGACATTACATTTGCAAATTCATTCCATGAAATCCTATATGTAACAATATTGAAAATTTCTAGGCTTTTAACAAATAGAAACCAGCTTCACAAATCAAGACAGCCCAAACCATTAAATCAACCAGAACTGCCAACCTGTCATTAGCCAATAAATTTTCATTGTTGAAAATAAACTCACACTTCCTAATAAAAGCAGTTATTATTGATGAGTTTAAGACTCTGACCTTCAAACAGTAGTGGTGGCATAAACCCACAAAGGAAATAATAGCAATCATTTTTTGAGTATCTACCAGTATCAGATGTTTTACCCAAAGCACTATATTTGTTCTTCCTAACATACTTGCAGTTGGGTATCATGAAGCTAGCTTTGTAGATGAGGAAACTGAGGCTCACAGAGGTTAAGTGGCATCACCAGGGTCATTTAATAAGTTTAGAGACTTATACCTAGGTCTCCAAAATGCATGTTCCCCACACTGTACCACCCTATAACACCATACAGGTGCTAGTTAAGACTCTCCTGCATGATTCCACTTTTTAGAATGTTATTATAGTCTGACATCCATTATAATCATTGCCTCAGGGATTTTAGCTCTAGGCTAACTTTTAGGGTCACTACCTAATCTGAATATTTTAGTAAATTAAAAAAAAACTGGCCATGAATTCAGAAATTTCTGCAGATCACCAAAAGCCTAGGAGCTTCCACTCCAAATAGGCCTGTTATTTGTGTATATTCTCAGCATTCATGGAGCATAATTTTTTAAAATGTAAACCCTTGGATTGGGGACCTCTCTCCAAATCAGATTTGATGGTTTTATTTCTTCTACCAGAGGGAGGGCCCTGTCTATTGGTTATTTCTTTCAGAGTTAGAATTTAGATTTTTTTTTTTAATTTCTTTGCTCCTGTTTTTAATTATCATTGACATTACAAACTTTGAGCTCCTGTTTGGGGTCAGGGTCTTAAAGGATCCATCAGAAAAGGTTCTGAATGAGTCAGTCACGAGAGATGTCTGAGGGCACTGGATTGTTCAGAAGTCCAAGAGACTCACCAAATAATGGCTGAGGAGGTACTGATTTGAATTACAACACTCTTGGAAGTCTGTTTCTGCAGTTACTATAATACATTTAAAACAACTGACAACCAGTCACCATTTTTAAAATCTCTTTGCTAAGTCAATATTTAATAAGTGAAAACATTCTTTTTTTTTAAGGGACAGATCTGGGATAGTAGAACTTGGAATTTATATAATTTGGGGAGCTCCCTTTAAGAAAAAGAATGTAAAATTAAAAAGATAAACTTATGTATTGAAGTTAATATTTTTTTAGAGTAAGGAAAAAAATCACAACCCATTATAAATGGAAAAGTTAGGCCCTGGCTGGTGTGGCCCAGCAGACTGAGTGGTGGCCTGCAAACCAAAGGGGCACAAATTCGATTCCTCATTGGGACATATGCCTGGGTTTTGGGCCAGGTCCCCAGAGAGGGAGTTTCTCTCCCTCTTTTTCTCCCTCCCTTCTCCTCTCTATAAAAATAAATAAATAAAATCTTTTAAAAAATAAATGTTAAAGTTAGAAAAGGCCATAAATAACGCAAAATCTGCAAATATAATCTATCATACTCTCTAAGATCTCTATATTCTTTTGGTTAATATCTTTTGATCAAGTCTTCAAATACAAAAATTTATAGTCCAGGCTGTGTTGCTCAATTGGTTGGAGCATCGTCCTATACACCAAAATTTGTGGTTTTGATTCCCAGTCAGGGCACATACTTGGGTTGCATGTTCGATCTCTGGTCCGGGTATGTGCAGGAGGCAATAGATCAATGTTTCTCTCTCACATCGATGTTTCTCTCTCTAAAATCAGTAAATATAAAAACAATAATGTACCCTCAAGTGAGGATAAAAAAAGATAAAAAATATAGTATCAATTTCTGCAGTTTCCTCTCTCATGTTTAATCCTTTTAAAAAAAATTTAGAAAAGTTTCTCAGAGCTTTGTTTGTTACTGGGCATGTATAGTTTAAGTTTCTTTTCAAATTTAAGAAAAATCTCTTTTAGTTACTTTCCTTATCAGAGTTCTGAGATTGGGAAGAATTTTTCACAAATTAGCTTCCAGCTTTGTACATTTCAATTGTTGCCTCCACTATCCACATACCTCTAATGCTAGGCACTATTGAACAAGTTCCTGTATTGGTGCATATTCATATCACAAGAATGGGTGGTAAGAATACTGCTTGAAGCCCTTTCCCCTACAGTAAGACATCTAGCAGTAACTTAACTGTTTTTAGAAGGAATACAAACCACATAAAGACATCACACTAAATACTAAATATAGTCCCACCTCAACTTCCCCATGAATCCTCACAAACACTCCAAGTACCACCTGATGGAGGGGAAGTGTAGAGGTCAGAGGTGAGATGGGGGATCAAAGTGGAAAGATACAACAGACTAGTCAACTACAGTTAAAGTATCTGAGTAAAGCATTTCATCACAAAGACATACAGGGTGGGGCAAAAGTAGGTTTACAGTTGTAAGTACATGAAATGCAGAGTTTGTTCTTGTATTATTATTTATTAATTGTTATATTATTTTTCATACTAACAGCTATAAACCTACTTTTGCCACAACCTGTAGTGCTGAGCCCTCTCCCAGGGGCTTTGAAGGGGCCTATGCCAGTGAAGGGCTTGGGGCTTAAGCTTCATTAAATTCATAGTAAAAGGGAGATTGCCAGTCTGCTCCTACAAGCTTTCTAATTCAGGACCCACCCAGCGTTGGGTGTGGGCTGCAGACATAAATGAGAATTTAGACCATGTTTCTATGTAAAAAAAAATAGCCACATAATTTTCAACTGGAATATCAGAACACTTTCTTCAAAAACAGTAAGATTTTGGATTCCTTTGCTCCCCCATCCCCTACCTCTAAACTAGGTAGAAGAAGCAGAGCATCATCCAGCTCCAGATAGCTGCTGGTGGCTCACCAGGACAACTGGGAAAGGAGCAACTCTATTCTGCTGTGCCTGGGCCGAGGTACTGGGGGCCTGCCACTACCCACACTGGGGAGGACTGGAGGGCTGCACAGCCTTTGCCGTCTCTGCTCTTCCTTCCCTCCTCTAGTTGCTAAATAGCAGGGGAGGCAGGATAAAGTGAGAAAGTTCCTGAAAGAAATAAGGGGTTGGGGATGTTGAAGGAAACCCCAAACAGTGGCCATGATCACTGGCTGAGATAGACAACCCCCATGGCTATCCATAAAGAGAATGCAGACAAGAAGGAGATTGCCTAGATATAGATATCTCACACTTTAAAAAAAAAATGTTTTTCCTTAGATGTGCAAACTGAAGGGCATTTAAAGAAAACTGAAGTGCTAGTATAATGTCAAGGTTAACATTTTAATTGCATAAAACACCATGAAAGCACATGCTTGTCATTTTTACAAGGTTACCTTTCCTGTACATGGAGGGAGGCATTTATCCAACAACTATATATGAGTTGGTGACATGATATAAAATGTGACTTATATAAATGGAAGAGCTTATACTCTTTTTTTCTGCATAGCTCTTCCAGAAGGAACCATCAAGTAGCTAAATTGTGGCCTTTTAAACCTTTCCTCTCAGATAAGAAATACACATGTGTGTGTCAGTTTGCAGTTTTGAATGCATAGAGACTAATTCTCGTGTAGTGTGTCTGATCCCCCACCCTGCCCAGAGCCTCATCAACTTCAAAGAGGGATTTGCAAGTGGAATGGCGGAGGAGCAATGGCAAATTTAACTTTTCTGGACAATGTGATCACATAACAAAAGGCTGCTGTAACCCTGCAAGAGGGCAATGTTAAGGTTATTGCTGGAGTCAACTCTGAATTCCCTGAATCTAGGGCAGTCCAGAGTATATAGCCTCACAGAGCAATAGTTCACAGTATTTTACAATGAGCAAAAAAAAAAAAAAAGAAAGAAAGAAAAAAATCTTGTAAAAGATGGGAAGCCTTTCAGATCTATGCATTGAATCCTCCTCCTTCTCCTCTTCCTCCTCCTTCTTCGTCTCTTTAATTTTTTTGAAAAATAACTTTCCAAGGTTGAAAAGTAACTAAAGTAAGTTTCAACAAATTATACACCTGGAGAAATAACAGCTTTATGTATAAGATGTGGAAGAGATAAATGTCCTTATTAGTTATACACAAATGTGTATTACATTTTTATTTCATAAGACCAGAAACACAAAGGAGGCTGTCATCCATAACCACAGATTTAGTCATAAAAAACCCTAAATTTCACAGCCAGTTTTTATATAGAAATCCAAATTCTGAAGTATTGATAAAAAAAAATCTGTCATTGCCTTAAATATGAAAATGAAGATGCAGTCCCCTTAAAACAAGACTGATTTTTTAAAAAATTGTTAGACCACTACCACCACATGTCAGTTTATACTTGTTATGCTGAAAGGGATTGTTCAATTACATTAGTTTTATCCTCCCAGCTGGGTTGAAAGTAGGACTATTGTAGTCACTCAGAGCTAAAAACATGAATTTGGCTAAATGAAAGACAAAAGAGAAAACACACGAGTCAAAAGCCACCAGAGAGAAAGCCCTAATGGAAGTCCCTATCCCTCCTCTGACCAGTGGCCTCTCCCATCCTCTACCTGCTCCCATCTTTTGTCTAAGAAAGGAGCAAGGTGGGCTCCTTGAGAGGGAGGATGAAGACAGAAAGCAGAGAAATGGGCAACCTGGATTTGGTCTGCTTTGTTTCCAGTGAAAGGGATTTCAACCTGAATTCAGGAACAATCCAGAAGGAAAGTCTCCAGGGAAGCTCCCTCCCTAGTTGGGTAAAGTCATTCTGGTACGTGGTTTTTGAAAATATCTCACAAAAAGAGAGTAAGGAGTGGATTACCAAGTGGCTGTTCAAGATTTCAATTGAACTCTCTCCTCCTCCTTACTCCCTTAATTAATGAACAGCCTCAGCCTTCAACTGAGCTCTGAGGGGCAAGTGTTCACTGATAAGGAAACAAAAGGCCAAGAAGAATCCACTCACACTGTATAGGAGGAAATAGTGGCCAGAATGGGTCATATGTTAAGAATGTTAAAAAGTAGCTATGGTATTTATTTTATTTTATACATCAAACTATATCACTCCTCTGCTCAAAACCCACTAATGATTACTCATTTCACTCCTAGTAACCTTAAACTGCTTCAGAATTTCCCATAACACTTATTACCTTTTCACGTTATGTAAGGTACCTACTTATATTTTTTTTTTTTTCCCCCCCCCTTCTTTTTTCTTCTTTTTTTTTTTGTAATTTATTTTCTTTTCCTTTTTTTTTTTTTTTTCTTTTTTTCCCCTTTTTCCCCCCCCCCCCCCCCCCCCCCCCCCCCCCTTTTTCCCCCCCCTCCCTTCACTTTATTATATTTTATTATTTTTAATTTTTTTTTTTTCGGCCCTGGTGACTCTTATCTATTAATTAACACCCCCCCCCCTTATGCTTATTAATGTGTCTCCACTAGAATGGAAGCGCTATAAGGGCAGCGATTTTGTTTGTTTTTATTCCTCATTTTTCTTTAGTACATAAAATAGTACTTGGTACTTAATAGGTATTTAATAAATACTTATCTTGTTGAAGTACTTAATTAGTTAATTAATTTTCCATGGATGCATAGATAATATTACAGCATTAAAGAAGGAGTCATTCAATTATGTAGCTATATGGGTATAGGCATAAAGATATAGGTGAAAATGTCTATAGTTGCAAATAAAGTCACATGTAAAGGCAGAGATAGATGTGGATAGATGTAAAAAAGTCAAAGACTATGTAAAAGCCAAGTGAAGAATTTATCCTGGAAGAAATTTAAAAAACATTTTTTAAATCCTCTATAAAAGAAATAAAAGAACACAAAATTGTGAAACAAGACGTCAAAGTGGTTGACTAAAAGTTGTAAAGAAAGAATTTAGGAGCTCTGCTTAATTTTTATCTTTAGGAATTATTACCAGCTAACATATTCTACTTTCTTTATACATCTTGTATCTTATCTCTCTCCCCCAACTAGAATATGTTTCCCTAAGGACACAAATCATTATCTGTTTTGTCTCTTTATCCCCAGAACAGTGCTGGAGCATAATAGGCATTCAAATATTTATTTAATTAATGCATTCATACCCTGGGGTATAAGACCATTTATTCCTATCTATCCCCTTAAAATTTTGGAATTTTAATAGTACACTGAGTCTGCAAACCAACAAACTGGTTAGGACAATCTAATGAATACTTAGCCTTTGTGTTACTTTACCCTACAAGTATTAATAGGAAAGTCAAAAGTCTTGTATGGCCCCTTGGTATCGTTGCAAAAAAAAAAAAAAAAAAAAAAACAGAATTTGAACATTTACACAAAGGTAGATTTTCAGCTTTCCAAGAAAATCACCTTATAGTCAGAGCTAATGATGGAATTGGCCTCCTCATAAACACTGAGCTCCCGGCCAGTGCAGATATGAAACAGGATGTTGGATGTTTTCTCACAGGAACTCTATGAATGAAATTCCACCATGTGAAGGAATTTAGTCCAAACTCTTTAGCAACAACCTCCAAGTTCTCTTTCTGTTCTGAGATTCTGTGATGCTATGCATACATGGCATACATGGTTTCCATTGTGTGTGATGGTGTTTTGTAGCTGTTCATGTGTGGGGATTTGAACCATTCCCCTGACTGGGTCACTAGTGTTTCACTAGTTCCTACTGACTATTCATTAAACAGCAGCACTCAATGGGTAGGAGCCCAGCATAGCTAGCTGACTGACCTTTCTTGAAAAGATTCTCAATTCAGCAGTAATTCCAACGTGAGAAATCTATTTACTGTAGTTGAGTAAGCAGATCACCTCCTATTTCTTATGAAAATTGTAACTACAATACATTAATATGACCTCTAGTCAACTCCTCCAAGCTAGACATGGGCCTTGTTTAGAGGAAGATTCTGCATTTCCCTGTAGTAAACATAAAATACCTTATAAGAAGGAGCTAAAGATTCTAAAGAAAGTTGAGTTAGTTCTAGGCATTGTGGTGAGAGCACACATTCTTGCCTGGAAGAAAGAGCATGAAATAAATGTTTTTGTTTGTTTGCATTTTGATTTTGTTACCATTTTTTAATAATCATATTTTTTGTGAGTCCAGTTGAAAAGATGTGGAATTCATAGTAACAGTCATTGAAACAGTCAAAATTCAAAACCCTTATTCGTATATAAAAAATACTTATTTAGACTGGAAAGTTGGAAGTTAAATTAATCATGATTTTATTTTATAAGAGACATGAACTAAATTGTAACAAAGACATTAGAGAGGTTTGAGGCTCTGGTGGGTGGTGAGGGGAGAAAATAATTATTCCCAACTGTTCATTAGAAATGTATCTTCTCAAGTCCAAATGAAGTCCATTGGCCTCCTGAGCTTTAAAGTAGGCAATTTTTCAAGAATCTTTTGGCATTGGGACCATGACTATGATAATCTTCCTAAAGGTGGTCTGGGAGGTCAAAATTAAAACATGGCAAAACCCTAAACTTCTGTGGTCTTAAATACACCACTTCACTGTGTTCCATAGCATTTCCATGACTGAGATTTATGGTCCTGTCAGTTTTCGTATCCTGCTTGACAACCATGGAAAGAAATGTTTGTGTTTCCCACTCATTGCTGAGTGCAGGATCACTATGTATAAGTTAGAACTTTTAAGAAAGGCCTGCTGGCTAATTCTATAAGCCATCTGAGAGGTTCTTCTCTCCACTTGTAAATGTTTCCTTAGAAATTTATAATGTTAATTTTTCCAGAGAAGCACACAGACTGTGGGGTGTCTGCAAAAAAAGACTTTCCTGACTGACTTGCAGCTGGTCACTTGCATAGGTCCTTAAGCTGTCTGTGCAAGTTCACCACCATGGGTTTTTAGAATGGTTATAAGAGGTTGAGTGTGGCGCATAAGTACTCAGAGAATGACCACTAAACTTTTTGATTGTGTTAGTTACTGTTTTCAGGCAGATAACTCTGTATTGTTAGAAAAATAAATACCCACCAGTTTACGGACAGTTTCTGTTCTCCATCCCTCTGGCAGGCTGCCTTCTTCTACTACTGGCTTCTCATCATGGCAACTGAAGAAACATAGCCCTACTTTTCTAGAAGACTACCTTCCCTTTATACCTCTTTATTCCATTCCTTTTTCTCCTTCAAATTCCCCTCTTACCTCACAGATCTTGCATTTCAGTCCAGCATAGAGTCTCTGGTAGCAGGAATACTGATGAGTTAGGGAAAGAGGAAAGGAAAGACTTAATATTTTGGATATTTTCACTTGGTGGCTGGCACTGAGCTAGGAGCTTTATAAACACTATATCATTTTAGCTTTATTACATCCATGTGGAGTTGCTAATTTTTTCTAATTTCATAAACAGAAAACCTAAAATTCAGTTACATGATTTGCCCCAAATTTATTATCTCGTTCTTTTGCCATACTTGACCTGTGAGGAAATTCAGCCAGTTAAGGTGGGAGAAGTTGGTTGAGAGCGGATTGAAGACTTCCTGCTTGAATTTGAGTTCTACTTAACACTGTGTTCTAATAATAATAGTTGTAACAATACAAGTAACAGCAATGAGAGTAGTCATAGTAACAGTAGTAGTAGCGATAGGAGTGATAGAAGCAGAAATTGTATAAGTTGTATACCTCTGAATCTATTGACAGGGTTCAATACTCAACTTGTCTTTCCAAAGCTAGGAAGCTCAAATGGTTCCATTCAGGTCCCTGAATTTATAGATTTGAATTTATCTTGTTTCCAGGGACCTCCTGAACACTAGTAAACATGTAGTGTTTTGATTTTCATTTTTAGCTCTAACACTAATAGAATGATTGTGATCTTAATCAGAACTTCATTTGACACTCATCTCCACCAGATTCAGGGACTCAAATGAGAAGATTTGACAACAATAGATTGAATCTCAGGCAATGCAACTGAGAAATATCTAACAACACAGCTTGGCCCCAGATCCCTTTGAGTTCCAGCTAGAGCCCACTGGTTAGAATATGAGTGAGTCAAAGCACAAAGATGCAGGGAAATAAGGGCTAAGGCACAAGGGCACCAAGCAGTCCCCACATCTGCGAAGGTTTTTTCCCATGAAGACTTAGGACTTGGGACACCTAGGTCAGACTAGCACACAGTGCTCTATGCATAGTATCATCTAAAAGACTTTTTCTTTCTTACCTTCTGAAGTTTGGATTTATATGTGTGTGTGTGTGTGTGTGTGTGTGTGTGTGTATTTTTCAATGTGTATATTTATAAGACAGCAGCAGTTTCTTCCATCCCATTGTTCCACTTTACTCTAGCTAGAGAAAGATGAAATGTTGCAATTATGACTTTTAGAATAAATCTGATTTTATTAACTGCCTAATAATAATAGAGAAAAACGTCAATGTGGATTTAAGTTTTTTGAGTATACATTCTCTGTTTCAATTCTTTCACTTGAAAAGTGACGAGCAAAATCAGAGGGCACCAACACAACGAGCATGGCCAAAGAGTATAAAAACTTCCCAGTGACGTGGGGTTGCCTCATTCTGAAGCTCACCTTCCTTCCTGAGATGAGTAAGACACTCTATCCCAAAGCAAGAATTTCTTTTTCTTGAATCCCCCATCCTCAGCAATAGGCCATCATTTAGGCTAGAAGGCAGTAGGTGTCACCAAGATGCTTTACCTGTCCTTGAATGCAAAAGAGGGGCAATGTTTCTGAGAGGACCTTCTCATTTAATAACATGTAAAACTTACTTTTGGTGAGCTGGACCTAGAAATGGGCTGCCCATGTGGCCAGCAAACACCTAGAAAAAGAGCTGCAGGCTTTCTAATGTGAATGCCTTGTTCTTTAAAATTTCAGATTTGCTTGAGAGGAATCACAGCATCTGGAACACAGTAGCTCTCAGTAAATAGATATTGCCTGAACAAATTGAGATGTATACACAATTCAGCTTTTATGTCAATGATATTTTTCAAGTTTAATAATTTATGTTCAAAAGCTAAGATATAATAAATTACCATCAGGGTTTCTTCACTTACTTGTTTTATCTTATATAAAATAGTTCTTTAAAAAGAAAGTTTTAGAGGCCTTTCTAATTATTTCACTCATTTAATCATATATTTAAAAGGATTTTAACTATTACATTAGAGCTGCCTCCAAAATTCTAAGCCAGTAAAAGACTCTCCTTGGTACAAATGGTTATGATATATGCAAAATACACCGATAAACAATTCTTCCCCTTCCTCTGTGTGTGCTTGAGCAAACCACTTAGAGTCTCTGGGTCTCATTTTCATTATTTCTCCAGGGTGAGACTGGGTTTGATGAGTTCCAAGAACCCTGCCAGCTCTGATTCTTATACATTTGGCAGAATTCTGGGAGAGGAATTCTCAAATTAGAAGTCACTCTTTCATGGTGACTGCCTTCTCAGAGCTTGGATCCTTCATTTTCCCTTTCTCATGAACCTGACTTTCACACCAGTAGAAACACATATAAGAAAACTTATACTGGGTTTTCTCTCTCTTTTCCTACTAGTCCTATTGCTGTCTCATGGTTTATAAATTAACTCCAAAGAAATACTGCCTCGGCAGTATATAGTCAATAAATATTTGTGGAGTGGTGAATGAGAGTTTCCAAAGAAAAGGAAACTCACCACTCCCACTCAAAGGTCTTGGATTCACTATGTCAACACCAGAGAGAAAAGGAGAAAAGACAGAGAAAAAGATGTGCACTTTAAGCCAGCAATGATTAAGTATCTGCTGCAAAGGCAACTATCTGCCCTCTTAGGGAAAACATATGAAGGCTTGGTTCCTCTAAAGTTAGTGTAACCATATATTGAAAAAGCAGGACTTGCTTAACTTTATTTTGACCCCCATTGTTGCTTTCAATTCATTGACTCATGCTGGTTCTTCTCCTGCTCCCAAATGACAGCACAAGGAGGTCCTACACATCCTCTGGCCACTGCTAGGTAATACAAACAAGACTTCACTTTCATAGGAACAATATGAAAACACAGTAATAGTAAAAACTCCAACCTGATTTAAAGTTTCAGCTCTCCTCATCTCCCACATCCTCTACCTCAATCCAGATCCTGCAGCTGAGGAATGGGGAGAGTCAACTCTCTGTCGCCCTCAAGTTACAGCTCCCCCTCACCTGTTTATGTTCAGTTTTGACCCCTTCACAAGTGAGGAAAGCAGGCATCCATATTGGCTGGCTTACTCATTGGACTGGGAAGTAGTTATAGTTGACTTTTTCTGAGGGGCGTTTTTATCTTTTTTGGAAACCTCCCAACTCTGGCCTCTTAAACATAAATTCCTTGGTACAGGTGATGTACTACCTGTAACTACTCTCTGTTGCGATCTAATCGTCCTTCTGCAGGACTCTCTCAGACAGGATCTAAAATAGACCACACCAGCACTGCCTGGTGCACATAGCCCTCCTCTGGCCCCCAGGAAACCCTCATTTGCAGCTGAAGGGCCAGCCCCTAAGTTTGATGTGCTCCCTAAATGCAAGGAAGCAAGTTCTCTGTGTCCTTCCATGGAAGCCCATCTTACATAACATGAGGTAAAGGAGTTAACAAACTCCTTTAGCTTTTTCTTGTCTGAGAAACTCCTTATTTTTCCTTCAATTTTAAATGATTGCTTTGCTGGGTAAAGTAGCCTTGGTTGTATAGGTCTTTGCTTTCCATTACCTTGAGTATTTCATGCCACTCCTTTCTGGCATGAAATGTTTCTGTTGAGAAATCATATGACAATCTAATTGGTGCTCCCTTGTGTGTAACCACCTGCTTTTCTCTTGTCACTTTTAGTATTCTTTCCTTGTTAAGCCTTGACATTTTAATTATGATGTGTCTCAATGTAGACCTCTTTGGGTCCAACCTGTTGGTACTCTCTGAGCTTTCTGGACTTGTGTGCCTTTTTCCTTCCCCAGATTAGGGAAGTTTTTGGTCATTATTTCTTCAAATGGGTTCTCAATTCCTTGCTCACTCTCTTCTCCTTCTGGTATACTCATGATGTGGATGTTATTGTTTCATGTTGTCCCAAAGGTTTCTTAAGTTCACCTCAATTTTTAAAATTCTTTTTTCTTTTTGCTGCTCTGTGTGGGTGTCTGTTTCTACCTTGTCTTCCAAATCACTGATTCAATCCTCTGTTTCATTTAACCTACTGTTTATTCTTTCCAGTGTGTTATTTATTTCAGATATTGCATTCTTTATTACTGACTAGTCCTTTTTTATGGTCTCTATGTCTTTTTTCATGCTAATGAGTATCCTTATAATCATTACTCTAAACTCTCTCTCTGATAAATTGCTTGCTTCCATTTCATCTAGCTCTCCTTCTGTAGAATTCTCTTGTTCTTTCATTTGGGGTCTGTTTCTTTGTATTCTCATTTTGACTGCCTCTTTGTATTTGTTCCTGTGTAATTAGGTAGATCTGCAAAGACTCTGGTATAGGTCTTTGTCAGATGCTACTGTAACTGGCTCTGTTCAACCTGTTCGGACCTATCAGTGATCCACAGCATGTGGCTCCCTCTGCAGGGCCTGTGTGTGCAAAAAGAACAAGGCTGAACACCAAGGCTAGCTTTTATCAGCACCAGGCACAGGAAAGGGTCAGCTGAAGTCTCATAGAGCTCCCAGAAATCTGCCTTCGTTGTTAAACTAATTAATGATATAGCCTCAAGCTATAATAAGTAGCCTGGCTTAAGCTCCACAGGGTGGGACAGAGCAACTCCTGCAGCTGGAACTATTGCTTCCCCTCAGAGAGGGTGCTCTCCTTAGGAAAAATGGTTCCTCCAGTATGGGGAATGATTCAGCACAGGGATCCTAGTGGTTGTTCCCTCAGTTCTCTCCCCAGAGCCACCACCCCAGACTCTCCTCAAGTATCTCTAGTCCACTCTGCCCTCCCTCTGCCAGAGCCCAAAGTAAGTGGCTGCAAATAAAGTTTCGTGCACTGACCCTTTAAGAGGTTCTCTGAGTCTCTAGACATCTCCTCCCACCAGATAGTAACCCTGATGCTTCTCACAGCTGGATGTTATCTGGATTCCTTTCTGGCTCTGGTGCTATAGGCTGGGGAGCCCAACTTGAAGTTTAGACCCCACACTTCTCAGGGGGAACCCCCTGGCTGCTGAAATATCCCTCCAGAACTTCAGCTGACACCCATGGGAGCCTAGTCAGCCCTCTTGTGCCTCCTTCTCACACTCTACTAGCTTCATTGTGGTAAAGTTATTTCTTCTGACTGTCCATTGTTATAAGGGTTTCCTCCAGGTAGTGTTCAGTTGGTTATTCAGGATGATTTCTCTACAGTTTAGTTGTAATTTCAGATTGGTGCAGTGAGGAGGTTGTTGTAGCTTCTACTTATTCCTCTGCCATTTTGGATCTCCTCCAGGTAAAGGAGGAATAATGCCTACTCCCTGAAGAGGTAGGACTCACAGAACACCAATATGTTTTTCAATAAATACATTTAAAAATCATATTCCTTTATAATACAGATGACAAGTTAAGAGATGTCCATTTAATTCTCAGGCAATCTCTTTAAAAATCTGCACTTTGGTCTAGCAATACATTGTAGTGTCTGATATCTGTGACTGTAGGGTTATTTTAAGCTCCCATAACAGAATGAGACTCTGTTAAAATACGTAAACTTGTGATAAGTGGGAGCAGAAAGGACTGCACAGACTTTCTGGGTTTTGAAAAGTTATAAGGTCATGAAAAAAACGGGGGGAGAGACCATTTCAGAAAACGGAGCATGAACAAAAACACAGACACAGGAAAGCCAAGTGTGTGTGGGCAATGATAATCAGTAGATAAGCTGGAATGGAGGTTACACATAAGAGAATGGTGGGGGCTAACATGAGAAAATAGGCTTGGGGCTAAGTTGTGAATGGTTTCAACATGAAAGGTGAGGATTTATACTTATTTGGAGGAAAGTAAGGAAACAGTAAAAATTATTAAACAAGAAAATTAACACATCATATTGTATCATGATTGAGCATTTGCATTGTCTCTTTCCCCAGATAAAGTGTAAATAAAATGTGGGAAAGCAAACCCAGAGTCTAATTCCTGTTTATGCTTCTTGCACATTCCATGTCACATGGTAGGTGCTTAAAAACTTTTTACAGTAAGGATGGAATACAGGTAGAAAGATAGGAATAGAGGAAAGTGGAGGAGGAAGAAAAGAGAAAGGTGGAGGGACAAGTTGGGGAGGGGAGCAGTACTTTATATATAAATCTATAAAAAGAAAACAACATCCTATTACTTTGGTCATTACAAGCAGCAATGGGAGCCTTTTTGTAGGGAGGAACATATTTATGAGATGCTATGTTGCCACAACATTCAATTTCTCATCTAGGTCCTGTAAACAGCTTTTATGTAACCTGTTTAGGATTTGCATTTAATGTCATAATTCATTATAAGTAGAAAGGATCTATAAGTGTTGTTTTATCAGTACTGTTAATGAATTGTCTTTATCCACCCTAAACTTTTGTCCAGTTTTTCTGATGAACACAGCATCCATTTGTAGATGGCCAGTGGTAGACTGTGGCTGTAAAAAGAGGAGTGGTAACTGGCCCACGGGACACTGGCATCTACATTGTGAGTCTACCACCTGCTCACTTAACAGGGCAACATGATTGTTGTGCCTGGATGATTTTTTCACATGCTACTAGCCCAGACATAGTAAACACCTGACCTTCAACTAAAGCCCACTTAATCCATATGTTCTGTCATGTTTCTCCCTGGATTTGGTGGAATTTGGGCCAGCTGTGGGTTGTGATGACATTTTTCACTCTTCCAGGATTATGATTTAATCTGTCCATCTCAGACCCAACCTGAAGAACTTTTCTGTTTTCCCAGATAACATTTCAGGGCTTTCTAAGCTTGTTATTTCCTCTTTGACCACATTTTATATACATACTTCATGTTGAATTTCAGTAGCACACCTTCAAGTCCTGAATTCTTAAATATTCAGTCATTTTCATTATGAATTCTCTAAATCACAAACAAAATTATTCTAGAGAATTTTTAGGACATGGCTTGAGATGTGTCAGAATGGCTACCTTTGCCTGTCGGTTATAAAAAAAAAGAAACACAGAAATTTTACCTATTTTTTAAATAAATCTACACATTCCCCAAAGCTCATTGTAGATCCTGGCATGCTCATAATCACAACATTTGCATGTAATCTTCTAGAAGTATGAACAGTGATCTCTTCAAACTCAAAAATGTTCCATGATATCTCTTCTCTTTGAGTCAAGCCAGAGCAAGCATATGACACAGGGTAAGAAGAAAATGATAAAGTTAACAAATGGCAAATCAAATTGCAGTTCCCAGCAATTATGATTTCTCAATTATTTATGTAACATCTACTATATGCAAATTACTGAGCGAAGGTGGGAAGATTAAGAGAAAAAAAAGACCTGTGGTACCATGTGACTAGTCACTGGCCAATGAGTTGTGAGAGAGAGTGACAGGGGTACTTCCAAGAGCTACCTTCTGGAGGAAGCTCTTTGGTAAAAGAGACAACAAGGTGCAAGGCACCACAGGAATATTCCCTTGTGAGAGTGCAGAGGAGAGCAAATCATCCTGACTACCGTTGGGTACCAGCCCTACCTGGCAGGGCAGCTGCTACTCAGCTCCAGTTCCCATCCAGAAAAAAAGAATCGTGTTGCCAGACCTCCTGATTTTTTTAAAGAAAAATAGACAATGCATATTTTAGGTTGACTCTCCTGATTTTTTAATGTTGTCAACCAATTCAAACTTTTTTAAAGCCCTCTTTCCATAAGCTGTGTTGAACCATATATACCACCAGTTTCTATTTCTGAACTAGAAGTGAGAGTGTTCGGAGAGGGTTAGAATGAGTCTGGAAAGATGAGCTGGAGCCAGAGTGCAGTCATTCTCCAAGCACCATGGCTTCATTCCCTGAATGATGAGAACTACCATGATTTGTTTTGGTTTTTAATTACTGGTATAATCCTACCTGTGCCTTAGAAAGATAATTCTCATGGCAGATGGGCACTTGAAATGATTTGATAACAGTTGTTGAAATAATGAATGAGAAAGAAAGATAGGGAAGCTAGGAGATTAGAGGCCAGTTAATACTCTTTCAGTGATCTAGATAAAAAGGGATTAAATTTAAGGAAATGGAAATGGAAAAAAGTAATAAATACAGAAATTACCCAAGAGGAAGAATGATACCTTTGCAGAGGCAATTAATTTTGTTTGCCAAATTTTTCTGATTCTTATTTCTGGGAGTTGATAGCATGGCACTTCTTGGTCCCCTTGCCTTTGAGTGGTACCATGTGACTAGTCACTGGCCAATGAGTTGTGAGAGTGACAGGGGTACTTCCAAGACAGAGCATTTAATTCCCATGTTAAAAAGCTCTGTTTCCTTTTCATATCATCCAATATTCAAGATAGTGACTGCTCCATCAGCTTGGGCACCTAAACAACTACAATGAAGTAAGACCTCATGCCATCTTATGATGACTTGAAAACAAATAAACATTCTTGGGCATAACTACAGAGATTTTAGGGCTGCTTTTACCACAATATAACCTAACCTATGCTTACTGATACATTTGTATTTGCTTCTTGTGACCACACTGCATTAACAAAGTAAAAATAAGGCTACTTTACTTTCCATAGCCAAGATCAACCAGACTGCAAGAGATCCATGAGACATTTGCAAAAAACACTTATACCCGTATAAATAATAAGACCACATTACATTCTAAACTCATTAATTTTCCAGTCTCTATTGCTTTTTATAAGTTTTCCCAAGATTCTTTATTTTTAATTTTCAAATCATGTTTATTCTATTACAGTTGCCTTGATTTTTCCCCATTTGCCCTCCTCTACCCATTCCGCCCCATCCACAACTCCCCACAGTCAATTCCCACTCTGTTGTCCATGTCCATGGGTCATTCATACAAGTTCTTTGTTTAGTCACTTCTCCTTCTTTCCACCATTGTCTTCCTTCTCCATCCCCTCTGGTCACTTTCAGTCTGCTTCATGTTTCCTTGCCTGTGGTTTATTTTGTTCGTTAGTTTGTTTTTTTTTAATAGATTCACTTATAGGTGAGATCATATGGTATTAGTCTTTCACCGACTGGCTTATTTCACTTAGCTTAATATTCTCTAGTTCCATCCATGATGTCACAAAAGGTAGGCATTCCTTCTTTCTTTGTTTTCTTTTTTCAAATGCACATTGATTTTATTTATTTATTTTTTAAATGTCAAGATCTATTATAAAATATTTAAAAAATTAAATCCATTATAAAGTCTCAGCAATTAAAACAACATGAAGCCAGGACAGAAATAATCAAGTAGGTAAATGAAATAAAATGAGCATTGTAGAAACAAATAATATATGATGAAATTGATATTTCAAATCAGTGAGGAAAATAAGACATTCAACAAATAAGGTGCATCAACCATTATTACTTGAAATAAAACAAATATAGACCCCTGTTTCACACATTATACAACAAATAGTCAGGTGAGTAAAAAATCAATATGTAAAATCTAAGGAGTTTTAGGAGAAAATACAAAATAATATTTTTCTTACCCTGAAGTAACATATTCAATCCCAGAAGCTATAAAGTAAGATATTGACAATATGACCATATTAAACATTTAAGACTATATAGTTATATACATATAAAAAAAGTTAAATGACAAGTAATAGAGTAGGAAAGTATTTGCCACACATCTGGAAAAGGGTTAATAGTTTTTGGGGGGTTTTTCTTTAAGGAAAAATTCTACAAACATTTAATTTAAAAAAATGGCTAAGGAATACCAAAAAGTAATTTAAAGCTTTTTTTAAAAAATAATAAAATTGGCAAGAAATACACAAAAACAGGTTTAGTGTCAACAAATAATAAAGGAACAATTAAAATAACACATCATTGTCACAGATTAAGTATCAAAAGAATTGGTAATATCAAGTATTGGTGACTGTGAAAAGAAGTTGGTATTCATAGACTCTTTTTCTTCATCTTCTTCAAGCAAGTCCCTTTAGCATATTTTTCAATGCTAGTTTGGTGGAGGTGTATTCTTTTAGCCTTCTTTTGTCTGGGAAACTCCTTATTTTGTCTTCCATTTTAATTGAGAGCTTTGCTGGGTAGAGCAGTCTTGGTTGCAGGCCTTTGCTTTTCATGACTTGGAATATTTCTTGACATTCCCTTCTGGCTTGTAGTGTTTCTATTGAGAAGTCAGCTGCTGGCCATATCAGGGCCCTCTTTGTATGTTACTACTTCTTTCTCCCTACTGCCTTTAGGATTCTCTGTTTGTCTTTGCTATTTGCCATTTTAATGATGATATGTCTTGGAGTGGGTCTCTTTGGGCTTCCTGGACTTGTGTGACTTTTTCTCTCCTGCAATTAGGGAAGTTTTCCATCATTACTTTTTCAAACATGTTCTCTATCCCTTCCCCCTCTTCTTCTCCTACTGGTATTTCTATTATACAGATATTATTATGTTTCAGATTGTCCTGCATTTCCCTCAGCACCTCTTCATTCTTTTTTAGTCTTTTTTCATTTTCTTGCTCTTTCTGGGAGTTTTTTTCTACCTTATCCTCAAACTCGCTGATTTGATTCTTGGCCTTATTTAGCTTGCTTTTTTATGGTTTTTTATGGTTATGGAGGAATGGTTTGCCTGAGCAAGATAGCTGTTGCCATATGGGGGCGGAGTCAGCACCAGGATTCTGCCAGCCACTCTCTCTGTTCTCTCCCCAAAGCCTCTATCTCCAGTCTCTCCTCAAGTGTCTCCACACCAGTCTGCATCCCCCTTAGCCAGGGGTTAGTAACTATGGCTGCCACTCTGTACTCAGCCATCAGGCTTTAGCACTATCAGGCCAGAACCGAGTCCCTCTGGGCCATGGGGCTCTTGTGTCCTCTCATACTGCTGTCGCTCAGGGGAGTAGTCTGCCTGAGCAAGATGGCTGCTGCCATATGGGGGATGAGTCAGGACTGGGATCCCGCTGGCTACTCTCTCAGTTCTCTGCCCAAAGCCTCCTTCCCCAGTCTCTCCTCAGGTGGCTCCAGCCCACCCTGCCCCCACCTCTGCTGAAGCCCAGGGTAAGTGGCTGCAAATAAAAATTTATTCATTGGCTCTTTAAACAGCTCTTTGTGTCTCCAGCCTCCTGTCTCTGGCAGAAAACAACCCTACTGCTTTTCACAGCTGGCTGTTATCTGTGTACTTTTGGGGCTCTGGTGCTGTAGGCTGGAGATCCCCGCTTATGGTTTAGAGCCCGCCCTTCTCAGGGGGATCCAACTGGCCCTTTTAATATCCTTATGGTGTTGTCACCCATGGGCACCCTGCCTGCCTTCTTGAGTATCTACCGCAGTCCTTACCAGTTAGGTTGTGCTCAAGCTGATTCTTCTGTCTGTCTCAGGTTATCAGGCTCCTCTCTCACTATTGTTCAGTTGTTTATTCCAGGTGATTTCTCCACAATTTAATTGTAATTCCAGGTTGGTCCTGGGAGGAGTTAATTGTGACTTTCACTCACTCCTCCACCATCTTGAGTCTCAGGATTTTTTTTTGATAATTCTTTTCTTCCAGTAGGATTATCATTAATGTAATTAATAATTCCTCTACAATTATTAGTTTTCCTTTTTTAATCCTCTCCCAAGGATATGTTTATTGATTTTTTTTTAGAGAGGAAGGAAGAGTGATAGAGAGAGAGAGGGAGAGGGAGAAAGGGAAACTGGTGGGAGAGTAACATCAATCAGTTGCCACACATACACACCACAACCAGGGATCAAACCCACAAGTTAGGAATGTACCCTGACTGGGGATCAAACCCACAACCTTTTGGTATAGTGGATGATGTTCCAACCAATGGAGCCACCCAGCCAGGGCTAGTCTTCTTTTTAACTTACTACATATGAAAGCTTAGAATAAACTATATAAATTCAATGGCTAACTTGCACATAAATACAAGATAACCAAATTAGTCTACAGTATATGAATTTTCCTACTAAACAATTCTTCTACAGATACATAAAGAGGAAATAAAATTAAAAAATAATGATATTTATGATATAATATGACTAACTTTTAAATAATAAACATTTTGCTACATGATTAAAGTCATTTTATAACAGGTTTCTTTTTAATGAATCTGGAATGGAATTGCAAATATGTCAAGGGTATGTTTAAATTCCTATGTTTCAAAATATAAAACTAGATGTAGCTTAAGGAAAATGTTTTAATTTATTGTAAAAGGCCAAGAAAAGCCAGGCTACCCATGGTTCTAAAATATTGTCTGAGTTCATATTTCTTCACCTGTAAAGTGAGAAGAAATACATACTATCTCCTTTTCTCAAAAACTAAGTAAGAACCAAATGATGTAAGGTATGTAAAGCTTTTTGGCAACCCTGAAGTTGTTGTATAGGAACAAAATCAAATTATCTGCTCCGAGACTTTAAAGTTCAGCTTATAGAAGGAAGGTTTGTGGTGATATGGGAGAAATTAAAAACAGCAGAACATAGTCATATTCTCAAAAGAAATCCTTGCTATACATTCTACCATTCATAAACTTCTAAAGGAATCAGCCACCACATCTTTGCCACTTAACTTTTTAAAATCTGAACTGACAGATCACTGGAGAATAACTGCAGGGAATAATCCTGACACTGGCAGAGGGGATGGATTAAATCAACCATGAAAATAAGCACTGGCCCATGTGTCTATAGCCTAAAAGAAATTTGAGTGAACATAGAGCTGTGTTTAAACCAGACAAGAATCCATTGAATTGCCTGTAACATTTTCTCCTGCAAATGTCCTTTTGAAGGGAAAAACAAATGCTAATGCTTTGAAAATCAGGGTACATCTTGTTTTGTATGGTAAGTTTAAAGTATTATGTTATAATTTTACTAGCAAAATAATATACAGTGAGCATATTTTCTCTCTTTCCATATCCACAACTTCATTTTTAGTGAATATGGCTTCATTTCTACCCTAATAATTTAAAAATTTTCCTGGAAAAAACATGCTCAGTAAGTGTTAACTATAATTTTAAACCCAGTTAAAAGGTGGATGGGGCCTCTGAAAAGAGGTCATCAATAAAATAAATAACTGTTTGTCACATATATGGAGAAAAATAATGGGATTAAATGTTACATGAGCACTTCTTTGATCTGCTTCCTAGTTCACTCAAATGTTCTTTCTGTCATTAAACTCATTTAGTACTGAAAAGGGAAAGTGGCATAGTCAATGATGTCCTGTGAATTTCAAACCTCTCAAAACAAAACAAACAAACAAACAAACAAATAAACATGATTATCCATGGAGCATGGGTGAACAAACAGAGAGCAAGGGTTTCATTGTTTCACCTATATTCTTCACCAAGCCTCCTCCAAAGTCCCTAAGAGAAAGAAATCAGTTATTTTGGGAGGGCTAGGATTCACTGGTAAATAAATTTGGCTTCATCTATTAAGCAAATGGATTTCAAATCAAGAGTTAATGTTTCTGTATACAATCAATGAATCCCTGAAGATTATGAAAAAAAATCAATCAAACAAATTCAAGGAGCATGTCGAATCTATCCACTGGAATTTAGTCAAAATACACATTAAAATTCTCAGAGTTCTCATGTGATATGCTGTCACCACCTGAAGAAGAGTTGAAAATCTAATGGAAAAGGCAGGAGGGGTTATTTAAATCTTTTCTAAAGATTTTCTAAACATCTTGTTTAAAAAGTTGGTACTGGTAAAACTGCATTTTCTTCTTCTATTCATGCTACTTGCTTACTTAGGGAGAAAGACATCCATACCAGGTTCCTTGCAGCTGAAAGTATGTAATAGTGGTGCTTTTGCTATGCTTGGGGAGAGTTCAACTAGGGCCTAGGTTGTCCAAACTAGTCAGAGAAAGTTCCAGCTCTGGTTTCCCACCTTTTGCATCCTTCAAGAACCTTTTTGTATTAATTTTTTTCTTTTCTACTAGACTATCTGAAAGGCTTTTCCTTCAAGAAATTTTTTTCAGAAATTCATATACATATACCCTCTTAACACATATTTATAGTTTTAATCAACTCAAAGATGTTTATTACACTCCTTTAATTAACCAGTTTCACCACACTGGATAAGCTTGACTATTGATCAATCCATGCAGCTCTATTACAGTGTTCATGGACAGAAAAATGGGTAAAGAAAATGTAACATACAGGGAAAGGCAAAAGTAGGTTTACAGTTGTGGAAATGTGAAACACGGAGTTTATTCTTGTATTATTATTTTTTGTATTATTTTTCATACACACAACTTCAAATCTACTTTTATCCCATCCTGTATATATAATAAATATTATTCCACCATGAAAAATAAAGAAATCCTGCCTTTTGTGACAACATGGATGGAACTTGAGGTCCTAACGCAAAGTAAAATAAGTCAGAGAAAGAAAAATACTGTATGATTTCACTTACATGTAGAGTCTTAAAAACACCCTAATTCATAGATACAGAGTATAGATTCATGGTTGCCAGATAAGGGGCATGGGCAGTGGAAGTATAAAGTGGGTAGGGGTGGTCAAAAGGTACAAACTTCCAGTTATAAAACATATAACTGGGAATGTCATATACAGAATAGTGACTGTAGTTTAAAAAATATTGTATCGTGCCCAGGCTGCATGTCTCAGTTGGTTGGAGTGTTGTCCCACACTACAAAAATATTACGGGTTCAATTCCCCATCAGGGCACATATCTAGATTGCAGGTTCAATCCCCAGTCGGGGTGCATACAGGAGGCAACTGATCTATATTTCTCTCACATTGATGGTTTTTTTCTCTTTCCCTCTTTCTCTAAAATCAATAATCATATCCTTGGGAGGGGATTAAAAAAATACTGTATTGTATATTTGAAAGTTGCTAAGAGAGTAGATCTTAAATATTTCCATCACAAAAAAACAATTAGTAACTATGTGTAGTGATTCATGTTAACTAAAACTTGTTATAATCATTCTGATATATATATATAAAATCATTATGTTGTATACCTATAACTAATAAAATATTACAAATTGATTATACCTCAAAAAAGAATTTCATTAAGATCATTTAATATTAAGAACAGTTCATTACTTCCTTCAGAGACCTTGACATAATATAAATCATATATAAAAAAATATGTATGTATACATTGTGTGTGTATATATATATGAATTATCCATATATGCACATTACATATGCCTGTCCAGGAAGTATCCAGCTGTGTACTATGAAAAATAGAGACCTTAATTGAAAAAGATACAAGAAACAATGTACATAGGACAATGATGCCTCAGTCCCCTACAAAGTAGGCACCTTGGGATCTCACACAGTTCTTCCAGCATCTCTTCCACTCTTCAAAACACTTTGCAAAATCTTTGTTGTAATCGCCATCAGCTGCCCCATTGTATTTTCCTGAATCTTACCGATGGTCTGAAATATCTTCCCCTTCAAAGGTGATTTTAGTTTTGGGAAAAGCCAGAAGTTTCAGGGTGCCAAATTTGCGCTATAGGGCCACTGAGTCACCTGGGTGATTTGATGTTTTGCCAAAAACTCTGCATGAGACGTGGCACATGAGCAGGCATGTTGTCATGATGAAGCTGCCAATCATTAGTTGCCCATAGCTGTGGCTGTTTTTGTAGTATTGCATCTCTCCACCAGATGAAGAACACTGAGGCAGTACTCATTAATTATTCATCCTGGAAGGGCATACTCATGATGGACAACACCTTCTCAACCAAAAAACACAGTAAACATGGTATTGATCTTGCTGTGACTTTGCCATGCCTTCTTTGTGTGTGGAGAGCCAGGCAACTTCCATCAGGATGACTGGTCCTTTGTTTCTGAATCATACACATACCTGTAGACTCATGGTCCATCTCCAGTTACGACCTTCTTGAGGAAATCTGGTTCATTGGTGGAGGCTTGAATCAAGTCATTAGCAATTGCCCCACGATGTTTATTCTGCTCTAGTAGTAGAAGCTGTGGAACAAATTTTGCCACAACACATTTCATGCCAAGATCCTGCATCAAGATCTTGGACATGGTACTTTTTGGAATAACCAGATCAGCATCTAGTTCTCTTACTGCCAGTCGCCAAACTTAGGTGATTGCCGCTCATACACATTCAACATTCTCAGGTGATCTGCTTGTTACAGGCTTTCCAGAAGGTGGCTCACTTTCAACAGATTCTCCACCTTCTTGAAGCATTTGTGCCATACTTTTATTTGTGCTGCACTCATTGCATTGTCCCTAAGGCCTTTCTGAGTCATCCAAATAGTTTCTGTGGAGGAATGCTCAAGCCTAATGCAAAATTCAACACAGATTCATTGCTCTACTCTCTCAGTCATTTTGAATGCAACGCCACACAGTACACATGCTCACTCAATGACATCTACCACAGCCACTGACTAGTACAATGAAGTTGTCATTGTTCACATATGCACATTCCAATCCCCTCTCCTTGGCTAGGTTACATCTATGTTGCTCAAACCATTCTCGTTATATTAACAACAGCTGGACTTTTTCCTGACACACCTCAGTACATGTTGTGTGTACTTATATAAATACATTATGTATATATATGTACATTGTGTGTGTGCATGTATTTGTGTGCATGTGTGTATATTCCTTCATGTATAAAATTGTCGTATTTGACTACAACTGACAGGGACATCTTCAGGTTACTCCTAAATGAGTCTCTCACAATATTAGTTCCACATATATGCATAAGTTTGCTTCAAAAAAGGCAAAATGATGGGATTCCAAGGTCAAATGAGGTTCATCAGTATTGGATGAAAAATGTTACTCAGGTTTCTTTAATTCTGAAATTATAACCCATTAGTTTCTTAATGGTCACCATGGACTTCCAAAAATAGAATACATACAGTGTTTCCCAAATTATTTTACCAGAATGTTATTTTTTTTCCATGGGACATATCTGGGAAACTAGCATACTGTGGAACATTTCTTGGACTATCAGGAGTAAATGTCTGTAGTGCACTTTTCAAAAGAAATTTTACACCACAATTGGTGCCATCACTAGAGCCCAAGAAGAATTTTGTTCCCATTCAGGGTCTAGATCTCAGCATAAGAAGCTCAAGAAACTCAATCTAATTAGTGCCCTGGAATCAATCAGATGACTTGCACAATAAGAGAAAGATAAAACTAAGATGTCTCTTTTAATTTACCAAGAGAAATACATTTGTTAAGGAGATCTAATATGATTGTCCTTCAGCCAACACTTTTTCTACTTATAGGACAATTCCATGAAAATCTTTATCTTGGCAGATTTCCAGATGAGTGTGAACACAAAACTAGACATGTCAATTATTCAAAGCAAAAATGGCCAAATAACTCTGCACAATGGGTTATTTCTTTCACCTGAACTAGTTAGGTTATGGTCTTAGACCACCATTCAAACTCCAGAATTGGCTTCTGTAATGAGTCTTTCTGTGTTCCCAAGAATGGCTAACCTCTGTCTGATGGATAATTACTCTCTAGAGATATGTTAAAACTTTCATCAGTTAAAGGCCTTTACTAGAACTGAACTCTAAGGATTATGACAGCAAGAATTATTTGTTTTGTTCAATCTTATGTCACCAACACTCGGTCCAATAATTACCTAGTCAGGCTTTTGGAGCCTGTACCTAGAGCTAGAGATAGAGATGGTATTATATATAGTTATGGTCTTATACATATAGATACAGATAGATACATCCTTGCTTATATAGAGAGATAGCCAGTGGGAACTGATATGGTTGGGTTTTGACCAACCTATTATTGACAATTTCAATAAAAATTCGTATCTTGATTGAGCATTTCCGGAGTACTATATTGGGCCTGCTACATAGTACAGTCAACTCTAATATTAACTTCTAAATACTATACTTTGATTCTTGGGCACTGAAATCACTTCCCCTTACAGAGAACTAGAGGTTTCAGAGCTTATGCCCCATAGTCACCTGGAACTAATGACTGTCTGGTGTAGGGAAGGAGAAGAGGGTAAACTCTAAGGTACAGTTCATGTTTCAGAGTCCCCAGGGTTAAGAATGGACTGAGACTTCACCTGAAATCTCACCCTGCTGTGCTTCTTGCCGTTCCTTTTCCTATTTTCCTTTTTCACCTCCTGGTTTTTCTTGGAAGACCTTCCTTAATAAATCACTTACACTCCAATCCTTGGCTTGGGGTAAGCATCTGGGAAAATCCAATTTAGGAAACTGACTTTACTAATAAGGCTAAGAAAAAAAATCTCAAAGGCATTGAACAGTGCCTGGCCTATACTAATTAGCTATTATCATACAAGACACAGCCAAAATTTTGAAACTAATTTTTAAAAATCATTTGTCAATGTAATGAATGCATATGGCTAAAAATAATTTCAGTACAGAGGTTTTATGAAGAAATACCTGAGACCTCTACTATCCACCCTCAGGATTACTTCCTCAAGTCAATCGCATTTAACCATTTTTGATTTCAGGTCTTATTGGTTTACCTCTACATTTATCAATACTTTCTATTTACATCTGTCTCTTTATTTATTAGCTTTATGTATCATCTCTTCATTTCCTGCTATGGTGCATGAAGGTTTAGCTCACTTACAACATCTCCCATTTTCATTTCCTCCCTTCTCATTGAAGTATAGTGCTATTTTTAGTTAACTTTGGGAAAGTGGTGGGAGGTAGGCAGAGACAAATGTATTTGAAAAAATAAATAAATTACTTAAAAAAATAAAAAATACAATTAATCTTTGGTAAAAAAAAGGAACTTTAAACAGTATATTTAAATCCCTATTTGTTATATCAACTACAGAGCCATCTCTTTTTTTCAATTACAGTTTACTTTCAATATTATTTTGTATTGGTTTCAAGTGTACAGCATAGTGGTTAGACAAACATATACTTTACATAGTATTCCCCTTGGTATTTCCAGTACCCACCTGACACCATACATGGTTATCTCAGTATTACTGACTATATTCCCTATGCTGTACTTTATATCCCTATGACTATTTTATAACTACTTAATTTCCCACTTAGTTCCCTGGTCTTCATTTCTCCTCCTTCCTCCTACCAACTTTTCACTTCTGTATTGTCAGGATGATATCTTTATGTTCTCATTAAATGTTTCTTGGTTTGTTTACAGATTGTTTCAAAAGTTGAAAACCAGTAAGCAATTTAACCTTAATATGGCTATCTTATTATTTTCTGTAGAACCCAGAAATATGTTGTGATCAGATGTCCTCAGTTTGGATTTTAATGCCACTCAAAGAAAATATTCAAGTACATTATCCTTTCATACCCCACCAAATGCTCAAAATCATACCACATCTTCATGTTGGATGTTCCTTTTATTGTTTCATATAAAACCGTACATTTTTTTCTTACATTGCTTGTTTTGCTTGAGGTATCTTATTGCCCATTCATTTTTCTTATTGTAAGAAGAAATGTATACCTTCTTTTTTTTATTACATATTTATTTTTTTTTATTTATTTACTTTTTAAATACATTTGTCTCTGCCTCCCCCCCACCTCTTTCCCTTGCCCCCTCCCACCTTCCCTCCCTCAGCTCTTCCCCTTTGGTTTTGTCCATGAGTCCTTGCTATATGTTCCTTGACTTTCCCCTTCCCTTCCCTTTCCCTGCCCCCCCCCTTCTCTCTTGTCTCTGTTGATTTCTTTTCCTTTCAGTGTTGCTGGTCATATTTTCCTTGCATCTTTGCATTGTTGGTTAGGTTCCGCTTATAGGTGAGATCATATGGTATTTGTCTTTCAACCCCTGGCTTATTTCGCTTAGCATAATGCTCTCCAGTTCCATCCATGCTGTTGCAAAGTTTAGTACTTCTTTTTTTCTTTCTGCTGCGTAGTACTCCATTGTGTACATGTACCATAATTTTTTGATCCAATCATCTACTAATGGGCATTTAGGTTGCTTCCAAGACTTGGCTATTATAAATTGTGCTGCTATGAACATTGGGGTGCATAGGTTCTTTTGTATTGGCGTTTTGGTGTTCTCAGGGTATAGTCCCAGCAGGGGAATCGCTGGATCAAAAGGCAGTTCCATTTTCAGCTTTCTGAGGAAATTCCACACTGCTTTCCATAGTGGCTGCACCAGTCTGCATTCCCACCAACAGTGTACTAGGGTTCCCTTTTCTCCACAGCCTCGCCAGCACCTGTTGTTTGTGGATCTGTTTATGATGGCCATTCTGACCGGTGTGAGGTGGTACCTCATGGTGGTTTTGATCTGCATTTCTCTGATGTATACCTTCTTTAGAAAGTGGCTACCATCTTCTAGTAGCTAATCTAGTTTATTTTTATTTTTCTAATTTTAAATGTATTTACTGAGGTATAATTGGCATACAATAAGCTGCACATATTTAAAGTGTACAATTTGATGAGTTTTGATATACACATACAACCATCACTACAATTAAGATAATGAACATACCCATCACTCCCAAAAGATTCTTTGTGTTCCTTGTAGTCATCCCCACTTCTTTCTCCCTCCCACCCTACTCCATCATCCCCAAACATACTGATCTGCTTTTTGTCACTAGAAATTGTTTTATTTTATCTATAGTTTTATAAAAATGAAATCATATATTATGAACTTTTTTTACAACATATTGATCAGACTTATAACAGGAAATGAACATACTGGTAAATCTAGTACTTGTCTGACACCATACACAGTTATTACAATATTCTTGACTATATTCTCTATGCTCTATGCCATACCCTATATGCCATGACTATTTGTAACTATCAATTTGTATTTCTTAATCCTTTATTCTCCTTCACTTATCTCTCCCAATCCCTTTCCCATCTGTCAACCATCAAAATGTTCTCTGTATCCATGAGTCTGTTTCTGTTTTCTTTGTTCATTTATTTTGTTTTTTTCTTTAGACTCCACATATATGTGAAACCACATGGCACCTGTCTCTCCCTGTATGACTCACCTCACCCAGCACAGCACCCTCCAGGTCCATCCATGTTGTTACAGACGGCAAGATTTCATTATTTTTTATGGCCTACTCCTATGCCATTGTATATATGCATCATTCTTCTTTAGCTATTCATTTATTCATGGACACTAGGTTGCTTTCATATCTTGGCTATTGTAAATAATACTGCAATTAACATATGGATGTATTTGTCTTTTTGATTTAGCACTTTGGGTTTCTTCAGATAAATATTCCGAAGTAAAATTGCTGTGTCATCCTTCTTTGTCTCTTGTATAGCCTTTGCTGTAAAGACAATTTTGCCTGGCATAAGTATTGCTACCCTAACTTTTGTCTGTTTGTTTGTTTGCATTTTGATAAAATATCTTTTTTACATCCCTTTACTTTAAAGCTCTGTGTGTTTTTTTATCTGAAATGGGTCTCTTGTAGACAGCATATGTGATGGTCTTGTAATGGTAGCTATTCACCTCCTGTATATGTTTTTATTGGAGTATTTAATCAATTTACATTTAAAGTTATTGTCATTTTGTTATTTACATTTTTCAACTTTTTCCCTTCTTTTTTATAATTTTTTTTAATTTTTCAAATACATTTGTCTCCATTTACCCACCACCACTTTTCCCTGCCCCACCCTCCCCCATCTCCATCCCTCAACCCTTCCCCACCTTGGATTTGTCCATGTGTCCTTTACACCTCTTCCTGGATTGGACCCTTCCCCATCCCCTCCCCGCTACCCCCTCCCTCCATTCCTGCTGTCCCTGTTGGTTTCTTCTTTCTTTCAATGTTGCTAGTCATATTTTCCCTGCCTGCTTGCTTTGCTGATTAGGTTCCACTTATAGGTGAGATCATATGGTATTTGTATTTCACTGCCTGAATTATTTCACTTAGCATAATGCTCTCCAGATCCATCCATGCTGTTGCAAAGGGTAGTAGCTCTTTCTTTCAGCTGCGTAGTATTCTATTGTGTAAATGTACCATAGTTTTTTGATCCACTCATTTACTGATGGGCACTTAGGTTGCTTCCAGCACTTGGATATTGTAAATTGTGCTGCTATGAACATTGGGGTGCATAAGTTCTTTGGAATTGGTGTTTTGGGATTCTTAGGGTATAATCCCAGCAGTGGAATTGCTGGGTCAAAATGCAGTTCATTTTTAGCTTGTTGAGGAAATTCCAAACTGTTTTCCACAGTGGCTGCACCAGTCTGCATTCCCACCAACATTCCCTTTTCCCCACAACCTCACCAACACCCATTGTTTGTTGATTCATTTATGATAACCATTCTGACAGGTGTGAAGTGGTATCTCATTGTGGTTTTAATTTGCATTTCTCTGATGGTTAGTGATGCTGAGCATCCTTTCCTATATCTCTGGGCCCTGTGTATGTTCTTGGAGAAGTGTCTATTCAGGTTCTTTGCCCATTACATAGTTGGATTGTTTGTCTTCCTGGAGCAGAGTCATGTGAGGTCTTTATATATTTTGGAGATCAAACTCCTGTTTGATGTATCATTGGCAAATGTATTTTCCCATATGGTTGGCTCCATTTTAATTTTGCTCATGTTTTCTTTAGCTGTGCGGAAGCTTCTTATTTTGATGAAGTCCCATTTGTTTATTTTTTCCTTTATGTTCCTTGCTCTAGGGGACATATCGGTGAAAATATTGCTGCATGGGATATCCAAGAGTTTCCTGCCTATGTTCTCCTCTAGGACTTTTATGTTGTTGCAACTTATATTTAAGTCTTTTATTCATTTTGAGTTTGCTTTTGTGTATGCTGTCAGTTGATGGTCGAATTTCCATTTTTTGTATATAGTTGTCCAGCTCTCCCAGCACCATTTATTGAAGAGGCTATTTTTATTCCATT
This sequence comes from Pteronotus mesoamericanus, assembly GCF_021234165.1. Taxonomy (NCBI): domain Eukaryota; kingdom Metazoa; phylum Chordata; class Mammalia; order Chiroptera; family Mormoopidae; genus Pteronotus; species Pteronotus mesoamericanus. Next base: position 42,816,302 of record NW_026555329.1, read on the forward strand.
TTATGCTTCTTCCCCCTTTGTCAAATATTCATTGACCATCGAGACATGGGTTTATTTCTGGGCTCTCTATTCTGTTCCATTGGTCTATGTCTGTTCTTATGCCAGTACCAGACTATTTTGATTACAGTGGCCTTGTAATATAGTTTGATGTCAGGTATTGTGATCCCCCCTACTTTGTTTTTCTTTCTCAAAATTGCTGCAGTTATTCAGGGTCATTTATAGTTCCATATAACTTTTTAAAATGTTTGTTCTATGTCTGTGAAATACGTCATTGGTTTTTTAAAAGGTATTGCATTGAATCTTTAAATTGCCTTGGGTGGTATGGACATTTTGATTATGTTAATTCTTCCAATCCATGAACACAGTATATGCTTCCATTTATTTGTGTCTTCCTTAATTTCTCTCTTCAGGGTTGTATAGCTTTCTGAATACAGGTCTTTTAGCTCCTTGGTTAAATTTATTCCTAGGTACTTTATTTTTCTTGTTGCTATAGCAAATGGGATTTTTTTCCTGATTTCTCCTCCTGATAATTCATTTTTGGTGTACAAAAATTCCTTCAATTTCTGAATATTGACTTTTTATCCCACTGTTTTGCCAAATTCATTTATTAGGTTGAGTAGTTTTTTGGTGGAGTCTATGGGGTTTTCTATGTACACTATCATGTCATCTGCAAACAATGATAGTTTTACTTCCTCCTAATTTGGATGCCTTTTATTTCTTTTCTTTTCTTTTTTTTTTTTTTTTTTTTTGTCTAATCACTTTAGGTAGGAACTCCAATACTATGTTGAATAGAAGTGGTGAAAGAGGACATTCTGGTCTTGTTCCTCATCTTAGTGGGAAAGCTTTCAGTTTTTGCCCATTGAGTATGATGTTGGCTATAAGTTTTTCATATATGGCCTTTATTATGTTGAGATATTCCCCCTTTATTCCCACTTTGCTGAGTGTTTTTTATTATAAATTGATGCTGTACCTTATCAAGTGCTTTTTCCACATCTATTGAGATGATCATGTTGTTTTTGTCTTTCCTTTTGTTTATGTGATGTATTACATTTATTGATTTGTGAATATTGAACCATCCTTACATCCCTGGGATGAATCCCACTTGATCATGGTGGATGACCCTTTTATTGTATTGCTGGGTGCAGTTTGCCAATATTTTGTTGAGGATTTTATCATCTATGTTCATCAGCAATATTGGCCTATAGTTTTCTTTCTTTGTTGTGTCTTTATCTGGTTTTGGGATTAGGATGATTCTGCCCTCATAAAAAGAGTTTGGGAGTCTTCCCTGTTCTTGAATTTTTTTGGAATAGTCTGAGGACACAGGTTACCTCTTCCTTAAATATGTTTTGTAAAATTTTCCTATGAAACTGTCTGGTTCAGGGCTTTTGTGTGCTGGGAGTTTTTTGATTACTGCTTCAATTTTACCAGCTGTTATCAGTCTGTTCAGGCTCTCTGATTTTTCTTCATTCAGTGTCGCAAGGCTATATTTTTCAAGAAATTTGTCCATTTCATCAAGGTTTTCAAGTTTTTTGGCATATAACTGTTCATAGTAATTTCTTACACTACTTTGTATTTCTGTGGTATCAGTTGTTACTTCTCTTTCATTTCTGATATTATTTATTAGGGTCCTTTCCCTTTTTTTCTTGATGACTCTGCTTAAAGACTTGTAGATTTTTGTTTATCTTTTCAAAGAACAAGCTCCTGGATTGGTCTGTTCTTTTAGTCCTATGTCATTCAATTTTGCTCTGATCTTGATTATTTCCTGTCTCTACTCACTCTGGGCTTTGTTTGTCACTGTTTCTCCAGTTCTTGAAGCTGGAGGGTTAGGTTGTTGATTGGAAATGTTTCTACTTTTTTATATAGGCCTGTATTGCTATACAGTTTTCTCTCAGGACTGCTTTTCTGTATCCCATAGGTTTTGGACAGTTGTGCATTCATTTTCATTTGTTTCCAGGAACTTTTTGATTTCTCTTTGATCTCATTATTGACCCACTCATTGTTTAATAACATGCTATTCAGTCTCCATAAGTTTGAATGTTTTTGAGGTTTTTCCTTGAGGTTGGTTTCTAGTTTCAAGCCCTTGTGGTCCAAGAAAACGCTTGTTATGATTTCGATTTCCCTGAATTTGTTGAGGCTTGTTTTGTGTCCTATCATGTGGTCTATCTTTGAAAATGTTCCATGTGCATTTGAAAAGAATGTGTATTTTGCTTCTTTGGGTTGAAAGGTTCTATATATTTCAGTTAAGTCCATTTGACCTAATGCATCGTTCAGTTCCACAATATCCTTGTTGGTGTTTTGTTGGAAGATCAATCTGTTATTGACAGTGGGGCATTAAAATCCCCTACTATCAGTGTGTTACTGTTCATATCTTTCTTGAAGTCCTCCAAGATTTTTCTTATACATTTGGGTGCTCCTATGTTGGGTGCATATAGATGTACAATGTTTCTGTCTTCTTGATGGATTCTTCCTTTGAATATTATGAAGCGTCCTTTTGGGTCTCTTTCTATGGCCTTTGTTTTGAAAACTATTTTTTCTAAGTATTGTTACCCCTGCTTTTTTTCCTGTCCTCTTGCTTGGAAGACTTTTTTCCATCCCTTTACTTTCAGTCTGTGTAGATCCTTTGTTCTGAGGTGGGTCTTTTGTTGGCAGTATGTGTGTGGGTCATGTTTTCGTATCCATTCACCCATCTTATGTTCTTTGATTGGAGCATTTAACCCATTTATATTTAAAGTTATTATTGAAAGGTACTATTCATTGTTTCCCTTTGTACTGTGATTCTCATTCTTTTTCTTCATCTTCTTAAAGCAGTCCCTTTAGCATATTTTGTAGTGTTGGTTTGGTGGAGGTGTAGTCTTTTAGCCATCTTTTGTCTGGGAAACTCCTTACTTCACCTTCCATTTTAATTGAGAGCCTTGCTGGGTAGAGTAGTCTTGGTTGGAGGCCTTTGCCTTTCATTACTTGGAATATTTCTTACCATTCCCTTCTGACTTGTAGTATTTCTGTTGAGAAGTCAGCTGCTAGCTGTATTGGGGCTCTGCTGTATGTTACTTCCTGTTTCTCCCTTGCTGCCTTTAGGATTCTTTCTTTATCTTTGATATTGCCATTCTAATGATGATGTATCTTGGAGTGGACCTCTGAGTTCCTCTCGAATGGGACCCTCTGTGCTTCCTGGACTTGTGTGACTTTTTCTCTCCTCAAATTAGGGAAGTTTGCCATCATTACTTTTTCAAACAGATTCTCTATCCCTTGTTCCTCTTCTCCTTCTGAAATCCTTATTATGCAAATATTATTACATTTCATGTTGTCCTGCACTTCCCTGAAAGTCTCTTCATTCTTTTTCAGTCTTTTTTCATTTTCTTGCTCTTTCTGGGAGTTTTTTTGTACTTTTTCCTCCAGCTCACTGATTTGATCCTCTGCTTGATCTAGCCTGCTTTTGATTCCTTCTACCATGTTCTTCAATTCAGAAATTGTCTCCTTCATTTCCTCTTGCCTCTTATTTATAGTTTCTATGTCCTTTTTCATGCTGAGGTAGTTTGCAATAAGTTCCTCATAGTTTCCCTGTAGTTTTTGGTCATTCTCTTTGAGCTCACTGAGCTCATTGAGCTTCCTTAGAACAGTTGTGTGGAACTCAATATCTGATAGTTTACTTGCCTCTATTTCATTGAGTTCTCTTCCTGGGGATTCCTCCTTTCTCTTCGACGGGGGGAGGGGGTGTTTCTTTGTCTTCCCATTATTTGTGAGACTCTTCTTTTTTGCTTCTACTTCTTAAATTGCTCTGTATTGACTTTCTGACTTTGTGGCGTGAACTTCTGTGGTCATAGACTGCTTTTTTTTCTTTCTTTCTTTCTGGATCTGCCTCTGATGATGTCAGCTATTGACTCCATCTGACCTTAGGCAGTCTTCCAGAGACTTCCAGAATCTACTGTCTGTGTCTGTCTCCTTCAGTTGTTAATGTAGTCATTCTGCCCTCAGCAGTGAGGGCTGGGCAGAGTTCCTCCTGTGGGCAGGACTATTGTGTCCTCTCATGCTGCTGCAACTTAGGGGAGTGGTCTACCTGACCAAGATGGCAGCTGTGGCATGGGGGGTGAGTCAGCATTGGGATCCCACCATCCACTTTCCCTAAAGCCTCCTTCCCCAGTCTCTCCTCAGGCGGTTCCAGCCTACCCTGCCCCCACCTCCACCAGAGCCCAGGGTATGTGGTTGCAAATAAAAATTTATTCATTGGCCCTTTAAACAGCTCTTTGCATCTCCAGCCTCCTGTCTCTGGCAGAGAACAACCCCCCTGCTTTTCACAGCTGGCTGTTATCTGTGTGCTTTTTGAGCTCTGGTGCTGTAGGCTGGAGATCCTCACTTATGGTTTAGACCCTGCTTTTCTCAGGGAGATCCAACTGGCTGTTTCAATATCCCTCTGGTGCTGCTGCCCTTGGGCACCCAGTCCACCTTCTCAAGCCACTACCACACTCCTTACCAGTTAAGTTGTGCTAAAGTTGATTCCTCTGTTTGTCCGAGGTTATCAGGCTCCTCTCTTGCTATTGTACTTTGTTTTCCAGGTGATTTCTCCACAATTTCGTAATCCCAGGTTGGTCCGGGGAGGAGGTCAGTATGACTTCCACTCACTTCTCCACCATCTTGAAGTCTCCTCTTTTTCCCCTTCTTCTTAGAGAAGTCCTTTTTTACATTTCATGTAATTCTGGTTTTGTGGTTATGTTCCTTAGTTTTTTCTTGTCTGGGAAGCTCTTTATCTGTCCTTCTATTCTAAATGACAGCTTTTCTGGGTAGATTACTCTTGGTTGCAGGCCCTTGCTTTTCATCACTTTGAATATTTAATGTCAATTCCTTCTAGCTTGCAAAGTTGCTGTTGAGAAATCAACTGACAGTTCTGCAGGAGCTCCCTTGGAGGTAATGAACGGTTTTTCTCTTGCTGCTTTTAAGCAAGTCTTTAATCTTTGGCACTTTAATTGTGATGTGTCTAGGTGTGGGCCTGTTTGGGTTTATCTTGATTGGGATTTTCTGCACTTTCTGAGCTTGTATGTCTATTTCTTTTTCTAGGTTAAGAAAGTGTGTTGTCATTATTACTTCAAATAGATTTCAACTCCTTGCTCTTTCTCTCTCTAATACTGGTACCCCTATGACATGGATGTTTATATCCTTAATGTTATCCCAAAGGCCCCTTAAACTATCCTCATTATTTTTGGTTTTTTTTCTCTTTATTGTTCTGATTGGGTGTTTTCGGCTCCCTTATCTACCAACTCACTGATTCGAGCCTCTGTTCCATCTACACTATTATGGATTCCCTCTAATGTATTCTTCATTTCAGTTATAGTATTTTTCATTTCTGACTTTTTTATGGTTTCTATGTCTTTTTCTATGCTGAGATTCTTACTAATTCCTTAAGCATCCTTACAACCATTGTTTTGAACTCTGTATCAGGTAGAATGCTTTCTTTCATTTCATTTAGCTCTTCTAGAGGTTTCTCCCGTTCTTTCATTTTGATCATGATTTTTGGTCTATTTTGGCTGCTTCCCTTAGTTTGTTTCTATGTATTAGGTAAAGCTGTTATATCTCCTAGTCTTGATGGAGTGGCCTAATAGTGCAGTGTCCCTGGTCACCTGAGTCAGGTGCTTCAGGTGTGTCCCTTGTGTGTATTGTGTGTGTGTGTGTGTGTGTGTGTGTGTGTGTGTGTCCTCCTGTTACAGTGAGCCTTTATTGCTGTTTGGAGGTATTGACCCTTAGGCTGATTGGTCATAAGGGTGGCCGCGACTACAGTGTAGGTGCTGCTATGCAGGGGCTTACCCTATGTAGCAGGATTTGCTTTAGTGGAGCTCTGGTGCCTACCAAGTCTTTCCTTTGATCTTGTCATTTGTCAAGGTGGTTGAGTGGTGCTCTTGTGTGGTATGAAGTTGGCCACCAAGTATGTTGGTTCTGGGACTTCTCGAAAGGTTCAGACCAAGGTCAACTGCTGTCTATGCCCTGCCCAGAGGCAGCTGGCATGAGCTACAAAGTTATCTGCAGATGGTTGCCACTTTTGCTGGGCATGGAGGGTGCCTGGGAGAAGCTAAGCAGTGAACTGAGGTAAGCTGCCTCTAGTCCTGGAGTTGGGGCTATTTAACAAGAGATATGAGGCATGCTGAGGCGAGTGCTGCTTGTTTGAGGTTTGTGAACCTTTGAGAGATTTTTAAAAAGTTCACAGGATAAGCCAAGACAGGCCATTTCTGTGGAAATGCCACTGGAAGCATCTTGGGTGGACCTTAAAGTTGGGTGGGGCAGTCTCAGGGAATCACCAGGGTGAAGCAAACTTTGTGATCCAAGTTGATGGAAACTCAGATATAGTGCCTGCCTGGGCCTGAAGTGAGAAGCTTAGAAAAGGAACAATGGCTTCTGCCAGTGCTTCTGTCTGGGAAAAAGCTATCCCTCTAGCCCTCCCCATGAAGCCAGATTATTCAGTTCCTCCCTGTATGTCCCTGATGCCTTTCAAGCTCTGACCCAGCACTGCAGCACAGAGTGAGTGAGTCCATCAATAAGTAAGTCCATGTGCAGGCCTTTGCTTGGGACTCCAGAAGCCCTCAGTCTCACTCAGCCACAATACTACTGGTTTTCATAGCCAAAAAACCCTGGATTGAGGAGACTGATAGGGGTTAGGACCTCCTTGATCCTTGGTCGGGGGGGACTTCTGCTGCCAAGATATCGCTCCTGTTTCCTACCATTTCTTAACCACTACACATAGGTGTGGGGCCAGGTCATTCTGTTACTCCTACCCTCCTACCAATCTCAATGTGGTTTCTTCTGTATATCCTTAGTCATAGTACTTTTGTTCAGCTAGACTTCAGGCAGTTTTCGGTAATGGTTGTTCTGCAGTTTAGTTGTAATTTTTAAGTGGTCATGGGAGGAAGCCAGTAATGTGTTTACCTATTCAGCGATCTTGACCTGAAGTTCCTATTTTCTCATTTTTCTGTGGTATTGAGTCCATTCACTTTTTCTTCTTGGAGCTCAATAACTTGTTCTAATTTGGAACAGTTGTTTCATTTCTAGGTTGTGGCTTTCCCAACAGCTTTGCTTTTCCTGTAGTTTCTAGTTTTCTTTTTTCCATGTCCTCAAATCCTTCCAAAAGTCAAAATATTTTATCTCTATAGAATTCCCTTTTTCTGGACATATTTTATCTAGAGCTTTGTCTTTATCCTGAAGTCTAGATTGGGTGATCTCTAAAACTCTGGCAAGCTGTCACAGTGTCTCTTGTATTGCTCTCCTGGATGACATACACTGCTTTTTGAATTTTAAATATTCCTCTTTCTTGGTGTACCACCTTATTTTGCTGAAGTACCTACTCAATTTCCTAAGAAAAAGTATGTAAAGATAAGATTGTTAAATCTTTGTATGTTCCAAAATGGGCCTTCTCTGCTTTTGCTGCTGATAGATAGTTGAGCCAGCAATAGAATTCCTGGCTGGGATCTTTTCTTTCAGAAATTTGAAGGCATTGCTCCACTGATTTTAGCTATGTAGTTTTGCTAATGAGAAGTATGATGCCAGTTTGATTTACGTTTGTAGGTGGCCTTTTATTTGTCTCTCTGAAGTCTTTTAAGATTTTAAAAAATCTTTATTTTTGGGGTTCTGTATTTCCATGGGGAAATATCAGGGTGTGACCTTTCTTATTTCATGTCAGTCTGTACTCAGTAGGAAATTGGAGGAATTCCTAAGGACTTGAAGGAGTTATTGGGAGCTTGGAGTATTGGGGTGAGATAGCAAACAGATTGGCTTTCTTAGGTTGAGTCAGAAGAGAAAGACTTTCTGTTGGGATGTGCACATCCACATTAGAAATCTTAATTCTTCCCCAGACAGTTTTTAAAATTTCTCTAGAGATGAGCTTTCCCATTATTTTCCCAAGAGTTTAGGCCTAGCTACAGGCCATTCTGCAGGTGGAGATGGTAGAAGGTCAGTTGTTTTGTAGAAAGGCCTGAGCAAATGCCCCTCAGAATTCAGGAGAGACTTGCCACCTCTGGCTCCTCAACTTCCCTGAGTCATTGCTGGGTGGGTATTGCTCCCCTTTGAGTGGTCCATGACACTACTTCTTCCCTTTCCTTTACAGTGGGCATTTGTCCTTCATTTTTTCATCTTCCTATTTAGTGGGGCAACTAAGAGATAACATTATGTTTCAGATTTAAGATACTCTAAAAAGAGTGCTCTCCCAAATGTTAGTAAAGACAGAAGTGCATGACAAATTGTCCTAATATCTAAAAAAAAAAGGTGCTAAAAAACTCTGGAAGATTTGCAGGTGTCTGCTTTCTCTTCTTTCAAACCAGTGATGATTGTGTGTGTGTGTGTGTGTGTGTGTAATATATATAGTATAATATATATACATATATCATATGAGGTCTATCCATGCAATATGAAAAATAGAGACATTTATTGAAGAAGATGCAAGATACAAGAAACATTGTACATAGAACAATGATACCTCAGTCCCCTTCAAAGTAGGCACCTTGGGACCTCAAACAGTTGTTCCAATTTCCGTCAATTGCCTTGTCATATTTTCCTGAATCTCATTAATGGTCTGAAATATCTTCCCTTTCAAAGGTAATTTTAGTTTTGGGAAAGGCCAGAAGTTGCCGGGTGCCAAATCTGGGCTGGAGGGGGACTGAGTCACCGAGGTGATTTGATGTTTCAACAAAAAACTCTGCACAAGATGTGATGCATGAGCAAGCATGTTGTCGTGATGTACTGCCAGTCACCAGCCGCCCATAGCTGTGGCCTTCTGAATCACCCAAATAGTTTCCACAGAAGAATGTTAAACTTAATGCAAAATTTGATTCAAATATGTTGCTTTACTCACTCAGTCAATTTGAATGCAGCAGCCACACAGTACACATGCTCACTCAACAATGTCTACTGCCCCCACTGACTAGTACAGTGAAGTTGTCATTGTTCAAGCACATGCATTCTGGTCCATTCTCTTTGGCTGCCAGGTTACATCAATCCATACAAACAATTCTGATTCTATTAATAATGGCTGGACTTTTTCTGGACAGACCTCATATATATTATATAATCATATATATATAACATATAGGATTTAGCACAAATAATGCCCTTTTTATTATAAAATTATAAGCATGTAATTCTGTAACATACCAGTATCACACTCAAGCACACCATATGACATTTTAGGTGAAATGTTCAAATTAAAACTATAAATTATTACATCCATATTATTACCCTATCAATTACACTCAAGTAAGCCTTACTTCTGCCAGACCCTGTATGTAATAAAAGGACATATTCATTTTTTTGAAAGACCTATTCTCAAAGTTATGGAGATGGATAAGCAAGATGGCTCTTGGTGAAGGCCAAAGGAGAACCACTCGTTCTGCTCCTCCTATTGGAGTTGCTAGGAGCTCCAATGGCTATGGTTCCTCCTTCCCTGGGTTGGGTCTTTAGAAAGCAGATTTTGTTCTACTCTCTAGGACACAGTTTCTAACTAGTGCCCCAGACAATTCTGGTCCACAATTTGAGATGCACTGCTGGACTTGCTGAAAACAACTGATCTCAGAAAGAAGCATAGGTGATTCCGGCAATATGTAGAAATGTGTGGGGATGTTTTAATTGAAAGAATTTTTCTTTCTGTTTTCCTCTGACATCTCAAGAGATATTTAGATCTCTGTCTTAAATACAATTGACAGACTAAAGATATCTGTAGCACTATTTCTGGAACTGAAAACACTGAAATGATGTGAGAGAGTTATATATCATAATCTTTGAGATGGAGCTGTTTTGCTTATTTTTGACATTGTTGCCAAAAATAAAGACAAATTTCCCAGAAAGTTTTCGCCTTCTGCACTTTTTGAAAATCCCAAGTCCCCAACCTGCCATTTTCCATCTACTCTGCAAAGCTTCTGTATGCCAGTGCAGGCTGGGGATGCCATTGTGGGGACAACAGAAAGGGTTCCCGACCTGGACCCTCACTTCAGCTACCTTACATGTTTTTTTCTCAGGCTGGGGATTTACAGATGTCCGATTTTGCTATCTCAAATCCCTCTGGCTAGGTTGTTCCATATTCTAACTTTCTTCTTCTAGAGATCCTAGGGGGCAACAAAAGTGAACAATAAAATAGAATTACGGAGGCAAACGCTACATCCAGGAGCACAGCTTTCTTTTTTGGTGGCCCATGAGCCCAGTGATTATTAAGACTGGCCTCCCATTAAGAATAAATCCATCTGAAAAACTCGTAGCTGCCACCCAGCTCTAGAGGCAACATGTCACAAAGTTCTGTGGACAATGTAAGCTGAGGCCCTACTCTGTTACTTTCCTCAAAATATCACCAAGCCTGAGCACAGGGCTGCTGCTGCCCTGTGTCATCACTATTCTCTGCCTGCTCACAGTGTCCAGGTTCTAAGACTTCTCCATCATTTCTAGAAAAAACAAGAGGTGCCTTGCATGTGCTCAAGTATGAGTCCATGGTCCCTTTTGAGAGTAATACCATTGCTCTTCTCTGTCAGACCTGTGTCTCTCCAGCAAGTATAGTGTTTTCCTTCTTGTGCTACCCAGCATCTAGCAGCCCTGCCCATGTCTCTTTCTGCTTCACCAGGTACACTGCCTGCTGGTGGCTATCCTTAGCCCTCTGGGCGACCCAGCCATGTGGAAGGTTTCAGCCATGTGAGATGTCCCAAAGCAGTATGGCTTGGTCTCTGGTGCATGAATATAGAGAAGCAACCATTGTTATTTTTAAAGTAAAATACACATGGCATAAAATTTCCCATTTTCACCACTTTAAAGCGCACAATTCAGTGGCATTAAGTACATTCATAACGTCCAACCACCACCACTATCTAGCTCCAGAGCTTTTTTATCACTCCAATGGGAAACCTTTGTACCAGTTAGTCACTAACTTGTTTTCCATCTCTACAGGTTCACCTATTCTGCATATTTCATATAAGTAGAATTATCCAATATGAGGCTTTTGGCATCTGGCTTCTTACAGTTAGCATCACATTTTCCAGGTTTCCTTTTTTTATTTTGCTCTGTGTTTTCTCTCCCTAGGACCAGGCTTGCACCAGACAACTGGGCTAAGTGTGGGTTTGAATAGCCATTACTACAATGCCCTTATCAAGACTCCTAGTCCCTTTAAATGATAAGCCCCCTGCCCCCACTTCTCTCCTCCTTAGCATAAGACTTAGCCCCTCTGTAAACATATTTCTATGAAGCTACTCTAGTTCCCAGACATGCCCAGGAGTGTGTAAACATCAGCCATGAATAATAGTTTCTACTCCTTCCAACAGATTCTCAAACCCAAACCCAGTTTGTCAACCATGCCCACATATGCCTTAACCTGGAAAGTCCAAGAAATGCTGACATTGAGATCTCTACTAGAGTGACAATAATAGCATGTTATACTTTGTGTTAACAAACGTGAGAATGTTGTTAAGAATCACACTTTCTTTAGCATTTGAGCACTATTTTGCTTTCTGTGAATCCAAAGGTGTTTCAAATAGCTTGCTAAGTGAAAGACACATTTGTATTTCCCCAGAATCTTTCATGGTCTTGCACTTCATATATGGTTATATGATATGCTTTTACTTTCCACTTTCCTGACTTGGAAGTAGTCTTATGTGAGTCCCATTCAATATAATTCTCATACTTCTATGGGTGTGCTCTATTTACATGTGTGGATTCCTGAGGAAGTCTTTAACAAAAATTCAAAATAAGATTTTTTCCCTAATTTATAATGTATATAAAGAAACTGAACAAATGGAGAAATGAAGAATTCTTGGCTAATCCTTTGTCATTAAATTATTTATTTGGGAAATTTCAAACGACTGGTCTTCCACAGTGCTCCCTTCTCTCTAGGAAATTCAGTGTATGATGGAATTTTGTCCCATGTTTCTCTCTCAAAATTGTAGGTTTTAAAATTATTAAATGACCTAATGTAAATTTCTGTGCATCTCTTTTTTTCATAGAAACTGTTATTGTAGTTAACTTTTATATTTAACATTGGACAGTATAACAGAGTAACCAGACGTAGAGGACATAATCATAAAAAATTAAATACCACAGAAGAAATTAAACCTTTTAATCTTTCATAAGTAAGATCAGAGTTTTACATCCCCCCCAAAATTGTCATTTTAGCTGCAAACATTCCCTATAGTTCAAATATGTTCTTGAACCTTCCTAACTTGTGTCCCTATCTCAGGATGCTTTATACAATTAGCCATTTAGAAGCTTCATATTTTAATATTTTTTAAAACTTTTGTTTTCATACTTTTGTGTAGGTGGCTTTGGCATTTTTTAGGCAAGTGTTACATTACATTGTTGCACAATCCCTCGTGCTTCTCTTTGCATCCAGGATATACCTGAACATACTATATTGTCCATGATTTTTTACTTTCAGAAGCCAAATTAGTTTATGTAATGCAGAAGTTTAGTTTATGCATTTCCAGGCAAGCTGCAGGTCATGGGAAAGAAATAGCCAATGTGAACTCACCAACATAATGGACTAAGGACAAATTTGAGATCATGTCTCATTAGTAAGTTAGGGTCTACTGCACCTACCCGTCTGTCAATATCTATCTGCCAATATTCTCCAGCCTTTCCTGTTTCTAAATGCTGATTTGGATAAATGCTCTTCTCACCAAAATGAAACAGGATGGTATTTAAGTCAACCATAAAAATAAGCACTGACATATGTGCCCTAAAAGATATCAGGGAAGGGTTGGCTTGAAACAGGCAAGAGGCCAGATGTAATCACTTTCCCAAAGTGTATAAGTCCACCCAAAGGAGACATCCAGCCCCATTTCCCCAGGATCCTCCAGACTGTAGGAAATTCTGGGAGGTAAGGATTGAGCAGGCCTCCCAGATCTTCAGTAAAATGGAATTTTATACAATAGGAGCTGGGGAAGGGAGGAGAATGACAAAACCAGACCATACTCTTCAAGTCCCAATAAATGGGATGATGACTGGTTATTTTTACTATATAGACTTTATTTCTTAGACCAATTTTATGTTTGCAGCAAAATTGAGTAGGAAGTTCAGAGAGTCTGTAGTGACTGGGTATTGTCCAGCCTTTCTCATGCACATCACCCCAACTTCTAGAGTTCCAAAGCACTCTGGGTTTACAGGCAAGGAAGGACACACACCACACTGAACATTTGAGCAGACCTAGAGTAATTTATTGACCCACTGAGAACTTGCCATCCCAGTGGTCCAACACGGAAGCCCTACACATGGTATCTGAGAGTACAGAATAGGTATTTGGTGTCCCTCAGAACTGTCAACCTATCATTTCACCATCACAGCTCTGCCTTACTTTAAACAAACCTGAGTCTATATTTAAAATCTGACTTACACCAGGGGTTAACTGGGAGTGATCCATCTTCCCATCATTTTCACAAGGTAGGTTCCTTACCTTCTGTAAGATCTAAAGTCATTCAAAACTTTCCAAGCCTCTGTTCCAGGTAGTCCATTCTCCAGACTGTCCTTCAGAAATATCACCTGAGCCATGCTGGCTTCTGGATGTTTCTTCAAGCCTGAAATATCTTCTCTTGGCCATTTGGTTAGTTTCCACACTGTTGACCACTTAGTTGATTATCTGATATGTGTCAAGCATCATCTGTCATTAGCAGGACTCTGTAACAAGTTACCTCCATGCCTGATCAATAAACTTCTTCTAAGTTTATTGTATCTCCACAAATAAATTATAAACTCCTAAAATGCAGGACTATATCTCCTTTTTAAATACTATGTGTTATCTGGCACAGTACTAGTGCCTAGCTGTTATTCAATAAATTTTACAAAATGATTCTTAACTTTACAAAGATAGTCAGTCACTGGTTGATTGCCATACAGAAAAAGTTCTCTAGGTGTTCTCAACATATGGGTCAACATACAAGAACATATCTGTGCAAGGGCAGGTATGTGATATGTCACTTTACAGAATCACTAGGTTTTTTTAAGGAGCAATTTTTAAAAACAGTGAATAGTTTAATGTTGCAAACAGAGGTTATTACCTTTGGAAATCTTTACAAATTCTAGGTAAGGGAGGAACAGGAAAACATTGCAGGCCCATGTGTTCAACATTGATCCTTATAGTTATTTGTAGCTTTTGTGGAAAGCTTTTAGACTGAGATTCAGGAAGAGAAGGGAGTAAACTTGTATCAGTAATTCTCTCTAGACCATTCTTTGGCCAAGCCAAAATGCCTCCCTGCTTCAGAAACTGTTCAACGGTAGATGGGCATCTGAGAACAAATTTAGGGTGTTCTGTGTAGAGAGCACATTTGTCCCACCAACTCCTACTTTCATATAACAAGAAAATCTTGAAAGATGATTTCATTCTCTCAGTTCCTTGTGTGTCCTTGAGGTGCGAATGTGTCTAGCCACCACAGTGTAAAGTTCCCATTCACCTACTGTAATCCTCCCAGGTTGGGGGATCTCTGTGTCTTTGATCGGCAGGCAAAAAAAATCAGGCTCACGATTTTTACTCTGCTAAACATAGAAGCATGTGCTACCTTTAAATTTAAAAAATAAACCATATAAACTTGTAACGAGCATGTCTAAGCAAATTGGCAGAGGTCTAAAGTAGCAAATGAAAATGACATGATTAATGGCAATGATGATGAAAAGACTACAAACTCTTTAGTTTTCTGTTCTTAACCCCAGTCAAGCCTTTACCAAAAGAATTAAAGTGGCTGAACTTTAACCTAAATCAAATCTTGAAAGCATAAGTGTATTTCCCAAGCATTGTGGAAAGGAGGAGAGAAAGTACTTAAACATGACCTCCATTTCTAGTTCATCCCCTTGGCTTGCACTGCTCAGTGCCTTTCAAAGTAACACCTTGATATGGTACATCCTTCTCAAGTTTTAAAATTTTCCCAAGAAGTGACTCTTTCCCCAAGTGCCCCACAGGCCTTTTACATACCAAAGAGCCTCAGAGTAAGAGGGTAAAGTTTTTCTAAAAGACAGCCTTCTCAGCTCACACAGGACAAGCAGCCAAAGACACACAGCAAGATGTTTTGTGGTGTTTGTTTCACCTCCACGTTTCTTTCTTTCTTTGTAGCTACCTCATCCCTGAACTCCCAGCTCCAGCAGCTCCAGCAGCTCCAACAACTCCAGCAGCAGCAGCCGCCCCCTCCACTGCCAGGCAGCCACCCGCAGCCAGCCCCGCAGGCGCCCCCGCAGTCCCAGCCCGCCCAGCCCCAGCCCGCCCAGCCCCAGCAGCAGCCAGCTCCGCCGTCGCAGCCCCAGCAGCCTCAATCCCACCCCCACCTCCAACACCAGAACCAACCGTCTCCAACTCAGCAGAGTGCAAGCCCCCCTCAGAAACCCAGTCAGTCTCCAGGACACAGCCTTCCGTCGCCGCTCACGCCACCCAATCCTTTGCAGGTATGCTCCCCGCCCCGGCCCCTAAGCACAGAGGACCTTTCCATGGGGTTGTACTATCCCCAAAGGCAGAAGGCCAGCAAAACTTAGCATCCAGTTCTGCAGCATCTAATTCAAATTGATCTCTTAGACATAAGGAAGAAGGAGCAAACAGCAGGCAACTGGGGATGCATGTGAAGGAAACAAATACCCCATTTGATGTTACCCTCCAAAGGATAAATGTTATCTGTTTCCTCCTGTGAGAGGCCAGCACTGTAAGTGCACTTGTAGCCTGTAATAATTCCATTTTATGATACTTTTTGAAGGCAGCAAAGATAGCATCCAATTAAAATTATTACTAGCACAGTTTTGTAGCCCCGCGGAGAACTGTATCTCCTGTCCATGAGGCATGGTGGTTATTTCTCTATATTATGAATACAACAGTGTCTTACCTTAAGTACTTTGTGCTCTTTTGTTCCTATTTTTCTAAAGACTCTCTGGGGTTAGGAGGGTAAGGAAATTTAGCCCCAGTCTTATGTCCCAGATTCCAACCATCACTCCATGGACTAACAAGTACTCTACATTCATGCCCAGAACCTCCACAAATTTGCATTACAAAGATTATAAAAAATAGTAAGGCTTCTGTATATTTACCATATTTTGCCATGTATAATGCATATTTTTTGCCCAATTTTTGGGGGAAAAATAAGGATATGTATTATACATAGGTATAATGATTGCATGCCATGAGTATAATAATCCTGTGTATAATGAAAACAAAAACATGGGTGTGTGCTATACATAGCAAAATACATACTTTATTACTGTGAAGATTAAGGGCATGCAAAATAGATATTTCAAGCTAATCGTGAAAACTCATCTTCAATCTATTATCATTGAGGAGCAACAGGAGCATTCAGGACTATATATAACTATATAACCATTCTTAACTTATAGGCCTTTAAAATAAACTGGCTTCAAAACATAATGACTGTGATATCAACACATCAGATCCAGAAATTAACAGCTCAGTTTTAGACTCACATAATGATGTTTCCCCACTGAGATCTCATGTGATCTAGCCCATTTGTAGTGGAGTGGCAGTCCCAGAGAGTGAGCAGCCCATGCAGCTGTTTCAAATGCCAACATCCCCTCTTCTCGGGGGTGGGGCACGCAGACCTCCCTACCTTAGGATGACAATAGCAATTGCACTCTTAGGGACAAAATAGTAAAGTATACAAAATCACAATAAATTGGTACACAAACAGAAAGGCAAGTAGATAAGAGACTTAGTATTTTAGAACCAATTTTGTTTGTTATGTTTGTTATTTTAGACCCAACTTTTTTCCTATGAACCCAATTGGATTCTCAGTAGTGGCCCAAAGTTTTCCTAGAAATGAAAACATTTGGATGAGATAAGTAATTGTGTTTTCCCTGGCACTTGGGTCATGTCTACTTTCAACGTGAACATTTTCCTGAGTTGGGTTTGAAGATGTATTTTTTTTAATATCACAAATATAAGACAACATAATACCATTGACATGGGACTGAAATGACAGACTTAAAAAGTCTTCAGTGTATGCTTGGCATCTACCAAGACACTAGATATCATCAAATTTACAAGATGCATGATTACAACAATCGTAATGTTTTCAACATTTGGAATTCAATTCTATTGTCTCAAAGAATGAGTTTAATGTTTTTTAAGAGCAGTTGAAGTACAAGTACCTGTGCAGCATGTGATTACACACTTCTTTCCAAGTCATCAAAATAAGTGAAATTACAAAAAAAATAAAAAACAAAAAAACCTGTCCCACTCTGAGGGAGATTACTTAGCTTTGTCTTCAGTTGTTGTATATAGTCCAGTAGTCCTTACAGCTGAGTGAAAGCTTTGAGTTCTGTGGACATCAGCCTTCTCAACACTTTCAGCTTATAAATCTCTTTTGGCCAGTGAAAGCCAAGTGAAGACAACCCATTTGAATGGCTGTGGACAGGACTATAGATGAGGTGACCACACAGCCTCAGGGAAATAAGTTGTATTAGGAGAATTTGTCATGTGGAAATCTAAGGACTGTTTTGTTTTGTTTTTCCAACAAATGAAGGCTCAGAGCCACAATTCTATCTTCATAATCCAGAGAGAATATTCTAAATTTTTACTTTTTGAGTTTTGACTTATAAACTTAATAAATACACTGTTAAGATAATACTCTAACTTCTTCTGTGGATCTAATGAGTAACAACCAAAAGAGGGATTTGGTAAACTTTTAAAGTATTATCAAGTAGATAAGGAACTAATTTTGAATATATCAGGAGGAATATCAGGAGTTATATCAGGAGGAATAAGAGGAGTTTTTTCTTTACTATAGGCACATAAAGGAAATGGAGAATTCCATGATTTTGAAATATTTGGTTTTTTTCTACACTATCTGAAGGGTTTTTGAGTTTGTGAAACATGGGATATTTGAACTTTTAAAAAAGAAAGCTATTTAAGGAGAACTGCAAAGGTAATGATCTTTATGAACTAGAATAAAGTGTTTTTTGTTTGAAGACTTTTAAGGGAATAAAGATTAACTTAATTCATACATAACAGATTAAATTCTATTTAAAATGTTTTTATTTTCATGTGGGTTTTATCTTTTTTTAAAAAAGATTTTATTTATTTACTTTTAGAGAGAGAGAAAAGGAGGGAGAAAGAGAGGAAGAGAAACATCAATGTGTGCTTGCCTCTTGCGCACCCACTACTGGGAAACCTGCCGGCAACCCAGGCATGTGCCCTGACTAGGAATATAACCAGCCACCCTTTGGTTTGCAGGCCGGTGCTCAATCTACTGAGTCACACCAGCCAGGGCATATCTTTTTCTTTTATTATTCAAAATTTTCCTGAGAGATATTTAGTACTATGCAGTTTAGATTATCAAGGAAGGCCAGTAACCCAGTTTTTTTTTTTTTTTGTTAAACAAATTGAAAGATAATATTTCTATGACTGTACAGATGTTGTCATGTCTTCAGAGAAAAATAATATATGGAAGTGGCTCGTGTAGGTATATTTAGGTGAGGTCATTTTTTGAGATGAAAAAAAAAATTAATAGTGTCGGCAAGCGGTAATACTCTAGACTAAAATTCTCCAAATAGTTCTTGTCAGGTTCTCCCATAATATTGCAAATTTTTTTTTCAGTCTTTAACTCAATTCCATGAAATAGATTACATTTACAAAACCAAGTTGTTGTTTCAAGACAGATAGGAGTCTGAAGTATTATCACTTCAGAGAAGCCCAGATAGGGAACTAATTTCATTCACTAATTTTGATCATTCAGGGTTATACGAGGGCTAGTAGGCCAGAATAGAGGTCTGTCTTTAGATTCTCCTTTGAGACTCAATACCTGCCTACCCCATCCATGTTTGGAAACAAGCTCTGAACATGGATCATAAACACAAATATTTTTAGGGGCCAGGCAACCAGTATAACTAAGTAGACTTGGGTATAGTAAAACCCAAAGTCAAATTTTGAAAACAGTGTGTGGGACAAACAAGTACATCTGGAAGCTGAATTTAACTTCAGTTTCCAGGATGGTTATCAACTGATACTCCTATTTTTGCTGTAGTTTATCCAGACACTGGCTGTGCCAGAATCTAAAACCAGAGCGTTTGGGGTAGAAGCAGATCAGAATCATAAATGGAAGCAACAAACTTTGGTGGGAGTGGAATATGTCCTAATTACTCCTGGTAATAAAATAATGTAAAATTTTAATTTTAGTATATAATTTTGATCTGGATAAAGACCTCATAAGTACAATAATGTTGAAATAAATACCTCCTTTCTATGACCTTTGAAGTAACTTTTCTTCAGACTGTTCCTTGGGTGTTTTCATTTGCACTAGAGAAATTCCAAACACTGTAAAAGCCCTAATATGTGCTTATTCCTTCCTGGGTGACCTGGGGATGAAGAGGACATGATTTGAGGACATGGTCATGGTCACATGGGAAGAGGGAGCTTGAGGGTCTGAGGCCTCATTCTAGTTCTGACCCTGCTTCCAATTAGCTTACAAGTTTGGACAAGTCACATTGGTTCTCTGGACTTTGTTAATCTGTTAAATATGTAGGGTATATGATTTTTAAAATCCTTTTCAGACCCACGAGTCTATGATCTAAATGTTAGCAGCCCTCTAGGATTTTACTGGATAATGAAAACCCAGTGGTCTTAAAGATTCTGTGAGTATTCTTCAAGGTCACGTTAATTTCTTCCCACTCAGCTGGATGTCAGAGTGGAAACAGAGTGGGGACAAACATAAGTGGGATAGTGATAGCACAGGCGGATTTTATCTTAGCCAGGGAGTCCAAATTAAAGTCAAGTTTTTATCCTCAGAGAGTCACCACTATAAGCTGTGGTCCCAGATTGCTTTTCCACACCTATACATTAGAGAAGCTTAAGAAACCAAATGCTACATTTAACCTTGGCCTTCCGCATTCCGTCTTGCATGGCAGTAAGCAAGATAATCTTTCTTTTTTCTTGTTGTATTGTGCATTTTAGTAAATAACAGAGAAGGGAGAGAGCTCAGTGGAAGCAGCTAGGGGAGAAAAACTCTGTGTTTGTATGAGAAATGAGGTGCATGTGCATCTCCTCAGAGTGAAGTTGCTCGGGAGATAATGTGAAATCATTCCTGACTATACACATTTGCTAATGTCAAGGTATTGCTATCACTCAGGCATCTAAGGCTAAACTGCACCTAAATTCCTCCTCTGTTATGCAGTAGGCACAGTCACCTTAGTGACCTTCTCATTGGGGACATTTTCATACCAGGAAACTTTCAGGACTAAGTTCCAAAGTAGATGAATAATAGAGAGTAGTACATGATCACTTTTTAAAACTAAAAGCCCAAACCCATGAGAAATAGACATAGAACTACATGACTTTCATTCTTTTTTAAAGCAAATGGTCTCCAATTATAGGTCCTTTTTATAGTAAAGGCCCAGTGTCTTGGGCCAACCCCTTCTCTCCCCGGCAGTTTGTCATAATTTAACATGATGTTAGTCATGTTAACATCAATTTAACATGATGTTAGTCAAAGCTTTGTGGCTCTAATATTTTTATCTATAAAGGTAAGGGATAAAATTATTCAATAAATACTTCATAGAACTCCTTCCATTCTGTTTAGAGTTTTATGTTACAAACCCCTAAAACAAGTGCAAGGGAAGAAAGAAATGATTTTCCTCTAATCATCCTAGATTCTCAGGCTGGAGCTCAGTAAATTAGACTAAGAAAAGACAGATGAACAAGTGAGAAACTGAAGTTTGTATACATGTGCAACACATGTACACATGGGAGTATTCAGTGATGAGTAACTTGAAAGGAGTGGTTAAAACTTGGGCTGAGGTAGTATTTTAACAAAAGAGCAATAAATTTTTATTTTATTTATTTATTTTTTTATTTTATTAAGTTTAACAGGGTGACATTGGTTAATAAGACCATACAATGTTCAAGTGTACAACTCAATAAAACATCATCTGCATACTGCATTGTGCATTTACCACCCAAAGTCAAATCTCTTTCTGTCCCCATTTATCTCCCTTGCCCCATTTCTTACCTTCCCACTGCCCTCTTTCCCTTGCTATCATACAGTTGCCTATGTCTATGCTATGTTCTATATGTATGTGTGTATCTTAATCCCTTCATATTTTTTCACCCAGCCCCTCAACCCCCTTCACCTCTGAGAACTGTCAATCTGTTCTGTGTATCTATGCTTCTGTGTCTATTCTGTTTGTTAAATTATTTTGTTGATTAAATTTCACATATAAGTGAGATCATGTAGTATTTGTCTTTCTCTGACTGGCTTATTTAACTTAGAATAATAATTTCCAGGTCCATCCATGCTGTTGCTGAAGGTAAGATGTCCTTCTTTTTCACAACTGAGTAATGTTCCATTACGTAAATGTACCACAGATTTTTTTTTATCTACTCATCTATCGATGAACGCTTGGGCTGTCTCAAGATCTTGGCTATTGTAAAAAATGCTGCAGTGAGCACAGGGGTGCATATATTCTTTCAAATTAGTGTTTTGGACTTCTTTGGATATATTTCCAAAAGTAGGATTGCTGGGTCAAAAGGTATTTCCATTTCCCTTTTTTTGAGGAAATTCTATACTTCATACTGTTTTCCACAGTGGTTGCACCAATTTATACTCCCACCAGCAGTACACAAGCGTTCCCTTTTCTCTACATCCTCACCAGCACTTGTTGTTTGTTGATTTATTAATGATAGCCCTTCTGATAGGTATAAGGTGACATTTCATTGTGGTTTTAATTTGCATCTCTCTGATAATTAGTAATGCTCTTGCAGAAAAACAGAAAAGGAAAAAAAAACTAAAGTGCCTAGGGATAAATCTAACCAAGGAAGTAGAAGACCTGTACTTGGAAAATTACAGGATACTAAAGAAAGAAATTGAGGAAGATACAAATACGTGATAGGTGGAAGCATATACCATAGTCATGAATTGGAAGACTTAGCATCTTTAAAATGTCTATACTACCTAATGCAATCTACAGATTCAATGCAACTCCTATTAGAATACCAATAGCATATTTCACACATCTAAAACAAATATTCTGAAAATTTATAGGAAACAACAAAAGACCCTGAATAGCGTCAGCAATCTTGAGAAAGAAAAACAAAGCTGGAAAGATCACAGTACCCAATCTCAAACCATGCTACAAAAGAACAATACATTTCTAGAGAAGTGATAAGACAAAGTACAAGGACTATGAGCTTCTAGGAGTGGCAGATTGTGGGAAGGCAAATATTTGGAGAAACTAATAGTAGATGGGGTTAATTTTAGCAAGACTTGTTTTACAGATTTTTCTGGTGCCATCTGTGGACTAGATAAGTACCTAAAGTTGTCTCCAGTAATTAATTTCCGTCCTTCCTGGTAGAGAGAGGAAGGGGGACACCTTTACAAATTTATGTTCTGCTTTTAGGTAAATAGGGGGATGATGGAAAGCTTTTCTTCTATTTGCTTTTCTTAATTGTCTTCAGCTCAAAAAATCCTCATGCTGCAGTGGCACACTTTGGGATGGTATATTCTGCTACCTTAAACAGGTATATTCATATAACCCCTTTGTGGTCATTGTAAATTCTAACAGACATCTCCACACCTATGCAAGGCTGAATCTCTGTGTAGAATTCTCCCAGCCTGGACCAATACTAAGGTAAGACAAGTGAGGTACTCATCTCAGATGTAAAACTCCAGGTGCACCCAAACATGCACCTTTCAGTTATGCTCCTGTCCAACTGAGACACACTGTCCAGGGCCATTTTGATTTTTTAAAATACTAAATTAAATATCAAATTGGATATTATTCATCTTTTCTTAAATTTTATTTATTGATTTTAGAAAGAGAAAAAAATCAAAACACCAATTTGTTGTTCCACTTATTTTTACATTCGTTGGTTACTTCTTGTATGTGCCATGACCAGGGTTGAACCTGCAACCTCGCATATCAAGATGACACTCTAACCAAATGAGCTACCCAGCCAGGGTAAATGTTACTGTGCTTTGGGGCACAACCCTTAAATTTTGTGCCCCAGGTGGGTGCCTTCCTCACCTCAGCCTAACCCCTCCCAGCTTGGCTACCCAATGTGTAAATGATTAAGTTAGCAACTATTCTCCATGGTCAATGAAATCCTGTCCACTGCAAATTTCAGGCAGATCTTAGATTTCACCTTCTTGTTCAACTTGAAAATGGCACTAAATTTTGTACAGTAGAAAAGCACACATTCATATTGGATAATAGATAGGGCAGGGACGTAGGATAGAAATCCATCCTCCTTAGCTGTGTATTGCACAGGTCTAATAAACCAATCATTTTTATTCAATTGAAATGTTAAGACAATCAAGTAACTTTTTTGGCTGACATTTTTCACTGAGCTAATTTATGGTTTTATGAAATTGAGCAAGTTTGGTGAACATGATAGATGTAGTCAACATTCTCCCACAGCAATCCAAGCCCTGAGAACCTTTTAAACACTAGAAGAGTCTACACAGAATGAGTAAGTCTTCCTCTTGGGAAAATACCAAAAGGCATTTTATTATTATGGATGAGAAAATCCATGTAAACCCAGAGAGTTATTGTGAAAATTAAATATAACATACTGATAAAAATGCTTTTTATGCTATAAATTTGCTAAGAAAATGTTGATTATACTACAGATATGAACAAGTATAAATTTATTTCTGTTTATACTACCATCCAGCAAATTGAGAGCTTCATTCATTATTCACTCATGCAGCAAGTGGTCAGTTGGAAATGGGAGTCCCTTTCCCCAACTCTATTCAGTACTGAATAAAATAAACAAAACATATTTACCCACAGTGTCTGCAAAGACAATTTTTTTCTTTTATGAAAGAAAGAAAATCTCCTTTAAAAAAAACCCTCAGTTCAACATTACTGACATTTCAAAGAATTTATTACAAGCATTTGAGATCCAGGAGGAACAACAAAGTTTATATTGCTTTGAGAGTGGCAGGGGGAAAATTAGTTTACCAAGAATATATTTTATATACTGCCGTGCTTCTTTGTCTTTGTCTAGATTTACCGTTCCTGGGTGCCGCTCTGTAGATTAGTCAAATCATGTAGAAAGGGGTTTAACAAAGCAGGCAGCATGTTCACACCACTGACTTTCCAAGCGCACGTCAAGTATGGCTACATGGAAAGGGTGCCAGACTCCAACGGGGGTAGAAATATTCTTGCAACATTTGAACATGGCAAGTTATAACTTCTCAAGAAAAACAACACTGCTTGATCATGACAGGGGCAGATCCATGGCCTGTCTGCAACAAGCTCAGCAGTGAGCCTGGAGCTTCACACGCCATCCAGTCCCATCACTGTTTGTAGGATGCCGCTGATAAACTAACCCCAAAGTCTAACTCAAAATGCTTCTGGAACAGTTTTGCCTCCATTTGCACAGATGTAGGTTTTAGTGGCAATTTGAGACACCCAAAATGTGCTGGTTGGCGCTTCACTCTGAATGAGCAAAGCTTAGCCAATATTTATGTTAACTTAATTCAATATTCTTGTACTTTCATGATCATGTGCTATTCCTCATAGTCGAGCCTCAATTCACTTCCTACCAGATGAGGTAAATTTTCAACAGGCTTTTAAACTGATTTCCAAAGTATAGACTTGCAAGTGACTATTATCCAGGTCATAAAAATAGCACTTCTATTGTTATCTACAAACATTTAGCAAACATCTATGCAGTGTGCATTGTGTCCCTAGAGAAGGTTTGCAGAACAGACAGTGTGGTGCTGTAGCGAGTGCATGGTCTTTAGAAGCAGACAGACTTGGGATCTGATGCAGGCTTCACTGGGCACTTGGGTGAAGTCAGCCCATCCTTCTGAGCCTCAGTTTTCTCATCAGTGGGAGGCTTGATGTGGGGATTAAATGAGATGACTTAAGTGAGAGTGTCTAATTCAGTTCCTGAGAGATGGCTGGCACTCAAAAAATATAAGAATATAAGCAGGCGTGTGTACATGATAAAATTATTCACTGCACACTTAAGAAAAACCCATATAAACTAGAATGAGGCTAATAACTACACGTGTGTTTTGTAACATTGAGTCAGAGCAGGTGGGAGGATATGTATGGAGGAAACTTAGCAGAGGGGAGGAGGAGCACACGCAGCACAGGGCAAGCCTGCACAAAGGCCTGGGAGAGGGGCAGAGTGCAGGAAGAAAGAACTGTGGCCATATGCTCATGTAATCTTGAATTCTTTTTTTAAATTATATTTTATCATTTATTACAGTTGTCCCAAATTTTCCCCCTGTGTCCCCCTCTCCCAGCCCCTCCCACTCCTTCAGGCAATCTCCACACCATCGTTCATGTTCACGGGTCCAGTATATATGTTCTTTGGCTACTCTATCCTTATGCTGTACTTTACATCCCCATGACTATTCTGTAACTACCTATTTGTACTTCTTAATCCCTTCACTTTTTTTACCAGTCCCCCTGACTCCCTTCCCATCTGACAACCATCAAAATTTCCCTGCATCTATGATTCTGTTTCTGTTCTGCTTATTATTTTTTTAGATTCAATTGTTAATAGACACATATTTTATTGCCAGTTTATTGTTCACATCTTTTATCTTTTTCTTCTTAAAGAAGACCCTTTAACATTTCATAAAATACTGATTTTGGTGGTGATGAACTTCTTTAGCATTTTCTTGTCTGGGAAGCTCTTTATCTGTCCTTTGATTATATTAATTGATAACTTTCCTGGCTTGAGTAATCTTGGTTGTCTTTGCTTTTCATCGCTCTGAATATTTCTTGCCAATCCCTTCTAGTCTGCGAAGTTTCTTTTGAGAAATCAGCTGACACTCTTAATTGGGGCTCCCTTGTAGGTAACTAACTGCTTTCTCTTCCTGCTTTTAAGACTCTCTCTTTGTATTTAAACTTTGACATTTTAATTATGATGTTTCTTGGTATGGGCCTCTTTGGGTCCATCTTGTTTGGGACTCTCTGTATTTCCTGGACATTTATGTCTATTTTTTCACCAAGTAAGGGAAGCTTTCTTTAATTGCTTTTTTAAATAGCTTTTCAATTTCTTGTCTTCTCCCTTCAACTTCTGGCACACCCTATGATGTGAATGTGTGTATACTTGAAGTTTTCCCAGAGATTCCTTACACTACCCTCATTTTTTTTAAATTCCTTTTTCTTCTTGTTATTCTGATTGGGCTTTGGTTTGTTTGTTTTTTTTCCTTCCTTATGTTCCAAATCACTGGTTGGATTCCTATCTTCATCCACCATACTATTGATTTCCTGTAAATTGTTCTTTATCTCAGTTAGTATATCCTTTGTTTCTGACTGGACCTTTTTTTATGCTACTGAGGTACTCACTAAGTTCCTTGAGCATCCTTATAACCTCTGCATCTGGTAGATTTCTTTTCTCCAATTTGTTTAGTTCTTTTTCTGGAGTTTTATTCTGTTCTTTCATTTGGACCATGTTTCTTTGTCTCCTCACTTTGGCAGCCTCTCTGTGTTTGTTTCTATATATTAGGTTGAGCTACTATGTCTCCCAGGCTTGATAGAGTGGCTTAATGTAGTAGATCTCCTATAGGGTCCAGAGCACAGCCTTCTCTATTATCCCAGCTGGATATTCAAGTTGGGCCCACTGTGTGGGCTGTGTCTACCCTCCTCTTGTAGTTGAGCCTTGATTGCTGTTGGCACATCCAAGGTAAGCCACCGCCTGTGTTCTCTCTGGGTTCACATAGCATTTGCTACAGAGTGATCTGTAGATGACTGCTACTTGGGCTGCGACTGAAGGTGCCCAGGAGAAGCCAAGCTGTGAACAAAGGCTGGGTGCTGCTAGTGCCAGGCCTGGGGCTACTTAGTGAGAAGTAGTGGGCCTACTGAAGCCAGATGCTGCTTGTTTGAGAAAATTTAGAAATATCTGAAGTGCAGGCCAAAACAAGCCTTTTATATGGAAAAGGCACTGGAAACAGCTTTTGTGGGCATGAAAGTTGGGTGGGGCAGGGCCTTAGGGAATCACCAGGGAAGGGCAAACAGTAGGGTCTCAGATATGGCATCCATCTGCTGTCTCTGAGGCAGAGAGGTGGCTCAGAAAATGAACAATGGCCTCTGCTAGCACTGCTGTCAGAGAAAGCTGTCCCCCAGCTCTTGCCCTGATGCTGGATAATTTGTTTCCTCCCCATGTGTATGTATCTGGTGACTTTTAAGCTGCTTCTCTGGTGCTGGAGCTCAGAGGGAATGAGTCCTAGTAAGTCTGTGCGTGGGCCCTTTAAGAGAAAGTCTCTGGGATTCCAGCAGTTTCTGTTTTCCACAGCCTCAATTCCTGCTGGCTTTTACAGCCAGAAGTTACGGAGACTAGTCTTCTGGGCACTGGAACCCTGGGCTGAGAAGCCTGTTGTGGGGCTGGGACCCCTCCCTCCTGATATATCCCTCCCTATTTTTATCTGCAACATGTCGGTGTGGGACCTGACCATTCCAGGTCTCCGCCCCTCCTATTAGTCTGGATATGGTTTCTTCTTTAATTCTGTAGTTGTAGGACTTCCATTCAACTCAGTTTCTGATGGTTCTTGATGATTGTTCTATATTTTAGTTGTAATTTTGATGTGTTGTGTAGGGAAGAAAACCATGTTTACCTATACCTGTTCTAGATTTTGTCTAAAGAATCCTCACTTCAAACCATAGGATCTTGATTTCTCCACCAATATTATTATAAAATTAAAATATATATATTTTCTAAATCCTGAAAGTTGTGGTTTTTAGTGTGTGGATACAAATCACCTAATCTCTGGGACTCAGTTGTGTCACATATTACATGGAAAGTTTGTATTAGATGATCTTTAAGTCCTTTCCAGCTCCACATTTTTTATGAAATAGCACAAATAAGATGATCTAAATTGCATGAAAAGAAAGAGCTATGTATGTACCACACCATAACCCATGACACATATACAGTACTAAACAAATATGGCTGAGAATATTTGATTAATATTTGCAGTGTATTTGGAAATTTACAAAGTGCATTTTATATACATTTATTTCATTCATTGGCTTCATGGGTCCACTATTCTAATCAGAATAATTACTATAACTTAGCAAATGTATCTATGTATCTTATTCTTCCAAGTACTTCAGTTTCTCATTTTCTCCTCTCTTCCTTAGAAGAAGCAAAAATTCTTTTTTTTTTAAATCCTCACCTGAGCATATGTTTTTTATTTATTTTAGGGGGAGAGAGAGAGAGTTGAGAAACATGAATCAGTTGCCTCCCTTATGCTACCTGACCAGGAATCGAACCTGACTGGGGATCCAACCCTACAACCTTTTGCTGTATGGGATAATGCTCCAAACAAATGAGCTACCTGGACAGGGCAAAAGTTATTTTCAGATCTAAGAAAATAAGATTATATTTTCTTATTTTAAGAATTATATTCAGACCTAAGGAAAGTGAGTCTCAGAAAGCTGAAGCAACTTTCTCAACATCAGTTATCAGACTTCCAAGCATCTCCATTTATATTTTTCTGCCTCTACAATGTTCATTCAGGTTGTTAGTGAAATATATACTCTTATTTCCTTATTTGGCTTCCAGAACTTTCTAAGGCAGTGTTTCCCAAGTGCCTTCCACAAAATATGAGTCCAAAAAAAGTTTATTAAAAAAAGGCTTCATGGTAAGGAGGGTAGATAGATGATAGGTGGATAGATTATAGGTGATTAGACAGGTAGATAGATACTGCACACTGTTTGCCATTTCTAGCTGTTTTTCAATAAACATTAGATTACTGAAAGCTAAAAGACATCCTGTAGTAGGGCTATCTGGTGAACATGGTTTCACCAAGAAATTCCCAAACTTATGTAACCACTGGACCTTTTTTAATTTTTTCATATAACGCTAATTAAAATCCCATAGAAAGTCCATCAGGAATCATTGCTCTAAGGCCTCCTTCTCTAATTGTTGTAGCATACACACACACACACACACACACACACACGCATGCACGCACACGTGCACGCACACCCTTGCATTTCCTTACCTAAAACATCTTGCAGAAGTCCACAGACCTACTCCAGTGGAATACACAGAAGAGAAAAGAAAGGTCAGAAAGATGGGGAAAGAAGGTAAGAAAAAACTCAAAGCAAGAGCAAAGGAAGCTGAAACCAAGAATGGCTCTTATATTTGACAACAAGGCAAATCACTTAGCTAAAACAATAAGGGAAGGTCTGGCTGGGTTGCCTCTCCTGGCAGCTGAGGTCTTGGAGATCTTCTCCTTAAGAGGATGATTTCTCCCACTCCTCTTCTTCACTGCTCATTATTTCTCCTGCTCACACACTGCTCCCACCAGGGCATGGAGAAGGGATAGAGCACCATTGGACCACCTAGCACCAGACTGATGGAATCAAGAAGAGGAATAGAGGGCATGCCCTCGACTCAACTTACCTCTACCCTTTCATCTTTTGACCGAGGAATTTCCAGTGGTCAGAAGATTTCTCATTACCCTGAGAACCTTGTTCTCCACCCTTCTGTTTTAACAAGGTTTGAATTCCAAATGACAGGTCAAATCAGTCTGAAATCTGTATTGCAATTGGGGACTAAGTCCTCTGGAGTACTAGGCTGTGAAACTCTATGCCTTTGGGACGTTGCTCTGATACTAGCTCTTTTTCCTCTGTTATCTTTCTCTTTCATCCCCCACTGTTTAGAACTAAATTCAGACACAAATACTAGGCCCCTTGAGTACAGAGTTAAGACAGAAAAAGTCACCATGTTGAGAACACCAGTTTCTCTTCTTCCATGCATAAGAGGAGCCTACATAGCAAAGGTTCAGGTGCTCCTTGGAGTGGCTATTGACCAGAAAAGGCAACTCTGTATCCTTGGCCAGTTCCTGGAGATGTCTGCTAGGCCACAGATGAATACAGCAGTGGAGGGAGCACTCTGCCTTTGTATGTGACACCCCTCCTCTGGGAACTAGTGGTCTGTGTCTAAAGGCCCAGGTGGGTTCTGATCTATGCAAACTTTCCAGCCAAAATGTTTTGTCTGAACTGTCATTTGGCCGGGACCAGCCTGGCACCATCACTTAGTTTTCTACGTCAGAAGATATTTGATTGTTATTTAAAAAATAAATAAAATTAGGGATCTCCTTTTCTCAGCTGGGCTCCATCTCCTTGCAGAAGGTGGCTGTTCTTTTGAGGCTACAGATATGACACTTAAAGAGAACAAAACAATGGGGAAGAGCTCAGAGAGGAGAAGGTTTCAGAGAAACCCTCTGACTTCCCGCAAGGAAAGCTCTCCTGAGTCTGGTTTGCTTGGAAACTTCTGCCTTTTAAATCAGAGGGAAAATAATCTTGTATTCCTATCTAAGGTTCTAAACTTTAACTTCCCCTAGAGGAGCTACCACCTTCAGTACTCTGCACATCATGAAAGGAATTTGATCAGTTTAAGGCTAAAACAAATGGTCTTCGGACCCACCCTGGACAAGGCAGAAAGTTTTTAAAGTCTTAAAGCAAAGATGAGATATGCTGCAAGCTTCCTGCACGTAAAGATCATGTAGAATCCACTTTAAGCATCTTCAAGGCACAACCTGCATAATATTTTCATTGCCAGTGAGCTTTCTTAAGTGATATAGTGGATATCTTCATACCAGAAAGGAAGATCTCCATATAATCCAATATTTTCTGGTCCATGGATGCCATCTTACTACCTTGCCTGACCTTCCTCCCTCTTCTTGACTTACCCCTGCCACACTATCTCCAAAGATCTGAGGCCACTGTGTTTTGCTCAGTCCTTTGCTTTTTTTTTCAAGAAAAAATTTCCAAACTCAACAGCAATGTTTCTCAGTGTTGGCTGCATGTTGGGATCACCTGAGGAGTTTTTTTAAAATATCAAAGGCTGGATCTCACCCAAAGATTCTGATTGAAACTGAATGGGCTCAAGTGTGGGCATCAGAATTTTTTAAGCTCCTCAGGCAATTGTGATGTGGGGTCAAGGTTAAGGACAACTATCCAGGGTCTTGTAAATAGGCCTCCAATTATTCATTTCTAAAAGACCAAATTCCTACCTTTTATTTAAACAAAATATTTTTTACCCAAAGTGTTGGTTGATTGACTTGGTACTAACTTTACTTCCATGATATAATAAAACCCGGTCTTGATTTCTAAAAGAATGAGCCAGTGTTACTAACCCTGTCTTCCCCCAGATTCATAAGGGAATTTTTTAAAAAATCATATCTGTACTTTGTCACCCACTTGAGCCTGAAGTTGGGTTCTTAGCCAATGTTTACAGGAAAAATTCAAACCTAGTGATTCATACTCAAAATATAATACAGGAAAGAAATAATCCTTTCAGACTCTTTAACATCCTCTCCAAACAAGAACAGCTGCTACTGACTGAGAGCTTATTAGATGTCCAATTGTTGCTAAATGCTGTCTCACCTAATCTATACTAGGGCTTTTCAGGCTTCTAATGGCAAATGAATCTCCTTGGGATGTTGATAAAATATAGGCTCTGATTCAGTAGTTCTGGGGTAAAAGGCCCACCCCAGATTCTGCATGTTTAACCAACTGCTGGTCTTCTGCTCACCTCTTGAATAGTAAAGCTCTAGTCAACAAATCTTTGATGTCCCTTCCTCAAGCTCCATTTCATAGATGAGGAAATTAGGGGTAAGGACCTATAAGACGCAAGATTCAAACCAAGATCTGTCTGACATAAAACCTTGCCCACTGTGCTGCCCTGGCTGGGTGGTTCAGTTGGTTGGAGCATCAGCCCATGCACCCAAAGGTTGCAGGCTCTATTCCCAGTAGGGCACATACCCAGTCATGGCACATACCCAGTCAGGGCATGTTCAGGACATAACTGATTGATGTTTCTTGAATTGATGTTTCTCTCACTCTCCCTTCCTACCTATTTCTCTAAAATCAATAAACACATCCTCAGGTGAGGATAATAAAAAACAAAAAGAAAAGAAAGCAAAACAAAAAACCTTGACCACTGTGCTAATCTGCCTCTTTTTAGGGTTTTTTTTTTTTTCATTGTGGGATTTTTATCTTTTAAAAGAGATAATATAATGATGTTTTCCTTACAGACAAAAATGGAGATAGATGCACTGTTAGAAGAAAGACTCTGCCTTTCCCTGTCTGGTCTTTCTTGTAGCTTCTGATCTAAATCTTGATCTTATCATTGCTCAAGAACCAGTAACTTTGACATTGGTGGTGAGGATGTGGCTATACATTATTCTCTCTTTAGTAAATATACTAGTTTTGTTGAAACTGTTTCTACCAAGTTGAGACTCAAGTAAAAAGAGATTAAAGTGTTCTGCGACCACCAACTAAAGTAGAGCTAAGACAGCTGACAGGATCTCTGTGAGAAGTCTGAAGGTCTCATTCCAATTTTTAGAACCAAGATTGCCTAGATCTAAGACAACCACACCCTACCTACATTCCCACCACCTTTCATTCAGCAATAAAAGTGCATTTGAGTCTGTCTGCTCCAGCAGGGGGCAAGGAAGTCTTCTTGACACCATCATTTCAATACTCTTTTTCAGGAGCAAAAGCCAAGATACATATAAAAGAGTAGCAAAATCATCATCCAAATGTAGATAGAGGCCATATGCAGAGTCAGAATGTGGTTCTGTTTACCTGACAAAAATCCTATAATGTAGTTTGTAGAAATTCTTTACGCTCTTAATAAGGGGTGTGGGATCTGTGTACAAAATGACATTAAATATCTTTATTCCAGTCACATATTTGTTTGCCAAAATAGCCATTCCTATTATATGGGGGAATTTACTTTGTGATTATTGGGACCTGTGACATCATTGTAATATTTTCTTCATAAAAGTGCAAAAAAAGATCTTCCAAAACATCTGCTCTTTTGAAGTTCTCGGTCATTTTGTATCTCCCATAAGTAGACATGTAGTCCTAGTAACCCAGGCTTGATACTTTCCCAAAGTCTGCAGGTACCAGACTAGACAGGTAGGTCCTGCCAATTAGATAGCTTTAGGGAAAAAATCTCATTAACACTTTCATCTTCAAAGAACAGAAACCTAACAGAACTTGTAAAAATATCAGCCACTAGCCTTAAGAGTCATAAATAAATGCATGAGTTAACCTAAAAAACCAAATGGAATATAAACTCTTAAACCCCGTTAACTCAAATCTAACATGTGGATGGCTGTGTACTTGCATTAAAGGGTTAGATTATATATGTGTATGTGGACTTTAAATCTTCATACTTATATGTATGTGTGTCCCATATTTGTGTATACATATTTGTATTTATTTGATATATGTGTGTGTGAATGTGTGTGTGTGTGTATATATATATAATATATACATGTAATTATGTAGAATCTTTTTCAGGAACACCAACTCAAGGATTCTGAAAGTGTCTGCTTATAGGGTTATCCATGTAGTCCAGGCAAATCAGTGTGGCGTGTGAGCACCGGGGGAGGAATGACATTGTCCAGGGCTTTTCTTTCTTTCCTTTTCTGCCTCAGACGTTTTTTCTTGAGAGAATGACTAAGCAGTGCTGGAGATTATGAATTTGCTTAAGTGTGAATGGCTGATTGCTGAGAGCAGCACCAGCCCTCCTCCAAGGTGATTGACTGGGGCTGCAGGTCTTCACACTTGATGCCTGGATTTGACTCGGAAAGTCTGCCAAGTCTTTTACTCGGATATTTATCTTAATTAGATCTGAAAGACCTGCCACAGCAGAATAGTCACACCGATTAAAATGAAAAACAGGAGAAATTACTGATCAAATTAATCATAATGTCGGGTTACAGCTGTAGGTCTGATGTAATTTGCCACTCCAGTGAGTTACATCGGCCTGGCCCGGGAAAGAGAGCTGGCTTTACACTGATCCGTAACACCCGCCCGCTCCAGGCAGCTTGGCAGGAAGCTGGCTCCATTCATTTTCTTGGCTTGCTCTGACCTCCCTGCTGCAACTAGAAACAAATCAGGCACCAAACAAATGGTGTGGGGGGAGGAAATATTCTCTTATCCAAGCGATTGTACTATTTTAAAATGGTGAGCTTCTAAAACTTGACTGGGCAGGCTTGGAGCTTTGTGCTTGTTGGGCTCTTTGCTTTGTTTTTTTTTCCACTTAACTTCCTTTTAGTTTTGCTTGTAGTGACCTGACATTGATTACAGATGCAGAACAGGAATCAAAAGGTCATAGGACAAAACCTTTGGCTCTAAGCAATGAGAAAAGCCTTTTGAAAAATCTCCTTGCCAAAATGACTCTACAACTGGGGCATGGATTGAAATAATCTAGAGTGTCACAACAGGGAAGGAGAAACCCAAGGTCTAGTAAGAGCTGATTGTTCCCAGGAAGATACGTTCCCTGGTATTCTAATTTTTAAATAAGCGCCTCTTTATACCATACCATGTGTTTGTGGTAAGGCGGGTGAGTGATACTATTTTTTTAAGAAAACAAATGAGAGCCCAGATTCTTTTCAGTGTACACCCTGAGCTGTGGTCCGTCATGACTCATTCATTCAGTGTTTGTAAAACACATTTCCCCATTAGTGATACAAAGAAAGGGCCCTAAAACATACCCCCGATCTAGACATTCAATTGGGAATTCTCAAAAGGTAAAATTTAGGAGCAGTGTAGGACTCCTTCCAACCAGTTCTGCTTTATCAAGGATCTAGATAAGCCACCATGTGGGAATTATCCTTAAACAGAGGTGATTGGGAAGAGATACGTAAGGAGGCCTCCTTCCCAATGTTATCAGATGACTCTGAAGCACTAAGATTTTTCTTTTTGACCATATGATGTGGAATGCAAATTCCATTCTCTATTCCTGGACCAGATGTACTCTTTTATCTCCAGTTTGAAAAGTCCCTGTCCTCTCTCTATCCCATCAGTAATGAATCTGGTATATTTTGCAAATGAGGGTGATGGGCAGTCATAGAAAACAAGGCACTCAAGTGATGGTACCTTCTGGAACTTTCTATGGACCACATTGTGATCCATATTGGTTTCAGTGGTTTTAACTAGAATTTTTTTAAAAATTTAAAAAGGTTATGTATTTCTTTTTCTTGAAGTTTCTGTTTAAGTTATATATTAATCCTATAGACATATGCATATAGTTACCAGGGGGACCCAAGAAAAACAGAATTATCTTCTGGAGGGTGGACCCCTTGTAGTACAGGCTTCCCCTCCTAAGTGAGTGTTCTAGGAACCCATGTGTATCAGTGTACTTGCTGACATTATTGTGAGAGGCTGCATTCGGCTTCAGTGAATTTTTTTTTTTTTTTTAAGATTCTGTCAACTCATTTGTCCATTTCATGCTGGGCGATTTACAAGCACACCTGCCCACACCGTGTTCAGCACGTGTTCAGCAGTTTTTGACCAAAAACGGAAAGACCCCTGTTGCCAACCCTTCATATTCACCTGATCTCACCCCAAATGACTTTTTTTTTGTTTCCATGGATGAAAAAAGTCTTCAAAGGGAAACATTTTGCTAATGTGGAAGAGGTAGAACAAAAAATGGCAGAAGCACTAAAAGACATCAGAATTGATGAGTTAAAAAACTGTTTTGAGTAGTGGAAAAAATGTCTCAGTAGGTGCTTTTCATCAAATGGAGAGTACTTAGAAGGTGACTGAAGTTTAAACATGTAAGAATAAATACAATTTTCAAAAAATAAATTTTGTTTTTTGGGGAGTCCCTCTTCATACATATAAAGAGACAGAGATATACATGTGCATAAAGACAGATATATTAATTGGCAAGTGTATTGTTGCATGTATGTATGTGTTGACTTTTGTTATAAAATATATTTCTTATTATGTGACAAGGGCAGAAGAATTTTAAAAACACTACCCTGAAATACCTAGCTATTTTGGAAGGCAGAGGCGGGATCCCTTAGACATATTACAGCCCAGGAAGCAAATTGATCAGTGTCCCAACATATTAAATGTAATGATGAGCTGCAAAACACTGAACACTATCCCCAACAATAAAAAACAACAAAAAGAATAGTGCCATCATCACCATCTACACACACACACACACACACACACACACACGTATGCGCACACACACGCACACACACCCTGGACCAGATGTACTCTGTATCCCCAATCTGAAAAGTCACATGAAATTACTAGTTTAACAAACCTATTAAATTGAAAACTAAATAATTTATTAATAGCTGACAAAGTAGTCCCACAAAATGAATAGATAATTCTAAAGAGAAAGAAAAGAGAAAATGGTAGGAAGGAAGCACAGGGCCCCACACTGATTAATAATTTAGGTTCCTAGATTTATCAAGGGAAAAAGCCTTGTACCTTCAGAGCTGATAGTCAGGAACCTGGTCCATAGACTGTGGCAAGAAAAACCATGGGCTATAAGAGCTACACATCCAAGTTTCTTAGAACGTTCCTAGTTCTCCCACTTCGTCCAGGTCTAAGGCAAAGTTAGCACTATACCCCTGACCTGGACTTCCTTTTTTGTTTCTCCCTAATCTAGTCCATTTCACAAATGACTGCAAAGCTATCTTCCTAAAAGAATGTGTTGTTCACATCACCCTCATGCTCAAAGCCCCTTTTTGGCCTTTTAGCCTGGCCTTACTCTGTACCCTGTCTCCCACCTCCCTCAGCCATATTCAACCTCTCCTGGTACCTGATGTCCCTGTGCAATCCACCCTCCTGGCTCTGCTGGTGCTATGCCCACAGCCACGAGTGCCCACTCTTCTCACCACTAGTCCCTCATGGCTTCCTTGCCTTCCTACCCCTTCCATGAAGTGCCCACACTTGTCCAGTTCTCAGTAATTTCTTTGTTCTCAGAACTCATACATTGGGCACTTAGCATGTACAGTTTGAGCCTTTTTTCATAGTTTCTATGAACCAGTTTGTGATTTTATCTGAATTATAAGCCCATTAGGGACAGACACCACATCTCATACATCTGTATATCCCAGACTATAATTGTAAATGATGATTTCTCACTTAACAGTTCCTCTTTTCAAAAATATGTAAGTGCCTATTATCAGACCATCTTAAATTTATTTGCAAAATTACTCAATAAAGATAAAAGTTGCTAATGAAAGAAATGTAACCTATTTATTTTTATATGTAGAACAATGCCTGGTGAACAGCAAGGATTATAAATAAATAGATCTTATATGACTATGATTTCTTTTTACATTATTTTAACCCCATTATTCATTACACTATCTTCTCAGTGGGCTTTGAGCAATGCAGACTTGATTTAGACTGCTTTAAATCAGCTTCTTTCATTTGGGAAGAATGTACATCAAAGTAAGGACCATCATTTTCTGATTAATCTCCTATTTCCTTTCCCCATCATCTCACCAATATATGACAGTTCTTGACATTCAGAATATAACAGAGAGAAGCAGACCTTCTTAATATTGTGTTGATCTGATTCATCTATGAGTTAAAACATATTTTCCAAAGCATAAAAGTATTATAAGGCAGATAAACCCAAGGAAAATGGAAGGGGTTCTCCTACTATGGGTGCACCTCTGGCCCCACCATTGGATACCAGACACTCTCACGTGATGTGCTCTGGCTGCCCAGACCCCACTGGCAAAGTGGACAAACAAGTACAAAGCCTCCCAGTAGAAAAATGATGACCCAGTTTAAAAAATAAAATTACTGTTGAGCATTTAACACATACCAGGCATTACACTAGGCATTTCATATACATTTCCTACTTGATGCCTTGACATCACTTACAGGAGGGAGGAAACCAAGGCTCAGAGAAGCTGAAACTGACCGAAGGCCCACAACTTGTCAGAGGTGCAGCTAGGATTTGAGCCCCATCTGCCTGGCTCCAACCTGGGGGGTCCTCACATGCCATTTTAACTGGACAGTATGTCTGTTGTCCAGTGTAGTTACTAATAGCACCCATTTCACTCTCAGAACTGTCCTGGTTTGGGCAATAAATTATTTGGGCAACTTTTCATGTTCACTACGCTACCTCCAACATTTACGCAAACTGTTCCCACCTGATTTCATTCCAAAGGACACCAAAAAAGCTAAGATAATGAAAATAATGAAATAATGAAAATATGGCAATACTAATTTTTATAAATATGTTGTATTCTCTCTACTTGACAACTAATAATTTTTCAAAATGTGGTCCTACTTGAGACAAGAGAATGCTTGGGTCAAGGGCAACAGGAGATATCCCCTTCTTCCAAATGATTTGAAAAAGCATGACAGGAATATTTCTAGGAACTGGCTGAGGTGACCGACACCATGCTAGCAGAGTTATAATTTAGAATGAAGAGGTTCCCCCAACAAAGAAAGATGATGCCCAATAAGGAGAGGGAAAGAAACCACACACACACACACACACACACACACACACACACACACACACAAGAATATAACTAATGATTTTTTTAAATCTCAAGGTGAACAGAGCCAAAAATGAAATGTTATGAAAAGGCTTTCAGGTGACATGGAGGGAAAGGGGGTCATGATTTCATAAATGAGGTGGGAGCTCCAGCCCCTGTCCTAGGTGGCTCCTGAGAGTACTTCAGAGCAGTTAAAGTTCCCAGAATGGCTACACATCCAAACAACATGGAGAGAATTCTTCAACAAATAAATTGTAAGATAAAGAGAGAAGGAGGAGCAAAAGAGGAAGAGGAGGAGGAGAAGGAAAAATAGGAGGAAGAGAAGAAGGTATGAGGGATTTGGACCTGTAGATCAAAAGATCCTGTAACCAATCTCATTATGTGGATCTTCTTTAGATGACAATTTTAGCAAACTGTACAGAGGAAAGAGTATAAAATTTATGAGACAATTGGAAATGTGAGCACTCATTAGGTATCGGACAATATTAGATTATTTTTATTATTTTTAATATTTTAGTAGTGATAATGGTATATAATTTTTTATAAGTATCTTTTGAAGGTACATACTGAAATACAAATAAAATGATAGGATGTCTGGGATTTTTTCTGAAATGAAATGTATAGGAGGAGAAAAAATAATATAGGGGGGGTAGTTGGATGGGATAGATGAAAGGAGACTGGCTATGAGTTGATGATTGAAGCACAGTAATGGGTCCATGGGAGTTAATGATGGTATTGTGTGTTCTTTTATATGTGTTTAATATTTTCCATATGAAAAAATTAAAGAGAAAGTTTTAATCACCTGGGGATTCCTTCATAATATAGATTCCCTTCCCCCAAACCAAGAACCACAAAATCAGAACCCCTAGGGTGAAGCCAGTAATTCTGATGATCAATAAGGTTTAAGAACTGCTGCTCTATAGAATTATGAACAATTTATTGGAACAAGATAGGTTAGTGAAGGCTCAGGATAGTACACACAGACACAAAATGGTTAATGGGTTGAGACACAGCATCTTTTAAAAAATGAGGATTTTTAACTGAAAGATTAAATAACTGAAGATATGATTGTTAATATCTCAGTAATTAAAAGAAGGTAATATAAAACTAAAAATGGAAAATGTCTTTCAACTATAAAAAAAATGGGAGGACTTTCTATTAAATGAAGTAGATTAAATGCATGTTTATTTCTACACCCTCCTGAAACTCCACTAAAATGACATTAAGATAAAAATTTTTAAATGGAGAAAAAAACAACCAGACAAGCAATGTCAACAAACAGTTAGAAAAGCAGGTAGGGTTAACCAAGCAGAAAAAAATAATTACCAAAGACCTGAAAGAGGGACACAATGGTAAATAAGGCAGCTCCGGGACTCCCAAGAGTCTTGGGGGTTGGATACACCAGCTTCTGCAGAAGATGGGAAATAGTACAAGGGGAGGCCTTTTGCTGAAAGCAGGATAATAGGTTAATGACAGCAAAATAAATAGTTAGACCCTCAGCTTCCTCCCCAGTTGAAGCAGACAGGTAGCTCTCTGTTCAGCAGCTTTATACATGAGAAATTGAATGAGAACCTCTATACCTGGAGGCATCAGGTATAGCTCTATGCTGGAGAGAGCTCCTTACTAATGACCAGGGCATCAAGGGAAAGTCTACATCCTGAATGATAAGGCCTAGCTTCATCGGGCCCCTCAGATTATACACAGGTGTTCACGTAAGCAGGTATCCTACTACCTCCCAACCTCAACACCACACTAGGTAATTCTGAGATTCTTCTCTAAAGAAACTCCCCAGCTAATCAGAGAGGAAAGACTCACTTACTGATCTTTTGGGTCTCCAACAAAACGGCCAGGTCACTGCCTTATTCTTATATATAAAATTGTTACCAAACAAATGGACCCATGGTAGGGGTGGTGCCCAGATGTTATTACCAAAACAATGACTCCCCCACCTTCCCCAGGGTCCCTCAGTTATAGGTCCTTTGGCTGCTGCCCTTGGAATTATGGCTCTGAATGGCAGAGTTTGGTGAAAACGAAAGGAACTATTTATTCAAAAGTTATACAGGTTTGATTAATAACTAACTGTTGCTCTTAAATCTCAAAATCCATTTAAAACAATCACCAGCACACACACCGTCCTGTCTTCCCCTGCTTTGCACAGTTAGGCCAGTCAGGCCTGTCACGGGTACCGTCCTTCAGAAGGAAAAGAACAGAAGTCCGGGGCTCGGCCAGGCATGCCTCTCGCAGTTCTCAGCACCATCCCCTGCATTGCCGTGATCTCCAGCTCTTAATCCATAACCATGTGGCACCTTCTCAAGGCCCACTAGCAAGAGTCCTTTCCCGCTCTTTCCTCCCTTGTGGTCTTCACACTGTTCCCCAGAGTACATATCCCTTTGTCTCTCCTGCAGGCCCCTGTCTCTCCTCCTCCCTCTCCCAGTTACATTCTGCATTGTTTTTTAAACCTTCCTGATTAGCCTCGGTGATAGGCAAAATAACTCTCTTTGCATATGAGGAATGAAGCTATCATGGTATTGACATGTAAAATGACTCTCAGTGGCCCTCCTCAAGGCTCCTATTCCCCACAGTGGCCCGCCCTGGGGTAGGGAGAATATATTTTTCTTGGACACCCCAATCTCTGGACTGTCACAATTACCCTTTGCAGGGCTCCTGGATGTGCTGTTACAAAATGACAACAGAGAATAACTAGATGTTTGAGAAATGCCTTTGTTTGAAATCAGAAACCAAAATTAAGTGGAGAGTAAAAGGAATTCATAGGAAAAAGAGACAACAGAGGAAGGAGAGAAATTTTATTAAAAAACTAAAAATTAATACCCTAGAAAATATATATATAGAAGACTATGGATCTACAACACATTAATAGGTGCTGTACACAAGAAACATTTTAAAAATATTTCACAGAATGTTTAGATAATTGTTTAAATAATTATAGCTGAAATAAAAATTTCAGTAAAAGGTTTAGAAAACAAATACCTCAGAATGTAGAATAAAAGAACAAAGAAGGGGGAAAAGAGAGAACAAATAAGTAAAACAGGAGAGAATAGCAAATCAATCCAGAAGGCCTAACTTCTAACTAACAGGACAGGAAAAAAAGAGATGAAATTACTAAAGAAATAATTCAAGAAAATTACTCAGATTTGAAATCTGTTACCTCATGGAAAGTGCCACTTAATGCAAAACTATTACATGAAAGAAAAGACCCACCTCAAACACATCGTTGTGAACATTTTCCAGAAGGGGAAAAGCAGGTAAAATACAAGGAATCAGGAATCTGAGTAGCACTAGGTTTCCATAGCAAAACTTGAATCCGTCAAAATTCTGAAAGAAAATGGTTTTCAGCTTGTATATGCTGCCAAGCTAGCTATCAAATGTGAGTGTAAACTAGAGTCAGGTGCAGAGTCTCTGGAAGACTTATCTCAAATTGATCTGTCATTTATCCTTCAACTCTACTGGAGGAAGTATTCCACTAAAACAAGAGAGTAAACCAAAAAGAAAATGGAAGATTGGAGGTTGACCAGAAGGAAGGAGCAAAGAGCAAAAACAAATCCCAGGCTAACAGTTACACCATGGACATACAAAGTAATGAATCCACCTTGGGGCAAAAATGTAGAGGACTTCAGGAGAAGAGGCGGGGGAGGGGAAAGTAAGAAGCAGAAGAGACACTAACAATACCCGGGGTGGTTGACCTTAGGAAAACAGTGGTGAAAAACAGCGGTTCTGCCATTCTTGTGATGAGTTTGGAGAGAATTTTGGACAGGAAAAGAGAACACTAAGCAAACAAACAGGAAAGTAATAATTGACTTTAGTAAGAACAAAAACTTTTTATAAGAAAGGAAATCTAACCATGGTATACTAATAGGCTCAGCTGTAAGCAGAACTTTCACAGTCAAAAAAGAAATTCTGATTA
This sequence comes from Pteronotus mesoamericanus, assembly GCF_021234165.1. Lineage (NCBI taxonomy): Eukaryota > Metazoa > Chordata > Mammalia > Chiroptera > Mormoopidae > Pteronotus > Pteronotus mesoamericanus. The sequence goes on from NW_026555329.1 coordinate 42,858,401, forward strand.
AGTCAGAAACTTAGAAACTTTCTTTTTTAACTTTGAAGGCTTTTTTTTTTATTTTAAATACTTTATTTTTTTATAGAGGATTTAGATTCACAGCCAGATTAAGAATGTACACATTTCACATATACCCTCTGCCCCTACACATGCATAGTCTCCCCCATTATCAACATCCCCCACAAGAGCAGTACATTTGTTAGAACTGATGAACCTACATTGTACCATCATAATCACCCAACATCCATAGTTTATGTTAGGATTCATCATTGGTATTGTACATTGTATCAGTTTGGATGTATTCATTATTATAAGTATCCTACGGAGTATTTTCACAGCCCCTGGCAACCAATAATTTTTTACTGCCTGCATAGTTTTGCAAGAAGTGTTTTTTAATAGAAACTTCTCCCTACATATCAAGGAAAAAAGGGAGTTTAGAGAGACAAAAAACTATAAGTAAGGGTATAAAGCCATCAAAGAAAACAGTAGCTTTTTTGAAGATAAAGATTGTTAAATAAATGAGAGAATGACTTAGAATTTCTTAAATGACAGTAACAAGAATTTTAGAGAGATGGTTTTTAAAATGTCTCCTTAAAAACAGATTTTAAGTGATATGACAATACATAGAAGGGAAATCAGAGAGCAATCAACGTGCTATACCCAGCTCCTCTAAATTAAAATGTTCGAAAGTTGGAAATAACAGACTTTAGTTTGAAAGCCATGCGTTAGAGATCTAAGTCTTTCTCCACAGATGTCAGTTCAAAGTAAAAGACAGATAAGAAACCCAAACAAAGAGGAGGGAGAGAGCTGAGGACTGATTTGTAGAAATTCTCTGTGATTAGAAATTTAATATAGACAACAGTATTTTAAAAATATTGGAGGAATAGTGAAAACAGAAGAAAGATGGAGGCATGCCAAAATTATAGAAGCAACAGATATGAGAGCTTCAAGAAGGTCCAAAGTGGTCAGTGTTTTAAGGATTGCATAGATTAAAGAGTAAAAAGGGAGAAAATATATGATTTGGTGATTGGAAGAATATTGATGATCTGTAATTAGTGGTTAAGCCATTTTCAAAATAGTGCTAACACATCCAAGTGGATGGAATTGAACTCAAAATCTGACTCAGAATTAGCATAAAAAGAGAGTGGTTAAATACCAATGATAAAAATTTAAATGAAGAGGAAGGTTAACTTAATCTTTAATATCAGATTTGGGTGAAGCTTTGAGAATACACTTTGCCCTAATGATATAGGATTAATCTGAGCTCAAGTATTTTTCATTTTTAACTCGTATTTTATGAAAATTAAAAATAAATTAGTTGGCCATCACTATATTTTTGCAATAAGGAAGGCTTACTTGTTAATCAAATAGATATTTTGAAATAAGTTGATTTTTTTTAATATGATACTTGTACTTTACTCTGGAGTTTGACTGTACTGATCCTTGAATTTCCTGAGAGGGAATCCTGTAGGCAAGTACAAGGGGAGAAACATTATATTAGCTTCAGGCTGTTTTATTTTCACATTTTAGGAACATCTGAACATTTTAAATGAAAGAAAGTAAGAAGCTAGTAAATCATAAAAATAGTAATATCTCAAGATATTTACTTTAAATGGTAAATAAATTTTTTTTATTATATCTCCAGTATTAAAAATATAATTTACTTGAGTCTTTTTAAAATGATCTGATATTCTACCATTAGATAATTATTGTATTCCTATGAATTACAGAGGTTGTTTGTCTTTCCTGAACTTACAAATCTATTTCGTTTTAGTCAGAAAAACCACCCACGAGACTTAATTTATCAATAAATAGTGAGAATTTACTTTTACCTTTACAAGTCATTTATAAGGCAGTGTGTGAGCCAAATCATTATTTATATTATGGGAAAATGTGTAGTTAAGTAATAATTCTTCTCCTACTTTACTTTCCCCCTTCTTTCTTCTTCTTCCAAATGTACAGAAACAATGCAATTGGCTCCCTAACATTTTTGTTTAGTGACAATTTTAATACATCATGACTGATACTTACCAAGCTTAGAGCACTGCTATCAATTTGAATCTTTAGACTGAATCAGAAACTTTTCAAAGAATGAAGGGAAGTAGGAGGAGGGAAAATAGAGTGTGAGTAGCAAGAGTGTACAATTCACATCTTGCCCATTGGAAACCAATAGATAATACCCAAAATTGACAAATCAAGAAAAACCATCTTAGCATATTGTTTAGAAATATGGAGATAAATACCAGAGAAATATCTAACAGAATTTGGAGAAGATTCTTAGGAGTGAAGAAGCTTTAGTTATATAAGTTCATACCATTTCGATGTTTGCTTTCTACACTAAGGCCTTTGTGTTTACTGTTCCCTCTGCCTCAATATGTTTCCCTTAGATGTCTAGCTTTCTCCCTCACTTCATTCAGATCTTGGCTTAAATTTTGGTTCATCAAAGAACAATTCCACTTCTGGGAATTTATCCAAAGAAACTCAAAACACTAATTCGAAAGAATATATGCACCCCTATGTTCATTGCAGTATTATTTACAATAGCCAAGAAACAGCCCAAGTTTCTATCAGTAGATGAATGGATAAAACAGCTGTGGTACATTTACACAATGGAATACTACTCGACTATTAAAAAAAAAAGAAGAAAATTTTACCCTTTGCGACAGCATGGATGGACCTGGAGAACATTGTGCTAAGTGAAATAAACCAGTAGGAGAAACACAAAAACCATGTGATTTCACTCCTGTAGAATTTAATGAACAAACTGAATTAATAAGCAAAATTGAGAGAGACTCAGACAGAGAGCAGGCTGACAGCTCTTGGAGGGGCGGTGGGAAGGGTAGAGGGATTGAGCAAAAAAGAAAAACAGAGAGAAAAATCTTATGAGTGTGGGCAGCAGTGTGATGATTGCTGGGGGAGGGTGGTGGGTGTAGATGGAAGAGGGGATAGGGAGATAAATAGTAATAGAAAAAAATTAATTAAAAGTAAAAGAATCCTTCTTTTACCGTCTTACATAAAATTGTACATATGGCACATCTCTTTCTTCATCTTCTTACCTTCCCCCATCTTTCTTCAGAAGGCTTATTACTACGTAACACATATTTGTTTATTTCCTTCTTCCACCTAGAATGTAAATTTCATAATCATAGAGACTTGGTCTTGTTTATTGCTGTATCCTAACAACAATAAAATTACTCACAGTGGTAGAACTAGGATCAGTGAGTACAAACTCTAGAGCTTCCTAAGAGATGTGTGCAAAGATGGGGAGTGCTGTCAGGTGAGCTCCAAGATGACCCTAAGGGAGAATCAGTAACCACTTTACTGGTTCTCTTGCAGTGTGGAGGTTTTGGGCCAGAAAAGCTTGGTGGTCCTATCCAACTCAGCTTTTGCAGTCAACCCTTCAAGTAGAACAAGAGAATATTAGACATCTGTATAAAAACTGAGTTTGAGAGGAAGATGCTTTTATCACCAGCTGAATTAAACCGTAGATGAAGGAAAGTTAAAATACCTCCTTGGTACACTTTAAACACAGACTGTCTTACTGGATAGGCTTGGTATAGGGGTGTCACACTGCAGCCCATGGGACGCATGCAGCGCAGGTCGACTATGAATGTGGCCCAATACAAAACTGTAGATTGACTTAAAACTGTTTGTTCATCAGTTTTCATTAGTGTTTGGGTATTTAATGCTTGGCTCAAAGCAACTCTTCTTCCAGCGTGGCCCAGAGATGCGAAAATTTTGGACAGCCCTTGTAGTGCATCCATGAGTCATTCACCTCTATGTCCGTCAAGCTCAACACAGAACCGAGAACATGGTACATATAAAATGTGCCTAATTGAGTGTTGTGACGTTCTCAAATTAGTTTCTTCCTTGAGATGACTCCCACAAGGAAATGGGTGTTGTTTTTCTGGGTTAGTAGCCAAGGAGGAAGAAAAAAATTAATATAGAATAAGCATTCAGCGCTGTGTCAGGTACTGTATGAAGGGTTTCCCCATCTCTACTGCTGGGTTTTGAAATGGGAGGTACCACTTCTAAAGTTCACTGCTATTTGGCCTCCAGTGTGAGACTGGAGCAACACCATCTTAATAAGATGCTCCTATATTTTTAAACATTCTGTGAATTTCTTATAGAAAAATTATAAAAGTTTATAGTTTGTGGGGTTTCTTATAAGAATCATAAATAACCTTTGTATTGACATATTTTTTATGTAAGGCACCTGCTTTCAGACCCAATTATGGAAATAGGAAAGTAGGTATATTGCAGGCTTTAATTGCCTAAATTATCACTTTCTTAGAACAAAGAGACAGGGAGAAATTTAAAAAAACTAGATGAATAAAGCTTTATCTTTTGGATACCCAGTGCTTTTTGTAACAGCTGATCAGGACGCTGTCAAATGCACTGATGACAGGCTTCCTAAAGTTAATTTTTCTCATAATATAATAACCAAATTTGCTTTAACACTTGAAAAGGCCCATCCATACTAAAAAGAATCAGTTGCTTAATCCTAAAATTAAAGGTTATCGAATGCAAGAGAAAATAATTACATGCTCAAAGTATGGAAAAAAGAAAACTTTTTCTAATATGTAGGTATTTGTATAATTAAAGACTAATCAAGCATGAAGGGCTGCTGACTAAACCAGAAAATGAGATTGTTGGCAAGCAGTATTGTAATGTAAATGCCATTTTTGTTTAACTACTGAGAAGCCGGAGAAATGATATCCTGAACAGATTAAAAGCAAACAGCATTTGTAATAAATATTTATCGGATTTCAGATGCAACACAAAGGATATTTATGTGGAAAATTCATTTGCACTGAAGTATTCAGGCACTTTTTAAGGGAGTAGTTAATATCCTTATTTAGAATTGCATTTTCAGGTGTAAAATACTAACTAAGGGAAAGTGTCCCTTCTGAGACATACCACCCACAATATGGTTATCTATTAGAATTTTGTTAATTAGTATTACTTAGTATTAGGTGAAGACTTTGTAACAAATATACTGAATGTATTCTTAAAGAGAGATGAACTACAAGCCACACAGAGTTGTTGGAACAAATATATATATATGCATTAAATGTAAACAATTTCTCTAAACTTTAGGTATATGGTTTAAAGTAGAAAGAGTAGAAACTCAATTCAAATACAGACATTCTGAGACTTTCTACAACTGTGAAATAATACAAGGCACACTCAATTTGTCATGAGGATTAAATAACAGATAAAGCTCATTTCAGTGCCTAGGGCATAGTAGACACTCAGTGAATCTGAATTTTGTTCCCTTTCTGTGCCCTCCTCTGCTAACTAAATTAAATCTGCCCATTCACATGTCTTTTGTCACAGAGACTATGTTGTCTCTGGAGACCCTGCTAAGGCATCCAATCTGCATTCTTGGTTAGCACAGAGAGCCTGCCCAGATCTGACCCCTCAGCATTCCCAAGATATGAAAGTAGAAGAGTAAGGAGTCTAGGATTTTCTCTTCGCAGGAGGGAAGTCAAAAATCCAACAATTTCCCACAAAGGGACAAAATATTTTATTCTAATGACAGACTTGTGAAGTTTACTTTCAGTTTGTTATGTGGTGATTTTCCTGTGTTCAACTGTACATAGGCCTGATTTGTCTTAGAAATCAGGAGTTGCTGCATAAAGGTAGATGTGAGCTCTAGGAAGCAGAATTACTGGCCTACTAATAAAAATATGAATTAATTAATAAAAAGTGTCTTTATTTTTTATTTTTATTGAATTTAGCAGAGTGACATTGGTTAATAAAATTATATAGGTTTCTGGAGTACAATTCTGTAATACATCGTCAGTATATTGCATTGTGTGTTCCCCACCTCAAGTCTTTTTCCATTACAATTTATTCCCCCATTACCCTCTTCTATCTCCCCTCATGTCCCTTTCCCTCTTTTAATCACCATGCTGTTGTCTCTGTTTATGAGTTTTTTCTTTGCTTAATTCCTTCACTATTTTCCCCGAGGCCCCCAACCCCCTTCTCTCTGACAGTTGTCAGTCTGTTCCGTATATCAGTCTCTCTTTATTTTGTTTGTTGTTTTTTTTTTCTTCATTAGATTCCACATATAAGTGAAATCATGCAGTATTTGTCTTTCTCTGACTGGGTTATTTCACTTAGCATAATGCTTTCCAGGTCCATCCATGCTGTCACAAAAGGTAAAATTTCCTTCTTTTTTAAGGCTGAGTAGTATTCCATTGTGTAAATGTACTGCAGCTTTTTTTATCCACTCATCTACTAGTGGGCACTTGGGCAGCTTCCAAGTCTTGGTTGTTGTAAATAATGCTTCAGTGAACATAAGGATGCATATATTCCCTTGAAATACTAATACAGTATTTCAGGTTTCCTTATATATATTCCCAAAAATGAAATTGCTTGTTCATAAAGCAGTCCCATTTTTAATTTTTTGAGGTATCTCCATACTGCTTTCCCCAGTGGCTGCACCAGTCTGCATTCGCACCAACAGTGCACAAGAGTTCCCTGTTCTACACATCCTCACCAGCACCTGTTTGTTGGTTTATTGGTGATGGCCATTCTGACAAGTGTGAGGTAATATCTCATTGTGGTTTTAATTTGCACGTCTCTGATGATTAGTGTCCCTGAGCATCTTTTCATATGTCTATTGGCCATCTGTATGTCCTCATTAGAGAAGTGTCTATTCAGGTCCTTTTCCCATTTTTAAATTAGATTGTTGTTTTTTGGTGTTGAGTTTTATAAGTTCAATAAAAATTTTGGATATTATCCCTTATCAGATGTATCATTGGTGAATATGTTCTCCCATTCCATGGATTGTCTTTTTATTTTGTTGATGGTCTCCTTTGCTATGCAAAATCTTTTGTTTGATGTAGTCCCATTTGTTTATTTTTTCTTTTGTTTCCCTTGCCCAAGGAGAAATATTAGAAAAAATATTACTATGAGAAGTGTCTGAGATTTTACTGCCTATGTTTTCTTCTAGTATTTTTATGTTTCAAAATTTCAAGTCCAATATTTAAGTCTTTAATCCATTTTGAGTTTAGTCTTGTGTACAGTGTAAGAAGGTAGACTATTTTCCTTTCTTTGTAAGTACCTATTCCATTTTTCCAACACCATTTATTAAATAGACTATCTTTACCCCAGTGTCTGTTTTTGCCTACTTCGTCAAATATTAATTGACTGTAAAGGCATGGGTTTATTTCTGGATTCCCTATTCTTTTCCATTGATCTCTATGTCTGTTTTTATGCCAGTATCATGCTGTTTTGACAACTCGGGCCAACGTAGCATGATTCCTCCTTGTTCTTCTTTCTCAGGATCGCTGTTACTATTTAGGGTTTTTTATGATTCCATACAAGTTTTTAGAATATTTGTTCTAGTTCTGTGAAGTACACCATTAGTATCTTGATGGGAATTGTGTAGAGTCTATAAATTGTTTGGGGAAATTATGGACATTTTAATGATATTAATTTTTCCCACCCATGAGCAGAATATATGCTTCCATTTATTTGTATCTTCTTCAATTTGTTTTTTCAGTGTCTTATACTTTTCCTTGTACTGGCCTTTTACTCTATTGGTTAAATTTATTCATACATATTTTTAATACAATTGTAAATGGGATTGTTTTCTTACTTTCTCTTTCTGATAGTTCATTATTGGTGTATAAAAATGCAACTGTTTTCTGGATTTTTTTTTTGTGTCCTACTACTTTACTAAAGTTATTTATCAATTCTAGTAGTTTTCTGGTGGAATATTTAAGGTTCTTTATATACAGTATCATGTCACCTGCAAATAATGACAGTTTTACTTCTTCCTTTCCAATTTGGATGTTTTTATTATTTCTTTCTGATTCCTGTGACTTAGATTTCCAGTACAATGTTGAATAAGGGTGGTGAGAGCAGATATACCTATTTTGTTCCTAGCTGTAAGTGAAATGCTTTTAGTTTTTACCCACTGAGAATGATGTTGGTTGTGGGTTTATCATATATGGCTTTTATTACCTTGAGGTATGTTCCCTCTATTCCCACCTTGCCTCGAGTTTTTTTTTTAATCATAAATGGGTGCTGGACTTTATCAAATGCTTTTTTTGTTTTACATCTATTATCATAATTGTGATTTTTAGCCTTCATTTGTTTATGTGGTATATCACATTTTTTGATTTGCAAATATTGTACCAATCTTGCATTCAGGCATAAATCCCACTTGCCATGATGTATGATCTTTTTAATACACTGCTGGATCTGTTTTACTAATATTTTGTTGTGAATTTTGGCACCTATTTTCATCAAGGCTATTGGCTTATAACTTTCTTTCTTTGTAGTGTCTTCATCTGGTTGTGAAATGTGGATAATGCTGGTCTCATAAAATGAGCTTGAGAATCTTTTCTCCTCTTGAATTTTTTGGGATAGTTTGAGAAGGCAGGTGTTAGGGGTTTGTTATTATTGTTATTTTAATGTTTGGTAAAATTCACCTGTGAAGTCTTCAAATCCAGGACTTTTGTTAGTTGGCAGTTTGTTTGTTTGTTTAATTATTGCTTAAATGTTATTAGTTGTAATCTGTCTATTTAGATTTTCTACTTCTTCCTGATTCAGTTTTGGAAGGTTGTATGTTTCTAAGAATTTATCCATTTCATCCAGATTGTCCAAATTGTTGGCACATAGTTGTTTATAATATTTTCTTAACAATTCTTTGTATTTCTTTGGTGTCAGCTGTTACTTCTCTTCTTTCATTTCTTATTTCATTTACTTGGGGCCTCTCTCTTTTTTTTCTTGATGAGTCTGGTTAATGGTTTGTTGATCTTGTTTATCTTTTCAAGAACCAGCTCTTTGCTTCATTTTGGTTTTTGTCTTTTTTTAGATTCTATTTTGTTTATTTCTGCTCTGATTTTTATTATTTACCTTCCTAAAACTCACTTTGTGGGTTTTTGTTGTTTTTCTCCCAGTTTCTTTAAATGTAAAGTTGGATTGCTTATTTGAGCTTTTTATTGTTTCTTGAAATAGGTCTGTAATGCTATAAATTCCTTCTTAGTACTGCTTTTTCTGTGTCCCATAGATTTTAGGTTGTTGTATTCTCATTTTCATTTGTTTTAAGGTGTCTTTTAAGTTCTTACTGGATCGCATTTTTAACCCATTCATTGTTTAGTGACGGGGGTACTGCATCTCCTGCTGAGTCCCCCTGGGTCACCACGGATGTAGGAAAATGAAATAAGTCATTCCAGACACTTCTCTGTCAGCAACAAAGAGGGTGGCAATTCCCTCTAGTGGAGAACGCCCCGAGCCCTTCTCTTGAAGTGGCTTTTTTTGAGAACGATATGCACAAGGGTATACAGCATGCATGCAAAGCTCATCAATCAATGTCAAAAGGCTATGACTGAAGGAATACAGAGATTTGCCTCAGGTCAGGGTCTGGTAGACAGAGTGGCATCCATTGGGCCCTGAAACCTGGGAAACCGTTCACATTCTATGCTTGACGCCAAACATCAATAGCAAAGTAAATTTCATAGGGTTTAATACATTCCTTTTCCAGGACTAATTGTCCCCAGGAACTGCCTGATCCAGATTAGGGCTGTACCTGCCTCTAGTATTGTTTCAAGCCTGAGCCAGGAGGGTGGAGCAGAGCAGCCAAGAGATAAGGAGATTTTTTTCAGATAGAACGAGGACTCCATCCCTGACAAAGCTAAGGGATGAGAGTCTTTTGCCCCTTCTCCGTGTCCCCCAAGTCCTTCCCTAATGTCCCCTATGTGACTGTGCCTGTCTTAGGTTGCCCCTGCCATTGAGGGGTCTTACCCATCATTGACTAACCAGCCATCCTCTGGGGCCAAGCAGGGTGATGTGAAGGAGGCAGGGACTGCACCCTGCCACAGGGACAGGTTTTGCCTCCTCAGTGGCCTATTATCCCAAGGCCTCCTCACTCAGCTGCAGCCTTGGGGCCCTCTTGCCTGTTGGTAAAGCTACAGTCCCTGAAACCAGGTGGGACGGTTCCCAACAGTTTAGTAACATATTATTTAGCCTCCATGTCTTTGTGTGTTTTTCAGTTTTCATCTTGTAAATGATTTCTAGTTTCATAAAATTATTGTCTAAGAAGATGCCTGATATGATTTCAATGTTCTAAAATTGTTTTGTGTCCTAACATGTGGGCTCTCCTAGAAAATGTTTGGTGTGCACTTGAAAGAAATGTATAGCTTGCTGCTTGGGGGCAAAATGATCTGAAGATGTCATGAAATCCATTTGATCTAGAGTGTCATATAAGGCCACTCTGTTCTTGTTGGTTTTCTGTCTGGAAGATGTATCCATTGATGTCAGTGGGGTATTAAAATACCCTACTATGATTGTATTACTGTTGACCTTTCCTTTTATGTTTATCAAAATTTGCTTTATGTATTTAGGCACTCTGTTTTGGGTAGATAAATGTTTACAAGGGTTATATACTCTTATTGGATTGATCCTCATATCATTATGTAATGCCCTCTGTCTCTTATTATATAGCCTTGTGTTAAAGTCTATTTTGTCTGGCATACGTATTGCTATACCAGCTTTCATTTTTTTCATTTCTACTTGCATAAAATATCTTTTTCTATTCCTTTACTTTAAGTCTGTGTGTATCTTTTCTTTAAGGTAGATTACTTTAAGGCAGCATATATATGGGTCTTGTTTTCTTATCCATTCACTCCATATGTCTTTTGATTGAAGCATGTAAGCCATTTACATTTAAAGTGATTATTAATAGGTATATATTTATTGTCCTTTTATTCTTTTAACCATAAGAATAAAGTTCCTCTTTTTTTCTTTTTCTTTTCTTCTTAAAGAAGACCCTTTCACATTTCTTGTAATTCTAGTTTGGTGGTAATGAGTTTGTTTATCATTTTCTTATCTGGGAATCTCTTTATTTCTCCTTCAATTTTAAATGATTGCTTTGCTGAGTAAAGTAGTCTTGGTTGTAGGTCTCTGCCTTTCATCATTTTGAATATTTCGTGCCAATCTTCTCTGGCCCAAAATGCTTCTGTTGGGAAATCAGCTGAGAGTCTTTTGGGTACTCCCTTTTCTTTCTCTTGCTGCATTTTGGTGTGGGCCTCTTTTGGTTTGGGGGACACTCTGCACTTCTTGGGCTCAGTTCTTTTTCTTTCACCATGTTAAGAAAGTTTTCAGTCACTATTTCTTCAAATAATTTCCCAATCCCTTGCTGTTTCTCTTCTCCTTCTGGTACCCCTATTGTTATTCTTTTATCCCAAAGGGCCATTAAACTGTCCTCATTTTTAAATTTTTTTTTCTTTTTGCTGCTCTGTTTGAGCATTTTCTGCTACCTTGTATTCCAAATCACTGATTCAGTCCTCTGCTTCATCCCTCTTACTGTGTATTCCTTCTAGTGTATTCTTCCTTTCAGATACTGTATTCTTCACTTCTGACTGGTTCTTTTTTGTGGTTTTTATGTCCTTTTTCACACTCGTAGTTCTCACTAAGTTCCTTGAGTATTTTTATAACCATGTTTTTGAACTCTATATCTGATAAATTGCTTGCCTCCATTTCATTTATTTCATCTTCTGGATATTTCTCCTGTTCTTTCATTTGGGACATGTTTCTTTGGCTCCCAATTTGCATGCTTCTTTATGTTTGCTTCTGTGTATTAGGTAGATCAGCTATGACTTTCAGTCTTGGTAGGATAGCTTTATGTAGTAGGTGTCCTGTGGGACCAATGGTACAGTCTCCTTGACTACCTCAGCTGAGTGCTCCAGGAATGTCCCTTACGCGGGCTCTCCTATTGTAATTGAGGTTTGACTTTTATTGGCCTATTCATGCATAGGGTTAACCCTCAGGTCCGCTGACTGTGAGGATCAGGGAGCCATCAGGGTGCTGCCAGAAGAATTTAACAGGCCCAAAAAGACCAAGATTTGACTGTGTTGAGGGAGATCCCTGCACTGCTCAGGCATTTGAGGGGAAAATGGTCTCCATTCCTAGGGCCACACAATTCACTCCATCCCAGAATCTGCTAGTAGCCTGACCTCAGCAGGGTGGGGTGGCCAGGAGTCAGAAGGATGGGGCTAGTGGATCTGTCATGAGGGAGATGCCAGTCAAAGCTTGGAGGGATGTGGGGAAAATGGCCCTCCCCTCAAAGCCACACAACTGAGTCACTGATACCCCTTGAGTCTGCCCAGACATCTACACCTCAGCACAGGCAGCTGACTCCTCCGCAGGGTACAAACACTGCAGGGTGGAGTTAAAGGGAATCCAGAGGGTAGACTATTGCTTTCTCCCAGGCTAATGCCATGTGGAAGAGAGTGCTCCACCCAACAAAGATGGTGTTTGCAGTATAAGAAAGGGACCCAGCACAGGGATCCTGGCAGCTGTCTCTTCAGCTCTCTCCCCAGATCCACAAACCCCAGTCTCTCCTCATTCACTCTTGACTTCTCTGCTCTCCCTCTGCTGAAGCCCAGCATGACTGACTGTGAATGAGATTTTGTGAATTAGCCCTTTAAGAGGCCACCTATGTCTTTAGCAGCCTCCTACCTCTCCCTGGCAGACAGAATCCCCTCTAATTTTCACAACCAGATATTATGCGGGTACCTCTTCTGGGCTCTGGTGCTCTGGCCTGGGGAGTCCAGCATGGGTTAATACTCAATAATTCTCAGTGGTAACCTTTTCAGCTGAGATATCCCTCTGGAATCTCAGCCACTGCCTATGAAAGCGGGGCCAGCTCTTTTCATGTCTCCGCCCTTTCTACCTGTCTCGATGTGTCTTCTTCTGTGAATCCTTGGTTATAAGACTTCTGTTCAGTCTCTTTTAAGTTAGTTATTCAGGTTGTTTGTTCTATATTTTAGTTATAATTCCAGTTTGGCCCTGGGAGGAAATAAGTGTAACTTCTACCTACTCCGCCTCCATCTTGGAGCTCTCAAAAGTAGCTTCTAAAACTGAAATGTTGTGCATAGAAAGTATGCTGCTTCCTTTTCTCCACAAAACATAATTATAGATAAGTTTTCAGGAGAAGAGGCAAGACTTTCTTTCTTTTTTTTTTTTTTACATTCAAGAACAATATAAGATTTACTTTTAGGTTTCTAAATTAGAATCTGTCGGTTTGCTGCCTGTTTTTCTTTTGGGTGTACTGCATATGGTGTGTGATCGAGAAAGCTGAAAACTTGTGGACCTACTACAATGCATTTGGGGTTTATTCAGAAACAGATTATTGAGTGACAATATACTAACTTTCAGGCATGCTGCTAGAAATATTTATTTAACTTATTTTCTCCCTAATGTGGTAGTACCATGTACCGATTTTCTGAAGATTGCAGAACATATCATCAAATGATAGTTGAAATAACATTTTAAAGTTTACTCTTTCTCTTTTCTATGTAACTTACTTTGAGAGTCAGGAAACAGAAGAAGATATGTTCCTCTTGCCGCATCATGTGATTCACACAGTTTACAGAGGTCACAATGAAATTGTGAGTTCTTAAATCTGAAGAAAGAACGCCCACAAGTGTTTGAGCTCTCGTTTTAGAGAGGACCTGAAGCTATTTACAGAGGAAAATGTGTCAGACAATCGGGAAGAGCCCACAGAAAGTGTCTCTGTCATATAGAGGCAGTATGTCCCTTCACAAGCTGCCAGTGGACAAAGCACTTGGTCAACCAGGATAGTGCCAAACATCTTTTTGGTGCCATCACAAGGTGGCAGTGTCAGAGAGTGCAAATGTTAACTCATAGCCTATGTTTCTACGCCAGTCCTTGCCAACCCTTGTCTGGGAATGTGAAGTAACTATTTTGGTGAATCCCCCCAAAATTATAACTTGGCCTTAAATTGCTTAAAAAACATCTTCCACTAAAATACATCTTGAAGTTTCCAGTCCTGACCAAAATTCAGACAGCATGCATTCAGACAATGTCTTTTTATTTCCCATTGAAAGCTATCAATTGCCAGGAAAAAATAAAAATAAAAGGGGTGGATAAAAGGAAATGAAAAAGTTTACTACAGCAAATATAAATATAACTTGAGTAGGCCAAGGGAGAACCTACCAGTATGCCCTTGATAGGCCCTGCCTTTGTGGACACATCTGCTTTGAAGAAGAGCAAAACCAGAAAGATTCTTGGGACACTGAGATTCTCAGTGGTGTCTATGGCGCACTGACCCAGACCATATCATCTGGGGAACTTTTTTTTCAGGTTTTATGTTAGATTTCTGATGCCATTTTAATTCTTTGTGTCACAAATTCACTCATTCAACAACTATGTGTTGAGCATCTACAGATGTCAAGCACTAGTCTCAGAGGTAGATCAGGAATCAAAGGTGTGTACAAATAGAATAAAAATCAAGTAAGCACTTAAACATTTAGTATATCAAACATTGATAATTGCTATGGGGGAATAATAAATGGGGTCAAAGGGAAATAAAGTGTCAGAGAAGGGGTTACTATTTGACAGAGGTTGATCAGAGAAGGCATCTGTATTGGAACAGACCTACTGGGAGAGAACCAGCCCATGTGTGGAAAATATGCACTCCAGGGGAGGGGACAAGTGCAAAGCCCAGAGGCTGAAGGAGGCTGGGCAAGTTCAGGGAAGAGCAGAAAGGGCAGCAAGGCTGGAGCTGAGTGGGTGAGAGGCAGAGTCCAGGAGATGAGGTCATAGAGGAAGCAGGAGCCAGATTACCTTGGGTGTCATACCACCATCAGGACTTTTGCTATCATTCTGAATGAAACAGGAAGCCCTGTAGATGCTATGAAGAGAATACAGGGTGGGGCATAAGTACGTTTACAGTTGTGAATATGTGAGACACAGAGTTTCTTCTTGTATTATTATTTATTAAATGTTGCATTATTTTCCATACAAACAACTGTAAACAAACTTTTGCCCTGCTCTGTAGATTGTGGAGTGTCAAGAGCAGAAACAGGAAGTCCAGTTAGGAGGCAATAAATAATACAAAGTAGTGATGGTTTGCACCAGGCTAGATTGGTGGAGATGGTGAAAAGTAAGCAGACTCTTCATATATTTTGAAGAAAGAGCTGACAGGATCTGCTGATGGATTGGCTTTTGGATGTAAGAAAAAGAGAGGAGTCAAAGTTGTCTCCAATGATTTTGACTTATACAACTGGAGGTGTGAATTTCCCCACTTATTAATATGGGAAATACTATGCAAAGAGGAGATTTGCAGACATCTTTTATTTTCAGCGTTTCAGTTTTGGACAGTTTATGTTTAAGGAACCACTACATGTTTGAGACGATATGTTAAGGGAGCAATTGGGTAAATCAATCAAGTTCTGGAGAAAGGTCCATTCTGGAGATATAAATTTGGGAGTTTATGAGTGTACTGCTGGTATTTAAAGCCTTAAGCCTGGATAAGATCACCCAAAGAGTGTGCACCTCAACGTTAAAAATTCCTGTGGAGGAAGAGAAATTGACCAAGGAGACTAAGAAGAGGGACCAGTGAGGTAGGGAAAGGGGCATCCAGAAACCAAAGTAAATCAGGTGCTTCAAAGAGAGGAGGATCAACTGTGTCAACTCCTTTTGGTAGATCAAGTAAGAAGGCTAAGCATGAGCACTGGAGCACCAGGAGGTAAGTAGCAGCCTTGAGAAGAGCTTCAGTGAAGTGGTGTTCATGAGTTGGAGTGATTAAAGTGGATTTTTTAAAAATCAAAAGGAAAAGAATCGAAGACATCAAGAATAGACAAGTCTTTCTAGGTATTTTGCTCTGAAAGAAAGCAAAAGTGAAGTGGCTGGCAGGATGTGGGGTTAAAATAATGTGTTTTTTTTTAAGATGAAAACTGAAACTTCAAAATTATATGCAGTTTGTAGTGCTGCCTGTAGAGGGGGAAATTTGATTAAAAAATCCAGGGTGTTCTTGAATAGGCAAGGGGCACTGGATCTATTGCACTAATGGGAGGTTTTCTTTAGAAAGGAGCTCAGTGTGCTCAACTATCAAAACAAAACACATATAGATAAAACACCTGATCAATTCTTCTTAGTGAAAGAAGGATCAAGGTCAACAGCTGAGAGCAATAATGGGCAAGGAGGTGCTAGAAATCTGAAGAGAAATGAGAAAATGTAAATGGCCTTTCTAGGGGGCGAGAGAGTAATCTGACCTGGGAAATGTCATAGGCTTGCTAAGTGGCAACATGGGTCTATCTACTAGAAGTTAATGGTTTTACATTTAAAGTGAGGCTAGTAAGCACAGTTTTGCAGTTTTCTCCAGCTAAGTTCAGCTGTGTGGGTGTAGGCACAGAGTCAAAAGAGAGTTGGACCATGAAATCTCAGCTGAGTAAGGAAGAAAGGACTCAAGACAGGGAGGTGAGGGATAATAGCAAAGTGGTAGAATTCATGGATTATAGATTCCAGTGGGTTAAAAGAATTGTTGGAGTTTGTAGTACTAGAGGGAATGAACTAGAAGCAGCTGTGTGGGAGAGGTATGCTTGTAACTGAGCTGATAAAAGAGGTGTGGTTATTGGACAATACCAGAGCATGACCTTTAGAGAAATGGCTGAGGTAAAGTGAAGGATACACTCATTAGAGGACAGCAATTTAAACAACTAAGAGGCCACGGTATCAGAAGAATACAAAAATCACACACACGCACGCACGCACATACACACAGCAGTTTTGACTCCACAGAGAGTAACAGAGAGCCAAGAGCAAAAACTTCAGGGAATGAGGTAGGGTAACACTTAGAAATCTATCAATTATTGCAACAAATGATAGCAAGTGGTGTAGTCTGAGAGCATGAGCTTCACGGCTGGGATTTTTCAAGGAGAAGGGAGGGCGAATGTCCTGAGAGCACAAATGAGAAGCAAGAAGTACACTTACCCTGCCTCCAAGCCCAGAGACTCTAGGAATAGTAGGTAACAGCCACCAGCTCTGAAGTCTTCAGGGAAGCAGGGCCGTTGGGCGGAGCCAGATTTCTGTTTGGGGCAAAAAGGTGATAGACACAAATAAGGATACAGGATACATGACTTACTCTTAGTGGCCTCCAAGGCAGACTATGAAGGGAGATGATTTTTTCTCAGTTTAAATAAATAAATATGTATTGTCTTACTCTTCATGGATGTGACATACACTAATTTCTTCAGTATCCTAGTGGTTACACAGGTCAGCCCTATTTACTATGGGAATGGACTATACAAGAGCATTATATCAGAAGTAGAGAACCACTGGGGCCATCTTGAAGACTGCTTAGCATAGTCTGCCCTCTGGCCCTCACTGGTTCTTGTCCCTGCAAAATTTACTCTCCTCTTCCTCCAAAGACCCCCAAAAGTCTCATCCTATTACGGTATCAGTTCAAGGTCCATAATTACATTGAGAGCCCAGAGGACAGAAGAGTGGAGATTTTTCCAGAAGTACAAAGTTCTGGGGCTCATCTTTACTCTCAAAGATAGAGGTGGAGATTAGGAGAGGGGCAATATTTTGAGACTCACAAGGAGGTCTTTGGGCCCTGTTCATTCATGCCAAACACTTAAACCATTTATCAAAAAAAAAAAGTTGATGAATTAGAAAATTCTGATACATTTAAATTTGAATCTTTAATTTGTAATTAAAACATTCAAATATATAATGAGCCTGGGAATCTATTTATCTAGTAGATACCCACTACATGAAAATAAACATAATTTTAAAGTCTGAGAAGGCATGTACTTTTAAAAACACATAATGGAACAATATCAGGGTAGTATAGGAACATCTTTGCTATCCATTACCCTCTAAGGAATAAGTTTCTATTGATAGCTGAGTGTTCCCAGAAAAGCTAAGTGTTAAACCTTTTAGTGTTAGAACTATAAAACTTATAAAATGTAAATAACTTAAAAGCATTTTACTTCCATTGCCTCTCTTCTTAAACAGAGTATCATAGTAATAAAACTCTTCTATTTGTATCATTCCTTGTGGTTTACAAAGTACTTTCACAAATGTTATATCATTCTGCAACATCCTGGTAAAGTAGGCATATCATAGATTTGACAGACTGGTGAGGCGGACAGTCACTGGGATGTGAATCACCCCAATGTCGATGAAAGTGAACACAGTTGCAACTTCCTGATGACTCTGGGTCATTATTGTCTAAAGATTATAAAGATGTTCCCATAAGGCAAGAATAAGATACAGTATAAGAGAACTTAATGAAGAATTTAACTATGTGGGCAGATAGCAAGTGTTCGCAGAGATCCAAAGAGGTATCCAATGAGGACTGGAATAATGTATGAGAGGACTTTCAGAGCCAATGGAACTTAAGCAGAGCTCCAAAGTTCTAGCAGAATTTAGAAGGGCAAGAAGAGCCAGAGGAAGATCTGCATGCAAGCAAAGCATGCTCCTGGATATTTGCATCAACAGTAGTTACTCCATTGTATAGCCCTATTTTGCTGCATATGGGTACCACTGCCTTGGTCAAGTGTCCTCTTTTCCACCACTCACCCTCCCACCTAAATTAATCTTTGTCATGATTAATTTTATGTGTCTACTTGATTGGGCCATTGTGTCCAGATATGTGGTCAAACATTATTGTGGCGGTTTCTGTGAGAGTATTTTTTAATGATATTTACAATTAAATCAGAGTAATTTTATTGAAGCAGATTGCACTCCATAATGTGAATAGGCCACATCCAATCAATTGAAGGCCTGAATAAAACAAAAGGGTGACTTCCCCTGACCAAGAGGGAACTCTGCAGCAGACAGCCTTCAAACATCAGCTCCTGAATTTCAACATCAGCTCTTCCCTGTGTCACCAGTCTGCTAGCCCACCGCCCCCTCCCTGTAAATTTTGGACTTGCCAGCCTCTGTATTCTCATGAACCAATTCCTTTCAATAAATTCTCTCTCTCTCTCTCTCTCTCTCTCTTTCTAATATAAACACAGGCACACATCCCATTAGTGCCACTTTTCTGTAGAACCGTGACTAATACTGTCCCTTTCTCATACATTATATGAATTTCCAGAAAGACAAAGGGGATACAATTCTCCTATGCAGAACATGGACCTGTGCAGTGGGTTAAAGGAAGCAATAACCTACAAAGCTGGTAGGATGAAAGACATTCCTGTTGCAAAAGAGGCCAGATTCTGGGGGGTGATAACCTGCTCACAGAGCATTAAAGGCCCTGTCTTTCAACCCTCACTGCCCTACTCAGAGCCAGTCCATCAGTTATCATGTCACTTCTACAGGTTCTACCTTTGCGCCAGCTCTACGGCTTTCCCCAATATCATCCAAGGGGAGAGTTGGGCTTGATACACTGTGTTTACCTTCTGCCAATCGCTCAATCAATGTGAACAATTGATCAAAATAACTGCTATTTCACATTCCACCACAGACTCATTGCTATAGTGCAGGAGGTGGCAAACATTTTATGTAAAGGACTATATAGTAAATATTTCAGATGTTGTGGGTTAAGAGGCAAAAATTGAAGATATTCTTTTTGTATTTATATAACAAAAGAAAGCAAATTTCCATAGATTTTTACTGATGAAATTAAAAATATAACAATAGTAATGGAGTAAAATTTTTTGTAATACAGGTAACAAAAGAGAAGAATTAAATTCTTTGGGGAATATTTTATATATATTATATACAAAGATATATGTATAATAAATACATTTATTAGATGTAGATATATAGATATTTTCTTTAAGAAATTGGCTTGTGAGTATGGAAGCCAGTAAGTCTAAAATCTGCAGAGCCAAGGCCCCAGTTTGAGTTTAAACGCTACGGGCAAGAGAATTACTTGGGAGAGGGTCAGCTTTTTGTTTTATTCAGTCCTTTAATTGATTGAATGAGGACAGTCTTCTTCACTCAAAGTCCACCATTTTAAATGTTAATCTCATCTAAAAACATAGAAATGTCCAGAATAATGTTTGACCAATATCTAGGCACTCCATGGCCTAGTCAAGTGACACATAAAACTAGCTATCAGGGGAATAACATTTCACTTAACTGAAGTTCAGAATCAGTTGTCTTCATCATCAAATAAATTGCAAATGTTATCTCATGAACCATAAAAAACAAGCTGAAGGACAGATTTGGCCTGTGAACAGTAGTTTGCTAACTTTTGCTATGGGATGATATTTTATTGAAAATAATAATAGTTACACCCCTAAAAATAAAGATAATGAGAGTCAGTATAGTGTAAAGTTAGGAGAGGAAGCTAAAGCCCAACTGCATGGGTTGAAGCTTCAACTCTCTCACCTAGTAGCTACATGATCTTGGGCACATTGTTTAGCCCTCCTATTCTTGTTTCCCCCCTTTTAAAATGTAAATGAAAGTATCAACACTGGTAGCAACTCAAATGTGGGACATACCCTTATATTCCGAGGACCAAAAGTCCTGGTCTTGTGTTGTAGCCCAACCATCAGGATTATTCCTGTTTAGTTTACTAATAGGCTCAGAGGAGAATGGGCTGGGGAAAAAGGGATGTGGAAGAATTTTGGTACTAGAAATGATTCAGAACCCAGCACACAGGAGATAGACTTGCCTATCTAGTCTTAGTTAACTGTGAGTTTACTGGAGAGGCAATAATTTTACAAAGAAGCTGGGAATTGGTGCCTTTATTGAATAAAGAATAAGCTCCCAGATTTACATTCATTGATTTTTCTATCCAGTTTCTACCTCTGTTCATCATGTTGAATTTCTTCTCAATATCCCAAAGTCAAACCACTGTTAAAGCAAATGTATCTATAGCTGTGCCCCTATAATGCCCACACCTTTGTAATATGGCCAGCTTTATATAGATCTCAACTCTTGATTCTATTCATTTCAAAGAGAAGATTTTTTTTAAAAAGAGATGAACTAATGAATTATGAAAAATAAAAAGATCTAGCCTTATTGCCTTGTTGAAGATTTGCTACCCATGACCCTTTAAATATTGAACTTGGGCTATAAAAATATCACTTCTTATTGATCACATGGTTATTAAAGTCAGTCAAATGCTGAATTTATATGTCAAACACTTGTAATATTTCCTGTAAATATTAGGGCAAAGGGAAAAGATGATTATGCCACTGCAAAGAGTCACAACAGATTTGTTCAACTCTATGTAACAGAGAAAAAATAAAACTGTCATAAAGAATTTCATTGTATATGCCAAGCACTTGTCAAAGACTGCAGCACATAGTTTATGCATGTATATGTGTCTGTGTAAGAGCCCATAAAAAATAGACGCATGTGTGACATAGAAGAGAATTGAGTGAAGAGCAATCGTGTGCCTATCTACCTACGCTGGGCCCACACAGCACAGTGTCTGCCAGCTACTTGGATTGTGCGGCAGCCCCTGTACACAAACACACTTGTGTTCACTTTTTCTTGAACTGTGCTTTACGGTGGGAGGCTGACTCTCTGGTCTGGAGGAAAGCCTTGGCACTCAATAAGTCAATGGATACTAACCAAGGATTTAGGGCACATTTTTAAATCCTCTCAGATTCTTAACATCCCGATCTAATGACTTTCAAGAGTTCTTTTGGGGAGAGGCCAGCATAGAGATCCTTAGAGATAAGATATAACTTTTCATGTATAAGCAAATGCTTTCAGATGAGTAACAGAAAGAAACCAGTAGTCAACCACGGGCATCTTTACTGAGAGACTCCGATTGGAGGCAGACCTGTGAACGAGGAAGTGTATAGGCATTTCTAATGGCATTTAGATGTACATGCACAAAATTGATGTTGGAAGGATTGTTGTAAAGTCCCAAACAGTGGAATATTGAGGACATTTTCAGGTGGCAGTCCGATTCTGGCTGGGTAAGCCCAGTATATTTTCTCATGTCACAGTTGATTAGGTTCACAGGGAAGTGGAAAGAGTAAAAAATTCTCTTATTACTGCAGCACTGCCGCCTCAGCCTCTTTTCCCTTTGAATGCAACATTAGTTTTTGTCCAGAAGTCTAACTGCTTTCTACAGTTTGGGGAATTGTAAAGCAGAAACAATTTTCCCAGCCAGGCTGACCTTCACAGTAATGAGAAATGACTGGAATTTCTCTCTATTTCTCTAGCATTTGGGGAGGCTTTGGAAGGTGGGGGACGGGGGGAGAAAGAATATGCTTGTTTTACCTGATATTATGTCGTGGGCATCCATTTGGCACTTTGAGCCTAATTTTTTTCCATTCAGAAGATTACATGGACTGTTGCACCCTATGACCCGGGAGCCAGACCACAGTGTACTGAGAACTGACAGTAATGCACTTTAAACCTTTTGTTATCACAACAGAGATGGCATTTTGTTTCAGCCATTAAATGAATAAATATTTTTCTCTTGGGGATGGCTATTTTCATTTACTCTCCAGCTCTTACTCAGGTGATAAGCTCAGAGTGGGGAAATTAACCTTCATTCAGGCCATGCCCCAAGCTTTCAGTGCCCTTAGCATCCCCCAGCCTTTGGGACCTTCAGTGGGACCCCCCTGCCAGCCAACCTAATGGTGCTCCTTTCCAGTGACTTCTACCTGGCCCCTTGCTCACCATTCACCTTTCCCTTTGTTGGGATGGCAGGATTAATGCGCGGTCTTTGGTAAAACCAAAAGCTGCTTTTTCCTTGATTCTTTCAAGTACTTAAGGTTCCTATTTAACTGGAGAAAGGTAAAAACTCTTTGGAAGGAGGTGCAGAAGAAAGAATTTAACTCAGCCTACCCCAGCACCCCAGGAGAAGAAGTTAGCCCTAAAAGAGAAACCTGAACCATCCTTTGGCTAAGTATTCTGGGTGGCTTTTGATGATGGCAGAGAGAGTAATGTGTTGGGAGGCAAATTGTTTTGTAGCTCCTCTCCCCACACCTCAAAGGTAGGCAGTAGAGCATCATGATTATACTGAATCTAAATCCTACTCTGCCACTCACTAGCTATGTGATTTTGGGTAAGCTGCTTAAACATCAGAATCTCAGTGTTCTTATCTGTAAAACGGACCCAAGGTAGTACCTACCTCTCGAGGCATTTTTGTTTGAAGGGGGGGAAAAAACACTTTGCACAGTTTCTCACTGTGCCCTCAATAAGTGCCCTCAATAAGTTGTACCTTGTATTATTAACTCAATTTTGTGCTTTTAAGGTATATTGTAAGTTGGTGATTAATTTCCTTGTTGTATTACACAAGACTCCAAAACCAATCCGTTCAGTGCCATGTGCTATAGAAATGTGCTGTTGGAAGACCACCTTAGGACAGAAACTTTATTTCTTTCTGGACTACAGTACATCCTGAAACTTACATGAGACAGAACAGTGAGGCTAACACTAAGTGTTAAAACAAACAAAATAAGTGTTAGAGAAGTGAGTGGTCATGTTTTCTTTTTCAAATTAATTCCCTTCTCTCTGTCCCCACTGCCACCATTCTAGGTTACAACTAGGATGTAATAGCTCTCGACTTGCTTCCCAGTCTCCTTGACTCCATGCTTCCCTGAGACCCCACCTAACCCTTCCTACAGACTGAGCTAGCCATTCTGAAACTCGAGTAATGATCAAGTTTATGTTGGTGGCATAACATGCCACAGTGTGGTATGAAATAGTGTGAAGTGGCATGACATGTCATGGTGTGGCATGGAAAAGCATGAATCCAAAAAGTCAGAAGACAGAGTTCAAGCAAGTCCTGGCTTTGTCTCTCCCTCTATACCCTGTACATCTGTTGCCATAACCGAGCCTCCTTTTCTATGTCTGAAAAATTAGCCCATACATAGCTCATCTGTAAGACCTTTTCTTTCTCCAGCATTGTGACATTTATCCAAGAAAACATGGGGTATCATCCTTGCAAATTGGGTCATTAAAAAAATGGCAGAAACTCTTCAAATTCTAAGAGGGCCAATGTGGGATGCTTATTAGATTATCTCTGATCATTTGAAAGACTAAGTCATTCTTGGTGATCACAGAAATGTCTGATAGTCATATTGTAACTGAACTATGTAGTTATTCAAGATTTTCTCCAGTGGGGAAAATTTATTAAAACATGGAACCATTAGAGACAGATTCAGAAGGATGATCTTGCAATCGTCCAAATGAGAAGAGATGGGGACATTAACTAAGCCAACGGTAGTGGAACAGAGGAAAAGAGGAAGGATCTTCAAAGTCAAAATGATAAAATTTAGTCATTGGTGGAACTTTGGTGAGGATAGAGAGAAGCCAGGAAGAATGATCCAGGAATTGAGCAAGAGGGGCTCTGAGGGGAGGAAACTGAACTCCATTTTGAACAAGCCGAGTTTTAGGTGCTGTACATCATTACATGAAAATATGCAATACACCCTTGGGATTTATCTGAAGGTAGGCCACAGTCAGAGCTAGAACCATTGATTTTCATATGGAAATCACAGCTACTAGAATCTCTCCTGGAGTGAACATGGCCTTGGCTACCCTGCTCTTCCTCCAGCAATCACTTCCCTGCTTTTATACACTTGGCTTTATAGTCACTATTATATTTTGAAAGTCCATGTAGCCACTTCCCTCTTCTGACCCCAAACTACCACCCCTCTTCACCTCTCACCTCCTTCCTTTCCTTCCAGTGTCATTTCATCTCTTTTCCTTAGGTTCCAACCCTCCTAACTTAGATGAACACACATAAATTGTTTATTATTCTCTTTTGCATGACCCATTACTAAATGCTCTTCAGGTAAAATTCTACCCAATTCCTGTAATCCTACAGTGGAGCCAGACAGTTTACAAGCTCTGCTATTTCCCACATGGTTACTATTGTTCTCCTTTTTTCTTTTCTAATTTTTTAAATAAAATGAAATCCAGGGCCAGTTTCTCCTCTTGATTCCACCACCCTGCCTCCTTCCACATCACCAACACTGACTCCTCTGGTTTTCAGAACTACTGTTCACCTGGGTTAGTACGTGAAAGGATATTCCTCCTCAGAATGAAAGCTCTCATCGTTTTGAGGTAAAATGCCCTTCTAGACAGGGCATTTCTAGATGAATTTCTGAAAGAAGGCATTATAGAACCTCAAATAGATGAATTGTTTTCTTTCAAGCCAGGAAATGTATTTTACTATCCTTGCTTCAGCTGGGATTGAGCCCATTCATTTCCTTTTTTATGCTTTCCTGTTTTATTTAGAAATGATCTATTCATCCCTACCCATATAGACAGAGATATAGATAACTCAGAAAAAAAATTGCCATATTATTCACATGAATAGTGTAGATGCTCTCACTGAATATTTTCATGGCTCCATTTAATTTAAGCTGTATAAACCTGGCCTACAAAATGCTCTTTTTTATTTTTCACAGTAGGACTTGCAAAAAATTTTTTGTAAGACATATAGATAACTCATAAAAAAAATGCCATATTATTCACATGAATAGTATAGATGCTCTTACTGGATATTTTCATGGCTCCATTTAATTTAAGCTGTATAAACCTGGCCTACAAAATGCTCTTTTTTATTTTTCGCAGTAGGACTTGCAAAAAATTTTTTGTATTGGTCTTTTTTGAACCATGAAAAGAAGAAATTAGTCTTGTTTTAATGAGACTTTCAGGAAATGAAAATAATTTTATCATGAAATATCAGTTTGATGATGAACATATTCCATTATCAGTATCTACTAGTAAAGTAATTGTTATCCAAAAAGGTCAACAAACTCTACCTAGTATGAACAGAATATTGAACTCATTAATAAATTTTACAACTGTTTTAAGCATATAAATAATCTCTGGTTTTATACCCACTACATTTCAGAATTCTGTAAACTGTGAGGCATTCAATATGTTTAATGTGGCAGAAAATACATTTAATGTTCATTTTATTCTGTTCAGTCCTTTTCCCATTAAGCATACAAACACTGTCATAACCATCTTTGGTTTCACTTCTACAAGGTCATCAGGTAAGGCATATATCCAGGCACCAATCTTTTGAGCAACTAAAATGGCATATTGAGCATTGTTCAGCTTGTCCTCATCAGAAAGGTCTTTTCTCCTTATCATTTCTTCACGAACTGAATTTGGTGCAATGACATCTATTAAGTCTAGAACAGGTAAATTAATGCTAATAGATCTATCCTTGAAGCTAGAAATCAAGTATTTTTGTTTCCATTTTTAAGAGTCTGATTGACCCATTTAATTATAATTTCATCATTCACTCTTTCATCTTCTCCAAGACCTGATAACACATTCAATGAGTACCTTATCACACAAAATGCTCTTTTATTTGTTATGCTATAAGATGGCAGCATAATCCCTGGAGTGGATGAAACCCAGATTCTAATTACAACTCTGGCCATGCCTTTTGGTCAAGTTATTAAACTTCAAGCACAATAGAATCTGTTTTTCATGGTGCTGTGGGATTAAGTGAGATGTTAAGCATCTGGCAGGTACCATGTTATATGGTAAATATTATAATGCACAAAATCATATTTTTCAGGAATCTTTTTGTATCTCTAGTATTTTTGATATATACCAGTCTGCTAGCTAATTGAGAGGGTGCTCTGTTTCACACTTTTATCCTCAGTTCAGCACTGCTTGTATTGCAAATGTCAGGAGATGTTTAAACTATAATAAAATGAGAACATGGTAAGTGTAAGAGTTCTAGGTACAAGCAAAAAAAAATCATCATAAATTGAATCTCCGTTTCTATAACTACTTTGTACTCTCATGTTATCACTTACCTGCTCCCATGATAACTGTCTGTACAGAGGCAAGGCAGTGAAAAGTTTCGGAAGTACTGCCTCCTACCCTTTTGCTCCTAGAGGGTTTTGGGTTTTGTGCTTTCTTTACTGTAATATTTAGTAATGTGAGACAGATTTCACAATAGATCCCTAAATACTGGTATGTCCACCAGAAATTCTACTCATACTAGAACACTAATATCTCCAGTGATCCCCAGTGGAAGTTGCCACCAAACATTCAGGGGAAGAATCGTATGCCCTTCATTTACCTCATCCCCCAGATAAGGACATCTTTAGCCATGGAAGAGACCACAGCACGTATGTGATATAGGAAACTGGAAAAAAATACCAATTTCCTGTCTTTTCACACTTCCACAAACTTGGTAGGTTCTCTCTTTCTCCTCCCTAGACACTTGGTGGTTGGTTCTCCTTGAGTCATCTCTCACCAGCCCTCCCAAGCTACTTTCAAGAGAACCCCATAAAGTCTTTTATTATGAGTTGCAAAAGACTGATTTTTCTTCCTCGGGGTATTTACATGATTGCAGGGGACCTTGTCCCTGTTCTAATTTAAACAGAAAAATGACCTAATTATGAAATGGAGTCTCACAATCAGTTGATTAGATTCCTGGTTTCTGTTTATTAACATAGTTTATGTCTTTAGTAAAGTTTACAAACTGTTCTAGAAACTGTTTATATGTTTAAAAAAATTTTATCCTTGCCTGAGGACATTTTTTTTTTCATTTCTTTTAGAGAGAGTAGAAGGTAGGCAGGAAGGGAGAGAGAGAAACATCCATCAGTTGTCTCTGGTACCGGTCTGGACTGGGGACCAGGGATTGTACCTGCCCTGCCCAGGGATCATAGGCACTCTTAGGGGAAGAGTTGCTCTTCGAGAAAGGCTAGGGACAGCTGAGGAAAATAGCACTGCCTGTCAGGGCAGAAAGATACAGAAACAAACAACCCAGAAAGCACAGCCCTCTGGGCCTATGTGGAGTAGAGTCAATCTGAATGTGGGCAGAATGGTCTAAGCATCGACTGTTCAGAAAAGCTGTGTACCAGCTGGGATCATGACCTGCCCAGGGCTGGATGTACCCAGAGGCCCTTTGGCAGGTTGAGTCCACATAGAGCACAGCCTGCTATGGGAACAGGAAATCACTATACTTGGCCATCTCATCACCAAGAACCTGGGCCACCCAGTAGGAGTCCTGCCTATCTCTCCCCGGTGGTTGTCTCCATGAAAAGTTCCTTATAAATCTTTATTTTATTGTCTGTATCTTTCCATCTTTGAAGTTATGCCACAATGGCAAAACTCATGGAAACCTAATATTTGTTTCATAGTTTACATAGCTGATAGTATACTTTCTACAATTCCATTATGTCTCTAGCAAGCACCTTTTTCCCCTTTAAAGAACAGGGGATTTCAATGGAATGCTGGCATAAGGTTAGTATGTTGGGGAGAACATTGTATCAGTATGAATCTCCATAAGGTGGAATTTCTGACTTGGTCTGTTAGGATACAAGAGATTTTCTGCAAAAAACAGTTGTCTACATTTGATCCAGTTGCTCTTGAGCTGCAATCTTGACAGTCATCAAGTGTTGTATTTTAATCAAACATTGATGGAGAGTCCTTTGGATGTCAGGCACTGAGTTAGATGTAGAAGTCACAGAATGAATCTAAGATTCAGCAACTGCCCCTAAAGCACAGAGTTAGCATGTCCATCTGATTCCTAAGGCTGCTCCAAGTTCATAGGAGGAAACCTAGGTCTTCTGTCTGGAGAACAGTCATCTTATCTACCTAAAGCCACTTCATATCATTTACTGATAAAATAAAAATAAAGGGACACCAGAAATAGTTAGTTCTAGGAAGTCAGAAAAACTTGGGTTATGACCCTTCAAGAAAGGACCAAAGTAGATGCTCTTCAACCTTTATATAAAAGAGAATGGAGGGGTCCTTGGGTGAAAGCAAGGACTGACCACATATCTGTTTTCACCGTGCACTGTTTCGCTGTTTTATGCAGTGCTCATATGGAGAATTTAGCCACCACAAGAAGAAAGGCAGGGACTTCTGTATGAATCCTCATATACCCCCAATCAATAAAAGTAATCTCTTTACCTCTATTGTTTAAATGTCCCATTTTGGTTATCGAAATGATTTTTAAACAAAGAAAAATTGACTATGGAATGACTTTCTTAATGCTTAATTGAATTTCCTGAATAAAGTTATTATTTTGCTGCCACGTTCATCTTTTATAAGTTCTGTTAAATTAAGGTCTAGTACATTAACCCCATTTTATATTTGAAGTCATCTCTACTTGAGATAACCTATTTTATAATGTATTCCATGATTACTGTCTGAATAGTAGGTGACGAAGTTCATGAGAGAGAAATGCATTAAAAAATGTTTAGAAAACTATAGCATTATTTTAAAAATTTTCTGAAATAGAATGCAATTTTCACTACACTTCCTGGATTTATTTACTATAATTTTATTGTTTTACTTTGGGCAATTTATAGACATCTGTATACATCAGTTTATTGATTTTCTCCCCTTCTGGAGAAGAGGTTTGTCACAAAGAACTATATCCGTAGTGGTCATAGCGTTAGTAACAATAGCTATAAGAAGGAAAAATAGTGTCATTCATTTTCAGAAATATCAAGTCACTAAACCATATTACTTTTCTATATCCATAGTTGAGGTTAAGGAAAAAGACAGTAGAACATGATTATGTCATGTTTTGAATAAATTTATTTCCCAGAACAATAATGTTACATGCTTTAGTTATATTCTGACATGCTTCAAAGTAACCTTGTCATTGGCAAGTTTTAAAACAAGATTGATTTATTTTAGAATCAGATTTTTAATTGTAAGATTTACAGTTTACAGTAACTGTTTTGTGTTAAGGAAACTAGGTTTTTTGTTTATTTGTTTGTTTGTTTGTTTGTTTGAACTTTGGATATAACCAAACCATCATCTTTGAGTAACCTGCCTTTACTGTAGTTGTCAAACAACTAATCTATATAGGTGCAAATAAATTTAGCCATAAATATTTCTAAGGCTTAAAAAAAATACTGTGGTTACAGAAACTGAGGAAAATAGAAGACCAAATGTAAATTTGTAAATTTGCTTCTAAATACAAAAAAAAATTCTTAACTGTAATATCCTAGATATATGAAAATGTGTGCTTCTCGGTTTTGTTAATATTTTTTGAGGTTTTAAAAACAAAACTAAAGCCTTAATGGCCCTTCGGTTTCCCTCTGTTTAGCAATTATTCACTAGGGCACATGAAATAGAAAATAACAGAAATATTTTGCATCTAAAATTAAGCACATCAGTCACAGATCAAGTTTAAAACCTATAGTCTTTAAAAATAGACACATATGAACACACATGGCCTTAGTCCAAATCCCCACATACCAGTACAGAGAAATAGCTTTCAGATTTCCTTTCATAAGCATTTTTTTCCTCTAACAGGTGTGCTTGCTTTCCATTGAATTCCATTCCATTCCAACCTCTTCTCTTTCTGACATGTAAAAGGTGCTACCTCAAGTGGTAATAATGAAAATACCATCAGACACCATCATGCTCACTTAATGGTAATATTTCACATAATAGTAAAAGATAAATAGTACATTTGTGCACACTTAATGGTAATGCAGATATATTTGTGAATTCTCAAATTCTCTCCAGGATTCTTTTTAAATCAATATATCTTATCTAAATCAATTTGCATGAACATTAACAAAAGCACCAGAGGGAATTTTGTTCAAACCTAGGCGGTTTATGGAGCATCTAGGTTTGGAATATAAAGTAATTTCTTTACATATAGTTGATGAGAAGAGCCAAGGCAGATTACAAACTTATTCCATTAGCCCATTTGTTAAACTGCAGATAACAAAGCAATACATCATCCAACTTTTCTCAGAGTATATAACATAGAACACAAGTCAGTGTTACATGCAAAGAGGACACTACAATCAAATATTTTGGGGAAATCCACAATTAAACAAACTGAGCAGGTTTCTTTATGTGCAGATAAATTTCAGAAGCTTTAACATTCTGAGACGCATTGTAAGTTACCAAAAGGTCAATGCATCATGTTGTGTTTTCCAAACCTTTTATTCCACAACAAATCCCAGGATCAGAATGGCACTAAATGTACTTTGGGAATTGCTGTAATTTTGAACTGTTCTACCAAAATACCATTGCTATAAGTTAAAAATAGATTATTCTAAAGACATGATCCAATTCCTTTTGATAAATTCTTAAAAATTACTCTTCCCTTTGTTACTTGATAGCTCTTTTTTTGAAGCACTTTATTTTTTAATATATATTTTAATTACAGTTGATATACAATATTATATTAGTTTCAAGTGTACAACATGGTGACTAGATATTTATATATGTTACAAAGTAAGCACCCTGCTAAGTTTAGTATCCATCTGGAAGATGGCTTTCTTTTTTTAAGTCATGTGACTATCTTGGTCAACTAGTCCAAGTTCTTGAAACCAAACTCTTAGAAAAGTAAATGTGTTTACTTAATAGTTTTTTTTTAATTTCTATATTTTTACTTTATGTAAGTGATGTTTTCTGTAAAATGATTATGTAATCACCTCTAAAGTTATGTATTTTCTTTTCTTCCTTTTTATCAAAACCATTTTGCTTTATCTTTCCTCCACGTACTGCAGTGGAGAAACATAAAGCATAAAGAATTTGAAAATGTGATCTTATTTTTTTTAAGTCATATTCCAACAGAAACTAAACGGTGTCCATGCTAATATGAAAAATCAAACAAAGCATGAGTAAAACCTTCTACCTTCTAGCCACAATAATACGTCCCCTAAAACCCAAATAATTCAGATGTTTCACACTAAAGCTATACTGACACAAATCTCCAGCAGCTGTATCTCTGCCTGAGTTTCATAGTAATGACCAGCCCTCTTTTCTTCCTTCTGCAGTGGTTTTCTTCAGTATTTGGCAAAACTGGAACATGCCAGTTCTTAGTTTTTGTGATTGTCATGAAAGCCTTTGCTTGATTGACTTGTAGTTATTTATCTTTTAACTTCAGGTAATTCAATTTTTATTAAAAACCTATTATAGATTTCAAATTCCATTGCTATTCCCTATGATAGAGCATTATGACAGCTCTGATCACGGTGGAGAGGCTTATAGCACAGTCTCAGGCCAGTGTGGTCATGGACGGTGCTGCTGACCACTGGCCGTGGAAGCCAGCCCTGAAGTCAGTGAACAGCACAGACGTTAGACACTGGCTTGAGCTCTTACCTAAGCATTTACTTCCAGTCTTATTCCCCACTTGCTAAAGTGAATTTAGAAAACATTTTTAATATACTTATTTAGAAACTCTTCCAAGAATAGAACTCAGAAAATTATAGCACTGTTCTGAATTTTATTCAATCATTTTAGCAACATCACAGACTTTTACTGTCTGAAGAAGCCTTAGAGATCATCTAGTTCAGGGTGTTCAGGGTTAATGTGCATCAGCATCACCCAAAGTGCTGTCAAAACCCAGATAGCTCTTCCCTTCCAGAAGTTCTAATTCAGCAGGTCTGTGGTGGAGACCAAAAATTTGCGTTTTTAACAGCTTCCTGGTAAGGCTGATGTTGCTAGTCCAAGCCCCCCACGTTGAGAACCTCTGTGGTAGAAGCCCTTTCTTCTGGCCTACTCTGGAGAACTTGAGCATTCCTGGAGCCAGCCCTCAACCCAGAGCCTGCAGGGTTGTCAGAAAAGGGAGGATATTGTGATTTCCCCAGACCACAGAGCAGCATGAGGGATGCTGGATCGGAGGCCCTCCATGCTTATCAGGGGCATTTATCAGGGAAGACGAACTCAGTAACACAGGTCCCTAAAACCACTCTGGCTTCTTGGCCTATCAGGGCCCATTTTTGAGAAGCACTGATCTCATTCGACCTTCTCATTTTACAGAAGGAAATGGAGGCTCAAGGAAGGCAAAATGACATGCCCAGTTAGCTGCTGACTGGGAAGAGAACCCAGCCAGGTACCCTGACTTCTACTGATTTCACCTTCCCTCCTCAATCACTAGTTATCTAGATTCTGCCTATGAATGCACAGCCAGTCCTTTCTCAATAGTTACCAGCACTGGCAAAATAATTTTTTACCAGATTTTTATCTTTGCTGTTTTGATATATTGAGTTCTTCAATTAGTGACTTTCTATACTCTTCTCCCTAAATGGAGAAAATTCTGACACAGGCTTGCTTTTGTTCATGGTGAGGTTAAGCTTTATGTTGTTTGTTTTTTAATCTCACCTCCATATATTTATTTTCTTCATTTTTCATTTAATCTTTATTTTATTTTCTCGATTATCATTTAGTCCCCTTTGCCCCCCTCCCCCTAGCAATCACCACACAGTTGTCCATGTCCATGAGTACTTTTTCCTTTTTTCCCAATCCCTCTACTCCCTAACCTCCAGTTTTATTCATGGAGACTTCCCAAACTGATGGAGGGTCCCTGTTCAGGCACCAGATATGGGGGGTCCCATGTTGGGCACCAGATGATGGGGAAACCGCATTCCCGCAGAGTTCCCCCGGGTTGCCACAGATGGAGGAAAATAAAATAAGTCGTTCCAGACATTTCTCGGTCTTCCAGGAAAAGGGGGTAGTGATTCCCTCTAGCAGAGAATACCCTGAGCCCCTCTCTTGAAGTGGCTTTTATTAAGAAATATGCGCAGGGGTAAATAGCATGCATGCAAATGTCATCAATCAATGTCAAAAGGCTATGTTTACATAAAACAGATAGAGATCATAGATAACAATGGAAGGAATACAAGAGATTTGCCTCAAGTCAGGATCTGGTAGACAGGGTGATACCCATTCGGCCCTGAAACCTGGGAAACTGTTCACATTCTATGCTTGACCCCAAACATCAATAGCAAAGTAAGTTTCATAGGGTTTAATACATTCCTTTTCCAGGACTAATTGTCCCCAGGAACTGCCTGATCCCGATTAGGGCTGTACCTGCTTGTAGTATTGTTTCAAGCCTGAGCCAGGAGGGTGGAGCAGAGCAGCCAAGAGATAATGAGACTTCCTTCAGACAGAATGAGGACTCTGGCCTTGGCAAAGCCGAGGGGTGAGGGTCTTTAGCCCTTTCTCCGTGTCCCCCAAGTCCTTCCCTAATGTTCCCTATGTGACTGTGCCTGTCTGAGGTTGCCCCTGCCATTGAGGGGTCTTACCCATCATTGACTAACCACCCATCCTCTGGGGCCAAGCAGGGTGATGTGAGGGAGGCAGGGGTGCAGCCTGTCACAGGGACAGGTTTTGTGTCCTCAGTGGCCTGTTTTCCCAAGGCCTCCTTGCTCAGTTGCAGCCTTGGGGCCCTCTCGCCTGCCAGCAATGCTACAGTCCCTGAAACCAGGCAGGATGGTTCCCAGCACCAAACAATCTAAACAACTCTTTATATTTTCTTGGCTTACATCTCCTATAAGTAGTGGTCCTTACTGTTAGCTTAATGTTTTTAAAACAACCTATAACCAATATATTTTGTGAACACAGAAGAATTTTATTTACCTCTTGAGAAATCTGGTGATGTTTTTTGTTTGTTTGTTTTTATTTTTGTCTTGCTTTCTCTTTCATGTTTATTTTCCTCTTTCTACAGAGTCATATTTTCTCTAACAATTTGGACCATTTGTTTTTTCTAATGGCAAAGTTCTCTTCTGGATGCTGAGACTGCAGTGAATCTGACATGGGTGTGGCGTCTGCAAAAAATACCTCTGTACTCTTTACAACAGGTTTAACACAGGGCTGCATATGAACACCCATTAGAGATGGTGTGACATGGCCAGAATGGCATTTTCTCCTCCCTATAGCCAAAATTGTAAACCCGATCCTTATGGTGAATTCAAGAAAGTAGACATTAAACAGTTCAATTGCACACTGACAATAAGTGGGTTGATTTCTGCTGGTCCTTGGGAAAAAATAATTCGTGACCCAAATGTAGTATTGTTTTGTGGGAAAAATAGCATATCTTCTGATCTATCTTCTGATTTTATCTACGAAAAGCTGTTCTGTCTAGCTTTCCTCTACAACTGTTCAGTAAATAAATTTTATAAGGCAAGTGAGTCATTATGCATGACAGTAAAATTCAGTAAAAGCTTGCCTGTGGGTGGATAAAACCAAGATATTATGAATAACATTTGTTACAAGCACATTTTAATAACCAAGGTGGTTATTGACATGGAAGGGGAAAAGTACATATGTTTTGTCCTTTGTAAGTGTTCAATTGAACTGACTGGACTTACAAAAAAATTTCTTAAGTTTCAATAGTAAAATTAATATCCATAGAAAATATGCATATTCAGGAGTAAAGTGGCCCCAAAGTAAGTAACAGACATCTATCTTCTCTGGGTAGAGTCTCAGAGGTCTGAAATAGTATCATAAACTAATACAACACTTATAATCAAATTATATTATTATAATTCACAGCTTACTCTTTACATACAGATGTAGCTATAGATACAATGATGGTCCTTCATAATACAGCTCTGTAATTTTTTGTAACAGAGAAAATTTTGTATTTTAAAAGATGATGGCTTTGTTTTTATAACTCAAAATTCAATTGTTAATTTTTGGTCAGACAGCATTTTAGACTTCCCTTTAATAAAATAAATGAAAGTATTTTATGACTTGCTGACTACCAATTGTTGTTTCCAAAGCTGCAAAGCTGTTAAGGCTATTTCCATAATCTTGCAAAAGGGTATGAATACTTAGGTGCTTTCATAGCAACAATGTATAGGGAAATTGCTCAGGAGGCACTCCATACCGTTTGAACCTTTATGCCATTCACACAAATACATATGTTTCTTCTTCTTTTTTCTCTGTCCTCAGAACCCAGTTCAAAATTTTCCTGACTAATTTGCTCTAGACATTTAGAACATATCAGACATTATGTTGTTCCCATAATTTTGTACTTATTCTTTTTCAGCTCTAAATGCCTGCTTACTTGATCTACCATTTATTCAGGGGTGAGCTATCAGTTATTTTGTAAAGCTTCCTTGACACCCCTCTTCTTCCTGCATTGAGCAAGCCAGTTCCCCAAAATTCCCACAGCTCACTGAGCCATTCCCACAGCTCACTGAACCATGGTTGGTACCAATTAGCTCATAATTTATTTGTCTACATATTTATCCCTGTATACCCTGGAAGATCTTTGGGAAAGAGATCAAATCACTGTACCTGGCATACATGCAGTTGATGCTCAATGTTTGCTGAATCAATGAATGGTAAAGTAGACTGTGCTTCCATGTGCAAAGGTAGCCCAGGCCACACCCTTCTCCTAGTGAAGGGTAGCCTTCTGCCTCTGTCTTTGCATCAGCAGCCTCCTGTCCTCCTTCCCCTCCAGCCTGACCTACCTCCACCCCAATCCAACTCAGTCTCCAAAGTGCCTGTTCTAAACTTCAGGTCTGATCAAGTTCCTCTGCCTTTGCCTGTAGAATGAAGGACAAGTCCTGTAAAGTGACATTCCAAGTCCTCCCTCCATAAACTCACTACTTACCTCATCATCTGCCACTTTTCTTCCTCTTCATGATCCCAAAATATCCAAGCGCCAGCCTAGTGGCTCCACATCCACAAAACTTATTTCTGCATCTGTGACCACACTATACCCAGTGTAAGAAGCCTTTTTCTCCCTTCAAACCTCCCCAATCAACTCCTAATAATACCTTCAGATTTGGTTCCTAAAGGGTTTGGTTTCTTGAGGCCTCATCTGGGCTCTATGCTTCCCTTTCTTACAGCACAGACTTCCAGGGATAGAAATCAGCAGTTTATCAATTACACTGGAAGCTCCTCAATGCAAGAGACTCTAGCCTTTTTCACAGCTTTATCCCTGGGGCCTGGATATTTATGGGAAATAGCTAATGAACAGAGATAAGGCTTCCTAGAGCAGACCATACTTTCTGTCTTTCATCCTTTCTTCTCTTTCTTTTGCCCTTGATAGCACCTATTTTCCCTGCAGGGACTCAACAAGTGTTGGGAAGTAACTTTAAGTAGGCATGGGAGGGAAAGAGTACACTGTGTGCTCCCATAGCTCAAAACTAAAATAATACCAACTACTGTACTGTGGCAACAATTTATTTTTTTTTAAAGTATAGCCTTTTTTCTTTCATCACAGGAGTGCTCCCAATCACTTGTTTAAACTGGATGATAGAATAAAAAGTACAGAAATATCAACAAATTCACCTAACTAATGTGCCATGACAATAGGCAATTGGTAAGAGGAGCACTATTGTACGTAAGTAAGAAAATAGCATGAAACTCAATAAAAAGATAGATTTTCAGGTTATTAAATGGAGGACTAGAGAGAAAAGGAAATGAGATGTGTAGGCTTGTGGTAACACAGTATTTGTCTACATATAACTTAGATGAAATCTGATTTAGAGTTGGTGTGTTTCCATAACGCTGACCTCTCTACCTCAAAATCAAATTCATTGGGTTAAAAGCTGTTTTTTCCCCTCAACCCTGGGCTTGACTATTTTATCAGTAAATTTAAAACTAAAGGGAAATGCTTCCTTTTGGAGAGCTTTCTTATAGTTTCCCACCAAATCATAGTATGCCAGCCAGACTTATTTATTTCCTTCTCTTCTCTCAAAGGTTCCCTATTTCCTCAGTGCTGATCTCCTTGATAATCCTGCACAGTCTGACCTGGGCCTCCTGCAGAAATCTGCCTCTGTCCCCAGTGAACTTCTAGAATGCTTTCACAGATGTCCACATGTGCTAATAGGCGCAATTATGTCCAGGGTTCATGGTATCTGACTGGCATTTCCCTTTTGACCCTGCACCCAACGATTCTAGGAGCCACAAACCATCTAAATGCCAAAGTGGACAGATACCCTGTGAAGTCCAACCACAGTGACATTGCACAGAGGGAGAGCATGCCCCCTTGTTCACTGATGTTACCCCCATAACCTGGCCTCAGAGCAGCATTGCTTATGCCTGGGAGCGCATGACCCCATCCTTCTGTTCCCAACCATCCTGTTGTCTACATGAGCTTTGTTCTAGTCCCCAAGGCTGGGCTGCAGATATAGCCTTCATAGTCCAACTTTATCTCTTCTACCACAGCCCAAGGATAAAAATATAAAAGCCCTCATCCACTGCCACCTTACCCTTCAGCTCCCAAATTACATCAAACCTAGAGATTAAGCCCTCTGCCCAGCCACATCCCCACTCAATTCCAGCCTTGCAATTTCTAGGGTTGTCAGGTGCTTTTGATCCAAGATGCCCAGGGAACGGCTGGGTCTTCCTCTTTAGATGCTGCCAATGTTGAGTTTTATATCCTGGAATATTCCCAATCAGTCAGAAAGACTGTTCATTACCCCTTTCACCTTGTGGGAATCTTCCTGGGCAGATGAAAGAAAGCTGTAAGGGCTGGTGCCAATTCACATGATTGACACATCGGGGATTATTCAAGAGCCCTCAGGACTGTATCGCCCATGCTCAAGGCTCTCACCAGTCAGCACAGTGTGAGAGACTGTCAAGTATGGCGACATATATTTTTTTAAAAGTTTAGACAAATTTGCTTCCAAAATTTTTACTCTTTTCTGTAAATATTGAAGGGCCAAACTCCAAGTTCCCAGTGAGGCCTAGAGATCTTCAACTCCCTTCTTCATACATTTATTCAATTAACATTGGTTCAGGGCTTACTGGGTGCCTTGTATTGTTGAAGTAGCTGAAGATATAATGATCAACTAAAATTTACATTCTAGAGAGAGGAATGAAAATAAATGAATAATATACTATCAGATTCAAACTGCTGTGAAACCAATAAGATGAGATGGAGAGGAAAGAAGAAATTTTAAAAACTTTCTATTGTAGAAAATTGCAAAAAATACAAAAAAATAGTAGAGCTGATCCTTAAACAAGGGATTGGGGGACTAACCTTTCACACAGTCAAAAATTCATGTATAACTTTCAACTCCTCAAAAACTTAACTACAGTCAGCCCTCATGTCTGCAGGTATCACATCCGTGGATTCAACCAACTACAGATCAAACACAGTATTTTTGATCCACGATTGAGAATCCATGGATGCAGAGAGCTGACTGTGCTAACAGACTACTGTTGACCAGAAACCTTACCAATAACATAAACAGTTGGTTAACCCATATTTTGTATTATATGTATTATAGACTATATTCTTTACAATGAAGTAATCTAGAGAAAATATTATTAAAAAATCATGAGAAAAATATATTAACTGTATTTATTTCAAAAATCTACATATACTCATATACACAGTTCGAACCATGTTGTTCAAGGATCAACTGTATATCCGCCATTCTGATTCTACAATGAACAGCCCAAGACCCTCTGCTCTCTCCCCACCCCACCATAAATTGTTATGAAAGAATAAAAATTATTAGCAAAATTATTAGCAAAATAGTGCTTACTATACGCCAACAACTCCTCTAGTGTTTTGCTCATATTAACTCATGTATTTTTCACAACAACCCTATGAAGTTGTTAGCGCTATTATTATTCTCATTTTACTAAAACTTAAGAAACTAGGACAAAGAAAGCCTGTTTGGACTTCTCTAACAAAATGTCACAGACTAGGTTGCTCATAAACAACAGAAATTTATTTCTCACAGTTCTGGAGGCTAGGATGTCCAAGAGCAGGGAACCAGCATGGTCACATTCTGATGCGAACCGTCTTCCTGGTCCACAGCACCTTCTCCCTGTGTCCTCATGTAGTAAAAATGTCTAGGGATCTCTGTGGAGTCCCTTTGATAACGGCATTAATCCCATTCATGAGGGCTCTACCCATGTGACTTAAGCACTTCCCGAAGGCCCCACCTTCTAATAGCATCATCTCTGGAGGTTAAGATTTTAATATATGAATTGGGGGTGAAGGTACCATAGCATAAAGGTACAGCTAGTTACTGGCAGCCCCAGAGTTGGAATCCAGGCAATCTGGTTCCAGAACTCAAGTTCTTAACTATTACACTATGCTGCTTCCCCTTTCAGATATAGTGAATCATTCATTGCCAGCCACATTTCTGCACAACTCCAAGCAAGTACAGGTGCACAAACTCAGAGCTGCCCCTCCCAGGTCCCTTTGAACCAATCCTCTCTTCTCTTACTGACCCCAACTGCAGACTGCCACCAGGTCTGGATCCTGCTCTGTGACCCACTCATCTTTTCCTACTATCCTTGCCTTCCAATCAAAAGCTCTTTCCATGTTTAACTGTAAGTGCTATGAGGGTAGGGGATATGTCAATCTGTCATTCACAGTCTCCCCTCACACAGCTCACAAAACATAATAGGTAATGAATAAATGTTTGTGGAATTAAACATTAATAAGTAAAAAGAAGTGACATTTGCACTATAGCAGGCAATGCTAATGTTCCACCCAGAACCCCTGAAGTCCCTTTTCTGTGAATCTCTGCACGCCTTTGGAGGAGGGGGCGGTTCAGTGACCAGCACCTGCAGCCCTCCCTCCAAGGACTTCACTTTCCCCCAAAAGCAAAGGGCCCTCTCCTTGACCCCAGCTTCCTTGCTTTAGAGTGGGATGTAACTCATACTCCAGAGCCCCTGGGGGATTGGAATTCCTCCCTTCCTCATCCTTCCTGGGGAGCCTCTGACAGTGGGTAATTTAAAAAAATTACTCTGTTAACCAACATGGCTGGGTCTTGGAGCATTAATGGAAAGTTAGTATGCTTAAAGTTTCACCACAAAATTAAAGTAAAATATAATTTATTCTAAAACTATACTGAAATCAATGTGATTTTACATTGATGAATCAAGGCATCTTAGGATGTTGTAGTGGCTTGGTCATCACTGCAGATCTGAGGCACTCCAGCCTGAGACTTCTCAACAATGAAAAGAGAGACTTCTGTTGGCAGAGAGTTGGATGGTCAACTTATAGCACATTTTCATCTCTGTAGAGAAGTGGGCAGAGAGCAAACAGGAAAGCTGGGCTCAGTATTCAACTTCAGAAAACTTATTCCCAACTGTTATATGAGTTTTATAACACGTGACAATCATGAGACTAAGGGGGAAAGCCTAGTACGATAAAACTCACATTAAGTGGGTTGCTGAGATGAATACGGCCACCCTTCCTGTATGTGTCTGCTGGAAGTTCCTTGACTTTTGAAGAGAGGACATGCAGGTAACAAGTAGAAGTACTGAGTTAGTTCAAAGAATCCTAAGAAACAACAAGATGCAGTTTTCACATATACAGTGTAAGAAAAGTAAGGATCTAATGTGTGAATGAACTCAAAAAGCCATGTTTGTCCTCTTGTTTCTAGGTAGCCACTTCAAGTCACTTTTTACCCTAAACAAGGAGTGAATTGTGATGAATGCATTTATGAACATCCTCATTTAAAAACAAATTGCACCACACTTTCAGGATTCTAAATTGAAAAGTTAGTAGCAAAGAGAACTGCTCCAAAATCCATACTCTATAAAATCCACATAGCTCATGAGGAGAATGATACAACTATAGATCATGGGTCCATAATGCTCTAAAGAAGGGTTTTGAGCCCCTGCATTCATAAAACCCTCTTGGAATAAAGGCATAAACACAGTACTATAATATCATAGATATACTGCCTCATCCTGCTGTCATATTTTTGTAAATAGTATTTATAATAATACAATAGCACCGTCAGCAACTTTTCATGAAAAGTATTGCTACTACTAATGTTCAGATTAAAAAATCCTGAATTCTTTACCAAGCTGTAGGA
The DNA here is from genome assembly GCF_021234165.1 of Pteronotus mesoamericanus. Taxonomy (NCBI): domain Eukaryota; kingdom Metazoa; phylum Chordata; class Mammalia; order Chiroptera; family Mormoopidae; genus Pteronotus; species Pteronotus mesoamericanus. The sequence continues at coordinate 42,899,590 of NW_026555329.1, forward strand.
GGTTCATCTTTCTGAGAAAAAGAAGATGGGGCAAGATTTGGATCAAGATATCTCTCCATCATGTAGTACCATCATCTATGGTGACACTTACTTGATGCCATACAGATGACATAATCTAAGAGTGCACATTTAAGAGATTTTAGCAAAGTTTTTCTTCTCATTACCTTTTAGTGTCCACAGAAAACTAGGATGTGCACAAAACACCATGAATTAATACTCAATATCCAATGTTGATATATTGATGTAAAAATTGCAAATCATAATTTCTTTTTATAAATCTTCCTGCATGCCTTCGCTGTCAAATCAGCAAGTATCAGATAGATTTATTCACAATATTTTGACATGGGACAGGAATTAAACTCCAAATGGGTGTCCTTATAGAAATCTAACAAATGTAAACTAAGCATGAGGATAACATACTAGAAAGGCGCTTACTCTTGCTGGTCTGTCACGTACTGACTGGCCTCAAAATTAAAACATATTTTCTCTATAAATTTCTCCATAAATAATCAAATACAAGAGGCTCAAAAACAAGCATGTGAAATCATGTTTTAAATACTTCTTTCTGATGTTTCCAGTCTGAAATATTTTTAAACAGCTTATTTGTCTTTTTAACCATCAAACTCACCTCATCTAATAATCATGTTAGCTAATATTTTCCTCCAAGCTACCCTTTAAAAAATAACTACAGCAAAAGTAGAGAATACTGTTAAAATATAATAATAAAGAATATAGTTCCCTGGGTTTATGTTGTTTCAAAAGTGAAAAGGTGTGTGTGGAGTTGAGTTCTAATTCTGATAAATTTATTAGTTCAAAAGCCTCATGCATAATATGAACTGTGAAAATAATAGCTAGCATTTATTAAGAACATTATCTATGCCAAGCATGTGTAATCTCATTTAATTCTCATCATAACTCTGTGAGGGTATACCTGAAATAAGTAGTATTTTTTTAAATGGATACTCTTTATTTCATTTTGCATTATTTTATTCATTTATATCATAAACATTTTCCATCTTTCCACATATTAAAATAGATGCTCTTATTACACCCATTTATCCATGAGAGAATAGGGCATGGTTTACTGAAACTCACAGCTAAGGCGCTCTGGTTTCAGAGCTGATGCCCTCTGCTGCATGAATGGACAACAGGGCTCTGTGAGGTTTGGGGTCATTCCTTACTCGTACAAAATTATTTTTTAAAATTATTCTGTTCTTTTAGTCTCTAAAATTCAGTGGGGTGAGGTATCTTAAGAAATTAGTGTTTCTATTAGTAGGTTTTTAGACTATCTGAGGATTCCAGAGCTATAGCTTGATGTATTGAAGGACCAGAATCCATTTGGATGGAACATGAGAACTCTTGCCCTCTGCAAATCCTTGCTTTGAAAGCTTCCACATGTATAAATAAGCATGCACCAGAAGTCAGCATGTCTTTCAAGTTGGCCTGTTGAAAATACAACTATGTAATGCAGTTAGACTTTATTTGGGCCATTCTTTGCTGGTCAAGTACATTGGCAATGAAAGATCTGAAGGCATAAACTTGGCAAAAACTTCAAAATATTCAGTTGGTCCCAGGACAGTCACATGCTCATTATGTGCATTTATTGTGCCTGGGTGCCCAGCTGTCCAAATCTACCCTAAGTCTCCAATCGAGAAGTATTGCCAGGAACAATGCTAATGTGACATGACTGCGGACAACACAGAGTGACATGACCCGAGGTGATGAAGAGAACACTTATGGTTTCCTCACCATCCCCTCCTCCCTCTCTGCCATGTATCTTATGCATATAACATCTCTTCCTTGGCAGTCACAGACAGAAAAGCCAAAGATATTTATGAAGCTGCATCCATCAACAACCCAATGGTCCACCTGAGATGCTGTCAGCTTGCGGATTAACTTGTAGCTGCTGTCTACATACACCACCCTCTCCCCTTTAGTTCTGGCTCTACGTCCAGGGGCCAGTAAGGCATCTTCCCAGAGCCCACTCACTTTTCACAAAGACCTAGGGATACCAGAAAGGAATTAAGAGAGTCATCCAGTTGGCATTTGCATCATTAAGAGAAAGGGGCAGGAAAAGAAGGAACAAACTGAGTTTCAACCTATACCCAGATTGTTGAGAAAATAGACATTAAAAATAAACAAAACCTGTATATTTGTGGTTGCTGATGCAATCTTCCAAAGCTGCAGAAGGGTACCCATTCCTGGCTCCATAGCACAAAGGCTCAGAGCCTGCTTTTAAGCATCTGCTTTGTTTTACATTTAGAACAATAGTTTAACTTATATAATGTCTGCATTTTACAGCAAATACATGGGACTGTAGCTGAACAAAACATGTGTCCTAAATGTAGAAAACTCTCAATCTACACTAATATATTGTATCCAGAGAGTAATTCCATAATTTCCTACATAAATTTTTGATTGATCTAGGTATTTGAGAAATGTCTTAAAATCTCTAAAAAGTACTTTCTTCCATTAAGTAAAAATCACAGTCTGTTTTCTTCAGAAAGCAGTCCATATATAGTGACTTAAATTATTCACCCAAAATTGTATATTCAACACTAAAACTAAACTGTACAAAATGTAATCTTTCTTTGAGGATTAAGAAGACTATTTTGAGATTTCCTGAATCTCAGGAATTTCATTATGATTTCCACTTGTATTGCATAAAAAAAATGTAAACATAGCAACTGGCAGACAACCTGAGAATAGTGTACCAATGGGCAGTGCTTGTCGTAGCAGTTTGGGGACAGGCTTCCTCAAGGCGTCTCTTTACTGTAGGAGTGAAAAATGAACACAATCTTAACTCTATCGCTTTAGATATTCAAGCCAAATACAAGGAGAGTTTTCTCTTAGTATTACCATTATTTGCCTCATAATACACTCCAAAAATAGAAAACGAAGATCAAGGCCAACCTGAATTTTAAATCTCATGGTGGTAATCTGGCATAAGACAGGGTTTCTCTTTAAGCTGATGATAAGAATATTTTTTTCTTCTTAGAAAGTAAATCATTGTTATCTTTTAGGAGTGAGATAAAGGAAAAAGACACATACAGTAATAAGCTTAAAATGGATTTTCATTTTTAAAAAGATATGCTGGGTCAATTAAATTATTGTAGAACTAGTTACATGAAAACTTGTTATAAATGAATAAACAAATAAGATAAAGATATCACATTAATGAAAAAAGAATTATTAAATTCCTGTCCTTTCTGATGTTTCTCTAACAATTACTATTTCCTTCCTCATGGGATGATATAAATTCTAGGCAAATTTCCAAAGGAATTAAGTAATAAAATATGTTTAGAGGGAAGAAAGAAAAGGAGAAAAAGAAGAGAGACTGAGACAAAGAGTGGAGAAAGTAAAGAAGAAAGTTTAAAAAAGGGAGGATGGTATCTTTCAAAGAGCTTCCAGGACTTGAATTAAATATGGCATTAATTCTTTTCCCCCCCAAGTCTTAGTCTTGGCAGGTTAATGATAAAATGCAGGAATTTCATGGATGTGGAACTGGTGATAGAAAATGCATTATTACATTCAACAATTGTTGTACTTGAGAGGAACTATATAGGAAAAAATAACACCCTAGAATAAATACAAATGAAATTCATGTATCAAAACCAATACTGTGAAAATAGTTTAAATGTTTCTTGAATTTATATCTAGTTATTAACCTAAATGCAGATTTTAGTTCAAGCTACACTTCTGCCTCATGGTCAGAAGGCCTGAAAACCTGTGGTGTGGAAAATTGGCAGGATAAAGAATATTGAAATGGTCTCCATGAAAAACTGATTTTGGCAGCCATAACCTCCACCTTGAGTGCACACCCTCCAATCAATTCTTCCTATTTCACTCTTGTCCCAGGAAAGAGGCCAAGGGAATGGTATATATTAGCTAAAACAGCAAACAGATGTCAACTTGACCATTCACCACAGGACCTTTCTCATTGGCCTTGAATCTCATAGGCAGAGAGAGTCCCCTCCACGGCCCCCCCCCAAAAAAGTTCAACCCTAGACTTAACCTCTGAGAACACAGAGGTTGAAGGTTTCCATTTCTACTGACTTTGGTTTCCTTCTTCCTTAGAGAAGGAAGTGGAGTGAGCCATCTACCTTACTGATAACCCTAAAAGAAAATGCAATTCTCAAATGAAAAATATCAATTTATTTGCGGAAGTCCTTAAAATCTATTTCTCTCTTTTACTCCTACTCCTGTTTTAGTCTCATATTCTGTCTGTTTACCTCATGGAAAGTAGGCATTTTCTCAGAGTTTTATTTAATCTAGAGGAAGAAATCCAGGGACTTCTCCCAAATCATTTCTCTACCTAGGAAGATCCTAATGGCTCACCTCACCCACCTCACTCTCTCCTGGGCAAGTCCCAAACCCAGGTTCCATTAAGCAACACAGCATCGGTGGAGAATATTTTCCTTCCAGCCTCATTTCCAACATCCCCCAGCCCCCATAGCTTCAGAAGGAATGCTCACTAAGCCTCCTGCAGTGGGTCCCAAGGCCTTTGCATGAGCCAGCTGGGATGAGAACTTTCTCCCTGTAGTAAAAGTTGTATTCGTGTGCTGTACCTGTGCCTCTCTTGGTGGTTTCACCCTGATCTTTTCTCTCTTTGCAGCTGGTTAATAATCCACTAGCAAGTCAGGCTGCAGCGGCTGCAGCAGCAGCAGCCATGGGCTCCATAGCAAGCTCACAGGCCTTTGGCAATGCCCTCTCCAGTCTTCAGGGGGTCACGGGTCAACTAGTTACTAATGCACAAGGACAGGTGAGTGGGAGATGGGAACAAGAGTGAATTTTTATGGCAGATTGAACTTGGAAAGGAAATGAATTTCTTTTGCATGACAGTGATATGTAACTGCAGCCATTTTAGGCAAATAAATAATGTTTACTAGCAATGTCAAAAATAAGAGGAGGGTTGGGATGTTTTTCCGTGTTTTAGAAGGAAGGACTTTTTCCCTTCCTCCAGAATATCTGTTTTGTTTTGTTTTTATTTCTTTATCATGACTTATGACTTATCTGACCTTAATTAAATAAATTATTTTTTTATAACAGGGCATTCTTTTAAAAATGATAAATCTTAACAATAAAATTTTGGTTTTGCTTTTGTATTTTTTCATTCTTTTTAAACTTCAATAGTGAGGGAAACTGGTAAGTTTCCTTCTTAATTGCTCTAAGATTTCTAAACTTAATAAATTGGCTTCAGTAAAGCCAATTTCTGAATGTATGAGGAGGTGATGGGAAAAGACTGAAGAAATCATGTAAAAACATCAAGAAAAGGGATGAGTTAGAGTGAAGCCCACTTCAAGTAGGCTGAACATGCCGGGCCTCTTGCTGGTTCTCACGGGAGTTAGGCAGTCCTTTGTATGCCTGTAGGTTTCCTTCAGTCTGTCAGGTCCAGCAAATCTTCCTCCTGTCCTGAGCAGTACACCTGTTTCCTTACACAGCTAATGAGCCAGCTTTGCAGTCACCAAGATACTGATAGAGCTTAAGACGAGGATGGCTCCACCTTCAAGACCCCAATAAATGTAAAAGCTGCTTGAAAAACAAGCAAGAGTTGAAGCTGATGGTGTTGGGGAGCACTCCATTCAAAGACATTTCACTGGAGCGCCCAGTCTCAAATGTTGCTATTTCTGATTATGAAACACAAGGGAGAAGGAACTTGCACCCTCCCCAAGATTTTTCCTCCCAGAGTTATTTACCTGGCACTGACTTTACGCATCCCTGCTTGGCCTGCTCTGTGAAGAGGAATTGTGACATCTCCAACCGTGTTTTTATTTTACATAAAGCGTAAACAGAAATGCATTATAAGCTAAACCACCTCTGTCTATGTCTCAGGGGGAAAAGCTGACCTTATTTTATTTCCTGGGTGGGCCAGGATTGTCCCGTCAGAACCCCAAGGGCTGAACGATGGAGCTTGTCAAAGAGCAGCCCCAGGTAATGAATCATCTTATCACAGGTGCACACCACACATATTAAAGGAGGGCTGTATGAAAACCATGCCCTCCACAGTCACCTCTCAATGTCGGCTTTAACCCTTGTTCCAATCCCTTTTCATCAAAGGATCATTTTATGCAGTGGCTCTAAATGGGGGCTCCGAAAGTCTATTAAGGTTTCTGGAGGGATGGGGTATTGGTGTGGAGGAAAAGTTGGCTATAATATCTATAACTCATTCTCAGATCAGGTCAGACCTGAAAGCTGTTTCCTAGCGTTGTGGCCAAAATAGAACACTCTTTTCATTCCTGCCAGGCCACTGGCCCTTGAGATGTAAATTTTATGAGAAACTCTATCCACTGATGTGTATTTCCCTCTGGCTTTTCTGTTCCAGTGTCCAAGTGAAGTGTATCACTATGCACCCACCACTTGAGAATTTGTGGTAAAGAAACACTTTATTGTTTAGAAGGAATTATTAGGAGCTTATTCTTCTGATAATTTAACAGTTGATCATTTTGTCAGTTACAAACCCGTCCCTTTATCTGGGGTTAGTGTCAATCTTTGCTTTGTTTGGCCTTCGCCTGCTCCCATCCCTCCCAGCCCATAATTACCCATAAGGAAATGAGCTTCAAAGTAGAAGCTTGATTGGTACCCTGCATATAGTGAATAACTGTTGATTTTATTTAATTTTTTCTATTTTACAAACTGTGTTATGACAGTTGATTTTATATGGTACACAAATGTCCTAAAGTGAAAAAAAATTACATTTACAGAAAAATCAATATTGCCTACTCGTGAAGTCTTGTCTGAGAGTTTTAGAAACATGCCCAATGGCATCATGTCCTCTTCCCAGTGCCAGAAGAGACTGATATTCACAGTTCCAAAGTAGATGAGTTGGCCACATTCATGTAGCACTATGTTTTATAAATCTTTGTAATATAAATGTAATCATATTCCCAGAAAAAGGTGCATGGCCTGAATCTGTTGGCAGAGATGCTTGTTCAGGTCTTATGAAATGGTCAAATTACATCAAAAAAAAAAAAAAGAAGAGCAAAAATTATTTGCTCTGCGTTGTATGTGTTCCTTTGGCTTGTATTATGTAGTACAAAAAGTAAGAATATATTATAATCAGGTTAATAAAATTAGCCTTGCTCAAAATACTGCAGAATGTAGATTATTATACCCAGCCCATTTTCAGTTCCTTAAAAATATCCACAGAGCTTTCCCAGAAAAGTTACAAAAACTCAGTATATTTATTTTTTAAGTTCTTGACATTAACCATTTTTCATATTTGAAAATTCACTCAGAAATAGTAAGATTAAAATCTAAATGTACATTTGAAAAGCATTTTTTACTCCAGTGATAATTTGGTGAATAAGCTTATAGAGAAGGCATCTCCACTGCTAAAAAGTCTCTCGGCTACCTAGAAAATGAGATGGGTGAGCCAAGAGCTAAGAGCCCCGAATTAACCCAGACCTGCCTCAGATTAGGGTCAGGCTTCATGGTTTTCTAGTTATATGACCTTAGGACAATGACTTAACCATCCTAAACCAGAGCCTCATCCTCAAACTTCTAAGGCAACCTGTGTGAGGCAGCCTGGGCCAGTGGCTCGTGCTCCCTGGGCAAGGAGTCCTAGGAGGCAGATGCCCCTCCTTGTAGAGAGATATATCCGAATCTCTCTTCAGGCTCTTGGCCTTCAACTCTCAACAAGAAGTCCCATCACCTGAGACTTGCAGTTTTGCTTTATTGTCTGAAATCTGACTATGTTTCCATTTACTGGGAAATCTTGATGTATTTGAGGATTTTAATGTTCTGTTCTTTTTTTCCCAAATCAGTCATTATGAACACATATGGAGGAAAAACTTCAGTCATTTTTTGATAACGTTCTGACCCTGCAATTCATTTACAATTCATTCAGTAGTCAGACACTGTTCTAATGAGTAATTGATTTTAACAGAAATACTAAATTCTAAAGCCACAAAGTACCTATTTTACCCAGGGATGTTAATGTATTTTAAAATTGCATCATACACAATTTCACTCTGAGATGGGAAGATAGCAAGCCTCCTATTGGTGATCATGAATTTTACAATGACTATTACAGTGCTGAGAAGAATATTCTAGTTCTCTTTACTTACCAAATCAGGAACACATACAAGTGTGGAAACTGAGCAATGGAATGAGCACTAGCTACAGACTTGTTTGAATTCCCAAATCATCATCAATCACTAGCTCTGTGACCTTAAGGAAATTCCTTGAGCTCTCTGAGATTCCATTTCTCTCTAAAATAAAGCTAATAAAATCTAAATCCCTAGATTATGAACATTAAATGAGACATGTGGGGGAGGGGAGAAGCTTACCATAATATCTGTACAAAAGACACAGTAAGTAGTTGCCATTTAGGCTTTTGTCTAGCATTTTCTGGAAACCTGTATTTGGTTTGAAGATATAGCAAGAGACAGTACAGCATGCAGGCAAAAGAATATGGGGTCTGAAATCAAACTGCCATTCATCAGCTGTGAGACCTTGGGCAATAGATTTACCCTCTCTGTGCCTCAATTTCTTCATCTGAAAAATGGAGATAATAATGGTACCAGTTTCTAGGATTAAAGTGCTTAGAATAGGGTCAGGCACATAGTCGCCATTCAATAATGCTATCACTCACTAAATGCTATCTGTTATTAATAATCAAAATGCTATGTGGTTTCAATTTATAATTGTACACACAAATCTGCTTTTATGTATGAGGAGTGTGAGAATGTGAGAATTTTAGTAGTAAAACCTTAAGTTATTTTAGGGAAATTGTCCTTCACCCTGGGAGTTCGGCGCGCGTGCGTGCGTGCGTGCGTGCGTGCTTGTGTGTGTGTTCATAACACTCATTTAGTGGGTATGTTTAGAATTTGGCAAGTAGATTTAGATTTTTTTCAGCTATAGAATTGGCTTCCCTTGTGCCCCTGGCAATATCTCCTAACTGACACTATTGCAGGAAAAAAAAAGCAAATGAAACCTTATTTTATCCGGTGGCTAAAAAAAGGCTTTTACATTTTAACTGAAGCCCAGAATGTTTCCTGATGAAATTAGTTCTTGACTACTGTGAAATTTTCTTAAGTGGCACCAAGTCAAGTCTAAAACCATCCTTTAGGTCTTTAAAGAGGCAGTCAAGTAAAAGAAAAACAAAACTAAACTATATTAAAAAAAATAATATTGTTTTTGTATATAATATTGTTATTTTGTAAAAAATATGTATTTTTTTATAAAATGTAAACTATATAAAAAGAAAAAACTAAAAAGACTTACCAATTCAAGTTACTCACAAATACACACACCATTTTATGAATAAACAGAGCTGGTTTCACAAGAGGAAAGGATGTGCTATAGACAGGAGCTGCCTCCTAAAAGAACCACAAGGCTCTGATTAAAGAAAAACAATCCGTTGATACTGTCACAAGCCTATGCCTTGTGGGTAAGATCATCCAAAACCATTCATCGTGAGGCATCTCTACTCAACAGCTCTGGGCTGGAAAAGTGTAGATGGGGATGCAGAACACCACCAGCTGGAAGACCATTCTAATATAACTTTCAAATGTGGTAGAAAACATCTTAGAATTGAAGACACATGATGCTTTCATTGGGATGTTCCTTTGAATTATACTAAAAGTAAGCTAAATAGTATCTCTAGAAAGCAATAGAGTTAAGTAAGAGCATGGGCTTTGAAGGAAACTTCTGATTGCAACACATTTCTAGCTTTGTCGCCTTGGTTAAGTTTTAGACTCTTCTGGGCCTCTGTTTCCTAATCAGTGAAACAGAAGTGGTAAGGCTTCTCACATACTTTTTGTTGTTGGGGGGCTAAATGTGTAATAGCAGGAAAAGTGCTTAGCATTTGGAAAATTATATTAATTTATTAATTAATGTTACAGCTATTCTTTTTAAGATAAAACACCAGTAACTGACCCTGAACTATGGGGTTGCTAAAGTAATTCAACACATAATTTAAATAGAAGGATGAAAATCTTGTAGAGAATAAAAGCACTACAAGATGAATGAAGATTGTTATAATAAATACAGATCTTAACCAAAGTATTGAGATATAATGAATTCATTCAGTAAGTGTCCGTTGAACCCTTCAGTGGATTTTATTAGATCTGCCAGGAGAACTAACAAATCCATAGCTGCCCATATTTGTAAAACAATTTCAAACCCTGTGCAAAGGAGATAAAGTGTTATCACTTTGACAATGTTACTAGAGCAAATGAAGTACATTGGATGTATCAGCTAAAGCCAGTTGATTAGGAATTTAGGGAATTTCACACATACTCCTACTCTTTCACTGGTTTTTAACAATGAAATGTATAAATGCACAGAAAAAAAAATTTTTTTAATACAAATGGCATCCATATTCACCACCGAGATGTTAGCATTTTTCATATAAGCTTCTCAGTTCTCCTTTTTATTTTTAAACAAAATAAAACATTGCTGATAAAGCTAAGGCCTTAACATCCTCTTTTCCCATTCCTCTCCTTCCGTTCCCAAGGTGATTACTATGATAAAACTAGTGATTCCTTTCGTGAAGGTTTTGCATTTTTAATACAAAACACTGATTTTTAAAAAGAGCTATAAAATTACATATACAGAATACCATTTTTTAATACAAAACAAAGAATATATTCTTAAGACATTTGTCATAAACAAGAAACAAGCACCTGTTGTTGAAAATTCAGCATAGGTATCTAAAAATTCAGAGCCGTTGCCTGTATATTCTGTCCCCCTAATATTCCGAACAGAGCAATCTATGTAATATGCTGAATGGATTTGGCCATGTTTTCTAAACCAAAACTCAAAAATATCTGACGAAAGATTTTAGTTTCTCATTTGTAAATATCATTATATGAAGTTTTTAAAAGGCGTAGATATTCGATCGCATTTGGTTAAATATCTATCAAATGGCATTTTTATAACAATAACATTTTTAAAAATAGGCTTTTTCAAGAGACTGGGATATATATGTTCATGGGGTTTGTAACATTATAAGAATTTTACCCTGGCTTCATCTGAGTAATAACGATAAAACAATAACAACAATGAACAGCCTCGATCTTTCTACTAACATATAAAATTTCCCCTTTGAGCCCGGTTGAGGGCTTTATTTCCTCCTTTCAGGAGAGGCCACAGCGTTAAAGCGATGCTTCCCTAAGTGTGCGCCGGGAGCAAGAGGGTGGGCTGGCAGCCCCTCAAGCGGCTCCACAAACAAGGGCTCCCGAGTGAGGCGCCGGGAGGGGCCGCAGGCCCGCCGCGTGGGGATCCCAGACAGGCGCACGGAGGACTCCGTCCGTCCGCAGCGGCTGGTGAAAGCCGGGGGCCGCCGGGGGGCCGCCGGGGGGCCGCCGGGGGGCCGCCGGGGGGCCGCCCCGCCCCGCCCAGCGTAAGCGCCACACACACTCACTTTTCTAACTCCGCTTTCCCCAATTTACTACCATCCAACAGTCGTAGAATTTAGGGTCGCAGAGCACACTTAGGAAACGCTGCAGGAAGTAATTCACACTCATTCCTGTCCAAGTTTCCTCCAGTGAGATAATGGTTTAAATCAGAAAGGAACGCCCTCCAGGGAAGCTCCGCTGGGCCGCGGAGGCCTGGCGGTGTTTTCCTTGCAGCCTTTCGAGTGCACACACCTCCATCGCAGCTTTGCAGTTAAAAGGGACCTCGCACCTACCCAAGAGCGCCCAGGACTGCTAGGTGAACACCCAGGGCACAGAAACGCGTATCAGTCCCGAGGCCCCTGTGGCAGGCAGGTCCTTCTCCGAAGCTTCGTAACTTGCTGGGTCCGGCCGGGGGCAGCCAGGAAGGGCGGGGATGGGGATGCAGTGAGCCGGGCCTGGCCCGCCCCTGCTCTGGCGCGGCTCTCGCCGATCTGAAGAGTGGGGCGCTCTTGATGGTAAAGGGCTCTTATGAGCCCTAATAGCCCTTGGTCGGCTCCGCGGTAATTACGCGGCAGATGGACTTGGGAGGCCTTGCTCCTGCTGTGGCTCAGCTGCTGAGATGCGGAACGTAATCAGGCCTCAGAGCCGGTCAGGGCCATCAGCAGAAGCAAGGCTCCGTCCCTCGTTTTGACAGAAAATTGTTCAGCCCACACCTTCGCTGCCCTGCCAGGGGTCGCCCCTCCTTCCTGCTCCCTCCTTACCACCCTCACTTCTGAAATGAAAGGGTTAATCCCATCGGCTTCACCAGCCTAAAGAGCAGGCCAAGGACTGAAAGTAGAGGACCCTCTGAAATCTTACTCCTTCCTTCCCAGCAAAACTCAGCAGAGCCACCTGTCATACACAATTAAAAGGGTGGGCAAAAATCTACAATAAAAAAGCCCAGCTTGGGGGATTGTCTCTGAAGATTGGGCCAGAGAGAACCAAGGGCTCTCATCTAAAGCAGAACTTTAGACTGTTGTGCTGTCACATTTTTTTTTTTCTGGCCACTTCATTTTGTGTAACTCTTCGTCCCATGAGTGTTTCATTTTCCTGGGAATAGGGAATTGTTCTCTTGGGTAAGTCCCTGGATCAAGACTGCTAGCACATCCTTTTCCAGAAAAGGGCCAATTAACTAACGGAGCAACCTAACAGCTATCATTTAAACAGGTAATATGTTCCAAGACGCCATTTAAGACACCTCCTTAGAGATAGTCTGACTTTTTGGGTCTTTGTTTCATGAGCCCAGTTTATATTCTAATTAGTGCACTCTTAGGACAAAATAGCATCACTCTAATGTTCGTGTAGGTCATTTCAGTGCCATGCTCTTTAACCATCTTATTTCCTACAGCAGCACTAGGTTTCAGCTAAATGTCCCTAAAGGCTAAGTGATTTTAAAAAATATATAGTGAAAATAATGATATCTCCCATGCACTGAGCCTTCACAATGAGGCTACTATCATCTATGATCCTCTTGAAGCACAGGTTTATCTCTAATCTGCAGGTGTGATTACCCCAGCTGCGCAGATGAGCAAACTCTCAGAATGCTGAAAGTTAAGTCTGCTCCCACAGATGACACCTCCAGTGAGTGGAAGAACTGAGATCTGAGCCCAAATCCACACCCATCCTCTCTTACCACCGTCACTGTCTTGAATTCAAAGACCTAGGTTCTTTTCCAAGATGCTTCATGAATGTGTCACTCTGAAACCTTCATTGCTCCATCTGCAAACAGGAACTGTTAATTCTTTCCCTATCAACCTCACAGATTTCTTTTGAAGATATATAAACACTCACACACTTAAAGCTGTACACCTTGTCAAAATAGAGTATTTAAATCAATATTCTCACAATTATTACTTTTTTCGACCAAAGTAACTGGAGAAGTAGGTTCAGGGAAATTTCTAAAGCAATGAGATAATCTTAAAAAGTTGACCTCAGGTCTCCAATTAATCTTGCCAGAGAAAATCAGCCTAAATTCACCAGTGTCTGGCAATCTGTAGGTCTGCTGCCTTCCAGCAGGGCATCTTATCCAACAGCAAGGAAAGAAGTGCATGGTGAGGGCTTTCTATGGGGCCCATTAAGTAAGCCTTTCAAAGCTAAATAGGAAGCTCTGTCCTAATGAATCTTCTGTTGGACTTTTTGTAATATCACGTGGAAAAATGATTTTTTTTATTTTTATCTTTCTTTTTTAATTTTTATTTTTAAAGCATGTTTATTCTATTACAGTTGTCTCAGTTTTTCCCCCTTTGCCCTCCTCCACCCATCCCACCCTGCCCCCCCCGCCACAGTCAATTCCCACTCTGTTGTCCATGTCCATGGGTCATTCATACATGTTCTTTGTTTAGTCCCTTCTCCTTCTTTCCACCATTGTCCTCCTTCCCCATCCCCTCTGATCACTTTCAGTCTGCTCCATGTGGAAAAATGATTTTAGAATTAATTAAGTTCCCAAAGTGTTAAGACCCCAGACATTTCCAGATCTTCCTTTTGGAAGCTGCCCCACTAAGAAAAAGAGAAATATCTGTTACTAAAACTCTAAGAAACCACTGATTTAAGTTACACCATCGATTTAATAACAACTTTTTTGGAATAGAAGAAAATATTACTGCATTAAACTAATACGTACATTGTTAGGGATAGTCAATTTCACAGTTTTAAAAATATTCTAAAAATGTGGAAATCTTATAATTGAGGAAATATGTATTTATTTAATAAATAGCCTTAAACCAATATCAGAAAGACTTTACATTGGGCTGTTGATGATGGCTCTTTTTAGTGTATAGTTTTTGGTAAAAGTTAGGGATGGAGAAGGAAGCTATATAAGTCTCAATTTTTCCAACTAGAGAATGAAAATTTAACTTGATTTGGGTCTGGGGACAACAAAAGAGAAGAAATTCTAAATTTCAACTTAGCTTCACTAGAACAACATCAGCTTTTTCTACAAACAATTTCAATTAAATTCATATGTGAGATACATTCAACTGCCAAATAAATGTTCACTGTACCATTTACTACACCATATGCCCAATAATGCATCCAACTTTCTTGTTGGTCCTTAAGTTATTGACATGATGCATTCTTCTTAAATGTATAAATATCATGTCAATTCACAGGACAATAAGAGAGAAATGAGAAATAGATCATAGATATGTAGAAACGGAAAAGTCACATGTCAGAACAGTGAGAAGAACCAGGTTCAAGTTCAGTGTACGGAAGTAGGTTTTTACATGATTCAACTGAATGCAATTTATTAGCCATAGGACAGTGCTCCAAATTGCTACTCATCTCATCACTACCCTTTTTCTGCCTTGTAAAAATAACAATATATGTAGATCTGAGATGTCACAAAGTGAAGAATTCTGAACATGACAGTAAATTCAAAATGTGATACATCTTTAAATTGACATGTAAGTGGCATCAATCAAGAACACAGAAACACACAAAGGAAAATAAAATGCCACACTCCTTAGATCTGACACTTGCCAATAGATAGATACTCTCAAAAATCCAGTCTTGTCAGAGTAACAGGTAGACAGTGCAAGTGTCCATGTGCACGCATGGAAGGCAGCCCAAGGTAAATAGTACAGGTTTTCAAATCAAGTGCCATCCCCAAGGAATGTTGCAATCTCAGTCAAGACACCCAATCTTAGCTGCAATTTTCTCTTCTATGCAATGACAATATCTTCCTCTCAGTGTTGTTAGGAAAATTAGTACTTACAATAATAAAATTAATTAATTGCTGCTATTTATTGAGCACTTTCTATGTGTCCAAGAGTGCTTAGTGTTTAATATATTATTTCATTTCATGTTGACCACAACCATGGAATATAGTCTATCCCCACTGTACAGATTAAGAAATTTCCAAGTGCACCCAGCTGGAAATGCTGGGATTCAAATTCAGTTCTGTCTGATATCAGAGATTGTTCTTAATCACTCTGCTCCAATAATAATTTATTTTATTTATTTTTGTTTTCTTTACCAATGTATCCCAAATGGCTAGAATGTCACCTGGCACAAAGTGAGCATAAAAAGAGTAATAAAATCTGTGGACTGAATGAATAGAGTGTTTTACATAAGTTAATACATGATCCAATAAGCAATTTGCACAAATTCATCATTTCCTTTCATTCTCACAATGTTCTTGCATTATTACATCTAATTTATAGCTGAGGAAATGGAGGCTCAGAAAAGCTAACCAGCTTCTCAGGGCCACATGGTAAGTGATAGAGCCTGGATTTGAGCCCAGATCTGGCTGCTTAAGAGCCCAGCTTTCCTCTGAGTAAAGGCACTTTCAGCATTACCTAACTAAGTGCCTAATACCGTGCCTGCCATATAGTAATCATTCCATAGACACTGTTCTCTCTTCACCCATATGCATTTTAATCCACTTAGAGTAACTGACCTAAAGTAGAGTCTGTGTAATATATTGAAGTTTTATATGGAAATGTTTGTGAGCATAATGCCATCCACCATTGCCAAACCTGATGAAAATGGCATTTGTCTATTTACTTCCTTTAATTTTTTAAACAACTTATGTTTCAGGGATGTTTTAAGAAGTAAAGGTAATAAAGGATGTTAAGTGCTTGGCACAGCACCTGGCACATGGTGCATACTGAGCAAGTCCTGCCTCTCCCACTTTGTTCCCTTTCAAGACCACCCCAGTCTTGAAACCCATGGTTTATTCCAGCAGACAGTGAGGGCCAGTGTGATGATACTGAGGCTGCTGCTTACACCAGTGTGTAGCAGGGTAAACTGACTACCTTGTTTTCTCCAGACCATCAACAGCAGAAGACTAGCCATGTCTGGCTTGCCTTCTAACATGACTGTGTGGCTGCTGGACACAGTAACATCCACTTTTCCTTATACCAAAATGCTGTACTTTATTTAATAGAAAGGCAGAGCCACTGGGGCATTACCTGCTAGGTTGTTTTAACTATTGTTGGTTTCCTCTGATTCTCTAGAATAAAAGCATTTCCATCTGACTTCACGAATCTACAGGTGAGGTTAGCAAGCTAACCCAGATAGCCAAAAGGAGATCAGTGATATGTACAATTAGAAACACAAAAGTTGGTTTTAAATTCACATGGAATTTGAAGACTTGATTGTAATTTAAAACAGGAAGGCTTCTCGGTATCATTGGATTATAAAAGAATTATTTAGGATGTTTACTATAAATGGTGATATTCTTAAGAAAAAGGAGCCTTAAATCATTAATGTGTCAAAGGTAATATTCAATTACTTAGATGAGCACAAAAGGGATGACATGCTATTCAGAATTCTGAGAACCCATTTTGATTTTTTAAGATCAAAAAGTCTTATACACTTTAAAATACTTAAAAAGTAGCATTGTTGCCCCTCTCAGCTCATATGGAGATAAGACAGTAGAAAAGAAGTTACTCTGGATGGTTTTGCACATGTAGGCTTGTTACTGCAATCTCGAATCTAAGTGAATCAGAAAAGTGCTAAGAACTTACCCTTCTCAAATACCAAATCTATTACCATAAACATTGCTAGAAATATCCCAGATTTTTTAGGGAAATTAAGCAGATAATTTTTAGCTTTGAGTAATGGATTGAGTAATAATTTTGTGATTAAATATCTCAATTGTTCTTCAATGTAAGAATCACTATACCAACTTCTACATTATTTTACAACATATATATATAGTTTGTGAATGAGTTCATCAAGCAAGACTATAAAACTTATTCCTGATAAGGCTGTACTTCAAAAATGGTTTTGAAATTAAAAATTCCAAAATGTATACCATTGGTATAAAAAATTATAAATTATTGAGCTTAAAACAGCCCAGTTGGAAAATCATTACATTAGTGGTGACACAATACATTAATAATGATAAAATACATTTTTCCAGAACGAAATTTGAAGTACCAGAATATGTATATGGTTTTTGAATGAGAAACCACAGCTGTAAGAATGCAGTGGCCCCTTTACCTAAATCTGTCAAAACCTGCCTGATGGTTAGGGGTAAGAATGCAGATTGGTCACCTATGAAAATAAGAATACAATTTTTTGAGACAAACTCATCAGCATAATTCTAATTAGTTATGGTCTTTGTTGTGAGAAATAAGAAATTCTGTGGTCTCACCTTAAAGAACATTAAGAAAACATTACTAAGAAGAAATTGGAAAAAGTAATACATGTTAGAATGATGAGGACAAATTATTTCTAATTGAACAGATGGATAAACATTGCACACAAGTTGTCAAAGTACATTTAATTTTACCACAACAAGAGATGTTCCCTTCACAAAAAGCATAGTAATCATCTTGGATTTATGACACTGGGTGGTGATAAACAGATGCATTGTTAAAGACAGGCTTTTTTCTTAGAGGCTTGTTTTGTTGTTTATACTAATTTAAATTCAGCTTTACAGCCTGAATGCACTTACAGCTCTATGTGATGCTATGTGTGTGCAGAACTTTCTTGAGTTGTTGCCAAATATTTCCTTCACCAAATCCATTGCTCCAAAGAATTTGCAATATTGGAGATCACTGGTCCCCAATTTAGGTTATTTTTGCTCTGATTGCTGTAGCTCTTCATCTTGCACTTGGGAAGACATATAAAATAAACAAGTTCACAAGCCCAGGGCTTCATTTAGGAATGTTTACTAAAGCTTCTAAGGACCAAAACTGAGTTAAACTAAAAGGTGTTCTTCCAAGCAAAAATTACGTTAGTCTGATTTGGTCACTTAATCTGCCATCAACAGGCAAAATAGAAATACTTGCCCAATTCTAGGTGGTTTTGCTGGCTGTAGAGCTTAAAGTCTTAGGCAAAGCCATATAAAGATTTACAAAGTTAGTCTTGCTGCAAAATTATGGCTTCATCACAAAAAAAAAATGCAAAGAGATTATGAAAAGAAATGTTTCTGGTTCATCCTTAAGAATTTGTCTGCTTCTGGTCTTTGTCCTACTGGAAAAATATAATGAATATCATAATAAAAAATGTAAAACCTCTAAAGAAAGTTGGAGATTGAAGCACTAGATCATATCCACAAGTATTTTCATTTCCTTTTATTGAAAATAAAGTGAGAAGCTACAAATTGAAACCAAGTTTACAATGACCTGAAGGAATTTGCCTTTGTATGACATGTCACATTTGCCCTTGTTATAAGTAGTTAAACGTTGAAATATATTTTTCAATTAGGATTCTATAGATGGAAAAATTATAATAAAAAGTATGACAAAATTATTTAAATTGATATAACATTTATAGATGAAGGCAGAACTTGGAACTGAGCCCTTGTTTACCACATAATGAATTCATATGGATCCTTGTGGTGGAATCAA
Source organism: Pteronotus mesoamericanus (assembly GCF_021234165.1). Classification (NCBI taxonomy): domain Eukaryota; kingdom Metazoa; phylum Chordata; class Mammalia; order Chiroptera; family Mormoopidae; genus Pteronotus; species Pteronotus mesoamericanus. The sequence goes on from NW_026555329.1 coordinate 42,918,272, forward strand.
GGAGGCAGAGGCTGTTATCACTGTGGTGGCATATTAGACATATGGATGGTCACTGAGAAGAGACAATGTTCCAGGTGTGTGCAACCTGCGGCCCATGGGCTGCATGTGGCCCAGGATGGCTACGAATGTGGCCCAGCACAAAAGCATAAATTTACTTAAAACCTTATCTTTTTTGCTCATCAGTTTTCATTAGTGTTGTTGTGTATTTAATGTGTGGCCCAAGGCAACTGTTCTTCCATTGTGGCCCAGAGACACCCAAAGGTTGGACACTCTGGGCCCTTTACCATACACTGAAGGGCATCCCCCACTGCTTGCCTGCCATTTCTATTCTCCAGTGGGAACTAGTAGTTTCAATTTACCTTCTTGGAGACCAGAGGTTCCTGTGAATTTACTTCCCATCTACCCTGTCTACTATCTGAATTCTGAAAGCATTTTAGTCATCTTTTTTTTAATTGTTCAAATACATTTGTCTCCATTTTCCCACCACCACTTTCCCCTGCCCCACCCACCCCCACCTCCCACCCGCGATCCTTCCCCACTTTGGCTTCATCCATCATCCTTTATACATGTTCCTTGACTGGACCCTTCCCTTTCTTTTCCCTGTTACCCCCTCCCTCCTTCCCTCTTGTTACTGTCAGTTTGTTTTTTCTTTCAATGTTGCTGGTTATATTTCTCTTGCTTGATTGTTTTGTTGATTAGATTCCACTTATAGGTGAGATCATATGGTATTTGTCTTTCACTGCCTGGCTTATTTCACTTAGCATAATGCTCCCCAGTTGTATCCATGCTGTCGCAAAGGGTAGTAGCTCTTTCTTCCTTTCTGCTGCATACTATTCCATTGTGTAAATGTACTGTAGTTTTTTGATCCACTCGTTTATTGATGGGCACTTAGGTTGCTTCCAGAACTTGACTATTGTAAATTGTGCTGCTATGAACATTGGGGTGCATATGTTCTTTTGAATTGGTGTTTTGGGATTCTTAGGGTATAATCCGAGCAGTAGAATTGCTGGGTCAAAAGGCAGTTCCATTTTTAGCTTTTTGAGGAAATTCCAAACTGTTTTCCACAGTGGCTGCACCAGTCTGCCATCTTCTTTTTTATGATCAAAATGATTTAAAAACAAAATTTAGGATCACCTGGTATTTCTCAGACTTCCAAAATCTCAGACGGTGACTAAAACAAAATGTCAATAATATTAGACTTCAAAGATTAAAAAACTACCATTTTTCAGGAGAAAATAAGAATCTATTTCAATGAAGGGTGAACTCAGCAGTCCAATGACATATTTGAGCATACAAACAGTCACAGGAGATCACCTCAAGTCATTGACAGTTGCAAAGAGCAGGCAGGGCTCTTGTCAAGAGCAGGGGTTTTATCTTTATGTAAGCTGCTGCCACCTTGGCTGTCCTAACTACCAGAAGCCCAGACTTTCTTCCTCTCTGGGGGTTTACTGGTGCCATATATGGCAAGATTTACAGAATGTTCCTATTAAGCCAAAAGAAAGAACTTTCATAGATTTAGATGGCTAGTTTTCCTGATTTCTACCTGGGGAACTTGAGCAATATGGTATGCCCAGTGTTGGGCACACAACAGGCCCCCAGAAAGGCTTTGCTGAGTGAGTGGGTAGGTGAGTGAGTATGTGAGTAATCAATTTGTACATCAATCAATGTATAAATAAAACATACTCTTAATTTCAAAGTCATTCAGAATAAGGCAGAGAGGTTCTGAAAATTACCTGGATTTCCACACAAAGTTGAGGAGGTTTTTATTCATTTGCCAGAATTATCTACAGTTATCTCAGTCCTCTACCCCTGCTGCAAGATGTCCATATTATCTACCCAAATAGAGATAATTTCAACAAGTATAATATTAATGTTAGTGTAACTAAACTTATATAGTCAAGCCTTTCAGTATACGCTAATAAATAGACTAAGTGTTCAAGGAGAAGACTTAGGCATAGAACAAGTGGCAAGTTCTCTGTCCATTTCTCAAAGTTTCTCCCCAAATCCCATTCTCCTTGCCCAAAGGGAATTGCATGTAGTGCTGAGAGTCTGCTTATTTGACCTTTGCTGGGAGAACCCACTTAGTATTGTGGAATATTTTCCCAGTCACAGATGAAGCCATTTGATTCCAATATCATGCCCAAACAAACCTTAGACTAACATTCTTCAAAATTGACTTCCTCCTTTCTGTCTTCCTCATCCTACCCTCTAGTACAGTAAAAAAAGAAGCAGAGCAGTAGAGGGGAACAACACCATGGAAAAACCAAGAACTCCTAAATAACCCAGAGTTTGCCTATATTCTTTTTAGTATAGTAGATCTACAATCTGGTATAATTTTTAAACTTGTGTTTGTCGCAGGCACCTATAATATGTTCAAGAAAAGGATTAATTTCCTGAACACTGATCCCCACCCATCAGTCACTCTGGAATAAGCTGTGTAAGCATTAATAATGACTCCTCACTAATCCTCATCTTAATGTAATATCATCTTGTATAAATTTAATCTTTTGATTATACACTGGATCAAAGCTTTTATTCAGTCAATATTTTCTAGCACTTGAATGAGAACCCAAATGAGAAAGAAAATAGCAAATCTTACAATTATAGCAAAATATGTAAGAACAGATATTATGTGTATCTTAAAATTAAAAATTAAAAAGAAAAAGAAATACCTCCCTCCATAATGTAGAGTGAGCCAGAATAAGCTGTAGTCTTATGGTAGTAGGAATTGTCAGCAGTTCAGAGCATAGCTGTAGCTGCTAACTTCATTTTGCCAAAGGACTTGAGGAAGATTCATTCTTTCTCAAGTATAACAGCATACACATTAGATTTCTCAACAATTAAACAAATGACAGACTGTTGACAATAGTGAGTTTTGGAGTGTAGGGTAGTCTTGTGTTCAAATAAAGATAAGAGGGGAAATGGAGACCCATAAAAGCACATCTTTCTTGTACCTTATAAATATTACTGATTACTAATGAGAATAATCTTGCTAACATATTTCTCAAACAGTTATGTCAAAATTCCTCCTAACTCTTTTCTTATATGTTCTCACTATGCTCTCCTGCAGTGGGCCTTCCCTTTTAGAATTTTCAGGTTTTCAAAAGCTCCAGAAGAACTTTAGCAACTAAAGCATTTGAATAGTATCTATTATTGAGTCAGCTGAAACTTCAACAATCAGCGTTATAAATAGCAGAAACTATCTCTCAGAAATAAACTAAATTCACAGTTTATAGGAAAATGTATGTTCTGCTCACAATTGTAAACTCTCTACCTCTGGCAACTTGTTAATTTCCCTCCTCTCTTTTCTTCCATGTTCCCTTCTTGCCTTCCTTTCTCCTCTATTTTTCAAGCATTCTTAATTAACAAAGTTTTGATAGTATAACCCATGGCATCTCCTTTTTCAATGTTATTGACCTTCATGAAGGTAATGGCAATCCTTTTCTTTACCTAGTTTTAAAATTGTGGAGAGCAATGGCTAAGCAATTGTCACTAATATTCATGAGTAAGTCATGGCTTTGTTTAATTTATACAAACTACTTAATTATAGGCCCAAAATATTAAAGTTAAATTTAAAAATAAGAAGACAGTACATTCCTTTCACACTTGACACCCTCACACATACAATGGTCAAATAGCCTGAAGAGGATGGATGATTAGGAGAAAATTTCAAGCTTGAATTTGTCTAGTAATTTGTGATTATCGAACCCCTTCCCATATAAGTGGGGAAAGAGGACAGAGCTGGTATTTGAGGATATAATCATCAAAGCTTCACACTGTCCCTTCCAACTTTCCAGGCCTTCCCCTCCCCCTTGATAAAAGCTGGGGATTTTTCCTATGACTTTTCTTAGGCACTCTTAAGGACTACAGTCTTCTATGGTCACTTTAAATTGCAAGTAAGACACCCAGTTTTCTGACAATAATGAAAAATTAATCGAACAAACTCCCCACCACCACCACCACAGCAGCCCCAGCTGAACCTTCCTCCTGCTGCTTGCTACATGGGAAACGGTTGCCAGGTCCCACTTTCTTTCCCATCGGAATAATTTTCCTTTCCTCGGCTTGCTAACCTTGTTGCTGACAGGTCAGGCTGACGTAGGGAGAAGACAGAGCAAAAGAATGGCCCCATTTCGTTGAACTTTCATAAAATGTTTTCTGCTCTCTGGGCCAGCAGATGGCTCAAGTTAACTCCCATAAGCATTTCATGAGGTGTTCACTGCTGTGGACAATGTGTTTTCTTTCAGCTGCCCACTCCCTTCTCGGGGTGTGGTTTCCCCAGGTCTGTTCTCAAGGCTCTCTCTGAGATACTGCCACAATGCTCCTTCCCCCGGGGGTTCTCTGGGACAGGATTTTACATGGTTCAGACTCATGATATGAGGTCCAGATAAATATCACATGTCCTTGCCCTCTATCCGTGGGAGTGTCTGTGCCCATACAGTGCTGCTGCTCTCTCCTTCTCCTTCTTCCTCCTTTTCCTTTCCTCTTCTTTCTTTTCTTCTCCTCCTTCCTCTCCCTGCCTTTTTTCTCTCATCCCTTCTCAGCTCAAAAGGGACAGCCTTTTACCTATGGATTCCTCAGGGGGGTGTCTCCCGAATTTTAGGGAACAATATTAATTCAACCACTTTCATTAACCTTGAAGAAAGGAGAAAGTTCCCCATCCCTGAGAGTGAGGAAGACACACAATTTCCAGACTGTGAGGGTTGAGTTCTGGACAGTCTGACTGAGTTTCAGAAACTACCTATGTCTATTCAGCATGAAGGTCTTGTCCCTCCTTTGGACTGTGGCACCCACTGAATCTCAATGGCTTAGCATTCTATTACAAGAAAAGGAAGAGTTCATTATTTTCCTTGGTAAACTACTGTCTTCTCTTCTTTGTAGTAAACTATTTTCATGGTGAAATTATAACATTTTGAAAAATTCCAAAGGTCTTTTACAACTTAGTGCAAAAATCCAGGAGTTACCACAAAAGCCTGTAAGTAAAATGAAGTTATGAACAAACATTTACTAAATACCTTTTTGATTATTAAAGCACTGTGTTGAATGTTTTGCATACATTATCTTATTTAGTCCTCACAACAACATGAAGGCAGCATTATTATTATTCCCACTTTAAAGATGAGTAGATTAAAGTTCTAAGAAATTAAGTAATTTGCCAACAATCTCCCACTAGTTAATGGCATAGCCTAGGCTTGAACCCAGCCAGTGGGAAGCTTTTCCCTCTCTCTCTATATATATCTTAAACTATATTAAGAATCACTTTTAATGACTTTTTTAAAGCTTTTAGAGGAGAAAGTTGTTTTTATATCTGTTTTTGATGCTTTTACAACATTAGTTTTCATGCCAATTATCTTTCTTATAATGTGACTGAAAGTGACATTTTGAAGATCATGATATCTGCAATTCTTCCCTCTTGTCTGTGACTGTGTTTCTAAAGTCGAAACTAAGTACAGAGCACCCAGCAAGGGTCCTAATTCTAACCGACAGTGAAAAACATTGAGTAGGTAGGTATTCCCAGGGGTAGAGTACCTATCGATACCAATAATATAAGCATGAAAATGTATACCTTATAAAGTCCTTTCTCACAGTTGCTCATTAAGGGAATATGTGTCATTCACTTCTTTCAGGTTGGTCTAAGATAATTTGCCTCATATCCTGGGCTTTTTGAACTATGTCACTTTCTGGCACACTGCCATTCTCTATGTTCATACCCATGCCAGACAGTGTTAGTCATCATGACACTGTTTCTTCTGAACCCCAGAATCCCCAGAGCTTAAGGAAGCCACAGCCAACTGATTGGTGTTGCCTGCAGCATTAAATCTATTTGTCCATAGTTGAGTGTCTTCCTCTAATTGAACTCCTTGATCTGCTCATCTTCACACTTTTACTATTCTCTAGTTCACACACTCTGCTAGAGGACCATCTCAGCATTCACACTTCTCTTGTTCCCCATCTTTGAACAGAGCTCGATGCAAAAAGACACCTGATTGCATCTTGCAAAAATAAATAATTGTATTGTCTTACTCTTCCTGAGATCAACACCAGAGCTGCCAAAATAACTCTGTTAATTTAACCTTAAACCTAGAACAGTGAGACTAAAATGCATATATTATATAAAGAAGACAAAACCATCCCTTGGAGAAAGAAAGGAGAGTGGCTGTGGCCAGACCAGGAAGGAAGGGTGGGTGATGGGCTATTTTCATCCTGGTGATCTCTCCCACCAGCTCCTTGGCTCTCAAATGCTATAAAGCACTTTGTTCAAGAATGGACAGAGTAATGTGAGTGTTAACAAAAGCCTCTTGATCAAAAAGTGCTGAGGTTACACAAATATTTGGCAAAGAATTATTTCTGCTGATGGATTGAAAGATATGAAGGTGTCACCAATTTACACTATTGGTGGGTTCTTTTTCTTAAAGATATGTACAACAAAATTACTTGTCAATTTGACATGTCTAATATACTCTGTATCAGAGTTTCACAGCATGTCATAGACTGTTACAACATGTGGACCATCAGACAACTTGTCTGGAGGCCCTGGACTACTGGGATACCACCCTCAACTGCTGCTGCTCATGATAATGACACCAAACTGTTAGCAGTGAATAAATCAACACATGCTATCCTCCCTCAGTTATAATTCATCCCTACTGAATACCTCAAATAGACTGAGGTTCATAAGGAGTTTTTTTAAAATCCTCACCCGAGGATATGTTTTAATTGATTTTTAGAGATAGAGGAAGGTAGGGGAGAAGAGAAAGAGAAGAGAGAGAAGAAGAGAGATAGAAACATTGATCAGTTGTTTCCCATCCCCGCCCCTACTGGAGATTGAACCCGTAATCTTTTCTGGTATAGGGACAATGATCCAACCAACTAAGCTACCTGGCCAGAGCATAATGGCATTTTTAAAAACTGATTTTAGAGAGAGGAAGTGAGAGAGAGAGAAATATCAATTTGTCATTCCACTTATTTATGCATTCATTGGTTGATTCTTGTCTGTGCCCTCACTGAGGACTGAACCCACAACCTTGGCATATCAGGATGACACTCTATCCAACTGAGAGCTACCTGGCCAGTGCTAGGGGCATTGCAATAATAACCTGGTGACCCAAAGGAGTGATACGGCCCTGATTTGCCAGGGGTAGTTATAACTGCAAGATAATCTTTATGGTAGCTAAAGTAATAATCACCACTGCATTAATAATAGTCACATTTATATGTAAGCCACCAAAATTCTCAGAGAAATAGTGATATGTATACTAATGAACACTAGTAGTCATTTTAATGATTTGCTTTAGTTGCTCCTGCAACATTGACTTCTTAACTCTTCTAGGGAAACAGAGGAACATGAACAGCAAGAACAAAAAAAGTCCCCCGTCAGAGAGGCTGGAACTCTTTTAGGTCACAAATTATCATTACATTACCAGTGTGGGCCTTGGCCTGGTTAAAGCATTCATCAGAGATAAATCATTACTGTTAGAGTCAGGGCAAAGACATACAGGATCATTGCAAATGATGCCTTAGCTATTTGCTGTGGGATTGATGGGGCAATAACCTCACTCAAAAAGTTCTAATGTTGCAACCTAGGCATAAAGTAGACCATGCTTTCTGAATTGAAATGGAAGAGAACCAATCAAACAACCCCTCTGTCAAGTATTCATTGAGGCATTTGCTTCACACTTGGATGACTGCAATAGTATCCTAGTGACTAAGTCTGTAGTCTTTTGCCCACTTCAGTCCATTCTGTCTGCACTGCTGCACTCACAAGTGGAATAGCTCCATTTCAGCACTCCTCCTCACCCCCTCAAAACCATTCATGGAAACCCCTTGCCAGATGAAATTTGACCCTTCCAGGCTGACCTGTCAATGATCTACTTTCTCTACCCTTATTTGCATCCATGACTTCCACCTCGGGGCTAGAATCTTGTTTGGAATGGTTTCTCTGCCTTTCCATATCCCACCCAGCCTCCAACACACTGCTCTGCCTCCATTTCTTCTGTGAAGTCTTTCCTACCCATCCCCGCCTTTCTTTCTCTGAAATCACTCACTGATTCCCAATGTTCTTTTGAGTACCCACCACATAGGTACAGAGATTCTTATTGAATAGACCTTACCTCTTGTTTGGCATATAGCATTTCTCTATTGGATTAGCAGAATCTTTCATGCTCTGTGCCTGTCTTATTGCCCCCTCTCCTGCCCCATAGCATCTTCTGGTTTCCTCCATGGCACATGGCAACATGTCTTACATAGAGAACAGCCTGCAGGTACGAGGCTGCTCTTCCAGAGCCCTTAGCATCTTAACAGAGCTGTAATTTGTCTTGTGAAGTTAATGTGCTAAGCAGGAGTCACAGCCTACTGGCTGTGTTTGCTCAATGACATGTTCTTAGCTCTGGGAGCCAGAAGCTCAGACTCTGAAAGCTAGTTCTAGAACTACACGTGTCTCAAAATCATCCCCTTTCTAACTTTGTCCTCAAGTCAGAGTTTTCTTAATGTCAAAATTCAATTTTAATTTCCTGATGTAGTTGAAATATGTGTAGATGCAAATATTTTCCTAGAATATGAAAAGAACTTTAATTTAAATCACAATTTCCACAGGTAACATTGCCAGCTTTTCAGGAGTGCCAAGATCCTTACACCTTGGCTGCCTTGGCTCCTCTCGTCTTTTTTTTTTTTTTTTTTTTTTTTTTTTTTTGCTCTTTTATATTAGAGTCTGAGGAGAAGCTTTTGGGAAACCTGTGAAAGTGCTGAGAGGAATGGGAATCAGCTTCATTGAAATAAGTACATACAGCAATTTTTTAGGCAACACAATGTGCAATCATCTCTACCCTGCAATGAATGGGAGCAAATTATAATCAGCATGTTGTAATACATTGGGGAATACTAGAAAATTCACCAGAACACACTGCCAAGTTTTTGACATGCTGAAATGGTGATCCCAGCTCCCCTGAAAGGCAAACAAAAATAAGAAATGCATAACTTCACAGAAGACTTCCTGACCAGAATGGCCCCTGACCCTGCCCCCCACTGAAGGCAAACTCTCCTTATTAAAGGGCTCCTTCAGTCATGCCATTTCAGATCACTCTGGCTCTGACACTAGTGCTGTCCTACCTTTGGTAAGTGATACTAGGGCTTAAGAAAGAAGAAAGGAGCAGGTGGCACCATGTTTTAGTCATGTCACAGCTCAGTGTGTGGATGCAAGTTTGCACGTAAGGAAGAGGCTGGTGAGTTGTTTGCATTTTCCTTTCTTCTTTTTTCCAAACAGAAAGTAGGCAGAGCATCACATTACAGAAGGACAGCACAGATTCCTGTCAATCTTCTAGGAGCAGAACACCTCTCTCTGCATCACAGTATGTTTTATAGCTGTCAGGTGCTGTGCCTCACTCTGAAGCCTTCTCCCAGGGTACTTACTCACACAGCTCCTAAATGTGCTGACATCCTGCCTAAAATAGAACTCACAATCCTGCCACCTAAATGAACCCAGCTTTCAACTCAGTCCAGTCAGATGGAGGGGGTTTCTTAGGCTTTTGGCATGGGGTAGCCAGAGTGGATAGATCAGCCATTGAGTTTTCATAGTACATTGTAGAAAGGGGGATTGTACAGTTCACAGTGTAAGTGTGGAGAGGAGGATGGTATGGTTCAGAATATAAGTACAGAGATGGGTTTGTTTGTGTGCACAGCAAGTGTGGGGAGGGGGATGGTAGAGGACACAGTGCAAGTGTGGAGAAGGGAAGTAGATAATGTGGTATCCAGAAAAGGACCCTGCTCCCCATGTCTCTTCACATTGTCTGTGAGGTCATAGGAATAGCCATTGGATACTCAGCTGCTTAATGTAAGACCACTCATCAATAAAGTACTTACATGCTCTGATCTATTGATGTGGACTTCTCCTGACCTTGCTAGCACTGATGGGACATGCTCATTACTGATGCTGCAGGATGGCCATCACCGGCTTATCAGTGACACTGAGGAGCTGCAAATTCCCTAAGGGACTGCTGACCACTCTCGCAAAAATTACTTGACCTTTATCAGCATCCATTGACAACTGCCACTGATACTTGATATTCGCACAGATCCTCCATTAGTGCCATCCAACAGGGGGCTTTTGTAGTGGAAGCAAGGGTGAAATAAGGAAGGGGATGCAGAGGACAATTTTGTCACTGAATTGTGTAGTCTCACAGTTCTTCTGCAGAGCTGAAGTTCCATCTGGAATCCCATAGACAACAGAGTCTAGAAACCATACATTTATTGAGGAACTATGTTTAAAAGCCTGTTTAGGGTACTGTTGGAGGAGGAAAAGTAATCATTTATGTGTAAACTTAGTCCTGAAGCAGTTTATTGTCTAATGGGAAAATGCAGACAGAATGCAGTGTTTTAAAAGAGCTGGTTCCCTCCAATTTTCTCCAGGTTGTGGGAGCCAGGTTACATAATGGAAAAGCAAGCATTGGGGGCCAGCCAGATCTGGACTCCAGCTCATTTCATCACTTACAAATCCCTCTATCAAGTCATAACTGAGACATCCTTGTCTTACCTACTAAGCAGGGTAGGACTAAAGCCCACTTTTCATAACTGTTGTAAGAATGTGGACTGAGATGAAATCATACACATGATAACACTTCCTGAGCAGCATTATTAATATGTCTTGGTGGCCCCCATGCCACGTCACCACAGTGCTGCTCTGGCAGGTGGCCATGGAAGATGACCAGCAGCGCAGAGCTGCTTAACCATCCCATGGAGTGCAGACAACAAAGCCTCCAGCCTCAAGCTCCATGACTTTCCCAAGAGAGTCTATAACATTGGAAACATAGATCAAATTTCCCATTTTTTACAGATTCAGTTTGTCTCTAACACTGCACAAATGTGTTTATGTCTCACAGACACCCCGTATACTCGCTGACCCACTCATGCTGCCTTTCTCCTTAGCACAGTAATGGGATCCAGCCAGAGGCCTCCTGTGGTGCTCCACATGGTCCTGTCCCTGAGGATCGTTGAGGCCAGTGACTCTTAGATCTGAAGAGAACCATCCCTGCCACCTGCCACAGAAATCCTAACCTCTAAACCTTAGACCCCAGGTTTTTTGTTTGTTTTGTTTTGTTTTTAGAGAGAAAGAGAAGGGAAAAGAGGAAGAAAGAGAGGGAGAGAAACATCAATGTATGAGAGAAACATCGGTTGACTGCTTCTTGCACTTCCCCAGCTGGGGACCTGGCCCACAACCCAGGCATGTGCCCTAACCAGGACTCAAACAGCAACCTTTCAGTCTGCAGGCCAGTGCTCAAGCCATTGGGCCACATCATCCAGGGCTAAAATGCACCCCAGTCTAAAATGCACCTTTCTATTTTTTACTTCGGCACTCGATAGTCATTTCACCTCTATTTTAAGTTTCAAATTTTTATTTATGATCCCAACTCTCCCGAGCCTCAGAAAGCTTAGGTTCCTTGACTAATGTCACAGAGCTAGTAGGTGGTCCTGCTGGGAATGGAAGCCTGTCTCCCTGACTCCAGAACCTGGGCTCTCAACCATAAGCACCAAGATGGTGAAGCCCCTAATCCTGCTAGGGTGTCAGGGAGCTGACCCCTGACTTTGAGAGAAGCAGGATGTCAGTGAAGGAAAGGAAGGGAGGAGAGAGCAGAGAAGAATTGAGACAAGGCAAGAATGTAAGGGACATCGTGTCTGAGGAGCCACTGGGCAAAGGATGTATCTCTCCAGCTGGATGAGCATTGCAAGTGCCAAGAGAAGTTTGTCCTCCATCTGATCCTGAGATGAAGCAGACATCTGTGCTGGCTGGCAGCAATCACATGTTTCTGCCATCACTGGTGCTTGATTTTATTTTTAAATAAGATGTTTTCCCCTTCAGTCCATATGTGCCTATCTCTCCAGATACTTATCACCTCCCACTTTCTTCTACATCTGAATCTTCAGATCTGTTCATGGATCCTGGATGGCCTCTCAGGGAGCCTCCTACCTAGGCCAGGGAAGAGTGGTCTTCAGGTGCAGATATGGACCCAGAGCAGAACCTGGCATCTCAACTCTGGGCCTGTCTTTTGCAGATAATTGGGACCATTCCTCTGATGCCAAATCCAGGGCCATCGGCTCAGGCAGCAAGCGGCACTCAGGGCCTTCAAGTGCAGTCGATCACCCCCCAGCTCCTGACAAATGCCCAGGGCCAGATCATCGCCACCGTCATCGGGAACCAGATCCTGCCAGTGATCAACACCCAGGGCATCACACTCTCACCGATCAAGCCTGGCCAACAGGTAAGGGCTTCCTGTCCAGGCAGCCAAGGCTACCTGAACACCTCTCCTTATAACACTTTTTCTGTTTTGTCTCAATCAACAGAAGGTAATTTTTAAGCTACAAAAGATTTAATTCCACTAATCTTAAAATACCAATACTCATAAACAAGGAAGCAGCTTTATTTTTTTATTCCTAGTGGTATGGGTGAGAACTAAATAGTTCTGTAATATAAAATATGAAAACATTAAATTATAAACAGAGACAGTAGTCTAAAATAGGGATGTGTTCTTATCTAGCTATGCTATGATGCTTTCAGACAATTTAAATTTTCAGATAATTTAAAAAGGGGTCAGGAAAAAAACAAGACCACTCATGCCTTACCTTTAATGTTTGTTTAAATTATTAAACACCAAGAGATTAAGCACCATCTTGGTGCTGCTGAGACTGCTGCCTACAAATTAGAAAATGCAAAATGGGAAGTTCTACTTGGTTGAATTTCATTAAAACCTTGACAATGCAGTTCATTTTTTTCATTCAAATATCAGAGGAGCACTTCCTAGGTGTTATTCTAGAGGCTGAGTACACAGCACTGAAGAAGAAAGATGCAGTCCTTGACCTCAGGGAGCTTCTGGTGTTATGGTTATGGTTCCTCTAACATTTTTTGAAAACCAACAATATAGCAGGCCCCTAAAGAAATGAAATAGCAGTGCTTCCTGATTAAAGGAGCTCATAGTCTTCCAGAGGACCCAGATACATCGCAGAGCCCCACTATGCACTAAAGCGGAAAATGTCCTGTGACAAGACAAACGTGTACAAAATTTAGTATAATCACAGAGTGCGGAGTAACCAGCTTTCTCTAGAGGGTTTTGTATCCTCGCAGAGAAAATAATTTGCGGTCTGAATCTTAATGGATGAGTAAAACTTAACCATGTTAATAATGAGTTGACAAGCAATACAAACAGCAGACACAAAAGCAGGGCAATATGAAGGAGGGTGGAGTGTTGAGAAACAAGATAAACTTTTATGCAATTGGAAGATAGAGGGAAGCTGAGAACAGTCAATTTATGAGCTCAGGACAGGATCTGAGCGCATATGTTGCAGCTAAAAACAAGACATCCAGAGAAATCATGAGGAGAAAGGGAAGGAAGAAAGACAAAGGAGTCATCCTGGGAAACATCAGCATTTAAGGAAGAAAGAAAAAGGGAGAGAGAAAAAGAATGGTTGGGTAAGTAGGAGGGGAGCCTAGAGCATGGTGATCTAGCACCGAAGTGTTTTAAAGAGCTAGGAAGTAGACAACAGTGTCAAAGCTGCCCAGATGAAATCAGGTAAAGCAATGGAGAGAAATCATTTCCTCTATTTCTTCATTGTAACATCTTAAAGTCTGGATTATCTCTGTTTGAAACATTTGAAACAAGTTACTGGGTGAGTTAAGAACAAAGAGATGGACAAGGCTAAGGCCCAGATTTATAGTTGGAGGATGCACCAAGAAAGGTGGTGGAGAGAAAGATGGAGACTAACAGTGAGTGTTAGTCTGAGGATAGGGCTTTCTGAAGCATTAGGAAACAGCTACATAATGCAAAGAATTTAGCAAGGAAGTAACATACAAAAGAAAGGGGAATAAGAAAGCACTGATACATCACTCATTGACAACAAAGTGAAAGTGTCCTTCCAGAGACCTCTGCCGTCTGGCTTCTGAGTCGGCCATGAACACAACCTGTTCTTGGTGGCACTCTCAGTTGCTATGCTTCAAATATCCATTTGCTTGTTCAATAAATATAAGAAAAAAATATTAATATAAGTATTTATTGACCCCCTGCTATTTGTCAGGCACTGTAGATGGAAGCTAGGCCAGTGGACAAGAAGATACCATGAGCCCTGTCTTCATGAAGTTTTCAGTCTAGTGAGGGAGATGGATATTCATCAAGACTTGCACAAATATGTACCTAAGATCTGCAGTAAGTGCCATGAGGGAGCAGTGCGAGAATCTACGAGAGTCTCCAGCAAGGGGACCTCCTCCAGTGAGGGTGTCAACACCAGGAAAAACCACACCAGTTCTGAATATACTTCCCAGGGATAGAGTCATCTGCCTTACTCCCTCTGATTCTCGCTCTAGATCTAAATCACTACCTGGGGAGCCAAGGTTCCTGGCCATACTCTTCTTCTTCAGCTTTGTCCCAGGCAGTGGGGCAGTCCCTGCCAAATACGTCATTCAGGACTTTCATCCCTTCCCCAGCAACTATCTTTTAACTGGCTTATTTCTTTTGCTATTTACAAGATTCCTTTGCATTCTGACCTTCTAAATAGTTTCCCAAAGAAGGCAAGATTCTCTATCTTATATTGCTTTTATAAGCCTTAATTCTATCTGTTCAAACTTATGTTCAAAATTATCTTGGCGGGGCATGGAAATGAAGACATGACCTCTTTTTATGCAGTCTGCTAAAAACTTTCTGTCAGCAAAGCCAAGCTGTAAATTGCCAGGAAAAAAAAAAAGGGATGAATTAATTAGAAATCATTGACATTTAATACAAAGTTGCTCTCACTTTCGCCTTGAATTTCAAAGGATGGTGTTTGGGTGATAGACTATTGCTGTTACATAAAATTACAGCTTTAGATTTGAAGTAGTACAGTTTTAATTCAGGAGAAGGAGCTAATTAAGAAATGGCAAATAAAAGGCAGGTATGGTGCCACTCCTCAACTCTTGCCCATGGTATACATCATTAATCTATTTCCACAATCTCTATCATCAACAAAAATGCACTTCAGAATTTTTCTCATACCGCACCTGTTGGACCCTGGAACGAAAACTCATTACGCTGCAAGAACATCTGGTCCTCTGCTGGTGTAACCACCACTACCACCCTCTTCACTGTAGATTTCGAGACCTAGCAACTGGGAAGAAACAGACGGATTCTTGGGGGGTGTGCCTTGCAAATCCAGCTGGTGTCGGTTACAACCAGCATCCCATAGAGCAGACTCTCTGCGCGTGTTTGTGCCTGCTGAGAGGACACATACACACAGATGATAATAGTAACATGTGAACCTTCCTGTATCCCCAAGTCACAGAGGTCACTGACAGTCCCACCCCTTTCATTGAGGGCATGTGGCAGCAGTCCATCCTAGTCCCACAAAGAACAAGGGAACCCACGGCGAACATGGTCAGAAATATCAGGGAAATGGTGGAAACAGATGAATTGCTATTTTTTGGCATCAGCTCTGGTTGAAACACCTTAGAACATGTAGTAAGTTGACAAGTTGGATGAAGTTGCAGGAGCTTCACAAATCTGAGCCCCATTTGTTAAAGCTGGGACTCTGAGGAGAGGCAATCATAAAATGCTCACAGTCCAAAAATAAAAAGCTCAGAGCTGGAGATGTAAGGACAGTGTTCTTCATTTTTTTCTTTAAATATTACCCATCATGCAGTAGAGACGTTTCTCCATTTATTTTTTCATGTGATTTATGACAAAAGCTTGCTATCACAAGAGCATAGTTCCAATAATAAAATAAGTCATAAATTACAGAAGTACACAAATCCTTTTTCATTGTATTTTCTCCATTACCATTTATTCCCCTTATACCCTCTTCCACTCCCACTCACCCCCTCCCCTACTCGAATCACCACACTGTTGTCCATGTCTATGAGTCCCTTTTTGTTTTTCCTTTGACCCCTTCACCCCCTAACTCCCACCCCCCGAGATGCCAGCCTGCTCTCTATCTATGAGTCTCTCTTTGTTTTGCTTGTTAGTTCAGTTTGTCCATTAGATTCCACATATAAGTGAAATCATATGGTATTTGTCTTTCTCTGACTAGCTTATTTCACTTAGCATAATATTCACCAAGTCTATCCATGTTGTTGCAAAAGGGTAAAATTTTCTTCTTTTTTATTACAGAGCAATATTCATTGTGGAAATGTACCATAGTTGTCTTATCCACTCATCTACTGATGGACACTTGGGTTACTTCCAAATCTTGGCTATTGTAAATAACGCCATAATGAACATAGAGGTGCTTATGTTCTTCCAAATTAGTGTTTCAGGTTTCTTTGGATAAATACCTGGAAGTGGAATTACTGGGTCATAAGGCAGTTCCATTTTTAATTTTTTGAGGTATCTCCATTCTGCTTTCCACAGTAGCTGCACCAATCTACATTCCCACCAATAATGCAAAAGCGTTCCTCTTTCTCCACATCCTTGCCAGCACCTGTTGTTTGTTGATTTATTGATGATAGCCATTCTGACTGGTATGAGGTAATATGTTGTTGATGTTTTCATTTGCACTTCTCTGATGAACAGTCACATTGAGCATCTTTTCATATGTCTCTTGGCCTTCTCTGTGTTCTCTTTGAGGAGTGTCTATTCAGGTCTTTTGCTCACTTTTTAATTGGATTGTTGTGTTTTTTATTTTTGGGGGGGGGGGGGTATTGAGCTTTATAAGTCCTTTATAAATTTTTGGATATTAACCCCTTACCAGGTATGTCATTGGTAAATATATTCTCCCATTCTGTGGATGGCCTTTTAATTTTGTTGATAGTTTTTTCTTTGCTGTACAAAAACTTTTTAGGTTGATGTAGTTTCATTTGTTTACTTTTTTCTTGTGTTTCCCCTGACTGAGGAGATATATCAAAAAAAAATATTGTTACAAACAATGTCTGAGATATTACTGCCTATGTTTTCTTCTAGGATTTTTATGGTTTCAGGTCTAACATTTAAGTTTTTAATCCATTTCAAATTTATTCTAGTGTGGCATAAAAACATGGTCTAGTTTCATTTTTCTGCAAATATCTGTCCAATTTTCCCAACACCACTCATTGAATAAACTATCTTTAGCCCATTTTATGTGCTCACTTCTTTTGTCAAATATTAATTGACTATAAAGGTGTGAGTTTATTTCTGAGCTCTCCATTCTGTTCCATTGGTGTATGTGTCTGTTTTTATGCCAGTACCATGCTGCTGTGATTACTATGGCCTTACAGTATAATTTG
Source organism: Pteronotus mesoamericanus (assembly GCF_021234165.1). Classification (NCBI taxonomy): domain Eukaryota; kingdom Metazoa; phylum Chordata; class Mammalia; order Chiroptera; family Mormoopidae; genus Pteronotus; species Pteronotus mesoamericanus. Next base: position 42,935,475 of record NW_026555329.1, read on the forward strand.
ATGTTAGATACTGTGATTCATCCAACCTTGTTCTTCTTTCTCAGGATCGCTGTTGCTATTCAGGACATTTTGTGGTTCCACATAAATTTTTGAAATATTTGTCCTAGTTCTGTGAAATACATCATTGAATCTTGTTAGGAATTGCACTGAATCTATAGATTGCTTTGAGTAGTATTGCCATTTTAATGATGTTAATTCTTCTTAACCATGAACACAGTATGTGCTTCCATTTATTTGCATCTTCTTCAATTTCTTTCTTCACTGTCTTATAATTTTCCATGTACAGGTCTTTTGCATCTTAAGTTAGATTTATTACTAGGTATTTTCTTATTTTTGAAATAATTGTGAATGAGATCATTTTCTTAATTTCCCCTTCTGATAGTTTATTATTGGCATATACAAATGCAGCTGATTTCTGGATATTTATTTTGTATACTGCTACTTTACTGTGAATTCATTTATCAGTTCTGGTAGTTTCTTGGAATCTTTAGGGTTCTCTATGTATGGCATCATGTCATCTGCAAATAATGAAAGTTTCACTTCTTCCTTTCCAGTTTGAGTGCCTTTTATTTCTTCTCCTTGTCTAATTGCTATGGCTAGCACTTCCAGTACTATGTTGAATAAGAGAGGTGAAAGCAGACATCCTTAACTATTCTGATCTGAAGGGAAATGCTTGTAGTTTTTGCCTGCTGAGTATGATGTCAACAGTGGCTTTGTCATATACTGCCTTTATTATATTTAGGTATCTTCCCTCTATTCCCACCTTGCTGAGAGGTGTTTTTTTAAAAATCATAAATGGGTACTGGATTTTATCAAATGCTTTTTTTGCATCTATTGATAAGATCATGTGGTTTTTATCCTTCATTTTTTTCATGGGGTATATCACATTTATTGACTTGTGAATGTTTTACCAATCTTGCATCTAGAATAAATCCCACTTGATCATGGTGTATAATCATTTTGATGTATTGCTGTATTAGTTTGCTAATATTTTGTTTAGGATTTTAGCATCTATATTCATCAGGGATATTGGTCTATAATTTTTTTTTTCTTGTAGAGTCTTTATTTGGTTTTGGTAGTAGGGTAATGTTGGCTTCATAAAATGAGCTTGAGAATCTTCCGTTCTCTTGAATTTTTTGGAATAAGTTGAGAAGGAGAGGTGTTATTTCCTCCTGGAATATTTGGTAAAATTCACCTGTGAAGCCATCCAGTCCAGGGCTTTTGTTTGTTGAAAGTTTTTTGATTATTGCTTCAATTTCACTGGGTGTAATATGTCTATTCAGATTCTCTGATTCTTCCTGATTTAGTTTTGAAAGATTGTATGTTTCTAGGCATTTATCCATTTCATCCAGGTTGTCCAATTTGTTGGCATATAGTTGTTCATAGTATTTTCTTACAGTCCTTTGTATTTCTTTGATGTCAGTTGTTATTTCTCCTTTTTCACTTCGGATTTTATTTATTTGGACCCTATGTCTTTTTTTCTTGATGAGTCTGATTAAAGATTTTTCAATCTTGTTTATCTTTTCAAGGAACCAGCTCTTGGATTCATTGATCATTGGTATTTTTTCACTTTGTTTCATCTATTTCTGCTCTGATCTTTATTATTTCCTTCCTTCTACCCTTTTTGGGCTTTGCCTGTGTTCTTTTTCAAGTTCCTTTAAGTATAAAGTTGGATTGTTTATTTGAGGTGTTTCTTGTTTCTTGAGATAGTCCTGTAATGCTATGAACTTCCCTCTAGGCCTGCTTTCTCTATGTCATGCAGATTTGGATTATTGTGTTCTCATTTTCATTTATTTCATTTGTTTCATTTCATTTAATTTCTTTCTTGATCTCATTGTTGATTCATGTATTGTTTAATAACATGTTATTTAGCTTCCAAGTCTTTGTGTGTTTTTCAGTTTTCTTCTTGTGATTAATTTCTGGTTTCATACCATTATGGTCAGAGAAGATGCTTGATATGGTTTCAGTCTTCTTAAATTTATTGAGACTTGTTCTGTGTCCTAACATGTGGTCTATCCTAGAAAAAATTCCATGGGAGCACAGAGATCTTTACTCTCACTCAGGAGGAAGTCTACTTTCATGGAGTAAAGTAAAGGGCTCTCGGACAACCTGGAGTTTTTTGTAATTTAATAAAAATAATTTTATCTTTAATGTTTATATCTCCCTCATTAAGGGAGCCTGAATAAAATCTGAGTGAAGTGTCTACTACTCCTGATGATGATTTATTCCAATGAAGAAAGTTCAATTACCCGCAAAGTTATAATCCAAAATACAAACACTTTTTAAAATATATATGGTACCAGGATTTGGTAGCCCTAGATATAGCTTCCAATATCACATCAGAGATCCTTGGTGAGCATTACCAAAAAAATGAATCAGAAAATGATTAGAAGAAAGTGGGGGGGGGGAGAATATCTTTCTGCACATGAAAAAAAATTACTTAATATAAAAATATTTGGTGGAGCTCAAAAGTAACCTTTTGTCCCCTCCATGGGATTTTGCAGTAAATAGGGATGGTGGTGAACTCCAATCTCCCAAAGTCAAAGTGCTCCTGACCCCCTGGTTTGCCCTTATTATCCCATAACTGTGAATTACTGATTTCTTCATAAGCATCGCAGACATTATTTTTGTACATACTTATTCTTCCATTGACTAAGTCCCAACAAAAGTTGAAAGGAAATGTGTTATAATTTGTAAAATCAAAGCATTGATATTATTCAAAAATTAAATACCATAGCTAGATACCGGCAGAGTGCAATCCATGAAGGCACTCAATTTTTCTTCAAAGAATAAACTTGTTAATAGGAAGCAAGAGGAAGGTGGTTCGTCTAAGTTAGCTCTCTAAAATGCCACATGATTATTCGCATCCATCCATTTTTTCAGCTAAACACAAAAATGTTCTTATCTATTTTTGAAAATCATCTTCCCTTCTCAGACCTTGCCTGCATCAGTGGTTCCCATTTTTTTTCTTCGAGCCTCCCAGAATGAGACATAAATGAGGCATTTTCACCCACAAGGGATCTAAAATAGCATAAGGATACTCCTAGAAGGATGAAATGTGTATCAGTGACCCCAATAAAAAACAACCCTTGATCTTCCAGCCACACATCTAGGCATCTCACCTCTCTGGCCTCCCCTTCCCACTCCCTGCCAAGCCCAGCCAATACGATACGTGGCCCCTGTGGATGCTGTCCCCCTGGCCCAGAATGCCTTACCCACATTCTCTGTCTGGCAATCTCCTGCCATTGTCCCTTTGTCAAGGATCCCTCCCTCATGAAGCTTCACTGCATTGCTACCTCATCTCTGTTTTTTCCATGCTCCATTCATGTTTATCAGACTGTACTGTCATTAACAGCCTACTCCTGAAAGGCAGGGGCCAGACTGATTCAGACTTGTTCAGGACCCAGCACATGGTGGGTGCTAAGTCAATTGAGTTCAGTTTAATTGTTGCCAAATTGTAGTGTTTCCCCATCCAAGGTACCAGCGCCCCAGAGCCATGCTTCCAGAGAAACCCAGCTCAGTCCCTTCTGTGGCTTTTTAATTCTGTGTCTTCTGTCATTTTCCAGTACATTCTAAGTTAGCACCTTCAGGCAGCTTGGGAAGACCTTCCACACAGCGTTGTCTTCTCTATTTCTCTCTTTTCAAATTATCAAACCCTTCTTGTTGCCACACTCTCCTACCTCATCACCTCAACTACATTTAATTCCTTGTTTCCTGTGCTGTACTAATATTTGACTCCTGTCTTGTCATTGTCCCCACTGAGCCCTGGTTGCCTGTGTCACAACGTTGTCTGAGGACTGCCTTGGCCTTCCCTGCCTCTGTCTGGGCATCTCTCCTGAATCCTGCTCTCATTCTACTCCCTTCACTTCCTCAAGTCCTCACAGCCTGGTAGGAGCCACACTGCTTTCAGCTCTCTTGAGACTGTTAGTGCCTCATCCCTACTTACAGTCCTGCAGGAAATAAGCAGAGCTTTACATTTGAAGCTCTACCTCCTGCTTAGGTTAAAAAGCTGTTTCTAAGTCATGGAAAAGAGCTGGAAGGAAGATCCAATAAGTCTCCTAAACTCTGCCAAAGAGATAACTCCCTCCTTGCTTTTCAAACATTCCACGAAGATAACTAAAATGTCCTCTAGGTCTCATGGTCCAGGTCCTCACGATTTTTCAAGTTAGATTGTCTTGATGTCAAGCCTAAATCTTTCAGCAAATCCTTAGAAGACCTGAACTCTTGTCCTGTCCACAGTAGAATGAACTCCTCAATAACGCTAAGACATTCATTATGTCCTCTTAATTATTGAAGGTTCTTATTAAATCTTGGCTCTGGCTTTTCTTGTCTAGACATAATAAATCCACTTTCTTTACCCCTTTTTTCTTAAGAGAAGCTTCTTCCAAAATTGTTAGAAACACAACTTCTTGAGCCCCATCCCCGACCCACTGCGTCAGACACTCTGGGGGTAGTGCCCAGTGATCTATTTTAACAGCTCCCTCCCCACCAGCTAAATCTGCCAGATGCTAAATCTTGAGAGCTGATTTAACTTCTCTTCCAGCTATTACAAGGTACAGAATACTCAGAAAAACACCAGCCAGTGCAGGAAGAGAGAGGAGTCACAAAGTCCTGCTTGTTCTCAATTCTCCTCAACTTCCCAAGGCAATATTCACTTTCTCCACTGAACCACTTGGAGATTTAGGCTGTGGTTCATTGTGGCTCCCTGACATATTGAGAAAAGGCCAGGCCTCCCTCATTTTGCTTTTGCACATTTGGATCTTTTTCTCCCCAAACGAATTTCTCTATATTTAATCTCATTTGAATTTTACTGTTTATAGGCATTTACTTTTCCAAACTGCCTAGCATGTTCTGAATTTTATTCCATGTTACAAGACACGTGTCATCCCCACTTATTTTTATATCAATTGTGAATTTAATTAGAAGATGCTTTATTTCAGAAACTAAAACATTATTAAGGATATAATTTGTTACACACAGAAGATATATGGGGAGCAGTGGCACAGAAAATCAAGAAAGCATTTAGTGTGCTTGTATTCAAATCTATTTTTGTTGATTATATTAAACACTTTGACAGTGCCAGCCAACACTAACAAATCAATGAAGCCAGCCTGTGAGTGGCAGTAGGTAGCACAGGCACACCTCAGATATATTTCAGGTTCAGTTCCAAACGCCGCAATAAAGCAAGTATCACAATAAAGAGAATTGTAATCTTTTTGCTGGTGGAGAGTCTTGCTTCAATTTTAGAAATGCAGTATCTTTGAAGCACAATAAAGTGAAATGCAATAAAATGAGGTGTGACTGTATAAAGCTTTTCAGACTCTGAATCCTGTTCTTCCCTGTTTCTCATTCATTCTCTGAACTGGATGGATGTTGTTCCATCTTCTCTGATAACGCAGAGCCGCAGGCTAAGATGAACTGCCCCTTCCCTCTTTTTTGTTGACTCTCCGGTCTCTCTGCCTGCGTTATTAGTCAGTTCAGGCTGCCATGACAAAGTACCACAGATCAGGTGGCTTAAGCAACAAAAATGTATCGTCTCACAGTTCTGAAGGCTAGAAATTCGAGATCAATGTATCAGTGGCTTCTGAGGCTTTTGTTTGGTTTGCAGACGGCCACCTTCTCCCTGTGTCCTCACATGACCTTTCCTCTCAACTTGTCTGTGTCCTAATCTCCTTTCTCAAAAAAGCACCAGTCATATTATCTGAGGTTCCACCCTAATGCCTCTTATTAACTTAATTGCCTCTTTGAAGACTCTATCTCCAAATATAGTCACATTCTGAAGTACTGGGGGTTAGGACTTCAACACATAAAAGTTTAGGGTTGGACACAATTCAGCCTATAATACAACCTCTTGTATTTATATCTGACTTACAGCTCAAAAAAAGTCAGGAAAGTAATTATCACAATTAACTGCAGTTAAAATCCAGATTCTTTAGGTAGCCTAGTGAGGCTATAGTAAATAAAATAAGAAATATGATCATAGAGTCAGGATACTGAGAAAAGTGAGTTTGGGGTACAGCAGTAAACAGGATTAATTCTACTGAGCAAAGGACAATCTATAGGCAATTCCATCTGAGATGTGTCCTAGACTCTACCAAAATTGTCATATTTTAGCTAACATTCTAGCCACCCAAAGAGTATCATTTTTCTTTAAAAACTATGAAAATTTACATACTTTGGAACCTTTAGAAAATAATGTTAAACTAGAAAAATAAATTTTCATATTTAAAAAAACAGATGAGATGTATTCAAATTGACAGATCATCATCTGCACAAGTGCTGTCATCTCTAAAATGCAGCTCACCATGCTCAGCTAGAACACATCACATGTGTTCCCACTCCTCCCAACTAAGCTTCCTGCTGTTTCTCTGACTTGTAACCAGGTGGTGGTCAGGAGTTGAGATGCTCCTAGAGGAAGGAGTGCTGGCTCTTGAGTCAAATTTACCTGAATTCAAAGCTCACTTATAGCAGCTGTGTGATCCCATGTAAACCATTTAATCTTTAAACACCTGTTTTCTCTTCTGTAATGATATTCGCCAATGCCTAAAAGAGCTAGTTCCAGATTTAACAACAATGTATGTAAAAATATGTAGAAAGCATCTAATAAATGGTGTCCATAGAATTTGCCTCTCAAGATCAAGGCAGTGTAATGAAACATCTGCCTTTATGGAAGCTTCTAAATTCAGGTTTCTCTCCACCTATTTCTGTTGCCAATAATTATCAATATAATTACATATGATTTTCATAGTTGTCAGTGTCTGAAAAAAATATATAATTAAATCTAATTAAGTAACATTTTCTAATGCTGCTTATTTAAATTATATTAAATATTTATATTGAATCCCAGAGTTGTTTCATAAAGCAGCTTAAATCTTGGCTTTCTCTTCTATCATTAAGCATGAAATTTCTAAAGATCAATGCACTAAAATCATTAAACTAAGAATAGCAAAGATAGGGCTATTTTTTAATTTTACCTGAAAGAATTGTATTTTTAGGGATGAGAGGTAACAGAAATGTTACCTCTAATATCCTCTTTTTTTGAAGGAAGGAGTTATGATATAGAAGTCAATCTCTGGGGTGATTTTTATATGCACAATAAGCTTATCTACATGGGCTCACAAGTGGTTCTGGAATTAACAGATATATGACTACCCTGGCAATTGGAAGAACATATATAGGCTCCATTAGGATGTTATTGCTTATATATCTTGAATCTTGAAAAGTAAGAAACACTTCTACTTCTTTTTGGTCTTTCTGAACTGTCTGGTTGAACTCTAGAGGGTAAGCAAGACCCCAGTGTCCTTTAAAAACATTTATTTCCTTTCAAATAAATATATCTTTCTTAGATTTTTATATATCTTAGATTCATCTTTCTCTTTGACTGTGTAGAATAGAACTAGTTCATTGTCCTCTCAAATTTCTTCTCCTGCATAGCTAAATACATAAGCCCTAGCTTGCTTTTGTGACTCCTAAGTGAGATTGCAGCCTAGTAATTTTTTATTTACTGAGTTATGTCTACAGAAGAAAAATTTAAGTTTATTATTGTCTTATCCAGTTCCTTGATAGTACCTTACCACACCCAGGTCCAAAATATTGATGAAGTGGTAAAACCAAAGACTATCTCATGATTCAGTAACTCAAAACTGTAAAAAGCTTTTGTCTACTAACAATAGTTAGAAGGACAACCCAATAGGTTAGAGGAGGAAGACTAACATGCAAATATCTATCATGTTTTATTTAAAAAATTTAAAATAGATATACTCTTTAGTGTGTGTCCCTACAGAACAAAATTTACTGAATTTAATTGTTGATTATATACTCAGCAGATTGGCTAATTACTCTAGGCAGATGCCTGATACATATTAGTTTGGATTTTATGTTGATTATAAATATCTTTAGTTCACACTCTAACCTCCACTTAGCAAAGTTCAGTAACAGTAAGGAAGTTCACTTGAAATGTAACTGCAGACAATTCTGTAGGTGGACAGGATGGCATTATGGAACCCTGAACTACATGTGGGAATCTGGATCCTAATGGTCAGCAGACCACATGGCCTTGGACCAGTTGTTAACTTCTCATAATCATGCCAGGCACATCTGCTGCATAGGAATATGATGAGAAGCCAGGGAGCAAAAGCATTACCACGGGGGAACAAAAAGGGAATAGCTTCTTAAGCACATTTCCATAGCAGCATCTTACTAACAATTGTTTGAAGGTAAAATGTTAATTGATAGTTAAAAACACTTTAGGGAATTTAAAAACTGTTATTCCCAAGTGTTGGCAACAGTGTGTAGCAACTAGAATTCTCATTTGTTGCTGGTGAGACTATAAATTGCTATAATCACTTTGGATATTGGCTTGGTAGTTTTTAAAAAGTTAAGTATGCATTTATAGAATGATCCAGCAATTTCCACAATTCCACTTCTAGGTATTCACATAAGAGAAGGGAGAACACAAGTACACACAAAGACTCGTAAATAAATGTTTATAACAGCTTTATTCACAAAAGCCTCAAACAGTTCATCAACTAATGAATGGGTAAACAATCTATGGCATAAATTTAGATATAAATATTTATTGTATATACTATTCATCAATAAAAAAGGAATGAGCTACTGATATATGTAACAAAAGGAAAGCATCTCAAAAAGAGTATCTAAGCAAAAGAAGCCAGGTACAAAAAGAGTACATAATGAATGATTCCATTTCCAGAATCATTCCAAACAAGTCCATCTAGGCAGAAAGTGGAGCAGTGGCCAGGAGTTCAGGGAAAACTGATTGCAAACAGGATTAGGGAATTTTGTGGAAAAGTGGGAAGGTCCTATATCTTGATTATGATGGTGATTTCACAGGTGTGACACCTTTGACAAAAATTCATCAAACTATGTGCATGAAATAGATTAGATTGTATTTTATTATGTGTAAATTATATCTCAATAAAGTTTAATGTAAGAAATGAACACACGTGCACATTTAAAAAGCAATGGCAAATGTGAAATTGAAACATCCCAGACCAGCTCTTATATCCTGAGAACATGGTAAAGGATTGGTGTCTGTTTTGTAGTTGGCTCTTACACCAAAGTTCAGGGTCCGACCTGATTCTACTACCAGTCTGACATCCTTAAGCCACTCTATCAAGCCTGAGAGACATAGTACCTCTACCTAATACATAACAATGAACACAGGGAGACCGCCAAAATGAGAAAACAACGAAATATGGCCTAAATTAAAGAACAGAAAAAAAGTCCAAAAAAAGAACTAAACAAAATGGAGAAAAGCAATCTATCAGATTCAGAGTTCAAAACACTGATTATAAGGATACTCAAGGAATTTAGTGAGGACCTCTACGGCATAAAAAAGATCCAGTCAGAGGCAAAGGATACACTAATTGAAATAAAGAACAATTTACAGGGAATCAACAGTAGAGTGGATGAAGCCAAGAATCAAATTAGCAATTTGGAACTTAAGGAAGCAAAAAACAACCGTTCATAACAGCAAGAAGACAAAAAGAATCCCAAAAATGGAGAATAGGGTAAGGAGCCACTGGGACAACTTTAAGCAATCCAATATTGGTATCATACAGGTGCTGGAAGCAGAAGAGAAAGAGCAAGAAATTGGAAACTTATTTGAAAAAATAATGAAAGAAAACTTCCCTAGTCTGGTGAAGGAAATAGACATAAAAGTCCAGGAAGCGCAGAGAATCCCAAACAAGATGGACCCCAAGAGGCCCACTCCAAGACACATCATAATTAAAATGACAAAGGTTAATTACACAGAGTCTAAAAAGCAGCTACAGAAAAGCATTTAGTTACCTACAGGGGAGTTCTCATAGACTGTCAGCTGATTTTTCAAGAGGAACTTTGCAGGCTAGAAGGGATTGGCAAGAAATGGTCAAAGTGATGAGAAGTAAGGACCAACAACCAAGATCACTCTATCTAGCAAAGGTATTATTTAGCATCAAAGGACAGATAAAGAGCTTGCAAAATAAGAAAAAGCTAAAGGAGTGCATCATCACCCAAGCATTATTATATGAAATGCTAAAAGGTCTTCTTTAAGAAGGAGATCAAAAATATGAACAATAAAATGGCAATAAATACATATCTATTAACAATTGAGTCTAAAAAGCAAGATAAACAAACAACCAGAACAGAAACAGAATCATAGATACAGAGAACATTTTGATGGTTGCCAGATGAGAAGAAGGTTGTAGGACAGGGGAAAAAGAGGATGGGATTAAGAAGTACAAATTGGTAATTACAGAATAGTCTTGCGGATGTAAAGTACAGCATAGGGAATAAAGGAGCCAAAGAACATATATGCTGGACCTGTGGACATGGACAGATGCGGGAGCAAGGTGTGGGGAGGCTGGAGGGAAAATTTGAGACAACTGTAACAGCATAAACAATAAAATATAATTTAAAAATAAATAAATAAGTAAATAAATAAACCTTCCTACACCTCTGTGAGTGTGAATATGGCTATGCAAGCACTTCGTAAGCCAAAAAGTACTATGTCCAGTTAAAAAAGGTGGTAGGTGGCCACTGCTAAGGGTCCCAGGCTGCTCTTTGTGTCAACCTTTTAGGAAGGAAAGACACAGATCAAAAGAGATCCTTCCTGGGCCTTTAAGTGGACATGGCACCTGCAATTATTTCCCTTTCCTCTCTCCTTCTTCTCCTCAGCTGAGTTCTTCTCACCTCTCAGAACCACAGTCCTTTGATAACCTGTGAAGGAGTCATGAATAAATGGACACAAAAACAGCCTTCCTTAAGGCACACCAAATTTTTAAAATTAAGTAAATTCTTACTTGTGGCATTGTGACTAAGAGCTTGAGCCCAAGGTTGGACTTCATATGTCCAGAGACCAGCTCCTCCACACCTGCTGAATGAACCTACAAACCATCTCACCTTCCAGTGCCTCAGCTTCTTTGTTTGTAAAAAACAGCAGTCAAAATAATAACCCACTTCTCAGGCTGACATGAGAATTCAACGAGAGAGTGCATGAAAGTCCTGAACTGAGTGCTGGCACAGAGTAGGAAAGTGACAAGTGAGGCCTACAAATGTTAGGAGATATTTTTGTCCTGACTGCCCCAATGTCGCTCTTAATTTTCTGTGGGATATTAGAGGGCCTTTTTCCCAACTCCACCATAATACACCCAGACACTTTAGTTTGTGAGAGCAGTAAGTTCCTATATACACCCAGCCTTACTAAATTGGAATGTTCCTAAAAATACCAATTACCTAAGACAAATGGTTGGACACAGCCACACCTTTATATTGAGTTTTGTATTACAAGTTGATTGTAAGCATTATAGTTTATCTATATGTACTTGAGAACCCTGTCAAATGTGCTGTAATTGTTTAAACAGGCAAAAAGAGTCTTGCTACACATGGTGGTCAGGAAATATAGAAAATTAAGTGTTCCAGCAAGCCAAGTAGAGAACTAATAATATATTTCGAATTACTAATAAAATGCCTGTCAAGCAAGCAGCAACATATTACACACACACACACACACACACACACACACACACACACACACACACACAAATCTTGCCTGTTGTGTGGGAGGATGTTCATACTTCCTGAAAAGTACGAGTATATATTCTTGGAAATAAAATGATTCAACCCCAGATGAAACTTTTGTTCCCTGGCATTTTCCCCCTAATTTGTCATTCACTTCTGTATTTTTTACATCCCCATGTGTAGCTACACCAACCCTCCCAGACGTCAGTGGGTCAAGCAGCCTCCCAAGGTAATCTTCTGCACCTGGCCCACAGCCAAGCATCCATGTCTCAAAGCCCCGTCCGGCAGACTTCCTCTTCTTCCTCCTCATCCTCTTCTTCTTCAGCTTTGAGTGTGGGCCAGTTAGTCAGCAGTAAGTATCCTTTCTGGCTCAGTTAAATAATGGTGGCCTTCTTGTTGCCTGTTTGCAATGCTTTTCCTTCTCTCTCTCTCCCTCTCTCCTCTCTAACTCTAGCTCTAGCTCTCTCTCTCCCTCCTACCCTAACTCCCTCTCCCTTTCTTATTCTCTCAACCTGGAAGGGGAATTTCCTGTCCTTACTAAGCCAATGTTTCAATGAAGTCCATGCCATGGTCCACATGATTCTTCTGGGATGCAGTCCCCCAAAGCACACCCCTCTCCCAATAAGCGCTTGTAGAGACCAGTTTCTGATTGCTTTCTGATGTGCTCAGTCAGTCCTGCCACTTCAGAAAGGAGAAACTGATCAGCTTGCAGGACATGAGCCGTATAGCTCAGAATCAAAATAACCAACAATAGGCATTCAGCCCGTAGGTCAAACTGCTTTTCTGTGTGTTTGAAGGCCCCTGCCATTCTATTTGTGGATGTCAGGGGAAAGAAAAGAGCATGCCTGTGGGCAGGTAGCTGCGTGTGCACAATGAGCTACCTCCAGTGGCTTGTGGGGGAAGCTGCATGGGCTGGAATCCAATGGGAAATCTCTGGACAACCATTCACACAATAAAATAAGCTTGCAAGTCTACTTCCCTGAGTATAGGCCATATAGCTAGAAATGGTAGTTGGCCCCAGGTGAAGATAGCATATCTATCAGATGCAAACACAAACATGTTAAGAAGAATGGGACAATGGTCTAATTTAATATTAGTTATTCATATTTAGCATAATTTTTACTTATAGATAACATTGCAGAACATATGCATAGATTGTACTTCTCCAGGGGCCAAAAATCCAGTAGTTATAGATTTAAAGAGCTAAAACACTGCATAGGCATCTGTGCCATAAAACAAGGATGATGTGAGTATGTTTGGTTGAGTGTCAAGAATGGCCCATTTTAACAGAAAAAGTAAAGATTCTAACATATTATGAGTCAAGTTTAGTAATGCACAGCAAATGGAGAGTTGCCATGTCTTTTCCCCTACAAGCTACTCCCCTCAAAAAGAATATTTTTATTCATTTTTATATGTATGTATACATATTTATACATATACATGTTACTGAGTATATGTTTTTATGTGTGTCTATATATGTATATATAAAAATATATACACTTATATTCAATTATATGGCTAATTCAGACAGGAAAGATGTTTGTGGAATGGAGGAGAGAATAAAGAATTATGGAAAGATATTAAAATACCCAAGTACTTCAGTCAACTAGCCTAAATGTTCCTGATCTTAAAGGTGGGTCAACACCAAACAGTTTCAGGATATACATGGGGTTTGCCATCAGCCTTTTATTTTAGGTTGTCTAAACAACTTCTCTCATTTGGGCCAGAAACTCTAGTCTTTCTTAAATAAAATCACGAATAAAATTAATTTTAGCCAGATTTTCCCTCAATAAAAAGCTTCTGATATGGTTGTTGTGGGGGGAAAATGAAAATTTATCCCAATTCAATACTCTGCATAAGTTCTGCAAAATATTCTTTTTTTATATAGCAGCAAGATCATAAATTCGGAATAGGCTATTAAGCTTTGGTCCTTAAGGAAAATAAAACAAGATCACACATCTTCTAGAGAAAAATAAGTTAAATATGAAGTAAAAATACAAGACTGTTTTAACCACATGCACTTGAAGCAGGAAACAAAACTCACATGCAGAGCCTGAAGGAGGAGACTTTTCTGGAAGATATGAGAGGATCAAGTGGTACCACCAGGCATCAGACTTTACACAAACCCACTGCTGAACTTACAGTTACTACAGATTTTGAGCATGTTATTTAGTTAATCCCCTTATGCCTCACAACCCAACTACAGAATGAACAGCACTTAGAAGATATTCTGATGAATAAGACATGGAGTATTTTCTCAAACCACTGTTTGAGCTTTCATTCATAGAGTTTTCAAAGCACTTTCAATATTTTACTCTTTTTAATATTCACAATAAGATATTGTATATCCTCATTTTCAGATCAAATAGATCCTGAAAAGTACATATTGACCATGTTATGTCAGAGGGACCAGATACATACAGTCTTAGTTGAGAGAACGTGACACCCTGTGTGACAAATATAATGAGTGACAAAGCAAGGATGATAATAGTCAATGGGCTGTATACATTCTATACAAAAGAGCTGCTGTAAAAGACAGATTATTTACACATAAATTTTATCCAGTGAAATTTGAATGATAAAATATATCAAATCACTTGAATATCTTTGAATATTTTTTAAAAGCCTGGGCCCATGCCTTACAAGTATAGGCTTTTCTTTGAGCCAATCTGAAGAGAAAAACCAGACATCCTGCATATTATGAAATTTATATTCAAACATTAAATATCCAATTAAAATTGTTTTTCTCAAAGATTAAACTCACCAAATCTGCGGATAGGCTAGTGCGGGAAGACCAAAACCCATAATCTATATGTAGTTGTTATGTAGGTTAAATTACAGGGAAAAAGAAGGGTAAGAGTCAGTCAACCTAAAAGAAAAAAAAAACATGCATATACCAGGCACATGAATAAAAATTAAGAAAGCAAAAATAAGCAAGATGTGGCCCCTTCCTTGGGGGAAGTCATGAAGTGAATACAAAGAAGCATAAAGAACAAAACAAAATAAATGCTATGATCAACACATGTATAGTTGACAATGAGCGTATAGTAGAAGGTTATCTCAGTTTTAGAAGATGAGGTAGAACAGAAGGACTTGGTATTGTAGTTAATCCTTAAATTGAGTTTGGATGGTTAATGGAGCAACAAGTCCTTCTAAATGGCAAGGTCAGAGTTTGAATAAGGTCAAACTGGGCTTGCACCTGTGGTCAAAACCTTGGTCAAGGAACCCTTCCATATCATGCTCAAAGACTCTCACCTTAGTGTTGAGCAACCTACCATTGTTCCAGATGAACTAGAGCGGGCAGATCATCCAAAAATCTTTCCTACTCTAGGCAAAAGAACACAGTGTTAATGTGTTAGAAATGATAACACATTCTTGTGTTCTTCATGTGCAAAGAACACCACATCTGGGCTCAGAATTCCAGATATGCACACTCATTAGAACACCTGCACAGAAACCTACACAGCTTGTCCTATGTTAAACCTTGTTCAGTCTCCACAGTTATCAGAGGTATATATACAGTTTCTGTCAGCAGGGATTTGGGAAAGTCTTAATGAGCCAAATAACTGACTTAACAAATGTCTCAAATTTGTTTAAGATTTACATAGTACTGTTTCAAAATAGGTAGATTTGGGATTTTTTTATTCTTTGCTGGGTTTGGTTTTTCAGTACACACTTCTTAAATCCCTGGCCTGTAAAATTGATTCTTATACAACAAAAGACTGATAGTCAATACGAGAAAAACCAAAACTATGAAATGAACATAAAGATGCATGGTGATAGCTTGTGGTGCAGTGGAACCCCTGATTCACATGATCACAATTCACATCATTTTCTACAACCCAGTGAAGTCACCATATTGCAAGTAAGCTGTTCTTCCAAATTGCATTGTATGTTCCCAAATGGTTTCTTATTTCTCAGAAATATTTGGTAAATATGCCCATTATTTGCTATGAGAATAGCACTAAAAAGCAGATGGATGTTTAAATAAGGCAGTTAATTCACACTTGGCAGCTTCTTTAAAGATGCATATTTCTTTTATAACAATCCCACAAGCAGAGGTTATAGAAGGGTGATGTTGAGAGACGGTGACTATTCAACAACCAATTTAGCAACCCCTTATACTGATGCCCTGTGAAATGTTAATACCACAGATATACTGCATACCTGTTCTGCTTATATACTGTGGCCCCCTGGGGGGCCATAACTATTGTACTATCAAATACTTTTCCACCATCCCCACCAACACCTGAACCAATCTCGCCCACCTTCAGAATGCAAGACAAGATCAGCAAGGCAGCAGGTCTGAGAAGGGCTGGGAGATGAGGATGATGATGAGATGAAGGAGCAGCCAGAATCAGTTCCAGCTGACTGATTATTCCCAAGTGCAAATATAGTCCTGATGCAGCCAAATCTTCTAAAATTTCAAAAGAATATGGAAAATCTAGATTTTTCTTTAGAATCCGCCCAGTGTTTAAATGTTGACAAGTAATTCAAGTAAACACTAGAAAAGCTGAATTTTATTTGCAAGCTGCTCATTTGCAACTTCTGCTCTAGGAATTTTTTTAAAGGAAGAAATGAGAGAAGGGGCTCAAAGCTGCTGTTCATGAGGATGTGACCTCCTGGAATCCCTAGCAAATCCTTCAAGCTGCTCCAGGCTGCTGTGCTGGTGGGATTTAAGATGTGGAGGGTCGCCTCCACCAGGGACAACCCAAACAAGTCTTTCACTAGCCAAGTGTGCTGGCTTTCTGTGGGGAATTTTTGGGAGGAAAAAAGCAGGATTTTAATTAATCTTAACAACCAAACCAGTTTTATAGTAACCCTCTGCCCCAGTCCATGTAGTCTCAAAATATCCACCAAAATATCCACCACTCTCACTTCACCCTACCCCACCCCATCCTGCCAAAACCCTTGCAGGCTTGGCTCCCCCTGCATCTGTGCCTCTCTGCCACTTGTCCCCACTGACCAGAGTACAGTGCCTTCATTCTCCGAAAGCTGCTCACTGGGTAAGACCTGGGTGAATCCTCTCTCCCGTTACCTCTGCCTTCTCTACCAATTCCAGTGTGGATGTCACACCATCAGTTTTTGATGATACTCTGCCTGGTATTTTTCTGTCTGATATTTTTTTTTCTCATTCATAGTATTGGGCCCCTCCCTCCACTTGTTAGGGCTCCCAGGAGTCAGTTAAATACTTATAGACTGATTGCTCTGATTATACCACTTTTTACTCTTTCCACAGTAAAGCTGTGACTAATGACATGTAAAAATCTGGCAGGTACAGTGTACATCTGTATTACTGATTCTATTGAGTCCATTTGCCCTTAATGAGAGCATCTATACCTGCAGCTCCCAGCTCCCCAGAAATTTTAACATTTTTACTTAAAAGTCCTTGAAAAATTGGCGCTTGAGATGAAAATATTTTTCTTTTCATGGTAACAAGAGTGTCTAGAGCTCTGAGCCCAGAAGAGTAATACAGTCCACCGCAGTCCTTAGACAAGTACTCAAATTTACTGAAATTGATGGGTGATTGTGCAGAAAGGGGAAGAGAAAAACTTTTCACCTAAGTCCTAGGAATGAGATGAAGAACAATAGAGTTGCTGGCAGGGAGAATGGCTTCACTCCAGGCAGGATGGAACAGCACTTTGAAATCTTCCACCATCCCCAACCCATGCTGTCTCCAGCCTGGCGTGCGCTTTCATTTACCCAGGGATCAGTAGCCAGGGGCGGAGAGTTTCATTCTCCAGCTGTTGTGTCATTTCCCTTGGTAAGTCCTAAATTGACCAAGTTATTTGGCACCAAAGGAGACTTCCTGCGGTAGGCATTTTTTATTATGTGCCCTTTCAGGGACAAAAGCGTCTGTGTCAGTAAACTGTTTTGTGGGAGTGGGATATATTATTCTCACAGCTTCATAAGCACACTCTTTTGAAGGGTTAATGTGAACATAAGAAATTAGGCAACATTGCCATCAAATAGCCTGGCTGCATTGGTGATCAAGTGAAGGAAAAACATAAGATACTATTTTCTTCAAGGGCAATTTTTAGCACTAAAGATTTCAATGAAGACATTATAAACAGAAACCTTTCCATTTTTTTATTGTTGTACAATATTTGAACATATTCATGGGCACAATGGAGTTGCTTCTCCCATAGGAGTACCTTCTTGCTATTTGTTAAGCCCTAAGGAACACGTTCTTGTATTGTGGAGGTGGCAATGTGAGCACCCTAGAATATCTGGAATAGAAATATCTCGAAGAATGATTTGTGGAGGTGTAATGAGTTGAGGATGGTGCCTTGCCTGGGAGACAAAGAGAACATTACGCAGTGTGGTGCACTGTTAATCGCTGAGCTATTAAAAGGGCCACTTTCCCATAAACCACAATAAATAGATATTACTCAGTTGTGTGCTGATGTATTGATCCTATTTTTAAAAACATCTCCACAGATCCTCAAACGGCAGCGGGTGAGGTGGATGGGGTTAATCTGGAGGAGATCCGAGAATTTGCCAAAGCTTTTAAAATCCGGCGCCTGTCCCTTGGCCTGACCCAGACTCAGGTGGGACAGGCTCTCAGTGCTACAGAGGGCCCCGCGTACAGCCAGTCAGCCATCTGCAGGTAACCCGCGCCCGCATGCTGTTACCTCTCCTGGCCGGCCTGGGCCTCATTTGTCCTTCGGCTCAGCTTTTCTTCGGGTGGGCAAAGCTGGAGGGGTAAAGCGTGGGAACAAAGTTTAGGGTGGCTATATGGTGAAATTGGTGATGTTGATGGAGATTAAAGTGCTGAAGCAGACTTGCGGGCCCTGGCTGGATAACTCCTGTCAACTAGCAAAGAACCTCCAAGGCGGTCTGATTGGAAATACTCTATCCAAGCCTCCTATGCAACTGAGAGCCACTGTCACCAGTCTGCAGATAGGTGTCTTGTGCAAATGTAAAACTGCCAGTCCCAGCTGGTGTTAACACTCCCACCATTTCTGCAAAGACTAGCTATCAGGATTTCCCAAGAAAATTAATCTTTAGAAAAAATTAACTATCTTGTGACCTCAAAGGAATTTTTTAACTTGGTTTCTCAGACCCAAGTTTAAAAGCACCTTTTTAAAAGAAACAACTGCTTTACATGGCTCAGAAAAGGGTACTGAGAATCTGGTCTAATCTTGCCCACCCCACCCCCCAAATAAAACAAACAAATGACAGAATACAGCCTTGGTTGTGTTCAAGTTGATCTGGGTCAAGCCACCAGAAGCAGACCCTGTGCATGCATGTGTGTGTTGCACTAATCCCATGTTTATGCATGAGGTAACAAAGGCACTTCTGTAAGAGCTTTTTCCTCTTGGGCAACGCCTTATGAGTCCTCCTCCATCAGGAAAAGCCAAGAAACCAACTCTAAACTCATTTAAGTGGATTTTGTTCTTGGTGATCCATGAAATGCTGTCTTTTTATCTGCTCTTTATACTTTTAATGTATTCCCCAAAGGACGGAAGTGTACTTTTCCTGCAGTTTAAGACTAAGGTTATAAATAACATCAGTATGGGGTAGTAGCTTGCAGCTTACATTTTGCTCAATGATTTTCCATAAAACCCATTGATTGTTGTTAAATACAAAAAGCGCCATAGGATCCTCTCACTTCTATGGCCTCCCCTACTGTTTTTTCTTATAAGTTACCTCCCTGTAGAAAATAACCTTTATTCAGTCTATACAAGGATACTACTGCTGGGAAATTTGTTTCAAGGCTTGTATATGTTATTCCAAACAATATGTACAGAAGCATCAACACTAACAAGCAGCATCAATGATATGAATACTGTTGCTCCCTGTCGGGAAACATTAATTTTGTTTCATCTTGACAGCCTTGTGATACAGGCAGCCACAGGTTTTTAAAATTGTTGCCAATTTACTATTGTTGCTAAAGCCCTCTTTGGCTTATTTTTAGTCCTAAAATTTGAATTCCTTTTATTGGTTTAAGAGCTATCTAATATTTTCACTAACATAGGTAGTATTTCTTTGGCATTCCCAATCAAATATGTTGATTTCTAAAGTCTTCCCCAGGGAAAGCCAAAAAAGCTATGGCTGAAATAAAAAGAGACCTTGGGAATTCACTGTGTAACAGTATGTCAGATGCCTTGACTTTTTGGCCTTTTTCTAGCTTCTGGTATTTCAGTGAGGTAATTTTAGGAGCTAAATACCAAGAAAAAATGAAAGTCTTGAAAGAAGCCAAACTCTTTGGAGCAATTCAAGTTAACTTAACGGTGAAAAGGACTCTGCATTTGCGCTTGCATACCCAGGCGTCACTTTTCCTTTCTTAGTTAGCTGCATGGATGCCCAAGTGCTGTCGTGATAAGCCCCTCCTTACTAGAGACACAGGAAAAACACCACCAACATCCTGGGCACCCCTATCACAAGTTTTCTCCCTGTGCCATGGTCTGTAAAGACTGTTATCATGCTATCAAGAGTTTGAGTTTGGGGGCTTTTATAGTGAATGGTGGTAAAGTGTGGTATGTGGCAATTAACAGGGCAAGGAGAGCTCTAGGGAAGCTTGCCACAAGTGACAAGCTCATTAAATGACATTAAGTGATTCATTCAAATGTACTTCTTCCCTCTTTGACTAGTACTGAAAGTTGGGTGTTTCTAAAATAAATAACTCCTTGAACTATGCTTGGAAGGGAATGCTATAGGAATCACATTAAAATTTGATACCATTTGCACTTCTTATCACAGCATAAGATATCTAAAATGCAGCTCCAAAAATAAGATTATTGTACATAAAGGAAGCTTATCCTTTTGTGTCATTTTGTGAGCATCCCTATAAGACATACTCTGATTGACTAAAGCAGTTCATTTTAGCCCATGAAAATAAACTATTGTAATAAGATGCACTCTGCAGTCAGACGGTTTGTTTTCAATGGCACTGAACTTTAAAAGAGAGAGGAGAATTCTATGTATCCAAAGTTGTCATACTGGAGGGTTGTGAATTTAGATTTAGAATAAACAAACAAACAGAAGGAATTCGTATGTTTTTGTATTTTATTGAAAATGAGTATGAAGTTTATACCAGAATTACCTGTTAAAACATTGTACATAATTTGTCCAAGATGCTTTTTATGTTTTAAAGTCAGTGTAGCAAAGAATTGCTGATGGCAATTGATATTCAAAAGACCTCATTTACAGAAAAAAATAATATTCAGTGCAATTTGCAGATATCACACATTAAACACAGCTTGGTGCCCTGATACGAAAGTACACTTAAGCTGAACAGGTTTTAGAAGGCACAAGGTGGCCTTAGTACATCTGGGGAGGGGTTTCCATAGTAATTACAATGTATCCAGCTGTAAAGTAGTAACAGGACATGTTTTACCTGAAAAAGGAACATATTATTGACTACGTATGGTGAAAACTGTTTGTTACCAGAGGTTGGGGGTGGAGGAAGTGCGGGGAGTGAAGGGGAAGCAGGTGGCAGGGGGTGTGGAGCAGGGGGCGATTAAAATAAGACACAGAGATGAAAAGAGAGCTATAAAAGAAACTTGTTGTAGTTGGCATCATTATTATAATAGATGTAATATTTCTATAATCGAGTCAATGAGGGGAATTTAAGGAAAATCACATGTAAAACATAAAAAGATCATTTTAAATGAAAGAACATGACAGCTGTTGTCTTTGATGTCACTTTCTGGTGTTAATTTTTATTTTAAGGTTTCTGAAGATTGGGGAAATTGTGCTGGTATGATTAAAATAAAAGCTTAGATCTCAAGAGTTTACAGGAAAAAGATCTGCGAGTTTTTTGTTTCCATTGTGAAGGCTTGCATGCCGTGCTGTCTCCACCTTCCTCACCCTCATCTGTGTTTGTATGCGCAGGCTGCATGCACCGGCATGAAGCATGCAGGGAGGGTGGGGGCTGGCTTGAGCTGGGACAGCTACCTTGCAGCTGGCTGATAATCTGGAGTGAACTCGCTCTGCCAGTCAGTCAGTCAGGCAGGAAAGCAGGAGGCCCACCCTGGCAGAGGACTCAGTGTAAGACTGTTCTTTCTCAATTTTCCCCCCAGACACACCATCCTGAGAAGCCACTTTTTCCTACCACAGGAAGCCCAAGAGAACACTATAGCTAGCAGTCTGACAGCCAAACTGAACCCTGGCCTTTTGTATCCTGCCAGGTTTGAAAAGCTGGACATCACCCCTAAAAGTGCCCAGAAGATCAAGCCGGTGCTTGAGCGGTGGATGGCTGAGGCTGAGGCCCGCCATCGAGCAGGTATGCAGAACCTGACCGAGTTTATCGGGAGTGAGCCATCCAAAAAGCGCAAGCGGCGCACCTCCTTCACACCCCAGGCCCTTGAAATCCTCAATGCCCACTTTGAGAAGAACACACACCCGTCTGGGCAGGAAATGACCGAAATTGCCGAGAAGCTGAACTATGA
The DNA here is from genome assembly GCF_021234165.1 of Pteronotus mesoamericanus. Classification (NCBI taxonomy): domain Eukaryota; kingdom Metazoa; phylum Chordata; class Mammalia; order Chiroptera; family Mormoopidae; genus Pteronotus; species Pteronotus mesoamericanus. The sequence goes on from NW_026555329.1 coordinate 42,957,395, forward strand.
CCGGGAAGTAGTTAGAGTCTGGTTCTGCAATAAGAGGCAGGCCCTGAAGAACACAATTAAACGCTTAAAACAGCATGAGCCAACAACAGCTGTTCCCCTGGAGCCCTTAACAGACTCTCTGGAAGAAAATTCCTAAAGGAATACCCACCAGAATCAGAAGCAAACTCCATAGAAACTGAATTCCATCCTTGCGACTTCACCAAACAATAAATAAATAAATAAATAAATAAATAAATAAATAAAAATTAAAAATAGCCCTAGTCATCCAACTTGTTAAAGACTAAGAAAACTACCAAGTGGACAGAATGGTTTATACATGTCCATTGGTTTTCCAAAAAGAAAATAAAATTTTTTTGAAAATTTTTAAGCAAGGAATAACCCACACTACAGGTGTGTGTAGTAGGATAGTTCCGTCTCCCACCTGTCTCCCCAAAGCCAGTTTTTTTAATGGACTAAAAGAGAACCAAATAACCACTACTTTTTTGTATATTATGAAAATGTGAAACATTTTGAGGAAAAAGAAAAACAAAACTAAACCAAAAAAACAACAACAGCAACAACAAACCAAAACTTTGATCTGTTCAAAGCGAATACAAGCCTGCCACCTGGAGGAGGGACTGCATTCTTTCAGGTTCTAAGTGCTGACTCACTATGAAACCTATTAACCAAAGTCATTGCAAATGCGATCGTCGGTTTGCTCTTTTCTGCGTGTAAAGTTGTGTTACGAATTTTTACATTTATACTTAATGGAAAACTAAGAAGCCTGATTTCTCCCATCTTGCCTATCTGTTGTCACCACCTAAGGAGTGGGTGCCATTGTAGAAGTAATACCACGAGACACTATTGGTTTTTATTTTGGCTAAGACGGGGTGTTCTCTCTCTCTCTCTCTCTCGCTCTCTCGCTCTCTCGCTCTCTCTCGCTCTCTCTCTGTTTTTTGTTGGAGGTGAGCATCCTGGATTGTGTGCCAAAACATTCGTTGCTTTCTTCTCACTATGACTTGTGGATTTGAGAAAAGAAAATGAAGCTTGCATTTCTCTTTTTTCCTCCATTTTCTTCTCCATGCATGGCATCCAGTCTGCTGGAAAGCCACAGAGTGGGAACAGTGTCTCTTCCACTCAGATCCCAGTGAAATGCAAAAGAGACTCCAAAATAACTAGGACTTTGCTCAATGAACTGTAAACACTGGCATAAACTGTAATTGTGCTCGCTGTCCACACCAGAGCTTGGGATTTTTCTCAGTCTGTTGGTCACGTACATGGAGAGCTGACCAAAACTAATTTTGTAATATAAACATTAGCTGCACATTTGGTTCAATACTTACATCTATGTTATGCTTCTGTGCAAAGAAATTTCTCTCAGAAGTCTGATAGCCAAAGAAGCGTCTCAAGATTTCAGTAAAAATACACATATAGCATGCACACACCCATATAAACACACACAAAGAAAACAAGCCAAGAAGAAAGGTATAGTGACTGGATCTTTAAAGGCCATCATGTATCCTGTAAATCCCTTTTTTTTTTTTTTTTTTTTTTTTGCTACTACTTTCATTCTAATAGCAATGGCAGACTTTTTTTTTTTTTTTTTTGGAGGGGAGGCAATTGTTCTTGGGATATATAAATGGAGCAGAAAGCTGGCAGACAAATTTAAACCATTGGAGATGGGCTTTGAGTTCTTGAGAGGAAAAGAAGTTTTAGCAATGAAGTGCCACCTCTCAAAGGAAAATACAGAATGGCTTAGCTCACATATCAGAATAGCCTTCACTATTAAACCTTAAAAATTATTTCATTTTTCAAAATAAGTTACTCTAAAGATTTGTGGGCCAAAATAACCTAATAAGCCAGAAGGAAAGTGAGATGGGAGGATGGCTGTGCAGGTGAATGAACACTTGGAAACCTGCAGTTGGTGTTTTCTGCAGGTAAAAGGTGTTCAGGTGAAGGAGCGGGCAAAAGAAAACCATCAATTTGCCTGCTGTTGAAATGTAAATATTCCTGAATAATTAATCAATAAACATGTTCATGTACTGTCTACAAATAAATTGTAAGAGAAAAAAGAGAACCCCCCACCTTAAGTTGCCCAACTGATTAGAAATGCTATCTTCCCTCACCGATGAGGGTTTGAGTCTCTTCTGGTGGCCTCTTTGCTGGTTGCATAAATGCAATGGTATAATTTTCTCCCTCCCCCTAGATGATTCATGCAGCAATGAGGAGATCACCAGCAAGGAAACTCTAAGAGAAAAATCTTGGAAGTGGAAGCAGTCACTTGCAAGGGTGTTTCCATTCTGCCAGTCTGATGCTAATTGAACCGCAGCTAACTTGATAATCAATGGAAATGACATCCTGGTACACATCCTGCCACTTCAAAAACTGCACAAATACACCACCCCAGAAATCCAAAAGCGTACTGGTTTTTAAAATTCTGTGTTCTCCAAGACCTGCTCCAAATTCCATCAAGAAAAGCTCCCAAAGAAAAATTAATGAGATAACATATGATGGATGCTAAATGTTATGCTAGCAGCAGGTACATAAGGCCTGCTCAGTTTCAATATCAATAATTGGGAGGGTATAACTAAGACAGTGAAGATATAAAAGTAGTCTTCCAGAATGGAGTATGAAAGAAACATATTTATCCCACAGTCATAAAACCATTCATGTGCAGTGATTTTTTTTATAGTTTTATAATTTTGTATTGTTATATAAATTATTTATAAGGTGTTATAATGCTTCTTATATTAATTTTTTACAGATAAATTTTTTGCTACAAGGCATAAAAAGGTGCCTGAACAGATTCTTAGGAATAAAAATTATACTGTGTATACAAATCTTCAGGACCACACCTATTGCTTAATTTTATTACTTTTCTTATTTCCACTTGTGAACAATTTCATATGCCAATAGTATTTAAGTGCTTTTTATGTTTTCATGAACTGACGGTTACCGTTGCCACTAACAAAAAATAAAAGCCGCTTTAGGCATATGTGATTGTATTTCAAACTTCAATATTTTTCTTACATATTTCTAAATTATTGTCATCTTCATTTTCTTCATTGATGACAGAGAAACAATTGATGTTATATTTTACACTTGTTTAAACACTTTGAACAGCTGAGAACTTTAATTGCATTGCAAAGTTTCAGTTTCTTTATATTGTAATCACATCAACAAGCACGTACGTGCACACACACATACACACAACAAAAGGAAGAACAAAAAGGCAAAAAGAGGTAGGAAAAAAAACAAGTAGAGGTGTATCAAAGAACTCAAGCTATAACCAAAAAGAAATTGTAAAATGCCTTTGCTCATCTTCTCTATGCTGGACCAAAGCTCAATATTTGTAGGGATATGCACATTGTATAGATATGGCTAAATGTTGCTGACAATCTCGCAATACTAAACTGTTCCTATTTTAAGAACAAAAATAAGAAATACAAACTGTTCATCAATGCTTTACCTCAGCACTCTACTTGTACCCAGTTAATGGCCAAGCTTAAAAAATGGAGAAAAAAGAAATTGATTTTCATTTCAATGTTTGACTGTAAAATCTGTTTGGATAACATTTTGTAGTAAGCTATTTGTCATGTGATTTGCTTGTCTTCAACTTGAAATTACGTGAAGCATATTTATTTATTTGTTGTTAAGAAAGTGATTTTTTTTTGTCTTACGTGCTGTGATCTAGACAGGTCACCAGGGTCACTGATGAGGCACCACAAAGGAGCTGCTCCTCCATGCCTGGAGCAGACAGTAGGATGGGGGACAGGAAAACAGACTGGGTTGTTTTGAAAAATCATCATGACAAGAAGTTGACATGATGGACTTGTGACCAAGAAGCCAAACTGGATATTTAAAAGCTCCTTACTTGCTCTGACATTGAAACCAAAGCTGATTTATCTGCACAGGTTACTTAACGTTTAAAAAAAACTGACAAAACTGTACTTAATCTAGAGCAATATCTGTATGGTCAGTAAAGCTGCACTTTGTGTATTTCTTAACAGCTTCAGATCTGTCACTTTTAATTTGTACCATAAAAAAAAATAAAGAATTGTTTGACATGAGTTTCTAGGCTAAGTGTATCTTGAACTCAGATATGTCATTTAAATTGTAAGCCTGTAAGTAAGCATATGTTATAACCCCAGATGTTAATAAGAGGAAGGGGTTGATATGATTATTTTAAATTAAATACTATATGAATTAGGACTCCCGTCGTTGCAAGTAACAAATCCAATTCAAATTTAATTAAATAGAAAGAGACTGTGATGTCTGACTTAACTGGGGAATCTGAGTGTGGACCTCAAGCACAGCTGGATACCGTGGTTCCAAGGATGTCATCAGGTTGTCCTGCTTGGCTTCCTTCTCAGACAGAGACCCCAGATGTCGAGTCCTGCATCCGTCTCTAAACTAATAGCTGTTTAGGACGATGGTGTACTCAAATGAGGCCACTCAGGGTCACATACCCTTCCTTGTCTGTGGTACAAAGCATGTGCCTCAAGTAACAACCCCATAGGACCACAGGGGTGAAGGAGGATGTCTTGATGAGAACCAGAAGACAGAGAGAAACCAGAGTAGGAAGGCAGAACCCAGAGCCACCGAGGTCTGCTACTAGCACCTAGCTGTGTGCCAAGCATTTTTGCTACTCTTAAGCATTGCTTGTCATCACATGTTCTGGAAAATTTAGAAGTTAAAATATGCTCCTGCTTGAAGTTTAACATGGGTAGGAAGGGTAAGTTAATGTTGCTAGATAATTTACTAATTTGAAAAGAAGATAGGAATATCTTGCTAAAAATACCAATAAATTTTTTTTAATTAGAATCTCAGTCTCCACATTTTTAGTGACCTTTAGCAAACATTTCTTATTACTTCATAGAGATTTATATATCAATTTCATGTTATGATTGATAAGAAATGCTTTGGAGCAAGTGACAGAACCAAAAATTCAGTGCCCATACATTATAAACCAAGGACAGTGGCCAGGAAGCTCCTAGGCTGACTTGAATAGGAGCGAGTAGGTGCTGATGCTTCTAACTTCGTGGGTGGAGAAAGACAGTCATTTTAAAGCTTTCTTTCCATCTAAAATACTCTAAAAATATTCTGGGTAGAGGTCTGGGCTATGATAATACCTTTTATGAAATAAGTTTGACTCAGGAAACTCTAAAATATCTTCTTTAAAAAGATCTCTTTCTGGACCCATTTATCCCCCCTTTGCCCTCTGCCAGCTTCTCCCACCCCCTTTCTTTCTGGCTAACACCATACTGTTGTCTGTGTCTATGTGTTGTATCCCTTCACCTTTTTTACACCCAGCCCCTCAACCCTCTCCCCTCTGACTGCTGTCAGTCTGTTCTATGCATCTATGTTTCTGTTTCTATTTTGTTTGTTAAATTATTTTTTTTCATTAGATTCCACATGTAAGTGAGATCATATGCAATTTTCTTTCTCTGACTGGCTTATTCACTTTACCATAATATTCCCTAGGTCCATGCATGGTATTGCAAAAAGGTAAGATTTCCTTCTTTTTCAAGGCTGAGTAGTACTCTGTTGTGTAAATGTACCATAGCTTTTTTAATCCACTCATCTGCTGATGGTCACTTGGGCTATTTCCATATCTTGGCTATTGTAAATAACGCTACAATGTTTGTTGAACTGTACACTTGAAACATGTATGGTTTTGTTAACCAATGTCACCACAATAAACTCAAAAAAAGAAAGATAACATAACCTGGGAGACAAAATTTGTGGAGAAGCAGTTTGATTTTTAACCTGTTACATATTAATTTCTGTTCGGCACATAATTTTTTCAGGATTTAGAAATATTTCTGGCCCTAGCTGGTATGGCTCAGTGGATTGAGCAGTGACCAAAGGGCACTCGATTCCCAGTGTAGGGCACGTGCCTGGGTTGTAGGCCAGGTCCCCAGCAGGGGTTGCATGAAATGCAACCACACATTGATGTTTCTCTGCCTCTCTTTCTCCTTCTCTTCCCCTCTCTAAAAATAAATAAATAAAATCTTTTTTAAAAAAGAAACATTTATGAATAGACTGTTTCTATGAAAGTACATCTTCAACATTGAAATCAAAAGAATTATAAATCAGAATTAAAGAGACAAAATTTTAAATAAATAAATAGATAAACAAATAGCCATCATTTAAATTCAATTAATTTCATATTCCACAAATACCTGCTAAGCACTTCATATGTGCCAGAAAGTTTTATGTGTTAGGGCCTCAGAAATAAAACAAAATGAATCCTTGCCTTCAAGAAACTCATAGTCAGTGTGCAAAAACCAGTAATATTTCTCCAGAAATTAAAATCATCTCATGTTTCTTGCACTACAATATTTTATAAATAAAATCAATTCCAGAATTAAAATGATGAAAAGCAGTTTTAAGGCTGACTTTGAAACAGTAAATGGTTAGAAGAAGCCTAAGCTTACAAGTCAATCTGCTATATCTGTTTTAAACAATTTCAAAAGCTGTTCCACTAATAATTTTCTACTAAACCATCCATACACACATAATCTATTCAATGACAAGTGTGGCAGGACAATGGTTGATAAATTTAATCAAAAATCTATGATTGTAAAGAGTTCAAAAACAGTCTCTCACAAAATAAATGAAACTAGCTCTCTATTAACACACAGATCTGGGCTCCTCATCCATTGTTCTGCCCTTTGGATGGATTCTAAGCAAACACCTCTTCTGACCTATTTGGCTTATTTGCTGTACCATGAGGAAAGCCATGGTCAGGGAAAGAAGACTACATCTAAAGGCTGTCAAAAAGATGAAAGGATTAAGCGAAAACAACAACAACCCATAGACACAGACAACAGTATGGTGATTACCAGATGGAAAGGGTGGTGAGGGAGGTAGAAGAGGGTAAAGGAGAGATGATGGATGGAGACTTGGGTGGTTAACACACAATACAATATACAAGTGACATATTATAGAATTGTACACCTGAAACCTATATAATTGAATCAACTGTCACCTTAATAAATTCAATAAAAAAGTAATAAATAAATATGTTTTAAGTATATCAGATTAAAATCTATCCAAAACATATGACACATTTCTGTTTTCTTAAAGCTGATTGTGGATGTAAATCTTGATGAACTTTCTTTTTCTCTTTGCTTTATCCTTGTTAATGACTCCATCCTTCGGCCATCCAAAGCAGCACAGTCATCCTGATCCATTGTGATGCGCACACACACACCCCAAGTCACCAAAAAATCCTAGCAACTGTGCTTCATTAATTCCTTTTGATTCAGTGTCTTGGACTCCAAACCATCCTCCAATCCCCACTGCCATGACTTAATTCAAAGCCACCCATTTATTGTCCGGCACCATAAACTTGGGCACAGAGAAATCATTCTAAAAGATCAGTATGAACGTATCTCTCTTTTATTTAAAATCTCACAATATTTACCACTGTCTTCATAATAAAAAATGAACTTTGGCCCAGCATATAGTCCCTTTCATGATCTTACCCTTATTTACTTCTAAAGCCTTACCTCTCATCCATTCCCAGTTCATACGGTTGTATCCTAGCCTCACCAAACTGTCTAAAATTCCTTCAATTCCCAAAGCACTTTGGTATTGTAACCTGCTCAAAATGTCCATCCACTGCATTTTGACCTATCCAATTTCTACTCATTCTTTAAGACTCATTTCTGTTTAATTTCACAGATAGTTATTGCACTCCTAAATTGTGCTGGACATTGTGCTACCTTCATCGTAGTATGTAGCAAATTTGTACTCTTATCAGTCACCACTTTCATGTGACAAAATTACTGCCAGAGATCTCTGAATGACCTATGGACTTGGCTTATAGATAAGTATACTTTGACAATATATTCCTGTAGCTAGTTGTTATTTGTGTGTGACATATCTTCCTTACCTAATAAGAGTAACAATAATCTCATATTTATATAGTGTTCAAGCTCTTTCATGTACACTGTTTTATTTGCTCCTAACATAAATAAGCCCTTGGAAGTGTGATGATTTCTATTTTGTAGATGAGAACTAAGAATTATAAAATCATTAATAAGCTTGAGCAAGATCCTGAGGTTTCTAAATAGATATGGTATTTGAATACATTAGGAATCAGAGTATTCACCAAGGTGGAAACACACTGAGTCCCACAGAAATGGTGTCTGACACCACTACCTCTTTAAATCACCAGTATAAAGTACAATATCTAATGTATGGCACAGCTCAGGAAAGCCTTACTGTTGTTGATAATAAATTCCAAGTATCTAATTACCAAGTCCACTATGATTTAACCTGAATGATTAGTGCTTGACAGAAATAGTAAAAGATACATATAGGAAAATTAGAAATGCCTATATATAGTGTGCCCTTTTTTCATCATCAGTCTGTGTTTGGGGCTCAGATAAGAACACAGAGAGTTTCAATCATTCCAAAGGCAAGTTAGTCAAAACCACTAAAAAGTAAGAGTCATTGAATCCTACAGTTATTTGACTAACCCCATAAGCAAGTGAAGAACATACAATGTGTGTAGTGATAGGAAGCTAGTCTGGGACCTAGACTAATGGGTCAACTCCAGAACTTTCTCTGATACTTTCATGCTGTTTTTAAGAATTTGTGCTCCTAGCTGTTAAGGGATTCTAGCTTTACCAGACCTGAGGAGACACGCTAAATTCAGGAACAAATCACACTCTTCCCATTGTTTTATTAATATCATTGAAGTCTGGTATCTGCATGGAAGCTTCTGCATGTGTTCATTATTGAGGTCACTGGCCCATCATCTCTGAGAGTGGAGATTTTCAAGGGTGTTTGGCTATTTGCCCATACGCAATGGTAGGAGAGTCAATATAACCATGCAAATCCAGAACTGGAGTAGCTCCAAAAACTAATTTCCATAAAAGACAAGGGCCCACATGCAATAACAACAGTCATGGAGAACTGTATAATATTGATATCCTTTGCAGGTGTTTCTAACATTGTCGGGTAAAAGCAGGGAGAGACTGGCATTTCTTCAATTCTTTTTTTATTTTTTTAATCTTTATTATATTTTTTTCCATTACCACTTAGTCCCCTTACACACCCGTCCCCCCAGCAATCACCACACTGCTATCCGTGTCCATTGACTCCTTTTTCCTTTTTGCTTGATGCCTCTAACCTCCCCCACCCACTAGCTGTCATCTGTTCTTCATCTATGAGTCTGTTTCTTTTTTGCATGTTAGTTCAATTTGTTCATTAGATTCCACATGTAAGTGAAATCATATGGTATTTGTCTTTCTCTGACTGGCTTATTTCACTTAGTATAATGTCCTCCAGGTCCATCCATACTGTTGCAAACAGTCAAATTTTCTTCTTTTTTTAGAGCCAAGTAGAATTCCATTGTGTAAATGTCCCATAGTTGTTTTATCCACTCATCTATTGATGGACACTTGGACTGCTTGCATATCTTGGCGACTGCAAATAATGCTGCAATGAACATAGGGGTGCTTATGTTCTTTCAAATTAGTGATTTGGAGTCCTTCAGACATAGTCCCAGAAGTGGGATTGCTGGGTCAAAAGGCAGATCCATTTTTAATTTTTTGAGTTATCTCCATACTGCTTTCCACAGTGCTACACCAGGCTGCATTCCTACCAACAGTGCCTAGGGTTCCCCTTTCTCCACATCCTCACCAGCACCTGTTGTTTGTTGATTTGTTTATGATGGCCATTCTGACTGGTGTGAGATGTTATCTCATTGTAGTTTTTATTTGCATTTCTCTGATAATCAGTGATGTTGAGCTTCTTTTCATATGTCTATTGACCATCTGTATGTCCTCGTTGGAGAAATGTCTATTTAGGCCCTTTGCCCATTTTTTAATTGGGTTGTTTGGGGGTTTTTTTTGTTTTTTGGTGTTGACTTTTGTAAGTACTTTATAAATTTTGAATATTAGCCCTGTATTAGATGAATCAGCAAACATGTTCTCTCATTCTGTGGGTTGTCTTTTTACTTTGTTCATGATTTCCTTTGCTGTGCAAAAACTTTTTAGTTTGATGAAGTGCCATTTGTTTGTTTTTTCTTCTATTTCCCTTACCTGGGGAGATATATCCAATAAATTCTGCGAGCAATGTCTGAGATTTTGCGGCCTATGTTTTCTTCTAAAATTTTTATGGTTTCAGATCTAACACTTAAGTCTTTGGTCCACTTTGATTTTATTCTTGTGTGTGGTATAAGGAGGCAGTCTAGTTTAATTTTTCTTCATGTATCTGTCCAGTATTCCATGTATAGATAATATTGTCCTCTTTTCCAAATCTTGCACTCTTGTCTGAGATTTGACACCTGCTTAGGTATATTTATGCTACTAAAAATTGTTCTCATAGAGGAAGATCCACTAAGACTTACTTGCATCTAGACTGACTGAACTCCTTAACTAACGCATTTTTGAAGTAGATCACTGGCCCTCACACAAGTTTATTTTGGATCCAATGGCCACCCTGGTACCACATCTATAACTACAGATCAAGGAAAAGATATTAATTTGGAAATATTTTTTCTTGTTTTTCTTTCCAATTTTTGTTGTTTTTGATAACTTTTATTATATAAGTATTGTTTGTATACAATTTTATTTCTGTAGAAAATTGGAAAATACAGAGAAACAAAGATATTTCCTTTTTTATATAAAAATAGTTCACTTAATTTTTTTAATTTTTAAATCATATTTATTTTATTACAGTTGTCTCAATTTTTCCCCCTTTACCCCCTTCTGCCCATCCCACCCCCCACTCCCACAGTCAATTCCCACTCTGTTGTCCATGTTCATGGGTCATTCATACATGTTCTTTGTCTAGCCCCTTCCCCTTCTTTCCATCATTGTCCTCTTTCCCCATCCTCTCTGATCACTTTCAGTCGGCTCCATGTTTCCACACCTGTGGTTTATTTTGTTCATTAGTTTATTTTGTTGAATAGAGTTTACTTATAGGTGAGATCATATGGTATTTGATTTTCATCAACCAGTTTATTTCACTTAGCTTAATATTCTCCAGCTCTATCCATGTTGTCACAAAAGGCAGGAGTTCCATCTCTCTCTCTCTCTCTCTCTCTCTCTCTTTCTTTCTTTCATGCAGATTGATTTTTTTTTACATGTCAGAGTTAATTTTAAAATTTTAAAAAATTTAAAACCATTATAAAATCTCAGCAATTAAACCATGACACCAGCACAGAAATAATCAAGTAAATTAATGAAATATAATGAGCATTCGAGAGACAAACGTATATATCTGCCTAACAATGTAATATATGACTAAGCTGATATTTCAAGTCAGTGGGTAAAATAAGGATTATTCAACAAATAAGGTGCATGGACCACTCTTACTTGAAATAACACAAATATAGAGCCCTATTTCACATATTATACAAGAAATATTCAGGTGAATTAAAAATCAATATGCAGAATCTAAGGCATTTTAGGAGAAAATACAAAATTATATTTTCCTTACCCTGAAGTAAAATATTCAAACCCAGAAGCTATAAAGTAAAATATTGACAATATGACTATATTAAACATTTAAGACTATACAGTAATATACCTATAAAAAAGTTAAAGGACAAGTAATAGAACAGGAAAGTATTTGCAACACATCTGAAAAAGGGTTAATGGTCTGTTTCGTTATTTAGGGAAAAAATTCTACAAACATTGAATCAAAAAATGGATAAAGAATACCAAAAAGTCATTTAAAGCTTTTTAAAAATAATAGAAATAGGCAAGAAATATACAAAAACAGGTATAGTTTCAACAAATAATATAAGAATAATTAAAATAACACATCATTGTCACAATCAGATTAATACATATTGAAAAATATTAGTATTACAAAGTATTGGCAACTGAAAGGAACTGGGTATTCATAGAAACTTTTTCTGCATCTTAAAGCAGTCCCTTTAGCATATTTTGCAGTGCTGATTTGGTGGACATGATTTCTTTCAGCCATCTTTTGTCTGGGAAATTCCTTATTTCACATTCCATTTTAATTGAGAGCCTTGCTGGGTAGAGCAGTCTTGGCAGCAGGCCATTGCTTTTCATGACTTGGAATATTTCTTGCCACTCCCTTCTGGTTTGCAGTGTTTCTGTTGAGAAGTCAGATGCTAGCCATACTGGGGCTTCCTTATATGTTACTACCTCTGCCTCCCTTGCTGCCTAAAAGATTCTCTGTTTGTCTTTGATATTTGCCATTTTAATGATGATGTGTCTTGGAGTGGGCCTCTTTGGGTTCCTCTTGAATGGGGCCCTCTGTGCTTCCTGGACTTGCGTGACTTTTTCTCTCCTCCAATGAGGGAAGTTTTCCATCATTACTTTTTCAAACAGGTTCTCTATCCCTTTCTCATCCTCTTCACCTTCTGGTATCCCTATTATATGGATAGTATTACATTTCAGGTTGTCCTGCATTTCCCTAAATGTCTCTTCATTCTTTTTGAGTGTTTTTTCATTTTCTTGCTCTTTCTGGGAGCTTTTTTCTACCTTGTCCTCCAGCTCACTGATTTGATACTCTGCTTCATCTAGCCTGCTTTTGATTCCTTCTACTGTGTTCTTCAATTCAGAAATTATATCTTCATTTTCTCTTGTCTCTTATTCATAGTTTCTATGTCCTTTTTCATGCTGATATAGTTTGCAGTAAGTTCCTCATAGTTTCACTGCAGTTTTTATAATTCTCTCTGAGCTTCCTGAGCTCATTGAGCTTCCTTAGAACCATTGTGTGGAACTCAGTATTGGATACTTTACTTGCCTCTATTTCATTTAGTTCTTTTTGTGGGGATTCCTCCTTTCCCTTCGATTGGGGGGCTGTTTCTTTTTCTTTCCATTATTTGTGAGACTCTTCTTTTGTGCTTCTGCTTGTTAAGTTGATTTGTCTTGATTTCCTGACTTTGTGGTGTAAACTGGTATGGTAGGAGACCACGGTTTTTACTTTCTGGATCTGCCTTGTTGATGTCAGATGTCATCCCTGTTCGATGTCGAACAGACCTTAGGCAGTCTGTTCGAGTCTTCCAGGAATCTACTGTTTGTGACTGTCTCCTTCAGCTATTAATCTATTCACTCTGCACTCAGCAGGCCGCCTTAGACAGCTCAGGGCAGGGCAGAGTCCCTCCTGGGGGCGGGGTTATTCGGTCCTCTCAGGCTGCTGGCATATGAGGGAGGAGTCAGCACTGGGATCCCACCCGCTACTCTCTCATTTCTCTCCCCAAAGTCTCCTTCCCCAGTCCCTCCTCCAGCGTCTCTAACCCACTCTGCGCTTGCCTTTGCCGGAGACCAAGGTAAGTGGCTGCAAATAAAAATTTATGCATTGGTCCTTTAAACAGTTCTTTGCATCTCCAGCCACCTTCTCTGACAGAGAGCAATCCTGCTGCTTTTCACAGCTGTCTGTTTTCTGTGTACTTTTTGGGCTCTGGTGTGGTAGGCTGGAGATCTCCGCTTATGGTTAAGACCCCACTCTTCTTAGGGGGATCCAACTGGCCGTTTCGATATCCTTCTCGTGCTGCCGCTTGTGGGCACCCTGCCTGGCTTCTCAAGTCTCTACCACACTCCCTACCAGTTAAACTGCACTAAAGCCAATTCTTCTGTCTCCGAGGTTACAAGGCTCCTCTCTTGTTATTGTTCAGTTGTTTGTTCCAGGTGATTTCTCCACAATTGAGTTGTAATTCCAGGTTGGTCCTGGGAGGAGGTCAGTGTGACTTCCATTCACTCTTCCACCATCTTGATTCTCAAAAATAGTTCACTCTAAAGATATGCTTCTACCTAGTCTAGTCTATTAATGCTCTCAGATATTCCAAAGTAGAATAAGCTAAACACTGATTATTACATCCCAGAAGATGTTAAACATACACTCCAGGTACTATTTTATATTCCCCTGAAAATAGCCATCACAGAGAAAGCCCTGGGCAAAGGCTTCCTCCACAGAGGCCCCTTACATAACAACGGGAAGCCCTAAGCTTTAAGTCCAGTAAAACATTTGTGTGACTCTAAGTGCGTACCAAGTACATAATGTTTATTGAATGTACAAATAAATAAATAGATGCTGAATGAAGAAGGAAGGAAGGAAGGAAGAAGGAAGGAAGGAAGGAAGGAAGGAAGGAAGGAAATTATTTCATACCAAGAAATAGTGAAAAAATAATCAGGGAGTTACCACCCTGCCTAATAAAAGAACAAATTAAAAAAACAAATTTTAACCATTATAATATCAAATTAAGTTTTAAAATAAAATTTCCATTTAAATCACAATTTTTTTAAGTACAGGAAGTTTTCATTTTTTTCCATCACCAATTATCCACCCCCATACCCTCTTCCACCTCCATTCACAACCCTCCCCCACCCCACAATCACCACACTGCTGTCTGTGTCCATGAGTTCTTTTTATTCCTTTTTTGCTCAATCCCTCCACACACCCCCACCATTAGACAGGTAAGAAATGATTCTAAGAAAATTTAAACTCAAGAAAGAATTCACATGAAAAATAGGTAAAGAACATAGTTTATCCATTCTGTTAATATATGTGTAGTATGCATAATTTCATTTTAGTTACAAAATACAGCTTAATTTAAGATGCAATCATTTGCTTTTGGAACCTTACTTAAAAGTCATTTTGGGACTTAAGGTGAGCTTTGCTTAAACATTAAGGATAGTCAAAAATAACATGTACTTACAGTAAAAGGGGAAAAATGAAAAGATCCCACCATGAATGCTATAAAGTTTATTTTGTATCTTAATCAAAATGCAAGTCTGTCACTGATTATCACAGCATCCAAATGTCAAAAGCACAACCACTGACTAAAAATCACAAATTTAACATTTTGCCTATTATGAAATTCCCTATCATTGATCTAGGTCATATAATATTATGAACTGATTCCACTGTTAATTAATTAAAAAATAAGTTTATATGTAATCCTATATTTTTCACCTTCATTCATACATTCAACTATGAAAAACATGGTTTCATGATAAATCTTACCTCATTGTATCTGTTGCTGGGAATTTTGATGCTGGTTTTCTGAACTTCCATATCAACCACCAAACCTTGAACTACTGGCAATATATATTGGTAATTTCTGAAGTCTGCAAGATTTATGATGGTATGCCCCGTCTCTGCAAATAATGGCTTCCAACATCTGACACTGAAGAGTGGGCATGGATAAAGTTGATATTCAGCTCTAAGTCTCAATATTAGTCGGATGGGAAACACTTTAGCCCAAGGAGTTTCCCATTTCTGTATGAGAATCCCAAATAAGTAAGATTGGGCTGGGAGTACAAGGTCTTGCAGTGACTAAGTAGATGTCACATATAAGAATCCACCATGTTCTTTATTGCCAAGGTAACTTTGATTGAAGAATGAATGTCCCAAGTTGCCTACAACATTCCCTGCCAGGGAATCCCAATAAAGCTGCACAAAATGATTAAAGATATCCTTGGGCAAGCACTTTTCATCCAGCAGACACTGTAGAAGAATGACTATCTCAGACTGACCCACTGCATGCATTCCCTTTGTCGTGAAACACCGGCACTTCCTGTTCACATAATTTACAATTTTAACCATTGACAACAAGTTTGCATTTAAAACAAATACAAGTGGGTCAGGGCCACCATTCTCCAACTGTTGTATTACTGAAATTTGTGATGGTTTCTCTTCCACAGCATAGTCTCTTTTTACACCAGCGGAGATGAGAATGGGAGGAAGGCCATCTTCAGGAATAAGGTTCATTGCACTCCCAACAGGACTTCCCACCTGAGTTATGCTCCCAGAAAACAGAGAAATATCTGTTTTTAGTTGCCATTTTGTTTTCTTACCTCTGCTGGTAGAGGACTCAAAACAAAGATATTTCTATTGTAAGCATATTATTATAGTTTAACCATTTATCTTTACATTGCTCTATTTTAACATCTTATGAACTGTTTTCAATAACTGTCTTGAATGTAGAGACAGAGGGTAAATTAGGAAATCAAAAATGGAACTCATGTATCTTGAAATACACTCTACGAAATACCACAGCTACATGAATTACCCAAACTCAGAAGTATTTAGCCACAATCCTAACTAAACCCATCATTCAGCTCATTTTTGAGGGAAACATAACAGTATGATACTGTTTCCATGCAGGCTTTGTTAACCAATAAGAGGCACTAGTGAAGAAAAAGTTGGTTTAGTCATGAGACATGCATTCCTGGGTATTGCCAGGACTGTGATAGCTGACACCATGAACTCTTTCTTAAGGTGAGATCCTCTACCTTATATTTAAAAAAAGATTTTGTCTTCCAAACAATCAACATGTCATATATGTCTTCCAAACCTTCATAGTACACATTCTATTACCACATCATGCACACACTAAGCATTATGCATGTGCACTTTGTAGGGAACCAATCTAGCATATAATGGCACGAGAAGAGAACTTAAGCCATAAAACCATTCTCTGCCATCTTATTTTACAATACATACTCAACACTCACACACATCAAATATGGGCCATCTGTATACCCTCCTTGAAGAAGTGTCTATTCAGGTCTTTTGCCCTTTTTTAAACTGAATTGTTTGTCTTCCTGGTATTGAGTCATTGGTGTTCTTTATATATTTTGGAGATTAAACCCTTGTCTGATGTATCATTGGCAACTATGTTCTCCCATATAATCATTTCCCTTTTCATTTTGATGATTTCTTTAGCCACACAGAAGCTTTTTAATTAGATGTGGTCCCATTTGTTTATCTTTTCCTAATTTCCCTTGCCCTAGGAGATATCAGCTAATGTGTTGCTATGTGGGATATCTGAAATTTTACTGCCTATGTTTTCCTCTAAGACTTTTATGGTTTCATGAATTATATTTAAGTCTTTATATGGGTCTTTATCCCATTTGAGTTTATTCTGTTGTATGGTGTACATTGGTGGTCTAGTTTTATGTTTTTGCATGTACCAGTCCAGTTCTCCCAGGACCATTTATTGAGTGCACTCCATTGTACACTCATGCCCTTTTGTCAAATATTGATTGACCACAAAGACATGGGTTTATTGCTGGGCTCTCTATTCTGTTTCATTGATCTACATCTCTGTTCTTATCCCAGTACCAGAACTGTTTTTATTACAGTGGCCTGTTAGTATAGTTTGATATCAGGTATTGTGATCCCTCCTATTTTGTTCTTCTTTCTCAAGATTGCTTAAGCTATTCAGGGTCTTTTTTGGTTCCATATAAATTTTTGAAATATTTGTTCTAGATCTGTGAAATATACCATTAGTATTTTAATAAGGATTGCATTGAATCTATAGATTGCTTTGGGTAGTATGGACATTTTGATGATGTTAATTCTTCCAATCCATGAACATGGTATATGCTTACATTTATTTGTATCTTCCTCAATTTCTTTCTTCAGTGTTCTATAGTTTCCTGTGTATAGGTCTTTTATCTCCTTGGTTAAATTTATTCCTATGCACTCTATTTTTCTTGTTGTTATAGTAAATGGGATTTTTCCCCTAGTTTCTCTTTCTGACAATTCTTTGTTAGTATACAAAAATGCCTTTGATTTCTGAATATTGACTTAGTATCCCACTGTTTTGCCAAATTCGCTTATTAGGTTGAGTAGTTTTTTGTTAGACTCTATAGGGTTTTCTATGTACACTATCATGTCATCTGCAAATAATGACAGTTTTATTTCTTCCTTTCCAATTTATATGCCATTTTTTTCTTTTTCTTGTCTGATCATTGCGGCCAGAACTTCCAGTACTGTGTAGACTAAGAGTGGTGAAAACAGGAACCCATGTCCTGTTCCTGATCTTAAGGGGAAAGTTTTTAGGTTTTCCCATTGAATATGACGTTGGCAGTAGGTTTCTCATACATGGCCTTTATTATGTTGAGTTATGCCCCCTTTACTTCCACTTTGCTAAGTGTTTTTATCATAAATCAGTGTTGGATTTTAACAAATGCTTTTTCAGCATCTATTGGTATGATCATGTGATTTTTGTCCTTCGTTTTGTTTATCTGGTTTATTACTTTTATTCACTTGCAAATATTGTAGCATACTTGCATCCCTGACATGAATCCTCCTTGATCGCAGTGTGTGATTTTTCTCAATGTATTATTGGATCCAGATTGCCAATATTTTGTTGAGGATTTCAGCATCTATATTCATCAGAGATATTGACCTATAGTTTTATCTCTCTTTTTTTATCTTACCTGGTTTTTAGAATTAGGATAAAACTGGCCTTGTAAAAAGAGATTGGTGGTTTTCCCTCTTCTTGAATGTTTTCTTATACATTCGGCTACCCTATGTCGTTGATTGGTGTATTTAACCCATTTACACTTAAGGTTATAATTGATAGATATTTATTCATTGCCATTATTTATCTTTGTATCTGTATTCCTATCTTTTTCTCCTTTTCTTCATCTTCTTAAAGCAGTCCCTTTTGCATCTCTTTTAGTACTGGTTTGGTGGAGATGTACTCTTTTAACTTTTTTTTTATTTTTTTATTTTTTGGTCTTGGAGGTTCCTTATTTTGACTTCATTTTAAATGAGAACCTTGATGGATAGAGTAGTCTTTGGTTGCAGGCTTTTGCTTTTTATTACTTGGAATATTTCATGTCATTCCCTTTTGGTTTCTAGTGTTGCTGTTGAGAAACTAGCTGAGAGCCTTATCAGAGCTCCCTTGTATGTTACTAGCCAGTTCTCCCTTGTTGACTTTAAGATTCTCTCTTTGTCTTTACATTTTGCCATTTTAATTATGATGTGTCTTGGAGTGGGCCTCTTTGGGTTCATGTTGATTGGGACCCTGTGTGCTTTCTGGATTTGGCATGATTTTTTTCCTCATCAAGTTAAGGAAGTTTTCTGTCATTACTTTTTCAAACAGGTTTTCTAACCCTTGCTCCTTTTCTTCTCCTTCTGGCATCCCTATCATGTGAGTATTATTAGGTTTCATGTTGTCCTGCAGCTCCCTTAAACTATTTTTGTTGTTTTTAACTCTTTTTTGTAGTGTTATTCTGATTGGGTTTTTTTTCCCTACTTTGTCTTCCAACTCTCTGATTTGATCCTTTGCGTCATCTAGCTTGCTTTTAATTCCTTCTAGTGTATTCTTCATTTCAGGTATTGTATTGTATTCTTCATTTCCTTGTGGCTCTTATTCATAGTTTCTATGTCCTCTTTCATGTTGATGTATTTTCCACTAAGTTCCTAGTACCTCTTATAGTTCTTGCTGAGTTCTTTGAGTATCCTTATAGCCATTATTTTGAACTCTATATCTGATAGATTACTTGCCTCAATTTCCTTTAGCACTCTTTCTGGGAATTCCTCCTTTACTTTTGATTGGAGGCTGTTTCCTTGTCTCCCCATTTTAGGTGACTCTTCTTGTTTGTTTTTGCATATTAGATTGTTCTAATATGTGCTTTGACTTTCTGTCTTCATGGTGTGGACTTCAGTGGAAGGAGTCATGTGGGATTCAGTGGTGTAGTCTCCTTGATCTACTGAGCTGGCTGCTCTTTGGATTCCCTTTATGTCATTTATGTGGGCTCTCTTGTTATAATTGGTTTTTGGTTGTTGTGTCGTTCCTTTTAGGTTTTTTCCATATGACTGGCTGGCTGAGAATCACACCACCCACCTGCATCTTGCATGCTGTTTACAGGTGCTGCCAGAACAGAACAAAACAACCCAGGAAATGAAACTCACATCTTTGAAAATAACCCCCAATGATAACTGCACCTGTAAATAACAAATGAGCAAATATTTTAAAACGGGAAAGTGATTAAGACTATTATAAGAAAGGAAAAATGAATATGAAATGACTAATGAAAGAAAAGTGACTTTGAGAGGGTAGAGGGAGGAGAAATAATAAGAGTAGGGAATAGAAACTACATGAAAGAAAGAAGAGAAAATTTACAATGTAAATTAAAAGAGAGGAAGGAGAGCAAAGTGGAGTAATAAAAGGGAAGAGTATAGCATGAAGCTTCTTTTAGAAATTCTTTTCACACAACAGAGTCAGAAAATCAAGATAGATCAACTTAAGAAACAGAAGCAAAAAAGAAGAGTCTCACAAATAATGGAAAGACAAAGGAATACCCCATACTTGAAGGGAAAGGAGGGATCCCCAGAAACAGAACTAAATGAAATAGAGGCAAGTAAACTATCAGATATTGAGTTACACAACGGTTCTAAGGAAGCTCAATGAGTTCAGTGAGCTCAGAGAGAATTACAAAAAACTACAGGGAAACTACAAGGAACTTACTGCAAACTATATCAACATGAAAAAGGATATCAAAACTATCAATAAGAGGCAGGAGGAAATGAAGAATACAATTTCTGAGTTGAAGAACACAGTAGAAGGAATCAAAAGCAGGCTAGATGAAGCAGAGTATCAAATCAGCGAGCTGGAGGACAAGGTAGAAAAAAGCTCCCATGAAGAGCAAGAAAATGAAAAAAGACTCAAAAAGAATGAAGAGGCATTTAGGGAAATGCAGGACAACCTGAAACGTAATACTATCCATATAATAGGGATGCCAGAAGGAGAAAAGGATGAGGAAGGGATAGAGAACCTGTTTGAAAAAGTAATGATGGAAAACTTCCCTCATTGGAGGAGAGAAAAAGTCACGCAAGTCCAGGAAGCACAGAGGGTCCCGTTCAAGAGGAACCCAAAGAGGC
The DNA here is from genome assembly GCF_021234165.1 of Pteronotus mesoamericanus. Classification (NCBI taxonomy): domain Eukaryota; kingdom Metazoa; phylum Chordata; class Mammalia; order Chiroptera; family Mormoopidae; genus Pteronotus; species Pteronotus mesoamericanus. The sequence continues at coordinate 42,977,999 of NW_026555329.1, forward strand.
CCACTCCAAGACACACCATCGTTAGAATGACAAATATCAAAGACAAAGAATCCTAAAGGGAGAAAGAGGTAGTAACATATAAGGGGCCCCCAATATGGCTAGCATCTGACTTCTCAACAGAAACACTACAAGCCAGAAGGGAATGGCAAGAAAAATTCCAAGTCATGAAAAGCAAAGGCCTGCAACCAAGACTGCTCTACCCAGCAACATTCTCAATGAAAACGGAATGTGAAATAACCAGTTTCCCAGAGAAAAGACAGCTAAAAGAATGCACCTCCACCAAACCAGCACTCCAAAATATGCTAAAGGGACCATTTTAAGAAAATGAAGAAACAGAGTCTGTGAATACCCAGTTCCTGCTACAGTTGCCAATACTTGATATTACCAGTATTTTTTAATACGTAGTAATCTAATTGTGACAATGATGTGTTGTTTTAATTATTCTTATATTATTTGTTGAAACTATACCTGTTTTTGTATATTTCTTGCCTATTTCTATTATTTTTAAAAAGCTTTAAATGACTTTTTGGTATTCTTTATCCAGTTATTGATTAAAGGTTTGTAGAATTTGTCCCTTAAAAAAAAACAGACCATTAACCCTTTTTTATATGTGTTGCAAATACTTTCCTATTCTATTACTTGTCCTTGTACTTTTTTATATGTATATTACTGTACAGTCTTAAATGTTTAATATAGTCATATTGTCAATACTTTATAGCTTCTGGATTTGAATATTTTACTTCAGAGTAAGAAAAATGTAATTTTGTATTTTCTCCTAAAATGCCTTAGATTCTATGTGTTAATTTTTAACTCACCTGAATATTTCTTGTATAATGTATGAAATAGGACTCTGTATTTGTGTTATTTCAATTAACAGTGGTCCATGCACCTTATTTGTTCAATAAGCCTAATTTTTTCCATTGATTTGAAATAGCAATTTAATCATATATTACATTGTTAGATAGATATATACATTTGTCTCTAGAATGCTCACATTTCATTGATCTACTTGATTATTTCTGTACTGGTGTTATGTTGGTTTAATTGCTGAGACTTTATAATGGTTTTAATATTTTATAATTATTTTGTAGTTTGACATTTAAAAAAAGAGATAAAATCAATCTGCATTTAAGAAAGAAAGGAAAAGAGAAAGAGATGGAACTCCTACCTTTTGCAACAACATGGACGGAACTGGAGAATATCAAGCTAAGTGAAATAAGCCAGTTGATTAAAATCAAATACCATATGATCTCACCTATAAGTAGACTCTATTCAACAAAATAAACTAATGAACAAAATAAACCACAGGCATGGAAACATGGAGCAGACTGAAAGTGACCAGAGGGTATGGAGAAGGAGGATAATGGTGGAAAGAAGGGGAAGGGACTAAACAAAGAACATGTATGAATGACCCATGGACATGACAACAGAGTGGGAATTGACTGTGGGAGCAGGGGGTGGGGGTGGGATGGGTGGAGGCGGGTAAAGGGGGAAAAATAGAGACAACTGTAATAGAATAAACATAATCTATAAATTAAAAAACTATAAAAAAGGAAGTTTTAAATAGGAACAAAGTTGAAGAAAACCACCACCACAACAATATCAACAACAAATAAGCAAAGATTAATAAAGATGGAATCAGAATAAGAAGGAAAAGAGAAAGAAAAAAAAGATTGAGGTGTGCAAATGAAAGAAAAGTAATTTTGGGAGTATGGGCGGGGGGGAATAATAAGAGTGAGGGAAAAAATAAAATTTAAAACAAAGAAAAAGGAAGGGTAGGATTAAGGCAAAATGGAATAGGAGAGGGGAACAGTAAAATTTGAGATTTGAAATACAAAAATAGTGTACATCTAGAAATAAAACTGAAATGTAACAACAACCACCACAGCAACAACAAACGAGCAAAGATTAATAAAGGTGGAGAGAGAATAGGGATATTGTAAGAAAGGGAAAACGAATGTGAGATGACTAATGACAAGGAAAAACATTTTGAGAATCTGGAGGGAGGAGAAATAGTAAGAGTGCAGAATAGAAACAAGGCATAGAAAAGGAAAAATAAAATTTAAAATAAAAATAAGAAGAAGGAGGAAGAAGGCAAATTGGAGTACAAGGAGGGAGGAGTAAAATGTGAGATTTGAAATAAAACTGAAGAGGAAAAAAGATAGTGGAGGAGTGAATGGGGGTCACGTGGAACTCCTCCCAAGACCAAACTGGAATTGCAAATAAATAGTGGACAAATCACCTGGAAAACAATGGAATGATAGAGGGAGAGGAGCCTTGGAGCTGCGGACAGACAGTGGAGTCAACTTTCACACATCCTAATGGGTGAGAAGTGTGGTGGAGGCTCAAGAAGGTCGGCTGGGCGCCCACAGGCACCAGCACCAGAGGGACATTGAAACGGCCAGTTGGATCCCCTTAAGAAGAACAGGGTCTGAACCATACACAGGGACCCCTAGACTACAGCAGCTGAAACCAGGAAAACGCACAGACAAAACACAACCCCAAAAAGCTTAGGGGCACTCTCTGCCAGAGACAGGTGACTGGAGATGCAGAGACATTTAAAGGGCCAACGCAAAAATTAGAAGTGGTAGCTGCCTTCCTTGATCTCTGGGTAGAGGCGGCAGGAGAGCGGGCTGGTGCCTGAGGAAAGACTGTCAAGGAAATCTTTGTGAAGAGAACTGAGACGGTGGCCAGCGGAGCCCCAGTCATAACTCACCTCCCACTCTGCAGCTACCATCTTGCTCAGGCATAAGTGAATCAATTAACCCGCCTTTTGTGCACTCTGCACACAGCTTGTGCACGTGTGAGCTAGGGGGCTAAGTGCAGACAAGCTAGAAGAAATAGAGGATCCCTGGCCAAAGGGGACACACAGCTGCATAGAGAGCCTTGAGGAGAGACTAGAGACGGAGGCCTTGGGGAAAGAACAGGAAGGGGAACCCAGGAGTCCCGACTCCCACCCCATTCGGTAGTCTCCATTTTGAGCTGGGAGGAAGCGCCCCCAAAGAGGCAGAAGCAGGGCTCAGATGAGCCAGACGGCCGGCAATTACAACGTGGTCCACAGAAATAGTGGATCCCGGGCCTAAAGGGTCACAGAGCTGCTGAGAGACCCTGGGGGAAAGACTGGAGACAGCATTAACTGCAGAGTACTGGAGCTGACTTCTTCCCATTTCCCTAGTATCCATTTTGTGTGAGCGGGCCACGCCCCCAAAGAGCCAAAAAGCAGGGGAAAGCACACAATAGAAGACCTGACACTGACCAGTGCCAGGGCGCAGGCTGGATGGGGGGGTGCACAGAGGATCGCCTGAGGTTGGGCGACTCTGCCGCCCCAGCTGGGGTGAGCGCATGCACCCAGGCCAGAGCACTGGCGTGCCTAGGCGGGAGGGGGATCCTGCTGGGGCGAGGGAGTGTGCTCAAGGAGCCAGCATGAGAGTGGAGAGTGATCCACGGAAATAATGGATCTCTGGCCGAAGGAGTCACAGAGCTGCCCCAAGCAGGAGTCAGACACAGACAGTAGACTCCTGGAAAGCTCAAACAAACAACCCAAGGTCATATAGGGTCAACAACTGACATAATCAGAGGCAGGCCCAGAAAGAAAAGTAAAGGAAATAAATAAATAAATAAATAAAAAGACTCGCCTACTACCATAGAAGTTTAATCCACAAAGTCAGGAAATCTAGATGGAACAATTGAAGCAGAAGCATAAATAAATAAACAAACAAACAAACAAATAAAAAATAGGCTCACAAAAATAGGAAGAGAAGTTCCCCCAAATGAGTGGAAAAGGGGACTCCCCACAGAGAGAGCTAAATGAAATAGAGGCAAGGGAACTATCTGATATTGAATTCAAAACAATGGTTCTAAGGAAGCTCAATGAACTCAGCCAACTCAAAGAGAACTATGAGAAACTGCAGAGAAACTATCAGGATCTTACAGCAAACTATATCAGCCTGGACAAGGACATAGAAACTATCAAGAAGACACAAGAGGATATGAAGAATACCATTTCTGAATTGAAGAACACAGTAGAAGGAATCCAAAGCAGGCTGGATGAAGCTGAGGATCGAATCAGTGAGATGGAGGATAAGGTAGAAAAATGCTCCCAGAAAGAACAAGAAATGGAAAAAAGACTCAAAAATAATGAAGAGGCATTTAGGAAAATGCAGGACAACCTGAAATGTAATAATAGCTGTATAATAGGGATGCCAGAAGGAGAAGAGGATGAGAAAGGGATAGAGAACCTCTTTGAAAAAGTAATGATGAAAAATTTCCCCAATTTGAGGAGAGAAAAGGTCTCATGGATCCAGGAGGCACAGAGGGCCCCACTCAAGAGGGACCAAAGGAGGCCCACTCCAACACATATCATCATTAAAATGGCAAATATCAAAGACAAAGAGAGAATCCTCAAGGCAGCAAGGGAGAAGGATAAAGTAACATACAAGGGAGCCCCAATGAGGCTAGGACCTGACTTCTCAACAGAAACACTACAAGCCAGAAGGGAATGCAAACAAATATACCAAGTAATGAAAAGCAAGGGCCTACAGCCAAGGCTGCTCTACCCAGAAAGGCTCTCAATTAAAATAGAAGGGGAAATAAGGAGTTTCCCAGACAAAAGAAGGCTAAAAGAATACATCTCTACCAAACCAGCACTGCAAGATATGCTAAAGGGACTGGTTTAAGAAGATGAAGAAAAAGAGTGTGAAGAAGAAAAACACAGGTACAAAGATAAAAAATGAATAAGTTTCTATCAGTAAGGACTCTCAATGTAAATGGACTAAATGCCCCAATCAAAAGACACAGGGTAGCTGAATGGATAAGAAAACATGACCCACACATATGCTGCCTACAAGAGACCCACCTCAGAGTAAAAGACCTATGCAGATTGAAAATAAAGGGATGGAAAAAAATATTCCAAGCATATGGACAAGAGAAGAAAGCAGGGGTCGCAATACTTATAACAGACAAAATAGATTTCAAAACAAAGGCCATAAAAAGAGACCCAGAGGGACCCTTTATAATACTTAAAGGAAGAATCTATCAAGAAGACATAAACGTTGTAAACTTATATGCACCCAACATAGGAACACCCAAATATATAAGGAAAATCTTGGACAACTTCAAAAAAGATATATAGACAGCAACACACTGATAGTAGGGGATTTTAACACCCCATTGTCAAAAATGGACAAATCTTCCAAAGAAAACATCAACAAGGATATTGTGGAGCTGAATGATGCACTGAATCAAATAGACTTAACTGGCATATATAGAACCTTACATCCCAAAGAAGAAAAATAGACATACTTTTCAAATGCACATGTAACTTTTTCAAAGGTAGACCACATGATAGGACACAAAGCAAGCCTCAGCAAATTCAGGAAAATTGAAATAATACCAAGCTTTTTCTCGGACCACAAGGGCTTGAAACTGGAAATCAACCTCAAAGAGAAACTTCAAAAACTTGCAAACTCATGAAGACTAATCAGTAGACTATTAAACAATGAATGGGTCAAAAATGAGATAAGAGAACAAGTCAAAAAATTTCTGGAAACAAATGAAAATGAACAGACAACAGTCCAAAACCAATGGGTCACAGCAAAGGAAGTCCTGAGAGGGAAGTTCATAGCAATACAGGCTTACCTAAAAAAGATAGAAACATTTCAAACAAAAGACCTAACACTACAACTTCAAGAACTGGAGAAACAACAACAAATAAATCCCAGAGCAAGTAGAAGGAAGGAAATAGTCAAGATTAGAGCATACCTGAATGACATAGAGACAAAAAGAACAATTAAGGATCAACCGATCCAGAAGCTGGTTCTTTGAAAAGATAAATAAAATTGACAAGCCTTTAAGCAGACTCATCAAGAAAAAAAGGGAGAGGACCCAAATAAATAATATCAGGAATGAAAGGGGAGATATAGCAAATGATACCGCAGAAATACAAAGGATTGTCAGAAACTACTATGAACAAATGTATGGCAAGAAATTTGAAAACCTTGATGAAATGGACAAATTTCTAGAAAAGTATAATCTCCCAACACTAAAGGAGGAAGAAACAGAAAACTTGAACAGATCAATAACAGCTGGGGAAGTTGAAGCAGTAATCAAGAAACTCCCGGCACACAAAAGCCCTGGGCTGGACAGTTTCACAGGACAATTTTACAAAACATTTAAAGAAGAGCTAACCCCTGTCCTTCTCAGACTATTCCAAAAATTCCAAGAGCAGGGAAGACTCCCAGACTCATTCCATGAGGCCAGCATCACCCTAATCCCAAAACCAGATAAAGACCCTACAAAGAAAGAAAACTACAGGCCAATTCAGCTGATGAACATAGATGCTAAAATCCTCAACAAAATATTGGCAAGCTGCATCCAGCAATACATTAAAAAGATTATCCACCATGATCAAGTGGAATTCATCCCAGGGATGCAGGGATGGTTCAATATACACAAGTCAATAAGCGTAAAACATCACATAAATAAAAGAAAAGAAAAAAACCACATGACTATCTCGATAGATGCAGAAAAAGCATTCGATAAGGTACAGCACCCATTTATGATCAAAACACTCAGCCAAATGGGAATAAATAGGGCATTCCTCAACGTAATAAAGGCCATATATGAAAAACCTACAGCCAACATCACACTCAATGGGCAAAAACTAAAAGCTTTCCCACTAAGATTGGGAACAGGACAAGGATGTCCACTTTCTCCACTGCTTTTCAACATGGTATTGGAAGTCCTCGCCACAGAAGTCAGACAAGAAAAAGAAATAAAAGGCATCCAAATAGGAAAGGAGGAAGTAAAACTATCATTGTTTGCAGATGACATGACAGTGTACATAGAAAATCCTGTAGACTCCACCAAAAAACTACTCAACCTAATAAGTGAATTTGGCAAAACAGCAGGATACAAAGTCAATATTCAGAGATCAAAGACATTTTTGTACACCAGCAATGAAATAGAAGAAGAAGAAATCAGAAAAAAAATACTATTCGATATAGAAATAAGGAAAATAAAGTACCTAGGAATAAATTTAACCAAGGAGGTAAAAGATCTGTATGCATAAAACTATACCACATTGAAGAAAGAAATTAAGGAAGACACAAATAAGTGGAAGCATATACCGTGCTCATGGATGGGAAGAATTAATATCATCAAAATGTCCATACTACCCAAAGCAATTTATAGATTCAACGCAATCCCTATTAAGATACCAATGATGTATTCTACAGAAATAGAACAGACATTTCAGAAATTTATATGGAACCATAAACGACCGCGAATAGCTGCAGCAATTTTGAGAAAGAATAACAAAGTAGGAGGGATCACAATACTGGACATCAAACTATATTACAAAACCACTATACTCAAAATAATCTGGTACTGGCACAAGAACACACCCATAGACCAGTGGAGCAGAATAGAAAGCCCAGAAATAAGCCCAGGTCTCTATGGGCAACTAATATTTGACAAAGGGGGCAGAAGCATAAAATGGAGCAATAATAGCCTCTTCAACAAATGGTGTTGGGAGAGCTGGACAGCTACATGCAAAAAATTGAAATTGGATCATCAGCTGACACCATACACAAAAATAAACTCAAGATGGATAAAAGACTTAAATATAAGTCGCAATACCATAAAAGTCCTAGAGGAGAACACTGGCAGGAAATTCTCAGCTATCCCATGCAGCAATTTTTTCACTGATATGTCCCCTAAAGCAAGGGACATAAAGAAAAGAATAAACAAGTGGGACCTCATCAAAATAAGAAGCTTCTGCATGGCTAAAGAGAACATCAGCAAAATGAAAAGGGAGCCAACCATATGGGAAAACATTTGTTAATCATACATCAGATTGAGGTTTGATCTCCAAAATATATAAAGAACTCACTCGACTCTACTCCAAGAAGACAAATGATCCAATCAAAAAATGGGCAAAGGACCTGGACAGATGTTTTTCCAAGGAAGAGATGCAGAGGGCCCAGAGACATTTGAAAGGATGCTCAGCATCACTAGCCATCAGAGAAATGCAGATCAAAACCACAATGAGATACCACCTCACACCAGTCAGAATGGCCATCATAAACAGATCCACAAACAACAGGTGCTGGTGAGGCCGTGGAGAAAAGGGAACCCTAGTCCACTGTTGGTGGGAATGCAGACTGGTGCAGCCATTGTGGAAAGCAGTGTGGAATTTCCTCAAAAGGCTGAAAATGGAACTGCCTTTTGATCCAGGGATTCCCCTGCTGGGACTATACCCTAAGAATCCCAAAATGCTAATTCAAAATAACCTATGCACCCCAATGTTCATAGCAGCACAATTTACAATAGCCAAGTGGTGGAAGCAACCTAAATGCCCATCAGTAGATGATTGGATCAAAAAACTACAGTACATTTACACAATGGAATACTACACAGCAGAAAGAAAAAAGGAACTGCTAAACTTCACGACAGCATGGATGGAACTAGAGAGCATTATACTAAGCGAAATAAGCCAGGGGGCGAAAAACAAATACCATATGATCTCACCTATAAGCAGAACCTAACCAACAAAAAAAAAAGATGCAAGGAAACTAAGACCAGCAACACTGAAAGGAAAACCAACAGAGACAAGAGGGAAGGAGGGAGGTGTGGGGCTGGGGGTGGAAAGAAAGGGAAGGGGCAAGTCAAGGAACATATAAGAAGGACTCATGGACAAAACCAAAGTGGGGAAGGACTGAGGGAGGGAGAGGGGGGAGGGGACAGGGGAAAGTGGTGGTGGGAAGGCAGGGACAAATGTATTTGGAAAAATAAAATAAAAATAAAGATTTTAATTAATTAAAAAATAAGAAAAAAGAAATAAAACTAAAGTAAAAGAAGTGAAATAATAGGAAAAATACTTGAAGAAAAAGAGAAAATGTTAAGAAGCTATACCAGAGAAAAACTAATGCAAATGATGAAGACCAAGGTGGACTTCATCTCAGCACAGTCTAGTGTTTGCCTCTGTCTTCTCTTTCTGGATCCATCCCTGGTAATATCAGATGGTGTCCTAGTCTAGTCCTAGGCAGGCTTTGCATGGCTACAAGCGATCTACAGTCCTGCCTGTTCAAGACTGGCTGTTCTTCCCTGTACTGACCTGCTTGCTTTCCATCAGCACAAGACCCAGGAGTGGTTCATCTAATATCTAAGAACACTGCAAATACCACCTCCACCTATCTCCAGAGGGGGTCTCTGGTGTTATTAGGAAGTTAGACTCCCTGAATCACCCCTGGGAGGAGCTGTTCAGTATTCTGGGAAGATGGTGGGAGTGTTTCCCTGGCCCCACCCACACAACCTGGTCTGATCCAGATTATTTCCAATAATGTATAGTTTCTGATGAATTAGCTGTCCATTTCCTGTGGAGAGCCAATCTGTGTAAAAGGGTCAGCACTTTCCTGCTTGGCACTGATGGCAGCTCTGTATAAGAGCCAATGCTGGGTGGGTCCCTGAACACCCCTTGCGACTCTTGTCTCTAATCTTTCTGTTCTGCTGGTTTCAGTGGATCAGGGCCTGAGGAATCAGTGTAGCTCATAGTATGTGCTAGAAGTTCTGAAAGTGCTCTCTCAGAGCTTCCCCTGTGGATATGTGTTGATCAGGGAGCTCCTGAGGCTGGCTTCACTGATCTGCAGATCTGCATTCCTGCATGTTGGGGTTGGGCACACCTGCCTGTGAAAGGACCTGCCTGGCTGCAACGAATCTCAGATGTTCAGCTTCCAGGTCATCCAGTCCCTAGCCTGCTACTCTTGCAGGAGACTCAGACCTGAACTCTGCTCAGCACTGCCCCCTGGCTCACCAGCCACCCTGGGTCAGTTCTACAGGCCTTTAGTGTGCCACTTCCTGTTCTTCCTGCACAACTGGACTCAGTGGAAATGAACTGTGTTTTCACTGTGGTTTCTTTGTCGGCAGAGCCACTAAATGTGAGCACAGAGTTCCTGCCCTACCACATCATCAGTTCCCCTTTTTAAAAGTTTATACACGGCACCCACACTGCAGTCCTGAGCCATGGGCCAGCTTTCCATGCACTCTACCTCCCCAAAAAGCACAGTATCTCTTGATCAGAGCTGTCCACGGCCTGCCAGTGCCTCTAACGCTTTAGGACATAGTTTGTCTCCAGAGCTCTCCCAGTTGGTGCTCCAGCTATGGACTTGCTGTTCACTGTATGTGTGCAGCATAAGTCTCCAAGACTTTGTATATTCTTCCAAGGGTTGGGAGTTTCCTTGTATGGGACCAGGGCCCTGCTCTGGGAGGGGAGGGAGACACTAAACTGTGTTTTCTGTCTTATCTCTCCTCTGATGCAGGTGCCTTGCACAGGGCATTTCCCCCTCAACTTATAAAATCTCTTACTAGATGGTGAAAAACATCCTCTGTACCCCTTGGCATAAAAAATTCATATCAGCTCAGGTTCCATTGATTGTTCAGGTCACTTTTTGGAAGATCAACCAAAAATCTGTTCTATGGGCACAAACAGCTTCCATCTACTCGACCACCATTTTCTTCCTTCTGATTTATTGATAATAGCCCTTCTGACAGGTGTGAAGTGATATCTCATTGTAATTTTAATCTGCACTTGTCTGATAACAGTGACATTGAGCATCTTTTCATGTCTATTGGCCATCTGTATGTCTATTCAGGTCCTTTGCCCATTTTTAAATTGGATTGCTTGGTTTTGGGGGGGACATTGGTATTGAGTTTTATAAGTTCTTTATAAATTTTGAATACTAGCCTGTTATCAAATATATCATTGGCAAATATGTTCTCCCATTCAATGGATTGTCTTTTCATTTTGTTGATGGTTTTCTTTGCTGTGCAAAAATTTTTTAGCTTATGTAGTCCCACTTATTTATACTTTCTTTTGTTTCCCTTGCCGAGGAGATATATCAGAAAAAAAATATTGTTACAAGAAATGTCTAAGATTTTACTGCCTATGTTTTCTTCTTATGGGTTCAAGTCTAACAAGTCTTTAATCCATTTTGAGTTTATTCTTGTGTATGGTGTAAGTTGGTGGTCTAGTTTCTTTTTTTTTTTTTTGCAACACCATTTGTTGAATAGAATATGTTTGTCCCATTATATGCTTTTACTTCCTTTGCCAAATATGAATTGACTATAAAAGTATGGACTTATTTCTGGGCTCTCTTATTCTGGTCCTTGATCTATATGTCTATTTTTTTTTATGCCAGTACCATGTTGTTTTGATTAATATTGCATTGCAGTATAATTTGATATCTGGTAGTGTGATTCCTCCAACTTTGTTTTTTTTTTTTTCCTCAAGAGTTGCTGTTTGGGGTCTTTTGTGGCTCCAGATAAATTTTGGAATATTTGTCCAAGTTCTGTGAAATACATATTTGTTATCTTGATAGGAATTCTGTTGATTCTGTAGATTACTTTGGGTAGTGTAGACATTTTACTTATGACAATTCTTCTTATCCATTAACATGGATATGCTTCCACTTATTTGTATCTACTTCAATTTCCTCCTTCAGTGTCTTATAATTTTTTGAATACAAGTCTTTTACATCTCCTTATAAACATTTATACACCCAACATAGGAGCACCTAAATTTGTAAAGCAAATCTAAATAGACAGAAACGGAGAGGTTGACAGTAATACAGTCATGGTAGGGAATTTTAATATCCCAATGACATAAATGGATAGATCTTCCAGACAGAAAATCAACAAGGAATGAATGGCCTTATGACACACTGAATCAGATTAATTTAATAGATATCTTCAGAGCATTTCACTCCAAAGCAGCAGAATATACATTTTTTTTCAAGTGCAATGGGACATTTCTGGGACAGGCCACATGTTAGGCCACAAAACAAATTTCCACAAATTTAAGAAGATTGAAACCATACTAAGCATTCTCTCTGACCATAATGGTATGAAACTAGAAATCAATCACAAGAAAAGAACCTGACAAACACATAAAGACATAGAGGCTGAATAACATGTTACTAATAAATAAATGGGTTAAAAGTGAGATCCAAGGAAGAAATCAAAAGATACCTTATAACAAATGAAAATGAGAACACAACACAAAATCTATGGGAAACAGCAAAAGAAGTCCTAAGAGGGAAATTCATAGCATTACAGGCCTTATCTCAAAAAATAAGAAAAATCTCAAATATACAATCTAAACTTATATTTAAAGGAACTTCAGAAAGAACAACAAACAAAGCCCAAAGTGAGTAGAAAGAAGGAAATAATAAAGACCAGAGCAAAAATAATGAAATAGAATCTAAATATACAATACAGAAAAAGTGAAACCAAGAGCTGGTTCTTTGAAAAGATAAACAAATTGACAAAACTTAAACCAAGCTCATCAAGAAAAAGAGAGGCAACCCAAATAAATAAAATCAGAAATGAAAGAAGAACAGCAACAACTGAAACCAAACAAATACAAAAGTTTATAAGGAAATATTATGAACAACTCAATGTCAAAAAATTGGACAATCTGGAAGAAATGGATAAATTCTTTTAAAAATACAACCTTTCAAAAATAAATAAGAAAGAATAAGAGACTCTGAACAGACAGATTACCCCTAACGAAATTGAAGCAGTAATCAAAAAACTCCCAGCAAACAAAAGTCCTAGACCAGGCAGCTTCATAGTTGAAATTTTCCAAACATTCAAAAACAACTGACACCCATCTTTCTTAAACTATTCCAGAAAAAAACTCAAGAGGAGAGAAGACTCCCAATCTCATTCTACAGGGCGAGCATTATCCTAATTCTGAAACCAGATGAAGACAATAGAAAGGAGGAAAGAAAAGAAAGAAAGAAAGAAAGAAAGAAAGAAAGAAAGAAAGAAAGAAAGAAAGAAAGAAAGAAAGAAAGAAAGAAAGAAAGAAAGAAAGAAAGAAAGAAGAAAGAAGAAGAAGGAAGGAAGGAAGGAAGGAAGGAAGGAAGGAAGGAAGGAAGGAAGGAAGAAAGAAAGAAGAAGAAGAAGAAGAAGAAGAGAAGAGAAGAGAAGAGAAGGAAAAAGAAGGAAGGAAGGAAGGAAGGAAGGAAGGAAGGAAAGAGAGAGAGAGAGGGAGGGAGGGAGGAAGGGAGGAAGGGAGGAAGGGAGGGAGGAAGGGAGGAAGGGAGGGAGGGAGGAAGGGAGGAAGGGAGGGAGGAAGGAAGGAAGGAAGGAAGGAAGGAAGGAAGGAAGGAAGGAAGGAAGGAAGGAAGGAAGGCCAATATCTCTTTTGATCCTAGATGCTAAAATCCTCACCAAAATATTAGCAAACCAAATACAGCAGTACACTAAAAGGTCATACACCATGATCAAGTGGAATTTATTTCAGGGATGCAACGTTAGTAAAATATCTGCAAATGAATAACGTGATACACCACATAAACAAAATGAAGAATAAAAATCATATGATTTCATCAATCAATGCAGAGAAAGCTTTTGACAAAATCCAGTTCTTTTGTGATTAAAAAAAAAAAGAAAACTCTCAGCAAAGCGGGAAGAGGGAACATTCTTCAACATAATCAAGGCCATATAAGAAAAACCCACTGCCAACATCATACTCACCACTTTTATTCTCCATAGTAGTGGAAGTCTTTACCACAGCAATCAGACAATAGTAAGAAACAAAGGCATCCAAAATGGAAAGGAAGAAGTAAGGCTGTCATTATATGCAGATGACATGAAACTATATATAAAGAACCCTATGGATTCTACTAGAAAACTACTAGAACTGATAAATGAATACAGTAAAGTAGCAGATACAAAATAAATATGCAGAAATCAGTTACACTTTTATATTCTAATAAGAAACTATCAGGGAAGATCAGAAAACAAGCCAATTCACAACTGCTTCAAAAAACAAAATAAAATACCTGAGGATAAATTTAGCTTACTTTTGCCTTGAAAGAGGGCGAAAGTCTCCACAGACTCCTGGCTCAGCTTCTGGGTTAATTATCCATCTTTCCAACAAGTAATATGGGCCAAAGCACTTCCCATGAATGTATTCTTTATTTCTGCTTCTAGAACTGTCAGACTCCTCAGGAGAAACAAAAAGATGGGAAATGGACTTATCTTAAGGCTCTGATGAGGACAAGAACAGATGATTTCTCCATTATTCCCCTTCACGGGAAGCATTAACCTTGGAACAGGACTATTTATACTTGTTGCAGAGAGCAAAAAGCTGTGGGAGACACCAATGCCATCCGCCTTTCCCTCAGAAGAGCAACCAACCAACCCTCCTTCTCCTTTCGCTCGTCCTTGACTTTCTGCTTCTCTCCTGCAATCTTACTTTGTCCTGTTTTCCACAAAGCTGAAAGGGCGAGAAGCATCACCATTTTAGCCAGATGAGACAATTTGCTGTTTTTTGCACACACTCCCTCCACTTTCTCAGCCAAGAAACTCTTTTTACATTTTGTGTTTTCTTAGCCTGTTGTTCCTTCCCTATCCTTACTTCCAAACCCTGATCAGCTTCCATGGTCCAGATGAAAAACTTGAGAGGTGAAAATATTATAACAATGTAACCAAATATTTGAAGCTGTGGTCAACATGAGGATCTATTACAGGAGCTAGCAAACTTTGTCTGTAAAGGGTCAGAGATAGCAAATATTTTAGGATTTGAAGGCCATACTCTGCTGTTCTAGCACAAAAGCAACCTTCGATGATGTGTAAACAAATGGAAATGGTTGTGTTCCAATAAATCTTATTAACAAAAAAGTCAGCTGACTGTATTTGGCCCATGGACTGAAGTTTTCCCACCCCCATCTATTAGGCTAAGTTGGTTTGGAAGCCACACATAAGTCTTCTATGAACTCTGGGCATGGACCCACATTATGCTCCACCCAGAACCCCTAGGATTCTTTTACCTGTTTTCTATGTACCCCTCTACCTGCTTTAAAAACCTTTGTCCTCAAAATTGTGCACCTGTGACTCTTCTGAAGAACTTCCTCAGGCTACTGGAGTCACCTTGTCTGTAGGAGCACACAGCCCTAAGTGACTGGGAGTGTGTGTCCCTCAGCTCCCAACCCTGGGGCAGCCCTTAACCTACAACTAATGGGTACAGGAGGGTGACTGCTGGGTCCCCTGCCTCCGGTCTGGACACCTCTGAGTATCCTGCATATTCCAGATTCACACAGATTGAGAGATCCAGCTGCAAATGCCCTCCCTGGGGATCTTACCTGAAATTTCTCCCCCACTTGTCCTGCTTCTCCACTTGTTTACCAGATATTTCCTGGAATATCTTCCTTGATAAATCACTTACACTGAAATCTTCATCTTTGGGAACCTGACTTCAGTCACCTGACCTTGGAGCAGATGCTCAGGCACATCCTTCGATTTGCATGGAGCCTAGGTGCCCTGTGGGAAAGACCTAACACCCAGCCCACAGTTGAGGTTCAAACATGAGGGGGTGCCTTGAGAGAACAGGATGGTGAGTGTGGAAGGGCCTGGTAGAGAGAACCAGTTTGAAATTAACAGAGCCCAAAACAGCAGCTCTCAATAGGTATTAGGCAGAGATCCTAGTTGTACTAGCAAGAAGTAAAGAATTATTGGAGTTAAATAGCTGCTCACCTCTAGTGTGAAGAGGAGAATAAGAACTTCCAAACTCTTTACATGGTGAACCAGAAACTGCAAGTCAATACAGTTATTATAAATGGGTAAAACTTTCAGGTAAGTTCAGGGCTCTTTTTTGTCATCAGCTTACACTTTCTAAGTATATGCATTTACTTGACAACATTCAGCATTTAAACTTCAAAATCCCATAATGTTGATATACATACCTTAATTTCCAATCAGGTTGCTAGAGATAGTAAAATCATAATAGAAAAATAGACAGTTTGAACCTTGTAAAAATTAATTTGGTTCCACAAGGAACAAATACCCAGAATCAAATATAAGGCTCCTAGGGCTGCCTTCTTTCCCTAATGATGGTTTGGCAGTCATGTCACCTCAAGGATCTCCCACATTGAAATTTAGGTAAAAATAAAACTATAAAACACTGTCATGTGATGAACAATGGTGCGGGGATTGTCTGAGGGAGCGGGGGGTGCTGGTTGGAGCGGGGGGGGGGGGAAGGGAGGAAATCAGGACAATTGTAATAGCATAATCAATAAAATAAAATTTTTTAAAAAACACTGTCATGTAAACTGCTGCTGTCATATATTCACTTCATAAAATTAATTTACCTTTTTAGCCCAAATGCAGAATTTTTCATGCATTTTTGTTTAGTTTTATCTCATTAGTTTGGGCCCAAATCCCAGTTCACCATTTCTCATATTGATTCAGCCATTTAATGAAAATACCTGCTTGCTCTCAAAGTGTAAGGCCAACTTTTTGGAGATCCTAAATGGATGCCTTCACAAAAAGTTAAAGAAATCATCTCTGACTTTCTTAGATAAAAAGGGAGGATTTATTAAGAAGGAATTAGGACCTCAGGGAATTGAAATGTTCCCAAGTGGTCAGTCTTGGACAATGTGTAGGAACCATCTTTTGAGAGCTAAGAAGCAGGAAGGACAATTATTTTTTTAGTAGAAATAATCAGATACTTCTGCCACTACCCTCAGACACCATGGCCATTGCCCAGGACACTGATGCTGCCTCCACCTTCAATGAACACTAAAATCTCTTGCCTTCTTTGAATTTGATCAAGAAGTGTGTAATTGGCCAGGACTCAGCCACATGCCTGGAAGCAAGGGAGTGGGGAGAGAAAAATGTTCTGTCATTTTCCATCAGCAATGTGAGGGTGGATACTACCCACTATATCATGAAAGGCACAAACAGTGAGGATTACTGCCAATATGGCAGCTAGAATTGGACACTGGAAAAACAAAAAATAGCAAAGCTTACCATAAATGTGATATTTTTATTTTAAGAAATATTTTGAAATGGCATAAAGCAGAACTGATATTCAGAGGATATAGATCACTATAGGTATAACTGTTGGTTATAACCAGCATCTGTTCTAATTGACCTGTGTTGTCAAATATTTTGAGTATACAGCATCCTGTATATAACCATATGAAGCACATTTAGTTAAATAAGTTGGGTTTATGATGTAACATATAATTTTTTGTCAAAAAATAAGAAGTGATTAATAAGCAATGAGACCACTTTTCTGCTGTGATTTATAGATAAGTTCTAAGGGCAATTTCAAAAGAGGAGTCCAGAGATCTATTTTTTGTTTTTCTTTTTCACCTTTGAGTAGCATTGGAATAAGGAGGCTATTGGGAGAGATAGTTTGGGTTTTTGTTATTTTTGTTTTCGTATGTAAAGGCTGAGGTATTTGTTCCGGTTTGATTTCTTTTTTGTTTTTGATTATGTTTGTTTGTTTTTTACCACATAGTCCCAGGATAAATTTACCCACATGTAAAAAAATAATCTTTTATGTGCAAAAACAATGGGACTGACCAATTTTTCCTAGTCATGAACTTAATAAAGAGCAGCAATAGGCAACTTAAGCTAAGAAAGTGAGTAAAGGAAAGATGCCTTTTAAAGGGTAGTTACTGTGTTCAAACAGCATAGCATTCACACCAGCATGCGAGAGTTGCAAGGGAAAACATCAGAATAAATAACATGAGCATGCATTCAATGAACCAAAAGGATCAGCACAAAGAGAAAAGCAAACTGAACCCACAAGATAAAATTTCTAAGAGAGAAAACCACAGGTACAGGAGGGCAATGGGAATGAAGAAATGAAGAACTCAAAAAAGTCAACAAAAAATCTACGAAGAAAAATAGAATTATAGATCTCAGAGCTGAAAAATAAAACAAACCACTAGGACCACAGAAAGCTGCTGATGAAGGGACTACTGTTCGCTGTACTAAATATTTGTTTTTCATCTGCTTGGCTCTGATTGCCCAGAGAGGGGCATCTGTCTGCAAACCTCTTCCTACTCCCCATTGTTAGGAAGTTGGATCCTTAAAGCTGAAAAGTTTCCCTCATTCTGATGAAATCCATTATCCCTTGCTATACTTTTGACCATAGTCAATAGCTTGTCCCTTTTCCTTCCATTATTACTCTTCAATATTTATAGATGCATCAGTAGGGTTTTTTTTCTTCAAAATGTGCATATTCAATGCCCTTGATCCCAGTTGCCTTCAAAATGCATGATTTTGAAAAGAGTGGGAAGGAAAGACAAGGGTCATCTTTATGATCCTTTGCATGTCCCCATTATCAATGTCTCCTCAATAATGAGAAAGGCCAAGCTGGACCAGTCATTTAGTCCTGTAAGGGGGCATGTCTACCAACCCTCGCTGCATATTGATCAGTTTATGGATTTTTAAGACTTATACAAATGTACTCACTGCCAAGGTATCTGGGCACCTCTATGACAGTAACATTAAGCAACATAAAGAAGTAGATGGTTCTTGTCTGAAAGGCTTCATCTTGTCGCTCAAGAGTTTTTTTATGCACATTTAAAGGTAGACTTTATGCCATCCATTCAGGGTTATCCAAACAAGGTTTGCTCAGGGATCAAAAGGGAAAAGTTTGCAATGTCAACAACAAACCTATACAAAAATCCTCGTCTCTAGCCTTCTGAAGTTCCAGAATCATAATCTTGGAAAAGCTGTTAAGACTCACAGTTTCTAAACACTAACTAACCCATGGTGTGGAGCCGGTCTTTCACTGATCCAAGTAAAGTTAGAAAAAAGCCAATGAAATAATTTTTCCTAAAAACTAACTCAATATAAAGACTTAATCAGTACTCTCTGATGATATTCTTCCTAATTTTTAATATTAAAATAGTCAAGGAACATATAGCAAGGACTCATGGACAAAACCAAAGGGGAAGAGTTGAGGGAGGGAGCAAGGGAAAGTGGTGGGGAGAAGGCAGAGACAAATGTATTTGAAAAAATAAATAAATAAAATTTTTTAAAAAACTAGACTTCATTTTATAAAATGAGTGATTGATAGTTGCTTTAAATATCTTAACAAAGCAAAAAAATTGGCAAGATGCATATGTTCATCTCGTAAGTTCCTTTTGAAATTTTATTTTTCAGTGAAATTCCAAATCTGGAAACAACTGATTTTGCAGATAAGAAAATTGAGGCTCAGAGAGGATGAGTGACTCTAATGGCTCTAGCTGGGTAGTGGCACAGTGTAGATGAAGAGATAAATGTTCTACAACTGCATGCTGCTTCTTCCCATCGGCTAGGGTTCTGAGAAGTCCACTCAAGTACTCAGTAAATATTTGTCATTTCTTGCTACCCCAATTAACAAGAAAACATTTTTCTCATTAGAGAATTTCTTTCCACTGTGTAGCTCAGAGATTACTTCCTTTCCCACCTTCTGGTTGTCCAACAGTGTGGATGCATGGTCCGGGTGAGGTGACTCGGACGCTCCCATTTGGGACTTTGAACCTTGAACAACAACTTAGAAGTGCAGAGACCATTAGACACTTTGATGGAGGCCAAGCTAAGAGCCAGCAAAGGACATACAAAGAACCAGTTGTTCCAGAGTTACCTTCTTAACCAGATACTTCTTCAGCATGGTCTCAGCTATACACTTGGTTTCTCAGCCCTCTTGGTTCCTTCCTTTTCTTAACCTGGTTCTACATTCTTCTCATTGATTCTACGAGTTACCTTAGATCCTTCCAACAAATTTCTGTTCTGGTGAAATTAACAAGAGGAGGTTTCTGTTATTTGCAGCCAAAAACCCTGACTGGAACCGCCTCCCAAATTAGCACTCCTAAACATTTGGATATTTCAACCCAGTTCTCAAACAATCTTTGGTGAAGGACCATATACTTTGTTTCTCCAATCCCTCATGTCATATTGCCGCATTCAGAAAATGAAACTACAAAAAGTCCATTTAAGTTTGAATTTCAGAAAAACAATGAATAATATTTCATGGTTAAGCATACCTGAAATAATAGCATCAACAACATTAATAGCATTAACAGTATAATAAACAATGTTATTTATTTTTATATTAAAATAAAATCTGACTGGGTTTCCTGTATTTAATCTGGCATCTCTTCTTATAGGCCAATATATAGTCCTAATATGCATGACCAGAAAACAGCTCATCACATAAAACTTATCACACAAGTTTGATATCACTTGAAATGTCCTATACTCTTCTAAGAGATGAGTGAAAATACTCCTGTGCTCCACCTTCAGAGGCCCTGATTTAATAGGTTTTGAGTGGGACAGGACATGGATATATTTTTAAAACTTCCTAGATGATGTTAATGTGTAACCAAGATTGAGAACTTGCAACACAGATCAAGAAATTTTTAATTAAAATTCACAGGCTGTACCTAATTAACTTCAGACATGTAACAAACATAGCCAAGGCTCCCTGGGTAGCTCAGAGAGCTCAAAGTGCTCAAAGTTGAATTGAGCTCAAGGTCAGGAACTCCATCATGTAACCATCTCAGGTCATTGGCTAGCAAGGGCCATTGAGGACCAAAGCTCAGCCCTAAGGGCATAGAGCATCTTGGCTCCCCCAATAATCAAAACAACCTCTCCTTTTTGGTGGAAATCTAGCCCAGTCATGAACTGCCACAGCCAAAAATACAACCACTATGACTATAACACAAACAAGAAAAACCTAAGGAGCTAGGGGAACAATTCATTCATTCTGGAAATGTTTAGTCATTGCCCATACTTTCCATGCAACATTACATTTGCTGAGAATATAGTGTTATGCAACAAAGAACAATTCTCTGTCCTCATCAGGCTCACATTCTGGTAAGCAAAAAAGAGTCAGGATGGTGAACAAAAAGCTATTTGTGGCATACACCACCTTGCCACCATTTCCAGTATGTATAATCTCCCTCTGCATTCAGAGGCCCCCTGCATCTCTGCTCCTCTTGGGAAGTTATCCAATCGTCACTTTACATTGTAAATACAGTCTCACTTCAGTAACTAACTTAGCATAAAATCTTATCCCTTCCCCCAGCTCAGATCTTCCTCACACTGGGAGCCTTCAGTCAGAAGGAAATGGTCCTTCTGCAGCCTTCTCAACTACTTGCTAGTTACTCTTCATTGCCTGAGGTGAAGTTGGGAAAGGGAAAAGAGATGAGAGACAGAATAATTTTCACTTGAATATGTGGCTTTGGGCTTGGTGGGGCTAGACTGACTCTCTTCTGTGTCTCACCCTCATGGCCCCTTGGGAAACTCTCCTCTGAGCCCTTTTCTGCAATTCTGCTCACCAAGGTGATGCCTCTCTATTTCAGGAGTGTGTTTTGACTCTTTTTTCAGCTTGGGGAAGCAGCTGTTCACCAGCTCTTCGTGTTTCAGTCCCATTGTCCTTCCCTGATGTCCTAATAGACAGAACTTAGAAGACTACTCTACACAAGTGACCACTGCTAATAATAGGGATACCAGAAGGAGAAGAGGACGAGGAAGGGATAGAGAACCTGTTTGAAAAAGTAATGATGGAAAACTTCCCTAATTTGAGGAGAGAAAAAGTCACACAAGTCCAGGAAGGACTGAGGGTCCCATTCAAGAGGAACCCAATGAGGCCCACTCCAAGACACATCATCATTAAAATGGCAAATATCAAAGACAAACAGAGAATCCTAAAGCAAACAAGGGAGAAAGAAGTAGTAACATATAAGGGAACTCCCATATGGCTAGCAGCTGACTTCTCAACAGAAACACTACAAGCCAGAAGGGAATGGCAAGAAATATTCCAAGTAATGAAAAGCAAAGGTCTGCAACCAAGACTGCTCTACCCAGCAAGGCTCTCAATCAAAATGGAAGGCGAAATAAGGAGTTTCTCAGACAAAAGAAGGCTAAAAGACTAAACCTCCACCAAACCAGCACTGCAAAATATACTAAAGGGACTGCTTTAAGATGAAGAAAAAGTTTCTATGAATACCCAGTTTCTTTCAGAGATGCCAATACTTGATATTACCAATATTTTTAATACTCATGAATCTGATTGTAACAATGATGTGTTATTTTAATTGTTCCTTTACTGTTTGTTGGAACTAAACCTGTTTTAGTATATTTCTTGCCTATTTCTCTTTTTTTAAGCTTTAAATGACTTTTTGGTATTCTTTATCCATTTATCGATTAAAGGTTTGTAGAACTTTTCTCCCTAAAAACTAAAACGAAAACAAAAAAAAAAAAACCCTATTAACCATGTTTTAGATGTGTTGCAAATACTTTTTTACTCTATTCCTTATCTTTTAACTTTTTTGTTATGTATATTACTGTATGGTTAAATGTTTAATATAGTCATATTGTCATTATTTACTTTATAGCTTCTGGGTTTGAATATTTTACTTCAGGTCATGAAAAATATTAGTTCCATTTTCTTCTAAAACTCCTTAGCTTCTACATACTGATTTTTAACTCACCTGAATATTTCTGTATAATGTGTGAAATAGGCCTCTATATTTTTGTTATTTCAAGTAAGAGTGGTGCATGCACCTTATTTGTTGAATAAGCCTTATTTTCTCCATTGATTTGAAGTATTAACTTAATCATATATTACATGGTTAGACAGATATATACATTTTTATCTAGAATGCTCATTATATTTCATTGATCTAATTGATTATTTCTTTGCAGGTGTCATGTTGGTTTAATTTCTGAGACTTTATAATGGTTTTAAATTTTTTTAATATTTTATAATTAACTTTGACATTTAAAAAAATCAATAAAATCAAACTGCATTTAAGAAAGAAAGAGAGAGAGAGAGATGGAATTCCTACCTTTTGCAACAACATGGATGGAACTAGAGAATATTAAGCTAAGTGAAATAAGCCAATTGATGAAAGACAAATACCAAATGATCTCACCAATAAGTGGACTCTATTCAACAAAATAAACTAACGAACAAAATAAACCACAGGCACAGAGACATGGAGCAGACTGAAAGTGACCAGAGGACATGGGGAAAGAGGACAATGGTGGAAAGAAGGGGAAGGGACTAGACAAAGAACATGTATGAATGACCCATGGACATGGACAACAGAGTGGGAAATGACTGTGGGAGTGGGGGGTGGGAGTGGGGTGGGTGGAGGGGAGTAAAGGAGGAAAAATTGAGACAACTATAATAGAATAAACATGATTTAAAAATTTAAAACAAAGAATTGTACACTTGAAAAAAGAAAAGAAACAGTAACCTGCTAGAGCTAGGCAGAGTACAAAAAAGTGGAACTTAATTACAAAGGCACAAGCTTTATTATTAATACAAGCTATTAAAAAGCCAAGCAGCTACCTACGCAATAAACCCTGTCTCTCTCTCTCTCTCTCCCCTAGTTCTCCCCTACCCCATCTCTCCAGATTCTGATTTATTTCTCTCTATAATCAGCTTTCTATGTTTCTCCATAAATGTACTGTGTGATCATACTTAAGTGTCCACCCTGGCCTAACCAGTTATGCCCAGGTGAGCAGAGTCAACAAGACACAAACTTGGCTTCTGAGCTCTGCACTTGGTGGTGAGGCCATTTAATGATGGTCACAGTGGAAGGGGAAGACACTGGACTGGGTAGATAGCCCCAAAAATATCTTACAAGACCCCACATTCCTTCCTGATGTGGTCCTTGACTACCTCTCAACCTCATCCCTCACTACTCTTCTGCAGTCCTTTATGCCCCAGCCATCCTGCACTAATCTTCTCATCTTCTTTCTCCCTCAAGTGTTCACTCCAGCTTGTCCTTCTGCCTGAGAGCATATTTTCCTCTCTCCTCCTCACTAATTCCTTCTTGACTACCAGATCTCCATGTAGGTATAATTTTCTTCAGCCAATCTTCCAAGACAAAGTTAGATGCTCCTCCTCTGTTCTCCTCCAGCTCCCAGATCATTGTAAGTTAGCACACTATACTATGTACTTATTTACCTCTCCAACTGGTCTGTAGACTTCTCAAGGGCAGTTTTCCCAGAGCCTGTTCCTGTACCTGCCTGGGATATTGTCAGTGACCCACAAATGCTTGCTAAACAAAGGACTCCATCAACTTCCCAGATTCCCCTTCCTTCTCTGCTCCACCCAGCTGAGCTTCCCAATCAATCACTCCAGCAACTTTACAAACTTTCTCAGTTTCCTCACTCTGTATTTCTATGTCCTACCAGCCCTGCTCATCCTCAACCTTGATTCAATTCCAACCTCTCTTTTCTTCCTGGGCTGCCCAACACTGCTAGAAAAATTGCAAACAGTTGTTGAAAGGAACCATTTCAATAGGGGGAGACAGGTCTTGGGTCTCCATGGAGCAAGGAATGGAATTCAGCAATTTTGAAACTTTTCCTTAGTCTTTTAAATAGATTTTTCATCCCCTCAGCAGCTGTCCCAAAACTTTCCTGGTGTGGAATTTAACTTAAGTCTCAGCTTGATGCTGTCATGTTCTGGCCTGTCTGGATATGTTGGAAGAACTATTAAGAGAGGGTTCTGTGAAGTCTGCTGACATGGGGATGTAGGTTGTTCCCATAGCTAAGTTTGAGACTATATAGTGGAGTGAAGCAGGAGATGATGGAATCTACAGATGCCTTTCTACAGAAGTCTTAAAAGGCAGTGTTGTTTACTTAGTCATTGGAGCATAGTAGGGATCCTGAGAAGAGCAAGGAGGCTATTAATCAAATGTATGCTTAATCCAGTCCTTGGGTACTTGTCAGCATACAAGAGAGGAAAAAAATAGAACCTGAGTTGTTTTTCTTCACACTGAAGCCCCTGAAGCCTTTGGAGCATGCTAACAGAGAACACTTGGAGGAGCCAGCAGTAGGAAACTGCCAGGTGAGAAGAACAAGTGGGTAGAACCACAGCCTAGAAAAGTAGCATAGGGTCAAAGAAGTGGCATCTGTATCTGGCTGTGCAGCAGGAGCCCACCCACTGGGGTCACTGACAAGGAACCTTCAGTGCCCAGGGGGCATTTTAGGGACTCTGATATCACAGAATGAACATGTCCCTGAGCAAATGAAAGATACTCTGGTAACTTGAAATACCTGTGGGGCTTTTTGAATGGCTGATAGACCTAATGAAAAAGATGGAGAGCTAGAGTCAACTACGTTATACTTGACTGCTCTTCCTAATCTTTACCCTGCCTCTGGGCACTGAATTTGCCTCCCACTCCACAAAGAAAATAAACGCTATCAGATATAGTCTTCGACCATTTCTTGTCTCATCTCCAAATACTAAGCAAAATTCTTGACCTGCTTTCTTGTGACAGAAATGATAGGAATGAGAATCAGAAAACATGCCAGAGTACCCATCAAGGGTTGGAGAAAGTCTTCATGAGAAGGAGCAAAAGTAGAGTAAGCAAGTCTGAGTCTGGGGTGGATGAACTCAGGGCCTTATCTTAGGGAAACTGTAAAAAAAATCTAAACTTCACTATATAGTATTATTGTCTTCCTTTAACAATAGTTACTTCTTAATAACACTTTTATTTCCAATGGTACAAGTGCCTAGTACAAGCAAGATGAATAAATGAAAGAACAAGAACATGAATTAATGAGTCCCTTAACTATATTACCTGATGTCTGCTAGGAAAAAAAGAGATTTGAGAAAGATAGGCTTAATAACTAAAATAATATTGGCCCAAGGACCTCCTTTAGGTTCATGAATATGCATGCGGGAGATGCTGCCTGTCTTCAGTACAGAAGCTTAGACTCTGGGGAAGGAGGAAAAGCTCACACACAAATTCAGACCATGTTTACATTGATACTTCACAGTATTTTTTAATCACATGGCCCATCTGGAAAAGCCTTACCTGTCATGGCCCTTCACTCTTAGGTGTGAAGGCTGGGAGGGAGTAGTCTGCAATGGGCAGTGGATGGGCTTTGAAAGGATGCTTATAAAGTAGCAAATTAAGGAGCAGCAGCAAGGAAAACAGAAGAAATAGCAGACTTCACAAACACAAAACCAAGCTTCAGTTGGGAGGGAAAGATATCTTCATCTGAGCTATGGTACAACTTAGGAAGGGAAAGGGAATTCCACCTGTTGTGATCTTTCTGAATCTATTTGCAAGTGAACTTTGGATCAAAATGTCTTCCCAGGAATGGCTTTCCTAGGCCTGTAGGTAAGATGCACCAGCATTCTTCTTAAGCTATGGCAAAAAAAAAAAAAAATTGGCTTGGTATGGAAATGCAATAAACTTAAAAGCAGTAGATCCATTAGTTTTTTCTCAAGATTGACATTTATCAATAAATATCAACTTATACCTGGCCTAGACATGTGATATTTAGTAATACATGTCACATTTGCAGTGAAAAAGTTCACTGACCAAAATAAATAAAATAAAATAAAAATAAAGTTATTTAAATTAAATATTTTCTTTATTAGATTTCATTTTCCAACTGCTTTAACTTAATAGAATTTTTCCCCTTAATTTCAAACCATATAATGCCTTTTGGCTGAGCAATGATTATCTGTCCATTCCAATGGCTTTTTTCTGTCAATGGCAATTAAATACACAAAGATGATTTGCTTCTTAGTTATTTAAAATGCTTGTTTTCCATTGCACACCAGAAATTTTGCTCAAGTCAACTAAATTTTCTTATGAAAATTTTATTTGATAAGAAAGGATCCCAAATCCCCAACTTAAAATGCAAAAATCTTATGGGCATGCCAACTGCAAGTTGTGTTATTGTGCAATTACTATTGGGCTTTGTAATTATTGATAAGCTGAAAACCAAACCTATTGGTCTTTTTGTTTTATTAAAATATATTTTTCAGGTTTGCCTAATATAAACCTCCACAAAAATGTTTCAATGTTCTCTACTACTGCACAGCCTCATATTTTTTATGTGGGATTTTAAATCTCATAATTTCAAGTGATCATTTCCTACCATTTAGTGAGCATAGGTGAATTTTTTAGATAAAAGTGAACAAAACAGACCCCAAAGCTACTTTTTAGAAAACACTGCATTTAAAAATTCTTTTAAACCATAAAAATAAATATCCAAATCAGATTAAAGTACAAAGTTTTGTTCCTTCCTTTTTTTCACCTGTTTCTGAACTATGCAAATCAATTCTATGTGTTATTGTACTTTTAAATGTTTCAAAACCCAAAATAAACACTTTACTCATTCCTCTGACAATGGTATTATACTCTTTGAAACATATACAATCCAACTGATCCCAAACTTTCATACAGAATGTGATTTTTGTCTACATAGTTTAATTCAGCAATCTAAATGCAAATAGAGTCAACCAATGACCAATGAGGAGTACTTAATACAGACATGCAAAAACAAAATATATGTATTAAGAAAACTTTCTATTCCAGACTCAGGTTTAAGATTGGAGAAAAATAATGTTTTCCCCCAAATTGCCCAGATAGGAGGGACAAACCAGCCTGTATTCCATTATGCCCACAGAAAGCACCTGCCCAAGAGGATATGACATGTTGTTTTTCTCCTTTTCACTTTAACTGAGGATTAGACCTTGGGCAATCATACTTCTGTTAAGATTTTTTGTATTTTATTTTAGTACAACACTTCTTTTTCTGTATGCCTCCATAGACATTTGCACAAAGCTATTTAGCCTTAATAAGAACTGTAACTGCTACTTACTAAAAATTCTTCTTACAAGAAACCTAAGTGCTTCCCCCCAAAATAAGTGCATGTGTGTGTGCACACAAGCATATACTTAGATGTATTTAATTTTCACATCACCCCATGAAGGAGACCTTATTACCTCCACTATATGGATATGAAAAATGAAACTTAGAAAGTTTAAGTAACTTAGCCAAGAAATTTTCAGGGGTAGAAATTAAACCCATGTCTATCTGATTAATAGCTCATACCCTGAATCTCTCCTGAAAAGGTCCATATCACATTTGTTATACATTCCTTATTTCTAATGTTCTTCTCACCCAAGAACACCAGCCTCCAGCCCCAACATTATAGGTTCAAGGTTCTATTCTACTGGAAACCCAGAGCAAAATTTCTCCAACTTTGGAGTTTTCAGGGGCTTCTAGGATTTCCCAATGTAGAGGTCTGTATGGGTAAACAAGTTGACATGTTGTATGTGTTCTCTGACAATAACTAATTCCTGGAAGTCAGGGAAAAGAAGTAACCAATGTTTACCTCCCTGCAAGCTTCCCCCACTTTGTTGGCTCAGAGGAACAATCAGCTGCTTTCGCTACTTTGAAGCCTGGTTCCAAAATACAGGTCAAACCACAAATGAAAGAAAATGTTACCATCATTTGAGAATAAGAATAGTGGTTTCACTCAAATCTAAATTTCTTTATTATAGTAGAATCACTGATATGTTTTTAAAAGGGATAAATTTTGAAATTTACAGTTATGAAAAGTGCTGTTTCCCTCCATGGCACTTGCATACAAAGAGCACTTTGTAACCATGCAGTGAAGGTCGTTAAAGCGCTTCAGTAATGGACTGACCCACTTAGATTTAAATTTTTTAAGGAAGAAAAAAGGTGGCACTCTTTTAACTGAGAAGAAGTTTCCTTTAATTTGTAGATAAGAAAAAAAAGTTCTTCCATAAAACATCTGTGTTGAAATATGCTATTTTATTCATTGTTTCAAATACAAGGGATTTTGTATGACCATTTGCTAGGACCTACAGTTTAACCTCCTCAAAACTCATTTTATACTATTCACTTGTTCAAATGACATTGTATCTATTTTTCTTAATTGAACATTTTTTACTAAACTGAAATAAAATAGAGAAGAAAGTCAAGCATAATAATTGCAGATTTTCCCCATTAAACAACAAAACAGAGGTGAAAGAACTAAATAAACTCCCATCCTGAAGGCAATGAAACAGGAATATGGAGTTTCTGAGAATTTCCAAAATATTAATTGATGTATTTTGCCCATTTTTAAAAATTCATAATTTCAAAATTTATTAAACATTAGTTGGTATATTCATTTCTGATTTGCGAATCACTTGGAACCAACTTCTTTGATGATAGAAAAGAAAAAAAGTGAATTGTTAAATGTCATAAATACTAGTATGTCTTTGTTCTCAACAGTTTCTAACTTTTGATTTCCAACAGGGCAAGTAAATATGACTTGAAATAGTTTAAGACAAAGTCGATTTTCTTTTATCAGCAACCAAAGAGTTTTCTCTATGATCACAAATGTATTCTGACTTAGGGATGAAAATAGTAGATTGGCAATAATAATGTTATCAATTATTAAGAATGTACTATGTGCCAATACCTTACCAAATGCATTGCATAAATTATGTCATTTAATTTAATTCTTAGTTTACCTATTAATAAACTAATGTTCATGAGAATCCCAGGACCAGTAAGCAACACAATGTGTTGGTAAAGCCATCTTTTTGGTTTAAGATGTGTGATTAGCCCTGAATAGTGTGGCTCAGTGGGTTAGACATCATCCTGCAAACTAGCTATCCTGTTGCTGGGTCAATTCCCAGTCAGGCCACATATCTAGGTTGTAGGCCAGGTACCTGGTTGGGGAAGCATGTGAGAGACAACCAATCAATGTTTCACACATCAATGTTTCTCTCCCTCTCTTTCTCCCTCCCTTTCCCTCTCTCTAAAATAAAATAAAATAAAATAAAATAAAATAAAATAAAATAAAATGTGTAATTGGCCTAATGGAGTAATTTTATCGCTGTCACAGCCAATAACAACGTAATGCATAACCAACGGGGAGATAGAAAGTAGGCTCAAATCTAATAGGCAGGATAGCCATTTTTTAAAGTGCAGCATGGTCATGGCCAACCATGTGTCACATTCCATGAGATCTCCAGGTCAGCAAGAAACAACTAATACTGGGAAAACATTGGGAGAGAGAGTTTCCCACTCTTCCCTTACTGAGATCCACTTATTCTTCTTCGATTAGGACATGTAGGATTGCTGTTACACACACACACACTCCATGAGTTCTATCCACTAACAATTTGGCCATTCCATTCACTCCTTCACTCATGCCTTCAGTCCACCTCCTCCCTAGCAACCTATAATTCTCACTTCCTCCAGTACCCAGCTCTCAGCTTCCAGAAAGCCCTCTCTGACTTGCTGTTCTCCATGCTGATCACTCCTTATTTCCTTCTTTCATCACTCCACAAGTACTCAGAATCTTGCTTCCCCAACAAGACTATAAGTTCTTCAAGGCCCAATACTTTACCTCTACTTCTGCTGTCTTTCCAGATGCCTGTTCAATTAATGCATTAATAATAATTTTATTCTTATTTAGATTAAAGATATTGAATGCAGAGGATATGACTTCCAAACCACACTAATCTATCAGGATACCTATGACTCAGGGACGCAGTAAAACTGCATAATGCATTATTTATTTAGCTTATTGATTCTATTTTCCATCTATAATAGATGTATATACCCTCTTCCCAAATATTTGCTCAGTAAGTATAATTCAACTTCACTTAAAACCTGCCACTGGTTTCTATTAGCTCCTTAAGAACTTACTTGTTATGAGCTCAGAGCTTGAGTCTATCAAAATTTTTGTCTTTAAATGAACCTTCTTAATTATATCACTCTGTATTTTGACATCGGTTCTAGTTAAGTAATTCTACCCATTTGTTAGTTCAGCTAACCTATGCTATGATATCAAATAAACTCAAATTTCTTGGTTTTGTAACATAAAAGTTTGAATTTAGCTCACACAAGTCCTTGCTTTGGAAAGCCAAGTTCTCCTCCAGTCCTACGGATGGGGAAGAGATCACATGTAGAAGGGACAATTGATTCCACCTAAGTGACTCTAAGTCTCTTCCACTTACAGTCCATTGGTCAGAATTGGTCTCGACTTACTTGCAAGAGAAACTGAGAAGTGTAAGACAGCACATATACATTCAGTAGGCATTTATTAACAATCTGTGTGACACACCATCTTTTGTGGCCCAAATGAAATATTTTTTCCTTCACAAAGTTTTCTGTAATTTCACCAAATAAGTGAGGTGTCATTTTGGCTCCAAATTCCCAACACCACACTGGCCCATGTTCATATCTTCCAGTTTACATGCTCTGTCATAGATGGGAAGTGCTTTTTTTAATTTAAATTATATTTTATTGTTTGTGCTATTACAGTTGTCCCAATTTTCCCCCTTTGCCCACCTCCACCCAGACGCCCACACTCCCTAGGCAATCCCCCCACCATTGCCCATGTCTCTGGGTCATGCATATATATTCTTTGTATATTACATTTCCTATGCTGTACTTTATATCCCCTTGACTATTCGGTAACAACCAATTAATACTTCTTAACCCCTTCATCTTTTTCACTGATTTCCCCTAACTTCCTTCCATCTAGCAACCATCAAAACATTCTCTGTATGTATGATTGTGTTTCTGCTCTGCTTGTTCATTTATTTTGTTTTTAAGATTCAATATTGATCATGTTTTTGATATTCTTCTTAAAGAAGACCCTTTAACATATCATATAATACTGGTTAGTGGTGATAAACTTCTTTAGCTTTTTCTTGTCTGGGAAGCTCTTTATCTGTCCTTCAATTCTAAATGTTTGCTTTTCGGGGTATAGTAATCTTAGTTGTAGGTCCTTGCTTTTCATCACTTTGAATATTTCTAGCTACTCCCTTTTGGCCTTCAAAGTTCCTATTGAGAAATCAGCTGATAGTCTTATGGGAACTTCCTTGTATGTAACTGATTTTCTCTTGTTGCATTTAAGATTCTTTAACATTTGACATTTCACTTATGATATGTCTTGGTGTGGGCCTCTTTGGGTTCATCTTCTTTGGGACCCTCTAGGTTTAGAGGTGCCCAAGAGAGGACAAACTGTGAACAAAGGCCAGTTGCTGCTAGTGCCAGGCCTGGGTTCACTTAGCAAAAGGAAGAGGGCATGCTGAGGCCAGATGCTGCTAGTTTGAGAAAATTTAGGAAAAACTGAAGCATGTGCCAAAACAAGCCTTTCATATGAAAAAGCCACTAGAAACAGTTTGGGAGGACCTGAAAGTTCAGTGGGGTGGAGACTCAGGAGATCACTAGGGTGAAGCAAACAATGTGAACCAGGCTGATGGAGTCTCAGATACAGGGCCTGCTTGCCAGTTCTGTGGGAGGAGGGCTCAGAAAAGGAACAATGGCCACTGCCAGCACTTCTCTCTGGGAAAATGCTGTCCCCCAGCTCTCACCCTGATGCCAGACACTCAGTTCCTCCCCATGTGCCTCTGGTGCCTTTCAAGTTGCTACCCCAGCACTGGAGTTCAGAGCAAATGAGCTCAAATAAGTCTGTGCATGAGCTCTTTAAAAGGAACTGCCTAGGACTCCAGAAGTTTCTGTCTTCCATAGCCTCAATCGCCACTGGTTTTTACAGCCAGAAGTTATAAGGCCTTCTTTTCCTGGTACTGATACCTTGGCTCGGGGGCCTGGTGTGGGGCTGGGACCCCTTGCTCACTTGATATCCCTCCTGATTTTTATCCTTTTCACATGGATGCATGACCAGCCCATTCCACATCTCCACCTCTCTTACCAGTCTCAATGTGCTTTTTTCTTTAATTCTATAATGTACGACTCCATTCAGCTCAATTTCTAGTGATTCTGAATAATGTTGTTCTGTAGTTTAGTTGTAATTTTGATGTGGTTGTGTGAAGAGGCAAGCTGTGTTTACCTATGCCTCTACCTTGACCAGAAGTCCACTGGCATGTGCCTGTTTTATTCTCACTTTCTGAACCCTATGCTCCTTAAAGTAGGTGCTATGCTATGTTTACTTTTTTAAGGTCCCTTTTAAAACCTAGCACTGCTCAAGAATCTTTGCTGAGCCCACAAGAATCAGATAGGGCCAAGAAATGAAGGCTCTGAAAGCACCTTTGAGAAAATAGAGGGGGGAAAAGGCAGCAAGATTTATAGATATTCAGAGACAAAAGCCTCCCTTTGGGAAATATTTGCTCATTTTCTCATGTTTGGTGGGAGCAGCAAGATGGCATCATTTGAAAACATTGGCTATGACTGAACAATACATTACAGATTTGTTTAATATTGGCAGTTTTTTAAAATGTTCCTTTGAACAGTCTCAGCAAAGGAAAGTTCTCTTTCCCAGCACTGCTGTAAAAGTTGGACAGCAGCTTTCTGCCCACTCCAAATTGCCAGAAGTGAAGTATCAAGTCATAAATGTCCCCCAGTGACTGCCCGGGTTTGCTGGTATGGGTTTTTTCCCTTCTACTTTGCAGAAAGAAAAGACAGTAAAAGTTCCTTCAGTGAGCTGCCAAGGTGCTCCCAGGCCATTGTGCAGAATCATTGTCAGGTTAAATTAGGGAGTACAGACTCCATGAGTGTAAAAAAAATCAATACTTGATGGAAGATTGCTCCCTGGAAAATCTGTTTTGATCCTAGGATTAATTCACGACCAAAGGCTTCTGCAAAATGACATGCCATTAGTCAGAAAATGAACACATTCTATACTTGAAATTGGATGGAAATATGTCAGCTGATTGACCCATTCATTCTCTTTATTCTCCAGGCAGAAAGAGTGGGTGTGGTAGCTATGTGAATTAGTGCCCCAAACCTTGTCCATTTTCAAAACAAGATCAAAAAAAAATTTTTTTAAGTCCAATGTGAATTACGAGTAGTCTCCAGGCCACTGTTGGAAAGCTATTGCAAACGTGTTCTGTCAAGGCAAATGCATTTGTCTGGAAGGTCCGACTCTCCTGAGTTTCCTAAGCCTCAAAATAAACCCTGCTAAAAATCTTAAAATAAAACAAGAATTTTCCCCCAAAAGCAGTGACCTGCAATATTAATGTCAACATAATGCCCTTGTCATATATAAAGTAACATTCCTCTCATTCCTATCTGTTAGGTTTCTTCAACTAAAAACTTTTGCAAGAGGCAAGTTCTAGTTCTTCACTTGTGCTGTCATCATGTTTGGGGTCCTTTCCCAACTGGTGCAGCTAGATCTGCAGCAGGGGTAAATTTCATTCCACAACCCTAATGCATGTAAATATCACTTGCTGCATTTCCTTTAAATCAAATTAAGTCTAATTTTGAGGCCATCAGTCATCATTAGGAATGTTTCTCCATCTCCAAGGTGATAAAAAGGGCACAGGAGTTTTGACAGAGCAAATGTTCAGAGATCTCCTTCTGTTCTTCTGTACAAACTCGTCACTGCCAAGTCCAAGCTTGAATGGTCCCTTGAAGGCAGGTGGTTCTAACTCAGACATAGCAAACCTTCACAGCCTTGGAATTTCAGTGCCCATAATCATGCTTCCTTCTTTTCTCTGCTTTTTGCCTTCTTGCCTAAAAGACATGTACTTCTCTCTTCTCCTTGAATTTCTTCAGTAAGGTCATCAATGCAAAAACCAACACAAAGGAAAGGGTTGTTCTCAAACAACTAAACTTGCTATTCTATTTGAAAAGACAGCACATAGTCCTAGTTAGCTTTTGGGAAAGAGAGAGGGAAATTAAAGGAAGATGAAACCTGCAGACACACCCAAAAGGACTGCTTCTGAACCATCTCCACTGAAGCTTTCTGCCCCTGTCCTCCCCACCAAGACACAGACCTCCTCTCTCAACACAACCGGACATTTGCTGATGTACTCTGTATCCACACTATGGCTGCTAACAATGTCAAACATGCTGAATGTGTGGAACAGAAGAAGGGTCATATCTGCTGTTTGTATTCATTTCATTGGGAGAGGAATCGCCAAGGTGAAGTTCTATCTCTGAGCACCTTTTTCTGCAAGTAACAAAGACAAAGACAGCAGTTTCCTCATAACCTGGCAGCAGAAAATGTCCCTGCAGGAAAGGACCAGCTTACTCTCGAGCCTCATTACCTGTGGTGACTTCATTAGAATCCCGTTATTCAGGAGTAAACTGTGATTGCAAGAGACTGCCGTGAAAACCACATTTTAAAAAGAAAACTTCAAAATTGATGTGTAGGAACTGGTGCTCCAGGTGTCCCAGAGAGCTCCTTGCTATCCCAGCTTAACAGTTCAACCACTGGATGAGAGCTCATGTTGTCTATATTTGACATTCAGAAGGAAAACAGAAACTTAGAGAAGAAACAGATACCAGCACCCAATGGATGGCACACCAGCCTGGGGTCCAACATAAGGCATCTACTTCAGTTAGTTCAGTTTGCTAAAGCAGCCTGAGCCCCTTAGGCACCTGAATTATACCAGGAATCAATTATAATAGCATGAATCTTCACTCTTTTAAAAAGTGTGGATTATTGTAAGACTAAATAAATAGCCCTGAATGGTGCAGCTCAGTTGGAGTGTCATCTTGTAGTGGAAAGTTACAGGTTCAAGTCTCACTCAGGGTACACACCTAGGTTGTGGGTTTGATACCTGGTCCAAGCGCATACAGGAGGCCACTAATCGATGCTTCTCTCTTGCATCAATATTTCTCTCTTTCCTTTCCTCTCTGTCAAAAAGCAATTTAAAAAAAGGTCCTTGGGTGAGGACTAAAAATAACTAAATAGATAAATTAGATGATTAAACAAAGTTATATCAGATTTTCTCACCATTGTTTGCAAACAGGAAGAAGAAAATAACATTAAATACCAATATGTTCCAGTAACAAAATAATGTTTATTCTTTTGCATGGTTGCAGATACTGGTAGAGCTATCAAAAAATAAAAATAAGATTTCCTAAAGGACCCATGGACATAGCCAAAGTGAGGAAGGATTGAGGGTGGGAGGTGAGGGTGGGTGGGGCAGGGGAAAGTGGTGGCGGGAAAATGGAGACAAATGTATTTGAAAAATAAAAAAAATTAAAAAGTAAGATTTCTGAACAAATGAAAAGAGAACTTTCAATATGAAGCCCTTTCTAGATGTGCAAGAACAGTTTCAACGGAAATTAAGACCTCAATCTCTAAAATCTTTCCAAAGTAAATAAAGATAGAAGTTAGCATTATACTTGATCATGTCAATATATTTCCACTTCCATACAAGGATCTTAAATGTTAGGGCTCAGTTGCTGAAAGTTTTCCTTTTTTTCTACTTTAGAACATCACTCTCCCATACACTAGAAACACATCCAGCTTCATCACAGTAAACTGTAGGGACTGGAACACTGAATAAGGAATCTATAAACTTAGGGGGGGTTTTTTGGCCTGTCATCCACCAGCTTCAGAATTCTAGGCGCTCCTACAAAGTACAGGACTTTTTTAAACCACAAATATTTAGGAATATTTTTAGATCATGTCCTCAGGACTCCTGGTGTTCCCTTTTGCAGAAATACAGGCTGGGTTGTTTAAGGTTGTGAGTATGCAAAACACAGAGTTTATTCTTGTATTATGATTTATTAATTATTGTATTATTTTCCATACAATCAACTGTAAACTTACTTTTGCCCCCCTGTATTGGAGAAGAGATGTTACCACACACATACAATGGAGATGTGGCATTTGTTTATGCCCTGGAAGTAGATTCTGCTGGGTCTCCAAATGTGATCATTTTTGAAAAGTAAATGATAACTCAAAACAATGACAAGATCCCCTCTGACTTTGTTAGCTCTAAGGCAACTGGATGCCAAAATTCTCAATTGACTAATAATGTTTACTGATGAGCTTAAATAGCAGTGCCTGTGCATACCCTTTTTTATATGCAGATAGCCTGCAGCAAACTAACCTTGAAACCATGTTAAAAAAGAAAGGAGATATTTAAGATATAACTGCAACTAATTCAAAAGAGCCTCTCCTTAAATATCCTAAAAGGAAATAATGCTTAATTATTCTTCCCAGACCATATAGTGATAATATGGAAATTTTAGGGCTAGCAAGGGGGAAAATATATTTCTTGAGAAAGCCCTTGCCCACTCTTAAGTAATGCCATACATGTCCTCTGAAGAAGTCATTGATTTATTTGAATTACGTTTTCTGGTCTGAAATGTTTCATCTTAAGCATTGTTTTGTGAGGAGTTGCAGAGATGTGAACTCTAAATGGTGAGCACAAAGAGAAGAGGAGAGAGCCCAGAACTCCATGAGAAGAACCCATTTACTTGCACCCCTTTCCTTTGTCATGGAAGCCACTAGAGAGCTGTGCAGCAGGGCTACCATAGTGGTACACTAATCAACACACACATATGCTCCTCCTCTCAAGGCTGAGATGCTTTCTCAGCTATGGAAAACATAGTTATGCCACTAGCATCAGAGCTGAACTGTAGGCTGCCCCACCCCTGCCACATCACTTCCATCTCTACTTTGATTCATAGAGTTCCACCTTTCCTAATTAATTCAGCTTGCAGTGTCCTTTCCCTTTCTTCCTTCTTTATAGGATTTCCCAACCACACTGACATACACTGTTACTTGATAATATTTTTTGGAGATCTTTGTTCTAAGTGGAAGCATGAAGCACTAGGGAGGTATAACATTTGGTATCAAAATGAACTGTGATCAAGATATGATTGAGAGACACTGGGGAAATTTATTTAAGTCTGCTCAGCCTAACTCCTTGTCCCATTAGCCATCTGAAATTTCTTGATTTCAAAGAATGGCCTCAAGCACTGGTTCATGGTAGATGTTTGGTACATCTTTACCCATCCCCCTGCACTTTGGACCCTCTTCCATGTGCATACTTGTATTTCCAACTACACTATGAGCTCCTCAAATGAACTGAATACTTCTCTTACAAGGTAGCACAGTATGAATTGAAGTGAAAGACAATGGGTTCATATCTAAGCTTCCCCATCCACCATTTCCCTTCCTACCTGTGAAAGTTTGACGTTATTGGGTTTCTTGAAGTCCCAACTCCCTCATCAAGTGGGGCTGAAATAATAATCATCTGATAGGATTGATGGTGTGTAAGAACCAGTGGCATTAGTACCTAGCACATTATGGGCATTTTGTTAATTGTTTAACAAATAAATCATCTTTACCCTAATAAATATTCTTTCATTTTAGATAGGATGTGTCTAGATAATGCTTCTGCCTGGCCCTTAGCACTAAGAGGGATGGGATTTTTCTTTCCAGTTTTTGGTCAAAAATTCTCCTAAAATCATGTCTACTCAGTCATTGAACACTGAAGATTCCTGACCAAGAGAACAGTTTAATGAGGCTTACAGCAGCCCAAACCAAACTGCTGGGACAATTCATTGAATAAAAGGCAGTTGATTTTAGGATTTAGTTTTAATCCCAATTTTTCTTTCTCTTTTGCCTAACCTTATTCTCCTTAGAGGATGTAGCAGGAAGTCAACCTTAAGAAAAATTTCCCAGGAAGATAATTTATTTATTCACTGTCTTAGGTGTGGAGAGAGGTATAGAGATGAATTTACAAAGTAAAAAAATTGGCTGGATTATTAAATACCACTTTTTTAAAAAACTTGAGTAAGATCTTATCACCAAATGAAATTATCCTGCAGAAGTCAGTACACTAAAACTTTGCACAATAATCAGATTTCAATTTTGAAGTTCATTTAGGCATTTCTTTAAAAATTTAGTTTATGGGCTTTTCTACTTTGTCTGATAAAGGACAATGAACTTTATATGTGACTTTCCATCAGAGTTTGCAAATGTAGTTCACAGAAGTTAATGATTTCTTTTCTCTTCAATTTCACCTAGCAAGATAAAACTGAGCTCACTAGAGTTTTCCTATAGCAGAGTGACTGACCGATATCTTGGTATGTGCTCTGTCAATGGTATCAAAACATTTTATTAATATTTTAGGAACAAGGATGCAATTTTCCTTTTTTTTTTAATTAATTTATTTACTTTTTAAATACATTTGTCTCTGCCTTTCCCCCCACCTCTTTCCCTTGCCCCCTCCCACCTTCCCTCCCTCAGCTCTTCCCCTTTGGTTTTGTCCATGAGTCCTTGCTATATGTTCCTTGACTTTCCCCTTCCCTTCCCTTTCCCTGCCCCCCGCTTCCCTCTTGTCTCTGTTGATTTCTTTTCCTTTCAGTGTTGCTGGTCATATTTTCCTTGCTTCTTTGCATTGTTGGTTAGGTTCCGCTTATAGGTGAGATCATATGGTATTTGTCTTTCGTCCCCTGGCTTATTTCGCTTAGCATGATGCTCTCCAGTTCCATCCATGCTGTCGCAAAGTTTAGTACTTCTTTTTTTTTCTGCTGCGTAGTATTCCATTGTGTATATGTACCATAATTTTTTGATCCAGTCATCTACTGATGGGCATTTAGGTTGCTTCCAACACTTGGCTATTGTAAATTGTGCTGCTATGAACATTGGGGTGCATAGGTTCTTTTGTATTGGCGTTTTGGTGTTCTCAGGGTATAGTCCCAGCAGGGGAATCGCTGGATCAAAAGGCAGTTCCATTTTCAGCTTTCTGAGGAAATCCCACACTGCTTTCCATAGTGGCTGCACCAGTCTGCACTCCCACCAACAGTGGACTAGAGTTCCCTTTTCTCCACAGCCTCGCCAGCACCTGTTGTTTGTTGATCTGTTTATGATGGCCATTCTGACCGGTGTGAGGTGATACCTCATGGTGGTTTTGATCTGCATTTCTCTGATGGCTAGTGATGCAGAGCACAAGGATGCAATTTTCTTCTCCAGCGAGAGCAAATTAAGTACTTCTTAAATAATTGAAAAAAAACACTTAATGCTAGGGATTTCTTGAGGACTTTCTATTAAAAAAAGAATCAGAAACAAAATTTTACTTCAACTATTCAACGATATTTTTGTTTTCATACCTGATGATGAAAACTATATTAGCGTTTTTCTCCCTACCAAACCCAAATTCCTGACTCAAAACTGATCTACAAGTGTCTCAATAAGAAAAAGAGAAAAGTGACTTTTTCTCTCCTCCAGTGAGGGAAGTTTTCAATAGCATGTGCATGTGTGAGGCTTAAGTGGGTTAGACAAAGTCCCTTTTCTTTAGGCCTTTAGCAACGAGAAACACCAATAGCACACCAAAAAATTTTGGTCCTTAAGATGTTTTGGTTTTTGACTTTTTTAAATTTATAAATCATGTATATTCTATTACAGCTGTCTCACTTTTTCCCTTTACCCACCTCCACACATCCCACCCCCACCCCCCACTCCCACAGTTAATTCCCACTCTGTTATCCATGTCCATGGGTCTTTGATACATGTTCTTTGTCTAGTCCCTTCCCCTTCTTTCCATCATTGTCCTCTTTCCCCATCTCTTCTGGTCACGTTCAGTCTGCTCCATGTTTCCATGCCTGTGGTTTATTTTGTTCATTAGTTTATTTTGTTGAATAGAGTCTACTTATAGGTGAGATCATATAGTATTTGCCTTTCATCAACTGGCTTTTTCACTTAGCTTAATATTCTCTAGTCACAGTTAATTATAAAATATTTAAAAATTTAAATTCTTTATAAAGTCTTAGCAATTAAAACAACATGACACCAGCACAGAAATAATCAAGTAGATCAATGAAATATAATGAGAAATCTAGAGACAAACATATATATCTGCCTAACAATGTAATATATGATTAAGTTGATATTTCAAATCAATGGAGAAAATAAGGCTTATTCAACAAATAAGGTGCATGGACCACTCTTACTTGAAATAACACAAATATAGAGGCCTATTTCACACATTATACAAGAAATATTCAAGAGAGTTAAAAATCAACATGTAGAATCTAAGGCATTTTAGGAGAAAATACAAACTAAGATTTTTCTTACCCTGAAGTAAAATATTCAAACCTGGAAGTCATAAAGTAAAATACTAACAATATGACTATATTAAACATTTAAGACTGTCCAGTAATATACATATTAAAAAGTTAAAAGACAAGTCATAGAATAGGAAAGCATTTGCAGCACATCTAAGAAAGGGTTAATGGTTTGTGTTGTTTTGTTATTTTTAGGGCAAGAATTCTACAAACATTTAATCAATAAATAGATAAAGAATACCAAAAAAGTCATTTAAAGCTTTTTAAAAATAATAGAAAGAGGCAAGAAATATACTAAAACAGGTTTAGTTTCAACAAATAATAAAGGAACAATTAAAATAACATTATTGTCACAATCAGATTAATACATATTAAAAAATTTTGGTAATATCAAGGATTGGCAACTGTAGAAGGAACTGGGTATTCGCAGACTCTTTTTCTTCATCTTAAAGCAGTCCCTTTAGCATGTTTTGCAATGCTGGTTTGGTGGAGGTGTAGTCTTTTAGCCTTCTTTTGTCTGAGAAACTCCTTATTTCGCCTTCCATTTTGATTGTGAACCTTATTGGATAGAGCAGTCTTGGTTGCAGGCCTTTGCTTTTCATGACTGGAATTTTTCTTGCCATTCCCTTCTGGCTTGTAGTGTTTCTGTTGAGAAGTCAGATGCTAGCCATATCGAGGGCCCTGTATATGTTATTACCTCTTTCTCCCTTGCTGCCTTTAGGATTCTTTCTTTGTCTTTGATATTTGTCATTCTAATGATGATGTGTCTTGGAGTGGGCCTCTTTGGGTTCCTCTTAAATAGGACCCTCTGTGCTTCCTGGACTTGTGTGACTTTTTCTCTCCTCCAGTGAGGGAAGTTTTCCATCATAACTTTTTCAAACAGGTTCTCAATCCCTTCCTCCTCTTCTTCTCCTTCTGGCATCCCTATTATATGGATATTATTATGTTTCAGGTTGTCCTGTATTTCCCTAAATGCCTCTTCATTCTTTTTGAGTCTTTTTTCATTTTCTTGCTCTTTCTCAGAGCTTTTTTCTACTTTGTCCTCCAGCTTGCTTATTGGATCCTCAGCTTCATTTAGCCTGCTTTTGATTCCTTCTACTGAGTTCTTCAACTCAGAAATTGTACTCTTCATTTCCTCTTGCCTCTTATATCAATAAGAGCAATAGTTTCTATGTCCTTTTCATGCTGATATAGTTTGCAGTAAGTTCCTCGTACTTTCCCTGTAGCTTTTTGTAATTCTCACTGAGTTCATTGAGCTTCCTTAGAACTATTGTGTGGAACTCAGTATCTGATAGTTTACTCGCCTCCATTTCATTTAGTTCTGTTTCTGGGGATCCCTCCTTTCCCTTCAACTGGGGGGGTATTTATTTGTCTTCCCATTATTTGTGAGACTCCTTTTTTGTTACT
This sequence comes from Pteronotus mesoamericanus, assembly GCF_021234165.1. Classification (NCBI taxonomy): domain Eukaryota; kingdom Metazoa; phylum Chordata; class Mammalia; order Chiroptera; family Mormoopidae; genus Pteronotus; species Pteronotus mesoamericanus. The sequence goes on from NW_026555329.1 coordinate 43,019,767, forward strand.
TCTTCTTAAGTTGATTTGTCTTGATTTCCTGACTTTGTGGTGTGAACTGGTATGGTAGGAGACCACTGTTTTTACTTTCTGGATCTGCCTCTGATGATGTCAGCTGCCATCCCTGTCTGACCTTAGGCAGTCTGTTGGAGACTTCCAGTAATCTACTGTTTGTGGCTGTCTCCTTCAGCTGTTAATCTAGTCACTCTGCACTGAGCAGGTGGCCTTAGACAGCCCAGGGCAGGGCAGAGTCCTTCCTTAGGGCAGGGTTATTGGGTCCTCTCTCGCTGCTGCTGTATGGGGGAGGAGTCAGCACCAGGATCCCGCTGGCTACTCTCTCTCCTCTTTCCCCAAAGCCTCTGTCCCCAGTCTTTTCTCAATTGTCTCCAGACCTCTCTGCACCTCCTTTAGCCAGGGATCTACCACCTGTGGCTGCCACTCTGTACTCAGCAGGTGGCTTAGATATCACAGCGTGGGGTGGAATCCCACCTCGGGGCAAGGCTATTGGGTCCTCTCACACTGCTGCTGCTGCTCAGGGGATGTGGTCTCTGCCTGAGCAAGATGGCTGCTGCCGCATGGGGGATGAGTCAGCCCCAAGATCCCACTAGCTACTCTCTCTGTTATCTCCCTAAAGCCTCCTTCCCCAGTCTCTCTTCAGGCCTCTCTAGCCCACTCTTCCCCTGCCATTGCCGGAGACCAGGGTAAGTGGCTGCAAATAAAAATTTGTGTTGGCCCTTTAAATGTGTCTTTGCGTCTCCAGCTTCCTGTCTCTGGCAGAGAGCAACACTGCCACTTTCGCAGCTGGTTGTTATCTGTGTACTTTCTGGACTATGGTGTTGTAGGCTAGAGATCCCCCTTTTGGTTCAGATCCTGCTCTTCTCAGGGGGATCCAACTGACTGTTTCAATATCCATCTGGTGCTGCTGCCCGTGGGCGCCCTTCCCACCTTCTCAAGTCTCTACAGCACTTCTTCCCAGTTAGATTGCACTAAAGCCGATTCTTCTTTCTCTTGAGGTAACAAGGCTCCTCTCTCACTATTGTTCAGTTGTTTGTTCTAGGTGATTTCTCCATAATTTAGTTCAAATTCCAGGTTGGTCCTGAGAGGAGTTCAGTGTGACTTCCACTCACTCCTCCACCGTCTTGATTCCCAGGAAGGCAAAAGGAAAGTACACAAGGAGGAGATGAACTGCAGCAAAGCCTTTGTCATATAACAGTGACTTTCGCCCTGATAAAGTTTGAGCTCCCCAGGCAGCCACAAGCCGCCCAGTGGCATGAGGGCTGTGTTGTGGTTTTCCTTGGGCTGCTGCTGTCTGTGCCCCAGCTCCCATGACCCTCTTCGGCAGCACTGCCTGTATGCCTAGAGGTGCTGGTTGCAAACGCATCCTGGTACCAGCTGGCCTACTACTCCCCAGCCCAGCCCCCAGCCTCCTGCCTATAAGGCACTGCCTCCACGCCCCGCGCCCACCATCCCCACTGGTGCGGCCACCATGACCCTCACCCCCGACCTCTCCCATGGTCTTTAGAGTTTTAATCTCAAATAACAAGAGGCTGTCATCAAGGGCATTTACACTTGGAACCCTTTCCCCTGAACATCTGCCAAGACAGCTGCAGCCTCACCCTCATACTGTCAGGCTGAGATCTATCTGTTCAGTCAGGCCCTCTCTTAAATATCTAATTTGCGGGCATTTTACTTAACACTTAAATACTGAACTTCCCTGGGCAGACTCACAATTCATAGGCCAGCATCTTAACCCTCAACTTTACAAGTTAAAAGGGAAGGAAAAGAGTAGAACTAAGACTTCTGACCCTATTTCAACAGTCACTTTCTAGAATATTCTCATATCACTGTTCTCTTCCAAAAGGACAAGTCCAAGAATAATACTTTAAATTATTCAAATAAAGGTATCATTCCTTTCTCTTCTCCTTTCCTCTCTCTCTCTCCCCTCCCCTCCCAGCATATCTCCACATTAACCTAATATCAAGGGAATGAAGGAGAGCATCAGCCCACCTCTCCGATACCACCTTCTCCTTACCTGGCTCATGAACATTGCAGCTTCCCTAGGCGCTGACATTTCTTCAGTGTCCATCATGTGCTGAGTACTGTTCTTGCCCCACTGGCAGCAGGAGTGACAGGTTGTTCCGGAGTCCTCAATACCTACCTCAGTTACAGTAACCCAAAAGTTATTCTAGAGACTACCTTTTTGGATGATGATACAAGCAGAATTCCAGCAGAGGACAATGTTCTTACAATACCTAGCTCTTGGGTTGTAATATCCAGGCTACTTTTTTTTAACTATTTTTAAAATATTTTCAGTTACAGTTAACACTCAACATCATTTTTTATTACTTTCAGGTGTACTTCACAGTGATTAAAGAATCACATACTTTACAAGGTACTCCCCCCAATACTTCCAGTATCCAACTGGCACCATACATAGTTATTAGAATATTACTGACTATATTTCCTATGCTGTGCTTTACACCTCCATGATTATTTTGTAACTACCCATCTCAGTCCCTTCACCTTTTATACCCAGTCCCCCAAACTCCCTTCCATCTGGCAATCATCAGTCTGTTTTCTGTGTCTATGAGTCTACTTGTTTCATTTGTTCATGTATATTGTTCTTTAGATTCCACATGTAAGTGAAATCATATGGTGTTTGTGTGTCTCTGACTGACTTATTTCACTTAGACTAATACCCCCTGCGTCCATCTATGGTGTCACAAATGGTAATATTTCATGAAAATATGGAACACTTCATGAATTTGCTTATCATCCTTGACATGGGCCACGCTAATCTCTGAATCATCCAAGTTTAGTGTATGTGCTGCAGAAGCAAGCACAAGGCTCCTTTTTATACAGGGTGTCATGGTCAAATACATACATTATAGCAATTGAGATAATTAAAAAGTAATTTAACCCTTTTTTAATCTCTTGAGGAACATTAATAATAGCACGTGTTTAAAAGTCTTATACTTTTTCCCTACTATTTTCACACATCTTGTGGCCCTTCAGAAATGCTCCCTCTATAAACCTCCTTCAGTCAACTCCCTTTCCCAGGTCTTCTTGGCACCTGCCCCCATCCATGCTTTGGCTTTGTTCCTGCCCCCTTTTCCTTTCACCACTAGTCCAATCTCTTTCTACTTATCATAAAAGCCTGGGACCTTGGCTGGCAAAAATACCGTAGAGTATAAATATGAAGTTTACATTCTACTGAGGGAATATAGATGATAAATAAATAGGCAGTAAACCAAAATTATCAGATAAAGTGTGACTTTCGATAGACATAGTGCCAGAAAGAAAATAGAAGATGGTAAACTGAAAAGGAGAGCTGGGAGAGGAGGATGAGGGTCATGTGGATTAGGGTCAGGAAAGACATTTCTGAGGAAGTGACGTTAAAGCTGACATCTAAATGACAAGAGAAATCTAGTCATAGAACACCTGAGAGGAAAATGTTCTAAGAAGAGGGAACAACTACAACAACTGCACTAAAGTATAAATAAGCTTAGCATAATTGTGCTTATATAGCAGAGGAAGAAAGATGCCTGGAACTAATTTGTAGAACTGCCTCTTTTTACCTCCTCATATCAATGCCCTGAAATCTGAACATAGCAAAGGAGGGGCTACAGTAGGCCTTATTATTATTTACCAAATTTCTCTAACCCACCCTGTGGGAGGAATATATTACTCACTACACTCAACTCAGGTGGGATCATGTGACTTGTTTGTGACCAATTATGTGTGACATGCATCATTTCCAGATAAAAGCTTTTATAGCCAAATTCACTTCATCACATCCTTTCTCTTTCCCCTCTGCCAGGTCATCAGCAGTATTCCAGAAAACAGCTGCTCTATTAGACTCAGTCCTGGAATGAAGAAGCAATGATGTATAACAAAGGCTTAGCTAACACACTGTGGAAGTAATAACTTTGTTGTTTTAACCTCTGTGTTTAGAAGTTATTAGTTATTACAACATGACTTTTCTCAGCCTAAGTGATACAGAATCTTTAAGCAATAACCTAAAATGACTCCAATTCTAAATAAAAGTAGTAACCCAACTGGCCTCTTAGAAATCCCCACACCTACCCACCACAATTATCTGGGAGTTCCTAGAGAATACCACATATGGTCCATCAAAGAGTCTACTTTGAGTTAGTTTCCTCTTTCATCTGTCCTCTCTCTTTTCCTCCTCCTCCTACTCCTTCTTCTCTCTCTCCCTCCACCTCTCTCTCTCTCTCTCTCTCTCTCTCTCTCTCTTTCTCAGATTCCTATCATTCTGACAAACCCACTTGTCTGAAGGGTATCACCTGCCCTGGGTACCACAGCAACTTCCCACTTCCATCACTATTTCCCTCCAGGTCCTGTATATCAGCTGTTTAAGATTTTGAGACACAGGATAGGAGAATATCTCTCTTTCTTTTTGTGTATTAAACTAAATGAGACTAGTGCTGCCTGCACCTTTCAGAAGTTGAAGACAGTTGAACTTGTTATTTTGGTTGTTACTTGTAACTTTCCACCCTTTTTGCCCCTCTATGGAAATGAGCCAGAAGGCAGAGCCAAAAGCTAGGCAGAATGCCCTATGCAGAACTGTTGTCCCATTACAAGTATCATTTGTATCTATGCCCCAGCTCACTGGGCCTAATCATCTCTCCCTTTAGGGTGAGTTCTTCTCCACAAGGTTCTTTAGTCTCTTTTACAATTATTCTAGCAAGCCACAGACACTAGAAGACAATTCCTTTTGGTGAAGAGAACTTAGGCACAAGTTGAGAGGTACCTCACAAATCTTAAATGACAGGGAGCCTAAGTATCCAAGTATCCCAATTGCTACATTCTGAAATCATCATGTTTACCAAGGCCATGCTTCCCATGGGAGCTCCCAGAAACAACTTAGAGCAGCAGGAATAGCAAAGCAGGCCAGTTCCTGGGAGACACAGGTTTCTTCTAATGAACAACTTTGGCTTAAGGACACCCAAACAGCCCTGCTAAACTTTTCTTAAGCTGCAAGGCAATCTGGAACATCTCCATTCAACTTTCTTCTCTTCTTCCCACAGGATCATACTTTCTTTGTGGTCTCATGGCTCTCCCATCTTTATCCAGATTCTTTCCTGTTTTCTCTCACATAGGTATTTCTCCTTAATAATTGATTATGTTTTTAATTCTGTCTTGAAAACTGATTCTCATAGGACCTGAAACTAATACAGTCTGCTACACAGAAGTGGAATATCTATCAACTATTGGAAGCATCACAATATTGTGAATTTGAAACTCCCCTAATAATAAAAATAAATAAATCAGCAATCATTCGAAAGAAAGAGATGCTGCAAATAAGGCTCATTGCAGCTGAGAGAAGAACTTTTAATAGAATAAATGCAGATTAAGAAAACAACAAGATACCCTTTCCCCTCTCAAATTGGCAAAAATGAAAAATAAGCATGATTCAGGGTTTGCATGGTTTCAGGGAAATAGTACCCTTATACATTGCTGTTGGGAGTGTAAACTGATACAACCAAAAACAGTCATTTTTCATGTACAATTCAACTTTTAGAAATTCATCTTAAAAAAATTAAAAGTAAATGCAAAATTTAATCATAAAATTGCGTAGTTTGTAATGTGGCCATGTCCTTTGCGTGTCTTTTGTGAACTGTCTACTCATGTCCTTTCACCATTTTTTTTATTCTTCCCTTTCCAATTGTGACATCCTATAATATTTTCCTTTTCTCAAACCCTCTTACCAAATTGGTTTTCAAATTCTTCCTTTGAAATAGAATCTATCATTTCACTCCAGGGCCCTGACTGGTAGTACCTGCAAATGAAGAAAGCAGATTTGGTAGAGACAGTGACAACCTAGATGTCCATCTAAGGGCGCTACCTGCTCAGTTGTGACCATGCAGGAATGTGGCCTGGTGTAGCCAGAATCTAGACATGCAAATTTTAGGTGAAATATTAATATTTTTAGATGTTGGGAACTAATTTTTAATGTTAAACTGTACTTCCACATAAAACATATTTGTAGGTCATCAGTTTAAACCTTGAAGGTCAATACTGTCATTTTTACAAATGACCAAAAAATGTATGGTAGCAATGCAAATGAACTTCTTGGATTCAACAAAATTGACTAATGGCCTCAGCTGCTGCCTTTCTGGATCTATCCCGAAGTTCACATGAGGCCATATTTCCCATGGGCTGCTCCAAGCCAGTGACTGAGAATAGTAGGGGTACTAATATAGGCCCACACCTTGTAAACAAGGCTCCTTTAATGGATGACTGTGGATCAAGGACTCCCCATTAGGCTGACCACACCTTCCTCAGAACTGTGCTGGAGTCTGACACTCTTCCTACCCAATCATGCTTCTTTCTCCTCTCCTTCAGACATGTCAGACCTGTATCACACTGTAAAGTCTCTCATCTTCCTTTACTCCTTTCCTTCTGCACTGAGCTGAATTGCATCCCGCCGAAATTTTATGTTGAAGACCTAAACCCCAATGAAATTATATTTGGAGATAGGGACTATATAGAGTTAATTAAGGTTAATTTAAATGATATTTTAAGAATGGAATGTAATTGGATTGGTGTTCTCAGAAGAAGAGACACCAGAGTGCTCACTTTCTTTCTCTCCTCTGAGGACACAGTGAGAAAGTGGTTGTCTACAAGCTAGGAAGCAGAGCCTCACCAGGAACCAAAACAACCAGTACCTTCATCTTGGACTTCTCAGCCTTCAGAACTGTGAGAAATAAAATTTTGTTGTTTAAGCTTCCCAGTGTATAATATTTTATTATGGCAGCATAAGCTAACTAACAGTCATTCCCACAATCAATTTCTTAATAGATCTACTTCTATCTTGACATCTGCCACTCAAAGAACCTAGCTAAACCATCAGGCAAGAGGTAACATCACTTGTCCAAGTCACAAAACTAATTACTAACTAGGCTAAAGGAAAACTCTTAATTGCCAGAATCCCTGTTTTAGTCAGAAATTAACTAATATTTAATTCTAACTAACTAGAGGAATAGTAGTTCTTTTAGCAAAAATAATAAAATCAGGAGAACATGCAGTTTGGAACTGGATAAGAAAGAATCATGAATTCCAGGAGGTGATACAATTATAAGTTTATTTTTATATGTTACAATAATCTAGATATAAAAACACTCAATAAACAATGATAAGCAACTCCAAATCATGTCCTTTGCAATATAAAAAAGGCATTTATGTAAAGAGCTGAATATAATTTTTATTTCTTCAGACCAGAAAGAGAAACTGTCTTTATCTTTCTGGCAATTGTCTTAAAGAAAACCAATAGATGAAAACAAGGTATTTGACAAAATTCAATATCCATTTCTGATTTTTTTTAATATAGCAAATTAGAAATAGAAACTTTATCACCCTGCTAAAGGAAATCTGTGAAAATCCTACAATTAACACCATACTTAATAATGAAAGGCTGAATGCTTTTCCCCTAACTCAGAAACAAGACAAAGATGTCCCCTCTCACTACTTCTATTCAACATTGTCCTGGAGGTTCTAGCCAGAGCAGTAAGTCAAGAGGGATAATAGGCATACAGTTTAGAAGAGAATAAGGAAAACTTACTTGATCTATAGATAGCATGGTCATGTATGTAGGATATCCTACAGGATACCATATCAATGCACAAAACTCAACTGTATTTTATACTCACCATGAATTATCAGAAATTGAAATTCAAATTGAAACATCAACAGATATAAAATAATTAGGAGTAAATCTGATAAAAGTCATGAGAAACTGCAGAACACTGTTGAGGGGAATTAAAGGAGACCTAAATAAATGGAGAATAATAATGCGTTCATGGGTCAGAAGACTAAATATTGTTAAAATGTCATTTCTCCCTAACTAGACCTGTAATTCTATGCAACTTCAATCAAAACCTGAGCAGGCTTGTTTTTGGAGAAATAGATAACCTGATTCTGAAATTCATATGGAATATGACATTGTCATTAAAATCAACAAATAAAGCAGTAGGACAAAACAGAAAGTCAAGAAATAAACCATCACATATATGGGCAATTGGATTTTTTTACAAATATGCAAAGGAAGTTGGTGAAGAAATATCTTTTTTTCAGTTACAGTTGACATGTAATATTACTTTATATTAGTTTCAGGTGTATAGCATAGTAGTTAGACATTAATATAACTTATGAAGTGATTCCCCCCAATAAGTCTAGTATCACCTGGAATCATACATCGTTATTACAACAGTATTGACTATTAATGCTATACTTTACAACCCCATGACTATTTTGTAAACATCAATTTGTACTATTTTTATTATTTTGGAATTTCAATTAAATTATTGATCATTCTTCATTTAATTGGCTTTTTTTGACAATCATATAATTTACAAAGTGAATATATATATCACATCAATATATCAAGTACCCACCTGGCACCATGCTAGCTTATTACAATGTTACTAACTACATGCTCTATGCTGTAACTATTTTGTGTAACTAGCAATTTATACTTTTCACATTTTCACCCAGCCCTCCAACACCTCTCTCCTCTGGCAACCAACAATTTGTTCTGTGTAAGTTTGAGTCTGTTTCTGTTTTGTTTGTTCTGTTTAGTTTGCTTGTTCTTTAGATTCCACATATAAGTGAAATCATATGATATTTGTATTTCTCTAGATCCATTCATGTTGTTGCAAATGGTAAGATTTCATTTTTATGGCCAAGTTATATTCCCTTCTATGTATGTATGTATGTATGTATGTATGTATGTACCACTTCTTTATCCAATCTCCCATTAATGAGGACTTAGCTTACTTCCATATCTTGGCCATTGTAAATAATGCTGGTACCATGAGCACTTTAAAAGAGTGTATATTCTGCTGCTTTGGGGTGAGATCCTTTAGAACTATCAATTAAATCGATCTGGTCTAATTGTCATTTAAGGCTGCTGTTCCCTTGTTGATTTTCTGTCTCGCAGATCTATCCACTGATGACAATAGAGTGTTAAAATTCCCTACTATGACTGTGGTAGTGTTGTCCTCTCCTTTAACATCTATCAAGTTTGCATTATATATTTAGGTGCTCTTATGTTAGGTGCATAAATGTTTACAAGGGGCTACATCCTCTTGTTGGATTAATCTCTTTATCATTGTAAGATGTTATTCTTTGTCTCTTATTATAGATTTTGTTTGAAAGTTTATTTTGTCTGATATAAGCATTGCTAACCCATGTTTTCTTTTTATTATAATTTGCATGAAATATCTTTTTCCATCCCCTTGCTTTGAGCCTGTGTGTGTCTTTCAATCTGAACTGGGCCTGTTGTAGAGAGAATATATATGGGTCTTGTTTTCTTATCCATTCAGGTACCCTATGTCTTTTGATTGGGGAATTTAATCCACTTACATCTATTTCTTTTTTCTGTTTTTGAGTTAAATTTTTTATTGTATTTATTGGGGTGACATTTGTTAATAAAATTACACAGGTTTTAGGTGTACAATCCCACAACATCATCTGTATATTGTATTGTGTGTTCACCACCCAATCCAGGTATATTTTAAAAGGTTATTGATAAGTAGGTAGTGATTAACATTTTATTATTCATATATATGCTCACTTTTTTGTTGTTGTTCTCAACTGGGGGCATTTTTTTCATTGCTTTTAGAGAATGAAGAAGGGAAAGAGAGAATCATCAATGTGAGAGAGAAACATCAATTGGTTGCCTCCCATCTCTGCCTGGACTGGGATCAGTGCCCAGGCCAGGAATTATATACATCTGAACTGAGGGTCACATGCACCCATGCCTGCACTGGGGACTGAACTAAAAATCCAGGCATGTGTCCTGACTGGGAATCAAACCAGCAATCTTTTGGTTACAAGATGATGCTCCACTAAACTGAGCCACACTAACCACTTCCCTTAAAGAAGTTTCTTTAACATTTGTAATGATGGTTTTGTAGTGATGAACTCCTTTAGCTTTTTCTTGTCTGGGAGCTCTTTATCTCTCTATCAATTTTAATTGAAAGCATTTCTAGGTGAGTGGGCTTGGTTATAGGTCCTTGCTTTTCATTACTTTGAATATTTTTGTGCCTATCTCTTCTGGCTGTAAAGTTTCTATTGAGTCATCAGCTGATGGTTTTATGGGAGAAATCTTGTAAATAACTATTCTTCTTTTGCTGCTTTCAAGATTATCTTTTTGGCTTTTGATCAAGATGGCAGAGAAGATAAATATGGTACTCACGTCCTCCCATGACAACATCAAAATTGCAACTAAACTACAGAACAACATTGAGAACCACCTCAAGTTCTATAACTAAGAATATATATAAGAAGTCATTTTGAGATTGGTAGGAGGGGCAGAGGAAAAGAACAGGCAGGCCCCACTACTGTATGAAGTGGTTAAAAATCAGGAGAAATATCTCAGCTGTGGAGGGATTCTCCCACCCCCCACACTAAGTACTGAGGAATCCTAGCCCCAGACCATGTTTTCCATCCCAGTGCCAAAAGAGAAGTCCCCATAACCTCTGGCTGTGAAAATCAGTGGAGATTGTGAATGAGTGAGACAGGGGATTTCTGGAATCCCAGGCATTCTTCTTAAAGGGCCCACCCATGGACTTTTGGACTCACTCATTCTGAGTTCCAGCACTGGGGCAACAGCTTGAAAGGCACCAAGGACATAACAGAGGAACTGAATCATCTGGTTCCAGGGCAATGGCTGGATGGGCAGCTTTCTCTCAGACGAAATCATTTGCAGAAGCTATTGTTCCTTTGCTGAGCCATCCCCCTGCAGGCCCATAAAGGTGCAATATCTGGGTGTCCATCAACCCAGCTGACACCATGTGCTCCTCCCTGGTGATCTCGGAGACTCCACTCAACCTATTAGGAGGACCAGCTAAGCCCACTCCAGGGGCTTTTCCATACAAATGACCCATCTTGGTTCATGCATCAAACTTTGCTAAAGTCTCTCAAAGGTCCACAAATCCCAAACAAGCAGCACCTGGCTGCTTGCCCCATGCCTCTTGATAAGCAGCCCTAAGCCTGGCACTAGCAGCAGCCAGCCTTGGTTGGAAGCTTAGCCTCTCCTGGGTACCTCCAAACCCAGCACAACTAGCAGTCACCTGCAGATCACTTTGTAGTTCATGCCAGGTGGACCCAGGCAAGGCACAAGAACAGCCAAACTTGGCCTGCACTTCCTGGAAGGCCTCAGAGCCAGTGCACACAGTATACAGCTTCAGACCATGCCAGAGTACCATGCAACCACCTCCACCAGTGATATACTTAAGAGGCAGACTTGGAAATCATCAAAGACCTGCTGAGCAACTTCTGCTGTGGTGGACCAGCTCCTGCACAGCAACTTCGCCACTGTAGTAATGGACAGTCCTAACTGCTAATTGGCTTAGGGTTCAATCCCTCTCATTGACATGCCAATAACAATAAAGGCTCAATGACAACAGGATGGTGCATACAGTCCACACAAGGGCCCACCCAAAGCACGCTATCTGAATGACCTCTACTTCTCAAACTATTTCAAAAAATTCAAAAGGAAGGAAGACTACCAACCTCATTTTACAAGGCCTGCATTATCCTAAATCAAGCCATATAAAGAACCACAAAAAAAGTATAAGCCAATATTGCTGATGAACATAAATGCTAAAATCCTAAACAAAATATTAGCAAACCAAATACAGCACTACATCAAAATCATCACACACCATGATCAAGTGGGATTTATTCTGAGGATGCAAGATTGGGACAACATTCACAAATCAACAAATGTGATATGTCACATAAACAAAATGAAGGATAAAAACCACATGATCATATCAATAGGTGCAGGAAAAGCATTTGATAAAATCCAGCACCTGCTTATGATAAAACTCTCAGCAAAGTGGAAATAGAAGGAACATACCTAAACATAACAAAGACCATGTATGACAAACCCACAGCCAGCATTGTACTCAGTGGGAAAAAAATACAAGTCTTCCCCTTAACACTGGGAACAAGACCGAGATGTCTGCTTTCACCTCTCTTATTCAACATAGTTATGGAAGTGCTAGCCATAGCAATCATACAAGGAGAAAAAATAAAAGGCATCTAAATTGGGAACAAAGAAATAGAAGACAAGAGGGAAGTAGAAAGGAAGGAAGGAAAGGGGAAGGAAGGAAATGAGGGATAAATGTGGAGGAACTGGTTTAAAATGATATAGACTTATGAAGCCAGAAATGTCACCCCAATAAATTCAATTAAAAATTATAATTTACACAGAGTGCTAGGAAAGTATATAAAACCTCATAAAAACTCTATTACTGCACAAAAAACTACTGTGCTATTAAAAAGAGTAACATTTCATAAAATGTTTTGTTCATTTCAATACTCTTGATCTTGGGTATTCTGATTTTGGTTATTTGGAGTTTTTCAAAACTCTCAAATTCAAATATATTTATAAATTGAATATTTGCAATAAATAATATAGAAAATCAAAAAATCATTACATGTGAAAAAATCTACCCAAAACTTACCGTAACAAGGGCAGGGGGAGGTAATGAAAGGGAAGGGTCATCAAGGAACACATATAAAGGACCCATGGACAAAGCCAAAAAGGGGTAAGATTGAGGGTGGGAGGTGGGGGTCGGTGGGGTGGGGGAGAGTGATGGGGAGAAAATGGAGACAACTGTACTTAAACTACAATAAAAAAATTAAAAATTTAAAAATAAAAACACTATTTCAGATGAAATTTTACTATACATAAAGAGCCGTAAAGATTCCACCAGAAACTATTAGTACTAATAAAGAATTCAGAAAATAGTAAGGATACAAAATTAATATCCAAGAATCAGTTCCACTTTTATATGTCAATAAAGAACTAACAAGAATGCAAATCAATTAAACAATCCCATTCAAGATTGCTTCAAAAGAATAAAATACCTATGAATAAATATAAGCAAGGATGTAAAAGACCTGTACATGGGAAATTATACAACAACAAAGAAAGAAACTGAAGAAGATACAAATAAGTGGAAGCACATATGTATTCATGGTTAGAAAGATTTAACATTATTAAAATGGCCACAGTACCCAAAGCAATCTATAGATTCAATGCAATTCCTATCAAGATGCCATTGTTGTATTTCATAAAACAAATATTTCAAGAATTTACATAGAACCACAGAAGGCCCCAAATAGCAGCTGTGATCCTGAGAAAAAAGAACAAAGTTGGAAGAATCACACTACCTAATATCAAACTATACTACAAGAGTGTGATAATCTAAACAGCATGAAACCGGCATACAAACAGACACGTAGATCAATGGAACAGAACATAGGGCTCAGAAATAAACCCACACCATTATTGTCAATATTTGACAGAGGAAGCAAGAACATACAATGAACTAAAGACAGTTTATTCAATAAATGGTACTGGGAAAATTGAACACATACTTGCAGAAAAATGAAACTAGATCTTCTTCTTACACCACACATAAGAATAAGTTCAAAATGGATTAAAGGCTTACATGTTAGACCCAAAACCATAAAAATCTTAGAAGAAAACATAGGCAGCAAAATCTTGGGTATTGCTCATAGCAGTATTTTATCAGATATATCTTCGCAGGCAAGGGAAACAAAAGAAAAAAATAAACAAAAGGGACTACACTTCAAACTGAAAAGTTTTTGTGCAGCAAAGGAAATCATCAACAAAATAAAAGGACAACCCACAGAATGAGAGAACATATTCACTAATACATCTGATAAGGTGTAAATATCCAAAATTTATAAAAAACTTACAAAACTCAACATCAAAAAAACAAACCCAATTTAAAAATGGGCAAAGAACCTGGATAGTGATTTCTTCAAAGGGGACATACAGATGGCCAATAGACATATGAAAATGTGCTCCATGTCATTAATCATCGAGAAATGCAAATTAAAACCACAATGATATATCACTTCCCAACTGCCAAATGGCTATCATTAATAAAGCAACAAACAAGTGCTGGCAAGGATGTGGAGAAAGGGGAGCTCTTTTGCACTGTTGGTGGGAATGCAGACTGGTATAGCACTGTGGAAAGCAGAATGGAGATACTTCAAAAATGTAAAAATGGATCTGCCTTATGACTCAGCAATCCCACTTCTGGGAATATATCTGAAGGAACCCAAAACACTAATTTAAAAGGACATAAGTGCTTTTATGTTCATTGCATAAAAATTATGTTCATTTTATTTACAATCTTCAATGTATGGAAGTAGCCCAAGTGTCCCTCAGTAGATGAGTGGATAAAACAACTCTGGGACATTTACAGGATGAAATTCTACTTGGCCATAAAAAAGAAGAAAATTTTATCCTTTGCAACAACATGGATGGAACTGAAGCACATTATGCTAAGTGAAATAAGCCAGTCAGAAAAAGACAAGTATCATATGATTTCACTTGTATGTGGAATCTAATGAACAAACAGAACTAACAAGCAAAATAGAGACAGACTCATAGAGAGCAGAATGACAGCTATGGAGGGTGGTTAGGAGGTGGAGGGATCAAGCAAAAAGGAAAAAAGACTCATGGACATGGTCAACAGTGTGGTGATTGTGATGGGGAAGAGGTATAAGAGGAATAAATGGTAATGGAGAAAGACACAATTAAAAAAAGCTAAATGTATTTTAAACTAAAGACAAGAAAGGAAATGGTTGGAGAGAGCAGAACCTTCATTTTTGGGTGATAGGTACAGTATTAAATAAATAATCCAGATGGTTCAGTTTATACAGTCCCAGCAGTAAGCTTATATTACACCAGGGGGAACCAAGATTACTAGAAGTAAAATACTTCAGGATTAAGCAGGACTCTAGCTGTTTTCTACCAGGAAAACCTGAATGGAGTTGAACGTTCTTAACTTCAAAATCTACTCAACAAAAACGAGTGAAGTCAAGGAGGGGATAAAGGAGGAGAATAATTTGGTCACAGAGAGGGACAGAAATTACTTGAAGATAGTTGACACACAGTTAGATACACAGAATCTACTTTCTACCTACCAATGAGGCAGTCCTGTTACCCATACATATTTGGCAATGCCAGAGAATTGATCAATGTTTTGGAGAATTAAAAAAGGGTGCTCTGTCTTTAATACTCGCTACAGTGGACATTGGAAAGCTCATGTGATATTATAAATATTCACTTAATTTTTGAAAAAACTCTTGGAATCAAAATGGTGGAGGAGTGAATGGAAGTCACACTGACCTTCTCCCAGGACCAACCTGGAATTACAACTAAATTGGAGAGAAATCACATGGAACAAATAACTGAACAATAGCGAGAGAGGAGCCTTGTAACCTAGGAAACAGAAGAATTGGCTTTAGCGCAATCTAACTGGTAAGGAATGAGGTAGAGACCTGAGAAGGCGGGCGGGGTGCCCCCGGGCGGCAGCCCCAGAAGGATAATGAAATGGCCAGTTGGATCCCCCCCGCAGAAGAGTTGGGTCTAAACCAAAAGTGGGGCTCTCTAGCCCACAGCACCAGAGCCCAAAAAGTACACAGAAAACAGCCAGCTGTGAAAAGTTGCAGGGTTGCTCTCTGCCAGAGACAGGCAGCTGGAGACACAAAGAACTGTTTAAAGGGCCAACGCATAAATTTTTCTTTGCAGCCACTTACCCTGGCCTCCAGCAAAGGCGTGGGAGAGTGGGCTAGAGACGCCTGAGGAGAGTCTGGGGAAGGAAGCTTAGAGAGAGAACTGAGAGATTAGCCGGTGGGATCTCTGTGCTGACTCATTCCCCATGCAGCAGTGGCCATCTTTGTCAGGCAGAGACCACTCCCCCTGAGCAGCACCAGCTTCAAAGGACACAATAGCCCTGCCCCCAGGTGGGATTCCACCCCACCCTGTGCTGTCTAAGCTGCCTGCTGAATGCAGAGTGGCAGCCACAGACAGTAGATCCCTGGCTAAGGACGCAGAGACGTCTCACAACACATGAGGAGAGATTGGGGACAGAAGATTTAGGGAGAGGATGGAGAGAGTAGTCAGCGGGATCCCAGTGCGGACTCGTCCCTGAAATGGCAGCAGCGTGAGTGGACGCAATAACTCCGCCCCCAGGAGGGACTCTGCCCTGCCCTGAACTGTCTAAGGCGGTCTGCTGAGTGCAGAATGAATAGACTAACAGCTGAAGGAGACAGCCACAAACAGTAGGTTCCTGGAAGACTCGAACAGACTGCCTAAGGTCAGACAGGGATGACATCTGACATCATCAAAGGCAGATCCAGAAAGTAAAAACAGCAGTCTCCTATCATACCAGTTCACACCACAAAGTCAGGAGATCAAGACAGATCAACTTAAGAATCAGAAGCAAAAGAGAAGAGTCTAACAAATAATGGGAGGCCAAATAAATATGCCCCACTTGAAGGGAAAGGAGCAATCCCCAGAAAGAAAACCAAAGGAAACAGAGGCAAGTAAACTATCAGATATTGAGTTCCACACAACTGTTCTAAGGAAGCTCAAAGAGCTCAGGGAGATCAGAGAGAATTATCAAAAACTACAGGGAAACTACAAGGAACTTACTGCAAACTATATCAACATGAAAAAGGACATCGAAACTATCAATAAGAGGCAAGAGGAAATGGAGAGTACAATTTCTGAATTGAAGAACACAGTAGAAGGAATCAAAAGCAGGCTAGATGAAGCAAAGGACCAAATCAGCGAGCTGAGGGTAAGGTAGAAAAAAGCTCCAAGAAAGACCAAGAAAATGAAAAAAGACTCAAAAAGTATTAAGAGGCATTTAGGAAAATGCAGGACAACCCAAAACATAATAATATCCATATAATAGGGATACCAGAAGGAGAAGAGGAGGAGCAAGCGGTAGAGAACCTGTTTGAAAAAGTAATGATGGAAAACTTCCCTAATTTGAGGAGAGAAAAAGTCACACAAGTCCAGGAAGGACTGAGGGTCCCGTTCAAGAGGAACCCAATGAGGCCCACTCCAAGACACATCATCATTAAAATGGCAAATATCAAAGACAAACAGAGAATCCTAAAGCAAACAAGGGAGAAAGAGGTAATAACATATAAGGGAGCCCTAATACGGCTAGCAGCTGACTTCCCAACAAAAACCCTGCAAGCCAGAAGGGACTGGCAGGCAATATTCCAAGTAATGAAAAGCAAAGGTCTGCAACCAAGACTGCTCTACCCAGCAAGGCTCTCAATCAAAATGGAAGGCGAAATAAGGAGTTTCCCAGACAAAAGAAGGCTAAAAGACTATACCTCCACCAAACCAGCACTGCAAAATATACTAAAGGGACTGCTTTAAGATGAAGAAAGAGTTTCTATGAATACCCAGTTCCTTTCAGAGTTGCCAATACTTGATATTATCAATATTTTTAATACTCATTAGTCTGAGTGTGACAATGATGTTATTTTAATTGTTCCTTTACTATTTGTTGAAACTATACCTGTTTTAGTATATTTCTTGCCTATTTCTATTATTTACAAAAAATCTTTAAATGACTTTTTGGTTTTCTTTATCCATTTATTGATTAAAGGTTTGTAAAACTTCTTTTTCTAAAAAAATAACCTATTAACCATGTTTTAGATGTGTTGCAATTACTTTTCTATTGTATCCCTTGTCCTTTAATTTTTTTATATGTATATTACTATATAGTTAAATGTTTAATATAGTCATATTGTCATTATTTATAACTTCTGGGTTTGAATATTTTACTTCAGGCCATGAAAAATATTAGTTCTATTTTCTTCTAAAACTCCTTAGATTCTACATATTGATTTTTAACTCACCTGAATATTTCTTGAATAATGTGTGAATTAGGGTTCTATATTTGTTTTATTTCAAGTAATAGTGGTCCATGCACCTTACTTGTTGAATAAGTCTTATTTTACCCATTGATTTGAAATATCAACTTAATCATATATTACATTGTTAGACAGATATATAGAGACATTTGTCTCTAGAATGCTCATTATATTTCAATGATCTACTTGATTATTTCTGTACTGATGTCATGTTGGTTTAATTGCTGAGACTTTATAATGGTTTTAAATTTATTTAATATTTTATAATTAACTTTAACATTTAAAAAATAAATAAAATCAATCTGCATTTAAGAAAGAAAGAAAGAGAGAGAGGGAACTCCTACCTTTTGCAACAACATGGATGGAACTGGAGGATATTAAACTAAGTAAAATAAGCCAGTTGATGAAAGACAAATACCATATGATCTCACTTATAAGTGGACTCTATACAACAAAATAAACTAACAAACAAAATAAAAACACAGGCACAGAAACATGGAGCAGAGTGAAAGTGACGAGAGGGGATGGGGAAAGAAGACAATGGTGGGAAGAAGGGGAAAGGACTAGACAAAGAACATGTATGAATGACCCATGGACATGGACAACAGAGTAGAAATTGACTGTGGGAGTGGGGGGTGGGGTTGGGATGGGTGGAAGGCGATAAAGGGGTAAAAATTGAGACAACTGTAATAGAATAAACATGATGTATAAATAAAAATAAATATTCACTTAATTTTTAATTGAAGTATAGTCATAACATGAAGTTTATTCATAACTAGTATAGATGGGGTTTGGTTCTCAAAAGGAGAAACAGGAATTAATAGTTAAGTCTCTTTTGCCACATATGTGCCAACCTCACACTTTGTTTCACATTTTTTTACTACCCTTATTTCCTAAACCGTGATCCTAAGTGCTTTTCTAATGTTGCATTTTGTATTTTTTGCTGTTGGCCACATTTAAATTATTTTTAAAGGCTTATATTATACTACTTATATTTATTTGTCACTTTAAAGATACAGCTAAATTACTTCTGGTTAACATTAGTTACATTCCAGAAATATACAGTGAGTGTCCATTCCTGACATCACCGATAAAATCAGCTGTCAGAAGGCATTCAACTATAACAGTGTTTCTTAAAGTGCTCCTGGACCAACATCCTGGGCATCACCTGAGCACTTATTACAAATGCAAATTCTCAGCTGAACATCCACTGACCCAGATTTTTGTTTTAGCTTTCCATTACTACATAACAAATTAGCACAAATTCAGCAGCTT
Organism: Pteronotus mesoamericanus; assembly: GCF_021234165.1. NCBI lineage: Eukaryota > Metazoa > Chordata > Mammalia > Chiroptera > Mormoopidae > Pteronotus > Pteronotus mesoamericanus. Next base: position 43,038,790 of record NW_026555329.1, read on the forward strand.
AAAATAACATATATGTATATTTTCAGTTTGCATAGATCAGGAGCCAGGGACAGCTTGGCTTTACTCTTCTGCTCAGGGTCTTACCAGGTTGAAATCAAGGTGTTGCACAGGGCTGCCACCTCACTTGAAGCTTGGAGTCCTCTTCCAAGTTCATTGTTTTTTGGAAATCCGGTTCCTTGTTATTATAAGACCAAGGTTCTTGCATTCTTGCTAGAATGGGTTCTGTCAGCCAGAGCCCATTGTAGCTCCTAGAGGATGCCACATGGCCTTCACCACAGATAGTTTGTTTCTTAGAGGCCAGCAGGAGATCTCTCTTGCTTTGAACCTCTCTAGTCTGCTAGGACAAAGCTATATATAACATAATACAATATAGCACAATGATGATATCTCACCTTTGTCATATGGCATAACCTAGTCAAGGGAGTGACATCCCATCATATTCACAGGACCTGCCAACACTCAACGAGGGTATTACACAGGATGGGAATCTTGGGGCCATCTCAGAATTCTACCTGTCATGGTAACCAATCTGAGATCCTGGATGATTTCCCCGTGTCTCCCAAGGGTTCAGCATAAATTAAGAAATTTAAGGAGCTGGACTAACTTAAGGATTCTGTCAAATGAATGTCTTCTAAATCCTTCAAAAGAAACTTTCCCCCACAAAAATATTAATCTATCCTGAGCTTCACGTGTACATCCTATTCCACAGAAACATGGAAAATCAGACTTCCCCCCTGACAGCTGAAAGACCAAATCAATCAAGGGGTTAATTATACAGATCATTTTCCTGGCTCCCATGGGCATAAAGGTTATAGATGGCTGCACATTTATGCAGTCACTGTTAAATTCAACCACAGCATTTATTTCAATGAACTCCTTTGACTACATGTTCAACAGATGCACTAAGGGACTACATAAAACATTATCTCTATTAGTTCAAATTTTCTGACTCCTTAAAAGCTTTCAGTGACTGAAGGAATAATGCATCTGTAATATACTCCCTGCCATTACAAATGTATTCATTAAATACAAACAGCTTGCCAACAGTGAGCATGATTAGCAGGTGTGTGTGCACACACACACAGAGTAGCTTGAATGTGGAGAATTTTTAATAGTACATTATGTTTAAGATTTTACAGTTATTAAGAGACTCAGATGATATATACAAACTCTCAAAACATCATTTTAAACTGTAATAAATTTCTTAGATGTTCTGTAAGTACTCTCAGTGCTGTCTACTACTGACCACTGAGAACAGCAGGGGCTTCTTCTCTGAGTCGACAGAAGAGAGGCTGATGCTCCGAAGGGTCCTTGGTACATCCCTGCCCAATTTCCAGCCTCAAATCTCCTCCTCTTTGGACATGGTTTTGTAGTACAATACTAATTCATACGATGAATCCCACATCTTTACCAAAATCTACCCAGGCAGAAGTCCCCTCAAAGCATCAAGGCATTTGTCAGAGTTTACTGGTGCAGAGGGAAGTTGCCTTTGAAAGGAGAATAAAAGACATTCCTCTCAACACTGTCTGCAGTGGTTTTGACCAGTCTGGATCACATCAACTTTCCTGGCTGATGGTGTGGCATGATTATGCTTACAACTGGGTTATTTAACTGTGTACACTTAGATAAGGTGGCTGATTGTAACCACCTCAGAATAGTACACACATGGTGCTTTTTAAACCCTGCTGCCTGGTGGAATGGTATTTCCTCGTAATCACAAGATATAGTTGCATCAATAGAAACTATTGTGCAAAAATGTGAAAGGACTAAGTCTGCTAAAAAAATAACAACCTTAAAAACCATGGCTGCCATGAGAGAAGTGGCTCGCCCATTGTCAAGACAGTTAGAAAGAATTTCTCTATAGGTTCAGGTTCCTCTAGTGCTGAGAATTACTGTTTGTCCTTGAAAATTCACCGTGTGAGAAGAACCACAAGCTCCTCTCTGTAGAGCCTGAAGAGCACTCTTGTTGAAGAAATGGGGACTCTATAATAGGGAGAAGAATACAATAGGGAACGCCAGCCCCAAATGATGAGTGAAAAGTCTCCCTGTCATATTGGAAAGGCTGGATTTGAGGACAGGGAAATAGAGGGAGTTACTCCTCTTTCCCAGTAGTGAGTACAGTAAAGGGGACACTTGCCTTGGATTATACTCATTTTGTTGATGAGAAATTGACACTCTAGGGGTTTGCACCACAGCAAACCACTGATGATGACAGGACTCATACTTTGATCTCTCAATACTGTGTCTTGATGATTTTCCTCTCTTAAGCCTATCTTATACTTTGGCCTGGATGAGCACATGTTTCTATAATCCTTTTTAAACCTTAAATGAAGAATATTATAGAAGTATGGAGTAATGTAGAATCATTGGCTATCTGGGGAAGAGAAGGTTATCTTAATCACACTTCTAACTTAGAGTCAACTTTTAGAAAAGCTAATGATATTCCTTCTCTGTTCCTACTGCTCTCAGAGGCTGAATGAGTTTCAATCGGCAACAAAATACTTAATAATAGTTCCAAAAGAGAATGTTGAAATAAGTGGAACAAACACAGAAGACCTAGGAGACAAACTTGTTTCCTGTTGACCAAGGAATGACCTGCTGTTCAGATTTTGCCAAGCAAAATGATTAAAATGAAGCTAAAGACATCAAGACAGTTAACCCTCTCTAGTACCTTCTCCTCTCCTTTGTCTCCCAGAGGACCTTGAAACATGGAGAAAAGGGAGTGGGGAGAGTAGGAGAAATCATTTTATTTTAAATCACCAGTTCCTGCTGCTACTGTGTTTGGGGTTCACCCGACTAAGGAATTTGCATCCTCAGCCTTCCTGTGACAGAAGGAAAGTAAAGTGAACAGGGAATGACAGAGACAACACACTTCATGTGGATGCCAGGTCAGATCGTGTTAGATGAGACGGTGAATTACTGAAACAGGGTGCATTACATGGTTCAAAAAATGAAACAAAAATGCCCCTCAGTGCTGTGTGCTGTTCCTCTAAAGGAGCACGCACATTAATCCTCAAGAGATTGATGTAAATCAAGCAATCAGCAAGATGCTATCTCCTGGCCTGCTCTGTTAGTGGGCTTGACTTCCTAAAAAGAAGAGCTGATGAAAATTTCAGACTCTATTTAAAACATTCCTCCTTCCTTTCCCACTCTCAAAATCACTTCTCATAGACCATCCCTCTCAATGTTCCAGTACCTCAGCCCTAGGAAGCATCCTTTGTGTTCCTTGGATTAAATAATGAAACCCAAGCTGGTATTTGGGCATGGAGTGATGAAAGCTGCCTTTGCACAAGCTACACCTGGGGGAAGGAATTTCAGGGGATGTTACTTTCTTCTCTTGCTACCTTTGTCCAGCATACATTCTTGGGCACCTACAATGATGAGAACAGGACTGAATCTACTCCAAAAATCAATTTTAGGAGAGATTTGTTTTCACTATCCTTTAGAAAGATTGAATATTATTGCCAATTGAGACCTCACAAAGGTACTATGTGATCATAACTTTAGGGAGTGTCAACTCTCCAGGGAAGGGTCCTAGACAATTTGACTGGGGCAATACTTAGCATTGCTGGTAACAGGGCACATTGTGGGCAATGCTTGCCCTTCTTTCGCTTAACCCACCAGGTAAATAAAGTGTCATGCTAGTCCAATTTGTAGGTAAGAGCACCAAATTGTCTCTTTCCAATTTCAGTCCTTTAGCGCCACCTGGTGCTAACTACTCTAATCGGTCTTTACCCAGCAAAATGAAAAATACATTTATAAATTTCTTTTTTATTATTGTTTATGCTGTTACAGTTGTCCCAATTTTCCCCCTTCAGGCCCTTCTGCCCAGCCTGCCCTCCACTTCCATAGTTAATCCCCAAATTGTTGTCCATGTCCATGAGTCCTTCATATATGTTCTTTGACTAATCCCTTCACTCTCTTTCAAACAGTTCCCACCTCCATCCTCCCCTATTACCACTGTCAGTTTACTCCATAATTCTATGACTCTGGTTCTATTTTTCTCATTAGTTAATTTTGTTCCTTAGATTCCCTTATAAGTGAGATCATATAGAATTTGTCTTTGAACAACTGGCTTATTTTACCTAGCATAATAGTCTCCAGTTCCAACCATGCTGTCACAAAAGGTAAGAATTACATTTTTTTCTGCTGCATAGTATTTCATTGTGTAAATGTACCACGGTTTGTTGTTTTTTTTTATTTTATTGTTTATTTTTCTTTCTTTCTTTCTTTATTTTTAAATACATTTGTCTCTGCCTCCCCCCCACCACTTTCCCTTGCCCCCTCCCACCTTCCCTCCCTCAGCTCTTCCCCTTTGGTTTTGTCCATGAGTTCTTGCTATATGTTCCTTGACTTTCCCCTTCCCTTCCCTTTCCCTGCCCGCCCCTCCTTCCTTCCCTCTTGTCTCTGTTGATTTCTTTTCCTTTCAGTGTTGCTGGTCTTATTTTCCTTGCATCTTTGTATTGTTGGTTAGGTTCTGCTTATAGGTGAGATCATATGGTATTTGTCTTTCCCCCCCTGGCTTATTTCGCTTAGCATAAGGCTCTCCAGTTCCATCCATGCTGTCGCGAAGTTTAGCAGTTCTTTTTTCCTTTCTGCTGCATAGTATTCCATTGTGTATATGTACCATAATTTTTTGATCCAATCATCTACTGATGGACACTTAGGTTGCTTCCAACACTTGGCTATTGTAAATTGTGCTGCTATGAACATTGGGTGTACCACGGTTTTTTAATCCATTCATCTACTGATGGGGGGTGCTTAAATTCTTTTGAATTGGAGTTTCGGGATACTTAGGGTATATTCCCAGAAGTGGATCATTGGTCAAAAGGCAGTTCCATTTTTAATTGTTTGAGGTATCTCCATTCTGCTTTCCACAGTGTCTGCACCAGTCTGCATTCCCACCAACAGTGCACTAGGGTTCCCTTTTCTCCGCATCCTTGCCAGCACTTGTCATCTGTTGATTTATTAACGATAGCCAGTTGGTAGTTGTGAAGTGATCTCTTTTTAATTATAATTTGCATCTCTCAGATGGCAAGTGATGTTGAGCATTTTTTCATATGTGTACGAATCATCTGTATGTCCTGCTTGGAGAAGTGTCTATTTTTTTAGTTGGATTGTTTGGATTGTTTTGGTGTTGAGTTTTAAAAGTTCTTTATAAATTTTGGAAATTAAACCCTTGTCCGATGTATCATTGGCAAATATGTTTTCCCATATGGTTGGTTCTCTTTTCAAATTGATGATGGTTTCTTTAGCCGTGCAGAAGCTTTTTAATTATGTAGTCCATTTGTTTACTTTTTCCTTATTTTACCTTGCCTTAGGAGATACACCAGCAAAAATATTGTGACATGAGATATCTCTAATTTTACTACCTATGTTTTCTGCTAGGATTTTTATGGTATCACAACTTATATTTAAGTCTTTTGTCCATTTTGAGTTTATTCTGGTGTATGGTGTAAATTGGTGATCTAGTTTCATTTTTTTGCATGTACCAGTCCAGTTCCCTGAACACCATTTACTGAGGGGACTATCTTTACTCCATTGTATGCTCAAGACCCCTTTGTCAACTGATAATTGACCATAAACACATGGGTTTATATCTAGCTTCTCTATTCTGTTCCATTGATCTATGTGTCTACTCTTATGCAAGTACTAGAACTGTTTTGATTATAGTGGCCTTGTAGTATAGTTTGATATCAGGTATTGTGATCTCTCCAACTTTGTTCTTCTTTCTTAAGATTGCTGAGGCCGTTCAGGGTATTTTTGGGTCCATACAAATTTTTGGAGTATTTGTTCTACTGTATTGGCCAAAAAGTCCATATGGTTTTTTTCCATAAAATAAAATAAACATTTTTCATTTTCACCAGTAACTTTATTGATCTGGACATTTTGAGTATGTCAGCTGTCTCTTGTGTGTCATAACATTGATTGGTCTCAATTAGGTCTCAATTGGGTCACTGTCAACTTCAACTGATCTACCCGACTGTCCGATATCGTCCAGCGAGAAATCTTCAGCACAAACTTCGCAAACCACTTTTGCCATGATTGATTGGTTACAGCACCTTCTCCATACACTGCAAAATTTTTTTTTGCATTTCAGTTGTATTTTTACCTTTCTTGAAATAATAAAGCATGATATGCTGAAAATGTTGCTTATTTTCTTCCATCTTAATATTAAAATACAGAAAAAATCACCAATGTTCATAAGTTTTTTGGTTTTTAATTTTTTAATTTTTTAATATCACGTTTAGTCTATTACAATTGTCTCAGTTTTTCCCCCTTTGCCCTCTTCCACCCATCCTACCCTGCCCTCCTCTCCCACAGTCAATTCCCACTCTGTTGTCCATATCCATAGGTCATTCATACATGTTCTTTGTTTAGTCCCTTCTCCTTCTTTCCATCATTTTCCTCCTTCTCCATACCCTTTGGTCACTTTCAGTCTGCTCCATGTTTCCATGCCTGTGGTTTATTTTGTTCATTAGTTTATTTTCCTGAAGAGATTCCACTTACAGGTGAGATCATATGGTATTTGTCTTTCACCGACTAGCTTATTTCATTTAGCATAATATTCTCCAGTTCCATCAATGTTGTCACAAAACGTAGAAGTTCCTTATTTCTTTCTTTAAAAAAAAAAAAGCAGATTGATTTTATTTTTTTGAATGTCAAGATCCATTATAAAATCTTAAAAAATTTAAATCCATTATAGAGTCTCAGCAATTAAAACAACATGACACCAGCACAAAAAAAAAAAAAAAAATCAAGTAGATCAATGCAATAAAATGAGCATTCTAGAAACATATATATATAGCTATCTAACAATGTAATATGTGATTAAATTGATATTTCAAGTCAATGGGGAAAATAAGGCTTATTCAACAAGTAAGGTGCATGGACCACTATTACTTGAAATAAAGCAAATATAGAGCCCTATTTCACACATTATACAAAAATATTCAGGAGAGTTAAAAATCAATATGTAAAATCTAAGGAGATTTAGGAGAAAATACAAAATAATATCTTCTTACCCTGAAGTAACATATTCAAACCCAGAAACTATAAAGTAAAATATTGGCAATATGACTACATTGAACATTTAAGACTGTACAGTAATACACCTATTTAAAAAGTTAAAGGACAAGTAATAGAATAGGAAAATATTTGCAACACATCTAAAAAAGGGTTAAGTGTTTTGGGGGGAGGGTTTTTAGGGAAAAAATTCTACAAACATTTAACCAATCAACAAATAAAGAATACCAAAAAGTCATTTAAATCTTTTTAAAAATAATAGAAATAGGCAAGAAATATACAAAAACAGGTTTAGTTTCAACAAATAATAAAGGAACAATGAAAATAACACATCATTGTCACAATCAGATTAATACATATTAAAAATATTGGTAATATCAAGTATTGGTGACTGTGAAAGGAACTGGGTATTCATAGACTCTTTTTCTTCATCTTCTTCAAGCAGTCCCTTTAGCAAGTTTTGCAATGCTGGTTTGGAGGAGATGTATTCTTTTAGTCTTCTTTTGTCTGGGAAAATCCTTATTTTGCCTTCCATTTTGATTGAGAGCCTTGCTGGGTAGAGCAATCTTGGTCGCATGCCTTTACTTTTCATGACTTGGAATATTTCTTGCCATTCCCTTCTGGCTTGTAGTGTTTCTGTTGAGAAGTCAGCTGCTAGCCATATGGGAGTTCCCTTATATGTTACTACTTCTTTCTCCCTTGTTTCCTTTAGGATTCTCTGCTTGCCTTTGATATTTGCCATTTTAATGATGATGTGTCTTGGAGTGGGCCTCATTGGGTTCCTCTTGAATGGGACCCTCAGTCCTTCCTGGACTTGTGTGACTTTTTCTGTCCTCAAATTAGGGAAGTTTTCCATCATTATTTTTTCAAACAGGTTCTCTACCGCTTGCTCCTCCTCTTCTCCTTCTGGTATCCCTATTATATGGATATTATTATGTTTTGGGTTGTCCTGCATTTCCCTAAATGCCTCTTCATTCTTTTTCAGTCTTTTTTCATTTTCTTGCTCTTTCTGGGAGCTTTTTTCTACCTTGTCCTCTAGCTCGCCGATTCGGTCCTCAGCTTCATCGAGCTTGCTTTTGATTCCTTCTACTGTGTTATTCAATTCAGAAATTGTACTCTCCATTTCATCTTGCCTCTTACTGATAGTTTCTATGTCCATTTTCATGCTGATATAGTTTGCAGTAAGTTCCTCGTACTTTCCCTGTAGCTTTTTGTAATTCTCTCTGAGCTCCCTGAGCTCATTGAGCTTCCTTAGAACAGTTGTGTGGAACTCAATATCTGATAGTTTACTTGCCTCCATTTCATTTGGTTCTCTTTCTGAGGATTCCTCCTTTCCCTTCAACTTGGGGGTGTTTCTTTTTCTTCCCATTATTTGTGAGACTCTTCTTTTTTGTTGCTTCTTCTTAAGTTGATTTGTCTTGATTTCCTGACTTTGTGGTGTGACCTTCTATGGAGGAGACCGCTGTTTTTTCCTTTCTGGATCTGCCTCTAATGATGTCAGATGTTGACCCTGTCTGTTCGAGACTTCCAGGAATGTACTTTCTGAAGCTGTCTCCTTCAGCTGTTAATCTAGTCACTCTGCACTCAGCAGGCCAGCTTTGAAACCACAGGGTGGGGCGGAGTCCCTCCTGGGGGCTGGGCATCATGTTCTCTCATGCTGTTGCCACTCAGGGGAGTCGTATGCCTGAGAAAGATGGCTGCTGCTGTATGGAGGATGAGTCAGCACCAGGATCCTGCCACCTACTCTCAGTTCCCTCCCCAAATCCTCATTCCCCAGTCTCTCCACAGGCGTCTCCAGCCCAGCCTGCTCCCACCTCTGCCAAAGCCCAGGGTAAGTGGCTGCAAATAAAAGTTTACCCTTTAAACAGCTCTTTGTGTCTCCATCCTCCTGTCTCTGGCAGAGAGCAACCCTTCCGCTTTTCTCAGCTGGCTGTTATTTGTGTACTTTTTGGACTCTGGTGCTGTAGCCTGGAGATCCCCACTTATGGTTTAGACCCCACTCTTCTCAGGGGGATCCAACCAGCCATTTCAATATCCTTCTGGTGTTGCCACCTGTGGGCGCCCCACCTGCCTTCTCAAGTCTCTACTGCAGCCCTTACCAGTTAGGTTGTGCTAAGGCTGATTCTTCTGTCTGTCTGAGGTTATAAGGCTCCTCTCTCATTATTGTTCAGTTGTTCAAGGTTACAGCTAGCTGCAGCCTGCAGTTTCCTCTGACAGAACCAGATGAGGCAACTGCCTTGTTTTAGGATATAGAGCCCCTATCTGGAACTATGGATGTGCTACTTGCTGTGTGTGTATAGCTTGGACTCCTAGACTCTATATATCTTCCCAAGTCACTCCCAATTAGAGTTGGATCCCTGTGCAGGACTTGGTGCCTCTGCTCTGAGGAGGAGGGAGCTTCAAAGCTGCAATTTCTATCTGGTCCTTCTACTGGTATGGGCACCATGCATAGGGTATTTCCCCTTCATCTTGTAAGTTCTCCTTATTGGACAGTACAAAGCATCTTCTGTATTCCTTGGTTTCAAAACTCCCTATCAGCTAAGATTCCATTGATTGTTCAGGTTAATTGTCAGACAATCAGTAAAAAACCCAAGTTGGAGGCAACAGAAAGAGGACTCAGCTTCCACATTCTCAGACAGCATCTTCCCCCCTCTATAAATTTATTTGTTTAAAGTTCTACAGAATTGAATATGGTGATGGAGTAAGGGGAAGCTATACTCACCTCCTCCCAGGACCAAACTGATATTACGACTAAATTATAGATCATCCTGAATAACCAACTGAAGAGACTTCTGGCCAAGATGGAGATGTAGATAGATATATTTTTCTTCTTTGCATAACTGAAAGAAAGACAACAACCAATTTAAAAACAAACAGCCAGAACATCCAGAAAATCGAACTTCATGGAAATCCAATAATCAAAGAGTTAAAGAAGAATCTTTAATCCAGACTGATAGGAGTGGTGGAAATGAGCAGCAGGGATGGAGGGGATGAGTGGTAAGATGGCAGCTGGCAGACTGGGCAGGCAAGGCAGAAGCTGATAAACCAGGCAGTCCAACATTTGCATACAGATAAACCAAGAGGAACAACTGGGGAGCAAGACAGACTGGGCATCCCAGGGTTCCAGCACCTCAGGTTGTAAAAATCTGTGGGGGTTGCAGCAGCAGCAGAAACTCCCAGTCTCATAAGAGAGTCCACTGAAGGGACCAACGGGGTCCTAGAACATACACAAACCCACCTACTTGGGAATCAGCACCAGAAGGGCCCAATTAACTTAAGGGTAGCAGGGGAAGTGACTGAAAGTGAGTGAGAGCCCAGCAAGTGGCGTTGTTCCCTCTCTGACCCCTCCCACACATACAGCACCACAACACAGCAAAGTGGGTTTCCCTGCCTTGGTGAATACCTAAGGCATGTCCCTTATAACACAAAAAGGTGCACCAAGAAAAAGAAATAGGGCCCAAATGAAACAACAGATAAAAACTCTAGAAAAAGAACTGAGTGATGAGGAGATAGCCAACCTATCACATGCAGAGTTCGAAACACTGGTATAGGATACTCAAAGATATGAATGAGTACAGACGCAAAATAAGGGAAGAAGTGAAGGCTATAAAAAGTGAAATAAAGAAAAATATACAGGGAACCAACAGTGAAGGAAAGAAAACCAGGATTCAAATCAACAATTTGGAACAGAAGGAAGAAATAAACATTCATCTGGAACAGAATGAAGAAACAAGAATCAAAAAAATGAAAAGAGGCTGAGGAACCTCTGGGACAACTTTAAACATTCCAACACACAAACCATAGGGATGCCAGAAGGAGAAGAGGAAGAGCAAGAAATTAAAAACTTAATTGAAAAAATAATGAAGGAGAACTTCCCCAATCTGGCCAAGGAAATAGACAGGCAAGTCCAAGAAGCTCAGAGAGTCCCAAAGAAGTTGGATACAAGGAGGAACACACCAACACACATCATAATTAAACTACCCAAGATTCAAGAAAAGGAGAGACTCTTAAAAGCAGCAAAAGGAGAGAGCTACTTACAAAGGAGTTCCTATAAGACTTTTAGCTGATTTCTTTAAAGAAACCTTACAGGCAAGAAGGAGCTGGAAAGAAGTATTCAAAGTCATGAATGTGAAGGACCTACATCGAAGATTACTCTATCTAGCAAAGCTATCATTTAGAATAGAAGGGCAGATAAAGTGCTTCCCAAATAAGGTAAAGTTAAAGGAGTTCATCATTACCAAGCCCATATTATATGAAATGTTAAAGGGACTTATCTACGAAAAATAGAAACATCAAAATTATGTACAGTAAAATGACAACAAACTCACAATTATCAAAACTGAACCTAACAACAAAAACAAACTAAGCAAACAACTAAAACAGGAACAGAATCACAGAAATGAAAGTAATATGGAGAGTTATCAGCGGGGAGGGTGAGGGGGAGAATGGGGGAAAAGGTACAGGGAATAAGAAGCATAATTGATAGGTAAAAAATAGACCAGGGTAGATTAAGAATAGTGTAGGAAATTGAGAAGCCAAAGAATTTATATGGCCCATAGACATGAACTAAGGGTTGGGAAGATGTTGGAGGATGGCAGGTGCAGGGCAGAAGGGGATGAAGGCGAGAACAAAATGGGACAACTGTAATAGCATAATCAATAAAATATACTTTTAAAAACATTAGCTAAATAGACGACATATAACCAAGGATTTTCAGAAGAAGCCACATTGAGACTGATACCATATTTCTGGAGTGGCGCATTCCCATTTGTGTGGCATAGCTTGGGGTAAAGAAATAGCCTGACTATCTGGAACCCTCCTGCCCCATCCTGTTGAGCTTATGTCATACTGAGTACAGCCAGAAGCTCTCTCTCAGTGACTGAACCTAACAGAGAGCTGGCAGGTGGAGGAAGGTCTCAAGGAACTTTGGGACTTTTGCTGATCTGCTCGTTCCGAGTGCTGGTAAAAAGTTGGCCTTGGTGTCCAGCTTTGTCCTTACCATGTGCATCAAGGCCAAACAGAGACAGGTAAAACTGGCTCACCAGTAGCTCCAAACAGGTTGCCCAGGGACAGTCAAAGGCAGTGTCTGACATTGGTCTATCCCAGAGTGCTTCTCAAGAGGCCCAGAACCAACACACCCAGACAACACTGGGGCAGGATCCAATAAGCTTTACAAGTAGCATGTCCAAAGGGAGATCTTGGCAGGTACTAAACCCTGTTGAGGTGAATTCTGCTTGAATTCTGCTTTGTGCAGTCAGCACCTGCACAGCAGCTTGCATGCCATGATCAGGGTTGAGCCTCACAGTCAGCCAGCCTGAGGGTCAATGCCATGAATGAAAGGGCCAAAAGCAGTCAAAACTCAATTACAACAGGAGGGCACCATGCATAACTCATACAGGGAACATTGCCAGTACATCCCCAGTTCAGGTGATCAAGGAGACTACACCACTGGACCCTAGGACATCTACTACATAAGATCACCCTACCAAGAATAGTAGCAATTCCATCTAATCCACTGAAACAAACACAAACAGGCAGCCAAAATGGGGAGACAAAAAACAGGCCCCAAATTAAATAACAGGAGAAATCTCCAGAAAAAGAGCTAAATTAAATGGAGGCAAGCAATGTATCAGATATACAGTTCAAAGTAATAGTTATAAGAATGCTCAACAGCATGAAAAAGGATATAGAAACCATAAAAAAGGACCAGACCAAAATGAAGAATACAGTATCTGAAATGAAGACTACACTTGAAGGAATAAACAGTAGGCTAGATGAATCAGAGGACTGAATCAGTGATTTGAAAGACAAGATAGAAAAAAAAAAAAACACCCAATCAGAGCAGTAAAAAGAAAAAAGAATTAAAAGTCATGAGGTTAAGGCAATCTAAGATGGCTGTGGGGTAGGTAGAAGCTACGTACACCTTCTCCCAGTACCCAACCAAATTTATGGCTAAATTACACAGCAATCAATCAGAATAACCAACTGAAAGCAGCTGAATAGAAGTATTATATCCAAAGATTTATAGAAGAAGCTACACAGAGACTGACAAGAAGGGACAAGAGATGGAGAGGGCTGGTCCTTGCACCCATGTGTGGTTGCTGAGAAGCCAGAGAGATATCTCAGTAGCAAAAGTCCCCCAAGAGGAGTGTGAAGTCTCAACCTCACACCAAGAACTTCAAACCAGAGCACCAGAACTAGGGAGAGGAGGCTGCACAGTACCTGGCAGCGAAAATCAGCAGTGACTCTCTGCTGGAAGAGGAGGGAGTCTGCTAGAATCTCAGACGTTCTCCTATAGGGCCAATGCACAGAAGATTGCTCTAGGGCACTCACCCAGGCTCTGGTCGAGGGAAGGTGACTCAAGGCATATATAAACCATAAAGAGATGATCTGGGGTGCCCTGGCTGGCATGGTTCAGATGGTTGAAGCATCATCCTGTAACCAAAAGGTTACAGGCTCAATTCCAGGAGAGGGCACATACCTAGATTGCAGATTCAATCTCCAGTTTGGGTGCATATGATTCCTGGTCCAGGTGCATATGTGAGGCAACCAACTGATGTTCTCTCTTGCATCAATGTTTCTCTCCCTTCCTTCCTCTCTTTATCTAAAAAGCAATGAAGAAATGTCCTCAGATGAGGGACAAAAAAAAGAGTGGCATGAGTGGCATGGCTCCGGAGAGATATCTGGAGGCTTGGCTACTGACATCCTGGTCCTGAGGTGACATCTCACCCTGTCTCCAAGCACCTCCTTCCAGGGTTGGGCCCTCCTATTCATATGCCACCAGCTGGGAGAGTGCACTAACTTGGTCCTCTCGAGTCCAGCAGAAAATACTGTTGGCTGCACCAAGCAGGGACCTGAGGTACACTCTTACTGGAGAAACAACAGGCAAACTCAGACAGTCATTGAACAGGGTGATTTTGAAATGAGAGCTAAATGTTCCCCTTCCTACATATTAGGCAGGCACCACCCCCAATGGAAGACTACCTTGTGGGGATCTCTGGTGGATTGCAGCTGCAGAGTTAAGGAGAGGCATGCAGCTTGCTCTCCTTCTATGAGCCCATATCACTCCCAATGGAGGGCTGCCTTGATCTGTGTTCCCAAATCATGCTGGCCCTGTTCCATGGTGGTGGCAGGGGTGGAGGAGTGTAGTTCATAACTGGGAACTTTGGCACAGCCCCCTCAGAGATTCCCATCAGGGTCTCTGTTGGCGAGCAACAGAGATATGGGGAGGCAAACAGATCACTGTCCTCCCAAGGGCCTGCATACGCTCCCCAGTGGAGGGCTGTCTTAATATGTTTCTCCAAGTCCCACAGACCTCATCCTGCTGGGCTTAGCTCTGGGGGAAAAGAGGGAGAGAGTAGGGAGTGCAGTCGGAATTGTGACCTTAGGAATTCAGCTCTGTCAGGGTCTCTGACAGCATGGCTGTGGAGCTAGAGGGAAGCGTGCAGTTTGTTCTCCTCATATGGGCCACACCCAAGGGAAGACTGCTTTGATCTATTTTTATAAGTCCCATTGGCCCCATCCTGTTGGGCTCAGTTCTGCAGTGGAAAGGCAGTTCTGCTCAGAGCTAGGACATTCAAAGTACATCTACCTCAGAGGCTCCAGTCTGGGACTGGAGCAGGTGGGCTACAGAGCTAAGGGAAGGGAGTACATATCACCCCTACACCTGCAGCCCACTTGCTGCCACCCCCAAAGAAGGCTTTCTTGATCTGTTTACACAAGTCCTGGTGGCCCCATCCTGCCAAGGTTGCTCCTGCAGTTGAGAGCTAATTGTACTCAACCTGAACTGGTAATGTGCTATGGCTCTTGAGTAGGGGCCACATTCTCCCTATTGAGTGCCTGACCATGCTCTCCCCAAGTAGGAGACCCATTAGCCCCATCCTCCTGACCAGATTGCCCCACTTTACTGAGATTGAGCACTGTGGAATGGTCAGTGGAGCAGAGCCAATTTGGGCCAACTCTGTAGCTTTTCTTCATAAGACTGGAGCAAGTCCAGCAACCTCAGACTGGGGGGAGAGTAGGCAACAGGTGAATGCTAACCTCATAGAACCTTGGACTTCTTTTGATTTGCTGCCAGCTCAGAGCTCCAGGGAGCTAATCACAGTTCACAGCCTTGTCCTTCCCCCTCACACCCAGGCCTAGTAGACACAGCCACAAACAATGAAAAGTATGGTAGCACAAGACAGGTAGCCAAATGCTAGTTACACACAATTTCTGACATCAACCTACACTGGATTCCTGGCCAAGAAAGCCCAAAACTAATACAAACAGTGATGGACATTAAAAGAGAGATTGACAGCAATACAGTCATACTAGGGCATTTTAACACCTCGCTGACATCAAAGTATAGATCCTCCAGACAAAAAATCAACAAGGCAACAGTGACCTTAAATACAAACTAGACTAGATGGGCTTAATTGGTATTTACAAAACATTTCATCCCAAAGCAGCAGAATATACATTCTATCAAGTGCACATGAAACATTCTCAAAGATACACCAAATGTTAAGAGGCAAAACAAGTTCAATAAATTCCAGAAGATAGGAATCATATAAAGCATCTTCTCTGACAACAATGATATGAAACTAGAAATGAACTAAAATTTTAAAAAACTGAAAAACATTCAAGGACAAGGAAGCTAAATAACATGATATTAAAAAAATTAATGCGTTAACAAGGAGATCAAGAGGGAAATCAAAAATTACCTGGAAACAAATGAAAATGAACACAAACAACCCAAAACCTATGGGACAGTGAAAGTAATCATAAAAGGGAAATTCATAGCAGTACAGGCTTATCTCAAGAAGCAAGAAAAATCTCAAATAAACAATCTAACTCTAACCTAAAAAAAAATAAAGTCCTGAGTAAGTAGAAGTAGAAGAATTTGATAATAAATATCAAAGCAGAAATAAATGACATAGAGACTTAAAAAAATACAGAAGATTGATGAAACCAAGAGCTGGTTCTTTGAAAGGATAAACAAGATTGACAAACCTTTAACCAGATTCATGAAAAAAAGGACCCCAATAAATAAATAAAATCAGAAATGAAAGAGAAGAAATAACAACAGACACCAAGGAAGTACAAATGATTATAAGAAAATATTATGAACAACTATATGCCAACAAATTGGACAATCTGGACAAGATGGATAAATTCCTAGAAACACAACTTTCAAAAACTGAATTAGGATGAATGAGAGAATCTGAATAGATAGATTACAACTAGTGAAATTGAAGTAGCATTCAAACTCCCAGCAAACGAAAGTCCTGGACCAGATGGCTTCCCAGGCATATTTTACCAAACATTCTGAGAAAAACTAACATGTCTCCTTCTCAAACTAAACCAAAAACTTCAACGGGAGGAAAGACTCCCAAGTTCATTTATTGAGACCAGCATTATCCTGATTCCAAAACCAGATAAAGACACTATAAAGAAAGAGAATTATGGGCCAATAGTCCTGATGAACATAAATGCTAAAATCTTCAGCACAATATTAGCAAACTTAATCCAGCAATACATTAAAAAAATCACACACCATTGTCAAGTGGGACTTATTTTGGGGATTCAAGTTTGGTTCAATATCTACAAATCAATAAACATGATATACCACATAAACAAAATGAAATATAAAAACCATGTAATTATAACAATAGATGCAGAATAAACATTTGATGAAATCCAGCACCTATTTATGATAAAAACTCTCAGCAAAGTGGAATTAAAGGGAACATGTCTCAACATCATAAAGGTCATATGATAAACCAGCAGCCAACATCATACTGAATGGGCAAAAATTACAAATGTTCCCCTTAAGATCAGGAACAAGACAAGTTCCACTCTTAACATTCTTTTTCACCGTAGTACTGCAAGTCCTAGCCACAGCAATCAGAAAAGAAGAATAAATAAAAGGCATCCAAATTGAAAAGAAATCAGTAAAACAGTCAATATTTGCATATGACATGATTATGTATATAGAGAACTCTAAAGATTCCACCAAAAAAAAAAAAACCAAAACTGCTGAAATTGATAAATGAATTCAATAAAGTAGCAGGATACAAAATAAATATCCAGAAATCAGTTGTATTTTTATACACCAACAATGAACTATCAGAATGGGAAACTAAGAAAACAATCCCATTCAAAATACCTTTAAAAAGAATAAAATACCTAGGGACAAATTAAACCAAGAATGTAAAACACCTTTACTTGTAAAATTATTAGACACTGAAGAAAGAAATTAAAGAAGATACAAATAAGTGGAAGCATATGCCTTGTTGATGAATAGAAAAATTAACATCATTAAAAGGTTCATACAACCCAAAGCAATCTATAGATTCAATGCAATCCCTATCAAGATACCAATGGCATATTTCACCTATCTAGAACACGTATTTCAAAAAATTATGTGGAACCACAAAAGACCTCAGATACCCATGGCAATCTTGAGAAAGGAAAACAAAGTTGGAGGAATCATGCTACCTGATATCAAACTATACTACAAGGACATAGAAGTCAAAACAGCATGGTGCTTGCATAAAAAATGAAATATAGATCAGTGGAACAGAATAAAAAGCCCCCCAAAAAACCCCACTCCTTTCTAGTCAATTTATATTTGACAAAGGAAGCAAAAACATACAGTGGAGTAAATATAGACTACTTAATAAATGATGTTGGGAATATTGGACAGATATGCGCAAAAAAAAATTAAACTAGTCTATCTTCTTACACCATACACAAGAATGAACTCAAAATGGATTAAAGACTTAAAAGTTGACTTGAAATCATAAAAATCCTTATAAAAAACAGGAACAGTAAAATCTCAGATATTTCTCATAGGAATACATGTATTTTCTCTGATGTTTCTCCCCAAGCAAGGGAAACAAAAGAAAACTCGACTAATGTGACTACATCAAAATAAAACGTTTTTGCACAGCAAAAGAAACCATCAAAAAAATGAAAAGAGAATGCACTGACTGAAAAAACATATTCACCAATACATCTGAGAAGGAGTTAATATCTAAAATTTATAAAGATCTTATAAAAATCAATACCAAAATACAAACAATCCAATTAATAAATAGACAGAGGGGAAAATCAAGATGGCAGAGGAGTGAGTGGAAGTCACAATGACCTCCTCCCAGGACCAATCTGGAATTACAGCTAAATTGTGGAAAAAACACCTGTAACAAACAACTGAACAATCGTGACAGAGGAGCCTTATAACCTCAGACAGACAGAAGAATCAGCTCTAGCACAACCTAACTGGTAAGGACTGCGGTAGAGACTCGAGAAGGCAGGCAGGGCACCCATGGGCGGCAGCACCAGAAGGATATTGAAACAGCCCATTGGATCCCCATGAGAAGAGTGGAGTCTAAACCATAAGCAGGGATCTCCAGGCTACAGCACCAGAGCCCAAAAGTACACAGATAACAGCAAGCTGTGAAAAGTGGGAGGGTTGTTCTCTGCCAGAGACAGGTGTCTGGAGATGTAAAGGGCCTTTTAAAGGGCCAACACATAGCTTTTTGTTTGTGGCCACTTACCCTGGTCTCCAGAAAAGGCGGAGGCAGAGTGGGCTGGAGATCCCTGAGGAGAGACTGGGGAAGAAGGCTTTGAAGAAAGAACTGAGAGAGTAGCCAGCAGGATCCTGGTGCTGACTCATCCCCATATGGCAACAGCCATCTTGCTCAGGCAGGCAACTCCCCTGAGCAGCAACAGCATGAGAGGACACAATAGTCCCACCCCTAGGAGGGACTCTGCCAAGGCCCCGTGGTGTTAAAGCCTGATTGCTGAATACAGAGTGACAGCCACAGATAGTAGATCCCTGGCTAAAGGAGGCACAAAGTGGTCAAGAGACACCTGAGGAGAGACTGGAGATGGAGGCTTTAGGGAGAGAAAGGAGAGAGTAGCCAGCAGAACCCTGGTGTTGACTCCTCCCCCATATGTCAGCAGCCATCTGGATCAGGCAGACCACTCCCCTAAGCGGTGGCAGTGTGAGAGAACCCAACAATCCTGTTTCCAGGCGGGACTCTGTGGTGTGTAAGCCAGTTGGCTGAGTGCAGAGTGACTAGATTAACAGCTGAAGGAGACAGCTTCAGAAAGTACATTCCTGGAAGTCTCGAACAGACAGGGTCAACATCTGACATCATTAGAGGCAGATCCAGAAAGGAAAAAACAGCGGTCTCCTCCATAGAAGGTCACACCACAAAGTCAGGAAATCAAGACAAATCAACTTAAGAAGAAGCAACAAAAAAGAAGAGTCTCACAAATAATGGGAAGAAAAAGAAACACCCCCAAGTTGAAGGGAAAGGAGGAATCCTCAGAAAGAGAACCAAATGAAATGGAGGCAAGTAAACTATCAGATATTGAGTTCCACACAACTGTTCTAAGGAAGCTCAATGAGCTCAGGGAGCTCAGAGAGAATTACAAAAAGCTACAGGGAAAGTACGAGGAACTTACTGCAAACTATATCAGCATGAAAATGGACATAGAAACTATCAGTAAGAGGCAAGATGAAATGGAGAGTACAATTTCTGAATTGAAGAACACAGTAGAAGGAATCAAAAGCAAGCTCGATGAAGCTGAGGACCGAATCGGCGAGCTAGAGGACAAGGTAGAAAAAAGCTCCCAGAAAGAGCAAGAAAATGAAAAAAGACTGAAAAAGAATGAAGAGGCATTTAGGGAAATGCAGGACAACCCAAAACATAATAATATCCATATAATAGGGATACCAGAAGGAGAAGAGGAGGAGCAAGCGGTAGAGAACCTGTTTGAAAAAATAATGATGGAAAACTTCCCTAATTTGAGGACAGAAAAAGTCACACAAGTCCAGGAAGGACTGAGGGTCCCATTCAAGAGGAACCCAATGAGGCCCACTCCAAGACACATCATCATTAAAATGGCAAATATCAAAGGCAAGCAGAGAATCCTAAAGGAAACAAGGGAGAAAGAAGTAGTAACATATAAGGGAACTCCCATATGGCTAGCAGCTGACTTCTCAACAGAAACACTACAAGCCAGAAGGGAATGGCAAGAAATATTCCAAGTCATGAAAAGTAAAGGCATGCGACCAAGATTGCTCTACCCAGCAAGGCTCTCAATCAAAATGGAAGGCAAAATAAGGATTTTCCCAGACAAAAGAAGACTAAAAGAATACATCTCCTTCAAACCAGCATTGCAAAACTTGCTAAAGGGACTGCTTGAAGAAGATGAAGAAAAAGAGTCTATGAATACCCAGTTCCTTTCACAGTCACCAATACTTGATATTACCAATATTTTTAATATGTATTAATCTGATTGTGACAATGATGTGTTATTTTCATTGTTCCTTTATTATTTGTTGAAACTAAACCTGTTTTTGTATATTTCTTGCCTATTTCTATTATTTTTAAAAAGATTTAAATGACTTTTTATTATTTTTATCCATTTTTTTATTAAATGTTTGTAGAATTTTTTCCCTGTTGGGAACTATCCCACCTGGTATCAGGGACTGTCACTTCGCCAACAGGCAACAGGGTCCCAAAGCTTCAGGTGAGCAAGGAGGCCTTGGGAAAATAGGCCACAAAGGAGACAAAACCCGTCCCCCTAGCAGGGATACAGCCCCTGCCTCCCTCACATCACCCTGCTTGGTCCTGGAGGATGGCTGGTTAGTCAATGATGAGTAAGACCCCTTGATGGCAGGGGCAACGTAAGACAGGCAGTCACACAGGGGACATCAGGGAAGGACTTGGGGGACACAGAGACGGGGCAAAAGACACTCACCCATTGGCTTTGTCAATGCCACAGTCCTCATTCTATCTGAAAGAAGTCTCCTTGTCTCTTGGATGCTCTGCTCCACCCATTTGGCTCAGGCTTGAAAAAATACTAGAGGCAGGTACAGCCCTAAACTGGATCAGGCAGTTCCTGAGGACATTCAGGCCTGGAAAAGGAATGCATTAAATCCTATGAAACTTATTTTACTAAGAATGCCCTGGAGTTAATGAGTACTGATGTTTGGGGTAGAGCATAGAATGTGAACAGTTTCCCAGATTTCAGGGCAGAATGGGTGCCACCCTGTCTACCAGACCCTGACCTGAGGCAAATCTCTCTGTTCCTTCAATTCTTATCTATGATCTCTGTTTTCTGTAAACATAGCCTTTAGGCATTGATTTATAAGCTTTGCATTCATGCTGTATACCCCTGCACA
Organism: Pteronotus mesoamericanus; assembly: GCF_021234165.1. NCBI lineage: Eukaryota > Metazoa > Chordata > Mammalia > Chiroptera > Mormoopidae > Pteronotus > Pteronotus mesoamericanus. Next base: position 43,060,001 of record NW_026555329.1, read on the forward strand.
TATTGTTCTCAATAGAAGCCACTTCAAGAGAGGGGCTCAGGGCATTCTTCACTAGAGGAAATCACCACCCTCTTTTCCTGGCAGGCCAAGAAGTGTCTGGAGTGACTTATTTTATTTTCACCATATACAGCGATGCAGGGGGGTCTGCACAAAACGCAGTACCCCCCATCAGAACGCAGTTTAAGATTTAACCAATTCTAAGAGAAAAATTGAATTGATTATATCACTTCAAATGAAAACTTAAGAAATAAGGGAGGAAAAACAGAAGAAGGTAAGATAAATATATAACCCTTACTAAGAACCTGTGAGGTACAAAAGCTATGCTGAGTCTTAATCCATTTGGGCTGCTATGACAGAAGTATCATAGACTGGGTAGCTTATAAACAACAGAAATTTATTTCTCACAGTTCTGGAGGCTAGGAAGGGGCAAGAGAGCTCTCTGGGGCCTCTTTAATAAGGGCACTAGTCCCATTCATGAGGGCTCATGACCTAATCACTCCTAAAGGCCCCACCTCATAATGCCATCACCTTTGGAGTTAGGGTTTCAAAATAAGAATTGTCTGGGGACATAACTTTCAGTCCATTGTACTAAGTGTTCTACATTTGACTTCTTGTTGATTCCTCAAAACAGCATAGGGAGGTGGATTTTATGATCCTCTTTTGAAGATAAGGAAGCCAAGGCTCAGAAAGACCTGTCCAAGGGCGCCCAGTTAACCCAGAACCAGATTTGAACCAGCCCTGCATGGCTCTGAATATGGAATCAAGAACTGTGATGGGAAGGGGGACCTAAAGGCTGTTACTGAGCACCGCACCCCTTGAAGGAAGTTACAGGAGTGTGGCCAGCCCTGGCACCTCAAAAAGGAATGACAGGATCTGACTTTACAATTTGTCTTTGCCTCCTTACAGACTTCATATTTTTCCCTGCTCTTGTTTCACTTCTTTCTTACTCTCCTATGCTAATCAGTCAAGTATTTTAAGTATTCTTCCAAGCCTCTATGAGTCTTTTTTTTTTTAACTCCTTAAATAAAAACAACAAATAAACAAAATGAACAGAAATGTGCTGACAACATAGATTCTAAATAACGTAGGACTAGAGTGGTCCAACTGAAATGTGGTTGATTGAGCACGAGTTTGGGTCTAAGTTGTGAGAGGGACCTAAACCTGGCTCCATTTCTCCAAAGCAAACTTTATCTGCCATCAGTGTCCTGAGTGAGTATGGTCAGTTGTAATTCTGCAAAATGTGATAACAGGATTTCTCATGAGGTATTTTAAAAGGTTTTGAAGTGCTTGGGTGAAAAGAACCATAACACAATCAGTCTTTGTTTCTTTTTTCTTTCTTTTTTTTTTTTTCCAATGTCAATACTTCACACCCATTTTTCAGTTACCTTTTAAGAGCAGCTGAAGTGTGTGGTGCTCCAAAGCTGCTCACTTGGAATAAAGAACTGATTACTGAAAGTACTTTTAAAAACAACTAAAGGGACACATAGAGAGATTACTTCTGAACCCCAGTGGGGCTCGCAAGGCCACAGGTTTTCTGTTGCAGGACAGATCTTTCTCAGTTCACCACAGCAGTAAGTCCCTTGGGTCACAAGCAGGTCTAAAGCAGCTGGAGAGACTGACTTCAATTCTTGCCTTCACCACTAACCAGCTACATAATCTTGGGCAGATTATTTCACTATACTGGCCTCTATTTCCTTGCCTGTGAAATGGAAATAGTAATGGTACCCACTTCAAGCTTTGTAATTATGATTAAACCAGATAGCAAATGTAATGTGCCCAGTAAATATAAGTTGCTAGCTCTGCATGATTAGCAGCAGCTGTTCCATCAACCCTCAGGTGGTTGTTCATCTTCTCTCCTACACACACTTTGTTAGGGCAGACACAGCAGAGGTTTTGGTGGTGAAAGAGTTCACTTTGGACCTAGCAGAATGTGCTGGGAACTCCATTTTACTGACAGAAAATCTTTTCCAGTCACTTCCTCCCATACCCACTGCCAGGGATTTGACATAACTGTCCTTGAAGTCCCTACCAATTATCCTCCAGTACCACTGAGACATCCTCCATCTTTCTGTCTGCAGGATTCAACCAAGCAATCATCCCATGTGAAAATGAAGGCAAAGTGCCACACATCTGGGAAATCAGGAAACAGCCATCTATGTCAAAGAAGTCAGGAGAATTAAATGCTCAGGATTTCCCCCTCTTTTTAGAATTGGGATCCTTTTATGGGATTTGGGAGAGTGCAGAATTAGGAAGAAAATTGGTGGAAGAGATTGTTATTTTCACAAGCACTTAACCAAAACTGCCCTGGCAAATTGTTTTTTGCAGAGCCTCTGTCTATATAAACAATTTTAATCACCAAAATTTGGGTATCAACACATCAGTTGGCCCTGTTCCTCATGTATTCCCACAAAAGAAATACCAGCCAATGAGTAGGAGCTATCCACTTTTTAGGCTGCCTTCTAAAACTGGGTCCCTGATCCCAGAGCAACATCACAGGCCTGAGTCACAGATCTTCTGGGGCATTTGATCAACACCACATGACTGGTTAAGGGTGGGAGAACGCCCTTAACCAGGAGACAAATGGCCACCAAATGCCACATGAATCCTGGTAGAGAGCCAACGAATCCCACCTGGATGGCACTGCTACTCCTGCCTGTCTCCAGCATCAGAGAGGGAATGAGAAAAGTTCAAGGAATGCACTTCAAAGGCCAGAACCCACTGAGGTACAGGGCTGTGCCAGGGGCCCACAGTGGCCTAGGTCTCAGGACAGGACTGCATTTGAGTCAAAAGCCTCTATGAAAGTTTGCCTCTCTGAGTCAGAAGGAACACTGCCTCCTTCCTTCGAGAATGTGTCGACATCATGGGATTTTCCTAAATTCTAAACTTACTATTTGCCCTTTTAGTGACATAGCAGATAGAGGAGAAATCAACTGGGGCTGAATTTAGGTCAAGAGGAAGCCAGCTCAATTCTAACAGAAATTATTTGCAAATTTAGTGTTTTTGTTTGAAAAGTTTGTCTGGAATCCTGCACAGGCCTACCTCTAACATTTGTAGACCTAGGGCAATAATACAAATGGAGGCCCCTGGCTTGCAGCCAGTCCACTCCTCTCTCTTTCCTCCCTTGGTTCTGCCCAGATAATAAAAGCCCTTTGCCATATGCCTATGGGCATCCCAGCTCACCCAGCCATTCCTTGGCCACCCTTTGAGCACACAGGTGGCACGATTAGCCCTCAAAAGGACATACCTAGGGAAGAAACTCATGCAAGCCTTGATGTCTGGGGCAGGGAAGTCCAGTGTCCTCTATACTTAGCAGGTGGTCTAGACATAAGGGGCACTGTCTCCAGTGGGGGCACATCCTTTGGCCTCCTGGACTTCCCATTCCATAACAAAGGCATAGCTGGAGGAGAGCTGCAGCCAGGCCTTTGAAAGTGTGGGATCAGAGCAGAGGCCCATCTGCCTGGGTCTGAGGATAATACACGCACCACATGATTTCTAAACCCATACCCTGATTCCTACTTCACTTTTCAGTTTCTATTTCCTCAATTTCCTTCAGCCCAGTCACCAAATGCTCCTTTTATGTTCAAGAATCCCTACTTCCTATTTCTGAGTCACCCTGAATCTGACCTTGAAGCTAGTGTTCTACAAAAAATAAAAAAAAGGAGATATTGTATCTTTTTAAAAAGTCTACAGAACCTGAATATTTATGATATACCACATCAAGAGGTCCTAGTAAAGAAATGTAATTCTTGTCACCTATGGCTACTGAAAAATGACTTTTGGATACACTAGTGGCACTTTTTATCTTCCACAGGCTGACAGATAATGGGATTGCAAGTTTCAAGCAGTAATCTCCTTATCTTATTGTGGTTTCTAGGGGTGGGGGCGGGTTGAGAGGAGCTCAACAAGCGGGAGAAGCAGCATAATTAAGCTCTACAGAGGACTAAACCGACAAGCAAACAAAGTAACTCTCTACATATAGGGAGGATAAATGGTAATGGAAATAATACAATAACATAAAAACTAAATAACACTCTACAGCAAGAAGGCCCTGTCCTGTAAGAGATCTGAGGTAATTTGCACTCTTTGCAGGGGGATTGACATCGTCCCATTTTGTGATTGAGGATACCAATAAAGAGGCAGGGAAGTGACTATGGGAATTTTCCCCAGAAGTCATATCCAGATTCTAGAATCCAAGTTCTTTTCACATTACATGATATAACATCACAATATGAGGTCTGAAAAAATATATCTGATCTTTCTTTTTTTTTTGAAGTCAGGTAACACTTTGCCTATAATCTTCTGATGGTTGTTGTCATATAAAAATAAAAAGTATTTGGTCTTTGTCCCCAATTCCTGGCACACTGCTCCTATAACCCTTGGAATCTCTGAAGTGAAGAGTGTCTTGTAGATGCTAATGAGAGGACTGGTGGCTGGATGCCCCTAAATAGCTTCGGGATGGGTGCTTGTCTCCAGGGACACCAAACACCTCAATCAGAAGCTTGGAACTTTCAGCCTCACCCTCAAATCTTCAGGGAGAGGAGAGGGCCTGGATACTTGAGTTTAATCATTGATGGTCAATGATTTAAACAATTTTGCATATGTAATGAAACCTTCATAAAAACCTCAAAACAATGAGATTCAAAGAGCTTCTGGGCTGTTGACCATACCCATATGCTAGGAGGGCAGTACACCCTAACTCCACAGGATGGGAGACCCCTCCAGACCTCATCCTATGTATTTCTTCAGCTGTATCCTTTATAATACCCTTTATAATAAAACAGTAAGTGTAAGTAAAGCATGTTCCTGAGTTCTGTGAGTCATTCTAGAAAATCACAAACCTAAAAAAATTGATCATGGGAGCCCCCATTTTGTAGCTGGTGGGTCAGAAGTATGGGAGGCCCAGTATTGGTGACCAGAATCTGAAGTAGGGGGCAGTCTTGTGGGACTGACATCTGTGCCGTCTGCACTAACTCTGGATAGTGTCAGAACCGAATTGAATCATTGAACACCAAGTTGGTGTCTGAAGCATCAGAGAATTGGTCTTTGGCATGCAAAACACCCCAAGAATGTGTGTCTAGCACTGCTCTATAATACAACCATTTGGGGGGTGGGGAGGGGACAGTTTCCTCCATTTGGTTATATTTTCTTTGAGGGCAAAAATTCGGTCATATTCATCTTTGTATTTCCTATGACACTTAGCACAGGGACTATCCCACAAAAAGTTGAATAAATAATGTTGAACAAGTTCAAATTTGTTCTGTTGACTATTCCTTTGGTCTTCTTTACTTTTCTGCATGTTTAGGAAGGCCAGCTGAACTAGGTTGGGCCATAGCTTGTATTCACCAGGCATTTAAGAAGCACAGCATTCACCAAGGATTTCTCCAAACCTTACACAGAACAATGAAGAAAGAGTGGAAAGAGCTTCTGTATGGGGCTGGACAACAAGCTGTTTCTAGTCACTAGCCAACTAACTCTCAGCTATGACTCCCTGGCAAATTTGGTGATTCCAATTTATGCCCCAGCAACATTTTGTACTTTATCTTATAGAATGGGCTTTCAGATTACACTCAAGTGTCTTAAACCATAAATGGCCAGAATCTACAATGTGAAAAATTGCTGCACATCCCAATCAACTGAGTGTTAAATAAATTGAACTGACTTATGACTTTCTCAGCCTCCTTTTGTTTAAACTGTGGTATAGGTCACATACATATTATATTAGTTTAAGGTGTATAACACAATGATTTAATATTTGTATATGTTGTGAAATGATCACCAAATAAATCTAATTAACATCCATCATTATACACAGGTTACAAAATTTTTTCTTGTGATGAAAAAATACACAATGGGATACTATTCAGCTGTAAAAAAAAATAAAGAAAATTTTACCCTTTGCAACAACATGGATGGACCCGAAGTACATTATGCTAAGTGAAATAAGCCAGTCAGAAAAAGATAAATATCTTATGATTTCACTCGTATGTGGAATCTAATGAACAGATAGAACTCACAAGCAAAATAGAGACAGACTCAGAGAGCAGGATGACAGCTAAGGGGTGGAGGGATTGAGCAAAATGGAGAAAGGACTTATGGACATGGACAACAGTGTGGAGACTGCAGGCAAGGTGGTATAAGGAGACTAAATGGTAATGGGAAAAATACAATTTAAAAAATTTTAAAAAGAAAATTTTAAAGATCTGCTCTTTTAGCAACTTTCAAGTATACAATACATATTAACTATAGCACCCATGATGTGTTTATTTTATAGATAGAAGTTTGTACTTTTTAGCCTCTTCACCCATTTTGCCCGCCTCCCAGTCCACCCCACTCCTACCTCTGGTCACCACCAATCTTTTCTCTGTATCAATAAGCTTGAATGTTTTCATTGGTTTGTTGGTGGTTAGTTGGATGTTTATTTTTATTTGTTTGTTTTCTAGATTCCACAAATAAGTGAGATCATGGTATTTGTCTTTCTCTGTCTGATGTATTTCACTTACCATAATGTCCTCAAGGTCCATCCAAGTCACAAATGGCAAGGTTTTATACAGTCTTTTTTTTTTATGGCTGGATAGTGTTCATATATATACATTTTCTTTATCCATTCATCGATTGATGGTCACTTAGGTTGCTTCCATAGCTTAGCAGTGTACATGGGGCTGCATATATATTTTCAAAATTAGTGTTTTTATTTTCTTTGGCTAAATACAAAGAAGTAGAATTACTGGTATTTCATGTGGTAGTTTTATCTTTAAGCTTTTGAGGAACATACATACTGTTTTTCAAAGTAGCTGCACCACTTTATATTCTCACCAACAGAGTACAAGTTTTCTCTTAACATCCTCACCAACATTTTTTTTTTTTATTATAGCCATTCAGACAGGTGTGATGTGATCTCTCATTGCGGTTTTGATTTGTACTTCCCTGATAATTAGTGATATTGAGCACTTTTTCATAAACCTGTGTTTTCTTTGGAAAAATGTTAATTCAGATCTCTTATCCATATTTCTTTTTTGGTAGTTTTTTCTTTCTTTCTTTCTTTCTTTTTAAATACATTTGTCTCTGCCTCCCCCCCACCACTTTCCCTTGCCCTTATCCATATTTTTAAATCAGATTTTTTTTCTTTTTTGCTATTGAGTTGTATGAGCTCTTCCTATGTTTTATTTTTTTTTAAGATTTTATTTGTTTATTTTTAAAGAGATGGGAAAGGAAGGACAAAGTGAGGGAGAGAACATTTATGTGTGAGAAATACATCTATTGGTTGCCTCTCTCATGCCCACAACTGGGAACCTGGCCTGCAGCCTAGGCATGTGCCCTGACTGGGAGTTCAACCAGCAACCTTTCAGTTCACAGGCCAGCTTTCAGTCCACTGAGCCACACCAGCAAGGACTTTTTAAAGATTTCATTTATTTATTTTTAGAGTGTGTGTTTTAGATAATAGCCCCTTATCAGATTTATAATTTGAAGTATTTTCTTCCATTCAGTAAGTTGCTTTTTCATTTTGCTGATGGATTCTTTTGCTGTGCAGAAGATTTTGATTCATTATTTCAAATGTCTTTACTGTAACTTACTTATTTTTCCTTTTTATTGAATTTATTAGGGTGACATTGATTAACAAAAATGATACTGATTTCAGGTGCACAATTCTACAACCCATCATCTCTGTACACTGTATTGTGTGTTCACTGTCTGAAGTCAAATCTCTGTCCATCACCATTTATTCCTCCTTTAATCTCCTCCACTAACCCCCATTACTTCATTCCCTGTATCTCCAGCAATCACAATACTCTTGCCTGTGTCCACGAGTTTTTTCTCTCTTTTTTCCTTTTTTGCTCAGTTTCTCCACCACCCTCACCCAGCCCCTTCCCCAACAGCCATCAGCCTGCTCTCTACCTATGAGTCAGTTACTATTTTGTTCTTTTTGTTCATTAGATTCCACTTATAAATGGAATCATATGGTACTTGTCATTCTTTAACTGTCTTATTTCATAATGCTCTCCATGTCCATTCATGCTGTCACAAGGAGTAATATTTTCTTCTTTTTCATAGCCAAGTAGTACTCCATTGTGTAAATGTACCACAGCTTTTTTTATCCACACATCTGATGGACACTTGGGCTGCTTCCAAATCTTAGCTATTGAAAATAATGTTGCAATGAACATAAAGGTGCATATATTCTTTAGAATTCGTGTTTTCAGTTTCTTCGGATAAATTCTCAGAAGTGGAATTCCTGGGTCATAAGGCAGTTCTACTTCTAGTTTTTTGATGTAACTTCGTACTGCTTTCTATAGTGGCTCCACCAATATTATTCCCACCCAAAAGTCCACAAGGGTCCCCTTTTCTCCACATCCTCACCAACACTTGTTGTTTGTTGATTTATTGATAATATCATTCTGATAGGTGTGAAGTGACATCTCATTATGGTTTTAATTTGCATCTCTATGATGATTAGTGACATTGAGCATCCTTATACATATCTGTTGGCCATCTGTATGTCCTCTGTGGTGTCTACTTAGGTCCTTTGCCCATTTTTTTTATTATTGGATGTTTGTTTTTGGTGTTGAGTTTTATGAGTTCTTTACAAATTTTGGATATTAACCCCTTATCAGATGTATCAGTGAATAAGTTCTTCAATTCATTGAGCTGTCTTTTCTTTTTGTTGCTGATTTCCTTTGCTGTGCAAAAACTTTTTAGTTTTATGTAGTTCCCATTTGTCTATTTTTTCTTTTATTTCCATTGCCAGAGGTGATAGATCAGAAAAATATTACTACGAGAAATGCCCAAGATTTTAGTGCCTATATTTTCTTCTAAGATTTTTATGATTTTGAGTCTAACATTTAAATCTGTAATCCACTTTGAGTTTATTTTTGTGTGTGGTGTAAGAAGGTGGACTAGTTTCATTTTTTTGCACATATATGTCCAAAATTCGCAACACTATTTATTGAGTGGACTATCTTTACCCCATTGTATGTTTTTACCTCCTTTGTCAAATATTAATGGACTATAAAGGCTTGGGTTTATTTACGTGCTCTCTATTCTTTTCCATTGATCTATATGTCTATTTTTATGCAAGTACCATACTGTTTTAATTACTATGGTTTTGTAGTATAGTTTGATATCACATAGCATGATTCCTACAACTTTATTCTTTATTCTCTATTCTCAAGATTGCTGTTGCTATTTGGGGTCTTTTGTGGGTCCAGATAAATTTTTCGAATATTTATTCTAATTCTGTGAAATACAGCATTGGAATTTTGATAGGAATTGCATTGAATCTGTTGATTGCTTTGGGTAGTATAGGCATTTTAATGATGTTAGTTTTTCCTGTCCATGAATACAGTATGTGCTCCCACTTATGTATATCCTCTTCAGTGTCTATAGTTTTCTGACTATCAGTCTCTTACATCCTTGGTCAAATTTGTTCCTACATATCTTATTCTTTTTGTAGTAATTGTGAAGGGTATTGTTTTTCTTAGCTTCCTTTTCTGCTACTTCATTTTTGGTGTTTCAAAATCCAACTGATTTCTGGATATTTATTTTATGTCCTGCTACTTTACTGAATTAATTTATCAGTTCTAGTCATTCTTTTTAGTTTTAGTGGGAACTTTAGGGTTTTCTATGTATAGTACCATGTCATCTGTAAATAATGACTGTTTTACTTCTCCTTTTCAAATTTAATGACTTTTTTCTTGTCTGAGTGCTGTGACTAGGACTTCCAGGACTAAAAAAAATAAGAGTGGTGAAAGTGGACACCCTTGTTTTGTTCCCAGTCATAGGAAAACCTTGTAATTTTTGTGCATTGAGAATGGTATTGGCTGGATTTGTCATATTGCCTTTATTATGTTGAGGTATGTATGTTCCCTCTATTTCTAATTTGCTGCAAGTTTTTTTTTATCATAAATGGGTGCTGGATCTTATCAAATGCTTTTTTTGCATCAAATTGCAAAAAAGATCAATTTGGTCATGTGATTTTTATACTTCATTGTGTCAATCCCTTCTGGTCTGTAATGTTTCTGTTGATAAGTCTGCTGAGAGTCTTATGAGAATTTTTCTTTTTGCTTCTTTTAATATTCTCATCTTTAATCTTTGACATTTTAATTGTGATGTGTCTTGGTGTGGGCCTCCTTGGGCCCATCTTGTTTGGGATTCTCTGCACTTCTGAACTTGTGTGTCTTTTTCCGTCAGCAGGTTAGGGAATTTTTTGGTTGTTATTTCTTCTTACAGATATTTGATCCTTTTTCTCTCTCTTCTGCTTCTGGTACTCCTAGATGTGGATGTTGTTATAGTTTATGTTGTCTTAAACATTTCTTAAACTATCCTCATGCTTTTTAATTTTTTTCCTTTTGATGTTATAATTGGGTTTTTTCTACCTTGTCTTACAAATCACTGATTTGATCCTTTTCTTCATCCTACCTACTCTTTTTTTCCCCCAGTGTATTCTTCATTTCAGATATTGCATTCTTCATTTCTGACTAGCATTTTTTATGATTTCTATGTCCTTTTTCATGCTGCTGAGCATCCTTATAACCATTATTTTGAACTCTACATCTAATAAATTGCTTACCTCCATTTCATTTAGCTCTTTTTCTGAAGATTTCTCCTGTTCTTTCATTTGGGGCTTCTTTGTCTTCCCATTTTGGCTGCCTCTTTGTGTTTGTTTCTATGTATTAGATTTGTTATGACTCCAAGTCTTCATGTTGTGGTTTGGTGGCCTTATGTAGTAGGTGCCCTGTAGGGCCCAGTAGAGCAGTCTCCTTCATCACCTAAGATAAGAGCTCTAGAAATGTCTCTTTTGTGGGTTATGTGGGCCCTCCTGTTGTAATTGAGTCTTGATTGCTATTGCTATTGGCCCATTCATGCATGGAATTGACCCTTTAGCTGGCTGGCTGTGAGGCTCAACCCCAATCATGGCATGTGAGCTGCTGTGCAGGTGCTGACCACATGAAGCAGAATTCCCCTCAGAAGGGTTTGGTGCCTACCAAGATCTCTATTTGGATAAGGTGCTTGTGAAGTTTATTCGATCTGCTCTAACATTTTCTGAAGCTGGCCACTGGGTGTGTTAATTCCGGGCCTCTTGGAAGACACTCTGGTGCAGGACAATGTAAGATATAGCTTGTGACTGGCCCTTGGCAACCTATTTGGAGCAAAGCCTACTCCACAGTTTGTGGTTGCCCCTGATTGGCCTGGGTGTGCACAGGAAGAACCAAGCTGCCCACCAAGGGCAAGTTTTACTGACACCAGGTCTGGGGGAAGGTCTGCAAAAGTCCAAGGGCACCTGGAGATCCACCCTTTCCAGCCTTTGCCTACCAGCTTCCTGTTAGGCTTTGTCTCTAGAAGAGCCTTTAGCTGTACTCCTCAGCAGTGCATAAACTCCACAGGGTGGGATGCTTTCTCCCAGGCTGATGTTTCAGAAGAGGAGAGTGTTTCACCCAAGAAATATGGCATCTGCAGTATTGGAGAATTACTCAGCACAGGGATTTTGGCAGTTGTTCCTTAAGCTCCCTCGCCAGAGCCACAACCCCAGACTTTTCTCATGCTACTCTAGTTTGCTCTAATCCCCCTCTTCCATAGCCCAGGGTGAGTGGCCATGAATGAAATTTTGTGTGAGAGCCTTCTAAGAGAGTACCTGTGTCCCTAGCAGACTCCCATATCTCCCTGGTGGACAGAAACCACTGCTTTTTACAACCAGACGTTATGTGGGCACTTCCTCCTGCCTCTGGTGATCTGGGGTTGGGGTTTAGACCCCAGGCTTCTTTGGAGGAACCACCCTCCCTAACTGAGATATCCCTCTGGAACCTCAGCCACCACTTGTGGTAGAAGGGTCAGCCCTTTCCTGTCCCCACTTCCTGCTAGTCTTGATGTGGCTTCTTCTGTAAATCCTTGGTTATAAGACTTCTCTTCAGCTAGTCTTCAGTTGGTTATTCAGGATGCTTATTCTATAATTTAGTTGTAATTCCAGTTTCATCCTTGGAGGAGGTGAGTGTAGCTTCCACCCACTTCATCACCATTTTGGATCTTGCAGAAGCTTTTTAGTTTGATTTTTGCTTTTATATCCTTTGTTTTTGCTATCAAATCCAAAAAATCATTACCAAGACCAATGTCAAGGAGCTTAATCCCCACATTTTCTTCTAGAAGCTTTATGGCTTTTGCTATTACATTCAAGTGTTTGATCTATTTTTGAGTTGATTTTTTTGCATGGTGTAAGATAGCAGTTCACTTTTGTTTGTTTGTATGTGTATTTTCCAATGTCACTTATTGAAGAGACTATCTTTTTCCCATTGTGTATTGTGGGCTGCCTTGTGGTAAATTAATTAACCTTATATGTGTGGGTTTATTTAGACTCTCTATTCTGTTTTATTGATCTTTGTGTTTCTTTTTATGACAATAACATACTGCTTGGATGACTACAGCTTTGTAATATAGTTTGAAATTAGGATGCACAATACCTCTAGTTTTATTCTTTTCTTTCAAGATTGCTTTGGCTGCCCTGACCAGCATGGCTCAGTTGGTTTAGCATCACCCCACAAAGCAAAAGACCACTGGCTTTATTCCTGGTCAGGGCACATGCTTGGTTTGAAGGCCTGGTCCCTGATTGGGGTGTGTGCGAGAGACAACCAATTCATGTTTCTGTTATACAGTGATGTTTCTCTCTCTCTCTTTCTCCTTCCCTTCTCCTCTCTCTAAGAAAAAATAAGTAAAATCCTTTTTAAAAAAGATTTCTTTTACTATTTGAGATCTTTAATGGTTTTGTAGAAATTTTAGAACTATTTGTTCTATTTCTACAAAAAATGTCTTCTTAGCCTTTTTGTCTTCTCAGGCAAAAATAAAAAAAAAATTAAAAATGCCTTCTCAGCAAGCGCAGGGTCCAGGCATATCAAAAAATGCCTCTTGGTATGCCTGGTCCCTGTGCTTGCCTCAGATCCAGTTTTATGACCATGTCAGCAACTTGTCAGCTTCAGCTTCAGAAACATTCCCCAAATATATTTTTAGATAAATTGCAATTCATTTGAAGAAGAAAGAATGAGGAGCTTCCTTCAACATTTTCACTCTGGAGTCTCTTAGAGCTAAACTTGCTGACAGGTTAGGTCTGTCCTTAGGAAATTAAACCCTTCTCCACCCCTTACTTCTTACCCCAACTGCATCTCCACATCAAATCATTAACAATAGCTGAAAAACAGATAGAACTCCAAACTCCCAGCATATCTCTGAGGCAGGAGCAGGGAGGAGATTTAAATGGCAATTCTACAGACTTTGCAGGGTTTATGCATTGTGAACTGGCCAGCAGAGTCCATCAATTTCTATATCTCACATTGACTTTGGCAGGTTAAACCCATATTCTCCTCCAAACCCCAAACCACAGCGCAAGGAGCAGAAGAGAGTAGATATTCTACAGCAACACCATGATGACTCATTCTCAAAGGAATGCTTTCCAAGCCTTTGACATCCCATATCTTGTTCCTTTATTTATAAGAGAGTAAGGGAGGGAAGGAGAGAAGAGGAAGGGAGAGAAGGAAAGAGGAAGTGAGGGGAGAGAAGAAGATGGGAGGAGAGAAGGAAGGAGAAAAGAGAAGAGAGGAGAGGGGAAGTGTTGGAAAGGGTGAGGAGGAGATCACACCGTCAACCACTACAATGCGCAAGACAGATGCCACACCAAATAACCTCTTAACTAGCCAGGACATGGGCATGCAGGTCCACCAAGGCTCAAATCTAAAGTATTTTTCTTCAGTTCAAACTGGAGAAATTCATATTGGTTGTAGCAAAGGATTAATAAAGCAAGAGCTGACTGGACACTTAGAATCATAATTACAAAAGAACATTCTGTCGGTTTTGTGGCTGTTTTAGTTCACTCTCTGGACCAGAGTATGTTTGACTCCCTGCAGGATAATCTTCAGTATATCATCCAATCTATTCACAAATGCCTTAAGCAGTGGGATTTTCACAGCTTCCCTTGGGAGGTTATTCTTAAAGAAGAGTGTCAGAGGTATTTTTTCTGATATTGAACATCCATCTTTCCTTTTCTTAACTTCATCCCTGTTATTCGGTGGAATAAGCTTATGTCCTCAGCATTGCCTTTTGCTGTTAGTGTTTACTGATGCATTTCCCAGGCCTACTTACTGTACTACTTCAGTTTCTATGCACTTGAGCCTCAGAGATCAAGAAATGGCTAAGAAATACAATGACAAATAAAGGCTCTTCCATTTGCCAGGCATAAACATAAATGAGATGTGAGAACAAAATCTCAGTAAAGAAGGGATCATCACCAATCCACCCTCCATGCAGAGGCCCATGACATCATCAGAATTACTCTGTAGTGACTGATGCTCTGCCAATGAAATTCTGTTCTCACTGTAATTCATTTTTACAACCTAAAGAGTTCTTCCTCCCCCCAAATGATTTTATGAACACCAAATTTATCTTAACATATCTATCTTTAATTTCATTCACCCAGCTTGTTATACTTCTATCTTCATTGTTCTATGATGCAAAAACAGATGCCTGGTATATAATTTCTCATCGTACAAATTTTTGAGAGTTAAGAGCTTACTAGTTCCTTGCTTTAGGTAGAGGAATGAAAGTGGGCTCTGAAAGTGGGCTACCCAAGTGAACATTAGCCTTGTTTTTACCCTGAAGAATGTGAAGGTATTTCTCCCTAACATTCAGAACCCTATTTTATACACCAGGAAAACTCTAGATTTAGAAATGTCTATCTGGCTTCCAGTAAAGATAGTAGAGTAGATAACTGCTATGCTCACCTCATTTCACAACATAAAATTACAACTAAACTACAGAACAATCATTATTGAGAAACACCAGAAGACTAACTGAATAGAGTTCCTATAACTAAGGATATGCAGAAGAAGCCACACTGAGACTGGTAGGAGGGACAGAAATGAGGAACAGCAGGTCTCATGCCTATCTGTGGAAGTTAAAAATCTTGAGGGATATCTCAACTGTGAAGGTCCTCCTGAAAAGTGAGGAGCCCCAGGTCCCACTAGGATTCCCAGAGGAAGGTACCAGTGCCTAGAATAGGAGTCCTTATAACATCTGGCTGTGAAAATCAGTGGAGATTGTGGCTGAGTGAAATGGAGGATTTCAGGAGATCAAGACATCCTCTTGTAGAGCGCTGACATGAACTTGCTCACGAACTCACTCACTCTAAGCTCCAGCACTGGGACAGCAGCCATGAAAAGCACCAGAGACATAAATATAATAGTGGAATTGACTAGCTTCAGAATGACAGCTGAAGGGGCATGGGTCAGGACATCTCTCTCTGGAAACAGAAGTACTGGCGGGCACCATTATTCCTTTGTTCAACACTGCTCTGACCTAGCCTTCCAGGCAGAGGTTGATGTCAAATCTATGCTTGACATTAAAGATCCAGAAACCACAAACAGCAGCAGCTGATTTCAATGTGCCTTGCAGCACTTGCTAAGGGGCTCCACACCCAGTACAAGTGGTAACTGATCTCAGGTTGCATTTTAACTCGCATCAGATGGTCTCAGGCCTAGCAGAAGTGGCAGTTATTATGATCCCTGAAAAGTAGCTTCTACTAAGTGGCCACAAGCCTGGAATAAGTAAGTGGTGACTGGTGGCTTCAGTGTACATCAAGGTACAAATGACAGCTGGCTTTGATTTACAGCATAGCCTCTCCCAGACACCTCCAAGCACAGCACAAGCAGCAACCAATCACAGATCACTTTATAGCTCCTACCAAGAGGCCCTTAAACCAGGTAAAAGTGTGGCTGACCTTGGCTTCACTGAAGCACCTAACAAGAAACTCTATAACCAACACACCTGGTGGCTGGCTTAAAACCATACAAGAGCACCAGCCAACCAGCTTCACAAATGACATACCTAAAGGCAGACTTGGCTGACTCCAGAGCATTGCCGAAGCAACTTTCACTCAGTGGAGTCAGTCCCCACACAACAGTTCACCCAATGTAGTCACAGCCAATCAGCCTGATGGTCAAGCCAACCCACTGACATGCAACAGCAATTAAGGCGCAACCAGAAAATGAAGGCACCTAGACCCACACAGAAGACACCTCCAGAGCACCCATCTCAGGTGAATAGGGAGACTGCACCTCTGAGCCCCACGGACACCTTCTATATAAGGAAACTCTGTCAAAACTGAGAAACATAGCAGATCTACCTAATAAATAGAAACAAACACAAACTGACAGCCAAAATGAGGATACAAAGAAACCTGTCCCAAATAAAACAACAGGACAAAACTCCAGAAAAAAGAACTAAACAAAATGAAGACAAACAATCTACCAGATTCTGAGTTAAAAACACTGGTTATAAGGATGCTCAATGAACTTAGGGGAAAAATAAATGATCTCAGTAAGAACTTCAACAAAGAAATAAAAAACATAAAAAATGAGGGTAGGAAACATAAAAAGAACAGTCAGAAAAGAAGAATGCAATAACTGAAATTAAGAACACATTAGAAGGAATCAGTAGCAAATTAAATAAAGCAAACAATTGAATCAGCAATCTGGAATACAAGATAGAAGAAAACATCCATTCAAAAAATAAAAAAAGAAAAAAGAATTTTAAAAATAAGGATTATTTATGTATTAATTTATTTTTTAAAATGAGGATAGTTTAAAGGGTCTCTGGAACAACATCAAGTGTACCAAAAATTGCATCATAGGGGTACCAGAAGAAGAAGAGGGAAAAAGGGGTTGAAAACCTATTTAAAAAAATAATGAACAAAAACTTCCCTACTCAGTGAAGGAAACATACATACAATTCCCAGAAGATCAAGGAGTCCCAAACTAGATGAACACAAAGAAGCACACACCAAGATACAGAATAATTAAAATGCAAAGTTTAAAGGCAAATAAAGAATCTTAAAAGCAGCAAGAAAAAAGCAGTAAGTGACCTACAAGAAAGCTCCCTTAAGACTGTCAGCTGATTTTTCAAAAGAAACTTGGCAGGCAAGAAAGGATTGACACAAAATATTTAAAGTGATGAAAAGCAAATACATACAACTGAGACTACTCTACCCAGGAAAACTATCATTTAGAATCACAGAATAAAGTTTTCCTGTCAAGAAACAGCTAAATTTTATCACCACTAACTCAGTTATTATAAGAAATGTTAAAGGGACTTCTATGAGAAGAAAAGTAAAGATAAAAAATATAAATAAGAAAACATAAGAAAGAAACAGATTCTTACTGACAAGGCAAACAGTAAAAGCAGTGAGTCAACCAACTATAAGGCTAGTAGAAAGGTTAAAAACCAGAAGTAGAAGGATTATGTGTTATTACAACAATAAATTACGGGACATGCACAAACACACAAAAGAAGCTTTAAAAGAATGACAAAAATGTAAACATAGAGAGGGTAAGTAAAAATTGTAAAGATTTTATAAAGTGTTCAAACTTAAGCAACCATCAACTTAAAATACACTGCTATAAACATAGTTTGGTATATATGAAGCATGTGGTAACCACAAACCAAAAATTTATAAGTGATATACAAGAAATGAAGAGGAAGGAATCCAAACAAGACTATAAAAAGTCATCAACATACAAGACAGCAAGAGAATAAGACATGAGCAGTGAAGAACAACAGAAACAATCAGAAAATGAAAAAAAAAGGCAAAAACTACATATCTACCAGTAATTATGTATAAATAGACTAAATGTTCCAATCAAAAGATATGAAGCAGTTGAATAAGTAACAAAATAAGATTTGTATATATGCTGCCTACAAGAGACCCACTTCAGATCAAAAGATACACACAGACTGAAAGTAAAGGCATGGAAAAAATATTTCATGCAAATGGAACAAAAATAAAGAAGGCTGAAGTAGCACTAGTTATATCAGACAACAGAGATTTTAAAACAATGACTGTAAGAAGAGACAAAGAAGGACATTTCATAATCGTCAAGGAATCGATTCAGCAAAAGGATAGAATTCTTGTAAACATCTACACACCCAGCGTAGGAGCATCTAAATATAGAAAACAAATATTGATGGACATAAAGAGAGAGATAAACAGTAAGACAATAAGAGTAGGGAACTTTAACACTCTATTGACATCAATAGTTAGAAAATCAACAAGAAAAGAGTGTCCTTAAATGACACATTAGACTAAAGTAACTTAATTGATATTTTTGGAGCATCTCACCCAAAAGCAGCAGAATAAACACCCTTTTCAAGTATACATGGGACATTTTCCAGAATATCCTGTATTTCTTAATACATTTAAAGAGATTAAAATCATATCAAGCAACATTCTGATCACAGTGGTATGAAAGTAGAAATCAATTACAAGAAGAAAATCCAGAAACACACAAACACACTAAGTCTAAACAAGCTACTAAAAAAATGAATGGGTTAACAATGAGATCAAGAAAGAGATTCAAAGATACCTGGGAGAAAGGAAAATGAACACACAACCCAAAATATATGGGACACAATCAAAGCAGTTCTCAGAGGGAAATTCATAGCAATATATGCACCCCCACTATGTTCACTGCAGCATTATTTACAAGATCCAAGATTTGAAAGCAGCCCAAGTGTTCATCAGTAGAAGAGTAGATACAACAACTATGGTACATATACACAATAGAATACTACTTAACTGTAAAAATGAAGAAAATTTTACCCTTTGTGACAGCATGGATAGATCTAGACAACATTATGCTAAGTGAATAAGCCAGTAAGAGAAAAACAAGTACCATGTGATTTCATTCATATGTGGAATCTAATGAACAAACTGAACAAACATGCAAAATAGACTCATAAAGAGCAGGCTGACAGCTTTGGGGGGTGGGGTGGACGGATCAAGCAAAAAAGAAAATAAAAGATAAGAACTCATGGACATGGAAAACAGCATGGTGACTGAGGGTGTAGGGATGGGTGGAGGGGAAAGGTGCTATAGAAGGTTAAATGTTAATGGAAAAACTACAATAAAATAAAAATAAAAAAGAAGGAAAATGTCAGGGACTTCCCATGTAGTCAAATGAAATCAAAACTTCCTATAGGGTATACACAGTTAGGGAAGATCTGGCCTTGTCTACCTTTCTAACTACATTTCTTGTCACTCTTTCATGGCCATCATATTCCAGCTCCACTAACCTGTTTTCAATTTCTAGACTTTATAATAGTGGCTCAGAGAGCTCACTTGCTTAACTTCCACAATGTGATGACACAACAAGAACTTGCCAGTTAGCAACCCGGAAGAGGGTCTTCACCAGAAACCAACTAGGTTAGCACCCTGATCTTGGAGTTCCAACCTCCAGAACTATAAAAGCAAGTCTGCTCTATGTGCTATCCTCCTCCTCAGCAAGATTATGGAGTAAATGGTTTCTGCCCCAGTGGTATAATAAAAAATGTGTGCAGCTGGACAACCATCATCACCCATTATCTGATTATCTGAGAACAAAAACTTGGCCTCTCCAATGTTTATTGATTTATACTTTCCCCCCAAAAAAGTTAAAAATAGAAAATGTAGACACTTTTAAATCATAAAACTCTTGGCTAATTCCTTTCACACCTTTCATCCTGAAGACTGAACATGATCCCCACCTCTATTCACATGGAGAACTGTCACAGCTCCAGGGAAATTATTTTCCCCTGAATTCAATAGATGATGAGAAGCTCTAGAGAAGATAAACGGAAAGGAAACCAGAAGTTTTGAACACTGAACTATATTCAGCTGACTCAACTAAATAAAAGGCAAGATTCAACTGCTACACTTCACTAGGCAAGGGGATGCATCCATCTTTTATTATTGGAGTAAATTCAGACCAGAAAGTGACAGAATATTGGCATTTCAATCAAGGCAGCTTCACATAGGCACACATGCATGTGAGTGTGCACACATACACACACATTCAAGCACATACTCCTACATATACATTCTCTGCTCAGCCCACTGAACCCTGTGTGTTGAATGTTTTATGAAAGAAAGCCTGGAGGCTAGCCAGAGATCACCAACAAGATTCAAAGAGATGGAATTTTACAAATCCCTATAAAAGAACCGGTAGCCCTTGCCAAGGGGAATTTGAAATATGTCCCTCCACTCATCTGTAGAGAAAAGTATCATAAACAACCTGCAGAGAATATATATTCCCACAGAACACATCACGCTCAAGCTGAGTGCTCACTGTCCTCTCTTCTTTAAAAACCAGGAATTAGTGATGTTATTGGGGTAGTACAGATCTGCCTGACTCCTTCAATCACTTGGCAAACTATAAAATAGAGGTACATCACCTCAGCTATTGAAATAAGGAGGCAGACTGACATTACCAAATAAGCAAGTGCAGTGCAGGGGTGTAAGAAATGGGGTGATATTTCAAGTGCTTAGAAAGTGACAAATTTTATGTTGAGTCACATTCACTGCAGAGCACCAAATGATATTTCTTCCAGTGCAGGCATTGCATGAGGATAAACTGTTTTGTGCATATTAGTAAAGTACTTATATTCTATCAGCTTTCTTACCTGTAGGAAAATAGTGGGGTTTTGTACATATGCCAGATAAATTTTAGAGTGAAAACTACAGCCTGTTTCTAAGTAAAGTATTAAATCACCAGCTCTCTGATGAAATGGAATTGTCTGCATTGGTCTTCCATATAGAAGAGGTTTTGTAACTGTTCTAGGATAAGAGAACTAATTGGACCACATGTTTTAGAAGCCTGTGGAAAATGAAATAAATCAGCATTTATTGAACAAATGCCCGGCACTGAGTAGGCACTTGCTATGTGATTTCACTAAATCCTAATATCAACTTACAAGGAAAGAACAATTTCTCCCATATCAGACATGGGAAATTTCAGAGTCTAAATCACTTGCCCAGAAACACAATGCTAAGATGTTGCAGAAATAAGGTTTGAAAATCTGGGTCTTATTAAAACCTAACCTCATTCAAATGCTGTATGCAAACTCCCAATCTGAACAAAGTTGGCCTAGATAATCTTGCCCTGGCTTTTGAAAATAAAATTAAATGTAGTCCTTTTTTATTTAATGTTATTGTATTTTTTCCATTACCACTTAGTTCCTTATACCTCCCTCCCCAGAGCAATCACCACACTGTTATCCATGTCCATGAGTCCTTTTTCTTTTTTGCCCAATCCTTCAATTCCCTAACCTCCCCCCACCAATAGCTGTCATCTTACTCTCCATCTATGAGTCTGTCTCCATTTCCCTTGTTAGTTGAGTTTGTTCATTAGATTCCACATTTGAGTGAAATCACATGGTATTTGTCTTTCTCTGATAAGTAAGTCATCTGTCAACCAATGTGTGCTAGTGCCCATACATACTGAGTAATTGGTGGCAGCTCCTGTACTACATTTCATACATATATACTATATACACTAATACAGTTGCTGTTAGTAATCACAAGGAAAGTCACAACAAATTTTTTTTTGTAAGTCTTCCCAGACCAACTGTAGCTTTATTCAGAAATTGTATTTTATCCAATGTTCAATCAACAAGGCTTTATTTACACTTCTTATTAAATTCAGGAAACAATGTGATGTAATGTGCAGCCACCCATAATAAACACTGTGACACATCCCACTGCCTGGAGACAATCTTAAACTTTAATACTAACCCACAAGCAGCTAATTAGAGTCCTGTAGACCCACATTTTCACATACAGCTTCCTCCCAGCCTTGATCATGAGCAGGCCTGCAGTCAGACCACTTAGGATCAGCAATGATGGTAACATCTTCTTGAGACAGTTTAGAATAAACACTTTTCCCAGAAAATTTGTTTCTCCTTTCTGGATCCAATGAATCACAGAACTCTATAAGCAACTTATCTTTTACTTCAAAATGTTCATGAAGCCATCTTCTCATATATACACATTCTTCTGGAACATCATTTTTGTCTATATGATCAATGTGAATATGGACTTTTGGACATTCTTTGCAGAGATATTCAACCACGGATGGACCTTCTTTCTGCTTTTTTGAAGGGACCCACAGTCCCTTCAAAAGCCACTGTAACATCATAAATTGCATCTAAATAGTTCTTCATACAATCAAAATCAACATGAGTGGCCTTTATTCTTGGTGTCAGCATGTTTTTTTAATACTGCTAGGCCTACTTTAGCAGCAAATGTTTGACTAGCTGAAATGACTTTTGTTAGTTCTGGATTATACCTTGTTCCCTCTGGAAAAATCACAAGACACATTGGAGTTCCTGCACTCACATAGCTCTGCAGCTTCTTTCTCATCACCTTCTTGTTAAAATTAGCACTTCTCTTGATGTAGATCCCTCCATGCTAAGAAAAGTAACAGCCATACAATGGAAGCCACTTTAATCAGAATCTTTCAGCACATTGCACATGTATCCAAGAGTGCTCTGCCAAAATAGTGACAATTCAGTCAACTGTGCATTGATGATTTGCTAAATATATTATATTTTCTTTATTTTTTGTTAAATCCCTAATAGCAATATCCATACCCCAGTGTAGTTCTCAAAGAAGAAAAGCACCATGCTCTGGTAGATGCAATAGAGCTGGTTGTCCATTGCCTGATAGAAGCAGGTGGGTGAGACCAGAACAAATTTTCAAAAACAGTTCAGTAGAATGGAAAGCTAAAGATCATCAAATTCATCCTTCAATTTACTCACTAATTCATTCCACAAGTATTTATTGTCTGTTGTCCATGCACTGTTCTAAACACTGCAGATATAGTAGTAAACAAAACATACCATTTCTACTCTCGTAGATCTTACATTCTAATTGTGAAGACAGGCAATAAATATTTTTGCCATGGGGAAACCTGGCAAACACTACCTTAACCAAATGATAAAAGTTAACATTACCAGTAGTGTCATATGGATGACATTTACCCCCCTGATATCATGGGATGAAAAAGGTGCTTCACCTCTCTAGTACTCTTAGTACTCGTTCAAATGAAAAAAAACATAACTCCAGTCTAATTATGAGAAAAGATTAGGCAAACTCATAATGAGGACATTCTAGAGGATACTTAGCCAGTACTTCACAGGGCTGTCAAGGTAATGATAAACAAATAAATTTACAAACATGTGAAACTAAACCAAACACCTCTGAACAAACAAAAGGTCAAAGAAAAAATCAAAAGGAAAAATCAAAATATATCTTAAAACTAAAGAAAATGGAAACACAACACACCAAAATCTATGAGATGCTGCAAAAGTAATCCTTAGAGGAACACTTATAGCAATATATGCATATGTTAAGAAAAAAGAAATATCTGAAATAAGGAACATAATTTTATACCATAAGGAACTAGAAAATAAAAACATATTAATCCAAAGTTTACCAGAATGAAGTAAATAGCCAAAAATAAGAACATAAATAAGTGAAACAGATCAGACAAGTAATTGAAATAACAAAACTTTTTTGAAAAGATAAAACTGACAAACCTTTAGTTATATTAAGAGAAAAAGAATATGCAAATGATGAAATCAGAAATGAAAGAGGAGACATTATGATTAATACCACAGAAATATATAGGATCATAACAAATTCTAATGAACAATTACAGCGTGGTGCAAAAGTAGGTTTATAGTTGTCCATATGAAAAATAACACAATCATTAATAAATAATAATAGAAGAATAAACTCTGTTTTGCATACTCACAATTGTAAACCTACTTTTGCCCCCCACTCCATACATGCCAACAAATTTGATAGCCTAGTAGAAATGGAAAAATTCCTAGAAACACAAAACTGATCAAGACTGAATCATGAAGAGAAAACCAATCTAAATAGACCAATAATGTGTAAGAAGAATGATCAGAATAAGAAACCTCCCAACACAGAAAAACTCAAGACAAGATGGCCTTACTATTGAATTGTACTGAATGTTTAAGGAAGAATTAATGTCAATCCTTCTCAAACTTTTCCAAAATATTGAAAATATTTTCAAATTCATTATACAAGTTCAGCATTACCCTGATACCTGAGTCAGATAAAAACACTACTATAAAAAGAAATCATGGACCAATATCCCTGAAAACATATAGATGCAAAAAAATTCTCAATAAACTATTGATCAAAACAAATACCATAGACTTCCAGCCAAGATGGAAGTGTAGGTAGATACACTCTGCCTCCTCACATAACCAAAAGAAGGACAACAACATATTTAAAAACAAAAAACAACCAGTACTGCTGGAAAATTGTGCTGTATGAAGGGCGATGACCAAGGAATTAAATAAGAAACATTCATCCACTAGTAGGAGAGGTGAAGATGAGCAGCTGGGGCAGAGAGGATGCACAGCAAGGCAGCAGCTGGTGGCCCAGGTGGGTGAGGTGGCAGCTGGCAGACCAGGTGGTCCCACATTTGTGCCTAGATAAACCAGGAGGAACAACTGAGCAAAACAGACAGTGCAACCCAGGGTTCCAGTGGGGGAAAAGAAAGCCTCAAACCCACTGGCTATAAAAACCTGTGAGGGTTTCCATGGCAGGAGAAACTCCCAGCCTCATTGGAGAGACCCACAGGGTCCCAGGACGTACACAAACCCATCCACCTAGGAATCAGCACCAGAAGGGCCCATTTGCTTGTGGGTAGCAGAGAAAGTGACTGAAAGCCACAGGGAGTTGAGCAGGTGGCATAGTTCCCACTTTGGCCCCTCCCCAACTTACAGTGCCACAACATAGCGATGTGGGTTGCCCTAACCTGGTGAATACCTAAGGCTGCCCCTTCTAATGTAACAGACACACTGAGACAAAGAAATCTGGCCCAAATGAAAGAACAGATCAAAGCTCCAAAAATAGAACTAAACAATGAACAGACAGTCAACCTATCAGTGCACAGTTCAAAATACTGGTGGTAATCAGGAGCTCACAGAAATGGTTGAGTATGGTTACAAAATGGAGGAAAAAGTGAAATAAAGAAAAATATAGAGGGAACCAACAGTGAAAGGAAGGAAACCAGGACTCAAATCAATGATTTGGAGCAGAAGAAGAGCAAAATATTCAACCAGAACAGAATGAAGAAACAAGAATTCAAATAAATAAGGAGAGCTTAGGAACCTCTGGGACAACTTTAAACATTCCAACACCCAAATCATAGGGGTGCCAGAAGGAGAAGAGGAAGAGCAAGAAATTGAAAACTTATTTGAAAAAATAATGAAGGAGACCTTCCCCAATCTGGTCAAGAAAATAGACTTCCAGGAAGTCCAGGAAGCTCAAGGAATCCCAAAGAAGTTGGACCCAAGGAAGCACACACCAAGGCACATCATAATTGCATTGCCCAAGATTAAAGATAAGGAGAGAATCTTAAAAGGAGCAAGAGAAAAGGAGTCAGTTACCTACAAAGGAGTCCCCATAAGATGATCAGCTGAAATCTCAAAAGAAACCTTGCAGGCAAGAAGAGGCTGGAAAAAAGTATTCAAAGTCATGAAAGGCAAGGACCTACAACCTAGATTACTCTATCCAGAAAAGCTATCATCTGGAATGGAAGGGCAGATAAAGTGCTTCCCAGATAAGGTAAAGTCAAAGAAAGGAGTTCCTCATCACCAAGCCCTTATTATATGAAATGTTAAAGCGACTTATCTAAGAAAAAAAAAAATCAGAACTATGAGCAGGAAAATGACAACAAACTCTCAACTATCAACAACTGAACCTAAAAAATAAACAAAAACAAACTAAGCAAACAACTAGAACAGGAACAGAATCACAGAAATGAAAATCACATGGAGGGTTATCAATGCAGAGGGTGTGGGGGGAAAAGTACAGGGAATAAGAAGCATAATCGGTAGGTACAAAATAGACATGGTGAGGTTAAGAACAGTATAGGAAATGGAGAAGCCAAAGAGCTTTTATGTATAAACCATAGACGTGAACCAAGGGGAGGGGGAATGTTGAATGATGGAGAGTGGAGGCAGACAAAGAGGAGAAAAAATGGGATAACTGTAATAGCATAATCAGTAATATATACTTAAAAATATTAGTAGTTATTGTTTTCCCTTCTATGTTTCCTTCCAGAGGTGTCCAACCTGTTGCCCGTGAGCTGCATGAAGCCCAAGATGACTGTGAACATGGCCTAACACAAGATCGTAAATTTACGTAAAACATGATGGGATTTGTGTGTGTGTGTGTGATTACACATCACAATATATTTAATGTGTGGCCCAAGGCAACTCTTCTTCCAGTGTGGCATAGAGGCACCAAAAGGTTGGACACTCCGAGATACTCTTAAGGCTTCACTTCTAACAGTTTTTTTTAATTTGGCCTTCTAGTTTTCTCCTCTATGTTAGCTTATTCTACTTCGTAGTGCATTCTTTTCCCAAAGTCAAATATTTCTCCATGCTAATCCACTCTTTTTTAATAGATTTATTGAGTGAGGTATAATTGACATGTACTTTTTTTGAAGCAGAAAGTTTTCTTTTTCTGTAAACATGTTTTAAGTATAACATACAAACAGAAAAGTGCACAAATAAGTGGAGTTAGCACACAGATCAAGAAATAGAATGGTCCTGACTGGCATGGTTCAGATGGTTGAGTATTGTTCCACAGGCAAAAGGTCACTGGTTTGACTCTCAGTCAGGGCACATGCCAGGGTTGTGAGTGCAGTCCCTGGCTGGAGTGTGTGCAATTGATGTTTCTCTCACATATTGATGCTTCTCTTCCTCTCTTTCTCCATCCCTTCCCATCTCTCTAAAAATAATTAAAATCTTTTGAAAATATAGAATTTTACTCCAGACGCTCCTTTAATCCTTTTTTCACTCACTGCCCTTTCCTCTCTCAAGGGGTAACCAGTCTCCTGACTTCTAATATTATGGATTAATTCCACTTGTTTTAGAGCTTATTAAGCATGGAATCACACAGTATGTACTTTTTTTTTTGTATTTGGATATTTTTAATCAATGTTATGCTGTGAGATTCACTCGTATTGTTGCATAAAGTTGTAGCTTTTTCATTCTTGTTGACGTTTAGATTCTATTGCATGGACAGGATATTCGTCTATTCTACTGGTAATGAATATTTGGGTTATTTCCAATTTTTAGGCATTAGGAATAATCTTTTGGTAATTCTATATTCTGATTTCTCTTGGTATACTCCTGGGAGTAGAATTGCTGAGCTATGTGGAATGTTTATGTTCAGCCCTATGTAATGTCTCTTTTCCGGTAGTGCCAGTTTTCTAAACTGACTGTACAAATTTACACTCCCACAATTGGCGTCTGAGAATTCTGTTTGCTCCATATCCTCACAATCCTAACCCCTAATCAATTTAGGCAAGATCAACATATTCACAATATTGAGTCTTCAATATTTCTTAACTTTTCATTAAATTTAGCATAGAAGTTTTACACATTGTTAGACTTATTCTTAAATATTTGATATTTTTTTTTTATTGTATTTTTTTCATTATCATTTGTCCCCCTCATACCCTCCTCACCACCCCACAATCACTATATTATTGTCCATGAGTCCTTTTTCCTTTTAGCTCGATCCCTCCACAGCCTAACTGCCCCACCCTGAACTGTCAGCCTGTTCTCTATCTATGAGCTGTCTCTATTTTGCTTGTTAGTTCAGTGTGTTCATTAGATTCCACATATGAGTGAAATCATATGGTATGTCCCATAGTTGTTTTATTGAAAAAACATAAGCATTCCTATTTTCACTTCAGTGTTATTTATAATTGCCAAGATAAGGAAGCAGCCCAAGTGTCCATCAATAGATGAGTGAATAAAACAACTACGGGACATTTACACAATGGAACACCACTTGGCCATAAAAAAGAAGAAAAGTTTACCTTTTGTGACAGCATGGATGGACCTGGAGAACATTATGCTCAGTGAAATAAGTCGGTCAGAGGAGGAACTTGAAAAAGAACAACAAACAAAGCCCACAGTAAGTAGAAGGAAGGAAATAATAAAGATCAGAGCAGAAATAAATGGAAGTGTCTTAAACAACAGTATCAAAGGTCAATGATTCCAAGAGCTGGTTCTTTGAAAACATAAACAGTATTGACAAAACTTTAACCAGACAAATCAAGAAAAAAGAGAGAAGACCCCAATAAATAAAATCAGAAATGAAAGAGGAGATATAACAACAGACACCAAAGAAATACAAAGGATTGTAAGAAGATATTATGAACTATATGCCAACAAATCATGGATGAAATGGAGAAATTCCTAGAAACATAAAATATTCCAAAACTAAATCAGGAAGAATCAGAGAATCTGAATAGACAGATTACACCTAGTGAAATTAAAGCAGTAATTTAAAAACTCCAAACAAACAAGAGCCCTGGACCAGATGACTTCACATTTGAATTTTACCAAACATTCCAAGAAGAACTAATACCTCTCCTTCTCAAACAATTTCAAAAAATTTAAGAAGAGGGAACACTACACTCTCGAACCCATTTTATGAGGCTGGCATTATCCTAAGTCCAAAACCAGATAAAGACACTAAATATTTGATTTTTTATTCTATTATAAATGTTATCTTTTTTTAATTTCAACTTTCTATTTGTTACTAGTTTGCTAAGATCATTTTTATTATAAATCAGTGGTAAATACTCTAGTGCTGTGTTGCTTCCATTGTGATTATCACCTCATTTTTATCCTTTTATCCCCCAGGCATGCATATTTATAAAGTGTAAAATTCAATAAACATTGACATATCTATATGTAGGTAAAATTATCACCATAATCAAGATAATAAACATATCCATCGCCCCAAAGTTTCCTCAAGCCCCTTTATAATTCTCTCCTCCTGCCTCTCCTTGCCCATCACCAGCCTGCCAAAGGTCACCACTGATCTGTTTTCTGTCATTAGAGGCTAGTGTTCATTTTGTGGAGTTTTATAAGTGAACTCATAGAATATATATATTTTTTTGTATGGTTTCTTTCACTCAGCATAATTATTTTGAAATCTATTCATGTTGTTGCATGTATCAATAGCCATTCCATTTTATTATTGAGTAGTAGTATCCACAGGATGGATAAACTATAATTTGGCTAATCCAAAAAAAAAGACCCTGTTATGATCACATATGTGTAAATCTTTGTATGGAAATATGCTTAAATTTCTCTTGGGCAAACATCTACAAGTGCAATGCGTGGTTTATATAGTAGTTTTTAAGAAACTGTTTTACTAAGTGGATGTAACATTTTATAGCATGTAATATCATGAGGCAGAATTTGAGAGTTCCAGTTCTTCAATCCTCACCAGCAAGTGGTGTTGTCAGTGTTTTTCATATTAGCTATTCTAATAAGTATGTAGTGGTATCTTATTTTAGTTTGTATTTCCCTAATGACTAATGATGTTGAGCATCTCTCATCTGTGTCTCTTCTTTGGTGAAGTATCTGTTTTAATCTTCTGCACTGAATGTTTTTATAATAACCAGTAAAAGCTGAGGTGTAACATCGTATCAGAACAATTTATTACCTTTTTTCTCCATGCAGCCTCCTTTCACACTCTCTTAGAAAATTCTTTCTTTTTGTAAAAAGCTGTTCATTTAGCCCTGGCCAGGTGGTTCAGTTGATTGGAGAGTCATTCCATACACCAAAATGTTGAGGATTCAATTCCCAGTCAGAGCACATACTAGGATGAATGTTCAATCCCTGGTTGGGGCGCCAACCAATTGATGTTCCTCTCTCACATGGGTGTTTGTCTCTCTCTCTCTCTCTCTCTCTCTCTCCCCCCTTTCCATTCTCTCTCTAAAATCAATAAACATATCTTCAGGTGAGGATTAAAAAAAAAGCCAGTAAGTGAAAGACAAATACCACATGCTCTTATTTATATGTGGAATCTAATAAACACAATAAACTAACGAACAAAATAGAAACAGATGCATAGAGACATTGAACAGACTGACACCTGCTGGATTGGGGTGGAGGGGTAGAATGGATGAAAAATGGTGAAGAATTAACCAAAGAACACTTACGCATGACCCATGGACACGGACAAGGGGATCAACTAAGGGAAAGATTGGGTGGAGCTGGGTGAAGTTGGGCCAAGGGAGAAAAAAGTGGAGACAACTGTAATAGCATAAACATTAAAAAATAAATAAAAACAACGTAAAAAATAAAAAAATACTAATACCTTATTTATTTAGAGCAGTTTTAGGTTCACACCAAAATGGAGTGGAAGGTACAGAGATTTCCCATATAGCTCCTGCCCCTCTAACTTCCCCACAAGCAACATCCTGAATTAGAGGGGTGCCTTTGTTACAATTGATGAACCTACATGGACACACACTATAACCCAGAGCCCATAGTTTACTTTAGGGTTCACTCTTGGTGCTGTACATTCTGTGGTTTGGACAAATTTACTTGTATCCATCATGGTAAAATGTCATAAAGGGTAATTTCACTGCCCTAAAAATTCTCTGTGCCTCACCTATTCATCCCTCTCTCCCCTGTACACCCTGGCAACCATTGTTCTTTTTTACTGTCTCCACAATGTCCCATAATGTTGCCATTTCCACAATGTCACATAGTTGGAAACATACAGTATACAGTATTTTCAGACTGGCTTTTTTTACTTAGTAATATGCATTTAGGTTTCCTCTTTGTCCTTCCATGGTCTGATAGCTCATTTCTTTTTAGTACTGAATCATATTCCATTGTCTGGATGTACTGCAGTTTATTTTTCTTTTTTGTATTTGTTTCAGATGTACAGCTTAGTGGTTAGACAATCATATGCTTTATAGTGTTCTCCTCAATATTTCCAGTACCCCAACTGGCACCATATGTAGTAATCACAATATTATTGACTATATTTTCTATGCTAAACTTACTTCCCCAAGAGTATTTTGGGGAAATGAGTGAAAACTGTAAAGGGACTAAGAACAAACTGATAGTAGTACAGTTTACTTACCCATTCACCTACTGAAAGACATTTTGGTTGCTTCCAGGTGGGGGCACTCCTATTACTGGGTCCCCATGGAGTTTTTAACTCTCACACTTGTTGACTCTGGGCAACCAGCAATTCGCTAATTACAGTTCAAGTTTTCACTCTGAAACTGGTTCTCCCCAAGGTTTCTGCTTTTGGGTTTAGGCTCAGGTAGGTTGTGATTCGCTGTATCCACTGTCTGTCTCTTCAGTTTGGGGGACTTCAGTTTGTCCTGTGACTTTGCTTCTCTGCTAAGTCTAAGCGTACTTGCTGATTTTTCCATTTTTTAAATGTTTTCATTGTTATCAGGAAAAAACAACAATTTCTAAGCTCCTTATCTGCAGGTCTGAAAACTGAAGTCACTCAGTTACTTTTTTATTAGAGCCATCTAGTAAGTATGAAGTGGTATCTTCTTGTGATTTTGATTGCAACATTATTTTACTGGTACAAAATATAAAGGTACACCTAAAAATTTATGACATGATCTTCATTTTTTGGATGGGAAAATTGAGTCATAAGAAAGGTAAGAGCAAGACCAAATAGCTAGAAAGTGTAAGGGCTGAATTTTGACTGAATCCAGCCAGTCTAACATCAGAGCCTATACTCTCTTTTTTTAGCCAACTAGATTTTAATTACATAATAAAAAACTGTATAACTTTAATTTACATTCCACAAAACATTTTTCATTTCCAGATTTGTATTATGTAGTTTTTAATCTTACATTTGCATATGCTTCAACTTAACACATTTTTAAAGCTTTTTTCCCTTTCTCCATTTTCATTCTGCTAGCCATCTTGGAATAATATTGTTCAGTAAAAATTGTATTGTTGAGTCTGGTCTTACTGTGTAAACACTGATGTTATATCATTATTAGAAACAACATGTTCACCAAACACTGATGGTGTGTTTTATTCCTTAAATGAAATCTTAACAGATTGTCTTCTATACTGGCATTTATTCTTCTGTTTTATCAGATTGTCTTCCAAACTGGCCTTTATTCTTCTGTTTTATCTAAAAGTATAAGCTATTGACTTTTTAAATTTTCATTCTTTTCTAGAGGTAATGTTTTTTTTAATTGAGATATAATTTTATGCCATAAGATTCATGTTTTGAAATTTACAACTTAATGATTTTTAGTATATTCACAAAGCTGTGTAACAATCAACATTATCTAATTTCAGAATATTTTCATTATTCCACAAAAAAACCTCGTACCCATTAGCACTCTCCATTTCACCCTCCTCCCAACCTCCGACAAACATTAATTTATTTTCTGTCTCCATGTATTTGCCTTTTCTGGACATTTAATATAATGGAATCACACAACATGTGCCCTTTAGTCACTGGCTTTTTTCACTAAGCGTAATGTTTTTAAGGTTCACCCATGTTGTAACATTTAACAGTATTTCATTGCTTTTTATAGCTGAATAAATACCCCAGTATATAGCTATACCAGCTTTTTTTAATCTATTAATCTCCCATACTCAACTTCTCTGTTCTATTGTCTGTCAAAACACAGAGGGCACAGTGGTGCCATTACCCGATATTGAGAATACAGGAAGGATACCAGGTTTAGGGTAGAAAGACAATGAATTCAATTTTAAACATATTAAATATGAGGTTCCTATGGTTCTTGTTGGTTCAGCTATGCAGTTTATAGGTAAATACACAAGTCTAAAGCAGAGGTAAATTCTAGTATAAAGACATTAATGAAGACAGGTAGAGTTGAAATACCTAGGTGCTATTTGAAATCATGTGAGCATATAAGAAAACACCCAGAAAGAGCAAGGAGAACACATACAGTACTCGCAGGCCTCTGCTAAATAACATATTTACTCCTAAATCTTAGTAGTTTAACAAATTAAAGTTCATTGCCCCTACACACAAAGTCTACCATTGGTCCAATGGCTCTCCAGGGACACTCTTTCTGAGTGGTAACTCAGAGATCCAGGCTGGCTCCATCTTTTGACCTCAATACCTGAACATCATGATTGCCATATCAGGGAAAGAAAGAGCTGGAGCTCAGAAAGGAGCTTTAAGGGCCTCACCTTACTGGCCACTGGCCAGAATTAGTCATTTTTGGACCTAATTATGTGCCAGTAGATTAAAAAGTATAGTATTGTGGGTAACCAGAAATGGGAAAAGAATCCGGTAATGGTGAATAGTAGTAATGTCTAGCATATTTCCAAAGGGTTGCAGTCTCCAAATCTCATTCCAAATGCAGTCTTTCCACTAATACCAAAGGGTATAAAAAGTGGGAAAACTCCAGGCAAACTACCTTATCAGAGACAGGGGCTTTTCATAATTGTTATTCTCAAGGATGTACTGAGGGAACTAGCTCAAGAGATTGTCCCAGGAGAAAGTGCTGTGGCCCCACTGAGACCAGGACTTTAGTAGGCTTGGTGGCTTCCACAAATCAGGTGTCACTTAGGTATAGTGCAGCTACAGTTGCCCAGCAGCTGGATCTTATGGAAAACTGGAAGTATTCAGGACCATCCCAAAGAAAATGTAAACCCATGATACGGGAAGAGAAGACCAAGGTGGGAAGAAGTAAAAAGGCAAATTCTATATAACTCTGTCTTAATACCTATCACAGTACTTATCACTCCAACTGTCTCAGTAATTGTTGCATTAAATGCGTGTACAGCAAGGGGAAAAAACAGCTATTGATACCAAAACTGACTGGAGTCAGTACCCATCTTCCCCTGAGGAATTTTTCTATGTAATGTCTAAGAATCGCCAGGGATGTTTAATACTATCCAAACAGGTTATTCTTACCTCTTGCTAACAAAGTAGGAATTCATTAGCACCCTTTTATGCAAGGGTCCTCTGCCACCACCACCCCTACTACTACTACCACTTCCATCCACCCTGGGGACCTTCTGACATTACTCCTTAACATCAGAAGCTGTTTGCTACCCTATCTGACCCTTCCTATTGTTTCCAGGGACCTGTGCCCTAATCTTCTTAATCCCATTGCCCTCTACTCTGCCTTCCTGAAAGGAGGAAATAATTCTCTCCTCCCCAAAGCTTTATCTTTCTTGTACATGACCAATGTGTAAAAAATGTTTGTGGTTTTAATATATCCATTAAGGAACTCTCCGATCATACCAAAACATATATACATACAAATATAGGATATGTGTGTGTGTGTGAATGTATACATACATAATACATATCTATTTGGGGGCAATTTTAATAAAGTGATCCAAAAGTTAAAAGTAACAAGATAGGTAATGAAATATCAGAAAAATAAAATTAAAAAGGAAACAGGGATCACAATATTGACATCAGATACAAATAAACTCAGAAAATATATCACTTATAAATCATCACTGGGAAAACCTGAAGACCTCAAAACTAAAAGGTAAATTAAGACCAAAAACACAAATATGAGAAAGACTAAGAAGCCTAAGGTTCACTGTGCCCACTAAGATCAGTAAGCTATATGGATCTTAGAATAAATAACTACTGAAAACATGGTTATGCCTTGATTGGCATGGCTCAGTGGGTTGGGTGTTTTTCTACAAACTGAAGAGTCACCAGTTCAACTCCCAGTCAGGGAACATGCCTGGGTTGCAGGCCAGGTTCCTGGTTGGGGGCAAACAAGAGGCAACTGATCAATGCTTCTCTCACATTGATGTTACTCTCCCTCTCTTTCTATCTCTCATCCCCTCTCTCTAAAAATAAATAAATAAGGGACTCTTGGTCAAGATGGCAGCATAGGTAAAGATGGTACGCCTCCTTGCACAATCGCATCAAAGTTAAAACTAAACTGCAGAACAGCCATAATTCAAAACTTCCAGAAATCAAGTTGAAAGGAAGCCCTACAGCTATATAATTAAAGAATATGCCACATCAAGACTTGTATGATGGGAAGAGATGCAGAATAAGCTAGTCCCACACCCACATGTGGCAGATGAAAATGGGAAGTGAAATATCAGGAGCAAAGGATCGCAGCCCCAGACCAGGACCACCAGCCCAGGCTTCCAGTGCCAGGAAGAGAAGTCTCCATAACTTTAGGCTGTAAAAGCCAGCAGAATTAAGGCTGTGGAAGATGGAAACTGCTGGGTTCTCAGGCAGTTCTTCTTAAAGTGCCCATGCACAGACTTACTTAGACTCACTCCTTCTGAGTTCCAGGAGAGGGGCAGCAGGTTGAAAGGCACCAGAGACATACAGGGAAGAAGTGAATTTTCTAGCATCAGAGTGAGAACAGAGGGTCAACTCTTCCCAGAGAGAAATGCTGAGGCCATTGTTCCTTTTCTGATCCCCCCTCTCACAGAAGCACAGAGATGGCCAGTGGCACCATATCTGAGACTCCATCATCCTGGCTCATGCTGTTTGCCCCACCCAGGTGATTCCCTAAGGCCCAGCTCCACCCTATTTTTTGAGCTCACCAAAGCAGTTCTCATTGGCTTTTCCACATGAATGGCTTGTCTTGGCTCATGCTTCATATTTTACTAAATTCTCTCACTCAAACAAGCAGTATCTGGCCTCAGCAAGCCCTATAACTTTTGTCAAATGGCCTCAGGCCCAGCACTAGCAGCAGCCAGCTTTGGTTCATAGCTTGGCTTTTCCTGGCCACCTACAAGTCCAGCACAAGTAGCAGCAAGCTGGAGATCGCTTTGTAACTTATGCCAGGTGGCCCAGATAAAATTCAGGTGGTGGCTGACTTTGGATGCGTCAACAGCCATCAAGACTCACGTATAAGTGAAGCATGTAGACAGCCCACATGGTGGGCACACTTTGAGTACATATTTTGGGTGATTGAGAGGCCTATGCCACTGGACCCTACAGGACACCTACTACATTAGGCCATTCTACCAAACCTGGGAGAAATAGTAGCTCTACCAAATACATAGAAACAAACACAAGGAGGCTGCCAAAATGTGAAGACAAAGAAACATGGCCCAAATGAAAGAACAGAACAAAATTCCAGAAAAAGGAAACCTCAACAGCATAAAAAAGATCCAGTCAGAAATGAAGAATACACTAATTGAAATAAAGAACAATTTACAGGGAATCAACAGTAGAGCTGATGAAGCTGAAAATCAAATCAGCGATTTGGAATATAAGGAAGTAAAAAACACTTGATCAGACAGCAAGAAAAAAAAAAGAATCCAAAGAAATAGGATAGTGTAAGGAGCCTCTGGGACAACTTCAAGTTTACCAACATATGCATCATGGGGGTGCTGGAAAGAGAAGAGAGAACAAAAAACTGGAAACTTATTTGAAAAAACAATGACATAAAACATTCCTATCTCGGGGAAGGAAATGGATATATAAGTCTAGGAAGCACAGAGTGTCCCAAACAAGATGAACCCAAAGAAGCCAACACCAAGATACATCATAAATAAAATGCAAAAATTTAAAGACAAGACAAAGAGAGATTCATAAAATCTGCAGGAGAAAAGCAGTTAGATACCTACAAGGGAGATCCCATAAGCTGTCAGCTGATTTTTCAAAAGAAATTTTGCAGGATAAAGGGATGGAAAAAAGTAATCAAAGTGATGAAAAAGCAAGGACCTACCCCCAAGATTACTCTACCCAGCAAAGCTATCATTTAGAAGGTCAAGATATCAAAGGACAGATAAAAGAGTTTCCTAGACAAGAAGAAGCTAATGGAGTTCATCACCACCAAACCAGTATTATATGAAATGTTAAAAGGTGTTCTTTAAGAAGAAGATCAAAACTGTAAACAATAAAATGGCAAGAAATACATATCTATCAGCATTTGAATCTAAAAAACAAAATAAACAAGAACAGAAACAGAATCATAGACACAGAGAAAGTTTTGACTATCTCTGAGACAGAGAAAGTTGCCAGATAGAAGAGGAGGTCAGAGGAATGGGCAAAAAAGGTGAAAGAATTAAGAAGTATAAACTGGTAGTTACAGTATAGTCATGAGGATATAAAATACAGCATAGGGAATACAGTAGTCAAAGAACATATTCATATATGCATGAGACATGGACAATGATGTGAAGATTGCCTGAGGGAGGGGGGAGTGCTGGGTGGATTGGGGGAAAGGGGAAAAAAATGGGACAATTCTAACAGTATAAACAAAAAAATATAATTTAAAAAAAGCAAAAATAAAAAATAAATAAAATCTAAAAAGGATATAGTTATAAAATTGAAAGGAAAGGGTTTTTATAATCCATAAAAAATGTTTATTAATGCTAACTTTCTATATCTTGCCTAGCATACTCTACCTTCCCCTCTAATACCCTAATGTTAGTAAATTCTTACTTAATTTAATCTGGGTTTATAGACACTGTTTATTACTACATAATTATAACTGGAACATGGAGTTCTTTAGAATATAGTATTTGAAGAATTTTTAATGAATTTCATTCATTTATTTAATAAATATTTATTAATTATTATAATAGGCAGTAAGGATAAAACAGTTAACTAGGACATACAGTCCCTACCTCAAGGAATTACAGGCTAGTAAGGAATGTAGAAAAATTAGGCTTCATAATATAAGTTGGTGAAGACAACTAATACAGACTTAGATCAGAAAAAACTTCCAAATGGAAGTGCATCTAAGATAAGTAGTCTTTAGCAGGAGAGCCTACATTCCTAGGCAGAGGAAAAATTATTGTATTTTGTCATGTATAGTGTGCACTTTTTTGCCCAAGTTTTTGAGGGAAAAATAAGGATGTCCATTAAACATGGGTATTGCTAATTCCATATCTATACACCATAAAATAAAAGATTTTTTCCTAAAATTTTGGGCTTAAAACATGGGTATGCATTATACACAGCAAAATATGGTATGTGGCAAAGGCAAAATGGATCTGTGTATATGAAGGGTAGCAAGAAATGAGGCCAGAAAGGTGAGCAGGAGCCAGATCACAGATGGCATTTGGTACCATGTAAAAAGGCTTTGGAAAGGTGCAAGATGGTGGAGGAGTAAGTGGAAGCTACACTAACCTCTCCCAGGACCAATCTGGAATTACAACTAAATTGTTGAGTAATCATCCTGAATAACCAACTGAACACTAGTTGGAGAGAAGCCTTAAAACCAAGGACAGACAGAAAAAATACTTCATCACAACAAGACTGGTAGAGAGTGCAGAGGAGGTGTGAGAGGGCTGGCTGAGCTCCCACGGGTGGCAGAAGAAGTGCCAGAGGAATATTTCAGCAGCCAGAGGGGTCCCCCTGAGAAGAGCGGGGTCTAAACCACAAGCTGGGCTCCCCAGCCTACAGCACCAGACCCAGAAAGGAACCCAGATAACGAACAGCTGTGAAAAGCAACAGGGTTTCTGTCTGCCACGGAGAGACAGCTGGAGATGCAGAGCCTCTGTAAGAGCCAATGCACAAAATTTCATTTGCAGCCACTTACTCTGGGCTCTGGCAGATGGAGGGCAGAATGGACCCTAGATGTTTGAGGAGAGTTTGGGGTTGGTGGCTCTGGACAGAGAACTAAACAAACAGCCACGATGGTCCCTGTGCTAAGTCAGTCCCCACACTGCAGAAGCCATCTTTCTTTGGCAGATCACTCACTCCCCTCCAAGTGGCATCAGACTGAGGGGAAGCAATAGCCCCACCTTCAGGAATTACTCTTCCCCACTATGAGGAACTTATGCCTGGCACTGATCACACCTTGACTAGTTTAACAGCTGATCAGTTTAACAGCTGATTAGTTTATCAGCTAAGGTGGAAAATACAAAGAAGCAGCCAAAATGGGAAAACAAAGACACAGACCCCAAATGAAAGAACAAGCGAGTTCTCCAGAAGAACTAGATGAAAGGGAGGCAAACAATTTATCAGACAGAGAATTTAGAGTAATGATTATAAGGATACTCAACAGCATGAAAAAAGACAAAGAAAACATAAAAAGGGCCAGTCAGAAATAAAGAATGCAATATCTGAAATATATACTGCACTGGAAGGAAAAGCAGTAGGTTAGATGAAGCAGAGGACTGAATCAGCTGTTTGGAAGACAAGGTAGAAAAAATCACCCAGGCAGAGCAGCAAAATGAAAAGAGAATTTTTTTTAAATGAGAGCTTAAGAAACATTTTGGACAACGTGAAGCATAACAACACCTGTATCATGGGAATACCAAAAGGAGAAGAAAGCAAGCAAGGCATCGAGAACCTATTTGAAGAAATAATGTCTGAAAACTTCCCTAATCTGGTGAAGTAAAAAGATACACAAGTCCAGAAAGCTCAGAGAGTCCCAAACAAGTTGGACTGAAAAAGACCTACACCAAGACATATCATAATTAAAA
The DNA here is from genome assembly GCF_021234165.1 of Pteronotus mesoamericanus. Taxonomy (NCBI): domain Eukaryota; kingdom Metazoa; phylum Chordata; class Mammalia; order Chiroptera; family Mormoopidae; genus Pteronotus; species Pteronotus mesoamericanus. Next base: position 43,099,052 of record NW_026555329.1, read on the forward strand.
TGACAAGGATTAAAAACAAGCAGAGAATCCTAAAAGCTGCAAGAGAAAAGCAGGTAGTTATAGCCAAGGGAGCACTTTTAGAGTGGCATCTGATTACTCAACAAAAACTTCAGGCCAGAAGGGAGTGGCATGAAATATTTAAGGTGAGGAATAGCAAGGTCCTACATAGCCAAGGCTACTTCAATCAACAAAGCTATCACTTAAGTCAAAGAAAAAATAAGGAGCTTCCCAGACAAGAAAAAGCTAAAGGAGTTTGTTAACACCAAACCAGTACTGCAAAATATGCTAAAGGGACTGGTTTAAGAAGATAAAAAAAAAAGAGCCTATGAATACCCAGTTCCTTTCATAGTTACCAATACTTGATATTACCAATATTTTTAATACTTATTGATCTGATTGTGACAACGATGTGTTATTTTAGTGTTATTTTATTATTTGTTGAAACTAAACCTGTTTTTGTATATTTCTTGCCTATTTCTATTATTTTTAAAAAGCTTTAAATGACTTTTTCATATTCTTTATCCATTTTGTGATTAAATGTTTGCAGAATTTTTGCCCTAAAAAAGAAAACACAAAACCTATTAACCCTTTTTTAGGTGTGTTACAAATACTTTCCTATTCTATGATTTGTCCTTTAACTTTTTTTATAGGTATATTACTATATAGTCTTAAATGTTTAATATAGTCATATTGTCAACATTTTACTTTATAGCTTCTGGGTTTGAATATGTTACCTCAGGGTAGGAAAAATAGTATTTTGTATCTTCTCTGAAAACTCCTTATATTTTACATATTGATTTTTAACTCGCCTGAATATTTCTTGTATAATGGGTGAAATAGTGCTCTATATTTGTATTATTTCAAGTAATGGCAGTCCATGCAACTTATTTGTGGAATAAGCCTTATTTTCCTCACTGATTTGAAATATCAATTTAATCATATATTACATTGTTAGACAGATATATATCTTTGTTTCTATAATGCTCATTCTATTGCATTGATCTATTTATTTCTGTGCTGGTGTTATGTTGTTTTAATTGCTAAGACTTTATAATGGATTTAAATTTTTTAATATTTTATAATGGATCTTGACATTTAAAAAAATAAATAAAATCAGTCTGCATTTGAAAGAAAGAAAGAAAGAAAGAAAGAAAGAAAGAAAGAAAGAAAGAAAGAAAGAAAGAATCTCTTACCTTTTGCTACAGCATGGATGGAACTGGAGAATATTATGCTAAGTGAAATAAGCCAGTCAGTGAAAGACAATACCATATACTCTCACCTATAAGTGGAACTTATTCAACAAAATAAACTAACAAACAAAATAAGCTACAGGCAAGGAAACATGGAGCAGACTGAAAGTGACCAGAGGGGATGGGGAAGGAGGACAATAGTGGAAAGAAGGAGAAGGGATTAAACAAAGAACATGTATGAATGACCCATGGACATGGACAACAGAGTGGGAATTGAGTGTGGGAGGGGGGCGGGCTGGGATGGGTGGAGAAGGGCAAAGGGAGAGAAATTTACACAATTGTAATAGACTAAAGATGATTTAAAAATTTTTAAAAAAACTTTAATGTAAATGACTTAAATACTCTTAACAAAAAGACATAGCGTAGCTGAATGGATAAGAAAACAAGACCCATATATACTGCTTCCAAAAGACCAATCTCAGATCAAAAGATACACACAGACTAAAAGTAAAGGTATAGAAAAGATATTTCATGCAAATGGAAAAGAAAAAAAAGCTAGAGTAGCAATATTTATATCCAATGAAATAATAGACTTTAAAACCAAGGCCATAGAAAGAGACAAAGAAGGACACTACATAATGGTAAAGGGAACAATCCAAAAGAGGATATAACTCTAGTAAACATATCTGTACCCAACATAGGAACAGCTAAATATGTAAAGCAAATCTTGGTGGACATCAAAAAGGAGATAAAAAGAAATACAGTCATAGTTGGGGATGTTAACACCCCTTTGACTTCAATGGATAGACCTTCCAGGCAGAAAATCAACAAGAAAAGAGTGGCCTTAAATGACACACGAGATCAAACGGACTTAACTGATATCTTCAGAGCATTTCACCCCAAGATAGCAGAATATACGCACTTTTCAAGTGCACATGGAAAATTTTCTAGGATAGGCCAAATGTTAGGACACAAAACAAGTCTCAATAAATTTAAGAAGATTAAAATCATCTCAAGCATCTTCTCTGACTACAATGCTATGAAACTAGATATCAGTCACAAAAAGAACACTAAAAAACACGCAAAGACGTAGAAGCTAAAAAACATGTTATTAAACAATGAATGGGTCAACAATGAGATGAAGGAAAAAATCAAAAGATACCTGGAAATAAATAAAAATGAAAAATCCAGAAACCATAACAATTCAAAAAACTGTGGCACACTGGGAAAGCAATCGTAAGAAGGAAATTCATAGCATTGCAGGCCTATCTCAAATAACCAGAACAAGCTCAAATAAACTATCTAACTTTGTGATTAAAGGAATTTGGAAAATAACAACAAAGTCCAAAGTGAGCAGAAGGAAGGAAATAATATAGATCAGAGCAGAAATAAACAAAATAGAGTCTAAAAAAATGATACAAAAGATCAATGAATCCAAGAGCTGGTTCTTGGAAAAGATAAGACTGACAAACCTATAATAAGACTCATCAAGAAAAAAAAGAGAAAGGACACAAATAAAATCAGAAATGAAAGAGGAGAAATAACAACTGACACCAAAGAAATACAAAGGATTGTAAGAAAATGTTATGAACAACTATGTGCCAACAAACTGGACAAGGTGGACAAAATGGAGAAATTGCTAGAAACACATGATCTTCCAAAAATAACTCAGGAATAATCAGAGAATTTGGACAGACAGACTACGACTAGTGAAACTGAAGCAGTAATCAAAAAACTCCCAACAAACAAAAGCTCTGGATTGGATGACTTCACAAGTAAATTTTATCAAACATTCCAAGAAGAACTAACACCTCTCCTTCTCAAACTATTTCTTAAAATTCAAAAGGAAGGAAAGCTCCCAAATTCACTTTACGATGCCCGCATTATCCTAATTCCAAAACCAGATTAAGACACTACAAAGAAAGAAAATGACAGGCCAGTATCTGATAAACATAGATGCTAAAATCCTAAACAAAATATTAGCAAACTGAATACAGCAATGCATCAAAAAGATCATACACCATGATCAAGTGGGGTTTATTCTGGGAATGCAAGGTTGGTACAACATTCACAAATCAATAAATTTGATTCATCACATAAAAAAATAAAGGATACAAACAATATGATCATATCAATACATGCAAAAAAGTGTTTGCTAAAATCCAGCACCAATTTATGATAAAAACTCTCAGCAACGTGGGAATAGAGAGAACATACCTGAACATAATAAAGGCCATATATGACTAACCCACTGCCAGCATCAACTCAGTGGGAAAAAACTACATGAAATCCCCCTAAGATTGGGAACAAGACAGGGATGTCCATTTTCACCTCTCTTATTCTATATAATACTGGAAGTTCTAGCCAAAGCAATAAGACAAGAAGAAATAAAAGGCATCTAAATTAGAAAAGAAGAAGTAAAACTGTCTTTATTTGCAGATGACATGAGAACCCCAAAGATTCCACAAAGAAACTTCTAGAACTAATAAGTGAATTCAGCAAAGTAGCAGGATATAAAATTAATATCCAGAAATCAGTTGCATTTTTATATGCCAATAACAAACTAACAGAAGGAGAAGTTAAGAAAATCCCATTCACAATTGCTTCAAAAAGAATAGAATACCTAGGAATAAACCTAACCAAGGATATAAAAACCTGTACATGGAAAATTATAAGACACTGAAGAAAGAAATTGAAGAAGACACAAATAAGCGGAATCACATACCCTGTTCATGGACAGGAAGAATTAAAATGGCCATACTTCTCAAAGCAATCTATAGATTCAACACAATTCCTAGATCCAATGACAGATCTAAAACAAATATTTCAAAAATTTATATAGAGCCACAAAAGGTCCCAAATAGCAACAGTGATCCTGAGATAGAACAGAATTGGAGGAATCATGCTACCTAATATCAAACTATACTACAAGTCCAAAGTAATCAAAACAGCATGGTATTGGTATAAAAAACAGACACATAGATCAATGGAACAGAATAGAGAGCCCAGAAATAAATCCACATCTTTATAGTCAATTAATATCCAACAGAGGAAACAAGCACATTCAATGGGCTAAAGAAAGTTTATTCAATAAATGGTTTTGAGAAAATTGAACACATACTTGCAGAAAAATGAAACTAGACCACCTTCCTACATCACACACAAGAATAAATTCAAAATGGATCAAAGACTTAAATGTTAGACCCGAAGCCAGAAGAACCCTAAAGAAAACACAGGCAGCAAAATCTCAGACATTGATCATAGCAATGTTTTAGCAGATATATCTCCCCAGGCAAGGGAAACAAAAGAAAAAATAAACAAATGGGACTATATCAAACTAAAAAGATTTTGCACAGAAAAAGAAACCATCAACAAAATAAAGACAACCCATGAAATGGGGGAACATATTCACTGATACATCTGATAAGGGTTTAATATCCAAAGTTTATGAAGTACTTATAAAATTCAACACCGAAAAGGAAAAACACCCTAATTTAAAAATGGGCAAAGGACTTGAACAGACACTTCTCCAGAAAGGACATACAGATAGCCAATAGGCATATGAAAAGATACTCAACATCACTAATCATCAGAGAAATGCAAATTAAAACCAAAATGAGATACCATCTCACACCTGTCAGAATGGCTATCATCAATAAATCAACAGATAACATGTCCTGGCAATGATGCGGAGAAAGGGGAACCCTTTAGCATTGTCGGTAGGAATGCAGATTGGTGCCATCACTGTGGAAAGCAATATGGAGTTATCTCAAAAAATTAAAAATGGATCTGCCTTTTGACTCAGTGATCCCACTTCTGAGAATCTATCCAAAGGAATCAAAGCACTAATTCAAAAGAACATAAGCATCCTTATGCTCACTGCAGCTCTATTTACAATTGCTAAGACATGGAAGCAGCACAAGAGTCCATCAGTAGATGTGTGGATAAAACAACTATAGGATATTCACACATTGGAATTCTACTTAGCCTTAAAAGAGAAGAAAATTTTACCCTTTGGGACAGGATGGATGGACCTAGAGAACATATGCTAAGTGAAATAAGCCAGTCAGAGAAAAACAAATACGGTATGATATCACTCATATGTGGAATCTAATGAGCAAACTGAACTAACAAGCAAAACAGAGACAGACTCACAGATGGAGAGCAGATGACAGCTAGTGGGGGGAGGAGGTTAGGGTCGTGGAGGGATTGAGCAAAAAGAAAAAAAAGACTCATGGACATGGACAACAATGCAGTGATTGCTGCCGGGAGAGGGGCAAAAGGGAACTAAATGGTAATGGGAAAAAAATGCAATAAAGATTAAATTTTAAAAAGACTTTAAAAGAAAGAAAACTATGTGTCTATTCGTTTTACTTTTTTACTCAATTCCAATGATTTCCCGGCTTTGCGTTCTCCCACCTTCCTATCACCATGGATTTCGTGTAACCCCTTAAGCCTCCTCCTTTGATTGCCATTTATAAAACACCACATTTTGCCATGTATAATGCGCACTTTCCCCCTATTTTTTAGGCTAAAATAAGGATGCACACTATACGTGGGTAGTACTAATTCCATAGCTACATAAAATTTTTAAATTCTTTAATTTATGCTTATGTGTTAAAAGTGTAACTCTAGAAAGCAGTAACGATATCTGTATGCAAAACAAGTATCTAAATATAAATAAAAACTGAATTAAAAATTTAAATGAAAGATTTTTTTTTCCATGAATGTTTGGGCCAAAATTTGGGTGCGCATTATACACGAGAGCACATACACAGCAAAATACAGGTCGGTGCAAAACTGCCATTTCTGAAGCATTTTCTCAGTCTGTTGAGATTTTGGTTCCCAGCAATTGCCCTCAGTTTGGCTCAAATAATCTAATAAAAATTCTCTATCAGTTTAAACATTTCCTAAATTGATAAGCCAGAAAATACCAGAGAGCAAACAGCGGTACCAGCAGCCAGGACACACCGGAGACAGTCCCCACCACCTACACCACGCACGACCCACGCGCAAGCGCAGCCGTCCAGCGAACACGCACTCTCAGACATCAGACCCCGCCCCCCCACTCTCAAACCGGAAGGAGTCCTGGGAACTTCCAGCGCTCAGCGGCCTTGTGATTTCTTCAGTGATGTCGTGGGTTCGAGCAGCTCCTTCGGTCTTGGGCAGTGGAAGGGAGGGGGAAGTGTTTGACGAGGAAGCGGACGAGTTGCTCCTGATGCAGCGGGAATGGCAGAGCCACATGCAGAGACGGGTCAAAGTAAAGCTGCGCGGAGGGCGCGGAGAGGGGTGGTCCCTTGATATGCTGGGTTGTGGGAAGAGAGGCGCGGAGTTGAGAAGATGGGCCGCTGATAGAGGCCAGAGCGGTCCCTGCCTTCGCCCGCGCTGCCTTCCCCCGCGTTGCCGCCCAACAGGGCCTGCATCCTGCTAAGGGTACGCGGAGGATTACTTAAAGCCGGTGAAATCACCAGGTGCATTTCTCGAGCGTGGGCGGAGTGGGATAGACGCGGAGTCCCACCAAAGTAAATTGTATAAACTTTAAAGAGATTGCAGTTTGGTGAGGATCGTAGGGAAGACGGTTGGCGGGGGTGGAATATGTGTATTCACTACGCTAGTTATGGCTGTCAGAGGACGTGTTCACAGTTTACGGGGTTGCTTGAATGTGTGAGAAGCCTAAAGTTAGGGGTGGTAGTAATCAATATATGTGGAAGAAGTGAATGTAGAAATGTTGTCAAAGGGCAATAAGGGAAAGCTCATATGGAATACTGGTAGCTAAGGTAAGGAAGTGTTAAAGTTGGTTTCGTTTTTGTTAGGTGTGCTTTATCCATCTCTAATTTGTTTCACTCTTCGTTGAGATTAAGCTTAATACCACACACCAAATTTCCAGGTGGAGCACTCAAAGCTTAGTTCAGGGCCAAATGGTGAGATCCACTTTCACTTAATATCCTTGCCAACGATTAAATTGCCCTAAATCTGCTTTTGTTTAATGTTTCAGTAAAATAACTGCTTAGCTCACAACCATGTTGTCAGTTTCAGAAATGCTTTATGTATGGCTGGGGGTACCTTCTGATTGAGCATCTTTTCAGCATTGTGGCACCAAAGGAGATGCAAGACAAAAAAAATATTCGCCCACACTGAATTTGCAGTTTAGTTGAATTTAGGTATGAAGCAAAATTTCTAAAGCCAGATTTCTTATTTTCCTTCTGCTAAAAACAATTTCCTCTTTCCCTATTTCAGTTAATTGTCCAAGACCTTTTATAACCCTACTTACTACCTTGCCTCCTCACACCAATCCAACCAGTTGCGAAGAGCCACACATGTGATTCTCCATGTATCCTTTCTGTGAAGCCATTGCTAACATAGAACCTTCAATGGGATAAACCAGTAATACGTTTTTAGGAGAATTATAGTCTACTTTGTGTGACTACGCCATTTGTTTTAGAACCGTTATGTTAAATAACACAGGAAAGGCTTGTTTTAATTGATTTTCTAAATTAGTTTTATGACTTTCTAGAAAAACCAACAATGATCCACTTGATATTAGTTTATAGCTGCAGTTGTTCATTACTTATTTTTAGGAAGGCTATAGAGATGGACTAGAGGCTGGCAAAGCAGTTACTCTTCAACAAGGCTTCAATCAAGGTTATAAAGAAGGTGCCGATGTCATTATAAACTATGGACAACTCAGAGGAACTTTGAGGTAATTTTTAAAATCTAAATGTTGAGTCATTTTAACCTCAGTACTACTAGAGGACTTTCATAAAAGTAGTATGTAAAAATAAAGTGTTTAATGCTTTTCCTACTGTTAAATCCACAAGAATGCTGCAAATCATTAGAAGAATAATAGTGCCTTCAAAAAGTCAAGATCATCAGTCTATTCACTTAATATGTGAACCAGGTGTCCTTTATGGCAAAGAAAAGATAGAAAGATGTTTGGGGTTTGGTTGGTTTGTTTGTTTTTGCTGCCTGATTTATCAGGGTTGGAATAAAGCTTTTAGTCTTGCACATGTGGCAGAACACAGTATAACAGTTCTAGACTAGAAGTACAGGATGAAAGTTATAACTGGTAATAGAGAGAAAAATGATCTCATTTACTTGAGTCCTGAACATTGAATACCTCTTAAGATTCCATAGCATGTTTCAGAGCCAAGTGGTCAAATGGCACATGAAGCTAGGAGCATGACGAGGTTGTGCTCTTTAATACTCTATATCTTTTAAACTGCCCTATATAGAGAAAATTATGCAAAGAATCACTGACTTTTTTAAAGAGTAGAAAATAAAAGTTACCAAAACCAAAAAAATCTTGGTTTGTTCTTTTTTTTTTGTTTGTTTTAGAAACAAAAGTTTTTATAAAAGGTCAATGCTCAGGAATCAGAATTTGTAGTCTACTACCATAGGAAAATGATCATGTTCATCTTCACATCAAGTTAAATTAATCTTTTATAAGTTTAGAAAGCTTATTGCTAAATCTTTTATATCAGTCAATTCCATTTTTAAAACATCATTTCTTTTTTTTTAACCCTCACCCAAGGATATGTTTATTGATGTTTTTAGCGAGCTAAGAAGGGGGAAAGAGAGAGTAAAACATTGATGTGAGAGAGAAACATTAATCAGTCACCTTCAGTAAGCACCCCAACAGGGATAGAACCCACAACCTAGGTATGTACTGTGATTGGTAATCGAACCCACAAACCTTTTGGTATACAGGATGACACACCAACCAGTGGAACCAACCAGCCAGGGCAAAACATCATTATGTTTCACAACAATCATTTTATGTCAGGATTATCTGAACAATCTGAAATGTCAGAAAACAAAAGTACTATCTGTACTAGAGTAGTAAAGAAAAATATTTATTAGGACTAGAAGAAAATTATCTTCTTCAAGAAAATTGGTAGTTAGCTTCAGCAAAGTGTCTACTTATAACAAAGGTGGGAATGTGAAGTTGCCTAAAACCTTTTTTTACTTAATCTTCAGTTTTATAGCAAGCAATTGCTGTATATGATTAGAAAGATGATTTTCAACCTTGGCTGCACCTTGATATCAGCTGGGCAGCTTTAAAAAAATAATGCCCTTAGGGATTCTGACTTAATTATTCTGGGGTATGACCTAGACCTTGATAGTTTTAAGAGCTCCCTAGGTGGTTTTAATGTGCATCCAAGTTTAAGAATCACTAGTTCAAAAGCTGTTTGCTGTCCTTAAAAGAGAAACTAATTTTTCTAGTCTCTCTTTCTCTGAATTGTATCCCTCAGAAGCTCCACGGCCATAGGGGAAAATCTAAAATGAGGAAAAGTGGATGTGGAGCTGTGAAGGAAGGGTTATGAATTAGGGACAGTTTATATGATTAAGCCTAATTGTTTAATTTCTGTTGAAAGGTAATATCCTTATATTTTTAATCCTATTTACCATTATTACTTTTCTGATTTTGACTTGCATTATTATTATCAATTTGATTTGCATGGTGTTATCTAGAAAAGAAACATGTAGGGTTTGGCATGAAAAATTTTAAAAGCCTATGATTGTTTTAACTTTTTTCCTGTTTAACTCTTGTTTATATTTTCATTCAGTGCTTTGCTCTCCTGGTGTCACCTTCACAATAATAGTTCAGCTTTGATCAGTAAAATAAATAATCTTCTGGATGCAGTTGACCAGTGCGAAGAGTATGTGCTCAAACATCTGAAATCAATCACCCCTCAGTCCCATGCTGTAGATTTATTGGACTCTATTCAGAATATGGACCTTTGTCATGTAGTTCCAGCTGAGAAAAAGATTGATGAAGCTAAAGATGAAAGACTCTGTGAAAATAATGCTGAGTTTAACAAAAACTGTAGCAAGAGTCCTGGTGGGGTAGATTGTTCATCTTTAGAATGTTGTGGAACACAAAAGCATGCACATTCTGTAAACCCAACCCTCACTTGGATTTTAGAACAGACAGAAAGTTTAGTAAAACAGCTGGGAGTATCAGTAGATGTATTACAACACCTCAAACAACTTTGAAAATTATCTTCTTTTCTAATGAAAATAATGTTCAGAACATTCCTTAGAACATATCGTCTGTTAACAAGTTTACCAAAGTTCATACTGGTTTCTACATTGAACATTTCACTATCCTTCATGGAAGTTTGAAACATCTTCAGAATTAACACGATTAAATGTAATATAAACCTTTTTTCTCTGTCACTGGTAATTTTTATGTAGTTTAAGATAGCCTCAGGAATTCCATTTCTCATTGTCATTTTCAAATTTGTGATTAAAACCAAGCATTTTCAGACTCATTATCAAAAATGAATCAAACATTTTATGAGGACCTAGTCCTACTGTCCTGTCACCATCAGTTGGTTAGGACCTCATCTCCAACTAATCAGACCAAAGTTACCAAAAATAATAGCTAACGTTGTAAATAGATATATATACATAGATATAATGGCTATGTTAATATTGAAATTAAAAGACCATAAGTGTAAGAAACTGAAGAAATGTTTATAATTATTATAAACACTACAAATACTAAAATTTGTTTCATGTTAATTAAAAGTAAAAAACATACAGTTCCTTGAAAAATACAGAAAATACTTTCATGCTCAAGTACTACTGAGTTTTTCCAAGTATTTGGGAGTTAGTGCTGTTGCCTAACAAATGTGCCAGTTGATTATATCTAACCTGTAGTTTTGCTTCATGTCCACATAGGAATAAAACCCTGGAACCACTGACTTGTAGCAATATTCTAAGCCTAGCATAGGTAAAATTAGATTCAAACTTTTTTTCCAGGTCATAAACCTATAAGATCAGGAAAAAATTTTTCATCACTTTTTTGCCTGAAACATAAATTTATGTGAGGTACCAGACTTCAGAGGCACCCAAATAATTTCCCTGTTGATGAGCTTAATTGTTTTTCATCAATATTTATATCTACTATCTATTCTAAAAGACAAGCATATTGAGATAATGAGAGAATCTGATAAAATGTCTTTCAAAAGATGAAGAAAATGTACTACGGTAATCTTTCAACCTCCTCAAAGTTCACAGAACATTAAGGAATTGAAACAACAAATTTGAAATCAGAAGATCATATAGTGGTTTCAGGATTTACTGAAATATGCTGAAAATATCAAGTGACATTTGACTAGTTTTTTTTTTAAATGTGTTTATCTCTCTGTAGATATAAGCAGTATTTCAGAGATTTACTAATTTTTTTTTCACATTTATGGATGCAGCAAAAATCTCAAATCCTCATGGAATATTATAAGCAGTCTAAATAAAGTCTTCATGTTGCTCTGCCCTGCATATTAGGTATGAAATGTCCATTCTAATGTTACCTCTTAGAAAAGTCAAAAAGTCACCCTGAGTAAAACTTTCATGAGTGTAGCTAATCTTGAGGTTTTATCTGGGTTCGTTCTGATAAGATTCCCTGAAGACAACAGCCCTTGCCACTGGAAATGTGTTTTTGTGTGGATGTTCATAGCAAAAGAAGTCGAGAATTAGCCGAATTGATGAGGCTGTTGGGTTGAAAACATCTCTTAAACTTGCTTTGCCTTTTTAAAAAATACAGGCATTCATGAACGGGAAAGGAATATTAATGGTTTGCTCTTTATACCTGTGCTGCATGGATGGGAGCCTCTGCATGACTTTTTCCCCCTTTTCTCTTTTTGTTTGTGTTTCATGTATGTGTGTATGTGTGTGTTTCTTTTATTATGTATGTCTCTGTATTGTACTAGGACCAGCAAGAGTGAGGGGAAGAAGCCTTGCTCACCTTGTATCTTTTACCTTGCCTCATATGTTGTAGGCCTGCCAAGTCTTGCCATGTCTAGGTGAACGTAAGTGTAAGGCAAAACTGCCCCAGAGCAGGCAGCCAGAGTTTCAAAGCCAAGGACATAAGTCTTGTTATTTAAGTATCTTGTTTTAAAATTACTTTGGTGTATCTTCTAGCAAAGCCAAAGAGAAATCCAATAAAAGCAGCATTTTGGAGAAGCATTAGGAAGAGTGGTGAATGAAACAAAAGCTCAGAGTTAAGTCTAATGGCTATGGGATTTCATGCAATTACTAGGGACTCCTAAGGAGGAGAGGTCTAAGATGCAGTACTTTCCTCTGTGTGTTTCTCATAGTAAGCATTTCTGAGACTTTAAAAGCTCATGGTACTTCATCTGACTCTATTCTATAGCCATTGGTATTTCTACATTATATTGTAATTACTTGGGTGTACATTTAATGTTTGCCCACTAAATTCTGCTTTCTGGGGGAAAAAAATGTTCACCTTAAATATGTTATTACTAGATGCTGACACAATCTGGCGTTTTTCTTCTAAAGGTGAGGGTAGAGAAGCCCTCTGTACTGTGCTTTTCTGACATTTCAGTTACTAGAGCTGCTGAGACCACCAAAATTTTTGTGATAAATGAACAGGAAGTGTGGGCAGCTGAACTCACACACCTGAATCCATATCTTATTTAAATCCTTAGCACTGCTTATTAACTGCTTTGTGGTAAATCAAAATAAAAACTTTGAACCAAGTCCAAGTTATGATTCTCACACATCTTCAAACTAAAATGAAAGTTTTGCATTCCAGTCTAGGATATTGAGAAATAGTATATAAATACCTTATCGGACTCTATTCATATATATATATATGAATATATTTAGTTTTTAAATCTTAATTTCAGACCAGTGGATGAAGTAAATAACATGAGCCATGTTAATAAACTACCAATCAGACTTCTTGCTCTCCAGAAATTCTTAAAGCTCCATCATGAAATCCTTTATCACCGTAGTTGGCTTTCTAACTTCTGTTCTTATTTACTGCCTTTTCCCAACAGACTTATTCCAAGAGGAGTTTGTTGTCACTGTCCCATATTGTTTTCTCCCCATTCACACTTCTTGGCCTCAAACTGCTTTTGGCTAAGGTCAGTGATGGCTAAAATCACACAACTGGCCCTGACTTGTTTTCAGTTCTATCTCGCATTTCCTTCACTAGACATGATAAACCGTCCCTACATTTATAACCCTTCCTTCCTTCTGCAGCAGCACTTTTTCTTCTACTTATTACTACTTATCTCTACTGGATAAATTATCCATTTGAGTTTTTCTGAGCCCAAGCGGCATTGTCAGTCTGATCTTCCATCCTGTCTCGCTCCGCAGCACACACCACACACCACACTTTATGAATGATATTACAATGTTTTATGGATAATTTACAACGTGGAATATTACTCATTCCTGATGCTTCTGCCCAGAATACTTTATTCCACACCTTCCTTTCCAGAAAAGTCCTATTTATCCTTCAATAACAGCTCAAGTTTCAGCTTACTCAGTCAGAGTTAGTTGCTCTTCCCAGTGTCCCCTCTGCATCATTTTGACATATCTCAGACTTCAGCATTTCACTGTTACATCACCAACACTGAGCACCATGTCCCCTGTGCATGGATGTATAGGTGGTACTTGAGAGAAAAAATATTGAAGTGTGTATACTAACCAAAATGAAAATCAGCAATTTAAAATTCCAAAGTATATCATGTTATATTCTTTTGCTTTTAGAAAAAGGCAAACCTTTATGTTTAATTTATTTCAATGTTTCTTTTCATTTTGCACATTAATAAAAACCCACATATATGCTAAATTGTAAGACTAATATTTACCAATCACTAAGAAAACTGCACTAATGAATAAATATTACAATATAATTTTAAAAGATACAAAATTATAGTACAGTTTCAGCTAATAAAAGAGAAAGAAACTAAAAAAGCTGGAAGCACAAACAAAAATAATAGTTTATATCAGAATGCCTGGTGCATAGTATCTAATAACTATAAGAAGGAATTGTAAGAAATAAAGGAATAGAAAAGTAATAGTTAACACATGGTGTTAACAATATTCAGGCACTGTTCATAAAACTCAGCATATATTAATTTGTTTAATCCTCATAACAACCCTATGGAGCATAGTATTAATTATCCCCATCCTGGAGATGAGGAGATCAGAGCTCCAAGGCGGCTGAGTAACTTGTCCAATTCACAGCCACCAAATGGTTCAGTTGAGATTTTAAAAAGGCAAACCTGGCTGCAGAGTTTGCTCAGTAGAGAGGCATACAAAATAATAACAGCAGCAGTGATTGTATTTAGTAGGGGACTACACATATATTTTTCCTTTGCTATTAATTTCTACTTCTCTGCATTTTTCAAATCCAACCCAGACAGCAAGTTTTTTTTTTTAATAATGCGTATAGTAATCAGCAGATACAAGGGACAAAAAATTTACCAGCAGTTTTACCAGGTTTGTTTGCTATACATCTAGAAAAATAAATACCATTCCCTACTGGGAGGAAAGAATCTTTGTCATCTAGGAAGTGGTATAGAAAGGCATGTTGAGCTTATACAGAAACTAAGTTCTCCTTGAACTCCTAAGACTTTCTACACTCCTGGTAAAAGGAATAATCTGTGGCACTTATTTTGAGATAATGTTTCTGTAGCTTTCATAAACTACTACTTAACTTTCAAAAACAGTGTGTTAGCTCCCTGCTTAAAAATATATGCATTGCTGCAGATATGCCAAAAAGAGCCAAAAGTCCTTAACATACACCAAACTCCATTTCCTTGCCCTATAAATAGTCTGATATTTCCAGAAAATAGGATAATAAGATAAGATCAAAATTGCCTGCAACAGATTCAATTCTACAAAAGCTGAATCCTGGTGCTTTCATGCATGCATAATGTAATATGTCATCTAGAGAGGCCCGAGACTTTGGGTTCCTAATTCCAAAGAAGAGCTGTTGAATTAGTTTGAGGCCACTGGGTGGTGCTGGTGCATCGCAATATGTAATGTGCTCTTTGCTTGATCTTGGTGGTAACAAGGACAATAAGTTGATGATTACCACTAAAGCTGTGCCAAACAGGTTGAGTCATCCGTAAGATTCAGTGGGTGGGACAGTTTTCTGAGGCATGTGCAAAAACTCGGAAAGTTAGGGTGCCCCCCTCATTTTTTATTTCTAGACTGAGAATTTTTCTCAATCAAAATAACCAATTGTAAGGAAATTCATTCACAAGAAAAAAGCACCTTTTATTTTCCAAATCCCTGAGACCCAAAAACAGTTTGAATCCACAGCATAAAATCCGAAGTGATTGCCTTTAATCAGAAGTGACATAAAATAATTTCATATGCTTGAATCATCTCTACTTTGTCAAGCAGGACTGAAAATTCCAAACAATCTTAATTTCCTTCTCTCACTCTCTCCATATATGTATATTTCTATGTTGTACACACAAACACAGCTCATTGTAATATAAACACGGAGAGACAAAGAATTTCTTATCAAATATGTCACAACCCTTTTTTTAGTCACTAAATCTACAAATGCATTTTCTTCACATCGAATACAACTCATTCCAGTTAATATTTAAACCTGTTTCCTTATAAATTGCATAATCACCATCATATAATATTGCTTTGTTATTTATAAAATAAGCACATGGTTCTATAAGGAATTTTTAGACATAAATGATTTGTCAATCCCTTGTAGTAATAAGAGTAATTTGACAACAATAGTACTGACTCGTTACCAATAAATGAAACAACTGAATTGAGGGTATAATATAAATAACCGGAAAATAAAATATCTCCTTATTTAGAAATACTGCAAAAAAGGAAAAAAAAACCTTGCTTTCAAAATCAGGTCCTAAAATAACCATAGACTCTAATTTGTGAAACATCAAATTATACTTGGGAAACATTAATGATGAAGTCATTTACTTGTTAAAAACTAACCATAAAATTTTAACTTAGAAATTATTGCCATGGTGTTGATTATGGAAGGAAAACTCATATATGGATTTAGACATTTAAATGTCAAGTGGGAGCTAATTAAACTTTTTATTTGAAATCATGTTTTACTATTCAAGGTGCCAAATAACATGTTATTAGTCTCTGTTTTTTAATCTTATAGGACTATGAAGTTCATGTGGTAGCTGGAATCTAACAATGTTCACTAGGACCACATTTGTCAGGTCAGGGATCATTTCTATTTCTTTCAGTGTGTTAAAACAGGGCTACGTTCAGCAGCCGTGAGGTCAGAGACATGATCCATGTTCACTCAGTTACTTACTGATTCCACCTCTTTACTGTAAACATGAGACTTTTGACCTCATCACAGCTCACTGTTGTCTCCAAGGAAGTAACCAAGGGACACCTGGAAAAAGTCAGGAAGAGTAGGTGGGCACTGACAGATGTTGTTCAGAGTCGATGGAAAAGATGAGCAAAAAGGCCGACAAGCAAGATCAACACTAATAGACTTTTTGGTTTGATGCACCTAAGTATGTGTCAAATCAAAGGTATCCCACTTCCAGAAACTTGATCTAAGGAAATAAACAGGTGATAAAAATTTTTAGCACAAGGTATTTATTGTCACACTTCATCTAAAGGAGAGAATAATTAGAAGCAAACTAAATGGTCAACAATAAAAGAATTGCTAAGTTATGATATATCTATTCAAAAAGAAAAGTTGTGCACCCATCACAGGTTGTCATAATGAAAACTATACAAATGGAAAATAATTATGGTATATTTTTTAGTTTTTAATATGTTATTTAGACAAACTATGTTTAAAATGTGTATTTTACAGATTAAAACTGGAAAAGTATTCTCAGATAAGACAGTATATTAATGTGGTAGGATTAGAGGTATTTTTTTCAGAATTTTATGTTGACATGCTGTTTTATAATAAGAAAAGGAAAATATTTGGAAAGTATTAGTTTTTAAGAAGAAGAGCTATGTATGCTTTATCCTGAAAATCTGGAAAAAAAGCAAATTCAAAACAGTGAATCAGGAAAAGATCCCCGGACTACTATCTGGTAAGCAGGAAGAATAAAAGAAATCAGAAAAAGTTTATTAAGATGATAAATTTTTTAAATTATGTCAAAATCTGAAGTTTACTTATTGAAGCAACTATAAACTCCACTGGAAGAGAAAGGGATATGGAAACACTAGGAGCCATTTCTATTTACCTGCTATGCATTTGTTGACAGCCTTTGTAAGGTTTTTCTTCAGCTGATAATAGCAATTACATCAATTAGGTGGTACCCCAAGTATTTGAGATATATTTGCAATAACATGAAAACTAGCTTTCTTAAAAGTCTCTGGGACTGCCTACTCTTAACAAAATAAAAATAAATAAATACTTTTTATTGGATTTGTCACATATTGCTTCTGTTTTAAAAAAGAAAGATCAGTTCACAAAGTTGACACTTATTGCCCAACTGAGTTATTTTTCATTAACTTCAGGGGAAAATCAATATCATACATATAAATCACTTCTCCACAATACAGCTCATCCAGTAATAAAATAGAACCTCAGAAAGTTCAATAAGAAGCGACTGACTACTAACTTAAGTCGATTTAGAAGAGAAAATCTGTTCATATAACCTCTTTGTTTCCCCACATTTTGATTGTGGGAATAACTTCGGTTAAGTTTGCCATTATTTTGTACGTTTATAAATTGTATCCATATAAACTGCTTCCCAAAAGAGATCGGAGCCTCTGAGTTTCCAAATGAGTAAAATAATAGCCATCTCAATGTTCCTGTGAGGATCACATGCTATAACGTCTGTACAGTGCTTAACTCAGTCACCCAGGAAACTTTAATTAGGGGAAAGCCAGTACCCTGGGGCGGCTAAGCATGGCAACCCTGAAACCAGATTGCCTGCTCTAAAGCATATCTCCACTATTTGCAAGTCACTTCACTTTCCTGTGCTTGTATCTTCACTTATCGAACAATAGTGGCTACCCCACGGAGTTGTTGTAAAGAACAAACGAATTTGTATTATGTAGAGTACTGACAACAGTGCCTGCCACATATTCAGTGCTCACTACACATTTGCTATTACTATATTTCTTCTGAGTATCATGCCTGCAATCTGGATAAACGAGCAAAAGAGGTTTAGCTGTCTTTAGACAACCTTAGCTACTATGAAACCCTGCCATGACTCAGGCAGTCAACCTTCCCACTGACATAGCTAAAGGTAATTACCATGATTTCTTTCTCTTCTATTATTTCAAAAGAAAAGAGGAAAAAATGAGAGAAGAAAACATTTTAAGCATCTGCAAATATTAGTACAGAATTATACTTTAAAGTGGAGATGATTAATGGAGTTTGGGGAAACTAGAGGCATTTTTTGATTGCGAGTTACAGAGGAGGAGTGCTGCTGGCCATAGCTGTGCATCCTGTAATGCATGGATTGATCCTTCACAACAAAGAATTGTCCTGCATCCCTCATGACTTTCAAATGCCCAGAAGACATTCATGTAAATGAAAACTCTGTTTATAATTAAGCCTAGAACCTAACTATATTTTATATAAACACAGAATTTGTTTTGTTCTGATACTGCTTTTTTAAATTATAAGATTAATTAGGCATCTTTTAAAATATTAAAACATTACAGAAACATTATAGAAAATATTATTTAGGAAGGGTAAATCTTTCATATTGCCACTTTTTATGGACTGAATTGTATCCCACCATCTCCCTCCCGCCCCCCGAAATTCATGCTAAAACCTTAGCCTAGTATCCCAGAATGTGTCTATATTTGGAGACAGGGCCTTTAAAGAGGTGATTAAGTTAAAATTAGGCCTTTAAAGTGGGCCCTAATCTGGTCTGACTGGTATCCTTTTAAGAAAAGGTAATTTTGACACACAGAGAGACACTACACGTGTGTGAGCACAGAGGAAAGACCATGTGAGGACAAAGCAAGGTGGCCATCTGCAATCCAAGGAGAGAGGCCTCAGAAAGAACCAAACCTGCCAATATCTTGGTCTCAGATTTGCAGTCCCCAGGAACTGAGAAAATATATTTATGTTAAAACACCCAGTTTGTAGTATTTTGTTATGGCAGCCCTAGCAAACCAATATACCACCCCTCCAAATTGTTGCAGAATGTTTATACACACATACTAACAGATGGCACAGTTTTTATAGAAATTCATTGCTTCAACAGATAATTACTAAATACCTTCTATATTCAGAGAGGATGCATTGGTATGCAAAACAAAATGCATTCTAAAATGAGACCATACCAAATACACAAAAAATAGCTTTATCTTTTCACTTAAAAATATATCCTAGGTATCAGTCTATGTCAGTTATAGTAACTATTATTTATTGCATGTTCCACGTACTGGGAGAAAAACTTTGCTTATACTGTGCCTCTTGTAAACTGCTGTTCCTCTAAGCCAAATGTGATGATAGACTTGAAAGGCCTTTGGAAACTAAAGCTTAAGCTGCATGTAAAGGATTTCCCCCCAACAGCAGCCTTCATATGTTCATTAAGTGCTAGCCATCAAGCCTGGAAGAAGCCTTTATTCATCACACATGTGAGGAAACTGAAGCCCAGAGAAAATGGGACCTGTCTGAATTCTCAGTTGTGATCAAATAGTTGATTCTGGTCATTGGAAGCCCAAATGATTTCTTGCAGGAACTTGGGGAACCAAGAGAAAACTAAGTTCAGAAAGTTAAGGGAAAGGTAGAGCTCACCCAGCCACTACTACCATGCCATGACTCGGGAGAACTCCTGCCTTGCCAGTAATCTGTAACTACTCCAAGGCTTTTGTCCACTACCCTCCAATTCTAAGCCCAGGCAAGAGTGTCCAATTAATTGTTCTGTCAGGGACAAGGAGAGAGACTGTCTGGTATCTTGCATTGGGAGGAAGAGCTATGTCTCTAACCAAGCTTCACATTGTGGGGGATTTCTGAATCAAGCAAATAGACTCAGATGCTGGCCACCCAAAAGAGTCAATGTCCATTACAAAGGGAAAAATTCAGGACTTGAAATCAGTGTCTTGACTTTCAGTTCAATATTTTTTCTGCAACCTTTTTCTTTACGATTCTTGTAGCATAGTTTCTTTAAAAATAAAAAATACCTTTTTTTGGTACAGCGAATTTTCTATGCATTGAATTTCCTGGGGCTACAACTACTGTCTAAATAGAGGGATATTGTACTACGTTGTGTTTAGAACTTTGCCAACTGACAGTAACACTGTTCCTGGTATCAAACCCCAGTGCAACTCACTCAGATGGCCCTTCCCTACATCAGATTCTTCTGTTAGGCCTTAGTGAAGTTGTGCCCAAGCATTTACATATTGAAATAAAAAATTCTTTTGCTGTTAATTATCTTCCTTTTATTTCTCCTTTATATTACAATTAGGGCCCTACAATAATTTTTTAAATTATGTGTGCAAGATATATTATCTAAAAATTTCATTTCAGGGCAGTAAAGTAGTATTACAATATATTAGTTATGGGAAAGGGTGTTGTGTCTAAAAACCACTGTTTTCAAAATGACACCTTATTTCAACAAATTAATTTCAATGAGTTAGAAATGCTAGGGCTAAAGATACCCAAAATTTCTATTTTTGAGTCGAAACTGTAGCTTCCCTCTAATTGTAGATACTCCTGATCAATCTGTCTCTCACTGTGAAAGTTCAAACTGTACAACACTGTAACACTGTTCAAAACTAGAAAACATTCAATACAGTGTTTTATTCTTTGATAGTGTGATATTACAGTGACATTCTTCCGTTATTGTTCAGCTCAATCATCATATTCTTAATTCTTAATAAGCATTTGCACATTCATTTTCTTTTCTCCAGTTCCCTTGGATAATTAGTGTCTTTGTAGCTGGTTTCTTAAGAGCTCATTTATGACTAAAATGTTAACCATTTCTCATGCATTACAAATGAAATATCATGTTTTTGTTATTTTACTGTGGCATTTTTGGTTGTAAAAAGTTGTGTATTGAAATATAATCATATTCTGTTTTTTCAAAATTACAACTTAGAATAAAATTTAGAAAACAAAAACTTTTGGTTTTTTTGCACTATTTATTTTTTCAATCACTATTTATTTTCTTGGCTAATTGGCTCCAATTTATTCTTTGTCTCTGCTATATTCCAGGATGTTTAAAAACTTCAGTAACCGTGCAAACTGGGCTTCGGCTGCTTGGCGCCCTTTTATATGACCCAATGATTTGTGTTGAAGGAAACATATTTTTATTAATAGGGTTCTAACCTTGCAGGGGCTGAGAGCACGCCTACTCTGATCCCTCCTCTTCCATGAGACCCAGAGTTTCTCTTGCTCCCCCAAAGACTAGAAGCCAAAACCATGCCCAGAAGTCCCCCATTTCTTTATCTGTCCATCAGCTGGTCACACAAACGGATCTCCATCCTCCCTGGCATGTACACTTGTGGGTTTCAGAGTCACCATCTTCTCGCAGCAGCTCTTTCCTTCAGGATCTGGGGTGTGCTGCTCCCTGTTTCTGTGTAGCCATCCAGAAATTGTGTGCTATGCTGCATTGGATTATAGTGTCCCAGAAGCTGGAGCCCAGGGAGGCACACGTCCCTGCGTGGGACCCTGCTTCCAGGAGTGGGCTTCCATCCATGCGGGTTCTAAGCCCCTGGTGAGCCTAGCATCTGCCTGGTCACACAAAGTGCCCCTGTTTCTGTGGGGACCAGGGCCAGACACCCAGAATGTCCAAATGCCAAAGGCCCAAGGAGAAACTTGCAGCACGCTCAAAGCAAGAGAGTGACTTCTCCATACCAAGCACTTGTACCCAAAGCACAAATAAGAGAAGAGAGTGCGCGCAAGAGAGCATAGGAGAGCCTTTCCACCCTTTACTTTAAAAAGCCCTCCCAAAATCCCACAAGCACAGGAAGCCAGTGGGAGTGTCCAGCTTTTCCTATGGTGCATCAGTGTCCATCATTTTTGTCAACTCCCCAGTGTCTTCCGCTGCTATTTTTAGTCAGGGCAAGAGTTTCCCAGCCACCTTCTGCAGCCCCTCTGTTTGGAAAGGCACAGGCTGTTTTATTCTGCCTTTGTTATGCAATATGCCCTAAGCTCCTTCTGCTCCTTCAGCTCCTCCCTGCCTTAGAGAAGGTGGTGGTATTTTTAATCTGCTGCCTGGGCACCCTTCCCACCCCCTGCCTTTTTGCCGAATTGACGGGGGTAGTTCCCCTGAACCTGGGTCTGCCCTGTTTTCCAGGGACCTCTGGTCTGACCTACCCCATTACAAAACCACTCTGCTTGTCTCTTAGGGATGTTAAAATTTCTCCAGTCTTTCTTTTGCTCCAGCCTAGATTTAATTAACATATTAAATGCTATGGACTTCTGGTTTTGAAAAGCTGATGTTACTTAGTCCTGTGTGCATGTAGTGAGCTTGTAGGGATGGGAAGGCTTGGAAAAAGAAAAAAAATGTAGCTAATCCATATATTGCACAGCAATGAAGGGAATTTACACAGTGTTTCTTTTCTAGTAAGTCTCCTAGAGAGAAGGTCTCCCCATGTATATGGCTACTTGCTTAGAAGCTATTCACTGATTATATCCACTTAGTTGGTCTTACTGTGTACCAGTCAGGGGGCCTGGCCCTTAGTTTGGGTTCATGACTTATAGAAAAGATTTTATAACACAAGTTCAGGTGACAATAAGAGTATGTTTATTGAAGCTGGAGACGGAGAAACAAGGAAGGGCCTAGGGTAGAAGATGCAACAGGATAGAGCCAAGGCAAGGCCGCTCTAGATCACTAGAAAGTCAGAGAAAAGGGGACTTTGGGCACAGGTTCAGGGGGTTAGCCAGGGTCGAGCTGCCACTGCCCATCACTCCCCCGACTGCAAGTCTCAGGGTCCCTTAGAGTTTAGGAGATGTGTGCTTATGGGGGAGGAAGTGAGGAAAAAAGAGGGGAAAAGGGATTGCACAGGCCACTCCCCACTGGGAGAGCCTGTGCTGGGTCCTTTGTTTTGAGGCTTTTATCTCTCTCTTACAGGCAGATATTTTAGGGGAGATCTTAGGGGAGGGTTTCAGCAGAATATTCATCAGTTTTCCAGGTGTGTTCTTTCAGGGTCCTGGTCCCCACTATTGGTCAGTGCCTGGCCCTGGCATTGCCCACCTGGTTTTGCTGTTTTTCTGGGTCTGGAACAGAAATACAGCTGAAGCCTGGATGTTATCTCCAGGGAGGAGACCTTCTATATTTGGCGGTAAATTGCTCTGACACTTTGTCCAGCTATCTGTCTCAGTTTCCCTGTTCCACTTGTTCTGGTTTACTCTCATATCTCATTATTATCAGATTAAACAAGGCTTTCTGTTTATTCCCTTACCTACTTCTGATATCTAAAGAAATCACTACATTTTTAGAATTTACTTTAAAAAAAATGTAAAGATTATACAATGTTAGTTTTAGCTTCATTTAGTTTAAAATGAAGACCTTTTAAGTTCTTATAATAATTTCAGAAACCATAGAAACTAATTTACCTTAAAAATTGAGGAGTTTTGAAAAGTGATAGCAATAGATAAAAATTTCTATGTAGCTTTCTATTATAGTTAGTTCAATGGCCTCAAGAGCACACATGCTTTAGAGTCAAAAACCTGAAACTGAAGCTATTTGTTGATTGTTTAGGAAAAGCATTCTTAGACACATATAAAAGAGTGCCAGTGTTTCAAATCTGAAATGTGTCCTCCTGATGGGACATCAGTTTTGCAATATCTGGGTTCCATAATTGGAATCAGTAGTGTTCAAACTTGACAATGTTTGTAAAAATACACATAGATAAATTATCTTTTCTTATACAATTAATCCTATTGTAATCCCAAATCCTATTAGGTCTTAGTAAAAGTCTCTATATTCTTTTCAGTAAGGAGTATACAGCTCAAACCTAGTTCTTAGCTGTGCAAGAAACGCTATTTTCTTCTCCACACCTCCACACTCCCCACTTCCAGGGCAGTAATCCCTTGCGACTCCCAAGTTTATGAGGAATTCTGGTGTAACCAAAAGTCTGTTTCTTATCTTTTAAGGCAATTGTTAGACTTCAGTAGGTAATATTAGTATCATTACTGCATGCTCTCTCTCAAAACCTTTTCAGTGATTTAGGGTTTCTCCTGAATTCCAATGGGAGACAAGTCTAATGTTGAATAAGAAAGAAATAAATTAATTGTTTGCTGATTGTTTGGATGAATTTGAGAAAAAAGAAAATCAATGCAGAAATGTTTGTTGACGTGCATCCAACACTGTCCTAGAAAAAAGTTCTCTTTAGCTGAGCACCCAGTTATGCTCAGGCACAGCTATAAAATTCATTGAGTTAACTTCTACTGCCTTATAATTTTTGCTATTGGAATACCCTCCTAACTCCCCTCCTTACTTCCCATAGCTCCCCTGTCCTCCACAATGTTGCCAGAAGATGTTTCTGAAACACAACATGGATCATATTGTTCTATGTCTTCTTATGATTGAAATAACTGGCCCCACCCTTCCTTTCCAATTTTATCTACTGTTAGTACCACAAAACAGCCTCACACATCAATGATAGTAACAAACTCTGTTTCCTAAATATTCCATGTGCTTGTAAGTATTTGTTGCTGTTCCTAGGATGAGCTTTTTCCACTGTCTTCTTTAAATATTTTATTTATTTATTTTAGAGAGAGGGGAAGGGAGAGAGACAGAGAGGGAAAGAAACATCAATGTGTAAGATATACATCGATCAGTTGCCTCTCACACACCACCAACTAGGGACCTGGCCTGCAACTCAGGCATGTGCCCTGACTGTGAATCGAACCAGCGACCCTTCCATTCACAGGCCAGCAGGCAGTTCAATTAGGCACACCAGCAGGTCTCCACTGTCTTTAAATTTGACTAAAGATCAGCTCCTCTTATTACTTGTTCTCCCAGGGCTAAAGTAATAATTTGCTCTTCTGTGCTTCTCCAGTCCCTCTTGCATGTGACATCATGGGTTATAATTAGTCCTCAGTGTTGCCCCATTAGACTGTGTGCTACTTGAGAGATTGAACAGATTTTATTATAATCTGGATCTCAGCATTTAACACAGTGCTAGACACATAGTGAGTGCTCAATATACAGGTATCCACAGGACAATTCTTTGAGCTCTCCCACAGTCTAGATGAGACTTCTTTAAATTCACCTAAGCCCCTTTTCTTGTGGGGAAGGGTGTCTTGAATGTCTATGAGGATTTTGTCCACTGTAAAGTTATTCATGAATAAAGTGACAAAATCATACGGCTTCTTTAGCTCTCTTGAATTTAGTTTATATGACTTAATTCACCAGAACTCAATTGCTCTGACAGAGCAGAAGATATAAAATACCTGAACACAAAGTAAGGGCCTAGCAAGCATCTGACAGAACCCACCAAGATATTAACCTTGTGGGAACACTTGGATTTTTTTTATCTTAATTTTTATTGTATTCTATCCCTGGAATCTTATCTCATTGGATTGTTCGGATATATACAAAGCCTGTCCAGAAAAAGTTCAGCCATTGTTAATATAATAAGAATAGTTTGCACAACATTGATGTAACCTGGCTGCCAAGGAGAGTAGACTGGAATGCACATGCATGAGCAACGATGACTTCACTGTACTAGTCAGTGGGAGAAGTAGACGCTGTGGAGTGAGCATGTGTACTGTGTGACAATTGCATTCAAAACGATAGTGAGTAGAGCAACGAATGTGCATCAAATTTTGTGTTAAGCTTGAACATGCCTCTGGAGAAACTATTGGGATGTTTCAGAAGGCCACAGCTATGGGGAACTAGTGATTGGCAGCTTCACCACAACAACATGCTCACTCACGCATCACATCTCGTGCAGTCTTTTGGCAAAACATCAAATCACCCAGGTGACTCAGGTGGCCTACAATCCAGATTTGGTGCCCTGTGACTTCTGCCTTTTCCCAAAACTAAAATCACCTTTGAGAGGGAAAAGATTTCAGACCATTGATGAGATTCAGGAAAATATGACAGGCCAGCTGACGGAATTGGGAAGAACTGTGTGAGGTCCCAAGATGCCTTCTTTGAAGGGGACTGAGGAGTCATTGTCCTATGTACAATATTTCTTGTATCTTCTTCAATAAATGTTTCTATTTTTCATAGTACATGGCTGAATACTTTCTGGACAAACCCCATAGACCCATTTGGAATTGCTTGGGGATGCATGGCTATAAGCATTTTTAAGTGGCTAACATTCTTTGACTATCCTGTTTAGTTATTGCCTTAGCCATTTTCATAGTAATGTGTAATTATTTCTATTTTTGTTTTTGTCTTGTTTTGGTATATCATTTTCTAATTTGGAAATAATTTGGATATCCTTGACTCATTATCTGGAGTTTAGTTGACTGTTTCTTTGACATTTGCTGAACATAAGGAATTGTTTTGGGTCATTATTTTCTTCATATTTTTTCTGGATATATTTTTTATTGAACTATTTCTTTCAAATATGAAGTCAGTAATTTTACAGTATTTTATTCACAATTGTGACTATAGTACTTAGACTTCTGCTTAGTAATACTTCTTAATAAATATTTGTTAAATGAATGAGGGATATTTTTAAATATTTTATTTATTTTTTAGAGAGAGGGGAAGGGAGGGAGAAAGAGTGAGAGAATCATCCATCTGCAGCAGAAATATTGATTGGCTGCTTCTCACATGCCCCCAACTGGCGACCTGTCCTGCAACTCAGGTCTGTGCCCTGACTGGGAATCGAACTGCAACCTTTTGGTTCACAGGCCAGTGCTCAGTTCACTGAGCCACACAAGCCAGGGTGGAATACTTCAGATCAACTCTTTTTTTAATATCCAAATTTCTCATACTGGTTATAATATACAAACATACTGATTTTTTAATTGAAGTCGATAAAGGATTTATCATGCTTTTAATGGAAGTAAAACTATTAAAAATATGTTTTCAGCCCTGGCAAGTAAGCTCAGTTGGTTAGAGTGTCATCCTGACACACCAAGGTTTCGGGTTCAATCTCTGGTCAGGGCACATACAAGAAGCAACCAATAAATGCATAAATAAATAGAAATACTAATCAATGTCTCTCTCTCTCTAACATAAATAAAAATTTAAAAAATACATGTTTTCAACATTCTGCTAAATAATATATTTAAAAAAAAATAAATGAGCTCTTGCCAGGCAGCTCAGTTGGTTAGAGCATTATCCCGATACACCAAGGTTGCACATTCAATCCCCAGTCAGGACACGTACAAATATCACGGAATGAATGCATAAATAAGTGGAACAACAAACTGATGTTTCTCTCGCTCCCTCCCGCTCATCAATAATAAAAAAAAAGTAAATTGGATCTTTCAATCTCAGTTATATGTTCTGAAAATTGCTTTTTAAAATGTGAAGATAGATCTCATGTATTTTAAATTTGTATTCCTCTAAACGACTGAAAATAAAAAGATAACGATTTTGATCACTAATTCTGTTATGAGCTTTTGTATTTTCCATAATTAAAGGTAATTTACTTAAGTACTGACATCTCTGTAATAAAATACTCTTCTATTTGCCAGGAGATCCCGTGAGGCCTATCAAGGGTAATTCCAGGAATTCTAGTGGCAGCATCTACAGCAGTAACAAAGCTACTGAAACCAGTCAGCATTTAGGGAACTGCAGCTTTATTTTAGGAAGTCATAGATGAAAAGGTCACATGTTACCAGAAGAAACCAAGATGATGATTAACCAAAAGCCCCTTTTCAAACCTTGGGATTTAGAGAAAGATAACACCTGACACGTGTCACTAGTAAATATGTATGTGTTATACTGTATAGTATGTGACTCAGGAACAGGGCACTCCAGAACACAAAGGAATATAATATCAGTACAGCCCAACCCTGTAAGGTGTATATAAATGAATTATTATGGAATATATACTACATAAGTGTTTAGTATATTAAGTATTTACTAAGATACTGTACTTAACACTGTCAACCATAATAACACAGTTAAAAACATAATGAATCAGACATAACTTAAATTTTAATCATTACTAGAAATATATAAAAAGAAATTATCATTTACATGAATCTCACAGAGCTGGCATGAAATCAAATGATAAAATAATGATACTTATTGAGCACTTGTAAAATCTCAAATACTAAGTGTTTTACATGAACTATATTATTTTATTCTCATTAAGTGGTAATATTATTTCTATTTTACAGATAAATAAGCAGTAAGATTGAACCCATATCTGCTGGACTTCAAAGCCTGTCCTCTTAATTATTATGATCTCTAGCAATACCCTCTCAGGCCTTTGCATTGGTGTGCCCACTTTGGCAGTTGCTCACAGAGCTTAATGAAACATTTTTATTGGCTGCCTTTCTTTCCCTTTCTTCCTTCTCCACTTCTCTACTGTTAAACAAAAATTTTAATTCCCAGGGCTGAAAGTCTTTCTAAAAGAAGGAGTTAGGCCATTGCTAGCAAAAAAAGAAGACCAGTCCTGGGGCATGAGAGAAGGTGAAGCAGGGCTAGTTTTGGGATAGAAGCAGCGGAGTCCACTCCACAACGGGTAAAGTTCAGGGGTAAAGAAGAAGTGGAGTCTCCTGAAGTTGTAGGGTGCCTGGTAAGAGATTATCTTCTCTCTTTAGGATAATCACAGACATAGCCACCTGGAAATTACTCCTAAATTCCAACAAATATATATGAATGTGAGCAATCTGTTGTCAGAGCTGGTCCAGAGTGATTAACTCTGTTCCAGAACAGCTAACTGTTCTGGTCTTTCTCTCGCCCTCTAGTCTCTGTAATTTTAAATTAGAACATCTCAGGATTTTCACCTTGTCATTACCATGTTTCCTGGGGTCACCCACTCTCCTAGTTTGCTAGCATTGCCATAACAAAATACAAGCATCTGTGTGGCTTAAACAACAGAAATTTATTTTCTCACAGTTCTGGAAACTAAAAATCTGAAAGAAAGGTGTCAACAGCTTTAATTCCTTCTGAGGCCTCTCTTCTTGGCTTGCAGATGGTGCCTTCTTGCTGGGTCCTCACATGGTCATCTCTGTGCACTCACATTCCTGGTGTCGCTGCGCGTGGCTAAATTTCTGCTTCTTATGAGGACATCAGTCATATTAGATTAAGGTCCACCCTAAATCCCTTATTTAACTTAATCACCTCTTTAAAGACCTTCTCTCCTAATACTGAGGGTATTAAGGCTTTAATAAATAAATTTGTGAGGGGTAGGGCATACACAACTCAGCTCATAACATCTACCAAACAAACTACTTCACTTGAAACTTTGTTCCAGACTTGGCTTCTTGGGAAACACAAACTACTACACAAAACATGGAGGATGCTGTTTGGCACATAGTACTAAATATTTCTTCAGCATTTTTTGTAGTGCTGATCTACTGACAACAAATTATCTTAGCTTTTAACTAAATTGTCTTTATTTCATTTTTGTTTTTGAGGGTATTTTCTTTTTTAATTTTTTTTTATTTTTCACTTATAGTTGACATACAATATTATATTTGTTTCAAGTGTAAAACACAGTAATTAGACATTTATATAACTTATGAAATGATCACCCCAATAAGTCTAGTACTCACTGACACTGTGTGCATATAATTGACCATTCTCCTTATGCCCTGTGACTATTTAGCAACTGCCAGCTTGCACTTATTAATCATTGAAGGGCATTTTTCAGTAGAGACGTAAAACTCTACATACTTTTATGAGATATATATTCAATTAAAATTCAAGGTTTTGTTTTATTTCAGCGCTTTATGTCATTCAATTGCCTTCTGGCTTCTGTTAAACGTCTACTGTTATTATGTATCTTTGTTGCCCTGTTTATTATGTGCTGTTTTCTCTGGCTGATATAAAGAATTTCTCTTTAATTTTGAATTTCAATAGTTTGATTATGATGTGCCTGGGTGCGGTTCTGTTTGTACCTATTCTGCTTGGGGTTTGCCAAGCATCTTGGACATTTTACTGAGTTTCAAAACGCTTTGGCCATTGATTCTTCAAATTTTTGTTTCCCTTTCTGTCTCACATGCATGTGCCGCAACAAACACAGATACCAACACACACACTCTCTCTCTCTCCTTATGGACTTCAATTACACATAATGTTATATACTTCTTGGGACTTCAGGTCAAGATGGCAGCATAAGTAAATGTGGTACTCACATCTTCCCACAACAATAAAAAAATTACAACTAAACTACAGAACTGCAGAACAACTAAACTACTGAAATTTAGCTGGATAGAAGCCCTACAACTAGAGATTTAAAGATGAAGCCATATCAAGGCTGGCAGGAGGGGCAGAGATGTGGAACAGGCTGGTCCAAAACCCACATGTAGTAGATAAAAATTGGAGGGGATATCTTGGCTGAAAAGGTCCCTGGGGCTCAAAGGATCCCAGATCCACACCAGGCCCCCAAGCTCAGGGTTCCAATGCTGGGAAGAGAAGTCCCCATAACTTCTGGCTGTTACAACAAGGGGAACTGAGGCTGAGTGAGATAGAGGAGTCCCAGGTATTCTTCTTAAAAGGTCCACACAGGGACTTACTCTGACTCACTCTGTCTAAGCTCCAGCACTGAGGCAGCACCTCAAAAGGCACCAGTGACATATGGGGAGGAACAGAAGTGCCTGGCATCAGGGCATGAGCTGGTGGGGAGGCAGCTTTCTCCCAGACAAAAGTGCTGGCATAGGCCATTGTGTTTCTTTACTGAGCTCTCCCCCTCAACGAGATGTCAGGCATGTGCCGCATCTGAGTCTTTATCAAACTGGCTCATACTGTTTAAGTCACTCTGGTGATTCCGTGAGACCCCACCCCACCAATCATGATGGCCTACCCAAGCTGCTTCCAGTGGTTTTTCCTTAAGAATGGCCTGTCTTGACTCATTTTTCAGACTTTCCTAAAATCTCTCAAATAAGAAGCATTTGGCTTTGGTGTCCCCTGTACCTCTCACTAAGGGGCTCCAGGCCCAGCACTGGTTTACGGCTTGGCCTCTCCTGGTCACCTCTAAGCCCAGCATGAGTAGCAGCCATCTACAGATCACCGTGTAGCTCAAGCCAAGTCGGCCCTGAGTAGAACACAGGGAACAGCTGACCTTGACCTGTGCCTCCCAGGAGGCCCCAGAGCCAGCGCACATGATGGACAGCTTCGGACCATGTCAAAACACCACTCCACCATCTCCACAAGTGACATTGTCAAGGGGGGGACTCAGCAGGAACAAAGTCTGTGAAGCAGGCTCCTGCATGGCTGATCCTCCAAGCTTGCAGCCAGCTCTTGCAGCAGATTGGCTCTTCCATTGTGGTGCCAACAGCAATCAAGACTCACCTATAACAGGTGGGTGTACACAGCCCACACCCACACAAGGGTTGGGGGCCACCAGAGTTCCCAACTTAAGTGATCAGGAAGGCTGTGCCGCTGGACTCTACAGGACACCTACTACATCAGGCCAGTCTACCAAGCCTGGGAGACATAACAACTCTACCTAATATACCTCCCTGAAACAAGCACAGGGAGGTTGCCCAAATGAGGTGACAAAGATGTCCCAAAAGAAAGAACAGAACAAAACTTCAGAAGAGCTAAACAAAACAGAGACAAGCAGTCTACTATGTGCACAGTTCAAAACACTGGATATATAAGGATGCTCAATGAACTTAGGCAAAGAGAAGATGAACTTAGTGAGAACTTCAACAACTTAATATACTAAATATACTTTAACTTAATATACTAAACACTTATGTAGTATATATTCCATAATAATTCATTTAAAAAAGGACATGGAAACCATTAAAAATGACATTAAAAACCATAAAAAAGAACTAGTCAAAAATAAACGATACACTAACTGAAATGAAGAATAATTCACAGGGAATCAGCAGTAAAGCAGGTAAAGCCAAGAATCAAACCAATAATTTGGAGAGTAGGGAAACAAAAATCACGAACACCAAAAAGAATCCAAAAAATAATTAAGATAGTGTAAGAAGCCTCTGGGACAACTTCAAGGATACCAATATTCACATCATGGGGATGCCAGAAGAAAAGAGAGAGCAAGGAATGTAAAACTTATTTTAAAAGAAATAATGACAGAAAAATTTTCTAACCTGGCGAAGGAAACCGACATACAAGTCTAGGAAGCAGAGTGAATCCCAAATAACATGAACTCAAAGAGGCCCACACCAAGACACATCATAAATAAAATGCCAAAGGTTACAAAGAGAGAAGGTTAAAAAGCAGCAAAAGCAGGCAGTTAGTTACCTACAGGGGAACTCCTATAAGATTTCCATCTGATTTCTCAACAGAAACTTTTCCCACTGGAAGAGGTCGGCAAGAAATATTCAAAGAGATAAAAAGCGAGGACCTACAACCAACATTACTCTACTCAACAAAGAATCAAAGGACAAATAAAGAGCTTCCCAAACAAGAAAATGCTAAGGAGTTCATCATTACCAAACCAGTATTATATGAAATATTAAAGGATCCTCTTGAAGAAGAAAAGAAGATAAAAATATGAACAATAAAATGGCAATAAATACATATCTATCAACAAATAAATATAAAAAAATAAAGAAGCAAAACAGAAACAGACTCATAGATACAGAGAATATTTTGCCAATTGCCAAATGAAAGGGAAATTGGAAGAATGGGTGGGAAAAGTGCAGTGATTAAGAAGTACAAATTGGTTGTTACAGAGTAGTCCTGGGGAGGAAAAGTAGAGCATAGGGAATATAATTAATAATATTCTAATAACTCTTTATAGTGTCAGATAGGTACTAGATTTACCAAGATTATCACTTAGTTATATAATGTTTAATCACTGGAGTATACACCTATAATATAAAATTGTATGGCAACTGTAATTGAAAAATAAAAAATGATTTAAATTTTTAAATAGTTAGACTTCTTGATATTGTTCAAGAAGTCACTAGGGTTCTGCTCATTTTTTTTTTCAGGGTTTCTTCTGTTTTTTCAGATTAAATAATTTCTATTGACCCATCTTAAAAAGTGCTGATTCTTTCATCTATTATCTGCAATATACAGTTAAACGTATCCAATCAACTTTTCATATCAGATATTTCCATATCTAGTTCTAGAATTTCAGCTTTGTTATATTTTTTACTTTCTGTTTCGTTCCTGAGGTTTTCTGTGGGGGGACCTTCACCCGCAAAGTTCCCTGGCGCCACGGATGAAATAAATCTACCAACACATGATCTGCGTGGGGAGGAAATGTTTCCACTCACTCTCTTCCCTCCAGGTAATAGCCACCTTGATGGTTTTTCCTGAACCATCAACAAAGACAGTTTTGGCACCAGGTATAGGAGTAATGCTGAACTTGTTTCGTGCATGAATGTTAAGAGAGGGAAGGTTTTGGAGAAGTTTGTCTGAAGGCAGACGTATATTAATATCTCCAACAAAGTCAGCAAGAGCACATTGAAACTCTGAAGAGTGACTGTAAAGCTGTTGTAAATATGTTTGAGTGAGACATGGATCACAGCTGGGTTGTGACCAAAAACCTGGACTATTCTGTCACGCCCCTTAATAATAAATTGATACAATGCTGTAACATAAGTAGTAACGATACACTGAGGCTGATGGGATGGGAAAAGCCATTCAGCCATTCCCAGCTAGGGAGACAGCTGCCCGATCAAGCTAGTAGGCGTCCCAAGGGTAGGGAAACAGAAAAGCCTGACCAGTAGCTGCCTATCAACCCTAGTGAGTTGTCTGGAGGAAA
Source organism: Pteronotus mesoamericanus (assembly GCF_021234165.1). Classification (NCBI taxonomy): domain Eukaryota; kingdom Metazoa; phylum Chordata; class Mammalia; order Chiroptera; family Mormoopidae; genus Pteronotus; species Pteronotus mesoamericanus. Next base: position 43,132,735 of record NW_026555329.1, read on the forward strand.
TAAATTTATTTACTAAGTCTAGTTTCTTTTTGGCTGGCTGAGTTAGAGTTCACAGAGAGTTCAGGTCAGAATCCCCTTTGAGAGTACTAAATAAATTGGTTAATTGGCCGGTAGTGATTCCTAAGCTAGGGCGAATCCAATTAATGGTCCCTAATAGCTGCTGCAAAGTATTAAGAGTCAGGGGACTGGGCACCCTAATTTGGACAGTCTGAGGTCTAACAGTGCGGTGAAACAGAACATAACCTAAAAAGCGCAAAGGCTGACACTGCTGTACCCTTTCCAGAGCTATAAGTAGCCCTGCCACTGAGACACTGTCCTTAAGATTAAGATAAACCTGTGTTAATTCTTCCTGAAAAGCTGCAGCGATCAAGATGTCATCCATGTAATGATAAATTATGCTCTGGGGAAATTGATTGCATACTGGTTGAAAAGCCTGGTGAACAAAATGCTGGCATATAGTAGGGCTATTCAACATGCCTCGAGGCAATACATTCCATTGGAATCTTTCCAATGGCTGAGAATTGTTAAGCACAGGGACTGAAAAGGCAAATCTTTCTCTATCCTTCTCAGGTAAAGAAATAGTAAAGAAACAATCTTTTAGATCAATGACTATGAGGCGCCAATTTTTTGGTATGCACACAGCGTTCAGGACTCCTGGTTGTAAGACCCCTATGGGCAGTACGTTTTCATTATTTTTTTAAATTTTTTTCACTGTTCAAATACATTTATCTCCATTTACCTGCCAAGATTTCATTGATTTTTCTTAGAGCATGAGTAAGTCTCCATTTTTCTGATTTTTTAGGAACTACAAAAATAGAAGTATTCCACAGGCTATTGGATGTCTCTATATGCCCTGCTCTCAATTGTTCCTGGACAAGTTCCCAGAGCTTTGATAACCTCTCCCTTTTCATTGGCCACTGGTCAACCCACACAGGTGTATCAGACAACGAGGTGAGGGGTAAGGGAGAAGCCTGAACAGTGATCACTAGGGAAAAGGCAGCAAAGTGATTTTCATCACCCACTGAGTGAGGAGATCTCTGCCCCAGATGTTAAGCAAGGCGGGGAGGACATAAGGTTAAATTCTCCCTGTTTGGCCTTCCAGGCCGTAACATTTTAAAGTCCACGTGCTTTTTCCTGGTTGGGACCTTCCTCCAAAGCCCGTTATGGAAATATCAACTTCAATTAACAGCCATTCCAGGGGCCAATGCTGAGTAGAGATAACAGATTTATCTCCCCCTGTATCTAGGAGGCCAGGAAACTCTGTCCTTTACTTTCACCTTTAAAATGGGCTTGTTAAGCTTAATGGAAGGGTCCAGAGCATTAGCTGGGTGTCACTGCTACCAAAACCTCCCTGCCCCCTGTTTACTTCCTGGGTGTTTGGTGCTACATAAGGTACAAGAAGGAGTTGAGCAATACAGGTTTGAGCAGGAACAATATGATACCCGAGTGCTCAAAGCATAATTTTTATTTCCCCTTGAAATTCTGAATCAGTAAGTCCAAGTTGTATAAGAATGCCTTTGGTGGTTGCACTAGATCTTCCTAAAATTAAACCAACTAACCCCTCGGGTAACAGCCCCGATACCCCAGTGGGGGCAGTAACTACTTCATCTTGCTTTTTTAAGGTCGGTGGTGGTGACCAGGTCCAACCCTGCACTCGCCTTTGTGGTTGCATGGAGGTCGGAGATCCTGAGTCATCCTGTGCCCAAAACAGCTGATTGTTGTTGGTGCTGGGACTCCTGTTGGGGTTGGGGCACCAAAGTTCGCGCCCCTCCTCCCGTTTCCCTTCAGGGGAGGCAGTAGCTTCCCATCCTTATCATAAGTAACTGCACTGATTAGCCCAGTGCTTGCCTTTGCAGCAGTGAGGGCACTCCTTATTAGGCAATTTCTTATCTTTGCTCCTGCATTCCTTTCTAGCTTGCCCTCCCTTTCCACAGTTAAAGCATTTCATATCGTCCCTACTACCTGCAGCAAGCAAGGTTGCCTTGTGCTGCTCTGACCCTACATTCTGGCAGGCTTTGATGTACTGACTAATATGAACGTTCATCCTAATTGGGGAGAGGACAGCCTTGCAATCCTCATTAACATTCTCATAGGCCATCTGCAGCAAAAGAGCATCTGAAACACCATGGTTCTCGACCTGCCTCTGAAGGGCTTCCTGAAGCCTGTCCATGAAATCTAAATAAGATTTCCAACTCCTTGACAGATGGTAAGAAAGGAGCCTGCAGTGCATAGCTTGGCTTCTGGCACTGCCTTAAAGGCAGTAAGT